>NW_027175163.1:0-1360000 GCF_028021215.1 Eschrichtius robustus
AAAAAACGCATACGCCCTTTTTGGCCAAGGGCATCATTGTCGACGTTTTGCCGCTTTTCATGTGCTTTAAAGGCGATTCGAATCTACCTCCTGAAATCTGTTTCCTGCAATTCTGCCTTGCTTTCAAATCCTCTTCGTTGCCTTCCCTCAATATATCTGTGGATGAGAGTTATCATTTATAGCTCTGCGGGTTTGTGAATTGCAGTGTCCCTGAGCTCCATTTTTCAACTCGCTTTTTTGGGAGCTGGCCGCAAAAGCGCGGGATTGCCTCAGGCCCTATTCTGGTTCCTGGCGGCAGGCTGAGCCTGTGGTTAATTCTTCTTCCTGATGGGAAAATAGAGTGACCTGTGCCTGTCCCAACACCTAGATCTAGTCTCTCATTGGTTGCCCCTCTTCCGTTCATCCTCAGGACAAATTGCAACCTGTAGGGAACAGGAGCTTAAGGTGCTGATTCTCCAAGTAGGGAGATTGCTAGTAAAGTAGCTGGAAAGCGAACCCGAGCACAAGGAGATGAGAAATTGGGTGCGTTTTAGAACCTTTCAAAATCACACGGTGTACCATCTTCTGGGTTTCTCATGCATGTTTTCGATGTAGGAAGATGCCCTTGAACCTGGAGATTTGGGACCCATGGGATGGGTACCACGCAGTACTACTTTAAAGGGTCTGAGTTTGCTCACCCACCTCACCCAACTCTCAGCCCCAAGAGTGTCCACCCTTATGTCTCATCCAGGTGTGGGTCTAGATATGGTCAATCCAGGTTGCATCACAGCTCCTGAACGAATTTTTTAAGATTTCTCTCTCTTTCACTGTCTTGTTTTACAGGTTTTTTAAAAGTAATTTATTTTTATAATGGGGTTTAGCTGCTTTTCACGGCTGTGTTTATGCAGCTTTACACCCACTTGACACACTTCCAGAGAGATATCAATACATAGGTTTTACGATTCTTACTAGTCACATATATTCTTGTGCGGTGAATAGGGGTTGTTGAGTCCAGTTCACTGAGCAAGGAGTAGGTCTTGTCTATTACATATTGGGTGTATGGAACAGTATCTGAGCGAATTTGAAACCCTTGTTTTATGCATCACCCCACCTCACCTTTCCCGTTAAGCAGCCATAGTGTGTTTTCTAAACGTGTGACTCTGTTCTGTTTTGTAATTCAGTTCAGGTGTAGCGTTTTTACATTCCCTCTATAAGTGATAGCTTATGATAAGTGTCTTTTCTGTGTCACTTATTTCACTTAGAATCGTCGTACCTAAATCCACTCATCTTGCTTCTACTAGCCTTATGACATTGATTTCATGTCTGAGTGATATTCCTTTGTACATAAGGACCACAACTTCTTTATCCATTTTTCTCTTTCCTGGGATATTTAAGGTGTCATGAAGTGGAGGTTCTTGTCAACATAGCAGCCCTAAACATTGGGGTGCCTGTGTCTTGCTGATTTTTAGTTTTCCCAATTTATACGCCCATGAGTGGACGTGCCCTATGCTCCCTAAGCTGTGTTTTTTCGATGTTTCAGGACACACCGTACACTTCTCCAGTGTGGCTTTTGGCAATTTACATCCCGCCCATCAGCGTAGCAAGGCTGCCATTTCTCCATGGCCTGTACTGCATTTCTGGTTTTGACACTTTTTGCAGCATGGCCTTTTGACCGATGGGAAGCGAGACTTCTTTGTAGCGCTGATTTGAATTTCCAGGTTGCTTGGTTGGCCAAAAAGGGCGATATGCGTTTTTTCCTGAATATATTCAGGAAAAAACGCATACGCCCTTTTTGGCCAAGGGCATCATTGCCGACGTTTTGCCGCTTTTCATGTGCTTTAAAGGCGATTCGAATCTACCTCCTGAAATCTGTTTCCTGCAATTCTGCCTTGCTTTCAAATCCTCTTCGTTGCCTTCCCTCAATATATCTGTGGATGAGAGTTATCATTTATAACTCTGCGGGTTTGTGAATTGCAGTGTCCCTGAGCTCCATTTTTCAACTCGCTTTTTTGGGAGCTGGCCGCAAAGTGCGGGATTGCCTCAGGCCCTATTCTGGTTCCTGGCGGCAGGCTGAGCCTGTGGTTAATTCTTCTTCCTGATGGGAAAATAGAGTGACCTGTGCCTGTCCCAACACCTAGATCTAGTCTCTCATTGGTTGCCCTCTTCCCGTTCATCCTCAGGACAAATTGCAACCTGTAGGGAACAGGAGCTTAAAGGTGCTGATTCTCCAAGTAGGGAGATTGCTAGTAAAGTAGCTGGAAAGGCGAACCGAGCACAAGGAGATGAGAAATTGGGTGCGTTTAGAAACTTTCAAAATCACACGGTGTACCATCTTCTGGGTTTCTCATGCATGTTTTCGATGTAGGAAGATGCCCTTGAACCTGGAGATTTGGGACCCATGGGATGGGTACCACGCAGTACTACTTTAAAGGGTCTGAGTTTGCTCACCCAACCTCACCCAACCTCTCAGCCCCAAGAGTGTCCACCCTTATGTCTCATCCAGGTGTGGGTCTAGATATGGTCAATCCAGGTTGCATCACAGCTCCTGAACGAATTTTTTAAGATTTCTCTCTCTTTCACTGTCTTTGTTTTACAGGTTTTTAAAAGTAATTTATTTTTATAATGGGGTTTAGCTGCTTTTCACGGCTGTGTTTATGCAGCTTTACACCCACTTGACACACTTCCAGAGAGATATCAATACATAGGTTTTACGATTCTTACTAGTCACATATATTCTTGTGCGGTGAATAGGGGTTGTTGAGTCCAGTTCACTGAGCAAGGAGTAGGTCTTGTCTATTACATATTGGGTGTATGGAACAGTATCTGAGCGAATTTGAAACCCTTGTTTTATGCATCACCCCACCTCACCTTTCCCGTTAAGCAGCCATAGTGTGTTTTCTAAACGTGTGACTCTGTTCTGTTTTGTAATTCAGTTCAGGTGTAGCGGTTTTTACATTCCCTCTATAAGTGATAGCTTATGATAAGTGTCTTTTTCTGTGTCACTTATTTCACTTAGAATCGTCGTACCTAAATCCACTCATCTTGCTTCTACTAGCCTTATGACATTGATTTCATGTCTGAGTGATATTCCTTTGTACATAAGGACCACAACTTCTTTATCCATTTTTCTCTTTCCTGGGATATTTAAGGTGTCATGAAGTGGAGGTTCTTGTCAACATAGCAGCCCTAAACATTGGGGTGCCTGTGTCTTGCTGATTTTTAGTTTTCCCAATTTATACGCCCATGAGTGGACGTGCCCTATGCTCCCTAAGCTGTGTTTTTTCGATGTTTCAGGACACACCGTACACTTCTCCAGTGTGGCTTTTGGCAATTTACATCCCGCCCATCAGCGTAGCAAGGCTGCCATTTCTCCATGGCCTGTACTGCATTTCTGGTTTTGACACTTTTTGCAGCATGGCCCTTTTGACCGATGGGAAGCGAGACTTCTTTGTAGCGCTGATTTGAATTTCCAGGTTGCTTGGTTGGCCAAAAAGGGCGTATGCGTTTTTTCCTGAATATATTCAGGAAAAAACGCATACGCCCTTTTTGGCCAAGGGCATCATTGTCGACGTTTTGCCGCTTTTCATGTGCTTTAAAGGCGATTCGAATCTACCTCCTGAAATCTGTTTCCTGCAATTCTGCCTTGCTTTCAAATCCTCTTCGTTGCCTTCCCTCAATATATCTGTGGATGAGAGTTATCATTTATAGCTCTGCGGGTTTGTGAATTGCAGTGTCCCTGAGCTCCATTTTTCAACTCGCTTTTTTGGGAGCTGGCCGCAAAAGCGCGGGATTGCCTCAGGCCCTATTCTGGTTCCTGGCGGCAGGCTGAGCCTGTGGTTAATTCTTCTTCCTGATGGGAAAATAGAGTGACCTGTGCCTGTCCCAACACCTAGATCTAGTCTCTCATTGGTTGCCCCTCTTCCCGTTCATCCTCAGGACAAATTGCAACCTGTAGGGAACAGGAGCTTAAAGGTGCTGATTCTCCAAGTAGGGAGATTGCTAGTAAAGTAGCTGGAAAGGCGAACCCGAGCACAAGGAGATGAGAAATTGGGTGCGTTTTAGAAACCTTTCAAAATCACACGGTGTACCATCTTCTGGGTTTCTCATGCATGTTTTCGATGTAGGAAGATGCCCTTGAACCTGGAGATTTGGGACCCATGGGATGGGTACCACGCAGTACTACTTTAAAGGGTCTGAGTTTGCTCACCCAACCTCACCCAACCTCTCAGCCCCAAGAGTGTCCACCCTTATGTCTCATCCAGGTGTGGGTCTAGATATGGTCAATCCAGGTGTCGCAGCTCCTGATCGAAATTAAGAATCAATCAGATCACACTCCTGAACGAATTTTAAGAAAATTTCTCTCTCTTTCACTGTCTTTGTTTTACAGGTTTTTAAAAGTAATTTATTTTTATAATGGGGTTTAGCTGCTTTTCACGGCTGTGTTTATGCAGCTTTACACCCACTTGACACACTTCCAGAGAGATATCAATACATAGGTTTTACGATTCTTACTAGTCACATATATTCTTGTGCGGTGAATAGGGGTTGTTGAGTCCAGTTCACTGAGCAAGGAGTAGGTCTTGTCTATTACATATTGGGTGTATGGAACAGTATCTGAGCGAATTTGAAACCCTTGTTTTATGCATCACCCCACCTCACCTTTCCCGTTAAGCAGCCATAGTGTGTTTTCTAAACGTGTGACTCTGTTCTGTTTTGTAATTCAGTTCAGGTGTAGCGGTTTTTACATTCCCTCTATAAGTGATAGCTTATGATAAGTGTCTTTTTCTGTGTCACTTATTTCACTTAGAATCGTCGTACCTAAATCCACTCATCTTGCTTCTACTAGCCTTATGACATTGATTTCATGTCTGAGTGATATTCCTTTGTACATAAGGACCACAACTTCTTTATCCATTTTTCTCTTTCCTGGGATATTTAAGGTGTCATGAAGTGGAGGTTCTTGTCAACATAGCAGCCCTAAACATTGGGGTGCCTGTGTCTTGCTGATTTTTAGTTTTCCCAATTTATACGCCCATGAGTGGACGTGCCCTATGCTCCCTAAGCTGTGTTTTTTCGATGTTTCAGGACACACCGTACACTTCTCCAGTGTGGCTTTTGGCAATTTACATCCCGCCCATCAGCGTAGCAAGGCTGCCATTTCTCCATGGCCTGTACTGCATTTCTGGTTTTGACACTTTTTGCAGCATGGCCCTTTTGACCGATGGGAAGCGAGACTTCTTTGTAGCGCTGATTTGAATTTCCAGGTTGCTTGGTTGGCCAAAAAGGGCGTATGCGTTTTTTCCTGAATATATTCAGGAAAAAACGCATACGCCCTTTTTGGCCAAGGGCATCATTGCCGACGTTTTGCCGCTTTTCATGTGCTTTAAAGGCGATTCGAATCTACCTCCTGAAATCTGTTTCCTGCAATTCTGCCTTGCTTTCAAATCCTCTTCGTTGCCTTCCCTCAATATATCTGTGGATGAGAGTTATCATTTATAACTCTGCGGGTTTGTGAATTGCAGTGTCCCTGAGCTCCATTTTTCAACTCGCTTTTTTGGGAGCTGGCCGCAAAAGCGCGGGATTGCCTCAGGCCCTATTCTGGTTCCTGGCGGCAGGCTGAGCCTGTGGTTAATTCTTCTTCCTGATGGGAAAATAGAGTGACCTGTGCCTGTCCCAACACCTAGATCTAGTCTCTCATTGGTTGCCCCTCTTCCCGTTCATCCTCAGGACAAATTGCAACCTGTAGGGAACAGGAGCTTAAAGGTGCTGATTCTCCAAGTAGGGAGATTGCTAGTAAAGTAGCTGGAAAGGCGAACCCGAGCACAAGGAGATGAGAAATTGGGTGCGTTTTAGAAACCTTTCAAAATCACACGGTGTACCATCTTCTGGGTTTCTCATGCATGTTTTCGATGTAGGAAGATGCCCTTGAACCTGGAGATTTGGGACCCATGGGATGGGTACCACGCAGTACTACTTTAAAGGGTCTGAGTTTGCTCACCCAACCTCACCCAACCTCTCAGCCCCAAGAGTGTCCACCCTTATGTCTCATCCAGGTGTGGGTCTAGATATGGTCAATCCAGGTTGCATCACAGCTCCTGAACGAATTTTTTAAGAATTTCTCTCTCTTTCACTGTCTTTGTTTTACAGGTTTTTAAAAGTAATTTATTTTTATAATGGGGTTTAGCTGCTTTTCACGGCTGTGTTTATGCAGCTTTACACCCACTTGACACACTTCCAGAGAGATATCAATACATAGGTTTTACGATTCTTACTAGTCACATATATTCTTGTGCGGTGAATAGGGGTTGTTGAGTCCAGTTCACTGAGCAAGGAGTAGGTCTTGTCTATTACATATTGGGTGTATGGAACAGTATCTGAGCGAATTTGAAACCCTTGTTTTATGCATCACCCCACCTCACCTTTCCCGTTAAGCAGCCATAGTGTGTTTTCTAAACGTGTGACTCTGTTCTGTTTTGTAATTCAGTTCAGGTGTAGCGGTTTTTACATTCCCTCTATAAGTGATAGCTTATGATAAGTGTCTTTTTCTGTGTCACTTATTTCACTTAGAATCGTCGTACCTAAATCCACTCATCTTGCTTCTACTAGCCTTATGACATTGATTTCATGTCTGAGTGATATTCCTTTGTACATAAGGACCACAACTTCTTTATCCATTTTTCTCTTTCCTGGGATATTTAAGGTGTCATGAAGTGGAGGTCCTTGTCAACATAGCAGCCCTAAACATTGGGGTGCCTGTGTCTTGCTGATTTTTAGTTTTCCCAATTTATACGCCCATGAGTGGACGTGCCCTATGCTCCCTAAGCTGTGTTTTTTCGATGTTTCAGGACACACCGTACACTTCTCCAGTGTGGCTTTTGGCAATTTACATCCCGCCCATCAGCGTAGCAAGGCTGCCATTTCTCCATGGCCTGTACTGCATTTCTGGTTTTGACACTTTTTGCAGCATGGCCCTTTTGACCGATGGGAAGCGAGACTTCTTTGTAGCGCTGATTTGACTTTCCAGGTTGCTTGGTTGGCCAAAAAGGGCGTATGCGTTTTTTCCTGAATATATTCAGGAAAAAACGCATACGCCCTTTTTGGCCAAGGGCATCATTGTCGACGTTTTGCCGCTTTTCATGTGCTTTAAAGGCGATTCGAATCTACCTCCTGAAATCTGTTTCCTGCAATTCTGCCTTGCTTTCAAATCCTCTTCGTTGCCTTCCCTCAATATATCTGTGGATGAGAGTTATCATTTATAGCTCTGCGGGTTTGTGAATTGCAGTGTCCCTGAGCTCCATTTTTCAACTCGCTTTTTTGGGAGCTGGCCGCAAAAGCGCGGGATTGCCTCAGGCCCTATTCTGGTTCCTGGCGGCAGGCTGAGCCTGTGGTTAATTCTTCTTCCTGATGGGAAAATAGAGTGACCTGTGCCTGTCCCAACACCTAGATCTAGTCTCTCATTGGTTGCCCCTCTTCCCGTTCATCCTCAGGACAAATTGCAACCTGTAGGGAACAGGAGCTTAAAGGTGCTGATTCTCCAAGTAGGGAGATTGCTAGTAAAGTAGCTGGAAAGGCGAACCCGAGCACAAGGAGATGAGAAATTGGGTGCGTTTTAGAAACCTTTCAAAATCACACGGTGTACCATCTTCTGGGTTTCTCATGCATGTTTTCGATGTAGGAAGATGCCCTTGAACCTGGAGATTTGGGACCCATGGGATGGGTACCACGCAGTACTACTTTAAAGGGTCTGAGTTTGCTCACCCAACCTCACCCAACCTCTCAGCCCCAAGAGTGTCCACCCTTATGTCTCATCCAGGTGTGGGTCTAGATATGGTCAATCCAGGTTGCATCACAGCTCCTGAACGAATTTTTTAAGAATTTCTCTCTCTTTCACTGTCTTTGTTTTACAGGTTTTTAAAAGTAATTTATTTTTATAATGGGGTTTAGCTGCTTTTCACGGCTGTGTTTATGCAGCTTTACACCCACTTGACACACTTCCAGAGAGATATCAATACATAGGTTTTACGATTCTTACTAGTCACATATATTCTTGTGCGGTGAATAGGGGTTGTTGAGTCCAGTTCACTGAGCAAGGAGTAGGTCTTGTCTATTACATATTGGGTGTATGGAACAGTATCTGAGCGAATTTGAAACCCTTGTTTTATGCATCACCCCACCTCACCTTTCCCGTTAAGCAGCCATAGTGTGTTTTCTAAACGTGTGACTCTGTTCTGTTTTGTAATTCAGTTCAGGTGTAGCGGTTTTTACATTCCCTCTATAAGTGATAGCTTATGATAAGTGTCTTTTTCTGTGTCACTTATTTCACTTAGAATCGTCGTACCTAAATCCACTCATCTTGCTTCTACTAGCCTTATGACATTGATTTCATGTCTGAGTGATATTCCTTTGTACATAAGGACCACAACTTCTTTATCCATTTTTCTCTTTCCTGGGATATTTAAGGTGTCATGAAGTGGAGGTTCTTGTCAACATAGCAGCCCTAAACATTGGGGTGCCTGTGTCTTGCTGATTTTTAGTTTTCCCAATTTATACGCCCATGAGTGGACGTGCCCTATGCTCCCTAAGCTGTGTTTTTTCGATGTTTCAGGACACTCCGTACACTTCTCCAGAGTGGCTGTTGGCAATTTACATCCCGCCCATCAGCGTAGCAAGGCTGCCATTTCTCCATGGCCTGTCCTGCATTTCTGGTTTTGACACTTTTTGCAGCATGGCCCTTTTGACCGATGGGAAGCGAGACCTCTTTGTAGCGCTGATTTGCCTTTCCAGGTTGCTTGGTTGGCCAAAAAGGGCGTATGCGTTTTTTCCTGAATATATTCAGGAAAAAACGCATACGCCCTTTTTGGCCAAGGGCATCATTGTCGACGTTTTGCCGCTTTTCATGTGCTTTAAAGGCGATTCGAATCTACCTCCTGAAATCTGTTTCCTGCAATTCTGCCTTGCTTTCAAATCCTCTTCGTTGCCTTCCCTCAATATATCTGTGGATGAGAGTTATCATTTATAACTCTGCGGGTTTGTGAATTGCAGTGTCCCTGAGCTCCATTTTTCAACTCGCTTTTTTGGGAGCTGGCCGCAAAAGCGCGGGATTGCCTCAGGCCCTATTCTGGTTCCTGGCGGCAGGCTGAGCCTGTGGTTAATTCTTCTTCCTGATGGGAAAATAGAGTGACCTGTGCCTGTCCCAACACCTAGATCTAGTCTCTCATTGGTTGCCCCTCTTCCCGTTCATCCTCAGGACAAATTGCAACCTGTAGGGAACAGGAGCTTAAAGGTGCTGATTCTCCAAGTAGGGAGATTGCTAGTAAAGTAGCTGGAAAGGCGAACCCGAGCACAAGGAGATGAGAAATTGGGTGCGTTTTAGAAACCTTTCAAAATCACACGGTGTACCATCTTCTGGGTTTCTCATGCATGTTTTCGATGTAGGAAGATGCCCTTGAACCTGGAGATTTGGGACCCATGGGATGGGTACCACGCAGTACTACTTTAAAGGGTCTGAGTTTGCTCAACCAACCTCACCCAACCTCTCAGCCCCAAGAGTGTCCACCCTTATGTCTCATCCAGGTGTGGGTCTAGATATGGTCAATCCAGGTTGCATCACAGCTCCTGAACGAATTTTTTAAGAATTTCTCTCTCTTTCACTGTCTTTGTTTTACAGGTTTTTAAAAGTAATTTATTTTTATAATGGGGTTTAGCTGCTTTTCACGGCTGTGTTTATGCAGCTTTACACCCACTTGACACACTTCCAGAGAGATATCAATACATAGGTTTTACGATTCTTACTAGTCACATATATTCTTGTGCGGTGAATAGGGGTTGTTGAGTCCAGTTCACTGAGCAAGGAGTAGGTCTTGTCTATTACATATTGGGTGTATGGAACAGTATCTGAGCGAATTTGAAACCCTTGTTTTATGCATCACCCCACCTCACCTTTCCCGTTAAGCAGCCATAGTGTGTTTTCTAAACGTGTGACTCTGTTCTGTTTTGTAATTCAGTTCAAGTGTAGCGGTTTTTACATTCCCTCTATAAGTGATATCTTATGATAAGTGTCTTTTTCTGTGTGACTTATTTCACTTAGAATCGTCATACCTAAATCCACTCATCTTGCTTCTACTAGCCTTATGACATTGATTTCATGTCTGAGTGATATTCCTTTGTACATAAGGACCACAACTTCTTTATCCATTTTTCTCTTTCCTGGGATATTTAAGGTGTCATGAAGTGGAGGTTCTTGTCAACATAGCAGCCCTAAACATTGGGGTGCCTGTGTCTTGCTGATTTTTAGTTTTCCCAATTTATACGCCCATGAGTGGACGTGCCCTATGCTCCCTAAGCTGTGTTTTTTCGATGTTTCAGGACACACCGTACACTTCTCTAGAGTGGCTGTTGGCAATTTACATCCCGCCCATCAGCGTAGCAAGGCTGCCATTTCTCCATGGCCTGTCCTGCATTTCTGGTTTTGACACTTTTTGCAGCATGGCCCTTTTGACCGATGGGAAGCGAGACCTCTTTGTAGCGCTGATTTGCCTTTCCAGGTTGCTTGGTTGGCCAAAATGGCGTATGCGTTTTTTCCTGAATATATTCAGGAAAAAACGCATACGCCCTTTTTGGCCAAGGGCATCATTGTCGACGTTTTGCCGCTTTTCATGTGCTTTAAAGGCGATTCGAATCTACCTCCTGAAATCTGCTTCCTGCAATTCTGCCTTGCTTTCAAATCCTCTTCGTTGCCTTCCCTCAATATATCTGTGGATGAGAGTTATCATTTATAACTCTGCGGGTTTGTGAATTGCAGTGTCCCTGAGCTCCATTTTTCAACTCGCTTTTTTGGGAGCTGGCCACAAAAGCGCGAGATTGCCTCAGGCCTTATTCTGGTTCCTGGAGGCAGGCTGAGCCTGTGGTTAATTCTTCTTCCTGATGGGAAAATAGAGTGACCTGTGCCTCTACCAACACCTAGATCTAGTCTCTCATTGGTTGCCCCTCTTCCCGTTCATCCTCAGGACAAATTGCAACCTGTAGGGAACAGGAGCTTAAAGGTGCTGATTCTCCAAGTAGGGAGATTGCTAGTAAAGTAGCTGGAAAGGCGAACCCGAGCACAAGGAGATGAGAAATTGGGTGCGTTTTAGAAACCTTTCAAAATCACACGGGGTACCATCTTCTGGGTTTCTCATGCATGTTTTCGATGTAGGAAGATGCCCTTGAACCTGGAGATTTGGGACCCATGGGATGGGTACCACGCAGTACTACTTTAAAGGGTCTGAGTTTGCTCACCCAACCTCACCCAACCTCTCAGCCCCAAGAGTGTCCACCCTTATGTCTCATCCAGGTGTGGGTCTAGATATGGTCAATCCAGGTTGCATCACAGCTCCTGAACGAATTTTTTAAGAATTTCTCTCTCTTTCACTGTCTTTGTTTTACAGGTTTTTAAAAGTAATTTATTTTTATAATGGGGTTTAGCTGCTTTTCACGGCTGTGTTTATGCAGCTTTACACCCACTTGACACACTTCCAGAGAGATATCAATACATAGGTTTTACGATTCTTACTAGTCACATATATTCTTGTGCGGTGAATAGGGGTTGTTGAGTCCAGTTCACTGAGCAAGGAGTAGGTCTTGTCTATTACATATTGGGTGTATGGAACAGTATCTGAGCGAATTTGAAACCCTTGTTTTATGCATCACCCCACCTCACCTTTCCCGTTAAGCAGCCATAGTGTGTTTTCTAAACGTGTGACTCTGTTCTGTTTTGTAATTCAGTTCAGGTGTAGCGGTTTTTACATTCCCTCTATAAGTGATAGCTTATGATAAGTGTCTTTTTCTGTGTCACTTATTTCACTTAGAATCGTCGTACCTAAATCCACTCATCTTGCTTCTACTAGCCTTATGACATTGATTTCATGTCTGAGTGATATTCCTTTGTACATAAGGACCACAACTTCTTTATCCATTTTTCTCTTTCCTGGGATATTTAAGGTGTCATGAAGTGGAGGTTCTTGTCAAAATAGCAGCCCTAAACATTGGGGTGCCTGTGTCTTGCTGATTTTTAGTTTTCCCAATTTATACGCCCATGAGTGGACGTGCCCTATGCTCCCTAAGCTGTGTTTTTTCGATGTTTCAGGACACACCGTACACTTCTCCAGTGTGGCTTTTGGCAATTTACATCCCGCCCATCAGCGTAGCAAGGCTGCCATTTCTCCATGGCCTGTACTGCATTTCTGGTTTTGACACTTTTTGCAGCATGGCCCTTTTGACCGATGGGAAGCGAGACTTCTTTGTAGCGCTGATTTGACTTTCCAGGTTGCTTGGTTGGCCAAAAAGGGCGTATGCGTTTTTTCCTGAATATATTCAGGAAAAAACGCATACGCCCTTTTTGGCCAAGGGCATCATTGTCGACGTTTTGCCGCTTTTCATGTGCTTTAAAGGCGATTCGAATCTACCTCCTGAAATCTGTTTCCTGCAATTCTGCCTTGCTTTCAAATCCTCTTCGTTGCCTTCCCTCAGTATATCTGTGGATGAGAGTTATCATTTATAACTCTGCGGGTTTGTGAATTGCAGTGTCCCTGAGCTCCATTTTTCAACTCGCTTTTTTGGGAGCTGGCCGCAAAAGCGCGGGATTGCCTCAGGCCCTATTCTGGTTCCTGGCGGCAGGCTGAGCCTGTGGTTAATTCTTCTTCCTGATGGGAAAATAGAGTGACCTGTGCCTGTCCCAACACCTAGATCTAGTCTCTCATTGGTTGCCCCTCTTCCCGTTCATCCTCAGGACAAATTGCAACCTGTAGGGAACAGGAGCTTAAAGGTGCTGATTCTCCAAGTAGGGAGATTGCTAGTAAAGTAGCTGGAAAGGCGAACCCGAGCACAAGGAGATGAGAAATTGGGTGCGTTTTAGAAACCTTTCAAAATCACACGGTGTACCATCTTCTGGGTTTCTCATGCATGTTTTCGATGTAGGAAGATGCCCTTGAACCTGGAGATTTGGGACCCATGGGATGGGTACCACGCAGTACTACTTTAAAGGGTCTGAGTTTGCTCACCCAACCTCACCCAACCTCTCAGCCCCAAGAGTGTCCACCCTTATGTCTCATCCAGGTGTGGGTCTAGATATGGTCAATCCAGGTTGCATCACAGCTCCTGAACGAATTTTTTAAGAATTTCTCTCTCTTTCACTGTCTTTGTTTTACAGGTTTTTAAAAGTAATTTATTTTTATAATGGGGTTTAGCTGCTTTTCACGGCTGTGTTTATGCAGCTTTACACCCACTTGACACACTTCCAGAGAGATATCAATACATAGGTTTTACGATTCTTACTAGTCACATATATTCTTGTGCGGTGAATAGGGGTTGTTGAGTCCAGTTCACTGAGCAAGGAGTAGGTCTTGTCTATTACATATTGGGTGTATGGAACAGTATCTGAGCGAATTTGAAACCCTTGTTTTATGCATCACCCCACCTCACCTTTCCCGTTAAGCAGCCATAGTGTGTTTTCTAAACGTGTGACTCTGTTCTGTTTTGTAATTCAGTTCAGGTGTAGCGGTTTTTACATTCCCTCTATAAGTGATAGCTTATGATAAGTGTCTTTTTCTGTGTCACTTATTTCACTTAGAATCGTCGTACCTAAATCCACTCATCTTGCTTCTACTAGCCTTATGACATTGATTTCATGTCTGAGTGATATTCCTTTGTACATAAGGACCACAACTTCTTTATCCATTTTTCTCTTTCCTGGGATATTTAAGGTGTCATGAAGTGGAGGTTCTTGTCAAAATAGCAGCCCTAAACATTGGGGTGCCTGTGTCTTGCTGATTTTTAGTTTTCCCAATTTATACGCCCATGAGTGGACGTGCCCTATGCTCCCTAAGCTGTGTTTTTTCGATGTTTCAGGACACACCGTACACTTCTCCAGTGTGGCTTTTGGCAATTTACATCCCGCCCATCAGCGTAGCAAGGCTGCCATTTCTCCATGGCCTGTACTGCATTTCTGGTTTTGACACTTTTTGCAGCATGGCCCTTTTGACCGATGGGAAGCGAGACTTCTTTGTAGCGCTGATTTGACTTTCCAGGTTGCTTGGTTGGCCAAAAAGGGCGTATGCGTTTTTTCCTGAATATATTCAGGAAAAAACGCATACGCCCTTTTTGGCCAAGGGCATCATTGTCGACGTTTTGCCGCTTTTCATGTGCTTTAAAGGCGATTCGAATCTACCTCCTGAAATCTGTTTCCTGCAATTCTGCCTTGCTTTCAAATCCTCTTCGTTGCCTTCCCTCAATATATCTGTGGATGAGAGTTATCATTTATAACTCTGCGGGTTTGTGAATTGCAGTGTCCCTGAGCTCCATTTTTCAACTCGCTTTTTTGGGAGCTGGCCGCAAAAGCGCGGGATTGCCTCAGGCCCTATTCTGGTTCCTGGCGGCAGGCTGAGCCTGTGGTTAATTCTTCTTCCTGATGGGAAAATAGAGTGACCTGTGCCTGTCCCAACACCTAGATCTAGTCTCTCATTGGTTGCCCCTCTTCCCGTTCATCCTCAGGACAAATTGCAACCTGTAGGGAACAGGAGCTTAAAGGTGCTGATTCTCCAAGTAGGGAGATTGCTAGTAAAGTAGCTGGAAAGGCGAACCCGAGCACAAGGAGATGAGAAATTGGGTGCGTTTTAGAAACCTTTCAAAATCACACGGTGTACCATCTTCTGGGTTTCTCATGCATGTTTTCGATGTAGGAAGATGCCCTTGAACCTGGAGATTTGGGACCCATGGGATGGGTACCACGCAGTACTACTTTAAAGGGTCTGAGTTTGCTCAACCAACCTCACCCAACCTCTCAGCCCCAAGAGTGTCCACCCTTATGTCTCATCCAGGTGTGGGTCTAGATATGGTCAATCCAGGTTGCATCACAGCTCCTGAACGAATTTTTTAAGAATTTCTCTCTCTTTCACTGTCTTTGTTTTACAGGTTTTTAAAAGTAATTTATTTTTATAATGGGGTTTAGCTGCTTTTCACGGCTGTGTTTATGCAGCTTTACACCCACTTGACACACTTCCAGAGAGATATCAATACATAGGTTTTACGATTCTTACTAGTCACATATATTCTTGTGCGGTGAATAGGGGTTGTTGAGTCCAGTTCACTGAGCAAGGAGTAGGTCTTGTCTATTACATATTGGGTGTATGGAACAGTATCTGAGCGAATTTGAAACCCTTGTTTTATGCATCACCCCACCTCACCTTTCCCGTTAAGCAGCCATAGTGTGTTTTCTAAACGTGTGACTCTGTTCTGTTTTGTAATTCAGTTCAGGTGTAGCGGTTTTTACATTCCCTCTATAAGTGATAGCTTATGATAAGTGTCTTTTTCTGTGTCACTTATTTCACTTAGAATCGTCGTACCTAAATCCACTCATCTTGCTTCTACTAGCCTTATGACATTGATTTCATGTCTGAGTGATATTCCTTTGTACATAAGGACCACAACTTCTTTATCCATTTTTCTCTTTCCTGGGATATTTAAGGTGTCATGAAGTGGAGGTTCTTGTCAAAATAGCAGCCCTAAACATTGGGGTGCCTGTGTCTTGCTGATTTTTAGTTTTCCCAATTTATACGCCCATGAGTGGACGTGCCCTATGCTCCCTAAGCTGTGTTTTTTCGATGTTTCAGGACACACCGTACACTTCTCCAGTGTGGCTTTTGGCAATTTACATCCCGCCCATCAGCGTAGCAAGGCTGCCATTTCTCCATGGCCTGTACTGCATTTCTGGTTTTGACACTTTTTGCAGCATGGCCCTTTTGACCGATGGGAAGCGAGACTTCTTTGTAGCGCTGATTTGACTTTCCAGGTTGCTTGGTTGGCCAAAAAGGGCGTATGCGTTTTTTCCTGAATATATTCAGGAAAAAACGCATACGCCCTTTTTGGCCAAGGGCATCATTGTCGACGTTTTGCCGCTTTTCATGTGCTTTAAAGGCGATTCGAATCTACCTCCTGAAATCTGTTTCCTGCAATTCTGCCTTGCTTTCAAATCCTCTTCGTTGCCTTCCCTCAGTATATCTGTGGATGAGAGTTATCATTTATAACTCTGCGGGTTTGTGAATTGCAGTGTCCCTGAGCTCCATTTTTCAACTCGCTTTTTTGGGAGCTGGCCGCAAAAGCGCGGGATTGCCTCAGGCCCTATTCTGGTTCCTGGCGGCAGGCTGAGCCTGTGGTTAATTCTTCTTCCTGATGGGAAAATAGAGTGACCTGTGCCTGTCCCAACACCTAGATCTAGTCTCTCATTGGTTGCCCCTCTTCCCGTTCATCCTCAGGACAAATTGCAACCTGTAGGGAACAGGAGCTTAAAGGTGCTGATTCTCCAAGTAGGGAGATTGCTAGTAAAGTAGCTGGAAAGGCGAACCCGAGCACAAGGAGATGAGAAATTGGGTGCGTTTTAGAAACCTTTCAAAATCACACGGTGTACCATCTTCTGGGTTTCTCATGCATGTTTTCGATGTAGGAAGATGCCCTTGAACCTGGAGATTTGGGACCCATGGGATGGGTACCACGCAGTACTACTTTAAAGGGTCTGAGTTTGCTCACCCAACCTCACCCAACCTCTCAGCCCCAAGAGTGTCCACCCTTATGTCTCATCCAGGTGTGGGTCTAGATATGGTCAATCCAGGTTGCATCACAGCTCCTGAACGAATTTTTTAAGAATTTCTCTCTCTTTCACTGTCTTTGTTTTACAGGTTTTTAAAAGTAATTTATTTTTATAATGGGGTTTAGCTGCTTTTCACGGCTGTGTTTATGCAGCTTTACACCCACTTGACACACTTCCAGAGAGATATCAATACATAGGTTTTACGATTCTTACTAGTCACATATATTCTTGTGCGGTGAATAGGGGTTGTTGAGTCCAGTTCACTGAGCAAGGAGTAGGTCTTGTCTATTACATATTGGGTGTATGGAACAGTATCTGAGCGAATTTGAAACCCTTGTTTTATGCATCACCCCACCTCACCTTTCCCGTTAAGCAGCCATAGTGTGTTTTCTAAACGTGTGACTCTGTTCTGTTTTGTAATTCAGTTCAGGTGTAGCGGTTTTTACATTCCCTCTATAAGTGATAGCTTATGATAAGTGTCTTTTTCTGTGTCACTTATTTCACTTAGAATCGTCGTACCTAAATCCACTCATCTTGCTTCTACTAGCCTTATGACATTGATTTCATGTCTGAGTGATATTCCTTTGTACATAAGGACCACAACTTCTTTATCCATTTTTCTCTTTCCTGGGATATTTAAGGTGTCATGAAGTGGAGGTTCTTGTCAAAATAGCAGCCCTAAACATTGGGGTGCCTGTGTCTTGCTGATTTTTAGTTTTCCCAATTTATACGCCCATGAGTGGACGTGCCCTATGCTCCCTAAGCTGTGTTTTTTCGATGTTTCAGGACACACCGTACACTTCTCCAGTGTGGCTTTTGGCAATTTACATCCCGCCCATCAGCGTAGCAAGGCTGCCATTTCTCCATGGCCTGTACTGCATTTCTGGTTTTGACACTTTTTGCAGCATGGCCCTTTTGACCGATGGGAAGCGAGACTTCTTTGTAGCGCTGATTTGACTTTCCAGGTTGCTTGGTTGGCCAAAAAGGGCGTATGCGTTTTTTCCTGAATATATTCAGGAAAAAACGCATACGCCCTTTTTGGCCAAGGGCATCATTGTCGACGTTTTGCCGCTTTTCATGTGCTTTAAAGGCGATTCGAATCTACCTCCTGAAATCTGTTTCCTGCAATTCTGCCTTGCTTTCAAATCCTCTTCGTTGCCTTCCCTCAATATATCTGTGGATGAGAGTTATCATTTATAACTCTGCGGGTTTGTGAATTGCAGTGTCCCTGAGCTCCATTTTTCAACTCGCTTTTTTGGGAGCTGGCCGCAAAAGCGCGGGATTGCCTCAGGCCCTATTCTGGTTCCTGGCGGCAGGCTGAGCCTGTGGTTAATTCTTCTTCCTGATGGGAAAATAGAGTGACCTGTGCCTGTCCCAACACCTAGATCTAGTCTCTCATTGGTTGCCCCTCTTCCCGTTCATCCTCAGGACAAATTGCAACCTGTAGGGAACAGGAGCTTAAAGGTGCTGATTCTCCAAGTAGGGAGATTGCTAGTAAAGTAGCTGGAAAGGCGAACCCGAGCACAAGGAGATGAGAAATTGGGTGCGTTTTAGAAACCTTTCAAAATCACACGGTGTACCATCTTCTGGGTTTCTCATGCATGTTTTCGATGTAGGAAGATGCCCTTGAACCTGGAGATTTGGGACCCATGGGATGGGTACCACGCAGTACTACTTTAAAGGGTCTGAGTTTGCTCAACCAACCTCACCCAACCTCTCAGCCCCAAGAGTGTCCACCCTTATGTCTCATCCAGGTGTGGGTCTAGATATGGTCAATCCAGGTTGCATCACAGCTCCTGAACGAATTTTTTAAGAATTTCTCTCTCTTTCACTGTCTTTGTTTTACAGGTTTTTAAAAGTAATTTATTTTTATAATGGGGTTTAGCTGCTTTTCACGGCTGTGTTTATGCAGCTTTACACCCACTTGACACACTTCCAGAGAGATATCAATACATAGGTTTTACGATTCTTACTAGTCACATATATTCTTGTGCGGTGAATAGGGGTTGTTGAGTCCAGTTCACTGAGCAAGGAGTAGGTCTTGTCTATTACATATTGGGTGTATGGAACAGTATCTGAGCGAATTTGAAACCCTTGTTTTATGCATCACCCCACCTCACCTTTCCCGTTAAGCAGCCATAGTGTGTTTTCTAAACGTGTGACTCTGTTCTGTTTTGTAATTCAGTTCAGGTGTAGCGGTTTTTACATTCCCTCTATAAGTGATAGCTTATGATAAGTGTCTTTTTCTGTGTCACTTATTTCACTTAGAATCGTCGTACCTAAATCCACTCATCTTGCTTCTACTAGCCTTATGACATTGATTTCATGTCTGAGTGATATTCCTTTGTACATAAGGACCACAACTTCTTTATCCATTTTTCTCTTTCCTGGGATATTTAAGGTGTCATGAAGTGGAGGTTCTTGTCAAAATAGCAGCCCTAAACATTGGGGTGCCTGTGTCTTGCTGATTTTTAGTTTTCCCAATTTATACGCCCATGAGTGGACGTGCCCTATGCTCCCTAAGCTGTGTTTTTTCGATGTTTCAGGACACACCGTACACTTCTCCAGTGTGGCTTTTGGCAATTTACATCCCGCCCATCAGCGTAGCAAGGCTGCCATTTCTCCATGGCCTGTACTGCATTTCTGGTTTTGACACTTTTTGCAGCATGGCCCTTTTGACCGATGGGAAGCGAGACTTCTTTGTAGCGCTGATTTGACTTTCCAGGTTGCTTGGTTGGCCAAAAAGGGCGTATGCGTTTTTTCCTGAATATATTCAGGAAAAAACGCATACGCCCTTTTTGGCCAAGGGCATCATTGTCGACGTTTTGCCGCTTTTCATGTGCTTTACAGGCGATTCGAATCTACCTCCTGAAATCTGTTTCCTGCAATTCTGCCTTGCTTTCAAATCCTCTTCGTTGCCTTCCCTCAATATATTTGTGGATGAGAGTTATCATTTATAACTCTGCGGGTTTGTGAATTGCAGTGTCCCTGAGCTCCATTTTTCAACTCGCTTTTTTGGGAGCTGGCCGCAAAAGCGCGGGATTGCCTCAGGCCCTATTCTGGTTCCTGGCGGCAGGCTGAGCCTGTGGTTAATTCTTCTTCCTGATGGGAAAATAGAGTGACCTGTGCCTGTCCCAACACCTAGATCTAGTCTCTCATTGGTTGCCCCTCTTCCCGTTCATCCTCAGGACAAATTGCAACCTGTAGGGAACAGGAGCTTAAAGGTGCTGATTCTCCAAGTAGGGAGATTGCTAGTAAAGTAGCTGGAAAGGCGAACCCGAGCACAAGGAGATGAGAAATTGGGTGCGTTTTAGAAACCTTTCAAAGTCACACGGTGTACCATCTTCTGGGTTTCTCATGCATGTTTTCGATGTATGAAGATGCCCTTGAACCTGGAGATTTGGGACCCATGGGATGGGTACCACGCAGTACTACTTTAAAGGGTCTGAGTTTGCTCACCCAACCTCACCCAACCTCTCAGCCCCAAGAGTGTCCACCCTTATGTCTCATCCAGGTGTGGGTCTAGATATGGTCAATCCAGGTTGCATCACAGCTCCTGAACGAATTTTTTAAGAATTTCTCTCTCTTTCACTGTCTTTGTTTTACAGGTTTTTAAAAGTAATTTATTTTTATAATGGGGTTTAGCTGCTTTTCACGGCTGTGTTTATGCAGCTTTACACCCACTTGACACACTTCCAGAGAGATATCTATACATAGGTTTTACGATTCTTACTAGTCACATATATTCTTGTGCGGTGAATAGGGGTTGTTGAGTCCAGTTCACTGAGCAAGGAGTATGTCTTTTCTATTACTTATTGGGTGTATGGAACGGTATCTGAGATAATTTGAAACCCTTGTTTTATGCATCACCGCACATCACCTTTCCCGTTAAGCAGCCATAGTGTGTTTTCTAAATGTGTGACTCTGTTCTGATTTGTAATTCAATTCAAGTGTAGCGGTTTTTACATTCCCTTTATAAGTGATAGCTTTTGATAAGTGTCTTTTTCTGTGTGACTTATTTCACTTAGAGTCGTCGTACCTAAATCCACTCATCATGCTGCTACTAGCCTTATGACATTGATTTCATGGCTGAGTGGTATTCCATTGTACATAAGGACCACAACTTCTTTATCCATTTTTCTCTTTCCTGGGATATTTAAGGTTTCCTGAAGTG
The DNA here is from genome assembly GCF_028021215.1 of Eschrichtius robustus. Taxonomy (NCBI): domain Eukaryota; kingdom Metazoa; phylum Chordata; class Mammalia; order Artiodactyla; family Eschrichtiidae; genus Eschrichtius; species Eschrichtius robustus. The sequence goes on from NW_027175163.1 coordinate 20,772, forward strand.
GAGGTTCTTGTCAACAGAGCAGGCCTAAACTTTGGGGTGCCTGAGTCTTGCTGATTTTTAGTTTTCCCAATTTATACACCCATGAGTGGACGTGCCCTATGCTCCCTAAGCTGTGTTTTCTCGATGTTTCAGGACACACCGTACCCTTCTCCAGAGTGGCTGTTGGCAGTTTACATCCCGCCCATCAGCGTAGGAAGGCTCCTATTTCTCCATGGCCTGTCCTGCATTTGTGGTTTTGACACTTTTTTCAGCATGGCCCTTTGGACAGATGGGAAGCGAGACTTCTTTGTAGCGCTGATTTGCCTTTCCAGGTTGCTTGGTTGGCCAAAAAGGGCGTATGCGTTTTTTCCTGAATATATTCAGGAAAAAACGCATACGCCCTTTTTGGCCAAGGGCATCATTGTCGACGTTTTGCCGCTTTTCATGTGCTTTAAAGGCGATTCGAATCTACCTCCTGAAACCTGTTTCCTGCAACTCTGCCTTGCTTTCAAATCCTCTTCGTTGCGTTCCCTCAATATATTTGTGGACGAGATTTATCATTTATAACTCTGCAGGTTTGTGAATTGCAGTGCCCATGTGCTCCATTTTTCAACTGGCTTTTTTGGGAGCTGGCCGCAGAAGCGCGGGATTGCCTAAGGCCCTATTCTGGTTCCTGGCGGCAGGCTGAGCCTGTGGTTAATTCTTCTTCCTGATGGGAAAATAGAGTGACCTGGGCCTGTCCCAAAACCTACATCTAGTCTCTCATTGGTTGCCCCTCTTCCCGTTCATCCTCAGGACAAATTGCAACCTGTAGGGAACAGGAGGTTAAAGGTGCTGATTCTCCAAGTAGGGAGATTGCTAGTAAAGTAGCTGGAATGGCGAACCCGAGCACAAGGAGATGAGAAATGAGGTGCGTTTTAGAAACCTTTCAAATTCACACGATGTACCATCTTCTGGGTTCCTCATGCAAGTTTTCGATGTAGGAAGATGCCCTTGAACCTAGAGATTTGGGACCCATGGGATGGGTACCACGCAGTATTACTTTAAAGGGTCTGCGATGGCTCACCCAACCTCACCAAACCTCTCAGCCCCAAGAGTGTCCACCCTTATGTCTCATCCAGCTGTGGGTCTAGATATGGTCAACCCAGGTTGCGTCACAGCCCCTGAATGAATTTTGTAAGAATTTCTCTCTCTTTTACTGTCTTTGTTTCATGCGTTTTGAAAAATAATTTATTTTTATAATGGGGTTTAGCTGCTGTTCACGGCTGTGTTTATGCGGCTTTACACCCTCTTGACTCACTTCCAGAGAGATATCAATACATAGGTTTTAAGATTCTCACTAGTCGGATATATTCTTGTGCGGTGAATACGGGGTGTTGAGTCCAGTTCACTGAGCAAGGAGTAGGTCTTCTCTATTACATATTGGGTGTATGGAACGGTATCAGAGCTAATTTGAAACCCTTGTTTTATGCATCACCCCACCTCACCTTTCCCGTTAAGCAGCCATAGTGTGTTTTCAAAATGGGTGACTCTGTTCTGATTTGTAATTCAGTTCAAGTGTAGCGGTTTTTACATCCCTCTATAAGTGATATCTTTTGATATGTGTCTTTTTCTGTGTGACTTATTTCACTTAGAGTCGTCGTACCTAAATCCACTCATCATGCTGCTACTAGCCTTATGACATTGATTTCATGGCTGAGTGATATTCCATTGTATATAAGGACCACAACTTCTTTATCCATTTTTCTCTTTCCTGGGATATTTAAGGTGTCATGAAGTGGAGGTTCTTGTCAACAGAGCAGCCGTAAACTTTGGGGTGCCTGTCTCTTGCTGATTTTTAATTTTCCCAATTTATACGCCCATGAGTGGAAGTGCCCTATGCTCCCTAAGCTGTGTTTTTTCGATGTTTCAGGACACACCGTACACTTCTCCACAGTGGCTGTTGCCAATTTACATCCCGCCCATCACCGTAGCAAGGCTCCTATTTCTACATGGCCTGTCCTGCATTTGTGGTTTTGACACTTTTTTCAGCATGGCCCTTTAACCGATGGGAAGCGAGACTTCTTTGTAGCGCTGATTTGCCTTTCCAGGTTGCTTGGTTGGCCAAAAAGGGCGTATGCGTTTTTTCCTGAATATATTCAGGAAAAAACGCATATGCCCTTTTTGGCCAAGGGCATCATTGTCGACGTTTTGCCGCTTTTCATGTGCTTTAAAGGCGATTCGAATCTACCTCCTGAAACCTGTTTCCTGCAACTCTGCCTTGCTTTCAAATCCTCTTCGTTGCCTTCCCTCAATATATTTGTGGACGAGAGTTATCATTTATAACTCTGCAGGTTTGTGAATTGCAGTGGCCATGTGCTCCATTTTTCAACTGGCTTTTTTCGGAGCTGGCCGCAGAAGCGCGGGATTGCCTCAGGCACTATTCTGCTTCCCGGCGGCAGGCTGAGCCTGTGCTTAATTCTTCTTCCTGATGGGAAAATAGAGTGACCTGTGCCTGTTCCAACACCTACATCTAGTCTCTCATTGGTTGCCCCTCTTCCCGTTCATCCTCAGGACAAATTGCAACCTGTACAGAACAGGAGGTCAAAGGTGTTGATTCTCCAAGTAGGGAGATTGCTAGTAAAGTAGCTGGAATGGTGAACCCGAGCACAAGGAGATGAGAAATGAGGTGCGTTTTAGAAACCTTTCAAAATCACACGGTGTACCATCTTCTGGGTTTCTCATGCATGTTTTCAATGCAGGAAGATGCCCTTAAAACTGGAGATTTGCGACCCATGGGATGGGTACCACGCAGTATTACCTTAAAGGGTCTGTGTTTGCTCACCCAACCTCACCAAACCTGTCAGCCCCAAGAGTGTCCACCCTTAGGTCTCATCCAACTGTGGGTCTAGATATTTTCAATCCAGGTTGCATCACAGCCCCTGAACGAATTGTGTAAGAATTTCTCTCTCTTTCACTGTCTTTGTTTTACGGGTTTCTACAAGTAATTTATTTTTATAATGGGGTTTAGCTGCTTTTCACGGCTGTGTTTATGCGGCTTTACACCCACTTGACACACTTCCAGAGGGATACCAATACATAGGTTTTAAGATTCTCACTAGTCAGATATATACTTGTGCGGTGAATAGGGGGTGTTGAGTCCAGTTCACTGAGCAAGGAGTAGGTCTTGTCTATTACATATTGGGTGTATGGAACGGTATCTGATCTAATTTGAAACCCTTGTTTTATGCATCACACCACCTCATCTTTCCCGTTAAGCAGCCATAGTGTGTTTTCTAAACGTGTGACTCTGTTCTCTTTTGTAATTCAGTTCAAGTGTAGCAGTTTTTACATTCCCTCTATAAGTGATAGCTTATGATAAGTGTCTTTTTCTGTGTGACTTATTTCACTTAGAGTCGTCGTACCTAAATCCACTCATCATGATGCTACTAGCCTTAAGACATTGATTTCATGGCTGAGTGATATTCCATTGTACATAAGGACCACAACTTCTTTATCCATTATTCTCTTTCCTGGGATATTTAAGGTGTCATGAAGTGGAGGTTCTTGTCAACAGAGCAGCCATAAACTTTGGGGTGCCTGTCTCTTGCTGATTTTTAATTTTCCCAATTTATACGCCCATGAGTGGAAGTGCCCTATGCTCCCTAAGCTGTGTTTTTTCGATGTTTCAGGCCACACCGTACACTTCTCCAGAGTGGTTGCTGGCAATTTACATCCCGCCCATCAGTGTAGCAAGGCTTTCATTTCTCAATGGCCTGTCCTGCTTTTGTGGTTTTGACAGTTTTTTCAGCATGGCCCTTTTGACCGATGGGAAGCGAGACTTCTTTGTAGCACTGATTTACCTTTCCAGGTTGCTTGGTGGGCCAAAAAGGGCGTATGCGTTTTTTCCTGAATATATTCAGGAAAAAACGCATACGCCCTTTTTGGCCAAGGGCATCATTGTCGACGTTTTGCCACTTTTCATGTGCTTTAAAGGCGATTCGAATCTACCTCCTGAAACCAGTTTCCTGCAATTCTGCCTTGCTTTCAAATCCTCTTCGTTGCCTTCCCTCAATATATTTGTGGACGAGAGTTATCATTTATAACTCTGCAGGTTTGTGAATTGCAGTGCCCATGTGCTCCATTTTTCAACTGGCTTTTTTGGGAGCTGGCCGCAGAAGCACGGGATTGCCTCACGCCCTATTCTGGTTCCGGGCGGTAGGCTGAGCCTGTGGTTAATTCTTCTTCCTGATGGGAAAATAGAGTGACCTGTGCCTGTCCCAACACCTATATGTAGTCTCTCATTGGTTGCCCCTCTTCCCATTCATCCTTAGGACAAATTGCAACCTGTATGGAACAGGAGGTTAAAGGTGCTGATTCTCCAAGTAGGGAGATTGCTAGTAAAGTAGCTGGAATGGCGAACCCGAGCACAAGGAGATGAGAAATGAGGTGCGTTTCAGAAACCTTTCCCGATCAGACGGTGTACCATCATCTAGGTTTCCCATGCGTGTTTTCGATGCAGGAAGATGCCCTTGAAACTGGAGATTTGGGACCCATGGGATGGGTACCACGCAGTATTACTTTAAAGGGTCTGCGTTTGCTCACCCAACCTCACCAGACCTGTCAGCCCCAAGAGTGTCCACCCTTAGGTCTCATCCACCTGTTGGTCTAGAATTGGTCAATCCATGTTGCATCACGGCCCCTGAAAGAATTGTGTAAGAACTTCTCTCTCTTTCACTGTCTTTGTTTTACGGGTTTTTACAAGTAATTTATTTTTATAATGGGGTTTAGCTGCTTTTCACGGCTGTGTTTATGCGGCTTTACACCCACTTGACACACTTCCAGAGAAATATCAATACATAGGTTTTAAGATTCTTACTAGTCAGATATATACTTGTGCGGTGAATAGGGGGTGTTGAGTCCAGTTCACTGAGCAAGGAGTAGGTCTTGTCTATTACATATTGGGTGTATGTAACGGTATCTGTGCTAATTTGAAACCCTTGTTTTATGCATCACCCCACCTCACCTTTCCCGTTAAGCAGCCATAGTGTGTTTTCTAAACGTGTGACTCTGTTCTCTTTTGTAATTCAGTTCAAGTGTAGCGGTTTTTACATTCCCTCTATAAGTGATAGCTTACGATAAGTGTCTTTTTCTGTGTGACTTATTTCACTTAGAGTCGTCGTACCTAAATCCACTCATCATGCTGCTACTAGCATTATGACATTGATATCATGTCTGAGTGATATTCCATTGTACATAAGGACCACAACTTCTTTATCCATTTTTATCTTTCCTGGGATATTTAAGGTGTCATGAAGTGGAGGTTTTTGCAAACAGAGCAGCCCTAAACTTTGGGGTGCCTGTGTCTTGCTGATTTTTAGTTTTCCCAATTTATACGCCCATGAGTGGAAGTGCCCTATGCTCCCTAAGCTGTGTTTTTTCGATGTTTCAGGACACACCGTACACTTCTCCAGAGTGGCTGTTGGCAATTTACATACCGCCCATCAGCGTGGCAAGGCTCCCATTTCTCCTTGGCCTGTCCTGCATTTGTGGTTTTGACACTTTTTTCAGCATGGCCCTTTTGACCGATGGGAAGCGAGACTTCTTTGTAGCGCTGATTTGCCTTTCCAGGTTGCTTGGTTGGCCAAAAAGGGCGTATGCGTTTTTTCCTGAATATATTCAGGAAAAAACGCATACGCCCTTTTTGGCCAAGGGCATCATTGTCGACGTTTTGCCGCTTTTCATGTGCTTTAAAGGCGATTCGAATCTACCTCCTGAAACCTGTTTCCTGCAACTCTGCCTTGCTTTCAAATCCTCTTCGTTGCCTTCCCTCAATATATTTGTGGACGAGAGTTATCATTTATAACTCTGCAGGTTTGTGAATTGCAGTGCCCATGTGCTCCATTTTTCAACTGGCTTTTTTCGGAGCTGGCCGCAGAAGCGCGGGATTGCCTCAGGCACTATTCTGCTTCCCTCTGGCAGGCTGAGCCTGTGCTTAATTCTTCTTCCTGATGGGAAAATAGAGTGATCTGTGCCTGTTCCAACACCTACATCTAGTCTCTCATTGGTTGCCCCTCTTCCCGTTCATCCTCAGGACAAATTGCAACCTGTACAGAACAGGAGGTTAAAGGTGTTGATTCTCCAAGTAGGGAGATTGCTAGTAAAGTAGCTGGAATGGTGAACCCGAGCACAAGGAGATGAGAAATGAGGTGCGTTTTAGAAACCTTTCCCGATCACATGGTGTACCATCTTCTGGGTTTCTCATGCATGTTTTCAATGCAGGAAGATGCCCTTAAAACTGGAGATTTGGGACCCATGGGATGGGTACCACGCAGTATTACCTTAAAGGGTCTGTGTTTGCTCTCCCAACCTCACCAAACCTGTCAGCCCCAAGAGTGTCCACCCTTAGGTCTCATCCAACTGTGGGTCTAGATATTTTCAATCCAGGTTGCATCACAGCCCCTGAACGAATTGTGTAAGAATTTCTCTCTCTTTCACTGTCTTTGTTTTACGGATTTCTACAAGTAATTTATTTTTATAATGGGGTTTAGCTGCTTTTCACGGCTGTGTTTATGCGGCTTTACACCCTCTTGACACACTTCCAGGGGGATATCAATACATAGGTTTTAAGATTCTCACTTGTCAGATATATACTTGTGCGGTGAATAGGGGGTGTTGAGTCCAGTTCACTGAGCAAGGAGTAGGTCTTGTCTATTACATATTGGGTGTATGGAACGGTATCTGATCTAATTTGAAACCCTTGTTTTATGCATCACACCACCTCATCTTTCCCGTTAAGCAGCCATAGTGTGTTTTCTAAACGTGTGGCTCTGTTCTCTTTTGTAATTCAGTTCAAGTGTAGCAGTTTTTACATTCCCTCTATAAGTGATAGCTTATGATAAGTGTCTTTTTCTGTGTGACTTATTTCACTTAGAGTCGTCGTACCTAAATCCACTCATCATGATGCTACTAGCCTTAAGACATTGATTTCATGGCTGAGTGATATTCCATTGTACATAAGAACCACAACTTCTTTATCCATTTTTCTCTTTCCTGGGATATTTAAGGTGTCATGAAGTGGAGGTTCTTGTCAACAGAGCAGCCCTAAACTTTGGGGTGCCTGTGTCTTGCTGATTTTTAGTTTTCCCAATTTATACGCCCATGAGTGGACGTGCCCTATGCTCCCTAAGCTGTGTTTTCTCGATATTTCAGGACACACCATACACTTCTCCAGAGTGGCTGTTGGCAATTTACATCCCGCCCATCAGCGTAGCAAGGCTCCCATTTCTCCATGGCCTGTCCTGCATTTGTGGTTTTGACACTTTTTTCAGCATGGCCCTTTTGACCGATGGGAAGCGAGACTTCTTTGTAGCGCTGATTTGCCTTTCCAGGTTGCTTGGTTGGCCAAAAAGTGCGTATGCATTTTTTCCTGAATATATTCAGGAAAAAACGCATACGCCGTTTTTGGCAAAGTGCATCATTGTCGACGTTTTGCCCCTTTTCTTGAGCTTTAAATGCGATTCGAATCTACCTCCTGAAATCTGTTTCCTGCAATACTGCCTTGCTTTCAAATCCTCTTCGTTGCTTTCCCTCAATATATTTGTGGACGAGAGTTATCATTTATAACTCTGCAGGTTTGTGAATTGCAGTGCCCCTGAGCTCCATTTTTCAACTCGCTTTTTTGGTAGCTGGCCGCAAAAGCGCGGGATTGCCTCAGGCCCTATTCTGGTTCCTGGCGGCAGGCTGAGCCTGTGGTTAATTCTTCTTCCTGATGGGAAAATAGAGTGACCTGTGCCTGTCCCAACACCTAGATCTAGTCTCTCATTGGTTGCTCCTCTTCCCGTTCATCCTCAGGACAAATTGCAACCTGTACAGAACAGGAGGGTAAAGGTGCTGATTCTCCAAGAAGGGAGATTGCTAGTAAAGTAGCTGGAATGGCGAAACCGAGCACAAGGAGGTGAGAAATGAGGTTGCGTTTTAGAAACCTTTCCCGATCACACGGTGTACCATCTTCTGGGTTTCTCATGCATGTTTTCGATGCAGGAAGATGCCCTTGAAACTGGAGATTTGGGACCCATGGGATGGGTACCACGCAGTATTACTTTAAAGGGTCTGCCTTTGCTCACCCAACCTCACCAGACCTGTCAGCTCCAAGAGTGTCCACCCTTAGGTCTCATCCACCTGTTGGTCTAGAATTGGTCAATCCATGTTGCATCACGGCCCCTGAACGAATTGTGTAAGAATTTCTCTCTCTTTCACTGTCTTTGTTTTACGGGTTTTTACAAGTAATTTTGTTTTATAATGGGGTTTAGCTGCTTTTCACGGCTGTGTTTATGCGGCTTTACACCCACTTGACACACTTCCAGAGAAATATCAATACATAGGTTTTAAGATTCTTACTAGTCAGATATATACTTGTGCGGTGAATAGGGGGTGTTGAGTCCAGTTCACTGAGCAAGGAGTAGGTCTTGTCTATTACATATTGGGTGTATGTAACGGTATCTGTGCTAATTTGAAACCCTTGTTTTATGCATCACCCCACCTCACCTTTCCCGTTAAGCAGCCATAGTGTGTTTTCTAAACGTGTGACTCTGTTCTCTTTTGTAATTCAGTTCAAGTGTAGCGGTTTTTACATTCCCTCTATAAGTGATAGCTTACGATAAGTGTCTTTTTCTGTGTGACTTATTTCACTTAGAGTCGTCGTACCTAAATCCACTCATCATGCTGCTACTAGCATTATGACATTGATATCATGTCTGAGTGATATTCCATTGTACATAAGGACCACAACTTCTTTATCCATTTTTATCTTTCCTGGGATATTTAAGGTGTCATGAAGTGGAGGTTCTTGCAAACAGAGCAGCCCTTAACTTTGGGGTGCCTGTGTCTTGCTGATTTTTAGTTTTCCCAATTTATACGCCCATGAGTGGAAGTGCCCTATGCTCCCTAAGCTGTGTTTTTTCGATGTTTCAGGACACACCGTACACTTCTCCAGAGTGGCTGTTGGCAATTTACATACCGCCCATCAGCGTGGCAAGGCTCCCATTTCTCCTTGGCCTGTCCTGCATTTGTGGTTTTGACACTTTTTTCAGCAGGGCCCTTTTGACGGATCGGAAGCGAGACTTCTTTTTCGCGCTGATTTGCCTTTCCAGGTTGCTTGGTTGGCCAAAAAGGGCGTATGCGTTTTTTCCTGAATATATTCAGGAAAAAACGCATACGCCCTTTTTGGCCAAGGGCATCATTGTCGACGTTTTGCCGCTTTTCATGTGCTTTAAAGGCGATTCGAATCTACCTCCTGAAATGTGTTTCCTGCAGTTCTGCCTTGCTTTCAAATCCTCTTCGTTGCCTTCCCTCAATATATTTGTGGACGAGAGTTATCATTTATAACTCTGCAGGTTTGTGAATTGCAGTGCCCATGTGCTCCATTTTTCAACTGGCTTTTTTGGGAGCTGGCCGCAGAAGTGCGGGATTGCCTCAGGCCCTATTCTGGTTCCGGGCGGCAGGCTGAGCCTGTGGTTATTTCTTCTTCCTGATGGGAAAATAGAGTGACCTGTGCCTGTCCCAACACCTAGATCTAGTCTCTCATTGGTTGCCCCTCTTCCCGTTCATCCTCAGGACAAATTGCAACCTGTATGGAACAGGAGCTTAAAGGTGCTGTTTCTCCATGTAGGGAGATTACTAGTTAAGAAGCTGGAATGGTGAACCCGAGCACAAGGAGATGAGAAATGTGGTGCGTTTCAGAAACCTTTCCCGATCAGACAGTGTACCATGATCTTGGTTACTCATGCATGTTTTCGATGTAGGAAGATGCCCTTGAACCTGGAGATTTGGGACCCATGGGATGGGGACCACGCAGTATTACTTTAAAGGGTCAGCGTTTGCTCACCCAACCTCACCAAACCTCTCAGCCCCAAGAGTGTCCACCCTTATGTCTCATCCAGCTGTGGGTCTAGATATGGTCAATCCAGGTTGCATCACAGCCCCTGAACGAATTTTGTAAGAATTACTCTCTCTTACACTGTCTTTGTTTTACAGGTTTTTAAAAGTAATTTATTTTTAAAATGGGTTTTAGCTGCTTTTCACGGCTGTGTTTATGCCGCTTTACACTCACTTGACTCTCTTCCAGAGAGAGATCAATACATAGGTTTTCAGATTCTTACTACTCAGATATATTCTTGTGCGCTGAATAGGGGGTGTTGAGTCTAGTTCACTGAGCAAGGAGTAGGTCTTGTCTACTACATATTGGGTTTATGGAACGGTATCTGAGCTAATTTGAAACCCTTGTTTTATGCATCACCCCTCCTCACCTTTCCCGTTAAGCAGCCATAGTGTGTTTTTAAAATGGGTGACTCTGTTCTGTTTTGTAATTCAGTTTAAGGGTAACGGTTTTTACATTCCCTCTATAAGTGATATCTTATGATAAGTGTCTTTTTCTGTGTGACTTATTTCACTTAGAATCGTCGTACCTAAATCCACTCATCATGCTGCTACTAGCCTTATGATATTGATTTCATGGCTGAGTGATATTCCATTGTACATAAGTACCACAACTTCTTTACCATTTTTCTCATCCCTGGGATATTTAAGATGTACACAAGTGGAGGTTCTTGTAACCAGAGCAGCCCTAAACTTTGGGGTGCCTGTGTCTTGTTGATTTTAATTTTTCCAATTTATACGCCCATGAATGGATGTGCCCCTTTCTCTCTAGCTGTGTTTTTTAGATGTTTTAGGAAACACCGTACCGTTCTCCAGAGTCGCCATTGGCAATTTACATCCCGACCATCAGTGTAACAATGCTCCCTTTCCTCCCTGGCCTCTCCTGTATTTTTTTTACACTTTTTTAGGAAGGCCCTTTTGACCGATGGGAAGTGAGACTTCTTTGTAGTGCTGCATTGCATTTCCGGCTTGCTTGGTTGGCCAAAAAGGGCCTATGCGTTTTTTCCTGAATTTATTCAGAAAAAAACACATATGCTCTTTTTGGCCATGTGCATCGTTGTCGACTTTTGGCCGCTTTTCATGTGCTTTAGGGGCTATTCGAATCTAACTCCTGAAATCTGTTTCCTGCATTTCTGCCTTGCTTTCCAATCCTGTTCATTGCCTTCCCTCAATATAGTTTTGGACGATAGTTATAATTTATAACTCTGCAGGTTTGTGAATTGCAGTGCCCCTGAGCTCCATTTTTCAACTCGCTTTTTTGGGAGCTGTCCGCAGAACCGCTGCTTTGCTTCTGGCCCTACTCTGGTTCCCGGTGGCAGGCTAAGCCTTTGCTTAATTCTTCTTCCTGATTGGAAATTAGAGTGACATGTGCCTGTCCGAACATCTAGGGCTTGGCTCTCCTTGTTTCTCCTCCTTCCCCTTCTTCCTTTGGAAAAATTCCAAATTTTGTGCAACTGGATGTTGAAGGTGCTGACATCCTCAGGTGGGGAGATTTTAAGGAAAAAGGCTGGAGGTGTGAACCCGACAACCAGGAAATTAGGAGTTTTGGTGCCTTTTCCAAAATCTCCCTGATCCAACCGTGTTCCATCTTCTGGGTGTCACAGGCATGTTTTAGCTGTAGGAAAGGTCCTGTGTATGTAAGGAGAACACCAGGGATTTTTCCAAATCAGTGTCTCCCCGAACTCCAATCTGGGGAATTTTTAAGCTACTGGTACATGTGTGTTCATTAAGGGACTTGGGCCGTAGGCAGAGTCCGAACTTTAGATGATTGAAGTCTTCAGGTTCAGAAACGCTCACCATCGGCCTCCTTTAGTTTCCATTTTATCTGTAGTTGATAGATGATGTCGATATAGATATCTATTGTATTTCAGATTATTTCCCCTTAGGGGTCATTACAAAATATTGAGTATAGTTCCCTGTGTTATACAGTAGTTCCTTGTTGATGATATATTTTATACATAGCAGTGTGTATATGTTAATCTGAAACTGTTAATTTATCCCTCCTCCCACCTTTCCCCTTTGGTAATAAAAAATATAAGATTTTATACTTCTCAGAAATCTAGGAGCTGAAAGAGAGGTATCATTTTCAATGGAAAATCAGTCAAAACAAGGTTGAAACTTCAACCAAGATTATTAGATGTACATCCTTGGAAAGAAATCACTGCATTTCTCTACTGTTGACCTGACAAATAAGACAAACCCCTCAACTGAACTTGCTTATAATAAAGTGATGGAAATATCAAATGGAAGTGTTAGAAACATCTTATTTTACACGAGCCTTATACACTGCTCTATGTTAATTACAGTTTGGCTCGCACATCTGTTCTTTGAAGTTACAATGTTCTCAAATTCTGTTACTGATCCTGCAGAGTGGGCCCCAACAAGGGTCTCCCTGCCTAGTGTCATTGGAGCCAACAGATCGAGACTGACTTTGGTTCAGAAGCAAAGGAAAACTTTATATTATGATCAGAGAATGGAGAGGTGAGAGTGTGTGCTCCCCTGCGGGTTGTGGGCCGGGCTGCTGTGTAGAGATCCTGGCACCGTCAGCGGGAGGGAGGGGGCGGAGCTCTCGAGGGCCGGGTTGGCTGGAGCTCAGGCTCTATGTCGCAGAGTCTGCACGGGGCCCCACGAGCTGAGGTGTCGGCCCAGCCATTTTGCACTAGGAAATCGGGTCTGAAGTGTCGGGTGTGGGACCTCTGCATGTGGAAACCTAGGAGCAAGTGAAATTAGACAAAGCACAAAGGAAAAAAATGGTTAGACTTTATTTTATTGCCCAGATTCTATTTTCATCTCCCAGGAATTTTTCATGGGCTTTGCCAGTGACAAAGCCCTCCTCTGCCTTTTGTCCCATTCCTCATTCTTGGGGTGCTGAGGGTGCAGACACCTCTTCTGTAAATGCTTCGTGCTGAGTTGGGTGTCCTCATACCCGGGGCGAGGGGGAGGACTTCTCCCAAGCAGCCTCCAGGTGAGGTTGATTGTCCCCAGGCCTCCTCCCTCACTGCTCGTCTGCCTGAGCACCAGCATTGGAAGTTTTATAGATTCTAATGACCTTTAAGGGTCCAGGAAAGAGATGTGCAGAGACGCTGGGGTGGGGGTGGGCCGTTTTACCCTGCTCCACATTGGTTCGGCCCCCTTAGGCTGACAGTTCCTGCTAGCCTAGATGCTCTGACCAGTACTCTGCGCTTTCTTCAGTTAGGCCACCTAATTAACGTACAAACAACACCAGGTGTCAGAGCCCTGCTTGCTCAACTCCCAGACAGTCCAGGGCTGGTGGTGATCCAGGACCTTGACGGCCACTCAGTCAACGGCCTTTTGAAGTAGCCAGGAGTACAGCCGGTCTCATTGGCCGCCGTCACCGCGGTGTCTGTAGGCTTTTCTATGGTGGCAGCGTTATTTACGGTTCCCCTGCCAAGTTTATTAGCTCCGCTCTGGGTGCAGTAAGTCCTGTAAGCAATAGTCTGCTCTTTTGGGACACACTCTTGTTGTTTTCTGAGAGAAGCTCCAGGTCAAGTGATGGTCAAACGAGTCGTCATGGGGGCCCATTGCTCCAGGTTTTCTCTCTGGAGGTTGGTGTTGGAGGGCCTCCTCACTCGAGGTCATTGTGCCCACGGAGCAATCCCTGCAACTTCAGGGCATGGTGGGTGGTTAGGATCACCAAGTGGCGTCCTTTTCCCTTAGGTGGGAGCTGGCCTTGCGGGCTGCTGATTTCCAGGTTTTTAGATACCCCCAGTATCCTGGTCGGATGGGGTGGCTGGCCAATGCCTGGAGGGCATTCTTGCATTGTTCCATTTCAAGTGGTCCCAGTTTTTGCACTAATACTCCAAGGGCGATTCGCCTTGGACCAGGAATGTAAAGGTCAAAGGGTTTAGCTAACTTAGGGAGGTCCAGGGCAAGGATCTGAACTGACTGCTCTTTCCATTCTTGAAAGGCCGCTTCTGGATTCTATTCAAAAGGATCATCATCTTTTCCTTTCAGTGTTTCATATAGAGGCCCAGCTATTAGACTGTAGTTAGGGATCCAGATGCAGCAAACCCCGGTCTCCCCAGGAACCCCTAAGCTGTCTTCTAGTTTCAGGAAGGGTGAGGCTGCAAATGGCTTCTTCCCTTTCCTGGGGTGGGCTTTTCCGACCTTCTGTGCGAATGAAGCCCAGGAAGGTCACCTTAGTTTGTGATATTTGAGCCTTTTTCTTGGACACCTTCTATCTTTTATTGGCTAGGTAGTTCAGAGGCCTCCTTAGTCGGGCTGGTGATCAGAATGTCATCTGCATATTGAAGGAGGGTTCCCTTCTCCAGAGGTAGATTTTTTAGGTCTTTAGCTAACGTTTCCCCAAAGATGGTGTGGGAATTTTTGAACCCCTGGGGCAGGACGGCCCAGCAGTATTGTTTTTGTTGTATGTTGAGTCCTGCCACTCACAGCCAAAATTTCTTGTGACTCTGGGACGAATGGAATACAGAAGAAGGCATCATTGAAGTCTAATACAGAATACCATGTCCTGGTGGATGGTAGAATGACCAGCAGGGTGTAGGAATTAGGAACTACTAGATGTATATCCTCTGTGGCTTCACTGACTGTCCTGGCGTCCTCTACCAGGTCCCCAGCAGCTCACGGGGCTCTTGTGGTCAGGTCCCTCCCAGGATATGGAGCTCACCTGGGCAGGTACCCAGCAGCCCACGGGGCTGTGGTGGTTAGGCCCCTCCCAGGATATGGAGCTCACCTGGGCAGGTACCCAGCAGCCCATGGGGCCATCATGGTCAGGCCCCTCCCAGGATATGGAGCTCACCTGGGCAGGTACGCAGCAGCCCACGGGGCTCTCGTGGGCATGCCCCTCCCTGGATATGGAGCTCCCGTGGACAGGTACCCCGACAGGGCTGGGCACACAGGAACTGTGCACATAGCCCTCATTGCAGAGCACCCCCAGCACACCTGTCACTCAGAGCTGACACAGAGCACCTCAGAGCAGAGCTTGAACTAATAAACAGCAGCTCCAACAGGTCTGTGACCCTAGGCTTCACTCTGTGCGGCCTCCCTCTGCCTGGTCTTCTAGGGGCTTCCACAGCAGCCGGGGCACCAGGCCTCTGTCTCCACCCACCACCCCTCCTCTCCCTGACTCCTGGGTTCCTCTCATTAGCAGAGGGTCTTCTTGAAGTTGTCTCCCACTCCTGGACCAGATAAAATGATTAGAAAACAAGCCAGGGCTGCCGCCCCTTATCTATCCTGACTCTCGGGACCCTACACCTGTTCCTTGGATCTGGCCGGTGCAGCAAGGCCCATTTTCTGCAAATCTGAGCCCCTGAGGGGCGAGGATTGGCTGACCTGGGCAGCCTGACCCGGCCGGCCAGCCCTTCCCAGGTGTGCCTGGGTTGAGGTCAATATAAACACCCCTCCAGGCAGCAAAAGCCTCTGCAGCTGTGCCTGACGCCATATTCTCTGCCCCGTCAGCAGTCTCGGGGTTGGGCTGGTGGGAGGCAGTAGGGCCCACGGCTCTATGAGTGGCCCGTTGTGACTGGGGCTCTACTGGACTTTCTGCAGGAGTTGCCGGGCTGCCACCTGCTAAAGAAGAGGATGTGTCACCCATACTTGCTGCTGGAATTTCTCCCCGGGCAGAGGTAAGGAAGGAAAAAAGCAGTGGGGGCCGGGACAGGAGGGGTACCTCAGGCAGGGAAATGGAAAGTTTCCAGACGAGCGCCCGGGGCCAGGACCATCCTGGCTGGCCTGCAGGCACCAAGTCGGCCTGCGTGCTGTCGCTGGTGTGACTCCAAGCCCCTTCCTCTAGTTTTTAGTCTTTGCACACATTCAGGTGTTTTACCTGGGAACGGTGGGAAAAGTTCAGCAGCAGCTGGCCTGGGGCTCAGCTCACGTTTAGTCAGAGACGCCTCCTCACGGTCCCCCAGCTTTGCAATGAGGACGCTCCTTGTGTGGGGGCTGCTGGCTGCATGGGAGATGATTCCCCACCTGTGACCAACTTAAGAATTGTTTACCACTGGAGCAAGTGCGCTGATAGGGTTTTCCTCTGTATGACCAGTGGGTTCAGTTTTTTTTTTTTCTTTTTTGGTTCAAGGTAAGTTTTATTCCTCTTTTTGTATTTATGGATATAAGCATGGAAATCATTCATTCATATAAATACGTCTATGGGAAGGACAGAACTTTTTTTTCTGTTTTATTTTCTTAAGTATTATTTATTTTTTAATTTTTGAATTTATTTTATTCATTTTTTTATACAGCAGGCTCTTATTGGTTATCTATTTTATACATATAAGTGTATATATGTCAATCCCAGGGTCGCAATTCATCCCACCACCACCACCCTGCCACTTTCCCCCCTTGGTGTCCATACATTTGTTCTCTACATCTGTGTCTCTATTTCTGCCTTGCAAACCAGTTCATCTTTACCATTTTTCTAGGTTCTACATGTATGCGTTAATATACGATATTTGTTTTTCTCTTTCTGACTTACTTCACTCTGTATGACAGTCTCTAGATCTATCCACGTCTCTACAAATGACCCAATTTCATTCCTTTTTATGGCTGAGTAATATTCCATTTTATATATGTAGCACATCTTTTCCGTTCGTCTGTCTATGGGCATTTAGGTTGCTTCCATGACCTGGCTATTGTAAATAGTGCTGCAATGAATATTGTGGTGAATATGTCTTTTTGAATTATGGTTTTCTCTGGGTATATGGCCAGTAGTGGGATTGCTGGGTCATATGGTAATTCTATTTTTAGTTTTTTAAGGAACCTCCATACTGTTCTCCATAGTGACTGTATCAATTTACATTCCCACAAATAGTGTAAGAGGGTTCCCTTTTCTCCACACCCTCTCCAGCATTTGTTGTTTGTAGATTTTCTGATGATGCCCATTCTAACTCGTGTGAGGTGATACCTCATTGTAGTTTTGGTTTATATTTCTCTAATAATTAGTGATGTTGAGTAGCTTTTCATGTGTTTCTTGGTCATCTGTATGTCTTCTTGGGACAAATGTCTATTTACGTCATCTGCCCATTTTTGGATTGGTTTGTTTGTTTTTTTACTGTTGAGCTGCATGAGCTGTTTATATACATTGGAGATTAATCCTTTGTCCATTGATTCGTTTGCAAATATTTTCTCCCATTCTGAGGGTTGTCTTTTCGTCTTGTTTGTAGTTTCCTTTGCTTTGCAAAAGCTTTTAGGTTTCATTTGCTCCCATTTGTTTTTGTTTTTTTTTTTTATTCCATTACTCTAGGAGGTGGATCAAAAAATATCTTGCTGTGATTTATGTCAAAGAGTATTCTTCCTATGTTTTCCTCTAAGAGTTTTATAGTGTCCGGTCTTACATTTCGGTCTCTAATCCATTTGGAGTTTATTTTTTGTGTATGGTGTTAGGGAGTGTTCTAATTTCATTCTTTTACATGTAGCTGTCCATTTTTCCCAGCACCACTTATTGAAGAGACTGTCTTTTCTCCATTGTATACCCTTGCCTCCTTTGTCATAGATTAGTGTGCCATAGGTGTGTAGGTTTATCTCTGGGCTTTCTTTTTTTTTTTTTTTTTTTTACATCTTTATTGGAGTATAATTGCTTTACAATTGTGTGTTAGTTTCTGCTGTATAAAAAAGTGAATCAGCTATGCGTATACATATAACACCATATCCCCTCCCTCTTGCACCTCCCTCTCACTCCCTTATCCCACCCTTTTAGGTGGTCACAAAGCACAGAGCTGATCTCCCTGTGCTATGTGGCTGCTTCCCAGTAGCTATCAATTTCAATTTTACATTTGGTAGTGTATATATGTCCATACCACTCTCTCACTTTGTCCCAGCTTACCCTTCCCTCTCCCCATGTCCTCAAGTCCTTTCTCTACGTCTGTGTCCTTAATCCTTTCCTGCCCCTACGTTCTTCATAAACTTTTTTTTTTTAGATTCCATATATATGTGTTAGCATACGGTATTTGTTTTTCTCTTTCTGACTTACTTCACTCTGTAGGACAGACTCTAGATCCATCCACCTCACTAAAAATAACTCAATTTCGCTTCTTTTTATGGCAGAATAATGTTCCATTGTATATATGTGCCACATCTTCTTTATCCATTTATCTGTTGATGGACACTTAGGTTGCTTCCATGTCCTGGCTATTGTAAATAGAGCTACAGTGAACATTGTGGTACATGACTCTTTTTGAATTATGGTTTTCTCAGGGTAAATGTCCAGGAGTGGGTTTGCTGGGTTGTATGGTAGTTCTATTTTTAGTTTTTAAGGAAGCCCCATACCGTTCTACCTAGTGGCTATATCAATTTACATTCCCACCAACAGTGCAAGAGGGTTCCCTTTTCTCCAATAAATGCCTCTCCAGCATTTACTGTTGGTAGATTTTTTGATGATGGCCATTCTGACTGGTGTGAGGTGATACCTCACTGTAGTTTTGATTTGCATTTCTCTAATGATTAGTGATGCTCAGCATCCTTTCATGTGTTTGTTGGCAACCTGTATATCTTCTTTGGAGAAATTTCTATTTAGGTCTTCTGCCCATTTTTGGATTGGGTTGTTTGGTTTTGTGATATTGAGCTACATGAGCTGCTTTTTGTAGATTAATCCTTTGCCATTTGCTTCATTTGAAAATATTTTCTCCCATTCTGATGGTTGTCTTTTCATCTTGCTTAAGTTTTCCTTTGCTGTGCAAAAGAATTTATGTTTCATTCGGTCCCATTTTTTAATTTTTGTTTTTATTTCCATTTCTCTAGGAGGTGGGTCAAAAAGGATCTTGCTGTGATTTATGTCATAGACTGTTCTGCTTATGTTTTCTTCTAAGAGTTTTATAGTGGCTGGTCTTATATTTAGGTCTCTAATCCATTTTGAGTTACTTTTGTGTATGGTGTTAGGGAGTGTACTAATTTCATTCTTTTACATGTAGCTGTCCAGTTTTCCCAGCACCACTTACTGAAGACACTGTCTTTTCTCCATTGTATACCCTTGCCTCCTTTGTCATAGATTAGTTAACCATAGGTACGTGGGTTTATCTCTGTGCTTTCTATCCTTTTCTATTGACCTATATTTCTGTGTTTGTGTCAGTACCATATTATCTTGATTACTGTAGCTTTGTAATATAGTCTGAAGTCTGGAAGTCTGATTCCTCCAGCTCTTTTTTTTCCCCCTCAAGACTGCTTTGGCTATCCAGGGTCTTTTGTGTCTCCCTACAAATTTTAAGATTTTTTTTCTTGTTCTGTAGAAAATGCCAAAGGTATTTTGATCGGGATTGCATTGAATCTGTAGATTGCTTTGGGTAGTATAGTCATTTTCACAATATTGATTCTTCTAATCCAAGGACATGGTATATGTCTCCATCTGTTTATATCATCTTTGATTTCTTTCATCAGTGTCTTATAGTTTTCTGAGTACAGGTCTTTTACTTCCTTAGGTAGGTTTATTCCTAGGTATTTTATTCTTTTTGTTGCAGTGGTAATGGGATTGTTTCCTTAATTTCTCTTTCTGATCTTTCATT
This sequence comes from Eschrichtius robustus, assembly GCF_028021215.1. Lineage (NCBI taxonomy): Eukaryota > Metazoa > Chordata > Mammalia > Artiodactyla > Eschrichtiidae > Eschrichtius > Eschrichtius robustus. The sequence goes on from NW_027175163.1 coordinate 40,139, forward strand.
GTTAGTGTATAGGAATGCAAGCAATTTCTGTGCATTAATTTTGTATCCTGCAACTTTACCAAATTCATTGATTAGCTCCAGTGGTTTTCTGGTGGCATCTTTAAGATTCTCTATCTATGATATCATGTCATCTGCAAACAGTGACAATTTTACTTCTTCTTTTCCGTTTTGTATTCCTTTTATTTCTTTTTCTTCTCTGATTGCCATGGCTAGGACTTCCAAAACTATGTTGAATAGCAGTGGTGAGAGTGGACATCCTCGTCTTGTTCCTGATCTTAGAGGAAACGCTTTCAGTTTTTCACCATTGAGAATGCTGTTTGCTGTGGGTTTGTCATATATGGCCTTTATTATGTTGAGGTAGTTTCCGTCTATGCCCACACTCTGCAGAGTTTTTATCGTAAATGAGTGTTGAATTTTCTCAAAATCTTTTCCTTCATCTATTGAGATGACCATATGGTTTTATTCTACAATTTGTTAATATGGTGTATCACATTGATTTGTGTATATTGAAGAATCCTTGCATCCCTGGGATAAACCCCACTTGATCATGGTGTATGATCCTTTTAATGTGTTGTTCGATTCTGTTTGCTAGTATTTTGTTGAGGATTTTTGCATCTATATTCATCAGGGATATTGGTCTATAATTTTCTTTCCTTGTAGTATCTCTGTCTGATTTTGGTATCAGGGTGATGGTGGTCTCATAGAATGAGTTTGGGAGTGTTCCTTCCCCTGCAATTGTTTTGAAGAATTTGAGAAGGTTGGGTGTTAGCTCTTCTCTAAATGTTTGATAGAATTCACCTGTAATGCCATCTGGTTCTGGACTTTTGTTTGTTGGAAGATTTTTAATCACAGTTTCAATTTCATTGCTTGTGATAGGTTTGTTCATATTTTCTATTTCTTCCTGGTTCAGTCTTAGAAGGTTATACCTTTCTAAGAATTTGTCCATTTCTTCCAGATTGTCCATTTTATTGGCACAGAGTTGCTTGTAGTAGTCTCTTAGGATGCTTTGTATTCCTGTGGTGTCTGTTGTAACTTCTCCTTTTTCACTTCTAATTTTGTTGGTTTGCGTCCTCTCCCTCTTTTTCTTGAGTGTGGCTAAAGGTTGATCATTTTTGCTTATCTTCTCAAAGAACCAGCTTTTAGTTTTGATGATCTTTGCTTCCGTTTTCTTTGTTTCTATTTCATTTATTTCTGCTCTGATCTTTAGGATTTCTTTCCTTCTACTAACTTTGGGTTTTGTTCTTCTTTCTCTAGTTCCTCTAGGTGTAAGGTTAGATTGTTTATTTGAGATTTTTCTTGTTTCTTGAGGTAGGCTTGTATTGCTATAAACTTCCCTCTTAGAACTCCTTTTGCTGCATCCCATAGGTTTTGGATCATCGTGTTTTTGTTGTCATTTGTCTCTACGTAGTTTTTGATTTCCCCTTTGATTTCTTCAGTGATCTCTTGGTTATTTAGTAACGTATTGTTTAGCCTCCATGTGTTTGTGTTTTTTACAGTTTTTTCTGTGTAATTGATTTCTAATCTCATAGCATTGTGGTCGGAACAGCTGCTTGATATGATTTCAGTTTTCTTAAATTTACTGAGGCTTTATCTGTGACCCAAGATGTGATCTATCCTGGAGAATGTTCCGTGTGCAGTTGAGAAGAACGTGTAATCTGCTGTTTTTGGATGGAATGTCCTATAAATATCAATGAACTCTATCTGGTCTATTGTGTCATTTAAAGCTTGTGTTTCCTTATTAATTTTCTGTCTGGCTGATCTCCACTGGTGTAAGTGAGCTGTTAAAGTCCCCCGCTATTATTGTGTTACTGTCGATTTCCTCTTTTATAGCTGTTAGCAGTTGCCTTATACATTGAGGTGCTCCTATGTTGGGTACATATATATTTATAATTGTTATATCTTCTTCTTGGATTGATCCCTTGACCATTATGTAGTGTCTTTCCTTGTCTCTTGTAACATTCTTTATTTTAAAGTCTATTTTATCTGATATGAGTATTGCTACTCCAGCTTTCTTTTGATTTTCATTAGCATAGAATATATTTTTCCATCGCCTCACTTTCAGTCTGTATGTGTCCCTAGGTCTGAAATGGGTCTCTTGTAGACAGCATATATATGGGTCTTGTTTTTGTATCCATTCAGCCAGTCTATGTCTTTTGGTTGGAACATTTAGTGCATTCACGTTTAAGGTAATTATCGATATGTATGTTCCTACTACTATTTTCTTAATTGTTATGGGTTTGTCTTGGTGGGTCCTTTTCTTCTCTTGTGTTTCCCACTTAGAGAAGTTCTTTTAGCATTTGGTGTAGAGCTGGTTGCATGGTGCTGAATTCTCTTAGCTTTTGCTTGTCTGTAAGGCTTTTGATTTCTCCATCAAATCTGAATGAGCTCTTTGCAGGGTGCAGTACCCTTGGTTGTAGGTTCTTCCCTTTCATCACTTTAAATTTATCATGCCACTTCCTTCTGGCTTGTAGATTTTCTGCTGAGAAATCAGCTGTTATCCTTATGGGATTTCCCTTGTATGTTATTTGTCATTTTTCCCTTGCTGCTTTCAATAATTTTTCTTTGTCGTTAATTTTTGTCAATTTGATTACTATGTGTCTTGTCATTTTTCTCCTTTGGTTTCTCCTGCCTGGGACACTCTGTGCTTCTGGACTTGGGTGGCTATTTCTTTTCCCATGCTAGGGAAGTTTTTGACCATAATCTCTTCAAATATATTCTCGGGTCCTTTCTCTCTCTCTTCTCCTTCTGGGACCCCTATAATGCGAATGTTGTTGCGTTTAATGTTGTCCCAGAGGACTCTTGGGGTGTCTTCATTTATTTTCATTCTTTTTCTTTATTCTGTTCCATGGCAGTGATTTCCACCTTTCTGTCTTCCAGGCCACTTATCCGTTCTTCTGCCACAGTTATTCTGCTACTGATTCCTTCTAGTGTATTTTTCATTTCAGTTATTACATTGTTCACCTCTGTTTGTTTGTTCTTTAATTCTTCTAGGTGTTTGTTCCTTAATTCTTCTAGGTCTTTGTTAAGCATTTCTTGTGTCTTCTCGATCTTTGCCTCCTTTCTTTTTCTAAGGTCTTGGCTCAACTTCACTATCATTATTCTGAATTCTTTTTCTGGAAGGTTCCCTATCTCCACCTCATTCCGTTTTTTTTCTGGGGTTTTATCTTGTTCCTTGATCTGGTATAAAGTCCTCTGCCTTTTCATTTTGTCTATCTTTCTGTGAATGTGGTTTTCCTTCCACAGGCTGCAGAATTGTAGTTCTTCTTGCTTCTGCTGTCTGCTCTCTGGTGGATGAGTCTATCTTAGAGGCTTGTGCAAGCTTCCTGATGGGAGGGACTGGTGGTGGGTAGAGCTGGGTGTTGCTTTGGTGGGCAGAGCTTTAATCCGCTTGTCTACGGATTAAATAAAACTTTAATAAAAAGTTGAATCTGCTTGTCTGCTGATGCATGGGGCTGGGTTCCCTCCCTGTTGGTTGTTTGGCCTGAGGCGACCCAGCACTGGAGCCTACCTTGCTCTTGGTGGGGCTAATGGCGGACTCTGGGAGGGCTCACACCAAGGAGTATTTCCCAGAACTTCTGCTGCCAGTGTTGTTGTCCTCACGGTGAGCCACAGCCACAGCCACCAGCTGCCTCTGCAGGAGACCCTCTAAAAGTAGCAGGTAGTTCTGGTCATTCCCCTACGGGGTCACTGCTCCTTCCCCTGGGTCCTGATGTGCACACTACTTTGTGTGTGCCCTCCAAGAGTGGAGTATCTGAGTGGAGTTGAGACTCTGAGACTCTGTGTGGAGTCGCACAGACTCTGGGTCCTGTGAAGCTTCGATGTTTTGTGATTCTAGAAATCCTATAGGAGACGGTCCACAGCAGGTGAAGCTAATGTTGTCAGTAGAGGTGTTGAAGCCAAAGATCTGCAGTTCCGGCTATAGGTGCCGATGTACATACAGGACAAAATCATCTCGTGTGAATGTAGTTCAGGCATGTTTAAGATGAATGCAGTCATGTTAATGCCTACCATATTCTATCTTGAGCCTCTCCTCAGGGACCTCCTCCTCAGTTCCTGAGGCTCCTGTAAGTCATGTACAGGGGACTGGAGAGTGGGCTCTGTCCAGTCTGAGCCCTGAGTTACCCTGTGTGTATCTTAGGATACTTTGTATTTCTGTGGTGTCTGTTGTAACATCATCTCTTTCATTTCAGATTTATTTGGGCCCTCTCTTTTTTAACAAAACATACTACTGTTGTCTTTTATTCTTTACAGAAGTTTAATCAGTGTTTGATCTACTATCCTTACCCTATGTATACTTTTTGCAGTGAGATTTTTACTTTTCTTTGTTTCCTTGTTACTATCAATAATTAGTGAGACTTCTTTTAAGCTACCTTCAACATTGCTTATAAAGCTGCTTTATTAGTGATGACAGAGCCTTAATGGAAGTCATGTTCTGGTTGTAAATTAGAATGCAATGTGCCAGCACAAAGCCCCTTAAGTTTATGTCTCATTACTTCTTGTTCTTTTTTTAATTTAATTTTTATTTTTTGTCAGAGCAAATTTGATTAAAATGTTTTGTTTCTTCTAGGTGTGCAAGATGTGGTTCTTTTAAACATATACATATATCTATTCTTCTTTGGATCATTTTCCCATGTAGGTTATGACACCATGTTGAGTAGTCTTGTCTTGGTATTACGTAGGTCTTTGGTGATTACATATTTCACATGTGTTTCTATATCTATCTTAACCCCAATATCCTAATGTATCCAATCCTCACACCTTTCCATTTGGTGAACCCTAAGTTTGTTTAATGAATCTGTGATTGCATTTCTCTGTGGAAATATCTTCATTGGTATCAGTTTTTAGCTAAGACCTATAAGTGATATTATAGGATATGTGTCTTTTGCTTTCTGACTTAGTACAATTTGCCTGATTAACTCAAGAATCATACACAGTGCTGCAAATGGCATTGTTTTGGTTTTTTCCCTAGCTAATATTCCATCTGTACGTGTACCAGTTATTCTTTGGCCACGCACCTCTTGATGGACTTTTTGGTTGCCTCCATGTCTTGGTTATTGTAATACTGCTGCAATGCACATTTGCTTGCCTGTGTCTTTCCAGTTCTATCTCCTTATGTTATAGGCCAAGGAGTGGGCTTGCTGTATCATATGGTAGCTCAGTGTGTACGTTTTAAAGGCACCACCATTCAGTTCTCATTAGTGGCTCTTTCCAGGTTATGTCCCACTTAAAATTGAGGGTATGCATTTCTCCAAAACACCTTCAATATTTATTGTTTGTAGTTTGCTTGCTGCTGGTTATTCTAACAGGTGCGAGCTGATACCTCTGTGTGGCTGAATTTGCATGTGTCCCATAATCTGTTGAAATTGATCTTTAAAGCATGCTCTTTTTATTTATCAAACTGTGATTACAGCTTAGTTCTTCAAATTGTTTTCTTAAAGTAAGTGTCACATTTTGAAAAGTTTTGGCCACTACCTCCCTCAAGACATTTTGAGGGCAGGTTTCATTTACAGCCCTGAAGTACTTGTTCATATGAAGTGACCATTAACACAGATTTTAAAGCTGCATTTGCAGGTAACGGCCAGAGGGCGGCAGCCTTTTTACGTTCCCCAATCTGGTAACTAGGGAAAGAGTCCTTCAGCTGCAAGAGTGTCCAGCTTTATTTCTCATCCAGCTGTGGGTCTAGATATGATCAAACAAGGTTGCATCACAGCCCAGGAACGAATTATGTAAAATTTCCTCTCTCTATCACTGTCTTATTTTTTTGGGTTTTTTAAAGTTATTTAATTTAAAATGGGGATTCGCTACTTTTCACTGCTGTGTTTATGCCGCTTTACACCCACTTGACTCACTTCCAGACAGATATCAATACATAGGTTTTAAGATTCTTACTAGTCACATATATTCTTGTGCGGTGAATAGGGGGTGTTGAGTCCAGTTCACTGAGCAAGGAGTAGGTCTTGTCTATTACATATTGGGTGTATGGAACGGTATCTGAGCGAATTTGAAACCCTTGTTTTATGCATCACCCCACCTCACCTTTCCCGTTAAGCAGCCATAGTGTGTTTTCTAAACGTGTGACTCTGTTCTGTTTTGTAATTCAGTTCAAGTGTAGCGGTTTTTACATTCCCTCTATAAGTGATAGCTTATGATAAGTGTCTTTTTCTGTGTGACTTATTTCACTTAGAATTGTCATACCTAAATCCACTCATCTTGCTTCTACTAGCCTTATGACATTGATTTCATGGCTGAGTGATATTCCATTGTACATAAGGACCACAACTTCTTTATCCATTTTTCTCTTTCCTGGGATATTTAAGGTGTCATGAAGTGGAGGTTCTTGTCAACAGAGCAGCCCTAAACTTTGGGGTGCCTGTGTCTTGCTGATTTTAGTTTTCCCAATTTATACGCCCATGAGTGGAAGTGCCCTATGCTCCCTAAGCTTTGTTTTTTCGATGTTTCAGGACACACCGTACACTTCTCCAGAGTGGCTGTTGGCAATTTACATCCCGCCCATCAGCGTAGCAAGGCTCCTATTTCTCCATGGCCTGTCCTGCATTTGTGGTTTTGACACTTTTTTCAGCATGGCCCTTTGGACCGATGGGAAGCGAGACTTCTTTGTAGCGCTGATTTGAATTTCCAGGTTGCTTGGTTGGCCAAAAAGGGCGTATGCGTTTTTTCCTGAATATATTCAGGAAAAAACGCATACGCCCTTTTTGGCCAAGGGCATCATTGTCGACGTTTTGCCGCTTTTCATGTGCTTTAAAGGCGATTCGAATCTACCTCCTGAAACCTGTTTCCTGCAACTCTGCCTTGCTTTCAAATCCTCTTCGTTGCCTTCCCTCAATATATTTGTGGACGAGAGTTATCATTTATAACTCTGCAGGTTTGTGAATTGCAGTGCCCATGTGCTCCATTTATCAACTGGCTTTTTTGGGAGCTGGCCGCAGAAGCGCGGGATTGCCTCAGGCCCTATTCTGGTTCCGGGTGGCAGGCTGAGCCTGTGGTTAATTCTTCTTCCTGATGGGAAAATAGAGTGACCTGTGCCTGTCCCAACACCTAGATCTAGTCTCTCATTGGTTGCCCCTCTTCCCATTCATCCTTAGGACAAATTGCAACCTGTATGGAACAGGAGGTTAAAGGAGCTGATTCTCCAAGTAGGGAGATTGCTAGTAAAGTAGCTGGAATGGCGAACCCGAGCACACGGAGTTGAGAAATGAGGTGCGTTTTAGAAACTTTCCCAATCTCACGGTGTTCCATCTTCTAGGTTTCTCATGCATGTTTTCGATGTAGGAAGATGCCCTTGAACCTGGAGATTGGGGACAAATGGGATGGGTACCACGCAGTATTACTTTAAAGGGTCTGCGTTTGCTCACCCAACCTCACCCAACCTTTCAGCCCCAAGAGTGTCCACCCTTATGTCTCATCCAGCTGTGGGTCTAGATATGGTCAATCCAGGTTGCGTCACAGCCCCTGAATGAATTTTGTAAGAATTTCTCTCTCTTTCACTGTCTTTGTTTCATGGGTTTTTAAAACTATTTTTATAATGGGGTTTAGCTGCTTTTCACGGCTGTGTTTATGCGGCTCTACACCCACTTGACTCACTTCCAGAGAGATATCAATACATAAGTTTTAAGATTCTCACTAGTCAGATATATTCTTGTGTGGTGAATAGGGGGTGTTGAGTCCAGTTCACTGAGCAAGGAGTAGGTCTTTTCTATTACATATTGGGTGTATGGAACGGTATCTGAGCTAATTTGAAACCCTTGTTTTATGCATCACCCCACGTCACCTTTCCCGTTAAGCAACCATAGTGTGTTTTCTAAACGTGTGACTCTGTTGTGATTTGTAATTCAGTTCAATTGTAGCGGTTTTTACATTCCCTTTATAAGTGATAGCTTTTGATAAGTGTATTTTTCTGTGTGACTTATTTCACTTAGAGTCGTCGTACCTAAATCCACTCATCATGCTGCTACTAGCCTTATGACATTGATTTCATGGCTGAGTGATATTCCATTGTACATAAGGATCACAATTTCTTTATCCATTTTTCTCCTTCCTGGGATATTTAAGGTTTCGTGAAGTGGAGGTTCTTGTCAACAGAGCAGCCCTAAACTTTGGGGTGCCTGAGTCTTGCTGATTTTTAGTTTTCCCAATTTATACGCCCATGAGTGGAAGTGCCCTATGCTCCATAAACTTTGTCTTTTCGATGTTTCAGGCCACACCGTACACTTCTCCAGAGTGGCTGTTGGCAATTTACATCCCTCCCATCAGCGTGGCAAGGCTCCCATTTCTCCAAGGCCTGTCCTGCATTTGTGGTTTTGACACTTTTTTCAGCATGGCCCTTTTGACCCATGGGAAGCGAGACTTCTTTGTAGCGCTGATTTGCATTTCCAGGTTGCTTGGTTGGCCAAAAAGGGCGTATGCGGTTTTTCCTGAATATATTCAGGAAAAAACGCATACGCCCTTTTTGGCCAAGGGCATCATTTTCCACGTTTTGCCGCTTTTCATGTGCTTGAAAGGCGATTCGAATCTACCTCCTGAAACCTGTTTCATGCAACTCTGCCTTGCTTTCAAATCCTCTTCGTTGCCTTCCCTCAATATATTTGTGGACGAGAGTTATCATTTATAACTCTGCAGGTTTGTGAATTGCAGTGCCCATGTGCTCCATTTTTCAACTGGCTTTTTTCGGAGCTGGCCGCAGAAGCGCGGGATTGCCTCAGGCACTAATCTGGTTCCCGGCGGCAGCTGAGCCTGTGCTTAATTCTTCTTCCTGATGGGAAAATAGAGTGACCTGTGCCTGTCCCAACACCTACATCTAGTCTCTCATTGGTTGCCCCTCTTCCCGTTCATCCTCAGGACAAATTGCAACCTGTACAGAACAGGAGGTTAAAGGTGCTGATTCTCCAAGTAGGGAGATTGCTAGTAAAGTAGCTGGAATGGCGAACCCGAGAACAAGGAAATGAGAAATGAGGTGCGTTTCAGAAACCTTTCCCGATCAGACGGTGTACCATCTTCTAGGTTTCCCATGCGTGTTTTCGATGTAGGAAGATGCCCTTGAACCTGGAGATTTGGGACCCATGGGATGGGTACCACGCAGTATTACTTTAAAGGGTCTACGTTTGCTCACCCAACCTCACCAAACCTCTCAGCCCCAAGAGTGTCCACCCTTAGGTCTCATCCAACTGTGGGTCTAGATATGTTCAACCCAGGTTGCGTCACAGCCCCTGAAGGAATTGTGTAAGAATTTCTCTCTCTTTCACTGTCTTTGTTTTACGGGTTTTTAGAAGTAATTTATTTTTATAATGGAGTTTAGCTGCTTTTCACGGCTGTGTTTATGCGGCTTTACACACACTTGACTCACTTCCAGAGAGATATCAATATATAGGTTTTAAGATTCTCACTAGTCAGATATATTCTTGTGCGGTGAATAGGGGGTGTTGAGTCCAGTTCACTGAGAAAGGAGTAGGTCTTTTCTATTACTTATTGGGTGTATGGAAGGGTATCTGAGCTAATTTGAAACCCTTGTTTTATGCATCACCGCACATCACCTTTCCCGTTAAGCAGCCATAGTGTGTTTTCTAAATGTGTGACTCTGTTCTGATTTGTAATTCAATTCAAGTGTAGCGGTTTTTACATTCCCTTTATAAGTGATAGCTTTTGATAAGTGTCTTTTTCTGTGTGACTTATTTCACTTAGAGTCATCGTACCTAAATCCACTCATCATGCTGCTACTAGCCTTATGACATTGATTTCATGGCTGAGTGATATTCCATTGTACATAAGGACCACAATTTCTTTATCCATTTTTCTCTTTCCTGGGATATTTAAGGTTTCCTGAAGTGGAGGTTCCTGTCAACAGAGCAGCCCTAACCTTTGGTTGCCTGAGTCTTGCTGATTTTTAGTTTTCCCAATTTATACGCCCATGAGTGGAAGTGCCCTATGCTCCATAAACTGTGTTTTTTCGATGTTTCAGGCCACACCGTACACTTCTCCAGAGTGGCTGTTGGCAATTTACATCCCGCCCATCAGCGTAGCAAGGCTCCCATTTCTCCATGGCCTGTCCTGCATTTGTGGTTTTGACACTTTTTTCAGCATGACCCTTTTGACCGATGGGAAGCGAGACTTCTTTGTAGCGCTGATTTGCCTTTCCAGGTTGCTTGGTTGGCCAAAAAGGGCGTATGCGTTTTTTCCTGAATATATTCAGGAAAAAACGCATACGCCCTTTTTGGCCAAGGGCATCATTTTCCACGTTTTGCCGCTTTTCATGTGCTTGAAAGGCGATTCGAATCAACCTCCTGAAATCTGTGTTTTGCAGTTCTGCCTTGCTTTCAATTCCTCTTCGTTGCCTTCCCTCAATATATTTGTGGACGAGAGTTATCATTTATAACTCTGCAGGCTTGTGAATTGCAGTGCCACTGAGCTCCATTTTTCAACTCGCTTTTTTGGAATCTGGCCGCAAAAGCGCGGGATTGCCTCAGGCCCTATTCTGGTTTCGGGTGGCAGGCTGAGCCTGTAGTTATTTCTTCTTCCTGATGGGAAAATAGAGTGACCTGTGCCTGTCCCAACACCTAGATCTAGTCTCTCATTGGTTGCCCCTCTTCCCGTTCATCCTCAGGACAAATTGCAACCTATACGGAACTGGAGGTTAAAGGTGCTGATTCTCCAAGTAGGGAGATTGCTAGTAAAGTAGCTAGAATGGCGTACCCGAGCACAAGGAGATGAGAAATGAGGTGCGTTTTAGAAACCTTTCAAAATCACATGCTGTACCATCTTCTAGGTTCCTCATGCAAGTTTTCAATGTAGGAAGATGCCCTTGAACCTGGAGATTTGGGACCCATGTGATGGGTACCATGCATTATTACTTTAAAGGGTCTGCGTTGGCTCACCCAACCTCACCAAACCTCTCAGCCCCAAGAGTGTCCACCCTTATGTCTCATCCAGCTGTGGGTCTAGATATGGTCAATCCAGGTTGTGTCACAGCCCCTGAATGAATTTTGTAAGAATTTCTCTCTCTTTCACTGTCTTTGTTTCATGCGTTTTTAAAACTATTTTATTTTTATAATGGGGTTTAGCTGCTTTTCACGGCTGTGTTTATGCGGATTTACACCCACTTGACTCACTTCCAGAGAGATATCAATACATAGGTTTTAAGATTCTCACTAGTCAGATATATTCTTGTGCGGTGAATAGAGGGTGTTGAGTCCAGTTCACTGAGCAAGGAGTAGGTCTTGTCTATTACATATTGGGTGTATGGAATGGTATCTGAGCGAATTTGAAACCCTTGTTTTATGCATCACCCCACCTCACCTTTCCCGTTAAGCAGCCATAGTGTGTTTTCAAAATGGGTGACTCTGTTCTGATTTGTAATTCAGTTCAAGTGTAGCGGTTTTTACATTCCCTCTATAAGTGATAGCTTTTGATATGTGTCTTTTTCTGTGTGACTTATTTCACTTAGAGTCGTCGTACCTAAAACCAATCATCATGCTGCTACTAGCCTTATGACATTGATTTCATGGCTGAGTGATATTCCATTGTACATAAGGACCACAACTTCTTTATCCATTTTTCTCTTTCCTGGGATATTTAAGGTGTCATGAAGTGGAGGTTCTTGTCAACAGAGCAGCCCTAAACTTTGGGGTGCCTGTGTCTTGCTGATTTTAGTTTTCCCAATTTATACGCCCATGAGTGGAAGTGCCCTATGCTCCCTAAGCTTTGTTTTTTCGATGTTTCAGGACACACCGTACACTTCTCCAGAGTGGCTGTTGGCAATTTACATCCCGCCCATCAGCGTAGCAAGGCTCCTATTTCTCCATGGCCTGTCCTGCATTTGTGGTTTTGACACTTTTTTCAGCATGGCCTTTTGGACCGATGGGAAGCGAGACTTCTTTGTAGCGCTGATTTGCCTTTCCAGGTTGCTTGGTTGGCCAAAAAGGGCGTATGCGTTTTTTCCTGAATATATTCAGGAAAAAACGCATACGCCCTTTTTGGCCAAGGGCATCATTGTCCACGTTTTGCCGCTTTTCATGTGCTTTAAAGGCGATTCGAATCTACCTCCTGAAACCTGTTTCCTGCAACTCTGCCTTGCTTTCAAATCCTCTTCGTTGCCTTCCCTCAATATATTTGTGGACGAGAGTTATCATTTATAACTCTGCAGGTTTGTGAATTGCAGTGCCCATGTGCTCCATTTATCAACTGGCTTTTTTGGGAGCTGGCCGCAGAAGCGCGGGATTGCCTCAGGCCCTATTCTGGTTCCGGGCGGCAGGCTGAGCCTGTGGTTAATTCTTCTTCCTGATGGGAAAATAGAGTGACCTGTGCCTGTCCCAACACCTATATCTAGTCTCTCATTGGTTGCCCCTCTTCCCATTCATCCTTAGGACAAATTGCAACCTGTATGGAACAGGAGGTTAAAGGTGCTGATTCTCCAAGTAGGGAGATTGCTAGTAAAGTAGCTGGAATGGCGAACCCGAGGAAACGGAGTTGAGAAATGAGGTGCATTTTAGAAACTTTCCCAATCACACGGTGTACCATCTTCTGGGTTTCTCATGCATGTTTTCGATGTAGGAAGATGCCCTTGAACCTGGAGATTTGGGACCCATGGGATGGGTACCACGCAGTTTTACTTTAAAGTGTCTGCGTTTGCTCACCCAACCTCACCAAACCTCTCAGCCCCAAGAGTGTCCACCTTTATGTGTCATCCAGCTGTGGGTCTAGATATGGTCAATCCAGTTTGCGTCACAGCCCCTGAATGAATTTTGTAAGAATTTCTCTGTCTTTCACTGTCTTTGTTTCATGGATTTTTAAAACTAATTTATTTTTATAATGGGGTTTAGCTGCTTATCACAGCTTTGTTTATGCGGCTTTACACCCACTTGACTCACTTCCAGAGAGATATCAATACATAAGTTTTAAGATTCTCACTAGTCAGATATATTCTTGTGCGGTGAATAGGGGGTGTTGAGTCCAGTTCACTGAGCAAGGAGTAGGTCTTGTCTATTACATATTGGGTGTATGTAACGGTATCTGTGCTAATTTGAAACCCTTGTTTTATGCATCACCCCACGTCACCTTTCCCGTTAAGCAGCCATAGTGTGTTTTCTAAACGTGTGACTCTGTTCTGTTTTGTAATTCAGTTCAAGTGTAGCGGTTTTCACATTCCCTCTATAAGTGATAGCTTTTGATAAGTGTCTTTTTCTGTGTGACTTATTTCCCTTAGAATCATCGTACCTAAGTCCACCCATCTTGCGTCTACTGGCCTTATGACATTGATTTCATGGCAGAGTGATATTCCATTGTATATAAGAACCACAACTTCTTTATCCATTTTTCTCTTTCCTGGGATATTTAAGGTGTCATGAAGTGGAGGTTCTTGTCAACAGAGCAGCCCTAAACTTTGGGGTGCCTGTGTCTTGCTGATTTTTAGTTTTCCCAATTTATACGCCCATGAGTGGACGTGCCCTATGCTCCCTAAGCTGTGTTTTCTCGATATTTCAGGACACACCGTACACTTCTCCAGAGTGGCTGTTGGCAATTTACATCCCGCCCATCAGCGTAGCAAGGCTCCCATTTCTCCATGGCCTGTCCTGCATTTGTGATTTTGACACTTTTTTCAGCATGGCCCTTTGGACCGATGGGAAGCGAGACTTCTTTGTAGCGCTGATTTGCCTTTCCAGGTTGCTTGGTTGGCCAAAAAGAGCGTATGAGGTTTTTCCTGAATATATTCAGGAAAAAACGCATACGTCCTTTTTGGCCAAGGGCATCATTGTCGACATTTTGCCGCTTTTCATGTGCTTTAAAGGCGATTCGAATCTACCTCCTGAAACCAGTTTCCTGCAATTTTGCCTTGCTTTCAAATCCTCTTCGTTGCCTTCCCTCAATATATTTGTGGACGTGAGTTATCATTTATAACTCTGCAGGTTTGTGAATTGCAGTGCCTATGTGCTCCATTTTTCAACTGGCTTTTTTGGGAGCTGGCCGCAGAAGCGCGGGATTGCCTCAGGCCCTATTCTGGTTCCGGGCGGTAGGCTGAGCCTGTGGTTAATTCTTCTTCCTGATGGGAAAATAGAGTGACCTGTGCCTGTCCCAACACCTAGATCTAGTCTCTCATTGGTTGCCCCTCTTCCCATTCATCCTTAGGACAAATTGCAACCTGTATGGAACAGGAGGTTAAAGGTGCTGATTCTCCAAGTAGGGAGATTGCTAGTAAAGTAGCTGGAATGGCGAACCCGAGCACACGGAGTTGAGAAATGAGGTGCATTTTAGAAACTTTCCCAATCACATGGTGTACCATCTTCTGGGTTTCTCATGCATGTTTTCGATGCAGGAAGATGCCCTTGAACCTGGAGATTTGGGACCCATGGGATGGGTACCACGCAGTATTACTTTAAAGGGTCTGCGTTTGCTCACCCAACCTCACCAAACCTGTGAGCCCCAAGAGTGTCCACCCTTAGGTCTCATCCACCTGTTGGTCTAGAATTGGTCAATCCATGTTGCATCACGGCCCCTGAACGAATTGTGTAAGAACTTCTCTCTCTTTCACTGTCTTTGTTTTACGGGTTTTTACAAGTAATTTATTTTTATAATGGGGTTTAGCTGCTTTTCACGGCTGTGTTTATGCGGCTTTACACCCACTTGACACACTTCCAGAGAAATATCAATACATAGGTTTTAAGATTCTCATTAGTCAGATATATACTTGTGCGGTGAATAGGGGGTGTTGAGTCCAGTTCACTGAGCAAGGAGTAGGTCTTGTCTATGACATATTGGGTGTATGTAACGGTATCTGTGCTAATGTGAAACCCTTGTTTTATGCATCACCCCACCTCACCTTTCCCGTTAAGCAGCCATAGTGTGTTTTCTAAACGTGTGACTCTCTTCTGTTTTGTAATTCAGTTCAAGTGTAGCGGTTTTTACATTCCCTCTATAAGTGATAGCTTATGATAAGTGTCTATTTCTGTGTGACTTATTTCACTTAGAATCGTCGTACCTAAATCCACTCATCATGATGCTACTAGCCTTAAGACATTGATTTCATGGCTGAGTGATATTCCATTGTACATAAGGACCACAACTTCTTTATCCATTTTTCTCTTTCCTGGGATATTTAAGGTGTCATGAAGTGGAGGTTCTTGTCAACAGAGCAGCCCTAAACTTTGGGGTGCCTGTGTCTTGCTGATTTTTAGTTTTCCCAATTTATACGCCCATAAGTGGACGTGCCCTATGCTCCCTAAGCTGTGTTTTTCCGATGTTTCAGGATACACCGTACACTTCTCCAGAGTGGTTGTTGGCAATTTACATTCCGCCCATCAGTGTAGCAAGGCTTCCATTTCTCAATGGCCTGTCCTGCTTTTGTGGTTTTGACAGTTTTTTCAGCATGACCCTTTTGACCGATGGGAAGCGAGACTTCTTTGTAGCGCTGATTTGCCTTTCCAGGTTGCTTGGTTGGCCAAAAAGGGCGTATGCGTTTTTTCCTGAATATATTCAGGAAAAAACGCATACGCCCTTTTTGGCCAAGGGCATCATTGTCGACGTTTTGCCGCTTTTCATGTGCTTCAAAGGCGATTCGATTCTACCTCCTGAAATCTGTTTCCTGCAATTCTGCCTTGCTTATAAATCCTCTTCCTTGCCTTCCCTCAATATATTTGTGGACGAGAGTTATCATTTATATCTCAGCAGGTTTGTGAATTGCAGTGCCCCTGAGCTCCATTTTTCAACTGTCTTTTTTGGGAGCTGGCCGCAAAAGCGCGGGATTGCCTCAGGCCCTATTCTGCTTCCGGGCGGCAGGCTGAGCCTGTGATTAATTCTTCTTCCTGATGGGAAAATAGAGTGACCTGTGCCTGTCCCAACACCTAGATGTAGTCTCTCATTGGTTGCCCCTCTTCCCATTCATCCTTAGGACAAGTTGCAACCTGTATGGAACAGGAGGTTAAAGGTGCTGATTCTCCAAGTAGGGAGATTGCTAGTAAAGTAGCTGGAATGGCGAACCCGAGCACACGGAGTTGAGAAATGAGTTGCGTTTTAGAAACTTTCCAAATCACACGGTGTACCATCTTCTGGGTTTCTCATGCATGTTTTCGATGTAGGAAGATGCCCTTGAACCTGGAGATTTGGGAGCCATGGGATGGGTAGCACGCAGTATTACTTTAAAGTGTCTGCGTTTGCTCACCCAACCTCACCAAACCTCTCAGCCCCAAGAGTGTCCACCCTTATGTCTCATCCAGCTGTGGGTCTAGATATGGTCAATCCAGGTTGCGTCACAGCCCCTGAATGAATTTTGTAAGAATTTCTATCTCTTTCACTGTCTTTGTTTCATGCGTTTTTAAAACTAATTTATTTTTATAATGGGGTTTAGCTGCTTTTCACGGCTGTGTTTATGCGGATTTACACCCACTTGACTCACTTCCAGAGAGATATCAATACATAGGTTTTAAGATTCTCACTAGTCAGATATATTCTTGTGCGGTGAATAGAGGGTGTTGAGTCCAGTTCACTGAGCAAGGAGTACGTCTTGTCTATTACATATTGGGTGTATGGAACGGTATCTGAGCGAATTTGAAACCCTTGTTTTATGCATCACCCCACCTCACCTTTCCCGTTAAGCAGCCATAGTGTGTTTTCAAAATGGGTGACTCTCTTCTGATTTGTAATTCAGTTCAAGTGTAGCGGTTTTTACATTCCCTCTATAAGTGATAGCTTTTGATATGTGTCTTTTTCTGTGTGACTTATTTCACTTAGAGTCGTCGTACCTAAAACCAATCATCATGCTGCTACTAGCCTTATGACATTGATTTCATGGCTGAGTGATATTCCATTGTACATAAGGACCACAGCTTCTTTATCCATTTTTCTCTTTCCTGGGATATTTAAGGTGTCATGAAGTGGAGGTTCTTGTCAACAGAGCAGCCCTAAACTTTGGGGTGCCTGTGTCTTGCTGATTTTAGTTTTCCCAATTTATACGCCCATGAGTGGAAGTGCCCTATGCTCCCTAAGCTTTGTTTTTTCGATGTTTCAGGACACACCGTACACTTTTCCAGAGTGGCTGTTGGCAATTTACATCCCGCCCATCAGCGTAGCAAGGCTGCCATTTCTCCATGGCCTGTCCTGCATTTCTGGTTTTGACACTTTTTGCAGCATGGCCCTTTTGACCGATGGGAAGCGAGACTTCTTTGTAGCGCTGATTTGCCTTTCCAGGTTGCTTGGTTGGCCAAAAAGGGCGTATGCGTTTTTTCCTGAATATATTCAGGAAAAAAACGCTTATGCCCTTTTTGGCCAAGGGCATCACTGTCGACGTTTTGCCACTTTTCATGTGCTTTAAAGGTGATTCGAATCTACCTCCTGAAACCTGTTTCCTGCAATTCTGCCTTGCTTTCAAATCCTCTTCGTTGCCTTCCCTCAATATATTTGTGGACGAGAGTTATCATTTATAACTCTGCGGGTTTGTGAATTGCAGTGTCCCTGAGCTCCATTTTTCAACTCGCTTTTTTGGGAGCTGGCCGCAAAAGCGTGGGATTGCCTCAGGCCCTATTCTGGTTCCTGGAGGCAGGCTGAGCCTGTGGTTAATTCTTCTTCCTGATGGGAAAATAGAGTGACCTGTGCCTGTCCCAACACCTAGATCTAGTCTCTCATTGTTTGCCCCTCTTCCCGTTCATCTTCAGGACAAATTGCAACCTGTAGGGAACAGGAGCTTAAAGGTGCTGATTCTGCAAGTAGGGAGATTGCTAGTAAAGTAGCTGGAAAGGCGAACCCTAGCACAAGGAGATGAGAAATGGGGTGCGTTTTAGAAACCTTTCAAAATCACACGGTGTACCATCCTCTGGGTTTCTCATGCATGTTTTCGATGTAGGAAGATGCCCTTGAACCTGGAGATTTGGGACCCATGGGATGGGTACCACGCAGTACTACTTTAAAGGGTCTGAGTTTGCTCACCCAACCTCACCCAACCTCTCAGCCCCAAGAGTGTCCACCCTTATGTCTCATCCAGGTGTGGGTCTAGATATGGTCAATCCAGGTTGCATCACAGCTCCTGAACGAATTTTTTAAGAATTTCTCTCTCTTTCACTGTCTTTGTTTTACAGGTTTTTAAAAGTAATTTATTTTTATAATGGGGTTTAGCTGCTTTTCACGGCTGTGTTTATGCAGCTTTACACCCACTTGACACACTTCCAGAGAGATATCAATACATAGGTTTTACGATTCTTACTAGTCACATATATTCTTGTGCGGTGAATAGGGGGTGTTGAGTCCAGTTCACTGAGCAAGGAGTAGGTCTTGTCTATTACATATTGGGTGTATGGAACAGTATCTGAGCGAATTTGAAACCCTTGTTTTATGCATCACCCCACCTCACCTTTCCCGTTAAGCAGCCATAGTGTGTTTTCTAAACGTGTGACTCTGTTCTGTTTTGTAATTCAGTTCAAGTGTAGCGGTTTTTACATTCGCTCTATAAGTGATAGCTTATGATAAGTGTCTTTTTCTGTGTGACTTATTTCACTTAGCATCGTCATACCTAAATCCACTCATCTTGCTTCTACTAGCCTTATGACATTGATTTCATGTCTGAGGGATATTCCTTTGTACATAAGGACCACAACTTCTTTATCCATTTTTCTCTTTCCTGGGATATTTAAGGTGTGATGAAGTGGAGGTTCTTGTCAACATAGCAGCCCTAAACATTGAGGTGACTGTGTCTTGCTGATTTTTAGTTTTCCCAATTTATACGCCCATGAGTGGACGTGCCCTATGCTCCCTAAGCTGTGTTTTTTCGATGTTTCAGGACACACCGTACACTTCTCCAGAGTGGCTGTTGGCAATTTACATCCCGCCCATCAGCGTAGCAAGGCTGCCATTTCTCCATGGCCTGTCCTGCATTTCTGGTTTTGAAAATTTTTGCAGCATGGCCCTTTTGACGGATGGGAAGCGAGACTTCTTTGTAGCGATGATTTGCCTTTCCAGGTTGCTTGGTTGGCCAAAAAGGGCGTATGCGTTTTTTCCTGAATATATTCAGGAAAAAACGCTTACGCCCTTTTTGGCCAAGGGCATCACTGTCGATGTTTTGCCACTTTTCATGTGCTTTAAAGGCGATTCGAATCTACCTCCTGAAACCTGTTTCCTGCAATTCTGCCTTGCTTTCAACTCCTCTTCGTTGCCTTCCCTCAATATATTTGTGGACGAGAGTTATCATTTATAACTCAGCAGGTTTGTGAATTGCAGTGCCCCTGAGCTCCATTTTTGAACTGTCTTTTTTGGGAGCTGGCCGCAATAGCTCGGGATTGCCTCAGGCCCTATTCTGGTTCCCGGCGGCAGGCTGAGCCTGTGTTTAATTCTTCTTCCTGATGGGAAAATAGAGTGACCTGTGCCTGTCCCAACACCTAGATCTAGTCTCTCATTTGTTTCCCCTCTTCCCGTTCATCCTCAGGACAAATTGCAACCTGTAGGGAACAGGAGGTTAAAGGTGCTGATTCTCCAAGTAGGGAGATTGCTAGTAAAGTAGCTGGAAAGGTGAACCCGAGCACAAGGAGATGAAAAATTGGGTGCGTTTTAGAAACCTTTCAAAATCACACGGTGTACCATCTTCTGGGTTTCTCATGCATGTTTTCGATGTAGGAAGATGCCTTTGAACCTGGAGATTTGGGACCCATGGGATGGGTACCACGCAGTATTACTTTAAAGGGTCTGAGTTTGCTCACCCAACCTCACCCAACCTCTCAGCCCCAAGAGTGTCCACCCTTATGTCTCATCCCGGTGTGGGTCTAGATATGGTCAATCCGGGTTGCATCACAGCCCCTGAACGAATTGGGTAAGAATTTCTCTCTCTTTCACTGTCTTTGTTTTACGGGTTTTTAAAAGTAATTTATTTTTATAATGGTGTTTAGCTGCTTTTCACGGCTGTGTTTATGCGGCTTTACACCCACTTGGCTCACTTCCAGAGAGATATCAATACATAGGTTTTACGATTCTTACTAGTCAGATATATTCTTGTGCCGTGAATAGGGGGTGTTGAGTCCAGTTCACTGAGCAAGGAGTAGGTCTTGTCTATTACATATTGGGTGTATGGAACAGTATCTGAGCGAATTTGAAACCCTTGTTTTATGCATCACCCCACCTCACCTTTCCCGTTAAGCAGCCATAGTGTGCTTTCTAAACGTGTGACTCTGTTCTGTTTTGTAATTCATTTCAAGTGTAGCGGTTTTTACATTCCCTCTATAAGTGATAGCTTATGATAAGTGTCTTTTTCTGTGTGACTTATTTCACTTAGAATCGTCGTACCTAAATCCACTCATCTTGCTTCTACTAGCCTTATGACATTGATTTCATGTCTGAGTGATATTCCTTTGTAGATAAGGACCACAACTTCTTTCTCCATTTTTCTCTTTCCTGGGATATTTAAGGTGTCATGAAGTGGAGGTTCTTGTCAACATAGCAGCCCTAAACATTGGGGTGCCTGTGTCTTCCTGATTTTTAGTTTTCCCAATTTATACGCCCATGAGTGGATGTGCCCTATGCTCCCTAAGCTGTATTTTTTCGATGTTTCAGGACACACCGTACACTTCTCCAGAGTGGCTTTTGGCAATTTACATCCCGCCCATCAGCGTAGCAAGGCTGCCATTTCTCCATGGCCTGTACTGCATTTCTGGTTTTGACACTTTTTGCAGCATGGCCCTTTTGACCGATGGGAAGCGAGACTTCTTTGTAGCGCTGATTTGCCTTTCCAGGTTGCGTGGTTGGCCAAAAAGAGCGTATGCGTTTTTTCCTGAATATATTCAGGAAAAAACGCATACGCCCTTTTTGGCCAAGGGCATCATTGTCGACGTTTGCCGCTTTTCATGTGCTTTAAAGGCGATTCGAATCTACCTCCTGAAATCTGTTTCCTGCAATTCTGCCTTGCTTTCAAATCCTCTTCGTTGCCTTCCCTCAATATATCTGTGGATGAGAGTTATCATTTATAACTCTGCGGGTTTGTGAATTGCAGTGTCCCTGAGCTCCATTTTTCAACTCACTTTTTTGGGAGCTGGCCGCAAAAGCGCGGGATTGCCTCAGGCCCTATTCTGGTTCCTGACGGCAGGCTGAGCCTGTGGTTAATTCTTCTTCCTGATGGGAAAATAGAGTGACCTGTGCCTGTCCCAACACCTAGATCTAGTCTCTCATTGGTTGCCCCTCTTCCCGTTCATCCTCAGGACAAATTGCAACCTGTAGGGAACAGGAGCTTAAAGGTGCTGATTCTCCAAGTAGGGAGATTGCTAGTAAAGTAGCTGGAAAGGCGAACCCGAGCACAAGGAGATGAGAAATTGGGTGCGTTTTAGAAACCTTTCAAAATCACACGGTGTTCCATCTTCTGGGTTTCTCATGCATGTTTTCGATGTAGGAAGATGCCCTTGAACCTGGAGATTTGGGACCCATGGGATGGGTACCACGCAGTACTACTTTAAAGGGTCTGAGTTTGCTCACCCAACCTCACCCAACCTCTCAGCCCCAAGAGTGTCCACCCTTATGTCTCATCCAGGTGTGGGTCTAGATATGGTCAATCCAGGTTGCATCACAGCTCCTGAAAGAATTTTTTAAGAATTTCTCTCTCTTTCACTGTCTTTGTTTTACAGGATTTTAAAAGTAATTTATTTTTATAATGGGGTTTAGCTGCTTTTCACGGCTGTGTTTATGCAGCTTTACACCCACTTGACACACTTCCAGAGAGATATCAATACATAGGTTTTACGATTCTTACTAGTCAGATATATTCTTGTGCGGTGAATAGGGGGTGTTGAGTCCAGTTCACTGAGCAAGGAGTAGGTCTTGTCTATTACATATTGGGTGTATGGAACAGTATCTGAGCGAATTTGAAACCCTTGTTTTATACATCACCCCACCTCACCTTTCCCGTTAAGCAGCCATAGTGTGTTTTCTAAACGTGTGACTCTGTTCTGTTTTGTAATTCAGTTCAAGTGTAGCCGTTTTTACATTCCCTCTATAAGTGATAGCTTATGATAAGTGTCTTTTTCTGTGTGACTTATTTCACTTAGAATCGTCATACCTAAATCCACTCATCTTGCTTCTACTAGCCTTATGACATTGATTTCATGTCTGAGGTATATTCCTTTGTACATAAGGACCACAACTTCTTTATCCATTTATCTCTTTCCTGGGATATTTAAGGTGTCATGAAGTGGAGGTTCTTGTCAACATAGCAGCCCTAAACATTGGGGTGCCTGTGTCTTGCTGATTTTTAGTTTTCCCAATTTATACGCCCATGAGTGGATGTGCCCTATGCTCCCTAAGCTGTGTTTTTTCGATGTTTCAGGACACACCGTACACTTCTCCAGAGTGGCTTTTGGCAATTTACATCCCGCCCATCAGCGTAGCAAGGCTGCCATTTCTCCATGGCCTGTACTGCATTTCTGGTTTTGACACTTTTTGCAGCATGGCCCTTTTGACCGATGGGAAGCGAGACTTCTTTGTAGCGCTGATTTGCCTTTCCAGGTTGCTTGGTTGGCCAAAAATGGCGTATGCGTTTTTTCCTGAATATATTCAAGAAAAAACGCTTACGCCCTTTTTGGCCAAGGGCATCACTGTCGACGTTTTGCCACTTTTCATGTGCTTTAAAGGCGATTCGAATCTACCTCCTGAAACCTGTTTCCTGCAATTCTGCCTTGCTTTCAAATCCTCTTCGTTGCCTTCCCTCAATATATTTGTGGACGAGAGTTATCATTTATAACTCTGCAGGTTTGTGAATTGCAGTGCCCCTGAGCTCCATTTTTCAACTGTCTTTTTTGGGAGCTGGCCGCAAAAGCACGGGATTGCCTCAGGCCCTATTCTGGTTCCCGGCGGCAGGCTGAGCCTGTGTTTAATTCTTCTTCCTGATGGGAAATTAGAGTGACCTGTGCCTGTCCCAACACCTAGATCTAGTCTCTCATTGGTTGCCCCTCTTCCCGTTCATCCTCAGGACAAATTGCAACCTGTAGGGAACAGGACCTTAAAGGTGCTGATTCTCCAATTAGGGAGATTGCTAGTAAAGTAGCTGGAAAGGCGAACCCGAGCACAAGGAGATGAGAAATTGGGTGCGTTTTAGAAACCTTTCAAAATCACACGGTGTACCATCTTCTGGGTTTCTCATGCATGTTTTCGATGTAGGAAGATGCCCTTGAACCTGGAGATTTGGGACCAATGGGATGGGTACCACACAGTATTACTTTAAAGGGTCTGCGTTTGCTCACCCAACCTCACCCAAACTCTCAGCCCCAAGAGTGTCCACCCTTATGTCTCATCCAGGTGTGGATCTAGATATGGTCAATCCAGGTTGCATCAGAGCCCCTGAACGAATTTTGTAAGAATTTCTCTCTCTTTCACTGTCTTTGTTTTACGGGTTTTTAAAAGTAATTTATTTTTATAATGGGGTTTAGCTGCTTTTCACGGCTGTGTTTATGCGGCTTTACACCCACTTGGCTCACTTCCAGAGAGATATCAATACATAGGTTTTACGATTCTTACTAGTCAGATATATTCTTGTGCGGTGAATAGGGGGTGTTGAGTCCAGTTCACTGAGCAAGGAGTAGGTCTTGTCTATTACATATTGGGTGTATGGAACAGTATCTGAGCGAATTTGAAACCCTTGTTTTATGCATCACCCCACCTCACCTTTCCCGTTAAGCAGCCATAGTGTGTTTTCTAAACGTGTGACTCTGTTCTGTTTTGTAATTCAGTTCAAGTGTAGCGGTTTTTACATTCCCTCTATAAGTGATAGCTTATGATAAGTGTCTTTTTCTGTGTGACTTACTTCACTTAGAATCGTCATACCTAAATCCACTCATCTTGCTTCTACTAGCCTTATGACATTGATTTCATGTCTGAGTGATATTCCTTTGTACATAAGGACCACAACTTCTTTATCCATTTTTCTCTTTCCTGGGATATTTAAGGTGTCATGAAGTGGAGGTTCTTATCAACATAGCAGCCCTAATGTTTGGGGTGCCTGTGTCTTGCTGATTTTTAGTTTTCCCAATTTATACGCCAATGAGTGGACGTGCCCTATGCTCCCTAAGCTGTGTTTTTTCGATGTTTCAGGACACACCGTACACTTCTCCAGAGTGGCTGTTGGCAATTTACATCCCGCCCATCAGCGTAGCAAGGCTGCCATTTCTCCATGGCCTGTCCTGCATTTCTGGTTTTGACACTTTTTGCAGCATGGCCCTTTTGACGGATGGGAAGCGAGACTTCTTTGTAGCGCTGATTTGCCTTTCCAGGTTGCTTGGTTGGCCAAAAAGGGCGTATGCGTTTTTTCCTGAATATATTCAGGAAAAAACGCTTACGCCCTTTTTGGCCAAGGGCATCACTGTCGACGTTTTGCCACTTTTCATGTGCTTTAAAGGCGATTCGAATCTACCTCCTGAAACCTGTTTCCTGCAATTCTGCCTTGCTTTCAAATCCTCTTCGTTGCCTTCCCTCAATATATTTGTGGACGAGAGTTATCATTTATAACTCAGCAGGTTTGTGAATTGCAGTGCCCCTGAGCTCCATTTTTCAACTGTCATTTTTGGGAGCTGGCCGCAAAAGCACGGGATTGCCTCAGGCCCTATTCTGGTTCCCGGCGGCAGGCTGAGCCTGTGTTTAATTCTTCTTCCTGATGGGAAAAGAGAGTGACCTGTGCCTGTCCCAACACCTAGATCTAGTCTCTCATTATTTGCCCCTCTTCCCGTTCATCCTCAGGACAAATTGCAACCTGTAGGGAACAGGAGCTTAAAGGTGCTGATTCTCCAAGTAGGGAGATTGCTAGTAAAGTAGCTGGAAAGGCGAACCCGAGCACAAGGAGATGAGAAATTGGGTGCATTTTAGAAACCTTTCAAAATCACACGGTGTACCATCTTCTGGGTTTCTCATGCATGTTTTCGATGTAGGAAGCTGCCTTTGAACCTGGAGATTTGGGACCCATGGGATGGGTTCCACGCAGTATTACTTTAAAGGGTCTGAGTTTGCTCACCCAACCTCTCAGCCCCAAGAGTGTCCACCCTTATGTCTCACCCCGGTGTGGGTCTAGATATGGTCAATCCAGGTTGCATCACAGCCCCTGAACGAATTTTGTAAGAATTTCTCTCTCTTTCACTGTCTTTGTTTTACGGGTTTTTAAAAGTAATTTATTTTTATAATGGGGTTTAGCTGCTTTTCACGGCTGTGTTTATGCGGCTTTACACCCACTTGGCTCACTTCCAGAGAGATATCAATACATAGGTTTTACGATTCTTACTAGTCAGATATATTCTTGCGCGGTGAATAGGGGGTGTTGAGTCCAGTTCACTGAGCAAGGAGTAGGTCTTGTCTATTACATATTGGGTGTATGGAACAGTATCTGAGCGAATTTGAAACCCTTGTTTTATGCATCACCCCACCTCACCTTTCCCGTTAAGCAGCCATAGTGTGTTTTCTAAACGTGTGACTCTTTTCTGTTTTGTAATTCATTTCAAGTGTAGCGGTTTTTACATTCCCTCTATAAGTGATAGCTTATGATAAGTGTCTTTTTCTGTGTGAATTATTTCACTTAGAATCGTCATACCTAAATCCACTCATCTTGCTTCTACTAGCCTTATGACATTGATTTCATGTCTGAGTGATATTCCATTGTACATAAGAACTACAACTTCTTTATCCATTTTTCTCTTTCCTGGGATATTTAAGGTGTCATGAAGTGGAGGTTCTTGTCAACAGAGCAGCCCTAAACTTTTGGGTGCCTGTGTCTTGCTGATTTTTAGTTTTCCCAATTTATACGCCCATGAGTGGAGGTGCCCAATGCTCCCTAAGCTGTGTTTTTTCGATGTTTCAGGACACACCGTACACTTCTCCAGAGTGGCTGTTGGCAATTTACATCCCGCCCATCAGCGTAGCAAGGCTGCCATTTCTCCATGGCCTGTCCTGCATTTCTGGTTTTGACACTTTTTGCAGCATGGCCCTTTTGAACGATGGGAAGCGAGACCTCTTTGTAGCGCTGATTTGCCTTTCCAGGTTGCTTGGTTGGCCAAAAAGGGCGTATGCGTTTTTTCCTGAATATATTCAGGAAAAAACGCATACGCCCTTTTTGGCCAAGGGCATCATTGTCGACGTTTTGCCGCTTTTCATGTGCTTTACAGGCGATTCGAATCTACCTCCTGAAATCTGTTTCCTGCTATTCTGCCTTGCTGTCAAATCCTCTTCGTTGCCTTCCCTCAATATATCTGTGGATGAGAGTTATCATTTATAACTCTGCGGGTTTGTGAATTGCAGTGTCCCTGAGCTCCATTTTTCAACTCGCTTTTTTGGGAGCTGGCCGCAAAAGCGCGGGATTGCCTCAGGCCCTATTCTGGTTCCTGGAGGCAGGCTGAGCCTGTGGTTAATTCTTCTTCCTGATGGGAAAATAGAGTGACCTGTGCCTGTCCCAACACCTAGATCTAGTCTCTCATTGGTTGCCCCTCTTCCCGTTCATCCTCAGGACAAATTGCAACCTGTAGGGAACAGGAGCTTAAAGGTGCTGGTTCTCCAAGTAGGGAGATTGCTAGTAAAGTAGTTGGAAAGGCGAACCCGAGCACAAGGAGATGAGAAATTGGGTGCGTTTTAGAAACCTTTCAAAATCACACGGTGTACCAACTTCTGTGTTTCTCATGCATGTTTTCGATGTAGGAAGATGCCCTTGAACCTGGAGATTTGGGACCCATGGGATGGGTACCACACAGTATTACTTTAAAGGGTCTGCGTTTGCTCACCCAACCTCACCCAAAATCTCAGCCCCAAGAGTGTCCACCCTTATGTCTCATCCAGGTGTGGGTCTAGATATGGTCAATCCAGGTTGCATCACAGCCCCTGAACGAATTTTGTAAGAATTTCTCTCTCTTTCACTGTCTTTGTTTTACGGGTTTTTAAAAGTAATTATTTTTATAATGGGGTTTAGCTGCTTTTCACGGCTGTGTTTATGCGGCTTTACACCCACTTGGCTCACTTCCAGAGAGATATCAATACATAGGTTTTACGATTCTTACTAGTCAGATATATTCTTGTGCGGTGAATAGGGGATGTTGAGTCCAGTTCACTGAGCAAGGAGTAGGTCTTGTCTATTACATATTGGGTGTATGGAACAGTATCTGAGCGAATTTGAAACCCTTGTTTTATGCATCACCCCACCTCATCTTTCCCGTTAAGCAGCCATAGTGTGTTTTCTAAACGTGTGACTCTGTTCTGTTTTGTAATTCAGTTCAAGTGTAGCGGTTTTTACATTCCCTCTATAAGTGATAGCTTATGATAAGTGTCTTTTTCTGTGTGACTTATTTCACTTAGCATCGTCATACCTAAATCCACTCATCTTGCTTCTACTAGCCTTATGACATTGATTTCATGTCTGAGGGATATTCCTTTGTACATAAGGACCACAACTTCTTTATCCATTTTTCTCTTTCCTGGGATATTTAAGGTGTCATGAAGTGGAGGTTCTTGTCAACATAGCAGCCCTAAACATTGGGGTGCCTGTGTCTTGCTGATTTTTAGTTTTCCCAATTTATACGCCCATGAGTGGACGTGCCCTATGCTCCCTAAGCTGTGTTTTTTCGTTGTTTCAGGACACACCGTACACTTCTCCAGAGTGTCTGTTGGCAATTTACATCCTGCCCATCAGCGTAGCAAGGCTGCCATTTCTCCATGGCCTGTCCTGCATTTCTGGTTTTGAAAAATTTTGCAGCATGGCCCTTTTGACGGATGGGAAGCGAGACTTCTTTGTAGCGCTGATTTGCCTTTCCAGGTTGCTTGGTTGGCCAAAAAGGGCGTATGCGTTTTTTCCTGAATATATTCAGGAAAAAACGCTTACGCCCTTTTTGGCCTAGGGCATCACTGTCGATGTTTTGCCACTTTTCATGTGCTTTAAAGGCGATTCGAATCTACCTCCTGAAACCTGTTTCCTGCAATTCTGCCTTGCTTTCAACTCCTCTTCGTTGCCTTCCCTCAATATATTTGTGGACGAGAGTTATCATTTATAACTCAGCAGGTTTGTGAATTGCAGTGCCCCTGAGCTCCATTTTTGAACTGTCTTTTTTGGCAGCTGGCCGCAATAGCTCGGGATTGCCTCAGGCCCTATTCTGGTTCCCGGCGGCAGGCTGAGCCTGTGTTTAATTCTTCTTCCTGATGGGAAAATAGAGTGACCTGTGCCTGTCCCAACACCTAGATCTAGTCTCTCATTTGTTTCCCCTCTTCCCGTTCATCCTCAGGACAAATTGCAACCTGTAGGGAACAGGAGGTTAAAGGTGCTGATTCTCCAAGTAGGGAGATTGCTAGTAAAGTAGCTGGAAAGGTGAACCCGAGCACAAGGAGATGAGAAATTGGGTGCGTTTTAGAAACCTTTCAAAATCACATGGTGTACCATCTTCTGGGTTTCTCATGCATGTTTTCGATGTAGGAAGATGCCTTTGAACCTGGAGATTTGGGACCCATGGGATGGGTACCACGCAGTATTACTTTAAAGGGTCTGAGTTTGCTCACCCAACCTCACCCAACCTCTCAGCCCCAAGAGTGTCCACCCTTATGTCTCATCCAGGTGTGGGTCTAGATATGGTCAATTCAGGTTGCATCACAGCTCCTGAACGAATTTTTTTAAGAATTTCTCTCTCTTTCACTGTCTTTGTTTTACAGGTTTTTCAAAGTAATTTATTTTTATAATGGGGTTTAGCTGCTTTTCACGGCTGTGTTTATGCAGCTTTACACCCACTTGACACACTTCCAGAGAGATATCAATACATAGGTTTTACGATTCTTACTAGTCACATATATTCTTGTGCGGTGAATAGGGGGTGTTGAGTCCAGTTCACTGAGCAAGGAGTAGGTCTTGTCTATTACATATTGGGTGTATGGAACAGTATCTGAGCGAATTTGAAACCCTTGTTTTATGCATCACCCCACCTCACCTTTCCCGTTAAGCAGCCATAGTGTGTTTTCTAAACGTGTGACTCTGTTCTGTTTTGTAATTCAGTTCAAGTGTAGCGGTTTTTACATTCCCTCTATAAGTGATATCTTATGATAAGTGTCTTTTTCTGTGTGACTTATTTCACTTAGAATCGTCATACCTAAATCCACTCATCTTGCTTCTACTAGCCTTATGACATTGATTTCATGTCTGAGTGATATTCCATTGTACATAAGGACCACAACTTCTTTATCCATTTTTCTCTTTCCTGGGATATTTAAGGTGTCATGAAGTGGAGGTTCTTGTCAACATAGCAGCCCTAAACATTGGGGTGCCTTTGTCTTGCTGATTTTTAGTTTTCCCAATTTATACGCCCATGAGTGGACGTGCCCTATGCTCCCTAAGCTGTGTTTTTTCGATGTTTCAGGACACACCGTACACTTCTCTAGAGTGGCTGTTGGCAATTTACATACCGCCCATCAGCGTAGCAAGGCTGCCATTTCTCCATGGCCTGTCCTGCATTTCTGGTTTTGACACTTTTTGCAGCATGGCCCTTTTGACCGATGGGAAGCGAGACCTCTTTGTAGCGCTGATTTGCCTTTCCAGGTTGCTTGGTTGGCCAAAAAGGGCGTATGCGTTTTTTCCTGAATATATTCAGGAAAAAACGCATACGCCCTTTTTGGCCAAGGGCATCATTGTCGACGTTTTGCCGCTTTTCATGTGCTTTAAAGGCGATTCGAATCTACCTCCTGAAATCTGCTTCCTGCAATTCTGCCTTGCTTTCAAATCCTCTTCGTTGCCTTCCCTCAATATATCTGTGGATGAGAGTTATCATTTATAACTCTGCGGGTTTGTGAATTGCAGTGTCCCTGAGCTCCATTTTTCAACTCGCTTTTTTGGGAGCTGGCCACAAAAGCGCAAGATTGCCTCAGGCCTTATTCTGGTTCCTGGCGGCAGGCTGAGCCTGTGGTTAATTCTTCTTCCTGATGGGAAAATAGAGTGACCTGTGCCTCTACCAACACCTAGATCTAGTCTCTCATTGGTTGCCCCTCTTCCCGTTCATCCTCAGGACAAATTGCAACCTGTAGGGAACAGGAGCTTAAAGGTGCTGATTCTCCAAGTAGGGAGATTGCTAGTAAAGTAGCTGGAAAGGCGAACCCTAGCACAAGGAGATGAGAAATGGGGTGCGTTTTAGAAACCTTTCAAAATCACACGGTGTACCATCTTCTGGGTTTCTCATGCATGTTTTCGATGTAGGAAGATGCCCTTGAACCTGGAGATTTGGGACCCATGGGATGGGTCCCACGCAGTACTACTTTAAAGGGTCTGAGTTTGCTCACCCAACCTCACCCAACCTCTCAGCCCCAAGAGTGTCCACCCTTATGTCTCATCCAGGTGTGGGTCTAGATATGGTCAATCCAGGTTGCATCACAGCCCCTGAACGAATTTTGTAAGAATTTCTCTCTCTTTCACTGTCTTTGTTTTACGGGTTTTTAAAAGTAATTTATTTTTATAATGGGGTTTAGCTGCTTTTCACGGCTGTGTTTATGCGGCTTTACACCCACTTGGCTCACTTCCAGAGAGATATCAATACATAGGTTTTACGATTCTTACTAGTCAGATATATTCTTGTGCGGTGAATAGGGGGTGTTGAGTCCAGTTCACTGAGCAAGGAGTAGGTCTTGTCTATTACATATTGGGTGTATGGAACAGTATCTGAGCGAATTTGAAACCCTTGTTTTATGCATCACCCCACCTCACCTTTCCCGTTAAGCAGCCATAATGTGTTTTCTAAACGTGTGACTCTGTTCTGTTTTGTAATTCAGTTCAAGTGTAGCGGTTTTTACATTCCCTCTATAAGTGATATCTTATGATAAGTGTCTTTTTCTGTGTGACTTATTTCACTTAGAATCGTCATACCTAAATCCACTCATCTTGCTTCTACTAGCCTTATGACATTGATTTCATGTCTGAGGGATATTCCTTTGTACATAAGGACCACAACTTCTTTATCCATTTTTCTCTTTCCTGGGATATTTAAGGTGTCATGAAGTGGAGGTTCTTGTCAACATAGCAGCCCTAAACATTGGGGTGCCTGTGTCTTGCTGATTTTTAGTTTTCCCAATTTATACGCCCATGAGTGGACGTGCCCTATGCTCCCTAAGCTGTGTTTTTTCGATGTTTCAGGACACACCGTACACTTCTCCAGAGTGGCTTTTGGCAATTTACATCCCGCCCATCAGCGTAGCAAGGCTGCCATTTCTCCATGGCCTGTCCTGCATTTCTGGTTTTGACACTTTTTGCAGCATGGCCCTTTTGACCGATGGGAAGCGAGACCTCTTTGTAGCGCTGATTTGCCTTTCCAGGTTGCTTGGTTGGCCAAAAAGGGCGTATGCATTTTTTCCTGAATATATTCAGGAAAAAACGCATACGCCCTTTTTGGCCAAGGGCATCATTGTCGACGTTTTGCCGCTTTTCATGTGCTTTAAAGGCGATTCGAATCTACCTCCTGAAATCTGTTTCCTGCAATTCTGCCTTGCTTTCAAATCCTCTTCGTTGCCTTCCCTCAATATATCTGTGGATGAGAGTTATCATTTATAACTCTGCGGGTTTGTGAATTGCAGTGTCCCTGAGCTCCATTTTTCAACTCGCTTTTTTGGGAGCTGGCCGCAAAAGCGCGGGATTGCCTCAGGCCCTATTCTGGTTCCTGGCGGCAGGCTGAGCCTGTGGTTAATTCTTCTTCCTGATGGGAAAATAGAGTGACCTGTGCCTGTCCCAACACCTAGATCTAGTCTCTCATTGGTTGCCCCTCTTCCCGTTCATCCTCAGGACAAATTGCAACCTGTAGGGAACAGGAGCTTAAAGGTGCTGATTCTCCAAGTAGGGAGATTGCTAGTAAAGTAGCTGGAAAGGCGAACCCGAGCACAAGGAGATGAGAAATGGGGTGCGTTTTAGAAACCTTTCAAAATCACACGGTGTACCATCTTCTGGGTTTCTCATGCATGTTTTCGATGTAGGAAGATGCCCTTGAACCTGTAGATTTGGGACCCATGGGATGGGGACCACGCAGTACTACTTTAAAGGGTCTGAGTTTGCTCACCCAACCTCACCCAACCTCTCAGCCCCAAGAGTGTCCACCCTTATGTCTCATCCAGGTGTGGGTCTAGATATGGTCAATCCAGGTTGCATCACAGCTCCTGAACGAATTTTTTAAGAATTTCTCTCTCTTTCACTGTCTTTGTTTTACAGGTTTTTAAAAGTAATTTATTTTTATAATGGGGTTTAGCTGCTTTTCACGGCTGTGTTTATGCAGCTTTACACCCACTTGACACACTTCCAGAGAGATATCAATACATAGGTTTTACGATTCTTACTAGTCACATATATTCTTGTGCGGTGAATAGGGGGTGTTGAGTCCAGTTCACTGAGCAAGGAGTAGGTCTTGTCTATTACATATTGGGTGTATGGAACAGTATCTGAGCGAATTTGAAACCCTTGTTTTATGCATCACCCCACCTCACCTTTCCCGTTAAGCAGCCATAGTGTGTTTTCTAAACGTGTGACTCTGTTCTGTTTTGTAATTCAGTTCAAGTGTAGCGGTTTTTACATTCCCTCTATAAGTGATATCTTATGATAAGTGTCTTTTTCTTTGTGACTTATTTCACTTAGAATCGTCATACCTAAATCCACTCATCTTGCTTCTACTAGCCTTATGACATTGATTTCATGTCTGAGTGATATTCCTTTGTACATAAGGACCACAACTTCTTTATCCATTTTTCTCTTTCCTGGGATATTTAAAGTGTCATGAAGTGGAGGTTCTTGTCAACATAGCAGCCCTAAACATTGGGGTGCCTTTGTCTTGCTGATTTTTAGTTTTCCCAATTTATACGCCCATGAGTGGACGTGCCCTATGCTCCCTAAGCTGTGTTTTTTCGATGTTTCAGGACACACCGTACACTTCTCTAGAGTGGCTGTTGGCAATTTACATACCGCCCATCAGCGTAGCAAGGCTGCCATTTCTCCATGGCCTGTCCTGCATTTCTGGTTTTGACACTTTTTGCAGCATGGCCCTTTTGACCGATGGGAAGCGAGACCTCTTTGTAGCGCTGATTTGGCTTTCCAGGTTGCTTTTTGGCCAAAAAGGGCGTATGCGTTTTTTCCTGAATATATTCAGGAAAAAACGCATACGCCCTTTTTGGCCAAGGGCATCATTGTCGACGTTTTGCCGCTTTTCATGTGCTTTAAAGGCGATTCGAATCTACCTCCTGAAATCTGCTTCCTGCAATTCTGCCTTGCTTTCAAATCCTCTTCGTTGCCTTCCCTCAATATATCTGTGGATGAGAGTTATCATTTATAACTCTGCGGGTTTGTGAATTGCAGTGTCCCTGAGCTCCATTTTTCAACTCGCTTTTTTGGGAGCTGGCCACAAAAGCGCGAGATTGCCTCAGGCCTTATTCTGGTTCCTGGCGGCAGGCTGAGCCTGTGGTTAATTCTTCTTCCTGATGGGAAAATAGAGTGACCTGTGCCTGTCCCAACACCTAGATCTAGTCTCTCATTGGTTGCCCCTCTTCCCGTTCATCCTCAGGACAAATTGCAACCTGTAGGGAACAGGAGCTTAAAGGTGCTGATTCTCCAAGTAGGGAGATTGCTAGTAAAGTAGCTGGAAAGGCGAACCCTAGCACAAGGAGATGAGAAATGGGGTGCGTTTTAGAAACCTTTCAAAATCACACGGTGTACCATCTTCTGGGTTTCTCATGCATGTTTTCGATGTAGGAAGATGCCCTTGAACCTGGAGATTTGGGACCCATGGGATGGGTACCACGCAGTACTACTTTAAAGGGTCTGAGTTTGCTCACCCAACCTCACCCAACCTCTCAGCCCCAAGAGTGTCCACCCTTATGTCTCATCCAGGTGTGGGTCTAGATATGGTCAATCCAGGTTGCATCACAGCCCCTGAACGAATTTTGTAAGAATTTCTCTCTCTTTCACTGTCTTTGTTTTACGGGTTTTTAAAAGTAATTTATTTTTATAATGGGGTTTAGCTGCTTTTCACGGCTGTGTTTATGCGGCTTTACACCCACTTGGCTCACTTCCAGAGAGATATCAATACATAGGTTTTACGATTCTTACTAGTCAGATATATTCTTGTGCGGTGAATAGGGGGTGTTGAGTCCAGTTCACTGAGCAAGGAGTAGGTCTTGTCTATTACATATTGGGTGTATGGAACAGTATCTGAGCGAATTTGAAACCCTTGTTTTATGCATCACCCCACCTCACCTTTACCGTTAAGCAGCCATAGTGTGTTTTCTAAACGTGTGACTCTGTTCTGTTTTGTAATTCAGTTCAGGTGTAGCGGTTTTTACATTCCCTCTATAAGTGATAGCTTATGATAAGTGTCTTTTTCTGTGTCACTTATTTCACTTAGAATCGTCGTACCTAAATCCACTCATCTTGCTTCTACTAGCCTTATGACATTGATTTCATGTCTGAGTGATATTCCTTTGTACATAAGGACCACAACTTCTTTATCCATTTTTCTCTTTCCTGGGATATTTAAGGTGCCATGAAGTGGAGGTTCTTGTCAACATAGCAGCCCTAAACATTGGGGTGCCTGTGTCTTGCTGATTTTTAGTTTTCCCAATTTATACGCCCATGAGTGGACGTGCCCTATGCTCCCTAAGCTGTGTTTTTTCGATGTTTCAGGACACACCGTACACTTCTCCAGTGTGGCTTTTGGCAATTTACATCCCGCCCATCAGGGTAGCAAGGCTGCCATTTCTCCATGGCCTGTACTGCATTTCTGGTTTTGACACTTTTTGCAGCATGGCCCTTTTGACCGATGGGAAGCGAGACTTCTTTGTAGCGCTGATTTGCCTTTCCAGGTTGCTTGGTTGGCCAAAAAGAGCGTATGCGTTTTTTCCTGAATATATTCAGGAAAAAACGCATACGCCCTTTTTGGCCAAGGGCATCATTGTCGACGTTTTGCCGCTTTTCATGTGCTTTAAAGGCGATTCGAATCTACCTCCTGAAATCTCTTTCCTGCAATTCTGCCTTGCTTTCAAATCCTCTTCGTTGCCTTCCCTCAATATATCTGTGGATGAGAGTTATCAATTATAACTCTGCGGGTTTGTGAATTGCAGTGTCCCTGAGCTCCATTTTTCAACTCGCTTTTTTGGGAGCTGGCCGCAAAAGCGCGGGATTGCCTCAGGCCCTATTCTGGTTCCTGGAGGCAGGCTGAGCCTGTGGTTAATTCTTCTTCCTGATGGGAAAATAGAGTGACCTGTGCCTGTCCCAACACCTAGATCTAGTCTCTCATTGTTTGCCCCTCTTCCCGTTCATCTTCAGGACAAATTGCAACCTGTAGGGAACAGGAGCTTAAAGGTGCTGATTCTGCAAGTAGGGAGATTGCTAGTAAAGTAGCTGGAAAGGCGAACCCGAGCACAAGGAGATGAGAAATGGGGTGCGTTTTAGAAACCTTTCAAAATCACACGGTGTACCATCCTCTGGGTTTCTCATGCATGTTTTCGATGTAGGAAGATGACCTTGAACCTGGAGATTTGGGACCCATGGGATGGGTACCACGCAGTACTACTTTAAAGGGTCTGAGTTTGCTCACCCAACCTCACCCAACCTCTCAGCCCCAAGAGTGTCCACCCTTATGTCTCATCCAGGTGTGGGTCTAGATATGGTCAATCCAGGTTGCATCAGAGCCCCTGAACGAATTTTGTAAGAATTTCTCTCTCTTTCACTGTCTTTGTTTTACGGGTTTTTAAAAGTAATTTATTTTTATAATGGTGTTTAGCTGCTTTTCACGGCTGTGTTTATGCGGCTTTACACCCACTTGGCTCACTTCCAGAGAGATATCAATACATAGGTTTTAAGATTCTTACTAGTCAGATATATTCTTGTGCGGTGAATAGGGGGTGTTGAGTCCAGTTCACTGAGCAAGGAGTAGGTCTTGTCTATTACATATTGGGTGTATGGAACGGTATCTGAGCGAATTTGAAACCCTTGTTTTATGCATCACCCCACCTCACCTTTCCCGTTAAGCAGCCATAGTGTGTTTTCTAAACGTGTGACTCTGTTCTGTTTTGTAATTCAGTTCAAGTGTAGCGGTTTTTACATTCCCTCTATAAGTGATAGCTTATTATAAGTGTCTTTTTCTGTGTGACTTATTTCACTTAGAATCGTCATACCTAAATCCACTCATCTTGCTTCTACTAGCCTTATGACATTGATTTCATGTCTGAGTGATATTCCTTTGTACATAAGGACCACAACTTCTTTATCCATTTTTCTCTTTCCTGGGATATTTAAGGTGTCATGAAGTGGAGGTTCTTGTCAACATAGCAGCCCTAATCTTAGGGGTGCCTGTGTCTTGCTGATTTTTAGTTTTCCCAATTTATACGCCAATGAGTGGACGTGCCCTATGCTCCCTAAGCTGTGTTTTTTCGATGTTTCAGGACACACCGTACACTTCTCCAGAGTGGCTGTTGGCAATTTACATCCCGCCCATCAGCGTAGCAAGGCTGCCATTTCTCCATGGCCTGTCCTGCATTTCTGGTTTTGACACTTTTTGCAGCATGGCCCTTTTGACCGATGGGAAGCGAGACTTCTTTGTAGCGCTGATTTGCCTTTCCAGTTTGCTTGGTTGGCCAAAAAGGGTGTATGCGTTTTTTCCTGAATATATTCAGGAAAAAACGCATACGCCCTTTTTGGCCAAGGGCATCACTGTCGACGTTTTGCCACTTTTCATGTGCTTTAAAGGCGATTCGAATCTACCTCCTGAAACCTGTTTCCTGCAATTCTGCCTTGCTTTCAAATCCTCTTCGTTGCCTTCCCTCAATATATTTGTGGACGAGAGTTATCATTTATAACTCAGCAGGTTTGTGAATTGCAGTGCCCCTGAGCTCCATTTTTCAACTGTCTTTTTTGGGAGCTGGCCGCAAAAGCACGGGATTGCCTCAGGCCCTATTCTGGTTCCGGGCGGCAGGCTGAGCCTGTGTTTAATTCTTCTTCCTGATGGGAAAATAGAGTGACCTGTGCCTGTCCCAACACCTAGATCTAGTCTCTTATTATTTGACCCTCTTCCCGTTCATCCTCAGGACAAATTGCAACCTGTAGGGAACAGGAGCTTAAAGGTGCTGATTCTCCAGGTAGGGAGATTGCTAGTAAAGTAGCTGGAAAGGTGAACCCGAGCACAAGGAAATGAGAAATTGGGTGCGTTTTAGAAACCTTTCAAAATCACACGGTGTACCATCTTCTGGGTTTCTCATGCATGTTTTCGATGTAGGAAGATGCCTTTGAACCTGGAGATTTGGGACCCATGGGATGGGTTCCACGCAGTATTACTTTAAAGGGGTCTGAGTTTGCTCACCCAACCTCTCAGCCCCAAGAGTGTCCACCCTTATGTCTCATCCCGGTGTGGGTCTAGATATGGTCAATCCAGGTTGCATCACAGCCCCTGAACGAATTTTGTAAGAATTTTTCTCTCTTTCACTGTCTTTGTTTTACGGGTTTTTAAAAGTAATTTATTTTTATAATGGGGTTTAGCTGCTTTTCACGGCTGTGTTTATGCGGCTTTACACCCACTTGGCTCACTTCCAGAGAGATATCAATACATAGGTTTTACGATTCTTACTAGTCAGATATATTCTTGTGCGGTGAATAGGGGGGTGTTGAGTCCAGTTCACTGAGCAAGGAGTAGGTCTTGTCTATTACATATTGGGTGTATGGAACAGTATCTGAGCGAATTTGAAACCCTTGTTTTATGCATCACCCCACCTCACCTTTCCCGTTAAGCAGCCATAGTGTGTTTTCTAAACGTGTGACTCTGTTCTGTTTTGTAATTCAGTTCAAGTGTAGCGGTTTTTACATTCCCTCTATAAGTGATAGCTTATGATAAGTGTCTTTTTCTGTGTGACTTATTTCACTTAGAATCGTCATACCTAAATCCACTCATCTTGCTTCTACTAGCCTTATGACATTGATTTCATGTCTGAGTGATATTCCATTGTACATAAGAACTACAACTTCTTTATCCATTTTTCTCTTTCCTGGGATATTTAAGGTGTCATGAAGTGGAGGTTCTTGTCAACAGAGCAGCCCTAAACTTTTGGGTGCCTGTGTCTTGCTGATTTTTAGTTTTCCCAATTTATACGCCCATGAGTGGAGGTGCCCTATGCTCCCTAAGCTGTGTTTTTTCGATGTTTCTGACACACCGTACACTTCTCCAGAGTGGCTGTTGGCAATTTACATCCCGCCCATCAGCGTAGCAAGGCTGCCATTTCTCCATGGCCTGTCCTGCATTTCTGGTTTTGACACTTTTTGCAGCATGGCCCTTTTGACCGATGGGAAGCGAGACCTCTTTGTAGCGCTGATTTGCCTTTCCAGGTTGCTTGGTTGGCCAAAAAGGGCGTATGCGTTTTTTCCTGAATATATTCAGGAAAAAACGCATACGCCCTTTTTGGCCAAGGGCATCATTGTCGACGTTTTGCCGCTTTTCATGTGCTTTAAAGGCGATTCGAATCTACCTCCTGAAATCTGTTTCCTGCAATTCTGCCTTGCTTTCAAATCCTCTTTGTTGCCTTCCCTCAATATATCTGTGGATGAGAGTTATCATTTATAACTCTGCGGGTTTGTGAATTGCAGTGTCCCTGAGCTCCATTTTTCAACTCGCTTTTTTGGGAGCTGGCCGCAAAAGCGCGGGATTGCCTCAGGCCCTATTCTGGTTCCTGGCGGCAGGCTGAGCCTGTGGTTAATTCTTCTTCCTGATGGGAAAATAGAGTGACCTGGGCCTGTCCCAACACCTAGATCTAGTCTCTCATTGGTTGCCCCTCTTCCCGTTCATCCTCAGGACAAATTGCAACCTGTAGGGAACAGGAGCTTAAAGGTGCTGGTTCTCCAAGTAGGGAGATTGCTAGTAAAGTAGCTGGAAAGGCGAACCCGAGCACAAGGAGATGAGAAATTGGGTGCGTTTTAGAAACCTTTCAAAATCACACGGTGTACCATCTTCTGTGTTTCTCATGCATGTTTTCGATGTAGGAAGATGCCCTTGAACCTGGAGATTTGGGACCCATGGGATGGGTACCACACAGTATTACTTTAAAGGGTCTGCGTTTGCTCACCCAACCTCACCCAACCTCTCAGCCCCAAGAGTGTCCACCCTTATGTCTCATCCAGGTGTGGGTCTAGATATGGTCAATCCAGGTTGCATAACAGCCCCTGAACGAATTTTGTAAGAATTTCTCTCTCTTTCACTGTCTTTGTTTTACGGGTTTTTAAAAGTAATTTATTTTTATAATGGGGTTTAGCTGCTTTTCACGGCTGTGTTTATGCGGCTTTACACCCACTTGGCTCACTTCCAGAGAGATATCAATACATAGGTTTTACGATTCTTACTAGTCAGATATATTCTTGTGCGGTGAATAGGGGATGTTGAGTCCAGTTCACTGAGCAAGGAGTACGTCTTGTCTATTACATATTGGGTGTATGGAACAGTATCTGAGCGAATTTGAAACCCTTGTTTTATGCATCACCCCACCTCATCTTTCCCGTTAAGCAGCCATAGTGAGTTTTCTAAACGTGTGACTCTGTTCTGTTTTGTAATTCAGTTCAAGTGTAGCGGTTTTTACATTCCCTCTATAAGTGATAGCTTATGATAAGTGTCTTTTTCTGTGTGACTTATTTCACTTAGCATCGTCATACCTAAATCCACTCATCTTGCTTCTACTAGCCTTATGACATTGATTTCATGTCTGAGGGATATTCCTTTGTACATAAGGACCACAACTTCTTTATCCATTTTTCTCTTTCCTGGGATATTTAAGGTGTCATGAAGTGGAGGTTCTTGTCAACATAGCAGCCCTAAACATTGGGGTGCCTGTGTCTTGCTGATTTTTAGTTTTCCCAATTTATACGCCCATGAGTGGACGTGCCCTATGCTCCCTAAGCTGTGTTTTTTCGTTGTTTCAGGACACACCGTACACTTCTCCAGAGTGGCTGTTGGCAATTTACATCCCGCCCATCAGCGTAGCAAGGCTGCCATTTCTCCATGGCCTGTCCTGCATTTCTGGTTTTGAAAAATTTTGCAGCATGGCCCTTTTGACGGATGGGAAGCGAGACTTCTTTGTAGCGCTGATTTGCCTTTCCAGGTTGCTTGGTTGGCCAAAAAGGGCGTATGCGTTTTTTCCTGAATATATTCAGGAAAAAACGCTTACGCCCTTTTTGGCCAAGGGCATCACTGTCGATGTTTTGCCACTTTTCATGTGCTTTAAAGGCAATTCGAATCTACCTCCTGAAACCTGTTTCCTGCAATTCTGCCTTGCTTTCAACTCCTCTTCGTTGCCTTCCCTCAATATATTTGTGGACGAGAGTTATCATTTATAACTCAGCAGGTTTGTGAATTGCAGTGCCCCTGAGCTCCATTTTTGAACTGTCTTTTTTGGCAGCTGGCCGCAATAGCTCGGGATTGCCTCAGGCCCTATTCTGGTTCCCGGCGGCAGGCTGAGCCTGTGTTTAATTCTTCTTCCTGATGGGAAAATAGAGTGACCTGTGCCTGTCCCAACACCTAGATCTAGTCTCTCATTTGTTTCCCCTCTTCCCGTTCATCCTCAGGACAAATTGCAACCTGTAGGGAACAGGAGGTTAAAGGTGCTGATTCTCCAAGTAGGGAGATTGCTAGTAAAGTAGCTGGAAAGGTGAACCCGAGCACAAGGAGATGAGAAATTGGGTGCGTTTTAGAAACCTTTCAAAATCACATGGTGTACCATCTTCTGGGTTTCTCATGCATGTTTTCGATGTAGGAAGATGCCTTTGAACCTGGAGATTTGGGACCCATGGGATGGGTACCACGCAGTATTACTTTAAAGGGTCTGAGTTTGCTCACCCAACCTCACCCAACCTCTCAGCCCCAAGAGTGTCCACCCTTATGTCTCATCCCGGTGTGGGTCTAGATATGGTCAATCCAGGTTGCATCACAGCCCCTGAACGAATTTTGTAAGAATTTCTCTCTCTTTCACTGTCTTTGTTTTACGGGTTTTTAAAAGTAATTTATTTTTATAATGGTGTTTAGCTGCTTTTCACGGCTGTGTTTATGCGGCTTTACACCCACTTGGCTCACTTCCAGAGAGATATCAATACATAGGTTTTAAGATTCTTACTAGTCAGATATATTCTTGTGCGGTGAATAGGGGGTGTTGAGTCCAGTTCACTGAGCAAGGAGTAGGTCTTGTCTATTACATATTGGGTGTATGGAACGGTATCTGAGCGAATTTGAAACCCTTGTTTTATGCATCACCCCACCTCACCTTTCCCGTTAAGCAGCCATAGTGTGATTTCTAAACGTGTGACTCTGTTCTGTTTTGTAATTCAGTTCAAGTGTAGCGGTTTTTACATTCCCTCTATAAGTGATAGCTTATGATAAGTGTCTTTTTCTGTGTCACTTATTTCACTTAGAATCGTCGTACCTAAATCCACTCATCTTGCTTCTACTAGCCTTATGACATTGATTTCATGTCTGAGTGATATTCCTTTGTACATTAGGACCACAACTTCTTTATCCATTTTTCTCTTTCCTGGGATATTTAAGGTGTCATGAAGTGGAGGTTCTTGTCAACATAGCAGCCCTAAACATTGGGGTGCCTGTGTCTTGCTGATTTTTAGTTTTCCCAATTTATACGCCCATGAGTGGACGTGCCCTATGCTCCCTAAGCTGTGTTTTTTCGATGTTTCAGGACACACCGTACACTTCTCCAGAGTGGCTTTTGGCAATTTACATCCCGCCCATCAGCGTAGCAAGGCTGCCATTTCTCCATGGCCTGTACTGCATTTCTGGTTTTGACACTTTTTGCAGCATGGCCCTTTTGACCGATGGGAAGCGAGACTTCTTTGTAGCGCTGATTTGCCTTTCCATGTTGCTTGGTTGGCCAAAAAGAGCGTATGCGTTTTTTCCTGAATA
This sequence comes from Eschrichtius robustus, assembly GCF_028021215.1. Classification (NCBI taxonomy): domain Eukaryota; kingdom Metazoa; phylum Chordata; class Mammalia; order Artiodactyla; family Eschrichtiidae; genus Eschrichtius; species Eschrichtius robustus. The sequence goes on from NW_027175163.1 coordinate 81,991, forward strand.
TATTCAGGAAAAAACGCATACGCCCTTTTTGGCCAAGGGCATCATTGTCGACGTTTTGCCGCTTTTCATGTGCTTTAAAGGCGATTCGAATCTACCTCCTGAAATCTCTTTCCTGCAATTCTGCCTTGCTTTCAAATCCTCTTCTTTGCCTTCCCTTAATATATCTGTGGATGAGAGTTATCAATTATAACTCTGCGGGTTTGTGAATTGCAGTGTCCCTGAGCTCCATTTTTCAACTCGCTTTTTTGGGAGCTGGCCGCAAAAGCGCGGGATTGCCTCAGGCCCTATTCTAGTTCCTGGAGGCAGGCTGAGCCTGTGGTTAATTCTTCTTCCTGATGGGAAAATAGAGTGACCTGTGCCTGTCCCAACACCTAGATCTAGTCTCTCATTGTTTGCCCCTCTTCCCGTTCATCTTCAGGACAAATTGCAACCTGTAGGGAACAGGAGCTTAAAGGTGCTGATTCTGCAAGTAGGGAGATTGCTAGTAAAGTAGCTGGAAAGGCAAACCCGAGCACAAGGAGATGAGAAATGGGGTGCGTTTTAGAAACCTTTCAAAATCACAGGGTGTACCATCCTCTGGGTTTCTCATGCATGTTTTCGATGTAGGAAGATGCCCTTGAACCTGGAGATTTGGGACCCATGGGATGGGTACCACGCAGTACTACTTTAAAGGGTCTGAGTTTGCTCACCCAACCTCACCCAACCTCTCAGCCCCAAGAGTGTCCACCCTTATGTCTCATCCAGGTGTGGGTCTAGATATGGTCAATCCAGGTTGCATCAGAGCCCCTGAACGAATTTTGTAAGAATTTCTCTCTCTTTCACTGTCTTTGTTTTACGGGTTTTTAAAAGTAATTTATTTTTATAATGGGGTTTAGCTGCTTTTCACGGCTGTGTTTATGCGGCTTTACACCCACTTGGCTCACTTCCAGAGAGATATCAATACATAGGTTTTACGATTCTTAATAGTCAGATATATTCTTGCGCGGTGAATAGGGGTTGTTGAGTCCAGTTCACTGAGCAAGGAGTAGGTCTTGTCTATTACATATTGGGTGTATGGAACAGTATCTGAGCGAATTTGAAACCCTTGTTTTATGCATCACCCCACCTCACCTTTCCCGTTAAGCAGCCATAGTGTGTTTTCTAAACGTGTGACTCTGTTCTGTTTTGTAATTCAGTTCAAGTGTAGCGGTTTTTACATTCCCTCTATAAGTGATAGCTTATTATAAGTGTCTTTTTCTGTGTGACTTATTTCACTTAGAATCGTCATACCTAAATCCACTCATCTTGCTTCTACTAGCCTTATGACATTGATTTCATGTCTGAGTGATATTCCTTTGTACATAAGGACCACAACTTCTTTATCCATTTTTCTCTTTCCTGGGATATTTAAGGTGTCATGAAGTGGAGGTTCTTGTCAACATAGCAGTCCTAATCTTTGGGGTGCCTGTGTCTTGCTGATTTTTAGTTTTCCCAATTTATACGCCAATGAGTGGACGTGCCCTATGCTCCCTAAGCTGTGTTTTTTCGATGTTTCAGGACACACCGTACACTTCTCCAGAGTGGCTGTTGGCAATTTACATCCCGCCCATCAGCGTAGCAAGGCTGCCATTTCTCCATGGCCTGTCCTGCATTTCTGGTTTTGACACTTTTTGCAGCATGGCCCTTTTGACCGATGGGAAGCGAGACTTCTTTGTAGCGCTGATTTGCCTTTCCAGTTTGCTTGGTTGGCCAAAAAGGGCGTATGCGTTTTTTCCTGAATATATTCAGGAAAAAACGCTTACGCCCTTTTTGGCCAAGGGCATCACTGTCGACGTTTTGCCACTTTTCATGTGCTTTAAAGGCGATTCGAATCTACCTCCTGAAACCTGTTTCCTGCAATTCTGCCTTGCTTTCAAATCCTCTTCGTTGCCTTCCCTCAATATATTTGTGGACGAGAGTTATCATTTATAACTCAGCAGGTTTGTGAATTGCAGTGCCCCTGAGCTCCATTTTTCAACTGTCTTTTTTGGGAGCTGGCCGCAAAAGCACGGGATTGCCTCAGGCCCTATTCTAGTTCCCGGCGGCAGGCTGAGCCTGTGTTTAATTCTTCTTCCTGATGGGAAAATAGAGTGACCTGTGCCTGTCCCAACACCTAGATCTAGTCTCTCATTATTTGCCCCTCTTCCCGTTCATCCTCAGGACAAATTGCAACCTGTAGGGAACAGGAGCTTAAAGGTGCTGATTCTCCAGGTAGGGAGATTGCTAGTAAAGTAGCTGGAAAGGTGAACCCGAGCACAAGGAGATGAGAAATAGGGTGCGTTTTAGAAACCTTTCAAAATCACACAGTGTACCATCTTCTGGGTTTCTCATGCATGTTTTCGATGTAGGAAGATGCCTTTGAACCTGGAGATTTGGGACCCATGGGATGGGTTCCACGCAGTATTACTTTAAAGGGTCTGAGTTTGCTCACCCAACCTCTCAGCCCCAAGAGTGTCCACCCTTATGTCTCATCCCGGTGTGGGTCTAGATATGGTCAATCCAGGTTGCATCACAGCCCCTGAACGAATTTTGTAAGAATTTTTCTCTCTTTCACTGTCTTTGTTTTACGGGTTTTTAAAAGTAATTTATTTTTATAATGGGGTTTAGCTGCTTTTCACGGCTGTGTTTATGCAGCTTTACACCCACTTGACACACTTCCAGAGAGATATCAATACATAGGTTTTACGATTCTTACTAGTCAGATATATTCTTGTGCGGTGAATAGGGGGTGTTGAGTCCAGTTCACTGAGCAAGGAGTAGGTCTTGTCTATTACATATTGGGTGTATGGAACGGTATCTGAGCGAATTTGAAACCCTTGTTTTATGCATCACCCCACCTCACCTTTCCCGTTAAGCAGCCATAGTGTGTTTTCTAAACGTGTGACTCTGTTCTGTTTTGTAATTCAGTTCAGGTGTAGCGGTTTTTACATTCCCTCTATAAGTGATAGCTTATGATAAGTGTCTTTTTCTGTGTCACTTATTTCACTTAGAATCGTCGTACCTAAATCCACTCATCTTGCTTCTACTAGCCTTATGACATTGATTTCATGTCTGAGTGATATTCCTTTGTACATTAGGACCACAACTTCTTTATCCATTTTTCTCTTTCCTGGGATATTTAAGGTGTCATGAAGTGGAGGTTCTTGTCAACATAGCAGCCCTAAACATTGGGGCGCCTGTGTCTTGCTGATTTTTAGTTTTCCCAATTTATACGCCCATGAGTGGACGTGCCCTATGCTCCCTAAGCTGTGTTTTTTCGATGTTTCAGGACACACCGTACACTTCTCCAGAGTGGCTTTTGGCAATTTACATCCCGCCCATCAGCGTAGCAAGGCTGCCATTTCTCCATGGCCTGTACTGCATTTCTGGTTTTGACACTTTTTGCAGCATGGCCCTTTTGACCGATGGGAAGCGAGACTTCTTTGTAGCGCTGATTTGCCTTTCCAGGTTGCTTGGTTGGCCAAAAAGGGCGTATGCGTTTTTTCCTGAATATATTCAGGAAAAAACGCATACGCCCTTTTTGGCCAAGGGCATCATTGTCGACGTTTTGCCGCTTTTCATGTGATTTAAAGGCGATTCGAATCTACCTCCTGAAATCTCTTTCCTGCAATTCTGCCTTGCTTTCAAATCCTCTTCGTTGCCTTCCCTCAATATATCTGTGGATGAGAGTTATCAATTATAACTCTGCGGGTTTGTGAATTGCAGTGTCCCTGAGCTCCATTTTTCAACTCGCTTTTTTGGGAGCTGGCCGCAAAAGCGCGGGATTGCCTCAGGCCCTATTCTGGTTCCTGGAGGCAGGCTGAGCCTGTGGTTAATTCTTCTTCCTGATGGGAAAATAGAGTGACCTGTGCCTGTCCCAACACCTAGATCTAGTCTCTCATTGTTTGCCCCTCTTCCCGTTCATCTTCAGGACAAATTGCAACCTGTAGGGAACAGGAGCTTAAAGGTGCTGATTCTGCAATTAGGGAGATTGCTAGTAAAGTAGCTGGAAAGGCGAACCCGAGCACAAGGAGATGAGAAATGGGGTGCGTTTTAGAAACCTTTCAAAATCACACGGTGTACCATCCTCTGGGTTTCTCATGCATGTTTTCGATGTAGGAAGATGCCCTTGAACCTGGAGATTTGGGACCCATGGGATGGGTACCACGCAGTACTACTTTAAAGGGTCTGAGTTTGCTCACCCAACCTCACCCAACCTCTCAGCCCCAAGAGTGTCCACCCTTATGTCTCATCCAGGTGTGGGTCTAGATATGGTCAATCCAGGTTGCATCAGAGCCCCTGAACGAATTTTGTAAGAATTTCTCTCTCTTTCACTGTCTTTGTTTTACGGGTTTTTAAAAGTAATTTATTTTTATAATGGGGTTTAGCTGCTTTTCACGGCTGTGTTTATGCGGCTTTACACCCACTTGGCTCACTTCCAGAGAGATATCAATACATAGGTTTTACGATTCTTAATAGTCAGATATATTCTTGCGCGGTGAATAGGGGGTGTTGAGTCCAGTTCACTGAGCAAGGAGTAGGTCTTGTCTATTACATATTGGGTGTATGGAACAGTATCTGAGCGAATTTGAAACCCTTGTTTTATGCATCGCCCCACCTCACCTTTCCCGTTAAGCAGCCATAGTGTGTTTTCTAAACGTGTGACTCTGTTCTGTTTTGTAATTCAGTTCAAGTGTAGCGGTTTTTACATTCCCTCTATAAGTGATAGCTTATTATAAGTGTCTTTTTCTGTGTGACTTATTTCACTTAGAATCGTCATACCTAAATCCACTCATCTTGCTTCTACTAGCCTTATGACATTGATTTCATGTCTGAGTGATATTCCTTTGTACATAAGGACCACAACTTCTTTATCCATTTTTCTCTTTCCTGGGATATTTAAGGTGTCATGAAGTGGAGGTTCTTGTCAACATAGCAGCCCTAATCTTTGGGGTGCCTGTGTCTTGCTGATTTTTAATTTTCCCAATTTATACGCCAATGAGTGGACGTGCCCTATGCTCCCTAAACTGTGTTTTTTCGATGTTTCAGGACACACCGTACACTTCTCCAGAGTGGCTGTTGGCAATTTACATCCCGCCCATCAGCGTAGCAAGGCTGCCATTTCTCCATGGCCTGTCCTGCATTTCTGGTTTTGACACTTTTTGCAGCATGGCCCTTTTGACCGATGGGAAACGAGACTTCTTTGTAGCGCTGATTTGCCTTTCCAGTTTGCTTGGTTGGCCAAAAAGGGCGTATGCGTTTTTTCCTGAATATATTCAGGAAAAAACGCTTACGCCCTTTTTGGCCAAGGGCATCACTGTCGACGTTTTGCCACTTTTCATGTGCTTTAAAGGCGATTCGAATCTACCTCCTGAAACCTGTTTCCTGCAATTCTGCCTTGCTTTCAAATCCTCTTCGTTGCCTTCCCTCAATATATTTGTGGACGAGAGTTATCATTTATAACTCAGCAGGTTTGTGAATTGCAGTGCCCCTGAGCTCCATTTTTCAACTGTCTTTTTTGGGAGCTGGCCGCAAAAGCACGGGATTGCCTCAGGCCCTATTCTGGTTCCGGGCGGCAGGCTGAGCCTGTGTTTAATTCTTCTTCCTGATGGGAAAATAGAGTGACCTGTGCCTGTCCCAACACCTAGATCTAGTCTCTCATTATTTGCCCCTCTTCCCGTTCATCCTCAGGACAAATTGCAACCTGTAGGGAACAGGAGCTTAAAGGTGCTGATTCTCCAGGTAGGGAGATTGCTAGTAAAGTAGCTGGAAAGGTGAACCCGAGCACAAGGAGATGAGAAATTGGGTGCGTTTTAGAAACCTTTCAAAATCACACGGTGTACCATCTTCTGGGTTTCTCATGCATGTTTTCGATGTAGGAAGATGCCTTTGAACCTGGAGATTTGGGACCCATGGGATGGGTTCCACGCAGTATTACTTTAAAGGGTCTGAGTTTGCTCACCCAAACTCTCAGCCCCAAGAGTGTCCACCCTTATGTCTCATCCCGGTGTGGGTCTAGATATGGTCAATCCAGGTTGCATCACAGCCCCTGAACGAATTTTGTAAGAATTTTTCTCTCTTTCACTGTCTTTGTTTTACGGGTTTTTAAAAGTAATTTATTTTTATAATGGGGTTTAGCTGCTTTTCACGGCTGCGTTTATGCGGCTTTACACCCACTTGGCTCACTTCCAGAGAGATATCAATACATAGGTTTAACGATTCTTACTAGTCAGATATATTCTTGTGCGGTGAATAGGGGGTGTTGAGTCCAGTTCACTGAGCAAGGAGTAGGTCTTGTCTATTACATATTGGGTGTATGGAACAGTATCTGAGCGAATTTGAAACCCTTGTTTTATGCATCACCCCACCTCACCTTTCCCGTTAAGCAGCCATAGTGTGTTTTCTAAACGTGTGACTCTGTTCTGTTTTGTAATTCAGTTCAAGTGTAGCGGTTTTTACATTCCCTCTATAAGTGATAGCTTATGATAAGTGTCTTTTTCTGTGTGACTTATTTCACTTAGAATCGTCATACCTAAATCCACTCATCTTGCTTCTACTAGCCTTATGACATTGATTTCATGTCTGAGTGATATTCCATTGTACATAAGAACTACAACTTCTTTATCCATTTTTCTCTTTCCTGGGATATTTAAGGTGTCATGAAGTGGAGGTTCTTGTCAACAGAGCAGCCCTAAACTTTTGGGTGCCTGTGTCTTGCTGATTTTTAGTTTTCCCAATTTATACGCCCATGAGTGGAGGTGCCCTATGCTCCCTAAGCTGTGTTTTTTCGATGTTTCAGGACACACCGTACACTTCTCCAGAGTGGCTGTTGGCAATTTACATCCCGCCCATCAGCGTAGCAAGGCTGCCATTTCTCCATGGCCTGTCCTGCATTTCTGGTTTTGACACTTTTTGCAGCATGGCCCTTTTGACCGATGGGAAGCGAGACCTCTTTGTAGCGCTGATTTGCCTTTCCAGGTTGCTTCGTTGGCCAAAAAGGGCGTATGCGTTTTTTCCTGAATATATTCAGGAAAAAACGCATACGCCCTTTTTGGCCAAGGGCATCATTGTCGACGTTTTGCCGCTTTTCACGTGCTTTAAAGGCGATTCGAATCTACCTCCTGAAATCTGTTTCCTGCAATTCTGCCTTGCTTTCAAATCCTCTTCGTTGCCTTCCCTCAATATATCTGTGGATGAGAGTTATCATTTATAACTCTGCGGGTTTGTGAATTGCAGTGTCCCTGAGCTCCATTTTTCAACTCGCTTTTTTGGGAGCTGGCCGCAAAAGCGCGGGATTGCCTCAGGCCCTATTCTGGTTCCTGGCGGCAGGCTGAGCCTGTGGTTAATTCTTCTTCCTGATGGGAAAATAGAGTGACCTGGGCCTGTCCCAACACCTAGATCTAGTCTCTCATTGGTTGCCCCTCTTCCCGTTCATCCTCAGGACAAATTGCAACCTGTAGGGAACAGGAGCTTAAAGGTGCTGGTTCTCCAAGTAGGGAGATTGCTAGTAAAGTAGCTGGAAAGGCGAACCCGAGCACAAGGAGATGAGAAATTGGGTGCGTTTTAGAAACCTTTCAAAATCACACGGTGTACCATCTTCTGTGTTTCTCATGCATGTTTTCGATGTAGGAAGATGCCCTTGAACCTGGAGATTTGGGACCCATGGGATGGGTACCACACAGTATTACTTTAAAGGGTCTGCGTTTGCTCACCCAACCTCACCCAACCTCTCAGCCCCAAGAGTGTCCACCCTTATGTCTCATCCAGGTGTGGGTCTAGATATGGTCAATCCAGGTTGCATAACAGCCCCTGAACGAATTTTGTAAGAATTTCTCTCTCTTTCACTGTCTTTGTTTTACGGGTTTTTAAAAGTAATTTATTTTTATAATGGGGTTTAGCTGCTTTTCACGGCTGTGTTTATGCGGCTTTACACCCACTTGGCTCACTTCCAGAGAGATATCAATACATAGGTTTTACGATTCTTACTAGTCAGATATATTCTTGTGCGGTGAATAGGGGATGTTGAGTCCAGTTCACTGAGCAAGGAGTACGTCTTCTCTATTACATATTGGGTGTATGGAACAGTATCTGAGCGAATTTGAAACCCTTGTTTTATGCATCACCCCACCTCATCTTTCCCGTTAAGCAGCCATAGTGTGTTTTCTAAACGTGTGACTCTGTTCTGTTTTGTAATTCAGTTCAAGTGTAGCGGTTTTTACATTCCCTCTATAAGTGATAGCTTATGATAAGTGTCTTTTTCTGTGTGACTTATTTCACTTAGCATCGTCATAACTAAATCCACTCATCTTGCTTCTACTAGCCTTATGACATTGATTTCATGTCTGAGGGATATTCCTTTGTACATAAGGACCACAACTTCTTTATCCATTTTTCTCTTTCCTGGGATATTTAAGGTGTCATGAAGTGGAGGTTCTTGTCAACATAGCAGCCCTAAACATTGGGGTGCCTGTGTCTTGCTGATTTTTAGTTTTCCCAATTTATACGCCCATGAGAGGACGTGCCCTATGCTCCTAGAGCTGTGTTTTTTCGATGTTTCAGGACACACCTTACACTTCTCCAGAGTGGCTGTTGGCAATTTACATCCCGCCCATCAGCGTAGCAAGGCTGCCATTTCTCCATGGCCTGTCCTGCATTTCTGGTTTTGAAAAATTTTGCAGCATGGCCCTTTTGACGGATGGGAAGCGAGACTTCTTTGTAGCGCTGATTTGCCTTTCCAGGTTGCTTGGTTGGCCAAAAAGGGCGTATGCGTTTTTTCCTGAATATATTCAGGAAAAAACGCTTACGCCCTTTTTGGCCAAGGGCATCACTGTCGATGTTTTGCCACTTTTCATGTGCTTTAAAGGCGATTCGAATCTACCTCCTGAAACCTGTTTCCTGCAATTCTGCCTTGCTTTCAACTCCTCTTCGTTGCCTTCCCTCAATATATTTGTGGACGAGAGTTATCATTTATAACTCAGCAGGTTTGTGAATTGCAGTGCCCCTGAGCTCCATTTTTGAACTGTCTTTTTTGGCAGCTGGCCGCAATAGCTCGGGATTGCCTCAGGCCCTATTCTGGTTCCCGGCGGCAGGCTGAGCCTGTGTTTAATTCTTCTTCCTGATGGGAAAATAGAGTGACCTGTGCCTGTCCCAACACCTAGATCTAGTCTCTCATTTGTTTCCCCTCTTCCCGTTCATCCTCAGGACAAATTGCAACCTGTAGGGAACAGGAGCTTAAAGGTGCTGATTCTCCAAGTAGGGAGATTGCTAGTAAAGTAGCTGGAAAGGTGAACCCGAGCACAAGGAGATGAGAAATTGGGTGCGTTTTAGAAACCTTTCAAAATCACATGGTGTACCATCTTCTGGGTTTCTCATGCATGTTTTCGATGTAGGAAGATGCCTTTGAACCTGGAGATTTGGGACCCATGGGATGGGTACCACGCAGTATTACTTTAAAGGGTCTGAGTTTGCTCACCCAACCTCACCCAACCTCTCAGCCCCAAGAGTGTCCACCCTTATGTCTCATCCCGGTGTGGGTCTAGATATGGTCAATCCAGGTTGCATCACAGCCCCTGAACGAATTTTGTAAGAATTTCTCTCTCTTTCACTGTCTTTGTTTTACGGGTTTTTAAAAGTAATTTATTTTTATAATGGTGTTTAGCTGCTTTTCACGGCTGTGTTTATGCGGCTTTACACCCACTTGGCTCACTTCCAGAGAGATATCAATACATAGGTTTTAAGATTCTTACTAGTCAGATATATTCTTGTGCGGTGAATAGGGGGTGTTGAGTCCAGTTCACTGAGCAAGGAGTAGGTCTTGTCTATTACATATTGGGTGTATGGAACGGTATCTGAGCGAATTTGAAACCCTTGTTTTATGCATCACCCCACCTCACCTTTCCCGTTAAGCAGCCATAGTGTGTTTTCTAAACGTGTGACTCTGTTCTGTTTTGTAATTCAGTTCAGGTGTAGCGGTTTTTACATTCCCTCTATAAGTGATAGCTTATGATAAGTGTCTTTTTCTGTGTCACTTATTTCACTTAGAATCGTCGTACCTAAATCCACTCATCTTGCTTCTACTAGCCTTATGACATTGATTTCATGTCTGAGTGATATTCCTTTGTACATTAGGACCACAACTTCTTTATCCATTTTTCTCTTTCCTGGGATATTTAAGGTGTCATGAAGTGGAGGTTCTTGTCAACATAGCAGCCCTAAACATTGGGGTGCCTGTGTCTTGCTGATTTTTAGTTTTCCCAATTTATACGCCCATGAGTGGACGTGCCCTATGCTCCCTAAGCTGTGTTTTTTCGATGTTTCAGGACACACCGTACACTTCTCCAGAGTGGCTTTTGGCAATTTACATCCCGCCCATCAGCGTAGCAAGGCTGCCATTTCTCCATGGCCTGTACTGCATTTCTGGTTTTGACACTTTTTGCAGCATTTCCCTTTTGACCGATGGGAAGCGAGACTTCTTTGTAGCGCTGATTTGACTTTCCAGGTTGCTTGGTTGGCCAAAAAGGGCGTATGCGTTTTTTCCTGAATATATTCAGGAAAAAACGCTTACGCCCTTTTTGGCCAAGGGCATCACTGTCGACGTTTTGCCACTTTTCATGTGCTTTAAAGGCGATTCGAATCTACCTCCTGAAATCTGTTTCCTGCAATTCTGCCTTGCTTTCAAATCCTCTTCGTTGCCTTCCCTCAATATATCTGTGGATGAGAGTTATCATTTATAACTCTGCGGGTTTGTGAATTGCAGTGCCCCTGAGCTCCATTTTTCAACTCGCTGTTTTGGGAGCTGGCCGCAAAAGCGCGGGATTGCCTCAGGCCCTATTCTGGTTCCTGGAGGCAGGCTGAGCCTGTGGTTAATTCTTCTTCCTGATGGGAAAATAGAGTGACCTGTGCCTGTCCCAACACCTAGATCTAGTCTCTCATTGTTTGCCCCTCTTCCCGTTCATCTTCAGGACAAATTGCAACCTGTAGGGAACAGGAGCTTAAAGGTGCTGATTCTGCAAGTAGGGAGATTGCTAGTAAAGTAGCTGGAAAGGCGAACCCGAGCACAAGGAGATGAGAAATGGGGTGCGTTTTAGAAACCTTTCAAAATCACACGGTGTACCATCCTCTGGGTTTCTCATGCATGTTTTCGATGTAGGAAGATGCCCTTGAACCTGGAGATTTGGGACCCATGGGATGGGTACCACGCAGTACTACTTTAAAGGGTCTGAGTTTGCTCACCCAACCTCACCCAACCTCTCAGCCCCAAGAGTGTCCACCCTTATGTCTCATCCAGGTGTGGGTCTAGATATGGTCAATCCAGGTTGCATCACAGCCCCTGAACGAATTTTGTAAGAATTTCTCTCTCTTTCACTGTCTTTGTTTTACGGGTTTTTAAAAGTAATTTATTTTTATAATGGGGTTTAGCTGCTTTTCACGGCTGTGTTTATGCGGCTTTACACCCACTTGGCTCACTTCCAGAGAGATATCAATACATAGGTTTTACGATTCTTAATAGTCAGATATATTCTTGCGCGGTGAATAGGGGTTGTTGAGTCCAGTTCACTGAGCAAGGAGTAGGTCTTGTCTATTACATATTGGGTGTATGGAACAGTATCTGAGCGAATTTGAAACCCTTGTTTTATGCATCACCCCACCTCACCTTTCCCGTTAAGCAGCCATAGTGTGTTTTCTAAACGTGTGACTCTGTTCTGTTTTGTAATTCAGTTCAAGTGTAGCGGTTTTTACATTCCCTCTATAAGTGATAGCTTATTATAAGTGTCTTTTTCTGTGTGACTTATTTCACTTAGAATCGTCATACCTAAATCCACTCATCTTGCTTCTACTAGCCTTATGACATTGATTTCATGTCTGAGTGATATTCCTTTGTACATAAGGACCACAACTTCTTTATCCATTTTTCTCTTTCCTGGGATATTTAAGGTGTCATGAAGTGGAGGTTCTTGTCAACATAGCAGCCCTAATCTTTGGGGTGCCTGTGTCTTGCTGATTTTTAGTTTTCCCAATTTATACGCCAATGAGTGGACGTGCCCTATGCTCCCTAAGCTGTGTTTTTTCGATGTTTCAGGACACACCGTACACTTCTCCAGAGTGGCTGTTGGCAATTTACATCCCGCCCATCAGCGTAGCAAGGCTGCCATTTCTCCATGGCCTGTCCTGCATTTCTGGTTTTGACACTTTTTGCAGCATGGCCCTTTTGACCGATGGGAAGCGAGACTTCTTTGTAGCGCTGATTTGCCTTTCCAGTTTGCTTGGTTGGCCAAAAAGGGCGTATGCGTTTTTTCCTGAATATATTCAGGAAAAAACGCTTACGCCCTTTTTGGCCAAGGGCATCACTGTCGACGTTTTGCCACTTTTCATGTGCTTTAAAGGCGATTCGAATCTACCTCCTGAAACCTTTTTCCTGCAATTCTGCCTTGCTTTCAAATCCTCTTCGTTGCCTTCCCTCAATATATTTGTGGACGAGAGTTATCATTTATAACTCAGCAGGTTTGTGAATTGCAGTGCCCCTGAGCTCCATTTTTCAACTGTCTTTTTTGGGAGCTGGCCGCAAAAGCACGGGATTGCCTCAGGCCCTATTCTAGTTCCCGGCGGCAGGCTGAGCCTGTGTTTAATTCTTCTTCCTGATGGGAAAATAGAGTGACCTGTGCCTGTCCCAACACCTAGATCTAGTCTCTCATTATTTGCCCCTCTTCCCGTTCATCCTCAGGACAAATTGCAACCTGTAGGGAACAGGAGCTTAAAGGTGCTGATTCTCCAGGTAGGGAGATTGCTAGTAAAGTAGCTGGAAAGGTGAACCCGAGCACAAGGAGATGAGAAATAGGGTGCGTTTTAGAAACCTTTCAAAATCACACGGTGTACCATCTTCTGGGTTTCTCATGCATGTTTTCGATGTAGGAAGATGCCTTTGAACCTGGAGATTTGGGACCCATGGGATGGGTTCCACGCAGTATTACTTTAAAGGGTCTGAGTTTGCTCACCCAACCTCTCAGCCCCAAGAGTGTCCACCCTTATGTCTCATCCCGGTGTGGGTCTAGATATGGTCAATCCAGGTTGCATCACAGCCCCTGAACGAATTTTGTAAGAATTTTTCTCTCTTTCACTGTCTTTGTTTTACGGGTTTTTAAAAGTAATTTATTTTTATAATGGGGTTTAGCTGCTTTTCACGGCTGTGTTTATGCAGCTTTACACCCACTTGACACACTTCCAGAGAGATATCAATACATAGGTTTTACGATTCTTACTAGTCAGATATATTCTTGTGCGGTGAATAGGGGGTGTTGAGTCCAGTTCACTGAGCAAGGAGTAGGTCTTGTCTATTACATATTGGGTGTATGGAACGGTATCTGAGCGAATTTGAAACCCTTGTTTTATGCATCACCCCACCTCACCTTTCCCGTTAAGCAGCCATAGTGTGTTTTCTAAACGTGTGACTCTGTTCTGTTTTGTAATTCAGTTCAGGTGTAGCGGTTTTTACATTCCCTCTATAAGTGATAGCTTATGATAAGTGTCTTTTTCTGTGTCACTTATTTCACTTAGAATCGTCGTACCTAAATCCACTCATCTTGCTTCTACTAGCCTTATGACATTGATTTCATGTCTGAGTGATATTCCTTTGTACATTAGGACCACAACTTCTTTATCCATTTTTCTCTTTCCTGGGATATTTAAGGTGTCATGAAGTGGAGGTTCTTGTCAACATAGCAGCCCTAAACATTGGGGTGCCTGTGTCTTGCTGATTTTTAGTTTTCCCAATTTATACGCCCATGAGTGGACGTGCCCTATGCTCCCTAAGCTGTGTTTTTTCGATGTTTCAGGACACACCGTACACTTCTCCAGAGTGGCTTTTGGCAATTTACATCCCGCCCATCAGCGTAGCAAGGCTGCCATTTCTCCATGGCCTGTACTGCATTTCTGGTTTTGACACTTTTTGCAGCATGGCCCTTTTGACCGATGGGAAGCGAGACTTCTTTGTAGCGCTGATTTGCCTTTCCAGGTTGCTTGGTTGGCCAAAAAGAGCGTATGCGTTTTTTCCTGAATATATTCAGGAAAAAACGCATACGCCCTTTTTGGCCAAGGGCATCATTGTCGACGTTTTGCCGCTTTTCATGTGCTTTAAAGGCGATTCGAATCTACCTCCTGAAATCTCTTTCCTGCAATTCTGCCTTGCTTTCAAATCCTCTTCTTTGCCTTCCCTCAATATATCTGTGGATGAGAGTTATCAATTATAACTCTGCGGGTTTGTGAATTGCAGTGTCCCTGAGCTCCATTTTTCAACTCGCTTTTTTGGGAGCTGGCCGCAACAGCGCGGGATTGCCTCAGTCCCTATTCTGGTTCCTGGAGGCAGGCTGAGCCTGTGGTTAATTCTTCTTCCTGATGGGAAAATAGAGTGACCTGTGCCTGTCCCAACACCTAGATCTAGTCTCTCATTGTTTGCCCCTCTTCCCGTTCATCTTCAGGACAAATTGCAACCTGTAGGGAACAGGAGCTTAAAGGTGCTGATTCTGCAAGTAGGGAGATTGCTAGTAAAGTAGCTGGAAAGGCGAACCCGAGCACAAGGAGATGAGAAATGGGGTGCGTTTTAGAAACCTTTCAAAATCACACGGTGTACCATCCTCTGGGTTTCTCATGCATGTTTTCGATGTAGGAAGATGCCCTTGAACCTGGAGATTTGGGACCCATGGGATGGGTACCACGCAGTACTACTTTAAAGGGTCTGAGTTTGCTCACCCAACCTCACCCAACCTCTCAGCCCCAAGAGTGTCCACCCTTATGTCTCATCCAGGTGTGGGTCTAGATATGGTCAATCCAGGTTGCATCAGAGCCCCTGAACGAATTTTGTAAGAATTTCTCTCTCTTACACTGTCTTTGTTTTACGGGTTTTTAAAAGTAATTTATTTTTATAATGGGGTTTAGCTGCTTTTCACGGCTGTGTTTATGCGGCTTTACACCCACTTGGCTCACTTCCAGAGAGATATCAATACATAGGTTTTACGATTCTTAATAGTCAGATATATTCTTGCGCGGTGAATAGGGGGTGTTGAGTCCAGTTCACTGAGCAAGGAGTAGGTCTTGTCTATTACATATTGGGTGTATGGAACAGTATCTGAGCGAATTTGAAACCCTTGTTTTATGCATCACCCCACCTCACCTTTCCCGTTAAGCAGCCATAGTGTGTTTTCTAAACGTGTGACTCTGTTCTGTTTTGTAATTCAGTTCAAGTGTAGCGGTTTTTACATTCCCTCTATAAGTGATAGCTTATTATAAGTGTCTTTTTCTGTGTGACTTATTTCACTTAGAATCGTCATACCTAAATCCACTCATCTTGCTTCTACTAGCCTTATGACATTGATTTCATGTCTGAGTGATATTCCTTTGTACATAAGGACCACAACTTCTTTATCCATTTTTCTCTTTCCTGGGATATTTAAGGTGTCATGAAGTGGAGGTTCTTGTCAACATAGCAGCCCTAATCTTTGGGGTGCCTGTGTCTTGCTGATTTTTAGTTTTCCCAATTTATACGCCAATGAGTGGACGTGCCCTATGCTCCCTAAGCTGTGTTTTTTCGATGTTTCAGGACACACCGTACACTTCTCCAGAGTGGCTGTTGGCAATTTACATCCCGCCCATCAGCGTAGCAAGGCTGCCATTTCTCCATGGCCTGTCCTGCATTTCTGGTTTTGACACTTTTTGCGGCATGGCCCTTTTGACCGATGGGAAGCGAGACTTCTTTGTAGCGCTGATTTGCCTTTCCAGGTTGCTTGCTTGGCCAAAAAGGGCGTATGCGTTTTTTCCTGAATATATTCAGGAAAAAACGCATACGCCCTTTTTGGCCAAGGGCATCATTGTCGACGTTTTGCCGCTTTTCATGTGCTTTAAAGGCGATTCGAATCTACCTCCTGAAATCTGCTTCCTGCAATTCTGCCTTGCTTTCAAATCCTCTTCGTTGCCTTCCCTCAATATATCTGTGGATGAGAGTTATCATTTATAACTCTGCGGGTTTGTGAATTGCAGTGTCCCTGAGCTCCATTTTTCAACTCGCTTTTTTGGGAGCTGGCCACAAAAGCGCGAGATTGCCTCAGGCCTTATTGTGGTTCCTGGCGGCAGGCTGAGCCTGTGGTTAATTCTTCTTCCTGATGGGAAAATAGAGTGACCTGTGCCTGTCCCAACACCTAGATCTAGTCTCTCATTGGTTGCCCCTCTTCCCGTTCATCCTCAGGACAAATTGCAACCTGTAGGGAACAGGAGCTTAAAGGTGCTGGTTCTCCAAGTAGGGAGATTGCTAGTAAAGTAGCTGGAAAGGCGAACCCTAGCACAAGGAGATGAGAAATGGGGTGCGTTTTAGAAACCTTTCAAAATCACACGGTGTACCATCTTCTGGGTTTCTCATGCATGTTTTCGATGTAGGAAGATGCCCTTGAACCTGGAGATTTGGGACCCATGGGATGGGTACCACGCAGTACTACTTTAAAGGGTCTGAGTTTGCTCACCCAACCTCACCCAACCTCTCAGCCCCAAGAGTGTCCACCCTTATGTCTCATCCAGGTGTGGGTCTAGATATGGTCAATCCAGGTTGCATCACAGCCCCTGAACGAATTTTGTAAGAATTTCTCTCTCTTTCACTGTCTTTGTTTTACGGGTTTTTAAAAGTAATTTATTTTTATAATGGGGTTTAGCTGCTTTTCACGGCTGTGTTTATGCGGCTTTACACCCACTTGGCTCACTTCCAGAGAGATATCAATACATAGGTTTTACGATTCTTACTAGTCAGATATATTCTTGTGCGGTGAATAGGGGGTGTTGAGTCCAGTTCACTGAGCAAGGAGTAGGTCTTGTCTATTACATATTGGGTGTATGGAACAGTATCTGTGCGAATTTGAAACCCTTGTTTTATGCATCACCCCACCTCACCTTTCCCGTTAAGCAGCCATAATGTGTTTTCTAAACGTGTGACTCTGTTCTGTTTTGTAATTCAGTTCAAGTGTAGCGGTTTTTACATTCCCTCTATAAGTGATAGCTTATGATAAGTGTCTTTTTCTGTGTCACTTATTTCACTTAGAATCGTCATACCTAAATCCACTCATCTTGCTTCTACTAGCCTTATGACATTGATTTCATGTCTGAGGGATATTCCTTTGTACATAAGGACCACAACTTCTTTATCCATTTTTCTCTTTCCTGGGATATTTAAGGTGTCATGAAGTGGAGGTTCTTGTCAACATAGCAGCCCTAAACATTGGGGTGCCTGTGTCTTGCTGATTTTTAGTTTTCCCAATTTATACGCCCATGAGTGGACGTGCCCTATGCTCCCTAAGCTGTGTTTTTTCGATGTTTCAGGACACACCGTACACTTCTCCAGAGTGGCTTTTGGCAATTTACATCCCGCCCATCAGCGTAGCAAGGCTGCCATTTCTCCATGGCCTGTCCTGCATTTCTTGTTTTGACACTTTTTGCAGCATGGCCCTTTTGACCGATGGGAAGCGAGACCTCTTTGTAGCGCTGATTTGCCTTTCCAGGTTGCTTGGTTGGCCAAAAAGGGCGTATGCATTTTTTCCTGAATATATTCAGGAAAAAACGCATACGCCCTTTTTGGCCAAGGGCATCATTGTCGACGTTTTGCCGCTTTTCATGTGCTTTAAAGGCGATTCGAATCTACCTCCTGAAATCTGTTTCCTGCAATTCTGCCTTGCTTTCAAATCCTCTTCGTTGCCTTCCCTCAATATATCTGTGGATGAGAGTTATCATTTATAACTCTGCGGGTTTGTGAATTGCAGTGTCCCTGAGCTCCATTTTTCAACTCGCTTTTTTGGGAGCTGGCCGCAAAAGCGCGGGATTGCCTCAGGCCCTATTCTGGTTCCTGGCGGCAGGCTGAGCCTGTGGTTAATTCTTCTTCCTGATGGGAAAATAGAGTGACCTGTGCCTGTCCCAACACCTAGATCTAGTCTCTCATTGGTTGCCCCTCTTCCCGTTCATCCTCAGGACAAATTGCAACCTGTAGGGAACAGGAGCTTAAAGGTGCTGATTCTCCAAGTAGGGAGATTGCTAGTAAAGTAGCTGGAAAGGCGAACCCGAGCACAAGGAGATGAGAAATTGGGTGCGTTTTAGAAACCTTTCAAAATCACACGGTGTACCATCTTCTGGGTTTCTCATGCATGTTTTCGATGTAGGAAGATGCCCTTGAACCTGGAGATTTGGGACCAATGGGATGGGTACCACACAGTATTACTTTAAAGGGTCTGCGTTTGCTCACCCAACCTCACCCAAACTCTCAGCCCCAAGAGTGTCCACCCTTATGTCTCATCCAGGTGTGGGTCTAGATATGGTCAATCCAGGTTGCATCAGAGCCCCTGAACGAATTTTGTAAGAATTTCTCTCTCTTTCACTGTCTTTGTTTTACGGGTTTTTAAAAGTAATTTATTTTTATAATGGGGTTTAGCTGCTTTTCACGGCTGTGTTTATGCGGCTTTACACCCACTTGGCTCACTTCCAGAGAGATATCAATACATAGGTTTTAAGATTCTTACTAGTCAGATATATTCTTGTGCAGTGAATAGGGGGTGTTGAGTCCAGTTCACTGAGCAAGGAGTAGGTCTTGTCTATTACATATTGGGTGTATGGAACGGTATCTGAGCGAATTTGAAACCCTTGTTTTATGCATCACCCCACCTCACCTTTCCCGTTAAGCAGCCATAGTGTGTTTTCTAAACGTGTGACTCTGTTCTGTTTTGTAATTCAGTTCAGGTGTAGCGGTTTTTACATTCCCTCTATAAGTGATAGCTTATGATAAGTGTCTTTTTCTGTGTCACTTATTTCACTTAGAATCGTCGTACCTAAATCCACTCATCTTGCTTCTACTAGCCTTATGACATTGATTTCATGTCTGAGTGATATTCCTTTGTACATAAGGACCACAACTTCTTTATCCATTTTTCTCTTTCCTGGGATATTTAAGGTGTCATGAAGTGGAGGTTCTTGTCAAAATAGCAGCCCTAAACATTGGGGTGCCTGTGTCTTGCTGATTTTTAGTTTTCCCAATTTATACGCCCATGAGTGGACGTGCCCTATGCTCCCTAAGCTGTGTTTTTTCGATGTTTCAGGACACACCGTACACTTCTCCAGTGTGGCTTTTGGCAATTTACATCCCGCCCATCAGCGTAGCAAGGCTGCCATTTCTCCATGGCCTGTACTGCATTTCTGGTTTTGACACTTTTTGCAGCATGGCCCTTTTGACCGATGGGAAGCGAGACTTCTTTGTAGCGCTGATTTGACTTTCCAGGTTGCTTGGTTGGCCAAAAAGGGCGTATGCGTTTTTTCCTGAATATATTCAGGAAAAAACGCATACGCCCTTTTTGGCCAAGGGCATCATTGTCGACGTTTTGCCGCTTTTCATGTGCTTTAAAGGCGATTCGAATCTACCTCCTGAAATCTGTTTCCTGCAATTCTGCCTTGCTTTCAAATCCTCTTCGTTGCCTTCCCTCAATATATCTGTGGATGAGAGTTATCATTTATAACTCTGCGGGTTTGTGAATTGCAGTGTCCCTGAGCTCCATTTTTCAACTCGCTTTTTTGGGAGCTGGCCGCAAAAGCGCGGGATTGCCTCAGGCCCTATTCTGGTTCCTGGCGGCAGGCTGAGCCTGTGGTTAATTCTTCTTCCTGATGGGAAAATAGAGTGACCTGTGCCTGTCCCAACACCTAGATCTAGTCTCTCATTGGTTGCCCCTCTTCCCGTTCATCCTCAGGACAAATTGCAACCTGTAGGGAACAGGAGCTTAAAGGTGCTGATTCTCCAAGTAGGGAGATTGCTAGTAAAGTAGCTGGAAAGGCGAACCCGAGCACAAGGAGATGAGAAATTGGGTGCGTTTTAGAAACCTTTCAAAATCACACGGTGTACCATCTTCTGGGTTTCTCATGCATGTTTTCGATGTAGGAAGATGCCCTTGAACCTGGAGATTTGGGACCCATGGGATGGGTACCACGCAGTACTACTTTAAAGGGTCTGAGTTTGCTCACCCAACCTCACCCAACCTCTCAGCCCCAAGAGTGTCCACCCTTATGTCTCATCCAGGTGTGGGTCTAGATATGGTCAATCCAGGTTGCATCACAGCTCCTGAACGAATTTTTTAAGAATTTCTCTCTCTTTCACTGTCTTTGTTTTACAGGTTTTTAAAAGTAATTTATTTTTATAATGGGGTTTAGCTGCTTTTCACGGCTGTGTTTATGCAGCTTTACACCCACTTGACACACTTCCAGAGAGATATCAATACATAGGTTTTACGATTCTTACTAGTCACATATATTCTTGTGCGGTGAATAGGGGTTGTTGAGTCCAGTTCACTGAGCAAGGAGTAGGTCTTGTCTATTACATATTGGGTGTATGGAACAGTATCTGAGCGAATTTGAAACCCTTGTTTTATGCATCACCCCACCTCACCTTTCCCGTTAAGCAGCCATAGTGTGTTTTCTAAACGTGTGACTCTGTTCTGTTTTGTAATTCAGTTCAGGTGTAGCGGTTTTTACATTCCCTCTATAAGTGATAGCTTATGATAAGTGTCTTTTTCTGTGTCACTTATTTCACTTAGAATCGTCGTACCTAAATCCACTCATCTTGCTTCTACTAGCCTTATGACATTGATTTCATGTCTGAGTGATATTCCTTTGTACATAAGGACCACAACTTCTTTATCCATTTTTCTCTTTCCTGGGATATTTAAGGTGTCATGAAGTGGAGGTTCTTGTCAAAATAGCAGCCCTAAACATTGGGGTGCCTGTGTCTTGCTGATTTTTAGTTTTCCCAATTTATACGCCCATGAGTGGACGTGCCCTATGCTCCCTAAGCTGTGTTTTTTCGATGTTTCAGGACACACCGTACACTTCTCCAGTGTGGCTTTTGGCAATTTACATCCCGCCCATCAGCGTAGCAAGGCTGCCATTTCTCCATGGCCTGTACTGCATTTCTGGTTTTGACACTTTTTGCAGCATGGCCCTTTTGACCGATGGGAAGCGAGACTTCTTTGTAGCGCTGATTTGACTTTCCAGGTTGCTTGGTTGGCCAAAAAGGGCGTATGCGTTTTTTCCTGAATATATTCAGGAAAAAACGCATACGCCCTTTTTGGCCAAGGGCATCATTGTCGACGTTTTGCCGCTTTTCATGTGCTTTAAAGGCGATTCGAATCTACCTCCTGAAATCTGTTTCCTGCAATTCTGCCTTGCTTTCAAATCCTCTTCGTTGCCTTCCCTCAATATATCTGTGGATGAGAGTTATCATTTATAACTCTGCGGGTTTGTGAATTGCAGTGTCCCTGAGCTCCATTTTTCAACTCGCTTTTTTGGGAGCTGGCCGCAAAAGCGCGGGATTGCCTCAGGCCCTATTCTGGTTCCTGGCGGCAGGCTGAGCCTGTGGTTAATTCTTCTTCCTGATGGGAAAATAGAGTGACCTGTGCCTGTCCCAACACCTAGATCTAGTCTCTCATTGGTTGCCCCTCTTCCCGTTCATCCTCAGGACAAATTGCAACCTGTAGGGAACAGGAGCTTAAAGGTGCTGATTCTCCAAGTAGGGAGATTGCTAGTAAAGTAGCTGGAAAGGCGAACCCGAGCACAAGGAGATGAGAAATTGGGTGCGTTTTAGAAACCTTTCAAAATCACACGGTGTACCATCTTCTGGGTTTCTCATGCATGTTTTCGATGTAGGAAGATGCCCTTGAACCTGGAGATTTGGGACCCATGGGATGGGTACCACGCAGTACTACTTTAAAGGGTCTGAGTTTGCTCACCCAACCTCACCCAACCTCTCAGCCCCAAGAGTGTCCACCCTTATCTCTCAACCAGGTGTGGGTCTAGATATGGTCAATCCAGGTTGCATCACAGCTCCTGAACGAATTTTTTAAGAATTTCTCTCTCTTTCACTGTCTTTGTTTTACAGGTTTTTAAAAGTAATTTATTTTTATAATGGGGTTTAGCTGCTTTTCACGGCTGTGTTTATGCAGCTTTACACCCACTTGACACACTTCCAGAGAGATATCAATACATAGGTTTTACGATTCTTACTAGTCACATATATTCTTGTGCGGTGAATAGGGGTTGTTGAGTCCAGTTCACTGAGCAAGGAGTAGGTCTTGTCTATTACATATTGGGTGTATGGAACAGTATCTGAGCGAATTTGAAACCCTTGTTTTATGCATCACCCCACCTCACCTTTCCCGTTAAGCAGCCATAGTGTGTTTTCTAAACGTGTGACTCTGTTCTGTTTTGTAATTCAGTTCAGGTGTAGCGGTTTTTACATTCCCTCTATAAGTGATAGCTTATGATAAGTGTCTTTTTCTGTGTCACTTATTTCACTTAGAATCGTCGTACCTAAATCCACTCATCTTGCTTCTACTAGCCTTATGACATTGATTTCATGTCTGAGTGATATTCCTTTGTACATAAGGACCACAACTTCTTTATCCATTTTTCTCTTTCCTGGGATATTTAAGGTGTCATGAAGTGGAGGTTCTTGTCAAAATAGCAGCCCTAAACATTGGGGTGCCTGTGTCTTGCTGATTTTTAGTTTTCCCAATTTATACGCCCATGAGTGGACGTGCCCTATGCTCCCTAAGCTGTGTTTTTTCGATGTTTCAGGACACACCGTACACTTCTCCAGTGTGGCTTTTGGCAATTTACATCCCGCCCATCAGCGTAGCAAGGCTGCCATTTCTCCATGGCCTGTACTGCATTTCTGGTTTTGACACTTTTTGCAGCATGGCCCTTTTGACCGATGGGAAGCGAGACTTCTTTGTAGCGCTGATTTGACTTTCCAGGTTGCTTGGTTGGCCAAAAAGGGCGTATGCGTTTTTTCCTGAATATATTCAGGAAAAAACGCATACGCCCTTTTTGGCCAAGGGCATCATTGCCGACGTTTTGCCGCTTTTCATGTGCTTTAAAGGCGATTCGAATCTACCTCCTGAAATCTGTTTCCTGCAATTCTGCCTTGCTTTCAAATCCTCTTCGTTGCCTTCCCTCAATATATCTGTGGATGAGAGTTATCATTTATAACTCTGCGGGTTTGTGAATTGCAGTGTCCCTGAGCTCCATTTTTCAACTCGCTTTTTTGGGAGCTGGCCGCAAAAGCGCGGGATTGCCTCAGGCCCTATTCTGGTTCCTGGCGGCAGGCTGAGCCTGTGGTTAATTCTTCTTCCTGATGGGAAAATAGAGTGACCTGTGCCTGTCCCAACACCTAGATCTAGTCTCTCATTGGTTGCCCCTCTTCCCGTTCATCCTCAGGACAAATTGCAACCTGTAGGGAACAGGAGCTTAAAGGTGCTGATTCTCCAAGTAGGGAGATTGCTAGTAAAGTAGCTGGAAAGGCGAACCCGAGCACAAGGAGATGAGAAATTGGGTGCGTTTTAGAAACCTTTCAAAATCACACGGTGTACCATCTTCTGGGTTTCTCATGCATGTTTTCGATGTAGGAAGATGCCCTTGAACCTGGAGATTTGGGACCCATGGGATGGGTACCACGCAGTACTACTTTAAAGGGTCTGAGTTTGCTCACCCAACCTCACCCAACCTCTCAGCCCCAAGAGTGTCCACCCTTATGTCTCATCCAGGTGTGGGTCTAGATATGGTCAATCCAGGTTGCATCACAGCTCCTGAACGAATTTTTTAAGAATTTCTCTCTCTTTCACTGTCTTTGTTTTACAGGTTTTTAAAAGTAATTTATTTTTATAATGGGGTTTAGCTGCTTTTCACGGCTGTGTTTATGCAGCTTTACACCCACTTGACACACTTCCAGAGAGATATCAATACATAGGTTTTACGATTCTTACTAGTCACATATATTCTTGTGCGGTGAATAGGGGTTGTTGAGTCCAGTTCACTGAGCAAGGAGTAGGTCTTGTCTATTACATATTGGGTGTATGGAACAGTATCTGAGCGAATTTGAAACCCTTGTTTTATGCATCACCCCACCTCACCTTTCCCGTTAAGCAGCCATAGTGTGTTTTCTAAACGTGTGACTCTGTTCTGTTTTGTAATTCAGTTCAGGTGTAGCGGTTTTTACATTCCCTCTATAAGTGATAGCTTATGATAAGTGTCTTTTTCTGTGTCACTTATTTCACTTAGAATCGTCGTACCTAAATCCACTCATCTTGCTTCTACTAGCCTTATGACATTGATTTCATGTCTGAGTGATATTCCTTTGTACATTAGGACCACAACTTCTTTATCCATTTTTCTCTTTCCTGGGATATTTAAGGTGTCATGAAGTGGAGGTTCTTGTCAACATAGCAGCCCTAAACATTGGGGTGCCTGTGTCTTGCTGATTTTTAGTTTTCCCAATTTATACGCCCATGAGTGGACGTGCCCTATGCTCCCTAAGCTGTGTTTTTTCGATGTTTCAGGACACACCGTACACTTCTCCAGTGTGGCTTTTGGCAATTTACATCCCGCCCATCAGCGTAGCAAGGCTGCCATTTCTCCATGGCCTGTACTGCATTTCTGGTTTTGACACTTTTTGCAGCATGGCCCTTTTGACCGATGGGAAGCGAGACTTCTTTGTAGCGCTGATTTGACTTTCCAGGTTGCTTGGTTGGCCAAAAAGGGCGTATGCGTTTTTTCCTGAATATATTCAGGAAAAAACGCATACGCCCTTTTTGGCCAAGGGCATCATTGTCGACGTTTTGCCGCTTTTCATGTGCTTTAAAGGCGATTCGAATCTACCTCCTGAAATCTGTTTCCTGCAATTCTGCCTTGCTTTCAAATCCTCTTCGTTGCCTTCCCTCAATATATCTGTGGATGAGAGTTATCATTTATAACTCTGCGGGTTTGTGAATTGCAGTGTCCCTGAGCTCCATTTTTCAACTCGCTTTTTTGGGAGCTGGCCGCAAAAGCGCGGGATTGCCTCAGGCCCTATTCTGGTTCCTGGCGGCAGGCTGAGCCTGTGGTTAATTCTTCTTCCTGATGGGAAAATAGAGTGACCTGTGCCTGTCCCAACACCTAGATCTAGTCTCTCATTGGTTGCCCCTCTTCCCGTTCATCCTCAGGACAAATTGCAACCTGTAGGGAACAGGAGCTTAAAGGTGCTGATTCTCCAAGTAGGGAGATTGCTAGTAAAGTAGCTGGAAAGGCGAACCCGAGCACAAGGAGATGAGAAATTGGGTGCGTTTTAGAAACCTTTCAAAATCACACGGTGTACCATCTTCTGGGTTTCTCATGCATGTTTTCGATGTAGGAAGATGCCCTTGAACCTGGAGATTTGGGACCCATGGGATGGGTACCACGCAGTACTACTTTAAAGGGTCTGAGTTTGCTCACCCAACCTCACCCAACCTCTCAGCCCCAAGAGTGTCCACCCTTATCTCTCAACCAGGTGTGGGTCTAGATATGGTCAATCCAGGTTGCATCACAGCTCCTGAACGAATTTTTTAAGAATTTCTCTCTCTTTCACTGTCTTTGTTTTACAGGTTTTTAAAAGTAATTTATTTTTATAATGGGGTTTAGCTGCTTTTCACGGCTGTGTTTATGCAGCTTTACACCCACTTGACACACTTCCAGAGAGATATCAATACATAGGTTTTACGATTCTTACTAGTCACATATATTCTTGTGCGGTGAATAGGGGTTGTTGAGTCCAGTTCACTGAGCAAGGAGTAGGTCTTGTCTATTACATATTGGGTGTATGGAACAGTATCTGAGCGAATTTGAAACCCTTGTTTTATGCATCACCCCACCTCACCTTTCCCGTTAAGCAGCCATAGTGTGTTTTCTAAACGTGTGACTCTGTTCTGTTTTGTAATTCAGTTCAGGTGTAGCGGTTTTTACATTCCCTCTATAAGTGATAGCTTATGATAAGTGTCTTTTTCTGTGTCACTTATTTCACTTAGAATCGTCGTACCTAAATCCACTCATCTTGCTTCTACTAGCCTTATGACATTGATTTCATGTCTGAGTGATATTCCTTTGTACATAAGGACCACAACTTCTTTATCCATTTTTCTCTTTCCTGGGATATTTAAGGTGTCATGAAGTGGAGGTTCTTGTCAAAATAGCAGCCCTAAACATTGGGGTGCCTGTGTCTTGCTGATTTTTAGTTTTCCCAATTTATACGCCCATGAGTGGACGTGCCCTATGCTCCCTAAGCTGTGTTTTTTCGATGTTTCAGGACACACCGTACACTTCTCCAGTGTGGCTTTTGGCAATTTACATCCCGCCCATCAGCGTAGCAAGGCTGCCATTTCTCCATGGCCTGTACTGCATTTCTGGTTTTGACACTTTTTGCAGCATGGCCCTTTTGACCGATGGGAAGCGAGACTTCTTTGTAGCGCTGATTTGACTTTCCAGGTTGCTTGGTTGGCCAAAAAGGGCGTATGCGTTTTTTCCTGAATATATTCAGGAAAAAACGCATACGCCCTTTTTGGCCAAGGGCATCATTGTCGACGTTTTGCCGCTTTTCATGTGCTTTAAAGGCGATTCGAATCTACCTCCTGAAATCTCTTTCCTGCAATTCTGCCTTGCTTTCAAATCCTCTTCGTTGCCTTCCCTCAATATATCTGTGGATGAGAGTTATCATTTATAACTCTGCGGGTTTGTGAATTGCAGTGTCCCTGAGCTCCATTTTTCAACTCGCTTTTTTGGGAGCTGGCCGCAAAAGCGCGGGATTGCCTCAGGCCCTATTCTGGTTCCTGGCGGCAGGCTGAGCCTGTGGTTAATTCTTCTTCCTGATGGGAAAATAGAGTGACCTGTGCCTGTCCCAACACCTAGATCTAGTCTCTCATTGGTTGCCCCTCTTCCCGTTCATCCTCAGGACAAATTGCAACCTGTAGGGAACAGGAGCTTAAAGGTGCTGATTCTCCAAGTAGGGAGATTGCTAGTAAAGTAGCTGGAAAGGCGAACCCGAGCACAAGGAGATGAGAAATTGGGTGCGTTTTAGAAACCTTTCAAAATCACACGGTGTACCATCTTCTGGGTTTCTCATGCATGTTTTCGATGTAGGAAGATGCCCTTGAACCTGGAGATTTGGGACCCATGGGATGGGTACCACGCAGTACTACTTTAAAGGGTCTGAGTTTGCTCACCCAACCTCACCCAACCTCTCAGCCCCAAGAGTGTCCACCCTTATGTCTCATCCAGGTGTGGGTCTAGATATGGTCAATCCAGGTTGCATCACAGCTCCTGAACGAATTTTTTAAGAATTTCTCTCTCTTTCACTGTCTTTGTTTTACAGGTTTTTAAAAGTAATTTATTTTTATAATGGGGTTTAGCTGCTTTTCACGGCTGTGTTTATGCAGCTTTACACCCACTTGACACACTTCCAGAGAGATATCAATACATAGGTTTTACGATTCTTACTAGTCACATATATTCTTGTGCGGTGAATAGGGGTTGTTGAGTCCAGTTCACTGAGCAAGGAGTAGGTCTTGTCTATTACATATTGGGTGTATGGAACAGTATCTGAGCGAATTTGAAACCCTTGTTTTATGCATCACCCCACCTCACCTTTCCCGTTAAGCAGCCATAGTGTGTTTTCTAAACGTGTGACTCTGTTCTGTTTTGTAATTCAGTTCAGGTGTAGCGGTTTTTACATTCCCTCTATAAGTGATAGCTTATGATAAGTGTCTTTTTCTGTGTCACTTATTTCACTTAGAATCGTCGTACCTAAATCCACTCATCTTGCTTCTACTAGCCTTATGACATTGATTTCATGTCTGAGTGATATTCCTTTGTACATAAGGACCACAACTTCTTTATCCATTTTTCTCTTTCCTGGGATATTTAAGGTGTCATGAAGTGGAGTTTCTTGTCAAAATAGCAGCCCTAAACATTGGGGTGCCTGTGTCTTGCTGATTTTTAGTTTTCCCAATTTATACGCCCATGAGTGGACGTGCCCTATGCTCCCTAAGCTGTGTTTTTTCGATGTTTCAGGACACACCGTACACTTCTCCAGTGTGGCTTTTGGCAATTTACATCCCGCCCATCAGCGTAGCAAGGCTGCCATTTCTCCATGGCCTGTACTGCATTTCTGGTTTTGACACTTTTTGCAGCATGGCCCTTTTGACCGATGGGAAGCGAGACTTCTTTGTAGCGCTGATTTGACTTTCCAGGTTGCTTGGTTGGCCAAAAAGGGCGTATGCGTTTTTTCCTGAATATATTCAGGAAAAAACGCATACGCCCTTTTTGGCCAAGGGCATCATTGTCGACGTTTTGCCGCTTTTCATGTGCTTTAAAGGCGATTCGAATCTACCTCCTGAAATCTCTTTCCTGCAATTCTGCCTTGCTTTCAAATCCTCTTCGTTGCCTTCCCTCAATATATCTGTGCATGAGAGTTATCATTTATAACTCTGCGGGTTTGTGAATTGCAGTGTCCCTGAGCTCCATTTTTCAACTCGCTTTTTTGGGAGCTGGCCGCAAAAGCGCGGGATTGCCTCAGGCCCTATTCTGGTTCCTGGCGGCAGGCTGAGCCTGTGGTTAATTCTTCTTCCTGATGGGAAAATAGAGTGACCTGTGCCTGTCCCAACACCTAGATCTAGTCTCTCATTGGTTGCCCCTCTTCCCGTTCATCCTCAGGACAAATTGCAACCTGTAGGGAACAGGAGCTTAAAGGTGCTGATTCTCCAAGTAGGGAGATTGCTAGTAAAGTAGCTGGAAAGGCGAACCCGAGCACAAGGAGATGAGAAATTGGGTGCGTTTTAGAAACCTTTCAAAATCACACGGTGTACCATCTTCTGGGTTTCTCATGCATGTTTTCGATGTAGGAAGATGCCCTTGAACCTGGAGATTTGGGACCCATGGGATGGGTACCACGCAGTACTACTTTAAAGGGTCTGAGTTTGCTCACCCAACCTCACCCAACCTCTCAGCCCCAAGAGTGTCCACCCTTATCTCTCAACCAGGTGTGGGTCTAGATATGGTCAATCCAGGTTGCATCACAGCTCCTGAACGAATTTTTTAAGAATTTCTCTCTCTTTCACTGTCTTTGTTTTACAGGTTTTTAAAAGTAATTTATTTTTATAATGGGGTTTAGCTGCTTTTCACGGCTGTGTTTATGCAGCTTTACACCCACTTGACACACTTCCAGAGAGATATCAATACATAGGTTTTACGATTCTTACTAGTCACATATATTCTTGTGCGGTGAATAGGGGTTGTTGAGTCCAGTTCACTGAGCAAGGAGTAGGTCTTGTCTATTACATATTGGGTGTATGGAACAGTATCTGAGCGAATTTGAAACCCTTGTTTTATGCATCACCCCACCTCACCTTTCCCGTTAAGCAGCCATAGTGTGTTTTCTAAACGTGTGACTCTGTTCTGTTTTGTAATTCAGTTCAGGTGTAGCGGTTTTTACATTCCCTCTATAAGTGATAGCTTATGATAAGTGTCTTTTTCTGTGTCACTTATTTCACTTAGAATCGTCGTACCTAAATCCACTCATCTTGCTTCTACTAGCCTTATGACATTGATTTCATGTCTGAGTGATATACCTTTGTACATAAGGACCACAATTTCTTTATCCATTTTTCTCTTTCCTGGGATATTTAAGGTGTCATGAAGTGGAGGTTCTTGTCAAAATAGCAGCCCTAAACATTGGGGTGCCTGTGTCTTGCTGATTTTTAGTTTTCCCAATTTATACGCCCATGAGTGGACGTGCCCTATGCTCCCTAAGCTGTGTTTTTTCGATGTTTCAGGACACACCGTACACTTCTCCAGTGTGGCTTTTGGCAATTTACATCCCGCCCATCAGCGTAGCAAGGCTGCCATTTCTCCATGGCCTGTACTGCATTTCTGGTTTTGACACTTTTTGCAGCATGGCCCTTTTGACCGATGGGAAGCGAGACTTCTTTGTAGCGCTGATTTGACTTTCCAGGTTGCTTGGTTGGCCAAAAAGGGCGTATGCGTTTTTTCCTGAATATATTCAGGAAAAAACGCATACGCCCTTTTTGGCCAAGGGCATCATTGTCGACGTTTTGCCGCTTTTCATGTGCTTTAAAGGCGATTCGAATCTACCTCCTGAAATCTCTTTCCTGCAATTCTGCCTTGCTTTCAAATCCTCTTCGTTGCCTTCCCTCAATATATCTGTGCATGAGAGTTATCATTTATAACTCTGCGGGTTTGTGAATTGCAGTGTCCCTGAGCTCCATTTTTCAACTCGCTTTTTTGGGAGCTGGCCGCAAAAGCGCGGGATTGCCTCAGGCCCTATTCTGGTTCCTGGCGGCAGGCTGAGCCTGTGGTTAATTCTTCTTCCTGATGGGAAAATAGAGTGACCTGTGCCTGTCCCAACACCTAGATCTAGTCTCTCATTGGTTGCCCCTCTTCCCGTTCATCCTCAGGACAAATTGCAACCTGTAGGGAACAGGAGCTTAAAGGTGCTGATTCTCCAAGTAGGGAGATTGCTAGTAAAGTAGCTGGAAAGGCGAACCCGAGCACAAGGAGATGAGAAATTGGGTGCGTTTTAGAAACCTTTCAAAATCACACGGTGTACCATCTTCTGGGTTTCTCATGCATGTTTTCGATGTAGGAAGATGCCCTTGAACCTGGAGATTTGGGACCCATGGGATGGGTACCACGCAGTACTACTTTAAAGGGTCTGAGTTTGCTCACCCAACCTCACCCAACCTCTCAGCCCCAAGAGTGTCCACCCTTATGTCTCATCCAGGTGTGGGTCTAGATATGGTCAATCCAGGTTGCATCACAGCTCCTGAACGAATTTTTTAAGAATTTCTCTCTCTTTCACTGTCTTTGTTTTACAGGTTTTTAAAAGTAATTTATTTTTATAATGGGGTTTAGCTGCTTTTCACGGCTGTGTTTATGCAGCTTTACACCCACTTGACACACTTCCAGAGAGATATCAATACATAGGTTTTACGATTCTTACTAGTCACATATATTCTTGTGCGGTGAATAGGGGTTGTTGAGTCCAGTTCACTGAGCAAGGAGTAGGTCTTGTCTATTACATATTGGGTGTATGGAACAGTATCTGAGCGAATTTGAAACCCTTGTTTTATGCATCACCCCACCTCACCTTTCCCGTTAAGCAGCCATAGTGTGTTTTCTAAACGTGTGACTCTGTTCTGTTTTGTAATTCAGTTCAGGTGTAGCGGTTTTTACATTCCCTCTATAAGTGATAGCTTATGATAAGTGTCTTTTTCTGTGTCACTTATTTCACTTAGAATCGTCGTACCTAAATCAACTCATCTTGCTTCTACTAGCCTTATGACATTGATTTCATGTCTGAGTGATATTCCTTTGTACATAAGGACCACAACTTCTTTATCCATTTTTCTCTTTCCTGGGATATTTAAGGTGTCATGAAGTGGAGTTTCTTGTCAAAATAGCAGTCCTAAACATTGGGGTGCCTGTGTCTTGCTGATTTTTAGTTTTCCCAATTTATACGCCCATGAGTGGACGTGCCCTATGCTCCCTAAGCTGTGTTTTTTCGATGTTTCAGGACACACCGTACACTTCTCCAGTGTGGCTTTTGGCAATTTACATCCCGCCCATCAGCGTAGCAAGGCTGCCATTTCTCCATGGCCTGTACTGCATTTCTGGTTTTGACACTTTTTGCAGCATGGCCCTTTTGACCGATGGGAAGCGAGACTTCTTTGTAGCGCTGATTTGACTTTCCAGGTTGCTTGGTTGGCCAAAAAGGGCGTATGCGTTTTTTCCTGAATATATTCAGGAAAAAACGCATACGCCCTTTTTGGCCAAGGGCATCATTGTCGACGTTTTGCCGCTTTTCATGTGCTTTAAAGGCGATTCGAATCTACCTCCTGAAATCTCTTTCCTGCAATTCTGCCTTGCTTTCAAATCCTCTTCGTTGCCTTCCCTCAATATATCTGTGCATGAGAGTTATCATTTATAACTCTGCGGGTTTGTGAATTGCAGTGTCCCTGAGCTCCATTTTTCAACTCGCTTTTTTGGGAGCTGGCCGCAAAAGCGCGGGATTGCCTCAGGCCCTATTCTGGTTCCTGGCGGCAGGCTGAGCCTGTGGTTAATTCTTCTTCCTGATGGGAAAATAGAGTGACCTGTGCCTGTCCCAACACCTAGATCTAGTCTGTCATTGGTTGCCCCTCTTCCCGTTCATCCTCAGGACAAATTGCAACCTGTAGGGAACAGGAGCTTAAAGGTGCTGATTCTCCAAGTAGGGAGATTGCTAGTAAAGTAGCTGGAAAGGCGAACCCGAGCACAAGGAGATGAGAAATTGGGTGCGTTTTAGAAACCTTTCAAAATCACACGGTGTACCATCTTCTGGGTTTCTCATGCATGTTTTCGATGTAGGAAGATGCCCTTGAACCTGGAGATTTGGGACCCATGGGATGGGTACCACGCAGTACTACTTTAAAGGGTCTGAGTTTGCTCACCCAACCTCACCCAACCTCTCAGCCCCAAGAGTGTCCACCCTTATGTCTCATCCAGGTGTGGGTCTAGATATGGTCAATCCAGGTTGCATCACAGCTCCTGAACGAATTTTTTAAGAATTTCTCTCTCTTTCACTGTCTTTGTTTTACAGGTTTTTAAAAGTAATTTATTTTTATAATGGGGTTTAGCTGCTTTTCACGGCTGTGTTTATGCAGCTTTACACCCACTTGACACACTTCCAGAGAGATATCAATACATAGGTTTTACGATTCTTACTAGTCACATATATTCTTGTGCGGTGAATAGGGGTTGTTGAGTCCAGTTCACTGAGCAAGGAGTAGGTCTTGTCTATTACATATTGGGTGTATGGAACAGTATCTGAGCGAATTTGAAACCCTTGTTTTATGCATCACCCCACCTCACCTTTGCCGTTAAGCAGCCATAGTGTGTTTTCTAAACGTGTGACTCTGTTCTGTTTTGTAATTCAGTTCAGGTGTAGCGGTTTTTACATTCCCTCTATAAGTGATAGCTTATGATAAGTGTCTTTTTCTGTGTCACTTATTTCACTTAGAATCGTCGTACCTAAATCAACTCATCTTGCTTCTACTAGCCTTATGACATTGATTTCATGTCTGAGTGATATTCCTTTGTACATAAGGACCACAACTTCTTTATCCATTTTTCTCTTTCCTGGGATATTTAAGGTGTCATGAAGTGGAGTTTCTTGTCAAAATAGCAGCCCTAAACATTGGGGTGCCTGTGTCTTGCTGATTTTTAGTTTTCCCAATTTATACGCCCATGAGTGGACGTGCCCTATGCTCCCTAAGCTGTGTTTTTTCGATGTTTCAGGACACACCGTACACTTCTCCAGTGTGGCTTTTGGCAATTTACATCCCGCCCATCAGCGTAGCAAGGCTGCCATTTCTCCATGGCCTGTACTGCATTTCTGGTTTTGACACTTTTTGCAGCATGGCCCTTTTGACCGATGGGAAGCGAGACTTCTTTGTAGCGCTGATTTGACTTTCCAGGTTGCTTGGTTGGCCAAAAAGGGCGTATGCGTTTTTTCCTGAATATATTCAGGAAAAAACGCATACGCCCTTTTTGGCCAAGGGCATCATTGTCGACGTTTTGCCGCTTTTCATGTGCTTTAAAGGCGATTCGAATCTACCTCCTGAAATCTCTTTCCTGCAATTCTGCCTTGCTTTCAAATCCTCTTCGTTGCCTTCCCTCAATATATCTGTGCATGAGAGTTATCATTTATAACTCTGCGGGTTTGTGAATTGCAGTGTCCCTGAGCTCCATTTTTCAACTCGCTTTTTTGGGAGCTGGCCGCAAAAGCGCGGGTTTGCCTCAGGCCCTATTCTGGTTCCTGGCGGCAGGCTGAGCCTGTGGTTAATTCTTCTTCCTGATGGGAAAATAGAGTGACCTGTGCCTGTCCCAACACCTAGATCTAGTCTGTCATTGGTTGCCCCTCTTCCCGTTCATCCTCAGGACAAATTGCAACCTGTAGGGAATTGTAGCTTAAAGGTGCTGATTCTCCAAGTAGGGAGATTGCTAGTAAAGTAGCTGGAAAGGCGAACCCGAGCACAAGGAGATGAGAAATTGGGTGCGTTTTAGAAACCTTTCAAAATCACACGGTGTACCATCTTCTGGGTTTCTCATGCATGTTTTCGATGTAGGAAGATGCCCTTGAACCTGGAGATTTGGGACCCATGGGATGGGTACCACGCAGTACTACTTTAAAGGGTCTGAGTTTGCTCATCCAACCTCACCCAACCTCTCAGCCCCAAGAGTGTCCACCCTTATCTCTCAACCAGGTGTGGGTCTAGATATGGTCAATCCAGGTTGCATCACAGCTCCTGAACGAATTTTTTAAGAATTTCTCTCTCTTTCACTGTCTTTGTTTTACAGGTTTTTAAAAGTAATTTATTTTTATAATGGGGTTTAGCTGCTTTTCACGGCTGTGTTTATGCAGCTTTACACCCACTTGACACACTTCCAGAGAGATATCAATACATAGGTTTTACGATTCTTACTAGTCACATATATTCTTGTGCGGTGAATAGGGGTTGTTGAGTCCAGTTCACTGAGCAAGGAGTAGGTCTTGTCTATTACATATTGGGTGTATGGAACAGTATCTGAGCGAATTTGAAACCCTTGTTTTATGCATCACCCCACCTCACCTTTCCCGTTAAGCAGCCATAGTGTGTTTTCTAAACGTGTGACTCTGTTCTGTTTTGTAATTCAGTTCAGGTGTAGCGGTTTTTACATTCCCTCTATAAGTGATAGCTTATGATAAGTGTCTTTTTCTGTGTCACTTATTTCACTTAGAATCGTCGTACCTAAATCCACTCATCTTGCTTCTACTAGCCTTATGACATTGATTTCATGTCTGAGTGATATTCCTTTGTACATAAGGACCACAACTTCTTTATCCATTTTTCTCTTTCCTGGGATATTTAAGGTGTCATGAAGTGGAGGTTCTTGTCAAAATAGCAGCCCTAAACATTGGGGTGCCTGTGTCTTGCTGATTTTTAGTTTTCCCAATTTATACGCCCATGAGTGGACGTGCCCTATGCTCCCTAAGCTGTGTTTTTTCGATGTTTCAGGACACACCGTACACTTCTCCAGTGTGGCTTTTGGCAATTTACATCCCGCCCATCAGCGTAGCAAGGCTGCCATTTCTCCATGGCCTGTACTGCATTTCTGGTTTTGACACTTTTTGCAGCATGGCCCTTTTGACCGATGGGAAGCGAGACTTCTTTGTAGCGCTGATTTGACTTTCCAGGTTGCTTGGTTGGCCAAAAAGGGCGTATGCGTTTTTTCCTGAATATATTCAGGAAAAAACGCATACGCCCTTTTTGGCCAAGGGCATCATTGTCGACGTTTTGCCGCTTTTCATGTGCTTTAAAGGCGATTCGAATCTACCTCCTGAAATCTGTTTCCTGCAATTCTGCCTTGCTTTCAAATCCTCTTCGTTGCCTTCCCTCAATATATCTGTGGATGAGAGTTATCATTTATAACTCTGCGGGTTTGTGAATTGCAGTGTCCCTGAGCTCCATTTTTCAACTCGCTTTTTTGGGAGCTGGCCGCAAAAGCGCGGGATTGCCTCAGGCCCTATTCTGGTTCCTGGCGGCAGGCTGAGCCTGTGGTTAATTCTTCTTCCTGATGGGAAAATAGAGTGACCTGTGCCTGTCCCAACACCTAGATCTAGTCTCTCATTGGTTGCCCCTCTTCCCGTTCATCCTCAGGACAAATTGCAACCTGTAGGGAACAGGAGCTTAAAGGTGCTGATTCTCCAAGTAGGGAGATTGCTAGTAAAGTAGCTGGAAAGGCGAACCCGAGCACAAGGAGATGAGAAATTGGGTGCGTTTTAGAAACCTTTCAAAATCACACGGTGTACCATCTTCTGGGTTTCTCATGCATGTTTTCGATGTAGGAAGATGCCCTTGAACCTGGAGATTTGGGACCCATGGGATGGGTACCACGCAGTACTACTTTAAAGGGTCTGAGTTTGCTCACCCAACCTCACCCAACCTCTCAGCCCCAAGAGTGTCCACCCTTATGTCTCATCCAGGTGTGGGTCTAGATATGGTCAATCCAGGTTGCATCACAGCTCCTGAACGAATTTTTTAAGAATTTCTCTCTCTTTCACTGTCTTTGTTTTACAGGTTTTTAAAAGTAATTTATTTTTATAATGGGGTTTAGCTGCTTTTCACGGCTGTGTTTATGCAGCTTTACACCCACTTGACACACTTCCAGAGAGATATCAATACATAGGTTTTACGATTCTTACTAGTCACATATATTCTTGTGCGGTGAATAGGGGTTGTTGAGTCCAGTTCACTGAGCAAGGAGTAGGTCTTGTCTATTACATATTGGGTGTATGGAACAGTATCTGAGCGAATTTGAAACCCTTGTTTTATGCATCACCCCACCTCACCTTTCCCGTTAAGCAGCCATAGTGTGTTTTCTAAACGTGTGACTCTGTTCTGTTTTGTAATTCAGTTCAGGTGTAGCGGTTTTTACATTCCCTCTATAAGTGATAGCTTATGATAAGTGTCTTTTTCTGTGTCACTTATTTCACTTAGAATCGTCGTACCTAAATCCACTCATCTTGCTTCTACTAGCCTTATGACATTGATTTCATGTCTGAGTGATATTCCTTTGTACATAAGGACCACAACTTCTTTATCCATTTTTCTCTTTCCTGGGATATTTAAGGTGTCATGAAGTGGAGGTTCTTGTCAAAATAGCAGCCCTAAACATTGGGGTGCCTGTGTCTTGCTGATTTTTAGTTTTCCCAATTTATACGCCCATGAGTGGACGTGCCCTATGCTCCCTAAGCTGTGTTTTTTCGATGTTTCAGGACACACCGTACACTTCTCCAGTGTGGCTTTTGGCAATTTACATCCCGCCCATCAGCGTAGCAAGGCTGCCATTTCTCCATGGCCTGTACTGCATTTCTGGTTTTGACACTTTTTGCAGCATGGCCCTTTTGACCGATGGGAAGCGAGACTTCTTTGTAGCGCTGATTTGACTTTCCAGGTTGCTTGGTTGGCCAAAAAGGGCGTATGCGTTTTTTCCTGAATATATTCAGGAAAAAACGCATACGCCCTTTTTGGTCAAGGGCATCATTGTCGACGTTTTGCCGCTTTTCATGTGCTTTAAAGGCGATTCGAATCTACCTCCTGAAATCTGTTTCCTGCAATTCTGCCTTGCTTTCAAATCCTCTTCGTTGCCTTCCCTCAATATATCTGTGGATGAGAGTTATCATTTATAACTCTGCGGGTTTGTGAATTTCAGTGTCCCTGAGCTCCATTTTTCAACTCGCTTTTTTGGGAGCTGGCCGCAAAAGCGCGGGATTGCCTCAGGCCCTATTCTGGTTCCTGGCGGCAGGCTGAGCCTGTGGTTAATTCTTCTTCCTGATGGGAAAATAGAATGACCTGTGCCTGTCCCAACACCTAGATCTAGTCTCTCATTGGTTGCCCCTCTTCCCGTTCATCCTCAGGACAAATTGCAACCTGTAGGGAACAGGAGCTTAAAGGTGCTGATTCTCCAAGTAGGGAGATTGCTAGTAAAGTAGCTGGAAAGGCGAACCCGAGCACAAGGAGATGAGAAATTGGGTGCGTTTTAGAAACCTTTCAAAATCACACGGTGTACCATCTTCTGGGTTTCTCATGCATGTTTTCGATGTAGGAAGATGCCCTTGAACCTGGAGATTTGGGACCCATGGGA
Organism: Eschrichtius robustus; assembly: GCF_028021215.1. Classification (NCBI taxonomy): domain Eukaryota; kingdom Metazoa; phylum Chordata; class Mammalia; order Artiodactyla; family Eschrichtiidae; genus Eschrichtius; species Eschrichtius robustus. Next base: position 119,566 of record NW_027175163.1, read on the forward strand.
TGGGTACCACGCAGTACTACTTTAAAGGGTCTGAGTTTGCTCACCCAACCTCACCCAACCTCTCAGCCCCAAGAGTGTCCACCCTTATCTCTCAACCAGGTGTGGGTCTAGATATGGTCAATCCAGGTTGCATCACAGCTCCTGAACGAATTTTTTAAGAATTTCTCTCTCTTTCACTGTCTTTGTTTTACAGGTTTTTAAAAGTAATTTATTTTTATAATGGGGTTTAGCTGCTTTTCACGGCTGTGTTTATGCAGCTTTACACCCACTTGACACACTTCCAGAGAGATATCAATACATAGGTTTTACGATTCTTACTAGTCACATATATTCTTGTGCGGTGAATAGGGGTTGTTGAGTCCAGTTCACTGAGCAAGGAGTAGGTCTTGTCTATTACATATTGGGTGTATGGAACAGTATCTGAGCGAATTTGAAACCCTTGTTTTATGCATCACCCCACCTCACCTTTCCCGTTAAGCAGCCATAGTGTGTTTTCTAAACGTGTGACTCTGTTCTGTTTTGTAATTCAGTTCAGGTGTAGCGGTTTTTACATTCCCTCTATAAGTGATAGCTTATGATAAGTGTCTTTTTCTGTGTCACTTATTTCACTTAGAATCGTCGTACCTAAATCCACTCATCTTGCTTCTACTAGCCTTATGACATTGATTTCATGTCTGAGTGATATTCCTTTGTACATAAGGACCACAACTTCTTTATCCATTTTTCTCTTTCCTGGGATATTTAAGGTGTCATGAAGTGGAGGTTCTTGTCAAAATAGCAGCCCTAAACATTGGGGTGCCTGTGTCTTGCTGATTTTTAGTTTTCCCAATTTATACGCCCATGAGTGGACGTGCCCTATGCTCCCTAAGCTGTGTTTTTTCGATGTTTCAGGACACACCGTACACTTCTCCAGTGTGGCTTTTGGCAATTTACATCCCGCCCATCAGCGTAGCAAGGCTGCCATTTCTCCATGGCCTGTACTGCATTTCTGGTTTTGACACTTTTTGCAGCATGGCCCTTTTGACCGATGGGAAGCGAGACTTCTTTGTAGCGCTGATTTGACTTTCCAGGTTGCTTGGTTGGCCAAAAAGGGCGTATGCGTTTTTTCCTGAATATATTCAGGAAAAAACGCATACGCCCTTTTTGGCCAAGGGCATCATTGTCGACGTTTTGCCGCTTTTCATGTGCTTTAAAGGCGATTCGAATCTACCTCCTGAAATCTCTTTCCTGCAATTCTGCCTTGCTTTCAAATCCTCTTCGTTGCCTTCCCTCAATATATCTGTGCATGAGAGTTATCATTTATAACTCTGCGGGTTTGTGAATTGCAGTGTCCCTGAGCTCCATTTTTCAACTCGCTTTTTTGGGAGCTGGCCGCAAAAGCGCGGGATTGCCTCAGGCCCTATTCTGGTTCCTGGCGGCAGGCTGAGCCTGTGGTTAATTCTTCTTCCTGATGGGAAAATAGAGTGACCTGTGCCTGTCCCAACACCTAGATCTAGTCTCTCATTGGTTGCCCCTCTTCCCGTTCATCCTCAGGACAAATTGCAACCTGTAGGGAACAGGAGCTTAAAGGTGCTGATTCTCCAAGTAGGGAGATTGCTAGTAAAGTAGCTGGAAAGGCGAACCCGAGCACAAGGAGATGAGAAATTGGGTGCGTTTTAGAAACCTTTCAAAATCACACGGTGTACCATCTTCTGGGTTTCTCATGCATGTTTTCGATGTAGGAAGATGCCCTTGAACCTGGAGATTTGGGACCCATGGGATGGGTACCACGCAGTACTACTTTAAAGGGTCTGAGTTTGCTCACCCAACCTCACCCAACCTCTCAGCCCCAAGAGTGTCCACCCTTATGTCTCATCCAGGTGTGGGTCAAGATATGGTCAATCCAGGTTGCATCACAGCTCCTGAACGAATTTTTTAAGAATTTCTCTCTCTTTCACTGTCTTTGTTTTACAGGTTTTTAAAAGTAATTTATTTTTATAATGGGGTTTAGCTGCTTTTCACGGCTGTGTTTATGCAGCTTTACACCCACTTGACACACTTCCAGAGAGATATCAATACATAGGTTTTACGATTCTTACTAGTCACATATATTCTTGTGCGGTGAATAGGGGTTGTTGAGTCCAGTTCACTGAGCAAGGAGTAGGTCTTGTCTATTACATATTGGGTGTATGGAACAGTATCTGAGCGAATTTGAAACCCTTGTTTTATGCATCACCCCACCTCACCTTTCCCGTTAAGCAGCCATAGTGTGTTTTCTAAACGTGTGACTCTGTTCTGTTTTGTAATTCAGTTCAGGTGTAGCGGTTTTTACATTCCCTCTATAAGTGATAGCTTATGATAAGTGTCTTTTTCTGTGTCACTTATTTCACTTAGAATCGTCGTACCTAAATCCACTCATCTTGCTTCTACTAGCCTTATGACATTGATTTCATGTCTGAGTGATATTCCTTTGTACATAAGGACCACAACTTCTTTATCCATTTTTCTCTTTCCTGGGATATTTAAGGTGTCATGAAGTGGAGGTTCTTGTCAAAATAGCAGCCCTAAACATTGGGGTGCCTGTGTCTTGCTGATTTTTAGTTTTCCCAATTTATACGCCCATGAGTGGACGTGCCCTATGCTCCCTAAGCTGTGTTTTTTCGATGTTTCAGGACACACCGTACACTTCTCCAGTGTGGCTTTTGGCAATTTACATCCCGCCCATCAGCGTAGCAAGGCTGCCATTTCTCCATGGCCTGTACTGCATTTCTGGTTTTGACACTTTTTGCAGCATGGCCCTTTTGACCGATGGGAAGCGAGACTTCTTTGTAGCGCTGATTTGACTTTCCAGGTTGCTTGGTTGGCCAAAAAGGGCGTATGCGTTTTTTCCTGAATATATTCAGGAAAAAACGCATACGCCCTTTTTGGCCAAGGGCATCATTGTCGACGTTTTGCCGCTTTTCATGTGCTTTAAAGGCGATTCGAATCTACCTCCTGAAATCTCTTTCCTGCAATTCTGCCTTGCTTTCAAATCCTCTTCGTTGCCTTCCCTCAATATATCTGTGCATGAGAGTTATCATTTATAACTCTGCGGGTTTGTGAATTGCAGTGTCCCTGAGCTCCATTTTTCAACTCGCTTTTTTGGGAGCTGGCCGCAAAAGCGCGGGATTGCCTCAGGCCCTATTCTGGTTCCTGGCGGCAGGCTGAGCCTGTGGTTAATTCTTCTTCCTGATGGGAAAATAGAGTGACCTGTGCCTGTCCCAACACCTAGATCTAGTCTCTCATTGGTTGCCCCTCATCCCGTTCATCCTCAGGACAAATTGCAACCTGTAGGGAACAGGAGCTTAAAGGTGCTGATTCTCCAAGTAGGGAGATTGCTAGTAAAGTAGCTGGAAAGGCGAACCCGAGCACAAGGAGATGAGAAATTGGGTGCGTTTTAGAAACCTTTCAAAATCACACGGTGTACCATCTTCTGGGTTTCTCATGCATGTTTTCGATGTAGGAAGATGCCCTTGAACCTGGAGATTTGGGACCCATGGGATGGGTACCACGCAGTACTACTTTAAAGGGTCTGAGTTTGCTCACCCAACCTCACCCAACCTCTCAGCCCCAAGAGTGTCCACCCTTATGTCTCATCCAGGTGTGGGTCAAGATATGGTCAATCCAGGTTGCATCACAGCTCCTGAACGAATTTTTTAAGAATTTCTCTCTCTTTCACTGTCTTTGTTTTACAGGTTTTTAAAAGTAATTTATTTTTATAATGGGGTTTAGCTGCTTTTCACGGCTGTGTTTATGCAGCTTTACACCCACTTGACACACTTCCAGAGAGATATCAATACATAGGTTTTACGATTCTTACTAGTCACATATATTCTTGTGCGGTGAATAGGGGTTGTTGAGTCCAGTTCACTGAGCAAGGAGTAGGTCTTGTCTATTACATATTGGGTGTATGGAACAGTATCTGAGCGAATTTGAAACCCTTGTTTTATGCATCACCCCACCTCACCTTTCCCGTTAAGCAGCCATAGTGTGTTTTCTAAACGTGTGACTCTGTTCTGTTTTGTAATTCAGTTCAGGTGTAGCGGTTTTTACATTCCCTCTATAAGTGATAGCTTATGATAAGTGTCTTTTTCTGTGTCACTTATTTCACTTAGAATCGTCGTACCTAAATCCACTCATCTTGCTTCTACTAGCCTTATGACATTGATTTCATGTCTGAGTGATATTCCTTTGTACATAAGGACCACAACTTCTTTATCCATTTTTCTCTTTCCTGGGATATTTAAGGTGTCATGAAGTGGAGGTTCTTGTCAAAATAGCAGCCCTAAACATTGGGGTGCCTGTGTCTTGCTGATTTTTAGTTTTCCCAATTTATACGCCCATGAGTGGACGTGCCCTATGCTCCCTAAGCTGTGTTTTTTCGATGTTTCAGGACACACCGTACACTTCTCCAGTGTGGCTTTTGGCAATTTACATCCCGCCCATCAGCGTAGCAAGGCTGCCATTTCTCCATGGCCTGTACTGCATTTCTGGTTTTGACACTTTTTGCAGCATGGCCCTTTTGACCGATGGGAAGCGAGACTTCTTTGTAGCGCTGATTTGACTTTCCAGGTTGCTTGGTTGGCCAAAAAGGGCGTATGCGTTTTTTCCTGAATATATTCAGGAAAAAACGCATACGCCCTTTTTGGCCAAGGGCATCATTGTCGACGTTTTGCCGCTTTTCATGTGCTTTAAAGGCGATTCGAATCTACCTCCTGAAATCTCTTTCCTGCAATTCTGCCTTGCTTTCAAATCCTCTTCGTTGCCTTCCCTCAATATATCTGTGGATGAGAGTTATCATTTATAACTCTGCGGGTTTGTGAATTGCAGTGTCCCTGAGCTCCATTTTTCAACTCGCTTTTTTGGGAGCTGGCCGCAAAAGCGCGGGATTGCCTCAGGCCCTATTCTGGTTCCTGGCGGCAGGCTGAGCCTGTGGTTAATTCTTCTTCCTGATGGGAAAATAGAGTGACCTGTGCCTGTCCCAACACCTAGATCTAGTCTCTCATTGGTTGCCCCTCTTCCCGTTCATCCTCAGGACAAATTGCAACCTGTAGGGAACAGGAGCTTAAAGGTGCTGATTCTCCAAGTAGGGAGATTGCTAGTAAAGTAGCTGGAAAGGCGAACCCGAGCACAAGGAGATGAGAAATTGGGTGCGTTTTAGAAACCTTTCAAAATCACACGGTGTACCATCTTCTGGGTTTCTCATGCATGTTTTCGATGTAGGAAGATGCCCTTGAACCTGGAGATTTGGGACCCATGGGATGGGTACCACGCAGTACTACTTTAAAGGGTCTGCGTTTGCTCACCCAACCTCACCCAACCTCTCAGCCCCAAGAGTGTCCACCCTTATGTCTCATCCAGGTGTGGGTCTAGATATGGTCAATCCAGGTTGCATCACAGCTCCTGAACGAATTTTTTAAGAATTTCTCTCTCTTTCACTGTCTTTGTTTTACAGGTTTTTAAAAGTAATTTATTTTTATAATGGGGTTTAGCTGCTTTTCACGGCTGTGTTTATGCAGCTTTACACCCACTTGACACACTTCCAGAGAGATATCAATACATAGGTTTTACGATTCTTACTAGTCACATATATTCTTGTGCGGTGAATAGGGGTTGTTGAGTCCAGTTCACTGAGCAAGGAGTAGGTCTTGTCTATTACATATTGGGTGTATGGAACAGTATCTGAGCGAATTTGAAACCCTTGTTTTATGCATCACCCCACCTCACCTTTCCCGTTAAGCAGCCATAGTGTGTTTTCTAAACGTGTGACTCTGTTCTGTTTTGTAATTCAGTTCAGGTGTAGCGGTTTTTACATTCCCTCTATAAGTGATAGCTTATGATAAGTGTCTTTTTCTGTGTCACTTATTTCACTTAGAATCGTCGTACCTAAATCCACTCATCTTGCTTCTACTAGCCTTATGACATTGATTTCATGTCTGAGTGATATTCCTTTGTACATAAGGACCACAACTTCTTTATCCATTTTTCTCTTTCCTGGGATATTTAAGGTGTCATGAAGTGGAGGTTCTTGTCAAAATAGCAGCCCTAAACATTGGGGTGCCTGTGTCTTGCTGATTTTTAGTTTTCCCAATTTATACGCCCATGAGTGGACGTGCCCTATGCTCCCTAAGCTGTGTTTTTTCGATGTTTCAGGACACACCGTACACTTCTCCAGTGTGGCTTTTGGCAATTTACATCCCGCCCATCAGCGTAGCAAGGCTGCCATTTCTCCATGGCCTGTACTGCATTTCTGGTTTTGACACTTTTTGCAGCATGGCCCTTTTGACCGATGGGAAGCGAGACTTCTTTGTAGCGCTGATTTGACTTTCCAGGTTGCTTGGTTGGCCAAAAAGGGCGTATGCGTTTTTTCCTGAATATATTCAGGAAAAAACGCATACGCCCTTTTTGGCCAAGGGCATCATTGTCGACGTTTTGCCGCTTTTCATGTGCTTTAAAGGCGATTCGAATCTACCTCCTGAAATCTGTTTCCTGCAATTCTGCCTTGCTTTCAAATCCTCTTCGTTGCCTTCCCTCAATATATCTGTGGATGAGAGTTATCATTTATAACTCTGCGGGTTTGTGAATTGCAGTGTCCCTGAGCTCCATTTTTCAACTCGCTTTTTTGGGAGCTGGCCGCAAAAGCGCGGGATTGCCTCAGGCCCTATTCTGGTTCCTGGCGGCAGGCTGAGCCTGTGGTTAATTCTTCTTCCTGATGGGAAAATAGAGTGACCTGTGCCTGTCCCAACACCTAGATCTAGTCTCTCATTGGTTGCCCCTCTTCCCGTTCATCCTCAGGACAAATTGCAACCTGTAGGGAACAGGAGCTTAAAGGTGCTGATTCTCCAAGTAGGGAGATTGCTAGTAAAGTAGCTGGAAAGGCGAACCCGAGCACAAGGAGATGAGAAATTGGGTGCGTTTTAGAAACCTTTCAAAATCACACGGTGTACCATCTTCTGGGTTTCTCATGCATGTTTTCGATGTAGGAAGATGCCCTTGAACCTGGAGATTTGGGACCCATGGGATGGGTACCACGCAGTACTACTTTAAAGGGTCTGAGTTTGCTCACCCAACCTCACCCAACCTCTCAGCCCCAAGAGTGTCCACCCTTATGTCTCATCCAGGTGTGGGTCTAGATATGGTCAATCCAGGTTGCATCACAGCTCCTGAACGAATTTTTTAAGAATTTCTCTCTCTTTCACTGTCTTTGTTTTACAGGTTTTTAAAAGTAATTTATTTTTATAATGGGGTTTAGCTGCTTTTCACGGCTGTGTTTATGCAGCTTTACACCCACTTGACACACTTCCAGAGAGATATCAATACATAGGTTTTACGATTCTTACTAGTCACATATATTCTTGTGCGGTGAATAGGGGTTGTTGAGTCCAGTTCACTGAGCAAGGAGTAGGTCTTGTCTATTACATATTGGGTGTATGGAACAGTATCTGAGCGAATTTGAAACCCTTGTTTTATGCATCACCCCACCTCACCTTTCCCGTTAAGCAGCCATAGTGTGTTTTCTAAACGTGTGACTCTGTTCTGTTTTGTAATTCAGTTCAGGTGTAGCGGTTTTTACATTCCCTCTATAAGTGATAGCTTATGATAAGTGTCTTTTTCTGTGTCACTTATTTCACTTAGAATCGTCGTACCTAAATCCACTCATCTTGCTTCTACTAGCCTTATGACATTGATTTCATGTCTGAGTGATATTCCTTTGTACATAAGGACCACAACTTCTTTATCCATTTTTCTCTTTCCTGGGATATTTAAGGTGTCATGAAGTGGAGGTTCTTGTCAACATAGCAGCCCTAAACATTGGGGTGCCTGTGTCTTGCTGATTTTTAGTTTTCCCAATTTATACGCCCATGAGTGGACGTGCCCTATGCTCCCTAAGCTGTGTTTTTTCGATGTTTCAGGACACACCGTACACTTCTCCAGAGTGGCTGTTGGCAATTTACATCCCGCCCATCAGCGTAGCAAGGCTGCCATTTCTCCATGGCCTGTCCTGCATTTCTGGTTTTGACACTTTTTGCAGCATGGCCCTTTTGACCGATGGGAAGCGAGACCTCTTTGTAGCGCTGATTTGCCTTTCCAGGTTGCTTGGTTGGCCAAAAAGGGCGTATGCGTTTTTTCCTGAATATATTCAGGAAAAAACGCATACGCCCTTTTTGGCCAAGGGCATCATTGTCGACGTTTTGCCGCTTTTCATGTGCTTTAAAGGCGATTCGAATCTACCTCCTGAAATCTGTTTCCTGCAATTCTGCCTTGCTTTCAAATCCTCTTCGTTGCCTTCCCTCAATATATCTGTGGATGAGAGTTATCATTTATAACTCTGCGGGGTTGTGAATTGCAGTGTCCCTGAGCTCCATTTTTCAACTCGCTTTTTTGGGAGCTGGCCGCAAAAGCGCGGGATTGCCTCAGGCCCTATTCTGGTTCCTGGCGGCAGGCTGAGCCTGTGGTTAATTCTTCTTCCTGATGGGAAAATAGAGTGACCTGTGCCTGTCCCAACACCTAGATCTAGTCTCTCATTGGTTGCCCCTCTTCCCGTTCATCCTCAGGACAAATTGCAACCTGTAGGGAACAGGAGCTTAAAGGTGCTGATTCTCCAAGTAGGGAGATTTCTAGTAAAGTAGCTGGAAAGGCGAACCCGAGCACAAGGAGATGAGAAATTGGGTGCGTTTTAGAAACCTTTCAAAATCACACGGTGTACCATCTTCTGGGTTTCTCATGCATGTTTTCGATGTAGGAAGATGCCCTTGAACCTGGAGATTTGGGACCCATGGGATGGGTACCACGCAGTACTACTTTAAAGGGTCTGAGTTTGCTCACCCAACCTCACCCAACCTCTCAGCCCCAAGAGTGTCCACCCTTATGTCTCATCCAGGTGTGGGTCTAGATATGGTCAATCCAGGTTGCATCACAGCTCCTGAACGAATTTTTTAAGAATTTCTCTCTCTTTCACTGTCTTTGTTTTACAGGTTTTTAAAAGTAATTTATTTTTATAATGGGGTTTAGCTGCTTTTCACGGCTGTGTTTATGCAGCTTTACACCCACTTGACACACTTCCAGAGAGATATCAATACATAGGTTTTACGATTCTTACTAGTCACATATATTCTTGTGCGGTGAATAGGGGTTGTTGAGTCCAGTTCACTGAGCAAGGAGTAGGTCTTGTCTATTACATATTGGGTGTATGGAACAGTATCTGAGCGAATTTGAAACCCTTGTTTTATGCATCACCCCACCTCACCTTTCCCGTTAAGCAGCCATAGTGTGTTTTCTAAACGTGTGACTCTGTTCTGTTTTGTAATTCAGTTCAGGTGTAGCGGTTTTTACATTCCCTCTATAAGTGATAGCTTATGATAAGTGTCTTTTTCTGTGTCACTTATTTCACTTAGAATCGTCGTACCTAAATCCACTCATCTTGCTTCTACTAGCCTTATGACATTGATTTCATGTCTGAGTGATATTCCTTTGTACATAAGGACCACAACTTCTTTATCCATTTTTCTCTTTCCTGGGATATTTAAGGTGTCATGAAGTGGAGGTTCTTGTCAACATAGCAGCCCTAAACATTGGGGTGCCTGTGTCTTGCTGATTTTTAGTTTTCCCAATTTATACGCCCATGAGTGGACGTGCCCTATGCTCCCTAAGCTGTGTTTTTTCGATGTTTCAGGACACACCGTACACTTCTCCAGAGTGGCTGTTGGCAATTTACATCCCGCCCATCAGCGTAGCAAGGCTGCCATTTCTCCATGGCCTGTCCTGCATTTCTGGTTTTGACACTTTTTGCAGCATGGCCCTTTTGACCGATGGGAAGCGAGACCTCTTTGTAGCGCTGATTTGCCTTTCCAGGTTGCTTGGTTGGCCAAAAAGGGCGTATGCGTTTTTTCCTGAATATATTCAGGAAAAAACGCATACGCCCTTTTTGGCCAAGGGCATCATTGTCGACGTTTTGCCGCTTTTCATGTGCTTTAAAGGCGATTCGAATCTACCTCCTGAAATCTGTTTCCTGCAATTCTGCCTTGCTTTCAAATCCTCTTCGTTGCCTTCCCTCAATATATCTGTGGATGAGAGTTATCATTTATAACTCTGCGGGGTTGTGAATTGCAGTGTCCCTGAGCTCCATTTTTCAACTCGCTTTTTTGGGAGCTGGCCGCAAAAGCGCGGGATTGCCTCAGGCCCTATTCTGGTTCCTGGCGGCAGGCTGAGCCTGTGGTTAATTCTTCTTCCTGATGGGAAAATAGAGTGACCTGTGCCTGTCCCAACACCTAGATCTAGTCTCTCATTGGTTGCCCCTCTTCCCGTTCATCCTCAGGACAAATTGCAACCTGTAGGGAACAGGAGCTTAAAGGTGCTGATTCTCCAAGTAGGGAGATTTCTAGTAAAGTAGCTGGAAAGGCGAACCCGAGCACAAGGAGATGAGAAATGGGGTGCGTTTTAGAAACCTTTCAAAATCACACGGTGTACCATCTTCTGGGTTTCTCATGCATGTTTTCGATGTAGGAAGATGCCCTTGAACCTGGAGATTTGGGACCCATGGGATGGGTACCACGCAGTACTACTTTAAAGGGTCTGAGTTTGCTCACCCAACCTCACCCAACCTCTCAGCCCCAAGAGTGTCCACCCTTATGTCTCATCCAGGTGTGGGTCTAGATATGGTCAATCCAGGTTGCATCACAGCTCCTGAACGAATTTTTTAAGAATTTCTCTCTCTTTCACTGTCTTTGTTTTACAGGTTTTTAAAAGTAATTTATTTTTATAATGGGGTTTAGCTGCTTTTCACGGCTGTGTTTATGCAGCTTTACACCCACTTGACACACTTCCAGAGAGATATCAATACATAGGTTTTACGATTCTTACTAGTCACATATATTCTTGTGCGGTGAATAGGGGTTGTTGAGTCCAGTTCACTGAGCAAGGAGTAGGTCTTGTCTATTACATATTGGGTGTATGGAACAGTATCTGAGCGAATTTGAAACCCTTGTTTTATGCATCACCCCACCTCACCTTTCCCGTTAAGCAGCCATAGTGTGTTTTCTAAACGTGTGACTCTGTTCTGTTTTTTAATTCAGTTCAGGTGTAGCGGTTTTTACATTCCCTCTATAAGTGATAGCTTATGATAAGTGTCTTTTTCTGTGTCACTTATTTCACTTAGAATCGTCGTACCTAAATCCACTCATCTTGCTTCTACTAGCCTTATGACATTGATTTCATGTCTGAGTGATATTCCTTTGTACATAAGGACCACAACTTCTTTATCCATTTTTCTCTTTCCTGGGATATTTAAGGTGTCATGAAGTGGAGGTTCTTGTCAAAATAGCAGCCCTAAACATTGGGGTGCCTGTGTCTTGCTGATTTTTAGTTTTCCCAATTTATACGCCCATGAGTGGACGTGCCCTATGCTCCCTAAGCTGTGTTTTTTCGATGTTTCAGGACACACCGTACACTTCTCCAGTGTGGCTTTTGGCAATTTACATCCCGCCCATCAGCGTAGCAAGGCTGCCATTTCTCCATGGCCTGTACTGCATTTCTGGTTTTGACACTTTTTGCAGCATGGCCCTTTTGACCGATGGGAAGCGAGACCTCTTTGTAGCGCTGATTTGACTTTCCAGGTTGCTTGGTTGGCCAAAAAGGGCGTATGCGTTTTTTCCTGAATATATTCAGGAAAAAACGCATACGCCCTTTTTGGCCAAGGGCATCATTGTCGACGTTTTGCCGCTTTTCATGTGCTTTAAAGGCGATTCGAATCTACCTCCTGAAATCTGTTTCCTGCAATTCTGCCTTGCTTTCAAATCCTCTTCGTTGCCTTCCCTCAATATATCTGTGGATGAGAGTTATCATTTATAACTCTGCGGGTTTGTGAATTGCAGTGTCCCTGAGCTCCATTTTTCAACTCGCTTTTTTGGGAGCTGGCCGCAAAAGCGCGGGATTGCCTCAGGCCCTATTCTGGTTCCTGGCGGCAGGCTGAGCCTGTGGTTAATTCTTCTTCCTGATGGGAAAATAGAGTGACCTGTGCCTGTCCCAACACCTAGATCTAGTCTCTCATTGGTTGCCCCTCTTCCCGTTCATCCTCAGGACAAATTGCAACCTGTAGGGAACAGGAGCTTAAAGGTGCTGATTCTCCAAGTAGGGAGATTGCTAGTAAAGTAGCTGGAAAGGCGAACCCGAGCACAAGGAGATGAGAAATGGGGTGCGTTTTAGAAACCTTTCAAAATCACACGGTGTACCATCTTCTGGGTTTCTCATGCATGTTTTCGATGTAGGAAGATGCCCTTGAACCTGGAGATTTGGGACCCATGGGATGGGTACCACGCAGTACTACTTTAAAGGGTCTGAGTTTGCTCACCCAACCTCACCCAACCTCTCAGCCCCAAGAGTGTCCACCCTTATGTCTCATCCAGGTGTGGGTCTAGATATGGTCAATCCAGGTTGCATCACAGCTCCTGAACGAATTTTTTAAGAATTTCTCTCTCTTTCACTGTCTTTGTTTTACAGGTTTTTAAAAGTAATTTATTTTTATAATGGGGTTTAGCTGCTTTTCACGGCTGTGTTTATGCAGCTTTACACCCACTTGACACACTTCCAGAGAGATATCAATACATAGGTTTTACGATTCTTACTAGTCACATATATTCTTGTGCGGTGAATAGGGGTTGTTGAGTCCAGTTCACTGAGCAAGGAGTAGGTCTTGTCTATTACATATTGGGTGTATGGAACAGTATCTGAGCGAATATGAAACCCTTGTTTTATGCATCACCCCACCTCACCTTTCCCGTTAAGCAGCCATAGTGTGTTTTCTAAACGTGTGACTCTGTTCTGTTTTGTAATTCAGTTCAGGTGTAGCGGTTTTTACATTCCCTCTATAAGTGATAGCTTATGATAAGTGTCTTTTTCTGTGTCACTTATTTCACTTAGAATCGTCGTACCTAAATCCACTCATCTTGCTTCTACTAGCCTTATGACATTGATTTCATGTCTGAGTGATATTCCTTTGTACATAAGGACCACAACTTCTTTATCCATTTTTCTCTTTCCTGGGATATTTAAGGTGTCATGAAGTGGAGGTTCTTGTCAACATAGCAGCCCTAAACATTGGGGTGCCTGTGTCTTGCTGATTTTTAGTTTTCCCAATTTATACGCCCATGAGTGGACGTGCCCTATGCTCCCTAAGCTGTGTTTTTTCGATGTTTCAGGACACACCGTACACTTCTCCAGTGTGGCTTTTGGCAATTTACATCCCGCCCATCAGCGTAGCAAGGCTGCCATTTCTCCATGGCCTGTACTGCATTTCTGGTTTTGACACTTTTTGCAGCATGGCCCTTTTGACCGATGGGAAGCGAGACTTCTTTGTAGCGCTGATTTGACTTTCCAGGTTGCTTGGTTGGCCAAAAAGGGCGTATGCGTTTTTTCCTGAATATATTCAGGAAAAAACGCATACGCCCTTTTTGGCCAAGGGCATCATTGTCGACGTTTTGCCGCTTTTCATGTGCTTTAAAGGCGATTCGAATCTACCTCCTGAAATCTGTTTCCTGCAATTCTGCCTTGCTTTCAAATCCTCTTCGTTGCCTTCCCTCAATATATCTGTGGATGAGAGTTATCATTTATAACTCTGCGGGTTTGTGAATTGCAGTGTCCCTGAGCTCCATTTTTCAACTCGCTTTTTTGGGAGCTGGCCGCAAAAGCGCGGGATTGCCTCAGGCCCTATTCTGGTTCCTGGCGGCAGGCTGAGCCTGTGGTTAATTCTTCTTCCTGATGGGAAAATAGAGTGACCTGTGCCTGTCCCAACACCTAGATCTAGTCTCTCATTGGTTGCCCCTCTTCCCGTTCATCCTCAGGACAAATTGCAACCTGTAGGGAACAGGAGCTTAAAGGTGCTGATTCTCCAAGTAGGGAGATTGCTAGTAAAGTAGCTGGAAAGGCGAACCCGAGCACAAGGAGATGAGAAATTGGGTGCGTTTTAGAAACCTTTCAAAATCACACGGTGTACCATCTTCTGGGTTTCTCATGCATGTTTTCGATGTAGGAAGATGCCCTTGAACCTGGAGATTTGGGACCCATGGGATGGGTACCACGCAGTACTACTTTAAAGGGTCTGAGTTTGCTCACCCAACCTCACCCAACCTCTCAGCCCCAAGAGTGTCCACCCTTATGTCTCATCCAGGTGTGGGTCTAGATATGGTCAATCCAGGTTGCATCACAGCTCCTGAACGAATTTTTTAAGAATTTCTCTCTCTTTCACTGTCTTTGTTTTACAGGTTTTTAAAAGTAATTTATTTTTATAATGGGGTTTAGCTGCTTTTCACGGCTGTGTTTATGCAGCTTTACACCCACTTGACACACTTCCAGAGAGATATCAATACATAGGTTTTACGATTCTTACTAGTCACATATATTCTTGTGCGGTGAATAGGGGTTGTTGAGTCCAGTTCACTGAGCAAGGAGTAGGTCTTGTCTATTACATATTGGGTGTATGGAACAGTATCTGAGCGAATTTGAAACCCTTGTTTTATGCATCACCCCACCTCACCTTTCCCGTTAAGCAGCCATAGTGTGTTTTCTAAACGTGTGACTCTGTTCTGTTTTGTAATTCAGTTCAGGTGTAGCAGTTTTTACATTCCCTCTATAAGTGATAGCTTATGATAAGTGTCTTTTTCTGTGTCACTTATTTCACTTAGAATCGTCGTACCTAAATCCACTCATCTTGCTTCTACTAGCCTTATGACATTGATTTCATGTCTGAGTGATATTCCTTTGTACATAAGGACCACAACTTCTTTATCCATTTTTCTCTTTCCTGGGATATTTAAGGTGTCATGAAGTGGAGGTTCTTGTCAACATAGCAGCCCTAAACATTGGGGTGCCTGTGTCTTGCTGATTTTTAGTTTTCCCAATTTATACGCCCATGAGTGGACGTGCCCTATGCTCCCTAAGCTGTGTTTTTTCGATGTTTCAGGACACACCGTACACTTCTCCAGTGTGGCTTTTGGCAATTTACATCCCGCCCATCAGCGTAGCAAGGCTGTCATTTCTCCATGGCCTGTACTGCATTTCTGGTTTTGACACTTTTTGCAGCATGGCCCTTTTGACCGATGGGAAGCGAGACTTCTTTGTAGCGCTGATTTGACTTTCCAGGTTGCTTGGTTGGCCAAAAAGGGCGTATGCGTTTTTTCCTGAATATATTCAGGAAAAAACGCATACGCCCTTTTTGGCCAAGGGCATCATTGTCGACGTTTTGCCGCTTTTCATGTGCTTTAAAGGCGATTCGAATCTACCTCCTGAAATCTGTTTCCTGCAATTCTGCCTTGCTTTCAAATCCTCTTCGTTGCCTTCCCTCAATATATCTGTGGATGAGAGTTATCATTTATAACTCTGCGGGTTTGTGAATTGCAGTGTCCCTGAGCTCCATTTTTCAACTCGCTTTTTTGGGAGCTGGCCGCAAAAGCGCGGGATTGCCTCAGGCCCTATTCTGGTTCCTGGCGGCAGGCTGAGCCTGTGGTTAATTCTTCTTCCTGATGGGAAAATAGAGTGACCTGTGCCTGTCCCAACACCTAGATCTAGTCTCTCATTGGTTGCCCCTCTTCCCGTTCATCCTCAGGACAAATTGCAACCTGTAGGGAACAGGAGCTTAAAGGTGCTGATTCTCCAAGTAGGGAGATTGCTAGTAAAGTAGCTGGAAAGGCGAACCCGAGCACAAGGAGATGAGAAATTGGGTGCGTTTTAGAAACCTTTCAAAATCACACGGTGTACCATCTTCTGGGTTTCTCATGCATGTTTTCGATGTAGGAAGATGCCCTTGAACCTGGAGATTTGGGACCCATGGGATGGGTACCACGCAGTACTACTTTAAAGGGTCTGAGTTTGCTCACCCAACCTCACCCAACCTCTCAGCCCCAAGAGTGTCCACCCTTATGTCTCATCCAGGTGTGGGTCTAGATATGGTCAATCCAGGTTGCATCACAGCTCCTGAACGAATTTTTTAAGAATTTCTCTCTCTTTCACTGTCTTTGTTTTACAGGTTTTTAAAAGTAATTTATTTTTATAATGGGGTTTAGCTGCTTTTCACGGCTGTGTTTATGCAGCTTTACACCCACTTGACACACTTCCAGAGAGATATCAATACATAGGTTTTACGATTCTTACTAGTCACATATATTCTTGTGCGGTGAATAGGGTTTGTTGAGTCCAGTTCACTGAGCAAGGAGTAGGTCTTGTCTATTACATATTGGGTGTATGGAACAGTATCTGAGCGAATTTGAAACCCTTGTTTTATGCATCACCCCACCTCACCTTTCCCGTTAAGCAGCCATAGTGTGTTTTCTAAACGTGTGACTCTGTTCTGTTTTGTAATTCAGTTCAGGTGTAGCGGTTTTTACATTCCCTCTATAAGTGATAGCTTATGATAAGTGTCTTTTTCTGTGTCACTTATTTCACTTAGAATCGTCGTACCTAAATCCACTCATCTTGCTTCTACTAGCCTTATGACATTGATTTCATGTCTGAGTGATATTCCTTTGTACATAAGGACCACAACTTCTTTATCCATTTTTCTCTTTCCTGGGATATTTAAGGTGTCATGAAGTGGAGGTTCTTGTCAACATAGCAGCCCTAAACATTGGGGTGCCTGTGTCTTGCTGATTTTTAGTTTTCCCAATTTATACGCCCATGAGTGGACGTGCCCTATGCTCCCTAAGCTGTGTTTTTTCGATGTTTCAGGACACACCGTACACTTCTCCAGTGTGGCTTTTGGCAATTTACATCCCGCCCATCAGCGTAGCAAGGCTGCCATTTCTCCATGGCCTGTACTGCATTTCTGGTTTTGACACTTTTTGCAGCATGGCCCTTTTGACCGATGGGAAGCGAGACTTCTTTGTAGCGCTGATTTGACTTTCCAGGTTGCTTGGTTGGCCAAAAAGGGCGTATGCGTTTTTTCCTGAATATATTCAGGAAAAAACGCATACGCCCTTTTTGGCCAAGGGCATCATTGTCGACGTTTTGCCGCTTTTCATGTGCTTTAAAGGCGATTCGAATCTACCTCCTGAAATCTCTTTCCTGCAATTCTGCCTTGCTTTCAAATCCTCTTCGTTGCCTTCCCTCAATATATCTGTGGATGAGAGTTATCATTTATAACTCTGCGGGTTTGTGAATTGCAGTGTCCCTGAGCTCCATTTTTCAACTCGCTTTTTTGGGAGCTGGCCGCAAAAGCGCGGGATTGCCTCAGGCCCTATTCTGGTTCCTGGCGGCAGGCTGAGCCTGTGGTTAATTCTTCTTCCTGATGGGAAAATAGAGTGACCTGTGCCTGTCCCAACACCTAGATCTAGTCTCTCATTGGTTGCCCCTCTTCCCGTTCATCCTCAGGACAAATTGCAACCTGTAGGGAACAGGAGCTTAAAGGTGCTGATTCTCCAAGTAGGGAGATTGCTAGTAAAGTAGCTGGAAAGGCGAACCCGAGCACAAGGAGATGAGAAATTGGGTGCGTTTTAGAAACCTTTCAAAATCACACGGTGTACCATCTTCTGGGTTTCTCATGCATGTTTTCGATGTAGGAAGATGCCCTTGAACCTGGAGATTTGGGACCCATGGGATGGGTACCACGCAGTACTACTTTAAAGGGTCTGAGTTTGCTCACCCAACCTCACCCAACCTCTCAGCCCCAAGAGTGTCCACCCTTATGTCTCATCCAGGTGTGGGTCTAGATATGGTCAATCCAGGTTGCATCACAGCTCCTGAACGAATTTTTTAAGAATTTCTCTCTCTTTCACTGTCTTTGTTTTACAGGTTTTTAAAAGTAATTTATTTTTATAATGGGGTTTAGCTGCTTTTCACGGCTGTGTTTATGCAGCTTTACACCCACTTGACACACTTCCAGAGAGATATCAATACATAGGTTTTACGATTCTTACTAGTCACATATATTCTTGTGCGGTGAATAGGGGTTGTTGAGTCCAGTTCACTGAGCAAGGAGTAGGTCTTGTCTATTACATATTGGGTGTATGGAACAGTATCTGAGAGAATTTGAAACCCTTGTTTTATGCATCACCCCACCTCACCTTTCCCGTTAAGCAGCCATAGTGTGTTTTCTAAACGTGTGACTCTGTTCTGTTTTGTAATTCAGTTCAGGTGTAGCGGTTTTTACATTCCCTCTATAAGTGATAGCTTATGATAAGTGTCTTTTTCTGTGTCACTTATTTCACTTAGAATCGTCGTACCTAAATCCACTCATCTTGCTTCTACTAGCCTTATGACATTGATTTCATGTCTGAGTGATATTCCTTTGTACATAAGGACCACAACTTCTTTATCCATTTTTCTCTTTCCTGGGATATTTAAGGTGTCATGAAGTGGAGGTTCTTGTCAAAATAGCAGCCCTAAACATTGGGGTGCCTGTGTCTTGCTGATTTTTAGTTTTCCCAATTTATACGCCCATGAGTGGACGTGCCCTATGCTCCCTAAGCTGTGTTTTTTCGATGTTTCAGGACACACCGTACACTTCTCCAGTGTGGCTTTTGGCAATTTACATCCCGCCCATCAGCGTAGCAAGGCTGCCATTTCTCCATGGCCTGTACTGCATTTCTGGTTTTGACACTTTTTGCAGCATGGCCCTTTTGACCGATGGGAAGCGAGACTTCTTTGTAGCGCTGATTTGAATTTCCAGGTTGCTTGGTTGGCCAAAAAGGGCGTATGCGTTTTTTCCTGAATATATTCAGGAAAAAACGCATACGCCCTTTTTGGCCAAGGGCATCATTGCCGACGTTTTGCCGCTTTTCATGTGCTTTAAAGGCGATTCGAATCTACCTCCTGAAATCTGTTTCCTGCAATTCTGCCTTGCTTTCAAATCCTCTTCGTTGCCTTCCCTCAATATATCTGTGGATGAGAGTTATCATTTATAACTCTGCGGGTTTGTGAATTGCAGTGTCCCTGAGCTCCATTTTTCAACTCGCTTTTTTGGGAGCTGGCCGCAAAAGCGCGGGATTGCCTCAGGCCCTATTCTGGTTCCTGGCGGCAGGCTGAGCCTGTGGTTAATTCTTCTTCCTGATGGGAAAATAGAGTGACCTGTGCCTGTCCCAACACCTAGATCTAGTCTCTCATTGGTTGCCCCTCTTCCCGTTCATCCTCAGGACAAATTGCAACCTGTAGGGAACAGGAGCTTAAAGGTGCTGATTCTCCAAGTAGGGAGATTGCTAGTAAAGTAGCTGGAAAGGCGAACCCGAGCACAAGGAGATGAGAAATTGGGTGCGTTTTAGAAACCTTTCAAAATCACACGGTGTACCATCTTCTGGGTTTCTCATGCATGTTTTCGATGTAGGAAGATGCCCTTGAACCTGGAGATTTGGGACCCATGGGATGGGTACCACGCAGTACTACTTTAAAGGGTCTGAGTTTGCTCACCCAACCTCACCCAACCTCTCAGCCCCAAGAGTGTCCACCCTTATGTCTCATCCAGGTGTGGGTCTAGATATGGTCAATCCAGGTTGCATCACAGCTCCTGAACGAATTTTTTAAGAATTTCTCTCTCTTTCACTGTCTTTGTTTTACAGGTTTTTAAAAGTAATTTATTTTTATAATGGGGTTTAGCTGCTTTTCACGGCTGTGTTTATGCAGCTTTACACCCACTTGACACACTTCCAGAGAGATATCAATACATAGGTTTTACGATTCTTACTAGTCACATATATTCTTGTGCGGTGAATAGGGGTTGTTGAGTCCAGTTCACTGAGCAAGGAGTAGGTCTTGTCTATTACATATTGGGTGTATGGAACAGTATCTGAGCGAATTTGAAACCCTTGTTTTATGCATCACCCCACCTCACCTTTCCCGTTAAGCAGCCATAGTGTGTTTTCTAAACGTGTGACTCTGTTCTGTTTTGTAATTCAGTTCAGGTGTAGCGGTTTTTACATTCCCTCTATAAGTGATAGCTTATGATAAGTGTCTTTTTCTGTGTCACTTATTTCACTTAGAATCGTCGTACCTAAATCCACTCATCTTGCTTCTACTAGCCTTATGACATTGATTTCATGTCTGAGTGATATTCCTTTGTACATAAGGACCACAACTTCTTTATCCATTTTTCTCTTTCCTGGGATATTTAAGGTGTCATGAAGTGGAGGTTCTTGTCAACATAGCAGCCCTAAACATTGGGGTGCCTGTGTCTTGCTGATTTTTAGTTTTCCCAATTTATACGCCCATGAGTGGACGTGCCCTATGCTCCCTAAGCTGTGTTTTTTCGATGTTTCAGGACACACCGTACACTTCTCCAGTGTGGCTTTTGGCAATTTACATCCCGCCCATCAGCGTAGCAAGGCTGCCATTTCTCCATGGCCTGTACTGCATTTCTGGTTTTGACACTTTTTGCAGCATGGCCCTTTTGACCGATGGGAAGCGAGACTTCTTTGTAGCGCTGATTTGACTTTCCAGGTTGCTTGGTTGGCCAAAAAGGGCGTATGCGTTTTTTCCTGAATATATTCAGGAAAAAACGCATACGCCCTTTTTGGCCAAGGGCATCATTGTCGACGTTTTGCCGCTTTTCATGTGCTTTAAAGGCGATTCGAATCTACCTCCTGAAATCTGTTTCCTGCAATTCTGCCTTGCTTTCAAATCCTCTTCGTTGCCTTCCCTCAATATATCTGTGGATGAGAGTTATCATTTATAGCTCTGCGGGTTTGTGAATTGCAGTGTCCCTGAGCTCCATTTTTCAACTCGCTTTTTTGGGAGCTGGCCGCAAAAGCGCGGGATTGCCTCAGGCCCTATTCTGGTTCCTGGCGGCAGGCTGAGCCTGTGGTTAATTCTTCTTCCTGATGGGAAAATAGAGTGACCTGTGCCTGTCCCAACACCTAGATCTAGTCTCTCATTGGTTGCCCCTCTTCCCGTTCATCCTCAGGACAAATTGCAACCTGTAGGGAACAGGAGCTTAAAGGTGCTGATTCTCCAAGTAGGGAGATTGCTAGTAAAGTAGCTGGAAAGGCGAACCCGAGCACAAGGAGATGAGAAATTGGGTGCGTTTTAGAAACCTTTCAAAATCACACGGTGTACCATCTTCTGGGTTTCTCATGCATGTTTTCGATGTAGGAAGATGCCCTTGAACCTGGAGATTTGGGACCCATGGGATGGGTACCACGCAGTACTACTTTAAAGGGTCTGAGTTTGCTCACCCAACCTCACCCAACCTCTCAGCCCCAAGAGTGTCCACCCTTATGTCTCATCCAGGTGTGGGTCTAGATATGGTCAATCCAGGTTGCATCACAGCTCCTGAACGAATTTTTTAAGAATTTCTCTCTCTTTCACTGTCTTTGTTTTACAGGTTTTTAAAAGTAATTTATTTTTATAATGGGGTTTAGCTGCTTTTCACGGCTGTGTTTATGCAGCTTTACACCCACTTGACACACTTCCAGAGAGATATCAATACATAGGTTTTACGATTCTTACTAGTCACATATATTCTTGTGCGGTGAATAGGGGTTGTTGAGTCCAGTTCACTGAGCAAGGAGTAGGTCTTGTCTATTACATATTGGGTGTATGGAACAGTATCTGAGCGAATTTGAAACCCTTGTTTTATGCATCACCCCACCTCACCTTTCCCGTTAAGCAGCCATAGTGTGTTTTCTAAACGTGTGACTCTGTTCTGTTTTGTAATTCAGTTCAGGTGTAGCGGTTTTTACATTCCCTCTATAAGTGATAGCTTATGATAAGTGTCTTTTTCTGTGTCACTTATTTCACTTAGAATTGTCGTACCTAAATCCACTCATCTTGCTTCTACTAGCCTTATGACATTGATTTCATGTCTGAGTGATATTCCTTTGTACATAAGGACCACAACTTCTTTATCCATTTTTCTCTTTCCTGGGATATTTAAGGTGTCATGAAGTGGAGGTTCTTGTCAACATAGCAGCCCTAAACATTGGGGTGCCTGTGTCTTGCTGATTTTTAGTTTTCCCAATTTATACGCCCATGAGTGGACGTGCCCTATGCTCCCTAAGCTGTGTTTTTTCGATGTTTCAGGACACTCCGTACACTTCTCCAGAGTGGCTGTTGGCAATTTACATCCCGCCCATCAGCGTAGCAAGGCTGCCATTTCTCCATGGCCTGTCCTGCATTTCTGGTTTTGACACTTTTTGCAGCATGGCCCTTTTGACCGATGGGAAGCGAGACCTCTTTGTAGCGCTGATTTGCCTTTCCAGGTTGCTTGGTTGGCCAAAAAGGGCGTATGCGTTTTTTCCTGAATATATTCAGGAAAAAACGCATACGCCCTTTTTGGCCAAGGGCATCATTGTCGACGTTTTGCCGCTTTTCATGTGCTTTAAAGGCGATTCGAATCTACCTCCTGAAATCTGTTTCCTGCAATTCTGCCTTGCTTTCAAATCCTCTTCGTTGCCTTCCCTCAATATATCTGTGGATGAGAGTTATCATTTATAACTCTGCGGGTTTGTGAATTGCAGTGTCCCTGAGCTCCATTTTTCACCTCGCTTTTTTGGGAGCTGGCCGCAAAAGCGCGGGATTGCCTCAGGCCCTATTCTGGTTCCTGGCGGCAGGCTGAGCCTGTGGTTAATTCTTCTTCCTGATGGGAAAATAGAGTGACCTGTGCCTGTCCCAACACCTAGATCTAGTCTCTCATTGGTTGCCCCTCTTCCCGTTCATCCTCAGGACAAATTGCAACCTGTAGGGAACAGGAGCTTAAAGGTGCTGATTCTCCAAGTAGGGAGATTGCTAGTAAAGTAGCTGGAAAGGCGAACCCGAGCACAAGGAGATGAGAAATTGGGTGCGTTTTAGAAACCTTTCAAAATCACACGGTGTACCATCTTCTGGGTTTCTCATGCATGTTTTCGATGTAGGAAGATGCCCTTGAACCTGGAGATTTGGGACCCATGGGATGGGTACCACGCAGTACTACTTTAAAGGGTCTGAGTTTGCTCACCCAACCTCACCCAACCTCTCAGCCCCAAGAGTGTCCACCCTTATGTCTCATCCAGGTGTGGGTCTAGATATGGTCAATCCAGGTTGCATCACAGCTCCTGAACGAATTTTTTAAGAATTTCTCTCTCTTTCACTGTCTTTGTTTTACAGGTTTTTAAAAGTAATTTATTTTTATAATGGGGTTTAGCTGCTTTTCACGGCTGTGTTTATGCAGCTTTACACCCACTTGACACACTTCCAGAGAGATATCAATACATAGGTTTTACGATTCTTACTAGTCACATATATTCTTGTGCGGTGAATAGGGGTTGTTGAGTCCAGTTCACTGAGCAAGGAGTAGGTCTTGTCTATTACATATTGGGTGTATGGAACAGTATCTGAGCGAATTTGAAACCCTTGTTTTATGCATCACCCCACCTCACCTTTCCCGTTAAGCAGCCATAGTGTGTTTTCTAAACGTGTGACTCTGTTCTGTTTTGTAATTCAGTTCAAGTGTAGCGGTTTTTACATTCCCTCTATAAGTGATATCTTATGATAAGTGTCTTTTTCTGTGTGACTTATTTCACTTAGAATCGTCATACCTAAATCCACTCATCTTGCTTCTACTAGCCTTATGACATTGATTTCATGTCTGAGTGATATTCCTTTGTACATAAGGACCACAACTTCTTTATCCATTTTTCTCTTTCCTGGGATATTTAAGGTGTCATGAAGTGGAGGTTCTTGTCAACATAGCAGCCCTAAACATTGGGGTGCCTGTGTCTTGCTGATTTTTAGTTTTCCCAATTTATACGCCCATGAGTGGACGTGCCCTATGCTCCCTAAGCTGTGTTTTTTCGATGTTTCAGGACACACCGTACACTTCTCTAGAGTGGCTGTTGGCAATTTACATCCCGCCCATCAGCGTAGCAAGGCTGCCATTTCTCCATGGCCTGTCCTGCATTTCTGGTTTTGACACTTTTTGCAGCATGGCCCTTTTGACCGATGGGAAGCGAGACCTCTTTGTAGCGCTGATTTGCCTTTCCAGGTTGCTTGGTTGGCCAAAAAGGGCGTATGCGTTTTTTCCTGAATATATTCAGGAAAAAACGCATACGCCCTTTTTGGCCAAGGGCATCATTGTCGACGTTTTGCCGCTTTTCATGTGCTTTAAAGGCGATTCGAATCTACCTCCTGAAATCTGCTTCCTGCAATTCTGCCTTGCTTTCAAATCCTCTTCGTTGCCTTCCCTCAATATATCTGTGGATGAGAGTTATCATTTATAACTCTGCGGGTTTGTGAATTGCAGTGTCCCTGAGCTCCATTTTTCAACTCGCTTTTTTGGGAGCTGGCCACAAAAGCGCGAGATTGCCTCAGGCCTTATTCTGGTTCCTGGAGGCAGGCTGAGCCTGTGGTTAATTCTTCTTCCTGATGGGAAAATAGAGTGACCTGTGCCTCTACCAACACCTAGATCTAGTCTCTCATTGGTTGCCCCTCTTCCCGTTCATCCTCAGGACAAATTGCAACCTGTAGGGAACAGGAGCTTAAAGGTGCTGATTCTCCAAGTAGGGAGATTGCTAGTAAAGTAGCTGGAAAGGCGAACCCGAGCACAAGGAGATGAGAAATTGGGTGCGTTTTAGAAACCTTTCAAAATCACACGGGGTACCATCTTCTGGGTTTCTCATGCATGTTTTCGATGTAGGAAGATGCCCTTGAACCTGGAGATTTGGGACCCATGGGATGGGTACCACGCAGTACTACTTTAAAGGGTCTGAGTTTGCTCACCCAACCTCACCCAACCTCTCAGCCCCAAGAGTGTCCACCCTTATGTCTCATCCAGGTGTGGGTCTAGATATGGTCAATCCAGGTTGCATCACAGCTCCTGAACGAATTTTTTAAGAATTTCTCTCTCTTTCACTGTCTTTGTTTTACAGGTTTTTAAAAGTAATTTATTTTTATAATGGGGTTTAGCTGCTTTTCACGGCTGTGTTTATGCAGCTTTACACCCACTTGACACACTTCCAGAGAGATATGAATACATAGGTTTTACGATTCTTACTAGTCACATATATTCTTGTGCGGTGAATAGGGGTTGTTGAGTCCAGTTCACTGAGCAAGGAGTAGGTCTTGTCTATTACATATTGGGTGTATGGAACAGTATCTGAGCGAATTTGAAACCCTTGTTTTATGCATCACCCCACCTCACCTTTCCCGTTAAGCAGCCATAGTGTGTTTTCTAAACGTGTGACTCTGTTCTGTTTTGTAATTCAGTTCAGGTGTAGCGGTTTTTACATTCCCTCTATAAGTGATAGCTTATGATAAGTGTCTTTTTCTGTGTCACTTATTTCACTTAGAATCGTCGTACCTAAATCCACTCATCTTGCTTCTACTAGCCTTATGACATTGATTTCATGTCTGAGTGATATTCCTTTGTACATAAGGACCACAACTTCTTTATCCATTTTTCTCTTTCCTGGGATATTTAAGGTGTCATGAAGTGGAGGTTCTTGTCAAAATAGCAGCCCTAAACATTGGGGTGCCTGTGTCTTGCTGATTTTTAGTTTTCCCAATTTATACGCCCATGAGTGGACGTGCCCTATGCTCCCTAAGCTGTGTTTTTTCGATGTTTCAGGACACACCGTACACTTCTCCAGTGTGGCTTTTGGCAATTTACATCCCGCCCATCAGCGTAGCAAGGCTGCCATTTCTCCATGGCCTGTACTGCATTTCTGGTTTTGACACTTTTTGCAGCATGGCCCTTTTGACCGATGGGAAGCGAGACTTCTTTGTAGCGCTGATTTGACTTTCCAGGTTGCTTGGTTGGCCAAAAAGGGCGTATGCGTTTTTTCCTGAATATATTCAGGAAAAAACGCATACGCCCTTTTTGGCCAAGGGCATCATTGTCGACGTTTTGCCGCTTTTCATGTGCTTTAAAGGCGATTCGAATCTACCTCCTGAAATCTGTTTCCTGCAATTCTGCCTTGCTTTCAAATCCTCTTCGTTGCCTTCCCTCAATATATCTGTGGATGAGAGTTATCATTTATAACTCTGCGGGTTTGTGAATTGCAGTGTCCCTGAGCTCCATTTTTCAACTCGCTTTTTTGGGAGCTGGCCGCAAAAGCGCGGGATTGCCTCAGGCCCTATTCTGGTTCCTGGCGGCAGGCTGAGCCTGTGGTTAATTCTTCTTCCTGATGGGAAAATAGAGTGACCTGTGCCTGTCCCAACACCTAGATCTAGTCTCTCATTGGTTGCCCCTCTTCCCGTTCATCCTCAGGACAAATTGCAACCTGTAGGGAACAGGAGCTTAAAGGTACTGATTCTCCAAGTAGGGAGATTGCTAGTAAAGTAGCTGGAAAGGCGAACCCGAGCACAAGGAGATGAGAAATTGGGTGCGTTTTAGAAACCTTTCAAAATCACACGGTGTACCATCTTCTGGGTTTCTCATGCATGTTTTCGATGTAGGAAGATGCCCTTGAACCTGGAGATTTGGGACCCATGGGATGGGTACCACGCAGTACTACTTTAAAGGGTCTGAGTTTGCTCAACCAACCTCACCCAACCTCTCAGCCCCAAGAGTGTCCACCCTTATGTCTCATCCAGGTGTGGGTCTAGATATGGTCAATCCAGGTTGCATCACAGCTCCTGAACGAATTTTTTAAGAATTTCTCTCTCTTTCACTGTCTTTGTTTTACAGGTTTTTAAAAGTAATTTATTTTTATAATGGGGTTTAGCTGCTTTTCACGGCTGTGTTTATGCAGCTTTACACCCACTTGACACACTTCCAGAGAGATATGAATACATAGGTTTTACGATTCTTACTAGTCACATATATTCTTGTGCGGTGAATAGGGGTTGTTGAGTCCAGTTCACTGAGCAAGGAGTAGGTCTTGTCTATTACATATTGGGTGTATGGAACAGTATCTGAGCGAATTTGAAACCCTTGTTTTATGCATCACCCCACCTCACCTTTCCCGTTAAGCAGCCATAGTGTGTTTTCTAAACGTGTGACTCTGTTCTGTTTTGTAATTCAGTTCAGGTGTAGCGGTTTTTACATTCCCTCTATAAGTGATAGCTTATGATAAGTGTCTTTTTCTGTGTCACTTATTTCACTTAGAATCGTCGTACCTAAATCCACTCATCTTGCTTCTACTAGCCTTATGACATTGATTTCATGTCTGAGTGATATTCCTTTGTACATAAGGACCACAACTTCTTTATCCATTTTTCTCTTTCCTGGGATATTTAAGGTGTCATGAAGTGGAGGTTCTTGTCAAAATAGCAGCCCTAAACATTGGGGTGCCTGTGTCTTGCTGATTTTTAGTTTTCCCAATTTATACGCCCATGAGTGGACGTGCCCTATGCTCCCTAAGCTGTGTTTTTTCGATGTTTCAGGACACACCGTACACTTCTCCAGTGTGGCTTTTGGCAATTTACATCCCGCCCATCAGCGTAGCAAGGCTGCCATTTCTCCATGGCCTGTACTGCATTTCTGGTTTTGACACTTTTTGCAGCATGGCCCTTTTGACCGATGGGAAGCGAGACTTCTTTGTAGCGCTGATTTGACTTTCCAGGTTGCTTGGTTGGCCAAAAAGGGCGTATGCGTTTTTTCCTGAATATATTCAGGAAAAAACGCATACGCCCTTTTTGGCCAAGGGCATCATTGTCGACGTTTTGCCGCTTTTCATGTGCTTTACAGGCGATTCGAATCTACCTCCTGAAATCTGTTTCCTGCAATTCTGCCTTGCTTTCAAATCCTCTTCGTTGCCTTCCCTCAATATATTTGTGGATGAGAGTTATCATTTATAACTCTGCGGGTTTGTGAATTGCAGTGTCCCTGAGCTCCATTTTTCAACTCGCTTTTTTGGGAGCTGGCCGCAAAAGCGCGGGATTGCCTCAGGCCCTATTCTGGTTCCTGGCGGCAGGCTGAGCCTGTGGTTAATTCTTCTTCCTGATGGGAAAATAGAGTGACCTGTGCCTGTCCCAACACCTAGATCTAGTCTCTCATTGGTTGCCCCTCTTCCCGTTCATCCTCAGGACAAATTGCAACCTGTAGGGAACAGGAGCTTAAAGGTGCTGATTCTCCAAGTAGGGAGATTGCTAGTAAAGTAGCTGGAAAGGCGAACCCGAGCACAAGGAGATGAGAAATTGGGTGCGTTTTAGAAACCTTTCAAAATCACACGGTGTACCATCTTCTGGGTTTCTCATGCATGTTTTCGATGTATGAAGATGCCCTTGAACCTGGAGATTTGGGACCCATGGGATGGGTACCACGCAGTACTACTTTAAAGGGTCTGAGTTTGCTCACCCAACCTCACCCAACCTCTCAGCCCCAAGAGTGTCCACCCTTATGTCTCATCCAGGTGTGGGTCTAGATATGGTCAATCCAGGTTGCATCACAGCTCCTGAACGAATTTTTTAAGAATTTCTCTCTCTTTCACTGTCTTTGTTTTACAGGTTTTTAAAAGTAATTTATTTTTATAATGGGGTTTAGCTGCTTTTCACGGCTGTGTTTATGCAGCTTTACACCCACTTGACACACTTCCAGAGAGATATCTATACATAGGTTTTACGATTCTTACTAGTCACATATATTCTTGTGCGGTGAATAGGGGTTGTTGAGTCCAGTTCACTGAGCAAGGAGTATGTCTTTTCTATTACTTATTGGGTGTATGGAACGGTATCTGAGATAATTTGAAACCCTTGTTTTATGCATCACCGCACATCACCTTTCCCGTTAAGCAGCCATAGTGTGTTTTCTAAATGTGTGACTCTGTTCTGATTTGTAATTCAATTCAAGTGTAGCGGTTTTTACATTCCCTTTATAAGTGATAGCTTTTGATAAGTGTCTTTTTCTGTGTCACTTATTTCACTTAGAGACGTCGTACCTAAATCCACTCATCATGCTGCTACTAGCCTTATGACATTGATTTCATGGCTGAGTGGTATTCCATTGTACATAAGGACCACAACTTCTTTATCCATTTTTCTCTTTCCTGGGATATTTAAGGTTTCCTGAAGTGGAGGTTCTTGTCAACAGAGCAGGCCTAAACTTTGGGGTGCCTGAGTCTTGCTGATTTTTAGTTTTCCCAATTTATACACCCATGAGTGGACGTGCCCTATGCTCCCTAAGCTGTGTTTTCTCGATGTTTCAGGACACACCGTACCCTTATCCAGAGTGGCTGTTGGCAGTTTACATCCCGCCCATCAGCGTAGGAAGGCTCCTATTTCTCCATGGCCTGTCCTGCATTTGTGGTTTTGACACTTTTTTCAGCATGGCCCTTTGGACAGATGGGAAGCGAGACTTCTTTGTAGCGCTGATTTGCCTTTCCAGGTTGCTTGGTTGGCCAAAAAGGGCGTATGCGTTTTTTCCTGAATATATTCAGGAAAAAACGCATACGCCCTTTTTGGCCAAGGGCATCATTGTCGACGTTTTGCCGCTTTTCATGTGCTTTAAAGGCGATTCGAATCTACCTCCTGAAACCTGTTTCCTGCAACTCTGCCTTGCTTTCAAATCCTCTTCGTTGCGTTCCCTCAATATATTTGTGGACGAGATTTATCATTTATAACTCTGCAGGTTTGTGAATTGCAGTGCCCATGTGCTCCATTTTTCAACTGGCTTTTTTGGGAGCTGGCCGCAGAAGCGCGGGATTGCCTAAGGCCCTATTCTGGTTCCTGGCGGCAGGCTGAGCCTGTGGTTAATTCTTCTTCCTGATGGGAAAATAGAGTGACCTGGGCCTGTCCCAAAACCTACATCTAGTCTCTCATTGGTTGCCCCTCTTCCCGTTCATCCTCAGGACAAATTGCAACCTGTAGGGAACAGGAGGTTAAAGGTGCTGATTCTCCAAGTAGGGAGATTGCTAGTAAAGTAGCTGGAATGGCGAACCCGAGCACAAGGAGATGAGAAATGAGGTGCGTTTTAGAAACCTTTCAAATTCACACGATGTACCATCTTCTGGGTTCCTCATGCAAGTTTTCGATGTAGGAAGATGCCCTTGAACCTAGAGATTTGGGACCCATGGGATGGGTACCACGCAGTATTACTTTAAAGGGTCTGCGATGGCTCACCCAACCTCACCAAACCTCTCAGCCCCAAGAGTGTCCACCCTTATGTCTCATCCAGCTGTGGGTCTAGATATGGTCAACCCAGGTTGCGTCACAGCCCCTGAATGAATTTTGTAAGAATTTCTCTCTCTTTTACTGTCTTTGTTTCATGCGTTTTGAAAAATAATTTATTTTTATAATGGGGTTTAGCTGCTGTTCACGGCTGTGTTTATGCGGCTTTACACCCTCTTGACTCACTTCCAGAGAGATATCAATACATAGGTTTTAAGATTCTCACTAGTCGGATATATTCTTGTGCGGTGAATACGGGGTGTTGAGTCCAGTTCACTGAGCAAGGAGTAGGTCTTCTCTATTACATATTGGGTGTATGGAACGGTATCAGAGCTAATTTGAAACCCTTGTTTTATGCATCACCCCACCTCACCTTTCCCGTTAAGCAGCCATAGTGTGTTTTCAAAATGGGTGACTCTGTTCTGATTTGTAATTCAGTTCAAGTGTAGCGGTTTTTACATCCCTCTATAAGTGATATCTTTTGATATGTGTCTTTTTCTGTGTGACTTATTTCACTTAGAGTCGTCGTACCTAAATCCACTCATCATGCTGCTACTAGCCTTATGACATTGATTTCATGGCTGAGTGATATTCCATTGTATATAAGGACCACAACTTCTTTATCCATTTTTCTCTTTCCTGGGATATTTAAGGTGTCATGAAGTGGAGGTTCTTGTCAACAGAGCAGCCGTAAACTTTGGGGTGCCTGTCTCTTGCTGATTTTTAATTTTCCCAATTTATACGCCCATGAGTGGAAGTGCCCTATGCTCCCTAAGCTGTGTTTTTTCGATGTTTCAGGACACACCGTACACTTCTCCACAGTGGCTGTTGCCAATTTACATCCCGCCCATCACCGTAGCAAGGCTCCTATTTCTACATGGCCTGTCCTGCATTTGTGGTTTTGACACTTTTTTCAGCATGGCCCTTTAACCGATGGGAAGCGAGACTTCTTTGTAGCGCTGATTTGCCTTTCCAGGTTGCTTGGTTGGCCAAAAAGGGCGTATGCGTTTTTTCCTGAATATATTCAGGAAAAAACGCATACGCCCTTTTTGGCCAAGGGCATCATTGTCGACGTTTTGCCGCTTTTCATGTGCTTTAAAGGCGATTCGAATCTACCTCCTGAAACCTGTTTCCTGCAACTCTGCCTTGCTTTCAAATCCTCTTCGTTGCCTTCCCTCAATATATTTGTGGACGAGAGTTATCATTTATAACTCTGCAGGTTTGTGAATTGCAGTGGCCATGTGCTCCATTTTTCAACTGGCTTTTTTCGGAGCTGGCCGCAGAAGCGCGGGATTGCCTCAGGCACTATTCTGCTTCCCGGCGGCAGGCTGAGCCTGTGCTTAGTTCTTCTTCCTGATGGGAAAATAGAGTGACCTGTGCCTGTTCCAACACCTACATCTAGTCTCTCATTGGTTGCCCCTCTTCCCGTTCATCCTCAGGACAAATTGCAACCTGTACAGAACAGGAGGTCAAAGGTGTTGATTCTCCAAGTAGGGAGATTGCTAGTAAAGTAGCTGGAATGGTGAACCCGAGCACAAGGAGATGAGAAATGAGGTGCGTTTTAGAAACCTTTCAAAATCACACGGTGTACCATCTTCTGGGTTTCTCATGCATGTTTTCAATGCAGGAAGATGCCCTTAAAACTGGAGATTTGCGACCCATGGGATGGGTACCACGCAGTATTACCTTAAAGGGTCTGTGTTTGCTCACCCAACCTCACCGAACCTGTCAGCCCCAAGAGTGTCCACCCTTAGGTCTCATCCAACTGTGGGTCTAGATATTTTCAATCCAGGTTGCATCACAGCCCCTGAACGAATTGTGTAAGAATTTCTCTCTCTTTCACTGTCTTTGTTTTACGGGTTTCTACAAGTAATTTATTTTTATAATGGGGTTTAGCTGCTTTTCACGGCTGTGTTTATGCGGGTTTACACCCACTTGACACACTTCCAGAGGGATACCAATACATAGGTTTTAAGATTCTCACTAGTCAGATATATACTTGTGCGGTGAATAGGGGGTGTTGAGTCCAGTTCACTGAGCAAGGAGTAGGTCTTGTCTATTACATATTGGGTGTATGGAACGGTATCTGATCTAATTTGAAACCCTTGTTTTATGCATCACACCACCTCATCTTTCCCGTTAAGCAGCCATAGTGTGTTTTCTAAACGTGTGACTCTGTTCTCTTTTGTAATTCAGTTCAAGTGTAGCAGTTTTTACATTCCCTCTATAAGTGATAGCTTATGATAAGTGTCTTTTTCTGTGTGACTTATTTCACTTAGAGTCGTCGTACCTAAATCCACTCATCATGATGCTACTAGCCTTAAGACATTGATTTCATGGCTGAGTGATATTCCATTGTACATAAGGACCACAACTTCTTTATCCATTATTCTCCTTCCTGGGATATTTAAGGTGTCATGAAGTGGAGGTTCTTGTCAACAGAGCAGCCATAAACTTTGGGGTGCCTGTCTCTTGCTGATTTTTAATTTTCCCAATTTATACGCCCATGAGTGGAAGTGCCCTATGCTCCCTAAGCTGTGTTTTTTCGATGTTTCAGGCCACACCGTAAACTTCTCCAGAGTGGTTGCTGGCAATTTACATACCGCCCATCAGTGTAGCAAGGCTTTCATTTCTCAATGGCCTGTCCTGCTTTTGTGGTTTTGACAGTTTTTTCAGCATGGCCCTTTTGACCGATGGGAAGCGAGACTTCTTTGTAGCACTGATTTACCTTTCCAGGTTGCTTGGTGGGCCAAAAAGGGCGTATGCGTTTTTTCCTGAATATATTCAGGAAAAAACGCATACGCCCTTTTTGGCCAAGGGCATCATTGTCGACGTTTTGCCACTTTTCATGTGCTTTAAAGGCGATTCGAATCTACCTCCTGAAACCAGTTTCCTGCAATTCTGCCTTGCTTTCAAATCCTCTTCGTTGCCTTCCCTCAATATATTTGTGGACGAGAGTTATCATTTATAACTCTGCAGGTTTGTGAATTGCAGTGCCCATGTGCTCCATTTTTCAACTGGCTTTTTTGGGAGCTGGCCGCAGAAGCACGGGATTGCATCACGCCCTATTCTGGTTCCGGGCGGTAGGCTGAGCCTGTGGTTAATTCTTCTTCCTGATGGGAAAATAGAGTGACCTGTGCCTGTCCCAACACCTATATGTAGTCTCTCATTGGTTGCCCCTCTTCCCATTCATCCTTAGGACAAATTGCAACCTGTATGGAACAGGAGGTTAAAGGTGCTGATTCTCCAAGTAGGGAGATTGCTAGTAAAGTAGCTGGAATGGCGAACCCGAGCACAAGGAGATGAGAAATGAGGTGCGTTTCAGAAACCTTTCCCGATCAGACGGTGTACCATCATCTAGGTTTCCCATGCGTGTTTTCGATGCAGGAAGATGCCCTTGAAACTGGAGATTTGGGACCCATGGGATGGGTACCACGCAGTATTACTTTAAAGGGTCTGCGTTTGCTCACCCAACCTCACCAGACCTGTCAGCCCCAAGAGTGTCCACCCTTAGGTCTCATCCACCTGTTGGTCTAGAATTGGTCAATCCATGTTGCATCACGGCCCCTGAAAGAATTGTGTAAGAACTTCTCTCTCTTTCACTGTCTTTGTTTTACGGGTTTTTACAAGTAATTTATTTTTATAATGGGGTTTAGCTGCTTTTCACGGCTGTGTTTATGCGGCTTTACACCCACTTGACACACTTCCAGAGAAATATCAATACATAGGTTTTAAGATTCTTACTAGTCAGATATATACTTGTGCGGTGAATAGGGGGTGTTGAGTCCAGTTCACTGAGCAAGGAGTAGGTCTTGTCTATTACATATTGGGTGTATGTAACGGTATCTGTGCTAATTTGAAACCCTTGTTTTATGCATCACCCCACCTCACCTTTCCCGTTAAGCAGCCATAGTGTGTTTTCTAAACGTGTGACTCTGTTCTCTTTTGTAATTCAGTTCAAGTGTAGCGGTTTTTACATTCCCTCTATAAGTGATAGCTTACGATAAGTGTCTTTTTCTGTGTGACTTATTTCACTTAGAGTCGTCGTACCTAAATCCACTCATCATGCTGCTACTAGCATTATGACATTGATATCATGTCTGAGTGATATTCCATTGTACATAAGGACCACAACTTCTTTATCCATTTTTATCTTTCCTGGGATATTTAAGGTGTCATGAAGTGGAGGTTCTTGCAAACAGAGCAGCCCTAAACTTTGGGGTGCCTGTGTCTTGCTGATTTTTAGTTTTCCCAATTTATACGCCCATGAGTGGAAGTGCCCTATGCTCCCTAAGCTGTGTTTTTTCGATGTTTCAGGACACACCGTACACTTCTCCAGAGTGGCTGTTGGCAATTTACATACCGCCCATCAGCGTGGCAAGGCTCCCATTTCTCCTTGGCCTGTCCTGCATTTGTGGTTTTGACACTTTTTTCAGCATGGCCCTTTTGACCGATGGGAAGCGAGACTTCTTTGTAGCGCTGATTTGCCTTTCCAGGTTGCTTGGTTGGCCAAAAAGGGCGTATGCGTTTTTTCCTGAATATATTCAGGAAAAAACGCATACGCCCTTTTTGGCCAAGGGCATCATTGTCGACGTTTTGCCGCTTTTCATGTGCTTTAAAGGCGATTCGAATCTACCTCCTGAAACCTGTTTCCTGCAACTCTGCCTTGCTTTCAAATCCTCTTCGTTGCCTTCCCTCAATATATTTGTGGACGAGAGTTATCATTTATAACTCTGCAGGTTTGTGAATTGCAGTGCCCATGTGCTCCATTTTTCAACTGGCTTTTTTCGGAGCTGGCCGCAGAAGCGCGGGATTGCCTCAGGCACTATTCTGCTTCCCTCTGGCAGGCTGAGCCTGTGCTTAATTCTTCTTCCTGATGGGAAAATAGAGTGATCTGTGCCTGTTCCAACACCTACATCTAGTCTCTCATTGGTTGCCCCTCTTCCCGTTCATCCTCAGGACAAATTGCAACCTGTACAGAACAGGAGGTTAAAGGTGTTGATTCTCCAAGTAGGGAGATTGCTAGTAAAGTAGCTGGAATGGTGAACCCGAGCACAAGGAGATGAGAAATGAGGTGCGTTTTAGAAACCTTTCCCGATCACATGGTGTACCATCTTCTGGGTTTCTCATGCATGTTTTCAATGCAGGAAGATGCCCTTAAAACTGGAGATTTGGGACCCATGGGATGGGTACCACGCAGTATTACCTTAAAGGGTCTGTGTTTGCTCTCCCAACCTCACCAAACCTGTCAGCCCCAAGAGTGTCCACCCTTAGGTCTCATCCAACTGTGGGTCTAGATATTTTCAATCCAGGTTGCATCACAGCCCCTGAACGAATTGTGTAAGAATTTCTCTCTCTTTCACTGTCTTTGTTTTACGGATTTCTACAAGTAATTTATTTTTATAATGGGGTTTAGCTGCTTTTCACGGCTGTGTTTATGCGGCTTTACACCCTCTTGACACACTTCCAGGGGGATATCAATACATAGGTTTTAAGATTCTCACTTGTCAGATATATACTTGTGCGGTGAATAGGGGGTGTTGAGTCCAGTTCACTGAGCAAGGAGTAGGTCTTGTCTATTACATATTGGGTGTATGGAACGGTATCTGATCTAATTTGAAACCCTTGTTTTATGCATCACACCACCTCATCTTTCCCGTTAAGCAGCCATAGTGTGTTTTCTAAACGTGTGACTCTGTTCTCTTTTGTAATTCAGTTCAAGTGTAGCAGTTTTTACATTCCCTCTATAAGTGATAGCTTATGATAAGTGTCTTTTTCTGTGTGACTTATTTCACTTAGAGTCGTCGTACCTAAATCCACTCATCATGATGCTACTAGCCTTAAGACATTGATTTCATGGCTGAGTGATATTCCATTGTACATAAGAACCACAACTTCTTTATCCATTTTTCTCTTTCCTGGGATATTTAAGGTGTCATGAAGTGGAGGTTCTTGTCAACAGAGCAGCCCTAAACTTTGGGGTGCCTGTGTCTTGCTGATTTTTAGTTTTCCCAATTTATACGCCCATGAGTGGACGTGCCCTATGCTCCCTAAGCTGTGTTTTCTCGATATTTCAGGACACACCATACACTTCTCCAGAGTGGCTGTTGGCAATTTACATCCCGCCCATCAGCGTAGCAAGGCTCCCATTTCTCCATGGCCTGTCCTGCATTTGTGGTTTTGACACTTTTTTCAGCATGGCCCTTTTGACCGATGGGAAGCGAGACTTCTTTGTAGCGCTGATTTGCCTTTCCAGGTTGCTTGGTTGGCCAAAAAGTGCGTATGCATTTTTTCCTGAATATATTCAGGAAAAAACGCATACGCCGTTTTTGGCAAAGTGCATCATTGTCGACGTTTTGCCCCTTTTCTTGAGCTTTAAATGCGATTCGAATCTACCTCCTGAAATCTGTTTCCTGCAATACTGCCTTGCTTTCAAATCCTCTTCGTTGCTTTCCCTCAATATATTTGTGGACGAGAGTTATCATTTATAACTCTGCAGGTTTGTGAATTGCAGTGCCCCTGAGCTCCATTTTTCAACTCGCTTTTTTGGTAGCTGGCCGCAAAAGCGCGGGATTGCCTCAGGCCCTATTCTGGTTCCTGGCGGCAGGCTGAGCCTGTGGTTAATTCTTCTTCCTGATGGGAAAATAGAGTGACCTGTGCCTGTCCCAACACCTAGATCTAGTCTCTCATTGGTTGCTCCTCTTCCCGTTCATCCTCAGGACAAATTCCAACCTGTACAGAACAGGAGGGTAAAGGTGCTGATTCTCCAAGAAGGGAGATTGCTAGTAAAGTAGCTGGAATGGCGAACCCGAGCACAAGGAGGTGAGAAATGAGGTGCGTTTTAGAAACCTTTCCCGATCACACGGTGTACCATCTTCTGGGTTTCTCATGCATGTTTTCGATGCAGGAAGATGCCCTTGAAACTGGAGATTTGGGACCCATGGGATGGGTACCACGCAGTATTACTTTAAAGGGTCTGCGTTTGCTCACCCAACCTCACCAGACCTGTCAGCTCCAAGAGTGTCCACCCTTAGGTCTCATCCACCTGTTGGTCTAGAATTGGTCAATCCATGTTGCATCACGGCCCCTGAACGAATTGTGTAAGAATTTCTCTCTCTTTCACTGTCTTTGTTTTACGGGTTTTTACAAGTAATTTAGTTTTATAATGGGGTTTAGCTGCTTTTCACGGCTGTGTTTATGCGGCTTTACACCCACTTGACACACTTCCAGAGAAATATCAATACATAGGTTTTAAGATTCTTACTAGTCAGATATATACTTGTGCGGTGAATAGGGGGTGTTGAGTCCAGTTCACTGAGCAAGGAGTAGGTCTTGTCTATTACATATTGGGTGTATGTAACGGTATCTGTGCTAATTTGAAACCCTTGTTTTATGCATCACCCCACCTCACCTTTCCCGTTAAGCAGCCATAGTGTGTTTTCTAAACGTGTGACTCTGTTCTCTTTTGTAATTCAGTTCAAGTGTAGCGGTTTTTACATTCCCTCTATAAGTGATAGCTTACGATAAGTGTCTTTTTCTGTGTGACTTATTTCACTTAGAGTCGTCGTACCTAAATCCACTCATCATGCTGCTACTAGCATTATGACATTGATATCATGTCTGAGTGATATTCCATTGTACATAAGGACCACAACTTCTTTATCCATTTTTATCTTTCCTGGGATATTTAAGGTGTCATGAAGTGGAGGTTCTTGCAAACAGAGCAGCCCTTAACTTTGGGGTGCCTGTGTCTTGCTGATTTTTAGTTTTCCCAATTTATACGCCCATGAGTGGAAGTGCCCTATGCTCCCTAAGCTGTGTTTTTTCGATGTTTCAGGACACACCGTACACTTCTCCAGAGTGGCTGTTGGCAATTTACATACCGCCCATCAGCGTGGCAAGGCTCCCATTTCTCCTTGGCCTGTCCTGCATTTGTGGTTTTGACACTTTTTTCAGCAGGGCCCTTTTGACGGATCGGAAGCGAGACTTCTTTTTCGCGCTGATTTGCCTTTCCAGGTTGCTTGGTTGGCCAAAAAGGGCGTATGCGTTTTTTCCTGAATATATTCAGGAAAAAACGCATACGCCCTTTTTGGCCAAGGGCATCATTGTCGACGTTTTGCCGCTTTTCATGTGCTTTAAAGGCGATTCGAATCTACCTCCTGAAATGTGTTTCCTGCAGTTCTGCCTTGCTTTCAAATCCTCTTCGTTGCCTTCCCTCAATATATTTGTGGACGAGAGTTATCATTTATAACTCTGCAGGTTTGTGAATTGCAGTGCCCATGTGCTCCATTTTTCAACTGGCTTTTTTGGGAGCTGGCCGCAGAAGTGCGGGATTGCCTCAGGCCCTATTCTGGTTCCGGGCGGCAGGCTGAGCCTGTGGTTATTTCTTCTTCCTGATGGGAAAATAGAGTGACCTGTGCCTGTCCCAACACCTAGATCTAGTCTCTCATTGGTTGCCCCTCTTCCTGTTCATCCTCAGGACAAATTGCAACCTGTATGGAACAGGAGCTTAAAGGTGCTGTTTCTCCATGTAGGGAGATTACTAGTTAAGAAGCTGGAATGGTGAACCCGAGCACAAGGAGATGAGAAATGTGGTGCGTTTCAGAAACCTTTCCCGATCAGACAGTGTACCATGATCTGGGTTACTCATGCATGTTTTCGATGTAGGAAGATGCCCTTGAACCTGGAGATTTGGGACCCATGGGATGGGGACCACGCAGTATTACTTTAAAGGGTCAGCGTTTGCTCACCCAACCTCACCAAACCTCTCAGCCCCAAGAGTGTCCACCCTTATGTCTCATCCAGCTGTGGGTCTAGATATGGTCAATCCAGGTTGCATCACAGCCCCTGAACGAATTTTGTAAGAATTACTCTCTCTTACACTGTCTTTGTTTTACAGGTTTTTAAAAGTAATTTATTTTTAAAATGGGTTTTAGCTGCTTTTCACGGCTGTGTTTATGCCGCTTTACACTCACTTGACTCTCTTCCAGAGAGAGATCAATACATAGGTTTTCAGATTCTTACTACTCAGATATATTCTTGTGCGCTGAATAGGGGGTGTTGAGTCTAGTTCACTGAGCAAGGAGTAGGTCTTGTCTACTACATATTGGGTTTATGGAACGGTATCTGAGCTAATTTGAAACCCTTGTTTTATGCATCACCCCTCCTCACCTTTCCCGTTAAGCAGCCATAGTGTGTTTTTAAAATGGGTGACTCTGTTCTGTTTTGTAATTCAGTTTAAGGGTAACGGTTTTTACATTCCCTCTATAAGTGATATCTTATGATAAGTGTCTTTTTCTGTGTGACTTATTTCACTTAGAATCGTCGTACCTAAATCCACTCATCATGCTGCTACTAGCCTTATGATATTGATTTCATGGCTGAGTGATATTCCATTGTACATAAGTACCACAACTTCTTTACCATTTTTCTCATCCCTGGGATATTTAAGATGTACACAAGTGGAGGTTCTTGTAACCAGAGCAGCCCTAAACTTTGGGGTGCCTGTGTCTTGTTGATTTTAATTTTTCCAATTTATACGCCCATGAATGGATGTGCCCCTTTCTCTCTAGCTGTGTTTTTTAGATGTTTTAGGAAACACCGTACCGTTCTCCAGAGTCGCCATTGGCAATTTACATCCCGACCATCAGTGTAACAATGCTCCCTTTCCTCCCTGGCCTCTCCTGTATTTTTTTTACACTTTTTTAGGAAGGCCCTTTTGACCGATGGGAAGTGAGACTTCTTTGTAGTGCTGCATTGCATTTCCGGCTTGCTTGGTTGGCCAAAAAGGGCCTATGCGTTTTTTCCTGAATTTATTCAGAAAAAAACACATATGCTCTTTTTGGCCATGTGCATCGTTGTCGACTTTTGGCCGCTTTTCATGTGCTTTAGGGGCTATTCGAATCTAACTCCTGAAATCTGTTTCCTGCATTTCTGCCTTGCTTTCCAATCCTGTTCATTGCCTTCCCTCAATATAGTTTTGGACGATAGTTATAATTTATAACTCTGCAGGTTTGTGAATTGCAGTGCCCCTGAGCTCCATTTTTCAACTCGCTTTTTTGGGAGCTGTCCGCAGAACCGCTGCTTTGCTTCTGGCCCTACTCTGGTTCCCGGTGGCAGGCTAAGCCTTTGCTTAATTCTTCTTCCTGATTGGAAATTAGAGTGACATGTGCCTGTCCGAACATCTAGGGCTTGGCTCTCCTTGTTTCTCCTCCTTCCCCTTCTTCCTTTGGAAAAATTCCAAATTTTGTGCAACTGGATGTTGAAGGTGCTGACATCCTCAGGTGGGGAGATTTTAAGGAAAAAGGCTGGAGGTGTGAACCCGACAACCAGGAAATTAGGAGTTTTGGTGCCTTTTCCAAAATCTCCCTGATCCAACCGTGTTCCATCTTCTGGGTGTCACAGGCATGTTTTAGCTGTAGGAAAGGTCCTGTGTATGTAAGGAGAACACCAGGGATTTTTCCAAATCAGTGTCTCCCCGAACTCCAATCTGGGGAATTTTTAAGCTACTGGTACATGTGTGTTCATTAAGGGACTTGGGCCGTAGGCAGAGTCCGAACTTTAGATGATTGAAGTCTTCAGGTTCAGAAACGCTCACCATCGGCCTCCTTTAGTTTCCATTTTATCTGTAGTTGATAGATGATGTCGATATAGATATCTATTGTATTTCAGATTATTTCCCCTTAGGGGTCATTACAAAATATTGAGTATAGTTCCCTGTGTTATACAGTAGTTCCTTGTTGATGATATATTTTATACATAGCAGTGTGTATATGTTAATCTGAAACTGTTAATTTATCCCTCCTCCCACCTTTCCCCTTTGGTAATAAAAAATATAAGATTTTATACTTCTCAGAAATCTAGGAGCTGAAAGAGAGGTATCATTTTCAATGGAAAATCAGTCAAAACAAGGTTGAAACTTCAACCAAGATTATTAGATGTACATCCTTGGAAAGAAATCACTGCATTTCTCTACTGTTGACCTGACAAATAAGACAAACCCCTCAACTGAACTTGCTTATAATAAAGTGATGGAAATATCAAATGGAAGTGTTAGAAACATCTTATTTTACACGAGCCTTATACACTGCTCTATGTTAATTACAGTTTGGCTCGCACATCTGTTCTTTGAAGTTACAATGTTCTCAAATTCTGTTACTGATCCTGCAGAGTGGGCCCCAACAAGGGTCTCCCTGCCTAGTGTCATTGGAGCCAACAGATCGAGACTGACTTTGGTTCAGAAGCAAAGGAAAACTTTATATTATGATCAGAGAATGGAGAGGTGAGAGTGTGTGCTCCCCTGCGGGTTGTGGGCCGGGCTGCTGTGTAGAGATCCTGGCACCGTCAGCGGGAGGGAGGGGGCGGAGCTCTCGAGGGCCGGGTTGGCTGGAGCTCAGGCTCTATGTCGCAGAGTCTGCACGGGGCCCCACGAGCTGAGGTGTCGGCCCAGCCATTTTGCACTAGGAAATCGGGTCTGAAGTGTCGGGTGTGGGACCTCTGCATGTGGAAACCTAGGAGCAAGTGAAATTAGACAAAGCACAAAGGAAAAAAATGGTTAGACTTTATTTTATTGCCCAGATTCTATTTTCATCTCCCAGGAATTTTTCTTGGGCTTTGCCAGTGACAAAGCCCTCCTCTGCCTTTTGTCCCATTCCTCATTCTTGGGGTGCTGAGGGTGCAGACACCTCTTCTGTAAATGCTTCGTGCTGAGTTGGGTGTCCTCATACCCGGGGCGAGGGGGAGGACTTCTCCCAAGCAGCCTCCAGGTGAGGTTGATTGTCCCCAGGCCTCCTCCCTCACTGCTCGTCTGCCTGAGCACCAGCATTGGAAGTTTTATAGATTCTAATGACCTTTAAGGGTCCAGGAAAGAGATGTGCAGAGACGCTGGGGTGGGGGTGGGCCGTTTTACCCTGCTCCACATTGGTTCGGCCCCCTTAGGCTGACAGTTCCTGCTAGCCTAGATGCTCTGACCAGTACTCTGCGCTTTCTTCAGTTAGGCCACCTAATTAACGTACAAACAACACCAGGTGTCAGAGCCCTGCTTGCTCAACTCCCAGACAGTCCAGGGCTGGTGGTGATCCAGGACCTTGACGGCCACTCAGTCAACGGCCTTTTGAAGTAGCCAGGAGTACAGCCGGTCTCATTGGCCGCCGTCACCGCGGTGTCTGTAGGCTTTTCTATGGTGGCAGCGTTATTTACGGTTCCCCTGCCAAGTTTATTAGCTCCGCTCTGGGTGCAGTAAGTCCTGTAAGCAATAGTCTGCTCTTTTGGGACACACTCTTGTTGTTTTCTGAGAGAAGCTCCAGGTCAAGTGATGGTCAAACGAGTCGTCATGGGGGCCCATTGCTCCA
This sequence comes from Eschrichtius robustus, assembly GCF_028021215.1. Taxonomy (NCBI): domain Eukaryota; kingdom Metazoa; phylum Chordata; class Mammalia; order Artiodactyla; family Eschrichtiidae; genus Eschrichtius; species Eschrichtius robustus. The sequence continues at coordinate 161,928 of NW_027175163.1, forward strand.
GGTTTTCTCTCTGGAGGTTGGTGTTGGAGGGCCTCCTCACTCGAGGTCATTGTGCCCACGGAGCAATCCCTGCAACTTCAGGGCATGGTGGGTGGTTAGGATCACCAAGTGGCGTCCTTTTCCCTTAGGTGGGAGCTGGCCTTGCGGGCTGCTGATTTCCAGGTTTTTAGATACCCCCAGTATCCTGGTCGGATGGGGTGGCTGGCCAATGCCTGGAGGGCATTCTTGCATTGTTCCATTTCAAGTGGTCCCAGTTTTTGCACTAATACTCCAAGGGCGATTCGCCTTGGACCAGGAATGTAAAGGTCAAAGGGTTTAGCTAACTTAGGGAGGTCCAGGGCAAGGATCTGAACTGACTGCTCTTTCCATTCTTGAAAGGCCGCTTCTGGATTCTATTCAAAAGGATCATCATCTTTTCCTTTCAGTGTTTCATATAGAGGCCCAGCTATTAGACTGTAGTTAGGGATCCAGATGCAGCAAACCCCGGTCTCCCCAGGAACCCCTAAGCTGTCTTCTAGTTTCAGGAAGGGTGAGGCTGCAAATGGCTTCTTCCCTTTCCTGGGGTGGGCTTTTCCGACCTTCTGTGCGAATGAAGCCCAGGAAGGTCACCTTAGTTTGTGATATTTGAGCCTTTTTCTTGGACACCTTCTATCTTTTATTGGCTAGGTAGTTCAGAGGCCTCCTTAGTCGGGCTGGTGATCAGAATGTCATCTGCATATTGAAGGAGGGTTCCCTTCTCCAGAGGTAGATTTTTTAGGTCTTTAGCTAACGTTTCCCCAAAGATGGTGTGGGAATTTTTGAACCCCTGGGGCAGGACGGCCCAGCAGTATTGTTTTTGTTGTATGTTGAGTCCTGCCACTCACAGCCAAAATTTCTTGTGACTCTGGGACGAATGGAATACAGAAGAAGGCATCATTGAAGTCTAATACAGAATACCATGTCCTGGTGGATGGTAGAATGACCAGCAGGGTGTAGGAATTAGGAACTACTAGATGTATATCCTCTGTGGCTTCACTGACTGTCCTGGCGTCCTCTACCAGGTCCCCAGCAGCTCACGGGGCTCTTGTGGTCAGGTCCCTCCCAGGATATGGAGCTCACCTGGGCAGGTACCCAGCAGCCCACGGGGCTGTGGTGGTTAGGCCCCTCCCAGGATATGGAGCTCACCTGGGCAGGTACCCAGCAGCCCATGGGGCCATCATGGTCAGGCCCCTCCCAGGATATGGAGCTCACCTGGGCAGGTACGCAGCAGCCCACGGGGCTCTCGTGGGCATGCCCCTCCCTGGATATGGAGCTCCCGTGGACAGGTACCCCGACAGGGCTGGGCACACAGGAACTGTGCACATAGCCCTCATTGCAGAGCACCCCCAGCACACCTGTCACTCAGAGCTGACACAGAGCACCTCAGAGCAGAGCTTGAACTAATAAACAGCAGCTCCAACAGGTCTGTGACCCTAGGCTTCACTCTGTGCGGCCTCCCTCTGCCTGGTCTTCTAGGGGCTTCCACAGCAGCCGGGGCACCAGGCCTCTGTCTCCACCCACCACCCCTCCTCTCCCTGACTCCTGGGTTCCTCTCATTAGCAGAGGGTCTTCTTGAAGTTGTCTCCCACTCCTGGACCAGATAAAATGATTAGAAAACAAGCCAGGGCTGCCGCCCCTTATCTATCCTGACTCTCGGGACCCTACACCTGTTCCTTGGATCTGGCCGGTGCAGCAAGGCCCATTTTCTGCAAATCTGAGCCCCTGAGGGGCGAGGATTGGCTGACCTGGGCAGCCTGACCCGGCCGGCCAGCCCTTCCCAGGTGTGCCTGGGTTGAGGTCAATATAAACACCCCTCCAGGCAGCAAAAGCCTCTGCAGCTGTGCCTGACGCCATATTCTCTGCCCCGTCAGCAGTCTCGGGGTTGGGCTGGTGGGAGGCAGTAGGGCCCACGGCTCTATGAGTGGCCCGTTGTGACTGGGGCTCTACTGGACTTTCTGCAGGAGTTGCCGGGCTGCCACCTGCTAAAGAAGAGGATGTGTCACCCATACTTGCTGCTGGAATTTCTCCCCGGGCAGAGGTAAGGAAGGAAAAAAGCAGTGGGGGCCGGGACAGGAGGGGTACCTCAGGCAGGGAAATGGAAAGTTTCCAGACGAGCGCCCGGGGCCAGGACCATCCTGGCTGGCCTGCAGGCACCAAGTCGGCCTGCGTGCTGTCGCTGGTGTGACTCCAAGCCCCTTCCTCTAGTTTTTAGTCTTTGCACACATTCAGGTGTTTTACCTGGGAACGGTGGGAAAAGTTCAGCAGCAGCTGGCCTGGGGCTCAGCTCACGTTTAGTCAGAGACGCCTCCTCACGGTCCCCCAGCTTTGCAATGAGGACGCTCCTTGTGTGGGGGCTGCTGGCTGCATGGGAGATGATTCCCCACCTGTGACCAACTTAAGAATTGTTTACCACTGGAGCAAGTGCGCTGATAGGGTTTTCCTCTGTATGACCAGTGGGTTCAGTTTTTTTTTTTTTTCTTTTTTGGTTCAAGGTAAGTTTTATTCCTCTTTTTGTATTTATGGATATAAGCATGGAAATCATTCATTCATATAAATACGTCTATGGGAAGGACAGAACTTTTTTTTCTGTTTTATTTTCTTAAGTATTATTTATTTTTTAATTTTTGAATTTATTTTATTCATTTTTTTATACAGCAGGCTCTTATTGGTTATCTATTTTATACATATAAGTGTATATATGTCAATCCCAGGGTCGCAATTCATCCCACTACCACCACCCTGCCACTTTCCCCCCTTGGTGTCCATACATTTGTTCTCTACATCTGTGTCTCTATTTCTGCCTTGCAAACCAGTTCATCTTTACCATTTTTCTAGGTTCTACATGTATGCGTTAATATACGATATTTGTTTTTCTCTTTCTGACTTACTTCACTCTGTATGACAGTCTCTAGATCTATCCACGTCTCTACAAATGACCCAATTTCATTCCTTTTTATGGCTGAGTAATATTCCATTTTATATATGTAGCACATCTTTTCCGTTCGTCTGTCTATGGGCATTTAGGTTGCTTCCATGACCTGGCTATTGTAAATAGTGCTGCAATGAATATTGTGGTGAATATGTCTTTTTGAATTATGGTTTTCTCTGGGTATATGGCCAGTAGTGGGATTGCTGGGTCATATGGTAATTCTATTTTTAGTTTTTTAAGGAACCTCCATACTGTTCTCCATAGTGACTGTATCAATTTACATTCCCACAAATAGTGTAAGAGGGTTCCCTTTTCTCCACACCCTCTCCAGCATTTGTTGTTTGTAGATTTTCTGATGATGCCCATTCTAACTCGTGTGAGGTGATACCTCATTGTAGTTTTGGTTTATATTTCTCTAATAATTAGTGATGTTGAGTAGCTTTTCATGTGTTTCTTGGTCATCTGTATGTCTTCTTGGGACAAATGTCTATTTACGTCATCTGCCCATTTTTGGATTGGTTTGTTTGTTTTTTTACTGTTGAGCTGCATGAGCTGTTTATATACATTGGAGATTAATCCTTTGTCCATTGATTCGTTTGCAAATATTTTCTCCCATTCTGAGCGTTGTCTTTTCGTCTTGTTTGTAGTTTCCTTTGCTTTGCAAAAGCTTTTAGGTTTCATTTGCTCCCATTTGTTTTTTTTTTTTTTTTTTTTTTTTTTATTCCATTACTCTAGGAGGTGGATCAAAAAATATCTTGCTGTGATTTATGTCAAAGAGTATTCTTCCTATGTTTTCCTCTAAGAGTTTTATAGTGTCCGGTCTTACATTTCGGTCTCTAATCCATTTGGAGTTTATTTTTTGTGTATGGTGTTAGGGAGTGTTCTAATTTCATTCTTTTACATGTAGCTGTCCATTTTTCCCAGCACCACTTATTGAAGAGACTGTCTTTTCTCCATTGTATACCCTTGCCTCCTTTGTCATAGATTAGTGTGCCATAGGTGTGTAGGTTTATCTCTGGGCTTTCTTTTTTTTTTTTTTTTTTACATCTTTATTGGAGTATAATTGCTTTACAATTGTGTGTTAGTTTCTGCTGTATAAAAAAGTGAATCAGCTATGCGTATACATATAACACCATATCCCCTCCCTCTTGCACCTCCCTCTCACTCCCTTATCCCACCCTTTTAGGTGGTCACAAAGCACAGAGCTGATCTCCCTGTGCTATGTGGCTGCTTCCCAGTAGCTATCAATTTCAATTTTACATTTGGTAGTGTATATATGTCCATACCACTCTCTCACTTTGTCCCAGCTTACCCTTCCCTCTCCCCATGTCCTCAAGTCCTTTCTCTACGTCTGTGTCCTTAATCCTTTCCTGCCCCTACGTTCTTCATAAACTTTTTTTTTTTAGATTCCATATATATGTGTTAGCATACGGTATTTGTTTTTCTCTTTCTGACTTACTTCACTCTGTAGGACAGACTCTAGATCCATCCACCTCACTAAAAATAACTCAATTTCGCTTCTTTTTATGGCAGAATAATGTTCCATTGTATATATGTGCCACATCTTCTTTATCCATTTATCTGTTGATGGACACTTAGGTTGCTTCCATGTCCTGGCTATTGTAAATAGAGCTACAGTGAACATTGTGGTACATGACTCTTTTTGAATTATGGTTTTCTCAGGGTAAATGTCCAGGAGTGGGTTTGCTGGGTTGTATGGTAGTTCTATTTTTAGTTTTTAAGGAAGCCCCATACCGTTCTACCTAGTGGCTATATCAATTTACATTCCCACCAACAGTGCAAGAGGGTTCCCTTTTCTCCAATAAATGCCTCTCCAGCATTTACTGTTGGTAGATTTTTTGATGATGGCCATTCTGACTGGTGTGAGGTGATACCTCACTGTAGTTTTGATTTGCATTTCTCTAATGATTAGTGATGCTCAGCATCCTTTCATGTGTTTGTTGGCAACCTGTATATCTTCTTTGGAGAAATTTCTATTTAGGTCTTCTGCCCATTTTTGGATTGGGTTGTTTGGTTTTGTGATATTGAGCTACATGAGCTGCTTTTTGTAGATTAATCCTTTGCCATTTGCTTCATTTGAAAATATTTTCTCCCATTCTGATGGTTGTCTTTTCATCTTGCTTAAGTTTTCCTTTGCTGTGCAAAAGAATTTATGTTTCATTCGGTCCCATTTTTTAATTTTTGTTTTTATTTCCATTTCTCTAGGAGGTGGGTCAAAAAGGATCTTGCTGTGATTTATGTCATAGACTGTTCTGCTTATGTTTTCTTCTAAGAGTTTTATAGTGGCTGGTCTTATATTTAGGTCTCTAATCCATTTTGAGTTACTTTTGTGTATGGTGTTAGGGAGTGTACTAATTTCATTCTTTTACATGTAGCTGTCCAGTTTTCCCAGCACCACTTACTGAAGACACTGTCTTTTCTCCATTGTATACCCTTGCCTCCTTTGTCATAGATTAGTTAACCATAGGTACGTGGGTTTATCTCTGTGCTTTCTATCCTTTTCTATTGACCTATATTTCTGTGTTTGTGTCAGTACCATATTATCTTGATTACTGTAGCTTTGTAATATAGTCTGAAGTCTGGAAGTCTGATTCCTCCAGCTCTTTTTTTTCCCCCTCAAGACTGCTTTGGCTATCCAGGGTCTTTTGTGTCTCCCTACAAATTTTAAGATTTTTTTTCTTGTTCTGTAGAAAATGCCAAAGGTATTTTGATCGGGATTGCATTGAATCTGTAGATTGCTTTGGGTAGTATAGTCATTTTCACAATATTGATTCTTCTAATCCAAGGACATGGTATATGTCTCCATCTGTTTATATCATCTTTGATTTCTTTCATCAGTGTCTTATAGTTTTCTGAGTACAGGTCTTTTACTTCCTTAGGTAGGTTTATTCCTAGGTATTTTATTCTTTTTGTTGCAGTGGTAATGGGATTGTTTCCTTAATTTCTCTTTCTGATCTTTCATTGTTAGTGTATAGGAATGCAAGCAATTTCTGTGCATTAATTTTGTATCCTGCAACTTTACCAAATTCATTGATTAGCTCCAGTGGTTTTCTGGTGGCATCTTTAAGATTCTCTATCTATGATATCATGTCATCTGCAAACAGTGACAATTTTACTTCTTCTTTTCCGTTTTGTATTCCTTTTATTTCTTTTTCTTCTCTGATTGCCATGGCTAGGACTTCCAAAACTATGTTGAATAGCAGTGGTGAGAGTAGACATCCTCGTCTTGTTCCTGATCTTAGAGGAAACGCTTTCAGTTTTTCACCATTGAGAATGCTGTTTGCTGTGGGTTTGTCATATATGGCCTTTATTATGTTGAGGTAGTTTCCGTCTATGCCCACACTCTGCAGAGTTTTTATCGTAAATGAGTGTTGAATTTTCTCAAAATCTTTTCCTTCATCTATTGAGATGACCATATGGTTTTATTCTACAATTTGTTAATATGGTGTATCACATTGATTTGTGTATATTGAAGAATCCTTGCATCCCTGGGATAAACCCCACTTGATCATGGTGTATGATCCTTTTAATGTGTTGTTCGATTCTGTTTGCTAGTATTTTGTTGAGGATTTTTGCATCTATATTCATCAGGGATATTGGTCTATAATTTTCTTTCCTTGTAGTATCTCTGTCTGATTTTGGTATCAGGGTGATGGTGGTCTCATAGAATGAGTTTGGGAGTGTTCCTTCCCCTGCAATTGTTTTGAAGAATTTGAGAAGGTTGGGTGTTAGCTCTTCTCTAAATGTTTGATAGAATTCACCTGTAATGCCATCTGGTTCTGGACTTTTGTTTGTTGGAAGATTTTTAATCACAGTTTCAATTTCATTGCTTGTGATAGGTTTGTTCATATTTTCTATTTCTTCCTGGTTCAGTCTTAGAAGGTTATACCTTTCTAAGAATTTGTCCATTTCTTCCAGATTGTCCATTTTATTGGCACAGAGTTGCTTGTAGTAGTCTCTTAGGATGCTTTGTATTCCTGTGGTGTCTGTTGTAACTTCTCCTTTTTCACTTCTAATTTTGTTGATTTGCGTCCTCTCCCTCTTTTTCTTGAGTGTGGCTAAAGGTTGATCATTTTTGCTTATCTTCTCAAAGAACCAGCTTTTAGTTTTGATGATCTCTGCTTCCGTTTTCTTTGTTTCTATTTCATTTATTTCTGCTCTGATCTTTAGGATTTCTTTCCTTCTACTAACTTTGGGTTTTGTTCTTCTTTCTCTAGTTCCTCTAGGTGTAAGGTTAGATTGTTTGAGATTTTTCTTGTTTCTTGAGGTAGGCTTGTATTGCTATAAACTTCCCTCTTAGAACTCCTTTTGCTGCATCCCATAGGTTTTGGATCATCGTGTTTTGGTTGTCATTTGTCTCTAGGTAGTTTTTGATTTCCCCTTTGATTTCTTCAGTGATCTCTTGGTTATTTAGTAACGTTATGTTTAGCCTCCATGTGTTTGTGTTTTTTACAGTTTTTTCTGTGTAATTGATTTCTAATCTCATAGCATTGTGGTCGGAACAGCTGCTTGATATGATTTCAGTTTTCTTAAATTTACTGAGGCTTTATCTGTGACCCAAGATGTGATCTATCCTGGAGAATGTTCCATGTGCAGTTGAGAACAACGTGTAATCTGCTGTTTTTGGATGGAATGTCCTATAAATATCAATGAACTCTATCTGGTCTATTGTGTCATTTAAAGCTTGTGTTTCCTTATTAATTTTCTGTCTGGCTGATCTCCACTGGTGTAAGTGAGCTGTTAAAGTCCCCCGCTATTATTGTGTTACTGTCGATTTCCTCTTTTATAGCTGTTAGCAGTTGCCTTATACATTGAGGTGCTCCTATGTTGGGTACATATATATTTATAATTGTTATATCTTCTTCTTGGATTGATCCCTTGACCATTATGTAGTGTCTTTCCTTGTCTCTTGTAACATTCTTTATTTTAAAGTCTATTTTATCTGATATGAGTATTGCTACTCCAGCTTTCTTTTGATTTTCATTAGCATAGAATATATTTTTCCATCGCCTCACTTTCAGTCTGTATGTGTCCCTAGGTCTGAAATGGGTCTCTTGTAGACAGCATATATATGGGTCTTGTTTTTGTATCCATTCAGCCAGTCTATGTCTTTTGGTTGGAACATTTAGTGCATTCACGTTTAAGGTAATTATCGATATGTATGTTCCTACTACTATTTTCTTAATTGTTATGGGTTTGTCTTGGTGGGTCCTTTTCTTCTCTTGTGTTTCCCACTTAGAGAAGTTCTTTTAGCATTTGGTGTAGAGCTGGTTGCATGGTGCTGAATTCTCTTAGCTTTTGCTTGTCTGTAAGGCTTTTGATTTCTCCATCAAATCTGAATGAGCTCTTTGCAGGGTGCAGTACCCTTGGTTGTAGGTTCTTCCCTTTCATCACTTTAAATTTATCATGCCACTTCCTTCTGGCTTGTAGATTTTCTGCTGAGAAATCAGCTGTTATCCTTATGGGATTTCCCTTGTATGTTATTTGTCATTTTTCCCTTGCTGCTTTCAATAATTTTTCTTTGTCGTTAATTTTTGTCAATTTGATTACTATGTGTCTTGTCATTTTTCTCCTTTGGTTTCTCCTGCCTGGGACACTCTGTGCTTCTGGACTTGGGTGGCTATTTCTTTTCCCATGCTAGGGAAGTTTTTGACCATAATCTCTTCAAATATATTCTCGGGTCCTTTCTCTCTCTCTTCTCCTTCTGGGACCCCTATAATGTGAATGTTGTTGCGTTTAATGTTGTCCCAGAGGACTCTTGGGGTGTCTTCATTTATTTTCATTCTTTTTCTTTATTCTGTTCCATGGCAGTGATTTCCACCTTTCTGTCTTCCAGGCCACTTATCCGTTCTTCTGCCACAGTTATTCTGCTACTGATTCCTTCTAGTGTATTTTTCATTTCAGTTATTACATTGTTCACCTCTGTTTGTTTGTTCTTTAATTCTTCTAGGTGTTTGTTCCTTAATTCTTCTAGGTCTTTGTTAAGCATTTCTTGTGTCTTCTCGATCTTTGCCTCCTTTCTTTTTCTAAGGTCTTGGCTCAACTTCACTATCATTATTCTGAATTCTTTTTCTGGAAGGTTCCCTATCTCCACCTCATTTCGTTTTTTTTTCTGGGGTTTTATCTTGTTCCTTGATCTGGTATAAAGTCCTCTGCCTTTTCATTTTGTTTATCTTTCTGTGAATGTGGTTTTCCTTCCACAGGCTGCAGAATTGTCGTTCTTCTTGCTTCTGCTGTCTGCTCTCTGGTGGATGAGTCTATCTTAGAGGCTTGTGCAAGCTTCCTGATGGGAGGGACTGGTGGTGGGTAGAGCTGGGTGTTGCTTTGGTGGGCAGAGCTTTAATCCGCTTGTCTACGGATTAAATAAAACTTTAATAAAAAGTTGAATCTGCTTGTCTGCTGATGCATGGGGCTGGGTTCCCTCCCTGTTGGTTGTTTGGCCTGAGGCGACCCAGCACTGTAGCCTACCTTGCTCTTGGTGGGGCTAATGGCGGACTCTGGGAGGGCTCACACCAAGGAGTATTTCCCAGAACTTCTGCTGCCAGTGTTGTTGTCCTCACGGTGAGCCACAGCCACAGCCACCAGCTGCCTCTGCAGGAGACCCTCTAAAAGTAGCAGGTAGTTCTGGTCATTCTCCTACAGGGTCACTGCTCCTTCCCCTGGGTCCTGATGTGCACACTACTTTGTGTGTGCCCTCCAAGAGTGGAGTATCTGAGTGGAGTTGAGACTCTGAGACTCTGTGTGGAGTCGCACAGACTCTGGGTCCTGTGAAGCTTCGATGTTTTGTGATTCTAGAAATCCTATAGGAGACGGTCCACAGCAGGTGAAGCTAATGTTGTCAGTAGAGGTGTTGAAGCCAAAGATCTGCAGTTCCGGCTATAGGTGCCGATGTACATACAGGACAAAATCATCTCGTGTGAATGTAGTTCAGGCATGTTTAAGATGAATGCAGTCATGTTAATGCCTACCATATTCTATCTTGAGCCTCTCCTCAGGGACCTCCTCCTCAGTTCCTGAGGCTCCTTTAAGTCATGTACAGGGGACTGGAGAGTGGGCTCTGTCCAGTCTGAGCCCTGAGTTACCCTGTGTGTATCTTAGGATAATTTGTATTTCTGTGGTGTCTGTTGTAACATCATCTCTTTCATTTCAGATTTATTTGGGCCCTCTCTTTTTTAACAAAACATACTACTGTTGTCTTTTATTCTTTACAGAAGTTTAATCAGTGTTTGATCTACTATCCTTACCCTATGTATACTTTTTGCAGTGAGATTTTTACTTTTCTTTGTTTCCTTGTTACTATCAATAATTAGTGAGACTTCTTTTAAGCTACCTTCAACATTGCTTATAAAGCTGCTTTATTAGTGATGACAGAGCCTTAATGGAAGTCATGTTCTGGTTGTAAATTAGAATGCAATGTGCCAGCACAAAGCCCCTTAAGTTTATGTCTCATTACTTCTTGTTCTTTTTTTAATTTAATTTTTATTTTTTGTCAGAGCAAATTTGATTAAAATGTTTTGTTTCTTCTAGGTGTGCAAGATGTGGTTCTTTTAAACATATACATATATCTATTCTTCTTTGGATCATTTTCCCATGTAGGTTATGACACCATGTTGAGTAGTCTTGTCTTGGTATTACGTAGGTCTTTGGTGATTACATATTTCACATGTGTTTCTATATCTATCTTAACCCCAATATCCTAATGTATCCAATCCTCACACCTTTCCATTTGGTGAACCCTAAGTTTGTTTAATGAATCTGTGATTGCATTTCTCTGTGGAAATATCTTCATTGGTATCAATTTTTAGCTAAGACCTATAAGTGATATTATAGGATATGTGTCTTTTGCTTTCTGACTTAGTACAATTTGCCTGATTAACTCAAGAATCATACACAGTGCTGCAAATGGCATTGTTTTGGTTTTTTCCCTGGCTAATATTCCATCTGTACGTGTACCAGTTATTCTTTGGCCACGCACCTCTTGATGGACTATTTGGTTGCCTCCATGTCTTGGTTATTGTAATACTGCTGCAATGCACATTTGCTTGCCTGTGTCTTTCCAGTTCTATCTCCTTATGTTATAGGCCAAGGAGTGGGCTTGCTGTATCATATGGTAGCTCAGTGTGTACGTTTTAAAGGCACCACCATTCAGTTCTCATTAGTGGCTCTTTCCAGGTTATGTCCCACTTAAAATTGAGGGTATGCATTTCTCCAAAACACGTTCAATATTTATTGTTTGTAGTTTGCTTGCTGCTGGTTATTCTAACAGGTGCGAGCTGATACCTCTGTGTGGCTGAATTTGCATGTGTCCCATAATCTGTTGAAATTGATCTTTAAAGCATGCTCTTTTTATTTATCAAACTGTGATTACAGCTTAGTTCTTCAAATTGTTTTCTTAAAGTAAGTGTCACATTTTGAAAAGTTTTGGCCACTACCTCCCTCAAGACATTTTGAGGGCAGGTTTCATTTACAGCCCTAAAGTACTTGTTCATATGAAGTGACCATTAACACAGATTTTAAAGCTGCTTTTGCAGGTAACGGCCAGAGGGCGGCAGCCTATTTACGTTCCCCAATCTGGTAACTAGGGAAAGAGTCCTTCAGCTGCAAGAGTGTCCAGCTTTATTTCTCATCCAGCTGTGGGTCTAGATATGATCAAACAAGGTTGCATCACAGCCCAGGAACGAATTATGTAAAATTTCCTCTCTCTATCACTGTCTTATTTTTTTGGGTTTTTTAAAGTTATTTAATTTAAAATGGGGATTCGCTACTTTTCACTGCTGTGTTTATGCCGCTTTACACCCACTTGACTCACTTCCAGACAGATATCAATACATAGGTTTTAAGATTCTTACTAGTCACATATATTCTTGTGCGGTGAATAGGGGGTGTTGAGTCCAGTTCACTGAGCAAGGAGTAGGTCTTGTCTATTACATATTGGGTGTATGGAAGAGTATCTGAGCGAATTTGAAACCCTTGTTTTATGCATCACCACACCTCACCTTTCCCGTTAAGCAGCCATAGTGTGTTTTCTAAACGTGTGACTCTGTTCTGTTTTGTAATTCAGTTCAACTGTAGCGGTTTTTACATTCCCTCTATAAGTGATAGCTTATGATAAGTGTCTTTTTCTGTGTGACTTATTTCACTTAGAATCGTTGTACCTAACTCCACTCATCTTGCTTCTACTAGCCTTATGGCATTGATTTCATGTCTGAGTGATATTGCATTGTACATAAGGACCACAACTTCTTTATCCATTTTTCTCTTTCCTGGGATATTTAAGGTGTCATGAAGTGGAGGTTCTTGTCAACAGAGCAGTCCTAAACTTTGGGGTGCCTGTGTCTTGCTGATTTTTAGTTTTCCCAATTTATACGCCCATGAGTGGACGTGCCCTATGCTCCCTAAGCTGTGTTTTTTCGATGTTTCAGGACACACCGTACACTTCTCCAGAGTGTCTGTTGGCAATTTACATCCCGCCCATCAGCGTAGCAAGGCTGCCATTTCTCCATGGCCTGTCCTGCATTTCTGGTTTTGACACTTTTTGCAGCATGGCCCTTTTGACCGATGGGAAGCGAGACTTCTTTGTAGCGCTGATTTGAATTTCCAGGTTGCTTGGTTGGCAAAAAAGGGCGTATGCGTTTTTTCCTGAATATATTCAGGAAAAAACGCATACGCCCTTTTTGGCCAAGGGCATCATTGTCGACGTTTTGCCACTTTTCATGTTCTTTAAAGGCGATTCGAATCTACCTCCTGAAACCTGTTTCCTGCAATTCTGCCTTGCTTTCAAATCCTCTTCGTTGCCTTCCCTCAATATATTTGTGGATGAGAGTTATCATTTATAACTCTGCGGGTTTGTGAATTGCAGTGTGCCTGAGCTCCATTTTTCAACTCGCTTTTTTGGGAGCTGGCCTCAAAACCACGGTATTGCCTCAGGCCCTATTCTGCTTCTGGGGGACAGGCTGAGCCTGTGCTTAATTCTTCTTCCTGATGGGAAAATAGAGTGACCTGTGCCTGTCCCAACACCTAGATCTAGTCTCTCATTGGTTGCCCCTCTTCCCTTTCAGCCTCAGGACAAATTGCAACCTGTAGGGAACAGGAGGTTAAAGGTGCTGATTCTCCAAGTAGGGAGATTGCTAGTAAAGTAGCTGGAATGGCGAACCCGAGCACAAGGAGATGAGAAATGAGGTGCATTTTAGAAACCTTTCAAAATCACACGGTGTACCATCTTCTGAGTTTCTCATGCATGTTTTCGATGTAGGAAGATGCCCTTGAACCTGGAGACTTGGGACCCATGGGATGGGTACCACGCAGTATTACTTTAAAGGGTCTGCGTTTGCTCACCCAACCTAACCCAAACTTTCAGCCCCAAGAGTGTCCACCCTTATGTCTCATCCAGCTGTGCGTGTAGATATGGTCAATCCAGGTTGCATCACAGCCTCTGAACGAATTTTGTAAGAATTTCTCTCTCTTTCACTGTCTTTGTTTTACGGGTTTTTAAAAGTAATTTATTTTTATAATGGGGTTAAGCTGCTTTTCACGGCTGTGTTTATGCGGCTTTACACCCACTTGACTCACTTCCAGACATATATCAATACATAGGTTTTAAGATTCTTACTAGTCACATATATTCTTGTGCGGTGAATAGGGGGTGTTGAGTCCAGTTCACTGAGCAAGGAGTAGGTCTTGTCTATTACATATTGGGTGTATGGAACGGTATCTGAGCGAATTTGAAACCCTTGTTTTATGCATCACCCCACCTCACCTTTCCCGTTAAGCAGCCATAGTGTGTTTTCTAAACGTGTGACTCTGTTCTGTTTTTTAATTCAGTTCAAGTGTAGCGGTTTTTACATTCCCTCTATAAGTGATAGCTTATGATAAGTGTATTTTTCTGTGTGACTTATTTCACTTAGAATCGTCGTACCTAACTCCACTCTTCTTGCTTCTACTAGCCTTGTGACATTGATTTCATGTCTGAGTGATATTCCATTGTACATAAGGACCACAACTTCTTTATCCATTTTTCTCTTTCCTGGGATATTTAAGTTGTCATGAAGTGGAGGTTCTTGTCAACAGAGCAGCCCTAAACTTTGGGGTGCCTGTGTCTTGCTGATTTTTAGTTTTCCCAATTTATACGCCCATGAGTGGACGTGCCCTATGCTCCGTAAGCTGTGTTTTCTCGATGTTTCGGGACACACCGTACACTTCTCCAGAGTGGCTGTTGGCAATTTACATCCCGCCCATCAGCGTAGCAAGGCTCCTATTTCTCCATGGCCTGTCCTGCATTTGTGGTTTTGACACTTTTTTCAGCATGGCCTTTTGGACCGATGGGAAGCGAGACTTCTTTGTAGCGCTGATTTGCCTTTCCAGGTTGCTTGGTTGGCCAAAAAGGGCGTATGCGTTTTTTCCTGAATATATTCAGGAAAAAACGCATACGCCCTTTTTGGCCAATGGCATCATTGTCGACGTTTTGCCGCTTTTCATGTGCTTTAAAGGCGATTCGAATCTACCTCCTGAAACCTGTTTCCTGCAACTCTGCCTTGCTTTCAAATCCTCTTCGTTGCCTTCCCTCAATATATTTGTGGACGAGATTTATCATTTATAACTCTGCAGGTTTGTGAATTGCAGTGCCCATGTGCTCCATTTTTCAACTGGCTTTTTTGGGAGCTGGCCGCAGAAGCGCGGGATTGCCTCAGGCCCTATTCTGATTCCGGGCGGCAGGCTGAGCCTGTGGTTAATTCTTCTTCCTGATGGGAAAATAGAGTGACCTGTGCCTGTCCCAACACCTAGATATAGTCTCTCATTGGTTGCCCCTCTTCCCGTTCATCCTCAGGACAAATTGCAACCTGTAGGGAACAGGAGGTTAAAGGTGCTGATTCTCCAAGTAGGGAGATTGCTAGTAAAGTAGCTGGAATGGCGAACCCGAGCACAAGGAGATGAGAAATGAGGTGCGTTTCAGAAACCTTTCAAATTCACACGCTGTACCATCTTCTGGGTTCCTCATGCAAGTTTTCGATGTAGGAAGATGCCCTTGAACCTAGAAATTTGGGACCCATGGGATGGGTACCACGCAGTATTACTTTAAAGTGTCTGCGATGGCTCACCCAACCTCACCAAACCTGTCAGCCCCAAGAGTGTCCACCCTTAGGTCTCATCCAACTGTGGGTCTAGATATTTTCAATCCAGGTTGCATCACAGCCCCTGAACGAATTGTGTAAGAATTTCTCTCTCTTTCACTGTCTTTGTTTTACGGGTTTCTACAAGTAATTTATTTTTATAATGGGGTTTAGCTGCTTTTCACGGCTGTGTTTATGCGGCTTTACACCCACTTGACACACTTCCAGAGGGATATCAATACATAGGTTTTAAGATTCTCACTAGTCAGATATATACTTGTGCGGTGAATAGGGGGTGTTGAGTCCAGTTCACTGAGAAAGGAGTAGGTCTTGTCTATTACATATTGGGTGTATGGAACGGTATCTGATCTAATTTGAAACCCTTGTTTTATGCATCACACCACCTCATCTTTCCCGTTAAGCAGCCATAGTGTGTTTTCTAAACGTGTGACTCTGTTCTCTTTTGTAATTCAGTTCAAGTGTAGCAGTTTTTACATTCCCTCTATAAGTGATAGCTTATGATAAGTGTCTTTTTCTGTGTGACTTATTTCACTTAGAGTCGTCGTACCTAAATCCACTCATCATGATGCTACTAGCCTTAAGACATTGATTTCATGGCTGAGTGATATTCCATTGTACATAAGGACCACAACTTCTTTATCCATTATTCTCTTTCCTGGGATATTTAAGGTGTCATGAAGTGGAGGTTCTTGTCAACAGAGCAGCCCTAAACTTTGGGGTGCCTGTCTCTTGCTGATTTTTAATTTTCCCAATTTATACGCCCATGAGTGGAAGTGCCCTATGCTCCCTAAGCTGTGTTTTTTCGATGTTTCAGGCCACACCGTACACTTCTCCAGAGTGGTTGCTGGCAATTTACATCCCGCTCATCAGTGTAGCAAGGCTTTCATTTCTCAATGGCCTGTCCTGCTTTTGTGGTTTTGACAGTTTTTTCAGCATGGCCCTTTTGACCGATGGGAAGCGAGACTTCTTTGTAGCACTGATTTACCTTTCCAGGTTGCTTGGTGGGCCAAAAAGGGCGTATGCGTTTTTTCCTGAATATATTCAGGAAAAAACGCATACGCCCTTTTTGGCCAAGGGCATCATTGTCGACGTTTTGCCACTTTTCATGTGCTTTAAAGGCGATTCGAATCTACCTCCTGAAACCACTTTCCTGCAATTCTGCCTTGCTTTCAAATCCTCTTCGTTGCCTTCCCTCAATATATTTGTGGACGAGAGTTATCATTTATAACTCTGCAGGTTTGTGAATTGCAGTGCCCATGTGCTCCATTTTTCAACTGGCTTTTTTGGGAGCTGGCCGCAGAAGCACGGGATTGCCTCAGGTCCTATTCTGGTTCCGGGCGGTAGGCTGAGCCTGTGGTTAATTCTTCTTCCTGATGGGAAAATAGAGTGACCTGTGCCTGTCCCAACACCTATATGTAGTCTCTCATTGGTTGCCCCTCTTCCCATTCATCCTTAGGACAAATTGCAACCTGTATGGAACAGGAGGTTAAAGGTGCTGATTCTCCAAGTAGGGAGATTGCTAGTAAAGTAGCTGGAATGGCGAACCCGAGCACAAGGAGATGAGAAATGAGGTGCGTTTCAGAAACCTTTCCCGATCAGACGGTGTACCATCATCTAGGTTTCCCATGCGTATTTTCGATGTAGGAAGATGCCCTTGAACCTGGAGATTTAGGACCCATGGGATGGGTACCACACAGTATTACTTTAAGGGGTCTACGTTTGCTCACCCAACGTCACCAAACCTCTCAGCCCCAAGAGTGTCCACCCTTAGGTCTCATCCAACTGTGGGTCTAGATATGTCCAACCCAGGTTGCGTCACAGCCCCTGAATGAATTTTGTAAGAATTTCTCTCTCTTTTACTGTCTTTGTTTCATGCGTTTTTAAAAATAATTTATTTTTATAATGGGGTTTAGCTGCTTTTCACGGCTGTGTTTATGCGGCTTTACACCCTCTTGACTCACTTCCAGAGAGATATCAATACATAGGTTTTAAGATTCTCACTAGTAAGATATATTCTTGTGCGGTGAATACGGGGTGTTGAGTCCAGTTCACTGAGCAAGGAGTAGGTCTTCTCTATTACATATTGGGTGTATGGAACGGTATCTGATCTAATTTGAAACCCTTGTTTTATGCATCACACCACCTCATCTTTCCCGTTAAGCAGCCATAGTGTGTTTTCTAAACGTGTGACTCTGTTCTCTTTTGTAATTCAGTTCAAGTGTAGCAGTTTTTACATTCCCTCTATAAGTGATAGCTTATGATAAGTGTCTTTTTCTGTGTGACTTATTTCACTTAGAGTCGTCGTACCTAAATCCACTCATCATGATGCTACTAGCCTTAAGACATTGATTTCATGGCTGAGAGATATTCCATTGTACATAAGAACCACAACTTCTTTATCCATTTTTCTCTTTCCTGGGATATTTAAGGTGTCATGAAGTGGAGGTTCTTGTCAACAGAGCAGCCCTAAACTTTGGGGTGCCTGTGTCTTGCTGATTTTTAGTTTTCCCAATTTATACGCCCATGAGTGTACGTGCCCTATGCTCCCTAAGCTGTGTTTTTTCGATGTTTCAGGACACACCGTACACTTCTCCAGAGTGGCTGTTGGCAATTTACATCCCGCCCATCAGCGTAGCAAGGCTCCCATTTCTCCATGGCCTGTCCTGCATTTGTGGTTTTGACACTTTTTTCAGCATGGCCCTTTTGACCGATGGGAAGCGAGACTTCTTTGTAGCGCTGATTTGCCTTTCCAGGTTGCTTTGTTGGCCAAAAAGTGCGTATGCATTTTTTCCTGAATATATTCAGGAAAAAACGCATACGCCGTTTTTGGCAAAGTGCATCATTGTCGACGTTTTGCCCCTTTTCTTGAGCTTTAAATGCGATTCGAATCTACCTCCTGAAATCTGTTTCCTGCAATACTGCCTTGCTTTCAAATCCTCTTCGTTGCTTTCCCTCAATATATTTGTGGACGAGAGTTATCATTTATAACTCTGCAGGTTTGTGAATTGCAGTGCCCCTGAGCTCCATTTTTCAACTCGCTTTTTTGGTAGCTGGCCGCAAAAGCGCGGGATTGCCTCAGGCCCTATTCTGGTTCTGTCCAGCAGGCTGAGCCTGTGGTTAATTCTTCTTCCTGATGGGAAAATAGAGTGACCTGTGCCTGTCCCAACACCTAGATCTAGTCTCTCATTGGTTGCTCCTCTTCCCGTTCATCCTCAGGACAAATTGCAACCTGTACAGAACAGGAGGGTAAAGGTGCTGATTCTCCAAGAAGGGAGATTGCTAGTAAAGTAGCTGGAATGGCGAACCCGAGCACAAGGAGGTGAGAAATGAGGTGCGTTTTAGAAACCTTTCCCGATCACACGGTGTACCATCTTCTGGGTTTCTCATGCATGTTTTCGATGCAGGAAGATGCCCTTGAAACTGGAGATTTGGGACCCATGGGATGGGTACCACGCAGTATTACTTTAAAGGGTCTGCGTTTGCTCACCCAACCTCACCAGACCTGTCAGCCCCAAGAGTGTCCACCCTTAGGTCTCATCCACCTGTTGGTCTAGAATTGGTCAATCCATGTTGCATCACGGCCCCTGAACGAATTGTGTAAGAACTTCTCTCTCTTTCACTGTCTTTGTTTTACGGGTTTTTACAAGTAATTTATTTTTATAATGGGGTTTAGCTGCTTTTCACGGCTGTGTTTTTGCGGCTTTACACCCACTTGACACACTTCCAGAGAAATATCAATACATAGGTTTTAAGATTCTTACTAGTCAGATATATACTTGTGCGGTGAATAGGGGGTGTTGAGTCCAGTTCACTGAGCAAGGAGTAGGTCTTGTCTATTACATATTGGGTGTATGTAACGGTATCTGTGCTAATTTGAAACCCTTGTTTTATGCATCACCCCACCTCACCTTTCCCGTTAAGCAGCCATAGTGTGTTTTCTAAACGTGTGACTCTGTTCTCTTTTGTAATTCAGTTCAAGTGTAGCGGTTTTTACATTCCCTCTATAAGTGATAGCTTATGATAAGTGTCTTTTTCTGTGTGACTTATTTCACTTAGAGTCGTCGTACCTAAATCCACTCATCATGCTGCTACTAGCATTATGACATTGATATCATGTCTGAGTGATATTCCATTGTACATAAGGACCACAACTTCTTTATCCATTTTTATCTTTCCTGGGATATTTAAGGTGTCATGAAGTGGAGGTTCTTGCAAACAGAGCAGCCCTAAACTTTGGGGTGCCTGTGTCTTGCTGATTTTTAGTTTTCCCAATTTATACGCCCATGAGTGGAAGTGCCCTATGCTCCCTAAGCTGTGTTTTTTCGATGTTTCAGGACACACCGTACACTTCTCCAGAGTGGCTGTTGGCAATTTACATACCGCCCATCAGCGTGGCAAGGCTCCCATTTCTCCTTGGCCTGTCCTGCATTTGTGGTTTTGACACTTTTTTCAGCATGGCCCTTTTGACCGATGGGAAGCGAGACTTCTTTGTAGCGCTGATTTGCCTTTCCAGGTTGCTTGGTTGGCCAAAAAGGGCGTATGCGTTTTTTCCTGAATATATTCAGGAAAAAACGCATACGCCCTTTTTGGCCAAGGGCATCATTGTCGACGTTTTGCCGCTTTTCATGTGCTTTAAAGGCGATTCGAATCTACCTCCTGAAACCTGTTTCCTGCAACTCTGCCTTGCTTTCAAATCCTCTTCGTTGCCTTCCCTCAATATATTTGTGGACGAGAGTTATCATTTATAACTCTGCAGGTTTGTGAATTGCAGTGCCCATGTGCTCCATTTTTCAACTGGCTTTTTTCGGAGCTGGCCGCAGAAGCGCGGGATTGCCTCAGGCACTATTCTGCTTCCGTCCGGCAGGCTGAGCCTGTGCTTAATTCTTCTTCCTGATGGGAAAATAGAGTGACCTGTGCCTGTTCCAACACCTACATCTAGTCTCTCATTGGTTGCCCCTCTTCCCGTTCATCCTCAGGACAAATTGCAACCTGTACAGAACAGGAGGTTAAAGGTGTTGATTCTCCAAGTAGGGAGATTGCTAGTAAAGTAGCTGGAATGGTGAACCCGAGCACAAGGAGATGAGAAATGAGGTGCGTTTTAGAAACCTTTCCCGATCACATGGTGTACCATCTTCTGGGTTTCTCATGCATGTTTTCAATGCAGGAAGATGCCCTTAAAACTGGAGATTTGGGACCCATGGGATGGGTACCACGCAGTATTACCTTAAAGGGTCTGTGTTTGCTCTCCCAACCTCACCAAACCTGTCAGCCCCAAGAGTGTCCACCCTTAGGTCTCATCCAACTGTGGGTCTAGATATTTTCAATCCAGGTTGCATCACAGCCCCTGAATGAATTGTGTAAGAATTTCTCTCTCTTTCACTGTCTTTGTTTTACGGGTTTCTACAAGTAATTTATTTTTATAATGGGGTTTAGCTGCTTTTCACGGCTGTGTTTATGCGGCTTTACACCCTCTTGACACACTTCCAGGGGGATATCAATACATAGGTTTTAAGATTCTCACTTGTCAGATATATACTTGTGCGGTGAATAGGGGGTGTTGAGTCCAGTTCACTGAGCAAGGAGTAGGTCTTGTCTATTACATATTGGGTGTATGGAACGGTATCTGATCTAATTTGAAACCCTTGTTTTATGCATCACACCACCTCATCTTTCCCGTTAAGCAGCCATAGTGTGTTTTCTAAACGTGTGACTCTGTTCTCTTTTGTAATTCAGTTCAAGTGTAGCAGTTTTTACATTCCCTCTATAAGTGATAGCTTATGATAAGTGTCTTTTTCTGTGTGACTTATTTCACTTAGAGTCGTCGTACCTAAATCCACTCATCATGATGCTACTAGCCTTAAGACATTGATTTCATGGCTGAGTGATATTCCATTGTACATAAGAACCACAACTTCTTTATCCATTTTTCTCTTTCCTGGGATATTTAAGGTGTCATGAAGTGGAGGTTCTTGTCAACAGAGCAGCCCTAAACTTTGGGGTGCCTGTGTCTTGCTGATTTTTAGTTTTCCCAATTTATACGCCCATGAGTGGACGTGCCCTATGCTCCCTAAGCTGTGTTTTCTCGATGTTTCAGGACACACCATACACTTCTCCAGAGTGGCTGTTGGCAATTTACATCCCGCCCATCAGCGTAGCAAGGCTCCCATTTCTCCATGGCCTGTCCTGCATTTGTGGTTTTGACACTTTTTTCAGCATGGCCCTTTTGACCGATGGGAAGCGAGACTTCTTTGTAGCGCTGATTTGCCTTTCCAGGTTGCTTGGTTGGCCAAAAAGTGCGTATGCATTTTTTCCTGAATATATTCAGGAAAAAACGCATACGCCGTTTTTGGCAAAGTGCATCATTGTCGACGTTTTGCCCCTTTTCTTGAGCTTTAAATGCGATTCGAATCTACCTCCTGAAATCTGTTTCCTGCAATACTGCCTTGCTTTCAAATCCTCTTCGTTGCTTTCCCTCAATATATTTGTGGACGAGAGTTATCATTTATAACTCTGCAGGTTTGTGAATTGCAGTGCCCCTGAGCTCCATTTTTCAACTCGCTTTTTTGGTAGCTGGCCGCAAAAGCGCGGGATTGCCTCAGGCCCTATTCTGGTTCTGTCCAGCAGGCTGAGCCTGTGGTTAATTCTTCTTCCTGATGGGAAAATAGAGTGACCTGTGCCTGTCCCAACACCTAGATCTAGTCTCTCATTGGTTGCTCCTCTTCCCGTTCATCCTCAGGACAAATTGCAACCTGTACAGAACAGGAGGGTAAAGGTGCTGATTCTCCAAGAAGGGAGATTGCTAGTAAAGTAGCTGGAATGGCGAACCCGAGCACAAGGAGGTGAGAAATGAGGTGCGTTTTAGAAACCTTTCCCGATCACACGGTGTACCATCTTCTGGGTTTCTCATGCATGTTTTCGATGCAGGAAGATGCCCTTGAAACTGGAGATTTGGGACCCATGGGATGGGTACCACGCAGTATTACTTTAAAGGGTCTGCGTTTGCTCACCCAACCTCACCAGACCTGTCAGCCCCAAGAGTGTCCACCCTTAGGTCTCATCCACCTGTTGGTCTAGAATTGGTCAATCCATGTTGCATCACGGCCCCTGAACGAATTGTGTAAGAACTTCTCTCTCTTTCACTGTCTTTGTTTTACGGGTTTTTACAAGTAATTTATTTTTATAATGGGGTTTAGCTGCTTTTCACGGCTGTGTTTATGCGGCTTTACACCCACTTGACACACTTCCAGAGAAATATCAATACATAGGTTTTAAGATTCTTACTAGTCAGATATATACTTGTGCGGTGAATAGGGGGTGTTGAGTCCAGTTCACTGAGCAAGGAGTAGGTCTTGTCTATTACATATTGGGTGTATGTAACGGTATCTGTGCTAATTTGAAACCCTTGTTTTATGCATCACCCCACCTCACCTTTCCCGTTAAGCAGCCATAGTGTGTTTTCTAAACGTGTGACTCTGTTCTCTTTTGTAATTCAGTTCAAGTGTAGCGGTTTTTACATTCCCTCTATAAGTGATAGCTTACGATAAGTGTCTTTTTCTGTGTGACTTATTTCACTTAGAGTCGTCGTACCTAAATCCACTCATCATGCTGCTACTAGCATTATGACATTGATATCATGTCTGAGTGATATTCCATTGTACATAAGGACCACAACTTCTTTATCCATTTTTATCTTTCCTGGGATATTTAAGGTGTCATGAAGTGGAGGTTCTTGCAAACAGAGCAGCCCTAAACTTTGGGGTGCCTGTGTCTTGCTGATTTTTAGTTTTCCCAATTTATACGCCCATGAGTGGAAGTGCCCTATGCTCCCTAAGCTGTGTTTTTTCGATGTTTCAGGACACACCGTACACTTCTCCAGAGTGGCTGTTGGCAATTTACATACCGCCCATCAGCGTGGCAAGGCTCCCATTTCTCCTTGGCCTGTCCTGCATTTGTGGTTTTGTCACTTTTTGCAGCATGGCCCTTTTGACCGATGGGAAGCGAGACTTCTTTGTAGCGCTGATTTGCCTTTCCAGGTTGCTTGGTTGGCCAAAAAGGGCGTATGCGTTTTTTCCTGAATATATTCAGGAAAAAACGCATACGCCCTTTTTGGCCAAGGGCATCATTGTCGACGTTTTGCCGCTTTTCATGTGCTTTAAAGGCGATTCGAGTCTACCTCCTGAAACCTGTTTCCTGCAACTCTGCCTTGCTTTCAAATCCTCTTCGTTGCCTTCCCTCAATATATTTGTGGACGAGAGTTATCATTTATAACTCTGCAGGTTTGTGAATTGCAGTGCCCATGTGCTCCATTTTTCAACTGGCTTTTTTCGGAGCTGGCCGCAGAAGCGCGGGATTGCCTCAGGCACTATTCTGCTTCCCTCCGGCAGGCTGAGCCTGTGCTTAATTCTTCTTCCTGATGGGAAAATAGAGTGACCTGTGCCTGTTCCAACACCTACATCTAGTCTCTCATTGGTTGCCCCTCTTCCCGTTCATCCTCAGGACAAATTGCAACCTGTACAGAACAGGAGGTTAAAGGTGTTGATTCTCCAAGTAGGGAGATTGCTAGTAAAGTAGCTGGAATGGTGAACCCGAGCACAAGGAGATGAGAAATGAGGTGCGTTTTAGAAACCTTTCCCGATCACATGGTGTACCATCTTCTGGGTTTCTCATGCATGTTTTCAATGCAGGAAGATGCCCTTAAAACTGGAGATTTGGGACCCATGGGATGGGTACCACGCAGTATTACCTTAAAGGGTCTGTGTTTGCTCTCCCAACCTCACCAAACCTGTCAGCCCCAAGAGTGTCCACCCTTAGGTCTCATCCAACTGTGGGTCTAGATATTTTCAATCCAGGTTGCATCACAGCCCCTGAACGAATTGTGTAAGAATTTCTCTCTCTTTCACTGTCTTTGTTTTACGGGTTTCTACAAGTAATTTATTTTTATAATGGGGTTTAGCTGCTTTTCACGGCTGTGTTTATGCGGCTTTACACCCTCTTGACACACTTCCGGGGGATATCAATACATAGGTTTTAAGATTCTCACTTGTCAGATATATACTTGTGCGGTGAATAGGGGGTGTTGAGTCCAGTTCACTGAGCAAGGAGTAGGTCTTGTCTATTACATATTGGGTGTATGGAACGGTATCTGATCTAATTTGAAACCCTTGTTTTATGCATCACACCACCTCATCTTTCCCGTTAAGCAGCCATAGTGTGTTTTCTAAACGTGTGACTCTGTTCTCTTTTGTAATTCAGTTCAAGTGTAGCAGTTTTTACATTCCCTCTATAAGTGATAGCTTATGATAAGTGTCTTTTTCTGTGTGACTTATTTCACTTAGAGTCGTCGTACCTAAATCCACTCATCATGATGCTACTAGCCTTAAGACATTGATTTCATGGCTGAGTGATATTCCATTGTACATAAGAACCACAACTTCTTTATCCATTTTTCTCTTTCCTGGGATATTTAAGGTGTCATGAAGTGGAGGTTCTTGTCAACAGAGCAGCCCTAAACTTTGGGGTGCCTGTGTCTTGCTGATTTTTAGTTTTCCCAATTTATACGCCCATGAGTGGACGTGCCCTATGCTCCCTAAGCTGTGTTTTCTCGATGTTTCAGGACACACCATACACTTCTCCAGAGTGGCTGTTGGCAATTTACATCCCGCCCATCAGCGTAGCAAGGCTCCCATTTCTCCATGGCCTGTCCTGCATTTGTGGTTTTGACACTTTTTTCAGCATGGCCCTTTTGACCGATGGGAAGCGAGACTTCTTTGTAGCGCTGATTTGCCTTTCCAGGTTGCTTGGTTGGCCAAAAAGTGCGTATGCATTTTTTCCTGAATATATTCAGGAAAAAACGCATACGCCGTTTTTGGCAAAGTGCATCATTGTCGACGTTTTGCCCCTTTTCTTGAGCTTTAAATGCGATTCGAATCTACCTCCTGAAATCTGTTTCCTGCAATACTGCCTTGCTTTCAAATCCTCTTCGTTGCTTTCCCTCAATATATTTGTGGACGAGAGTTATCATTTATAACTCTGCAGGTTTGTGAATTGCAGTGCCCCTGAGCTCCATTTTTCAACTCGCTTTTTTGGTAGCTGGCCGCAAAAGCGCGGGATTGCCTCAGGCCCTATTCTGGTTCTGTCCAGCAGGCTGAGCCTGTGGTTAATTCTTCTTCCTGATGGGAAAATAGAGTGACCTGTGCCTGTCCCAACACCTAGATCTAGTCTCTCATTGGTTGCTCCTCTTCCCGTTCATCCTCAGGACAAATTGCAACCTGTACAGAACAGGAGGGTAAAGGTGCTGATTCTCCAAGAAGGGAGATTGCTAGTAAAGTAGCTGGAATGGCGAACCCGAGCACAAGGAGGTGAGAAATGAGGTGCGTTTTAGAAACCTTTCCCGATCACACGGTGTACCATCTTCTGGGTTTCTCATGCATGTTTTCGATGCAGGAAGATGCCCTTGAAACTGGAGATTTGGGACCCATGGGATGGGTACCACGCAGTATTACTTTAAAGGGTCTGCGTTTGCTCACCCAACCTCACCAGACCTGTCAGCCCCAAGAGTGTCCACCCTTAGGTCTCATCCACCTGTTGGTCTAGAATTGGTCAATCCATGTTGCATCACGGCCCCTGAACGAATTGTGTAAGAACTTCTCTCTCTTTCACTGTCTTTGTTTTACGGGTTTTTACAAGTAATTTATTTTTATAATGGGGTTTAGCTGCTTTTCACGGCTGTGTTTATGCGGCTTTACACCCACTTGACACACTTCCAGAGAAATATCAATACATAGGTTTTAAGATTCTTACTAGTCAGATATATACTTGTGCGGTGAATAGGGGGTGTTGAGTCCAGTTCACTGAGCAAGGAGTAGGTCTTGTCTATTACATATTGGGTGTATGTAACGGTATCTGTGCTAATTTGAAACCCTTGTTTTATGCATCACCCCACCTCACCTTTCCCGTTAAGCAGCCATAGTGTGTTTTCTAAACGTGTGACTCTGTTCTCTTTTGTAATTCAGTTCAAGTGTAGCGGTTTTTACATTCCCTCTATAAGTGATAGCTTACGATAAGTGTCTTTTTCTGTGTGACTTATTTCACTTAGAGTCGTCGTACCTAAATCCACTCATCATGCTGCTACTAGCATTATGACATTGATATCATGTCTGAGTGATATTCCATTGTACATAAGGACCACAACTTCTTTATCCATTTTTATCTTTCCTGGGATATTTAAGGTGTCATGAAGTGGAGGTTCTTGCAAACAGAGCAGCCCTAAACTTTGGGGTGCCTGTGTCTTGCTGATTTTTAGTTTTCCCAATTTATACGCCCATGAGTGGAAGTGCCCTATGCTCCCTAAGCTGTGTTTTTTCGATGTTTCAGGACACACCGTACACTTCTCCAGAGTGGCTGTTGGCAATTTACATACCGCCCATCAGCGTGGCAAGGCTCCCATTTCTCCTTGGCCTGTCCTGCATTTGTGGTTTTGTCACTTTTTGCAGCATGGCCCTTTTGACCGATGGGAAGCGAGACTTCTTTGTAGCGCTGATTTGCCTTTCCAGGTTGCTTGGTTGGCCAAAAAGGGCGTATGCGTTTTTTCCTGAATATATTCAGGAAAAAACGCATACGCCCTTTTTGGCCAAGGGCATCATTGTCGACGTTTTGCCGCTTTTCATGTGCTTTAAAGGCGATTCGAGTCTACCTCCTGAAACCTGTTTCCTGCAACTCTGCCTTGCTTTCAAATCCTCTTCGTTGCCTTCCCTCAATATATTTGTGGACGAGAGTTATCATTTATAACTCTGCAGGTTTGTGAATTGCAGTGCCCATGTGCTCCATTTTTCAACTGGCTTTTTTCGGAGCTGGCCGCAGAAGCGCGGGATTGCCTCAGGCACTATTCTGCTTCCCTCCGGCAGGCTGAGCCTGTGCTTAATTCTTCTTCCTGATGGGAAAATAGAGTGACCTGTGCCTGTTCCAACACCTACATCTAGTCTCTCATTGGTTGCCCCTCTTCCCGTTCATCCTCAGGACAAATTGCAACCTGTACAGAACAGGAGGTTAAAGGTGTTGATTCTCCAAGTAGGGAGATTGCTAGTAAAGTAGCTGGAATGGTGAACCCGAGCACAAGGAGATGAGAAATGAGGTGCGTTTTAGAAACCTTTCCCGATCACATGGTGTACCATCTTCTGGGTTTCTCATGCATGTTTTCAATGCAGGAAGATGCCCTTAAAACTGGAGATTTGGGACCCATGGGATGGGTACCACGCAGTATTACCTTAAAGGGTCTGTGTTTGCTCTCCCAACCTCACCAAACCTGTCAGCCCCAAGAGTGTCCACCCTTAGGTCTCATCCAACTGTGGGTCTAGATATTTTCAATCCAGGTTGCATCACAGCCCCTGAACGAATTGTGTAAGAATTTCTCTCTCTTTCACTGTCTTTGTTTTACGGGTTTCTACAAGTAATTTATTTTTATAATGGGGTTTAGCTGCTTTTCACGGCTGTGTTTATGCGGCTTTACACCCTCTTGACACACTTCCGGGGGATATCAATACATAGGTTTTAAGATTCTCACTTGTCAGATATATACTTGTGCGGTGAATAGGGGGTGTTGAGTCCAGTTCACTGAGCAAGGAGTAGGTCTTGTCTATTACATATTGGGTGTATGGAACGGTATCTGATCTAATTTGAAACCCTTGTTTTATGCATCACACCACCTCATCTTTCCCGTTAAGCAGCCATAGTGTGTTTTCTAAACGTGTGACTCTGTTCTCTTTTGTAATTCAGTTCAAGTGTAGCAGTTTTTACATTCCCTCTATAAGTGATAGCTTATGATAAGTGTCTTTTTCTGTGTGACTTATTTCACTTAGAGTCGTCGTACCTAAATCCACTCATCATGATGCTACTAGCCTTAAGACATTGATTTCATGGCTGAGTGATATTCCATTGTACATAAGAACCACAACTTCTTTATCCATTTTTCTCTTTCCTGGGATATTTAAGGTGTCATGAAGTGGAGGTTCTTGTCAACAGAGCAGCCCTAAACTTTGGGGTGCCTGTGTCTTGCTGATTTTTAGTTTTCCCAATTTATACGCCCATGAGTGGACGTGCCCTATGCTCCCTAAGCTGTGTTTTCTCGATGTTTCAGGACACACCATACACTTCTCCAGAGTGGCTGTTGGCAATTTACATCCCGCCCATCAGCGTAGCAAGGCTCCCATTTCTCCATGGCCTGTCCTGCATTTGTGGTTTTGACACTTTTTTCAGCATGGCCCTTTTGACCGATGGGAAGCGAGACTTCTTTGTAGCGCTGATTTGCCTTTCCAGGTTGCTTGGTTGGCCAAAAAGTGCGTATGCATTTTTTCCTGAATATATTCAGGAAAAAACGCATACGCCGTTTTTGGCAAAGTGCATCATTGTCGACGTTTTGCCCCTTTTCTTGAGCTTTAAATGCGATTCGAATCTACCTCCTGAAATCTGTTTCCTGCAATACTGCCTTGCTTTCAAATCCTCTTCGTTGCTTTCCCTCAATATATTTGTGGACGAGAGTTATCATTTATAACTCTGCAGGTTTGTGAATTGCAGTGCCCCTGAGCTCCATTTTTCAACTCGCTTTTTTGGTAGCTGGCCGCAAAAGCGCGGGATTGCCTCAGGCCCTATTCTGGTTCCTGGCGGCAGGCTGAGCCTGTGGTTAATTCTTCTTCCTGATGGGAAAATAGAGTGACCTGTGCCTGTCCCAACACCTAGATCTAGTCTCTCATTGGTTGCTCCTCTTCCCGTTCATCCTCAGGACAAATTGCAACCTGTACAGAACAGGAGGGTAAAGGTGCTGATTCTCCAAGAAGGGAGATTGCTAGTAAAGTAGCTGGAATGGCGAACCCGAGCACAAGGAGGTGAGAAATGAGGTGCGTTTTAGAAACCTTTCCCGATCACACGGTGTACCATCTTCTGGGTTTCTCATGCATGTTTTCGATGCAGGAAGATGCCCTTGAAACTGGAGATTTGGGACCCATGGGATGGGTACCACGCAGTATTACTTTAAAGGGTCTGCCTTTGCTCACCCAACCTCACCAGACCTGTCAGCTCCAAGAGTGTCCACCCTTAGGTCTCATCCACCTGTTGGTCTAGAATTGGTCAATCCATGTTGCATCACGGCCCCTGAACGAATTGTGTAAGAATTTCTCTCTCTTTCACTGTCTTTGTTTTACGGGTTTTTACAAGTAATTTAGTTTTATAATGGGGTTTAGCTGCTTTTCACGGCTGTGTTTATGCGGCTTTACACCCACTTGACACACTTCCAGAGAAATATCAATACATAGGTTTTAAGATTCTTACTAGTCAGATATATACTTGTGCGGTGAATAGGGGGTGTTGAGTCCAGTTCACTGAGCAAGGAGTAGGTCTTGTCTATTACATATTGGGTGTATGTAACGGTATCTGTGCTAATTTGAAACCCTTGTTTTATGCATCACCCCACCTCACCTTTCCCGTTAAGCAGCCATAGTGTGTTTTCTAAACGTGTGACTCTGTTCTCTTTTGTAATTCAGTTCAAGTGTAGCGGTTTTTACATTCCCTCTATAAGTGATAGCTTACGATAAGTGTCTTTTTCTGTGTGACTTATTTCACTTAGAGTCGTCGTACCTAAATCCACTCATCATGCTGCTACTAGCATTATGACATTGATATCATGTCTGAGTGATATTCCATTGTACATAAGGACCACAACTTCTTTATCCATTTTTATCTTTCCTGGGATATTTAAGGTGTCATGAAGTGGAGGTTCTTGCAAACAGAGCAGCCCTTAACTTTGGGGTGCCTGTGTCTTGCTGATTTTTAGTTTTCCCAATTTATACGCCCATGAGTGGAAGTGCCCTATGCTCCCTAAGCTGTGTTTTTTCGATGTTTCAGGACACACCGTACACTTCTCCAGAGTGGCTGTTGGCAATTTACATACCGCCCATCAGCGTGGCAAGGCTCCCATTTCTCCTTGGCCTGTCCTGCATTTGTGGTTTTGACACTTTTTTCAGCAGGGCCCTTTTGACGGATCGGAAGCGAGACTTCTTTTTCGCGCTGATTTGCCTTTCCAGGTTGCTTGGTTGGCCAAAAAGGGCGTATGCGTTTTTTCCTGAATATATTCAGGAAAAAACGCATACGCCCTTTTTGGCCAAGGGCATCATTGTCGACGTTTTGCCGCTTTTCATGTGCTTTAAAGGCGATTCGAATCTACCTCCTGAAATGTGTTTCCTGCAGTTCTGCCTTGCTTTCAAATCCTCTTCGTTGCCTTCCCTCAATATATTTGTGGACGAGAGTTATCATTTATAACTCTGCAGGTTTGTGAATTGCAGTGCCCATGTGCTCCATTTTTCAACTGGCTTTTTTGGGAGCTGGCCGCAGAAGTGCGGGATTGCCTCAGGCCCTATTCTGGTTCCGGGCGGCAGGCTGAGCCTGTGGTTATTTCTTCTTCCTGATGGGAAAATAGAGTGACCTGTGCCTGTCCCAACACCTAGATCTAGTCTCTCATTGGTTGCCCCTCTTCCCGTTCATCCTCAGGACAAATTGCAACCTGTATGGAACAGGAGCTTAAAGGTGCTGTTTCTCCATGTAGGGAGATTACTAGTTAAGAAGCTGGAATGGTGAACCCGAGCACAAGGAGATGAGAAATGTGGTGCGTTTCAGAAACCTTTCCCGATCAGACAGTGTACCATGATCTGGGTTACTCATGCATGTTTTCGATGTAGGAAGATGCCCTTGAACCTGGAGATTTGGGACCCATGGGATGGGGACCACGCAGTATTACTTTAAAGGGTCAGCGTTTGCTCACCCAACCTCACCAAACCTCTCAGCCCCAAGAGTGTCCACCCTTATGTCTCATCCAGCTGTGGGTCTAGATATGGTCAATCCAGGTTGCATCACAGCCCCTGAACGAATTTTGTAAGAATTACTCTCTCTTACACTGTCTTTGTTTTACAGGTTTTTAAAAGTAATTTATTTTTAAAATGGGTTTTAGCTGCTTTTCACGGCTGTGTTTATGCCGCTTTACACTCACTTGACTCTCTTCCAGAGAGAGATCAATACATAGGTTTTCAGATTCTTACTACTCAGATATATTCTTGTGCGCTGAATAGGGGGTGTTGAGTCTAGTTCACTGAGCAAGGAGTAGGTCTTGTCTACTACATATTGGGTTTATGGAACGGTATCTGAGCTAATTTGAAACCCTTGTTTTATGCATCACCCCTCCTCACCTTTCCCGTTAAGCAGCCATAGTGTGTTTTTAAAATGGGTGACTCTGTTCTGTTTTGTAATTCAGTTTAAGGATAACGGTTTTTACATTCCCTCTATAAGTGATATCTTATGATAAGTGTCTTTTTCTGTGTGACTTATTTCACTTAGAATCGTCGTACCTAAATCCACTCATCATGCTGCTACTAGCCTTATGATATTGATTTCATGGCTGAGTGATATTCCATTGTACATAAGTACCACAACTTCTTTACCATTTTTCTCATCCCTGGGATATTTAAGATGTACACAAGTGGAGGTTCTTGTAACCAGAGCAGCCCTAAACTTTGGGGTGCCTGTGTCTTGTTGATTTTAATTTTTCCAATTTATACGCCCATGAATGGATGTGCCCCTTTCTCTCTAGCTGTGTTTTTTAGATGTTTTAGGAAACACCGTACCGTTCTCCAGAGTCGCCATTGGCAATTTACATCCCGACCATCAGTGTAACAATGCTCCCTTTCCTCCCTGGCCTCTCCTGTATTTTTTTTACACTTTTTTAGGAAGGCCCTTTTGACCGATGGGAAGTGAGACTTCTTTGTAGTGCTGCATTGCATTTCCGGCTTGCTTGGTTGGCCAAAAAGGGCCTATGCGTTTTTTCCTGAATTTATTCAGAAAAAAACACATATGCTCTTTTTGGCCATGTGCATCGTTGTCGACTTTTGGCCGCTTTTCATGTGCTTTAGGGGCTATTCGAATCTAACTCCTGAAATCTCTTTCCTGCATTTCTGCCTTGCTTTCCAATCCTGTTCATTGCCTTCCCTCAATATAGTTTTGGACGATAGTTATAATTTATAACTCTGCAGGTTTGTGAATTGCAGTGCCCCTGAGCTCCATTTTTCAACTCGCTTTTTTGGGAGCTGTCCGCAGAACCGCTGCTTTGCTTCTGGCCCTACTCTGGTTCCCGGTGGCAGGCTAAGCCTTTGCTTAATTCTTCTTCCTGATTGGAAATTAGAGTGACATGTGCCTGTCCGAACATCTAGGGCTTGGCTCTCCTTGTTTCTCCTCCTTCCCCTTCTTCCTTTGGAAAAATTCCAAATTTTGTGCAACTGGATGTTGAAGGTGCTGACATCCTCAGGTGGGGAGATTTTAAGGAAAAAGGCTGGAGGTGTGAACCCGACAACCAGGAAATTAGGAGTTTTGGTGCCTTTTCCAAAATCTCCCTGATCCAACCGTGTTCCATCTTCTGGGTGTCACAGGCATGTTTTAGCTGTAGGAAAGGTCCTGTGTATGTAAGGAGAACACCAGGGATTTTTCCAAATCAGTGTCTCCCCGAACTCCAATCTGGGGAATTTTTAAGCTACTGGTACATGTGTGTTCATTAAGGGACTTGGGCCGTAGGCAGAGTCCGAACTTTAGATGATTGAAGTCTTCAGGTTCAGAAACGCTCACCATCGGCCTCCTTTAGTTTCCATTTTATCTGTAGTTGATAGATGATGTCGATATAGATATCTATTGTATTTCAGATTATTTCCCCTTAGGGGTCATTACAAAATATTGAGTATAGTTCCCTGTGTTATACAGTAGTTCCTTGTTGATGATATATTTTATACATAGCAGTGTGTATATGTTAATCTGAAACTGTTAATTTATCCCTCCTCCCACCTTTCCCCTTTGGTAATAAAAAATATAAGATTTTATACTTCTCAGAAATCTAGGAGCTGAAAGAGAGGTATCATTTTCAATGGAAAATCAGTCAAAACAAGGTTGAAACTTCAACCAAGATTATTAGATGTACATCCTTGGAAAGAAATCACTGCATTTCTCTACTGTTGACCTGACAAATAAGACAAACCCCTCAACTGAACTTGCTTATAATAAAGTGATGGAAATATCAAATGGAAGTGTTAGAAACATCTTATTTTACACGAGCCTTATACACTGCTCTATGTTAATTACAGTTTGGCTCGCACATCTGTTCTTTGAAGTTACAATGTTCTCAAATTCTGTTACTGATCCTGCAGAGTGGGCCCCAACAAGGGTCTCCCTGCCTAGTGTCATTGGAGCCAACAGATCGAGACTGACTTTGGTTCAGAAGCAAAGGAAAACTTTATATTATGATCAGAGAATGGAGAGGTGAGAGTGTGTGCTCCCCTGCGGGTTGTGGGCCGGGCTGCTGTGTAGAGATCCTGGCAGCGTCAGCGGGAGGGAGGGGGCGGAGCTCTCGAGGGCCGGGTTGGCTGGAGCTCAGGCTCTATGTCGCAGAGTCTGCACGGGGCCCCACGAGCTGAGGTGTCGGCCCAGCCATTTTGCACTAGGAAATCGGGTCTGAAGTGTCGGGTGTGGGACCTCTGCATGTGGAAACCTAGGAGCAAGTGAAATTAGACAAAGCACAAAGGAAAAAAATGGTTAGACTTTATTTTATTGCCCAGATTCTATTTTCATCTCCCAGGAATTTTTCATGGGCTTTGCCAGTGACAAAGCCCTCCTCTGCCTTTTGTCCCATTCCTCATTCTTGGGGTGCTGAGGGTGCAGACACCTCTTCTGTAAATGCTTCGTGCTGAGTTGGGTGTCCTCATACCCGGGGCGAGGGGGAGGACTTCTCCCAAGCAGCCTCCAGGTGAGGTTGATTGTCCCCAGGCCTCCTCCCTCACTGCTCGTCTGCCTGAGCACCAGCATTGGAAGTTTTATAGATTCTAATGACCTTTAAGGGTCCAGGAAAGAGATGTGCAGAGACGCTGGGGTGGGGGTGGGCCGTTTTACCCTGCTCCACATTGGTTCGGCCCCCTTAGGCTGACAGTTCCTGCTAGCCTAGATGCTCTGACCAGTACTCTGCGCTTTCTTCAGTTAGGCCACCTAATTAACGTACAAACAACACCAGGTGTCAGAGCCCTGCTTGCTCAACTCCCAGACAGTCCAGGGCTGGTGGTGATCCAGGACCTTGACGGCCACTCAGTCAACGGCCTTTTGAAGTAGCCAGGAGTACAGCCGGTCTCATTGGCCGCCGTCACCGCGGTGTCTGTAGGCTTTTCTATGGTGGCAGCGTTATTTACGGTTCCCCTGCCAAGTTTATTAGCTCCGCTCTGGGTGCAGTAAGTCCTGTAAGCAATAGTCTGCTCTTTTGGGACACACTCTTGTTGTTTTCTGAGAGAAGCTCCAGGTCAAGTGATGGTCAAACGAGTCGTCATGGGGGCCCATTGCTCCAGGTTTTCTCTCTGGAGGTTGGTGTTGGAGGGCCTCCTCACTCGAGGTCATTGTGCCCACGGAGCAATCCCTGCAACTTCAGGGCATGGTGGGTGGTTAGGATCACCAAGTGGCGTCCTTTTCCCTTAGGAGGGAGCTGGCCTTGCGGGCTGCTGATTTCCAGGTTTTTAGATACCCCCAGTATCCTGGTCGGATGGGGTGGCTGGCCAATGCCTGGAGGGCATTCTTGCATTGTTCCATTTCAAGTGGTCCCAGTTTTTGCACTAATACTCCAAGGGCGATTCGCCTTGGACCAGGAATGTAAAGGTCAAAGGGTTTAGCTAACTTAGGGAGGTCCAGGGCAAGGATCTGAACTGACTGCTCTTTCCATTCTTGAAAGGCCGCTTCTGGATTCTATTCAAAAGGATCATCATCTTTTCCTTTCAGTGTTTCATATAGAGGCCCAGCTATTAGACTGTAGTTAGGGATCCAGATGCAGCAAACCCCGGTCTCCCCAGGAACCCCTAAGCTGTCTTCTAGTTTCAGGAAGGGTGAGGCTGCAAATGGCTTCTTCCCTTTCCTGGGGTGGGCTTTTCCGACCTTCTGTGCGAATGAAGCCCAGGAAGGTCACCTTAGTTTGTGATATTTGAGCCTTTTTCTTGGACACCTTCTATCTTTTATTGGCTAGGTAGTTCAGAGGCCTCCTTAGTCGGGCTGGTGATCAGAATGTCATCTGCATATTGAAGGAGGGTTCCCTTCTCCAGAGGTAGATTTTTTAGGTCTTTAGCTAACGTTTCCCCAAAGATGGTGTGGGAATTTTTGAACCCCTGGGGCAGGACGGCCCAGCAGTATTGTTTTTGTTGTATGTTGAGTCCTGCCACTCACAGCCAAAATTTCTTGTGACTCTGGGACGAATGGAATACAGAAGAAGGCATCATTGAAGTCTAATACAGAATACCATGTCCTGGTGGATGGTAGAATGACCAGCAGGGTGTAGGAATTAGGAACTACTAGATGTATATCCTCTGTGGCTTCACTGACTGTCCTGGCGTCCTCTACCAGGTCCCCAGCAGCTCACGGGGCTCTTGTGGTCAGGTCCCTCCCAGGATATGGAGCTCACCTGGGCAGGTACCCAGCAGCCCACGGGGCTGTGGTGGTTAGGCCCCTCCCAGGATATGGAGCTCACCTGGGCAGGTACCCAGCAGCCCATGGGGCCATCATGGTCAGGCCCCTCCCAGGATATGGAGCTCACCTGGGCAGGTACGCAGCAGCCCACGGGGCTCTCGTGGGCATGCCCCTCCCTGGATATGGAGCTCCCGTGGACAGGTACCCCGACAGGGCTGGGCACACAGGAACTGTGCACATAGCCCTCATTGCAGAGCACCCCCAGCACACCTGTCACTCAGAGCTGACACAGAGCACCTCAGAGCAGAGCTTGAACTAATAAACAGCAGCTCCAACAGGTCTGTGACCCTAGGCTTCACTCTGTGCGGCCTCCCTCTGCCTGGTCTTCTAGGGGCTTCCACAGCAGCCGGGGCACCAGGCCTCTGTCTCCACCCACCACCCCTCCTCTCCCTGACTCCTGGGTTCCTCTCATTAGCAGAGGGTCTTCTTGAAGTTGTCTCCCACTCCTGGACCAGATAAAATGATTAGAAAACAAGCCAGGGCTGCCGCCCCTTATCTATCCTGACTCTCGGGACCCTACACCTGTTCCTTGGATCTGGCCGGTGCAGCAAGGCCCATTTTCTGCAAATCTGAGCCCCTGAGGGGCGAGGATTGGCTGACCTGGGCAGCCTGACCCGGCCGGCCAGCCCTTCCCAGGTGTGCCTGGGTTGAGGTCAATATAAACACCCCTCCAGGCAGCAAAAGCCTCTGCAGCTGTGCCTGACGCCATATTCTCTGCCCCGTCAGCAGTCTCGGGGTTGGGCTGGTGGGAGGCAGTAGGGCCCACGGCTCTATGAGTGGCCCGTTGTGACTGGGGCTCTACTGGACTTTCTGCAGGAGTTGCCGGGCTGCCACCTGCTAAAGAAGAGGATGTGTCACCCATACTTGCTGCTGGAATTTCTCCCCGGGCAGAGGTAAGGAAGGAAAAAAGCAGTGGGGGCCGGGACAGGAGGGGTACCTCAGGCAGGGAAATGGAAAGTTTCCAGATGAGCGCCCGGGGCCAGGACCATCCTGGCTGGCCTGCAGGCACCAAGTCGGCCTGCGTGCTGTCGCTGGTGTGACTCCAAGCCCCTTCCTCTAGTTTTTAGTCTTTGCACACATTCAGGTGTTTTACCTGGGAACGGTGGGAAAAGTTCAGCAGCAGCTGGCCTGGGGCTCAGCTCACGTTTAGTCAGAGACGCCTCCTCACGGTCCCCCAGCTTTGCAATGAGGACGCTCCTTGTGTGGGGGCTGCTGGCTGCATGGGAGATGATTCCCCACCTGTGACCAACTTAAGAAT
This sequence comes from Eschrichtius robustus, assembly GCF_028021215.1. Taxonomy (NCBI): domain Eukaryota; kingdom Metazoa; phylum Chordata; class Mammalia; order Artiodactyla; family Eschrichtiidae; genus Eschrichtius; species Eschrichtius robustus. The sequence goes on from NW_027175163.1 coordinate 198,850, forward strand.
TGTTTACCACTGGAGCAAGTGTGCTGATAGGGTTTTCCTCTGTATGACCAGTGGGTTCAGTTTTTTTTTTTTTTCTTTTTTGGTTCAAGGTAAGTTTTATTCCTCTTTTTGTATTTATGGATATAAGCATGGAAATCATTCATTCATATAAATACGTCTATGGGAAGGACAGAACTTTTTTTTCTGTTTTATTTTCTTAAGTATTATTTATTTTTTAATTTTTGAATTTATTTTATTCATTTTTTTATACAGCAGGCTCTTATTGGTTATCTATTTTATACATATAAGTGTATATATGTCAATCCCAGGGTCGCAATTCATCCCACCACCACCACCCTGCCACTTTCCCCCCTTGGTGTCCATACATTTGTTCTCTACATCTGTGTCTCTATTTCTGCCTTGCAAACCAGTTCATCTTTACCATTTTTCTAGGTTCTACATGTATGCGTTAATATACGATATTTGTTTTTCTCTTTCTGACTTACTTCACTCTGTATGACAGTCTCTAGATCTATCCACGTCTCTACAAATGACCCAATTTCATTCCTTTTTATGGCTGAGTAATATTCCATTTTATATATGTAGCACATCTTTTCCGTTCGTCTGTCTATGGGCATTTAGGTTGCTTCCATGACCTGGCTATTGTAAATAGTGCTGCAATGAATATTGTGGTGAATATGTCTTTTTGAATTATGGTTTTCTCTGGGTATATGGCCAGTAGTGGGATTGCTGGGTCATATGGTAATTCTATTTTTAGTTTTTTAAGGAACCTCCATACTGTTCTCCATAGTGACTGTATCAATTTACATTCCCACAAATAGTGTAAGAGGGTTCCCTTTTCTCCACACCCTCTCCAGCATTTGTTGTTTGTAGATTTTCTGATGATGCCCATTCTAACTCGTGTGAGGTGATACCTCATTGTAGTTTTGGTTTATATTTCTCTAATAATTAGTGATGTTGAGTAGCTTTTCATGTGTTTCTTGGTCATCTGTATGTCTTCTTGGGACAAATGTCTATTTACGTCATCTGCCCATTTTTGGATTGGTTTGTTTGTTTTTTTACTGTTGAGCTGCATGAGCTGTTTATATACATTGGAGATTAATCCTTTGTCCATTGATTCGTTTGCAAATATTTTCTCCCATTCTGAGGGTTGTCTTTTCGTCTTGTTTGTAGTTTCCTTTGCTTTGCAAAAGCTTTTAGGTTTCATTTGCTCCCATTTGTTTTTGTTTTTTTTTTTTTTTTTTATTCCATTACTCTAGGAGGTGGATCAAAAAATATCTTGCTGTGATTTATGTCAAAGAGTATTCTTCCTATGTTTTCCTCTAAGAGTTTTATAGTGTCCGGTCTTACATTTCGGTCTCTAATCCATTTGGAGTTTATTTTTTGTGTATGGTGTTAGGGAGTGTTCTAATTTCATTCTTTTACATGTAGCTGTCCATTTTTCCCAGCACCACTTATTGAAGAGACTGTCTTTTCTCCATTGTATACCCTTGCCTCCTTTGTCATAGATTAGTGTGCCATAGGTGTGTAGGTTTATCTCTGGGCTTTCTTTTTTTTTTTTTTTTTTTTACATCTTTATTGGAGTATAATTGCTTTACAATTGTGTGTTAGTTTCTGCTGTATAAAAAAGTGAATCAGCTATGCGTATACATATAACACCATATCCCCTCCCTTTTGCACCTCCCTCTCACTCCCTTATCCCACCCTTTTAGGTGGTCACAAAGCACAGAGCTGATCTCCCTGTGCTATGTGGCTGCTTCCCAGTAGCTATCAATTTCAATTTTACATTTGGTAGTGTATATATGTCCATACCACTCTCTCACTTTGTCCCAGCTTACCCTTCCCTCTCCCCATGTCCTCAAGTCCTTTCTCTACGTCTGTGTCCTTAATCCTTTCCTGCCCCTACGTTCTTCATAAACTTTTTTTTTTTAGATTCCATATATATGTGTTAGCATACGGTATTTGTTTTTCTCTTTCTGACTTACTTCACTCTGTAGGACAGACTCTAGATCCATCCACCTCACTAAAAATAACTCAATTTCGCTTCTTTTTATGGCAGAATAATGTTCCATTGTATATATGTGCCACATCTTCTTTATCCATTTATCTGTTGATGGACACTTAGGTTGCTTCCATGTCCTGGCTATTGTAAATAGAGCTACAGTGAACATTGTGGTACATGACTCTTTTTGAATTATGGTTTTCTCAGGGTAAATGTCCAGGAGTGGGTTTGCTGGGTTGTATGGTAGTTCTATTTTTAGTTTTTAAGGAAGCCCCATACCGTTCTACCTAGTGGCTATATCAATTTACATTCCCACCAACAGTGCAAGAGGGTTCCCTTTTCTCCAATAAATGCCTCTCCAGCATTTACTGTTGGTAGATTTTTTGATGATGGCCATTCTGACTGGTGTGAGGTGATACCTCACTGTAGTTTTGATTTGCATTTCTCTAATGATTAGTGATGCTCAGCATCCTTTCATGTGTTTGTTGGCAACCTGTATATCTTCTTTGGAGAAATTTCTATTTAGGTCTTCTGCCCATTTTTGGATTGGGTTGTTTGGTTTTGTGATATTGAGCTACATGAGCTGCTTTTTGTAGATTAATCCTTTGCCATTTGCTTCATTTGAAAATATTTTCTCCCATTCTGATGGTTGTCTTTTCATCTTGCTTAAGTTTTCCTTTGCTGTGCAAAAGAATTTATGTTTCATTCGGTCCCATTTTTTAATTTTTGTTTTTATTTCCATTTCTCTAGGAGGTGGGTCAAAAAGGATCTTGCTGTGATTTATGTCATAGACTGTTCTGCTTATGTTTTCTTCTAAGAGTTTTATAGTGGCTGGTCTTATATTTAGGTCTCTAATCCATTTTGAGTTACTTTTGTGTATGGTGTTAGGGAGTGTACTAATTTCATTCTTTTACATGTAGCTGTCCAGTTTTCCCAGCACCACTTACTGAAGACACTGTCTTTTCTCCATTGTATACCCTTGCCTCCTTTGTCATAGATTAGTTAACCATAGGTACGTGGGTTTATCTCTGTGCTTTCTATCCTTTTCTATTGACCTATATTTCTGTGTTTGTGTCAGTACCATATTATCTTGATTACTGTAGCTTTGTAATATAGTCTGAAGTCTGGAAGTCTGATTCCTCCAGCTCTTTTTTTTCCCCCTCAAGACTGCTTTGGCTATCCAGGGTCTTTTGTGTCTCCCTACAAATTTTAAGATTTTTTTTCTTGTTCTGTAGAAAATGCCAAAGGTATTTTGATCGGGATTGCATTGAATCTGTAGATTGCTTTGGGTAGTATAGTCATTTTCACAATATTGATTCTTCTAATCCAAGGACATGGTATATGTCTCCATCTGTTTATATCATCTTTGATTTCTTTCATCAGTGTCTTATAGTTTTCTGAGTACAGGTCTTTTACTTCCTTAGGTAGGTTTATTCCTAGGTATTTTATTCTTTTTGTTGCAGTGGTAATGGGATTGTTTCCTTAATTTCTCTTTCTGATCTTTCATTGTTAGTGTATAGGAATGCAAGCAATTTCTGTGCATTAATTTTGTATCCTGCAACTTTACCAAATTCATTGATTAGCTCCAGTGGTTTTCTGGTGGCATCTTTAAGATTCTCTATCTATGATATCATGTCATCTGCAAACAGTGACAATTTTACTTCTTCTTTTCCGTTTTGTATTCCTTTTATTTCTTTTTCTTCTCTGATTGCCATGGCTAGGACTTCCAAAACTATGTTGAATAGCAGTGGTGAGAGTGGACATCCTCGTCTTGTTCCTGATCTTAGAGGAAACGCTTTCAGTTTTTCACCATTGAGAATGCTGTTTGCTGTGGGTTTGTCATATATGGCCTTTATTATGTTGAGGTAGTTTCCGTCTATGCCCACACTCTGCAGAGTTTTTATCGTAAATGAGTGTTGAATTTTCTCAAAATCTTTTCCTTCATCTATTGAGATGACCATATGGTTTTATTCTACAATTTGTTAATATGGTGTATCACATTGATTTGTGTATATTGAAGAATCCTTGCATCCCTGGGATAAACCCCACTTGATCATGGTGTATGATCCTTTTAATGTGTTGTTCGATTCTGTTTGCTAGTATTTTGTTGAGGATTTTTGCATCTATATTCATCAGGGATATTGGTCTATAATTTTCTTTCCTTGTAGTATCTCTGTCTGATTTTGGTATCAGGGTGATGGTGGTCTCATAGAATGAGTTTGGGAGTGTTCCTTCCCCTGCAATTGTTTTGAAGAATTTGAGAAGGTTGGGTGTTAGCTCTTCTCTAAATGTTTGATAGAATTCACCTGTAATGCCATCTGGTTCTGGACTTTTGTTTGTTGGAAGATTTTTAATCACAGTTTCAATTTCATTGCTTGTGATAGGTTTGTTCATATTTTCTATTTCTTCCTGGTTCAGTCTTAGAAGGTTATACCTTTCTAAGAATTTGTCCATTTCTTCCAGATTGTCCATTTTATTGGCACAGAGTTGCTTGTAGTAGTCTCTTAGGATGCTTTGTATTCCTGTGGTGTCTGTTGTAACTTCTCCTTTTTCACTTCTAATTTTGTTGATTTGCGTCCTCTCCCTCTTTTTCTTGAGTGTGGCTAAAGGTTGATCATTTTTGCTTATCTTCTCAAAGAACCAGCTTTTAGTTTTGATGATCTTTGCTTCCGTTTTCTTTGTTTCTATTTCATTTATTTCTGCTCTGATCTTTAGGATTTCTTTCCTTCTACTAACTTTGGGTTTTGTTCTTCTTTCTCTAGTTCCTCTAGGTGTAAGGTTAGATTGTTTATTTGAGATTTTTCTTGTTTCTTGAGGTAGGCTTGTATTGCTATAAACTTCCCTCTTAGAACTCCTTTTGCTGCATCCCATAGGTTTTGGATCATCGTGTTTTTGTTGTCATTTGTCTCTAGGTAGTTTTTGATTTCCCCTTTGATTTCTTCAGTGATCTCTTGGTTATTTAGTAACGTATTGTTTAGCCTCCATGTGTTTGTGTTTTTTACAGTTTTTTCCGTGTAATTGATTTCTAATCTCATAGCATTGTGGTCGGAACAGCTGCTTGATATGATTTCAGTTTTCTTAAATTTACTGAGGCTTTATCTGTGACCCAAGATGTGATCTATCCTGGAGAATGTTCCGTGTGCAGTTGAGAAGAACGTGTAATCTGCTGTTTTTGGATGGAATGTCCTATAAATATCAATGAACTCTATCTGGTCTATTGTGTCATTTAAAGCTTGTGTTTCCTTATTAATTTTCTGTCTGGCTGATCTCCACTGGTGTAAGTGAGCTGTTAAAGTCCCCCGCTATTATTGTGTTACTGTCGATTTCCTCTTTTATAGCTGTTAGCAGTTGCCTTATACATTGAGGTGCTCCTATGTTGGGTACATATATATTTATAATTGTTATATCTTCTTCTTGGATTGATCCCTTGACCATTATGTAGTGTCTTTCCTTGTCTCTTGTAACATTCTTTATTTTAAAGTCTATTTTATCTGATATGAGTATTGCTACTCCAGCTTTCTTTTGATTTTCATTAGCATAGAATATATTTTTCCATCGCCTCACTTTCAGTCTGTATGTGTCCCTAGGTCTGAAATGGGTCTCTTGTAGACAGCATATATATGGGTCTTGTTTTTGTATCCATTCAGCCAGTCTATGTCTTTTGGTTGGAACATTTAGTGCATTCACGTTTAAGGTAATTATCGATATGAATGTTCCTACTACTATTTTCTTAATTGTTATGGGTTTGTATTGGTGGGTCCTTTTCTTCTCTTGTGTTTCCCACTTAGAGAAGTTCTTTTAGCATTTGGTGTAGAGCTGGTTGCATGGTGCTGAATTCTCTTAGCTTTTGCTTGTCTGTAAGGCTTTTGATTTCTCCATCAAATCTGAATGAGCTCTTTGCAGGGTGCAGTACCCTTGGTTGTAGGTTCTTCCCTTTCATCACTTTAAATTTATCATGCCACTTCCTTCTGGCTTGTAGATTTTCTGCTGAGAAATCAGCTGTTATCCTTATGGGATTTCCCTTGTATGTTATTTGTCATTTTTCCCTTGCTGCTTTCAATAATTTTTCTTTGTCGTTAATTTTTGTCAATTTGATTACTATGTGTCTTGTCATTTTTCTCCTTTGGTTTCTCCTGCCTGGGACACTCTGTGCTTCTGGACTTGGGTGGCTATTTCTTTTCCCATGCTAGGGAAGTTTTTGACCATAATCTCTTCAAATATATTCTCGGGTCCTTTCTCTCTCTCTTCTCCTTCTGGGACCCCTATAATGCGAATGTTGTTGCGTTTAATGTTGTCCCAGAGGACTCTTGGGGTGTCTTCATTTATTTTCATTCTTTTTCTTTATTCTGTTCCATGGCAGTGATTTCCACCTTTCTGTCTTCCAGGCCACTTATCCGTTCTTCTGCCACAGTTATTCTGCTACTGATTCCTTCTAGTGTATTTTTCATTTCAGTTATTACATTGTTTACCTCTGTTTGTTTGTTCTTTAACTCTTCTAGGTGTTTGTTCCTTAATTCTTCTAGGTCTTTGTTAAGCATTTCTTGTGTCTTCTCGATCTTTGCCTCCTTTCTTTTTCTAAGGTCTTGGCTCAACTTCACTATCATTATTCTGAATTCTTTTTCTGGAAGGTTCCCTATCTCCACCTCATTCCGTTTTTTTTCTGGGGTTTTATCTTGTTCCTTGATCTGGTATAAAGTCCTCTGCCTTTTCATTTTGTCTATCTTTCTGTGAATGTGGTTTTCCTTCCACAGGCTGCAGAATTGTAGTTCTTCTTGCTTCTGCTGTCTGCTCTCTGGTGGATGAGTCTATCTTAGAGGCTTGTGCAAGCTTCCTGATGGGAGGGACTGGTGGTGGGTAGAGCTGGGTGTTGCTTTGGTGGGCAGAGCTTTAATCCGCTTGTCTACGGATTAAATAAAACTTTAATAAAAAGTTGAATCTGCTTGTCTGCTGATGCATGGGGCTGGGTTCCCTCCCTGTTGGTTGTTTGGCCTGAGGCGACCCAGCACTGGAGCCTACCTTGCTCTTGGTGGGGCTAATGGCGGACTCTGGGAGGGCTCACACCAAGGAGTATTTCCCAGAACTTCTGCTGCCAGTGTTGTTGTCCTCACGGTGAGCCACAGCCACAGCCACCAGCTGCCTCTGCAGGAGACCCTCTAAAAGTAGCAGGTAGTTCTGGTCATTCCCCTACGGGGTCACTGCTCCTTCCCCTGGGTCCTGATGTGCACACTACTTTGTGTGTGCCCTCCAAGAGTGGAGTATCTGAGTGGAGTTGAGACTCTGAGACTCTGTGTGGAGTCGCACAGACTCTGGGTCCTGTGAAGCTTCGATGTTTTGTGATTCTAGAAATCCTATAGGAGACGGTCCACAGCAGGTGAAGCTAATGTTGTCAGTAGAGGTGTTGAAGCCAAAGATCTGCAGTTCCGGCTATAGGTGCCGATGTACATACAGGACAAAATCATCTCGTGTGAATGTAGTTCAGGCATGTTTAAGATGAATGCAGTCATGTTAATGCCTACCATATTCTATCTTGAGCCTCTCCTCAGGGACCTCCTCCTCAGTTCCTGAGGCTCCTGTAAGTCATGTACAGGGGACTGGAGAGTGGGCTCTGTCCAGTCTGAGCCCTGAGTTACCCTGTGTGTATCTTAGGATACTTTGTATTTCTGTGGTGTCTGTTGTAACATCATCTCTTTCATTTCAGATTTATTTGGGCCCTCTCTTTTTTAACAAAACATACTACTGTTGTCTTTTATTCTTTACAGAAGTTTAATCAGTGTTTGATCTACTATCCTTACCCTATGTATACTTTTTGCAGTGAGATTTTTACTTTTCTTTGTTTCCTTGTTACTATCAATAATTAGTGAGACTTCTTTTAAGCTACCTTCAACATTGCTTATAAAGCTGCTTTATTAGTGATGACAGAGCCTTAATGGAAGTCATGTTCTGGTTGTAAATTAGAATGCAATGTGCCAGCACAAAGCCCCTTAAGTTTATGTCTCATTACTTCTTGTTCTTTTTTTAATTTAATTTTTATTTTTTGTCAGAGCAAATTTGATTAAAATGTTTTGTTTCTTCTAGGTGTGCAAGATGTGGTTCTTTTAAACATATACATATATCTATTCTTCTTTGGATCATTTTCCCATGTAGGTTATGACACCATGTTGAGTAGTCTTGTCTTGGTATTACGTAGGTCTTTGGTGATTACATATTTCACATGTGTTTCTATATCTATCTTAACCCCAATATCCTAATGTATCCAATCCTCACACCTTTCCATTTGGTGAACCCTAAGTTTGTTTAATGAATCTGTGATTGCATTTCTCTGTGGAAATATCTTCATTGGTATCAATTTTTAGCTAAGACCTATAAGTGATATTATAGGATATGTGTCTTTTGCTTTCTGACTTAGTACAATTTGCCTGATTAACTCAAGAATCATACACAGTGCTGCAAATGGCATTGTTTTGGTTTTTTCCCTGGCTAATATTCCACCTGTACGTGTACCAGTTATTCTTTGGCCACGCACCTCTTGATGGACTTTTTGGTTGCCTCCATGTCTTGGTTATTGTAATACTGCTGCAATGCACATTTGCTTGCCTGTGTCTTTCCAGTTCTATCTCCTTATGTTATAGGCCAAGGAGTGGGCTTGCTGTATCATATGGTAGCTCAGTGTGTACGTTTTAAAGGCACCACCATTCAGTTCTCATTAGTGGCTCTTTCCAGGTTATGTCCCACTTAAAATTGAGGGTATGCATTTCTCCAAAACACCTTCAATATTTATTGTTTGTAGTTTGCTTGCTGCTGGTTATTCTAACAGGTGCGAGCTGATACCTCTGTGTGGCTGAATTTGCATGTGTCCCATAATCTGTTGAAATTGATCTTTAAAGCATGCTCTTTTTATTTATCAAACTGTGATTACAGCTTAGTTCTTCAAATTGTTTTCTTAAAGTAAGTGTCACATTTTGAAAAGTTTTGGCCACTACCTCCCTCAAGACATTTTGAGGGCAGGTTTCATTTACAGCCCTGAAGTACTTGTTCATATGAAGTGACCATTAACACAGATTTTAAAGCTGCATTTGCAGGTAACGGCCAGAGGGCGGCAGCCTTTTTACGTTCCCCAATCTGGTAACTAGGGAAAGAGTCCTTCAGCTGCAAGAGTGTCCAGCTTTATTTCTCATCCAGCTGTGGGTCTAGATATGATCAAACAAGGTTGCATCACAGCCCAGGAACGAATTATGTAAAATTTCCTCTCTCTATCACTGTCTTATTTTTTTGGGTTTTTTAAAGTTATTTAATTTAAAATGGGGATTCGCTACTTTTCACTGCTGTGTTTATGCCGCTTTACCCCCACTTGACTCACTTCCAGACAGATATCAATACATAGGTTTTAAGATTCTTACTAGTCACATATATTCTTGTGCGGTGAATAGGGGGTGTTGAGTCCAGTTCACTGAGCAAGGAGTAGGTCTTGTCTATTACATATTGGGTGTATGGAACGGTATCTGAGCGAATTTGAAACCCTTGTTTTATGCATCACCCCACCTCACCTTTCCCGTTAAGCAGCCATAGTGTGTTTTCTAAACGTGTGACTCTGTTCTGTTTTGTAATTCAGTTCAAGTGTAGCGGTTTTTACATTCCCTCTATAAGTGATAGCTTATGATAAGTGTCTTTTTCTGTGTGACTTATTTCACTTAGAATTGTCATACCTAAATCCACTCATCTTGCTTCTACTAGCCTTATGACATTGATTTCATGTCTGAGTGATATTCCTTTGTACATAAGGACCACAACTTCTTTATCCATTTTTCTCTTTCCTGGGATATTTAAGGTGTCATGAAGTGGAGGTTCTTGTCAACAGAGCAGCCCTAAACATTGGGGTGCCTGTGTCTTGCTGATTTTTAGTTTTCCCAATTTATACGCCCATGAGTGGACGTGCCCTATGCTCCCTAAGCTGTGTTTTTTCGATGTTTCAGGACACACCGTACACTTCTTCAGAGTGGCTGTTGGCAATTTACATCCCGCCCATCAGCGTAGCAAGGCTGCCATTTCTCCATGGCCTGTCCTGCATTTCTGGTTTTGACACTTTATGCAGCATGGCCCTTTTGACCGATGGGAAGCGAGACTTCATTGTAGCGCTGATTTGCCTTTCCAGGTTGCTTGGTTGGCAAAAAAGGGTGTATGCGTTTTTTCCTGAATATATTCAGGAAAAAACAGATACGCCCTTTTTGGCCAAGGGCATCATTGTCGAAGATTTGCGACTTTTCATGTGCTTTAAAGGCGATTCGAATCTACCTCCTGAAACCTGTTTCCTGCAATTCTGCCTTGCTTTCAAATACTCTTCGTTGCCTTCCCTCAATATATTTGTGGATGAGAGTTATCATTTATAACTCTGCGGGTTTGTGAACTGCAGTGTGCCTGAGTTCCATTTTTCAACTCGCTTTTTTGGGAGCTGGCCGCAAAAGCGCGGGATTGCCTCAGGCCCTATTCTGGTTCCTGGCGTCAGGCTGAGCCTGTGGATAATTCTTCTTCCTGATGGGAAAATAGAGTGACCGGGGCCTGTCCCAACACCTAGATCTAGTCTCTCATTGGTTGCCCCTCTTCCCGTTCATCCTCAGGACAAATTGCAACCTGTAGGGAACAGGAGCTTAAAGGTGCTGATTCTCCAAGTAGAGAGATTGCTAGTAAAGTAGCTGGAAAGGCGAACCGGAGTACAAGGAGATGAGAAATTGGGTGCGTTTTAAAAACCTTTCAAAATCACACGGTGTACCATCTTCTGGGTTTCTAATGCATGTTTTCGATGTAGGAAGATGCCCTTGAACCTGGAGGTTTGGGACCCATGGGATGGGTACCACACAGTATTACTTTAAAGGGTGTGCGTTTGCTCACCCAACCTCACCCAAGCTCTCAGCCCCAAGAGTGTCCACCCTTATGTCTCATCCAGCTGTGGGTCTAGATATGGTCAATCCAGGTTGCATCACAGCCTCTGAACGAATTTTTTAAGAATTTCTCTCTCTTTCACTGTCTTTGTTTTACGGGTTTTTAAAAGTAATTTATTTTTATAATGGGGTTTAGCTGCTTTTCACGGCTGTGTTTATGCGGCTTTACACCCACTTGACTCACTTCCAGAGAGATATCAATACATAGGTTTTAAGATTCTTACTAGTCACATATATTCTTGTGCGGTGAATAGGGGGTGTTGAGTCCAGTTCACTGAGCAAGGAGTAGGTCTTGTCTCTTACATATTGGGTGTATGGAACAGTATCTGAGCGAATTTGAAACCCTTGTTTTATGCATCACCCCACCTCACCTTTCCCGTTAAGCAGCCATAGTGTGTTTTCTAAACGTGTGACTCTGTTCAGTTTTGTAATTCAGTTCAAGTGTAGCGGTTTTTACATTCCCTCTATAAGTGATAGCTTATGATAAGTGTCTTTTTCTGTGTGACTTATTTCACTTAGAATCGTCGTACCTAAGTCCACTCATCTTGCTTCTACTAGCCTTATGACATTGATTTCATGTCTGAGTGATATTCCATTGTACATAAGGACCACAACTTCTTTATCCATTTTTCTCTTTCCTGGGATATTTAAGTTGTCATGAAGTGGAGGTTCTTGTCAACAGAGCAGCCATAAACTTTGGGGTGCCTGTGTCTTGCTGATTTTTAGTTTTCCCAATTTATACGCCCATGAGTGGACGTGCCCTATGCTCCCTAAGCTGTGTTTTTTCGATGTTTCAGGACACACCGTACACTTCTCCAGAGTGGCTGTTGGCAATTTACATCCCGCCCATCAGCGTAGCAAGGCTGCCATTTCTCCATGGCCTGTCCTGCATTTCTGGTTTTGACACTTTTTGCAGCATCACCCTTTTGACCGATGGGAAGCGAAACTTCTTTGAAGCGCTGATTTGCCTTTCCAGGTTGCTTGGTTGGCCAAAAAGGGCGTATGCGTTTTTTCCTGAATATATTCAGGAAAAAACGCATACGCCCTTTTTGGCCAAGGGCATCATTGTCGACGTTTTGCCGCTTTTCATGTGCTTTAAAGGCGATTCGAATCTACCTCCTGAAATCTGTTTCCTGCAATTCTGCCTTGCTTTCAAATCCTCTTCGTTGCCTTCCCTCAATATATCTGTGGATGAGAGTTATCATTTATAACTCTGCGGGTTTGTGAATTGCAGTGTCCCTGAGCTCCATTTTTCAACTCGCTTTTTTGGTAGCTGGCCGCAAAAGCGCGGGATTGCCTCAGGCCCTATTCTGGTTCCTGGCGGCAGGCTGAGCCTGTGGTTAATTCTTCTTCCTGATGGGAAAATAGAGTGACCTGGGCCTGTCCCAACACCTAGATCTAGTCTCTCATTGGTTGCCCCTCTTCCCGTTCATCCTCAGGACAAATTGCAACCTGTAGGGAACAGGAGCTTAAAGGTGCTGATTCTCCAAGTAGGGAGATTGCTAGTAAAATAGCTGGAAAGGCGAACCCGAGCACAAGGAGATGAGAAATGGGGTGCGTTTTAGAATCCTTTCAAAATCACACGGTGTACCATCTTCTGGGTTTCTCATGCATGTTTTCGATGTAGGAAGATGCCCTTGAACCTGGAGATTTGGGACCAATGGGATGGGTACCACACAGTATTACTTTAAAGGGTCTGCGTTTGCTCACCCAACCTCACCCAACCTCTCAGCCCCAAGAGTGTCCACCCTTATGTCTCATCCAGGTGTGGGTGTAGATATGGTCAATCCAGGTTGCATCAGAGCTCCTGAACGAATTTTGTAAGAATTTTTCTCTCTTTCACTGTCTTTGTTTTACGGGTTTTTAAAAGTAATTTATTTTTATAATGGGGTTTAGCTGCTTTTCACGGCTGTGTTTATGCGGCTTTACACCCACTTGGCTCACTTCCAGAGAGATATCAATACATAGGTTTTACGATTCTTACTAGTCAGATATATTCTTGTGCGGTGAATAGGGGGTGTTGAGTCCAGTTCACTGAGCAAGGAGTAGGTCTTGTCTATTACATATTGGGTGTATGGAACAGTATCTGAGCGAATTTGAAACCCTTGTTTTATGCATCACCCCACCTCACCTTTCCCGTTAAGCAGCCATAGTGTGTTTTCTAAACGTGTGACTCTGTTCTGTTTTGTAATTCAGTTCAAGTGTAGCGGTTTTTACATTCCCTCTATAAGTGATAGCTTATGATAAGTGTCTTTTTCTGTGTGACTTATTTCACTTAGAATCGTCATACCTAAATCCACTCATCTTGCTTCTACTAGCCTTATGACATTGATTTCATGTCTGAGTGATATTCCTTTGTACATAAGGACCACAACTTCTTTATCCATTTTTCTCTTTCCTGGGATATTTAAGGTGTCATGAAGTGGAGGTTCTTGTCAACATAGCAGCCCTAAACTTTGGGGTGCCTGTGTCTTGCTGATTTTTAGTTTTCCCAATTTATACGCCAATGAGTGGACGTGCCCTATGCTCCCTAAGCTGTGTTTTTTCGATGTTTCAGGACACACCGTACACTTCTCCAGAGTGGCTGTTGGCAATTTACATCCCGCCCATCAGCGTAGCAAGGCTGCCATTTCTCCATGGCCTGTCCTGCATTTCTGGTTTTGACACTTTTTGCAGCATGGCCCTTTTGACCGATGGGAAGCGAGACTTCTTTGTAGCGCTGATTTGCCTTTCCAGTTTGCTTGGTTGGCCAAAAAGTGCGTATGCGTTTTTTCCTGAATATATTCAGGAAAAAACGCTTATGCCCTTTTTGGCCAAGGGCATCACTGTTGACGTTTTGCCACTTTTCATGTGCTTTAAAGGCGATTCGAATCTACCTCCTGAAACCTGTTTCCTGCAATTCTGCCTTGCTTTCAAATCCTCTTCGTTGCCTTCCCTCAATATATTTGTGGATGAGAGTTATCATTTATAACTCTGCGGGTTTGTGAATTGCAGTGTCCCTGAGCTCCATTTTTCAACTCGCTTTTTTGGGAGCTGGCCGCAAAAGCGTGGGATTGCCTCAGGCCTTATTCTGGTTCCTGGAGGCAGGCTGAGCCTGTGGTTAATTCTTCTTCCTGATGGGAAAATAGAGTGACCTGTGCCTGTCCCAACACCTAGATCTATTCTCTCATTGTTTGCCCCTCTTCCCGTTCATCTTCAGGACAAATTGCAACCTGTAGGGAACAGGAGCTTAAAGGTGCTGATTCTGCAAGTAGGGAGATTGCTAGTAAAGTAGCTGGAAAGGCGAACCCTAGCACAAGGAGATGAGAAATGGGGTGCGTTTTAGAAACCTTTCAAAATCACACGGTGTACCATCCTCTGGGTTTCTCATGCATGTTTTCGATGTAGGAAGATGCCCTTGAACCTGGAGATTTGGGACCCATGGGATGGGTACCACGCAGTACTACTTTAAAGGGTCTGAGTTTGCTCACCCAACCTCACCCAACCTCTCAGCCCCAAGAGTGTCCACCCTTATGTCTCATCCAGGTGTGGGTCTAGATATGGTCAATCCAGGTTGCATCACAGCTCCTGAACGAATTTTTTAAGAATTTCTCTCTCTTTCACTGTCTTTGTTTTACAGGTTTTTAAAAGTAATTTATTTTTATAATGGGGTTTAGCTGCTTTTCACGGCTGTGTTTATGCAGCTTTACACCCACTTGACACACTTCCAGAGAGATATCAATACATAGGTTTTACGATTCTTACTAGTCACATATATTCTTGTGCGGTGAATAGGGGGTGTTGAGTCCAGTTCACTGAGCAAGGAGTAGGTCTTGTCTATTACATATTGGGTGTATGGAACAGTATCTGAGCGAATTTGAAACCCTTGTTTTATGCATCACCCCACCTCACCTTTCCCGTTAAGCAGCCATAGTGTGTTTTCTAAACGTGTGACTCTGTTCTGTTTTGTAATTCAGTTCAAGTGTAGCGGTTTTTACATTCGCTCTATAAGTGATAGCTTATGATAAGTGTCTTTTTCTGTGTGACTTATTTCACTTAGCATCGTCATACCTAAATCCACTCATCTTGCTTCTACTAGCCTTATGACATTGATTTCATGTCTGAGGGATATTCCTTTGTACATAAGGACCACAACTTCTTTATCCATTTTTCTCTTTCCTGGGATATTTAAGGTGTCATGAAGTGGAGGTTCTTGTCAACATAGCAGCCCTAAACATTGGGGTGCCTGTGTCTTGCTGATTTTTAGTTTTCCCAATTTATACGCCCATGAGTGGACGTGCCCTATGCTCCCTAAGCTGTGTTTTTTCGATGTTTCAGGACACACCGTACACTTCTCCAGAGTGGCTGTTGGCAATTTACATCCCGCCCATCAGCGTAGCAAGGCTGCCATTTCTCCATGGCCTGTCCTGCATTTCTGGTTTTGAAAATTTTTGCAGCATGGCCCTTTTGACGGATGGGAAGCGAGACTTCTTTGTAGCGCTGATTTGCCTTTCCAGGTTGCTTGGTTGGCCAAAAAGGGCGTATGCGTTTTTTCCTGAATATATTCAGGAAAAAACGCTTACGCCCTTTTTGGCCAAGGGCATCACTGTCGATGTTTTGCCACTTTTCATGTGCTTTAAAGGCGATTCGAATCTACCTCCTGAAACCTGTTTCCTGCAATTCTGCCTTGCTTTCAACTCCTCTTCGTTGCCTTCCCTCAATATATTTGTGGACGAGAGTTATCATTTATAACTCAGCAGGTTTGTGAATTGCAGTGCCCCTGAGCTCCATTTTTGAACTGTCTTTTTTGGGAGCTGGCCGAAATAGCTCGGGATTGCCTCAGGCCCTATTCTGGTTCCCGGCGGCAGGCTGAGCCTGTGTTTAATTCTTCTTCCTGATGGGAAAATAGAGTGACCTGTGCCTGTCCCAACACCTAGATCTAGTCTCTCATTTGTTTCCCCTCTTCCCGTTCATCCTCAGGACAAATTGCAACCTGTAGGGAACAGGAGGTTAAAGGTGCTGATTCTCCAAGTAGGGAGATTGCTAGTAAAGTAGCTGGAAAGGTGAACCCGAGCACAAGGAGATGAGAAATTGGGTGCGTTTTAGAAACCTTTCAAAATCACACGGTGTACCATCTTCTGGGTTTCTCATGCATGTTTTCGATGTAGGAAGATGCCTTTGAACCTGGAGATTTGGGACCCATGGGATGGGTACCACGCAGTATTACTTTAAAGGGTCTGAGTTTGCTCACCCAACCTCACCCAACCTCTCAGCCCCAAGAGTGTCCACCCTTATGTCTCATCCCGGTGTGGGTCTAGATATGGTCAATCCGGGTTGCATCACAGCCCCTGAACGAATTTTGTAAGAATTTCTCTCTCTTTCACTGTCTTTGTTTTACGGGTTTTTAAAAGTAATTTATTTTTATAATGGGGTTTAGCTGCTTTTCACGGCTGTGTTTATGCGGCTTTACACCCACTTGGCTCACTTCCAGAGAGATATCAATATATAGGTTTTAAGATTCTTACTAGTCAGATATATTCTTGTGCCGTGAATAGGGGGTGTTGAGTCCAGTTCACTGAGCAAGGAGTAGGTCTTGTCTATTACATATTGGGTGTATGGAACGGTATCTGAGCGAATTTGAAACCCTTGTTTTATGCATCACCCCACCTCACCTTTCCCGTTAAGCAGCCATAGTGTGTTTTCTAAACGTGTGATTCTGTTCTGTTCTGTAATTCAGTTCGAGTGTAGCGGTTTTTACATTCCCTCTATAAGTGATAGCTTATGATAAGTGTCTTTTTCTGTGTGACTTATTTCACTTAGAATCGTCGTACCTAAATCCACTCATCTTGCTTCTACTAGCCTTATGACATTGATTTCATGTCTGAGTGATATTCCTTTGTAGATAAGGACCACAACTTCTTTATCCATTTTTCTCTTTCCTGGGATATTTAAGGTGTCATGAAGTGGAGGTTCTTGTCAACATAGCAGCCCTAAACATTGGGGTGCCTGTGTCTTGCTGATTTTTAGTTTTCCCAATTTATACGCCCATGAGTGGATGTGCCCTATGCTCCCTAAGCTGTGTTTTTTCGATGTTTCAGGACACACCGTAAACTTCTCCAGAGTGGCTTTTGGCAATTTACATCCCGCCCATCAGCGTAGCAAGGCTGCCATTTCTCCATGGCCTGTACTGCATTTCTGGTTTTGACACTTTTTGCAGCATGGCCCTTTTGACCGATGGGAAGCCAGACTTCTTTGTAGCGCTGATTTGCCTTTCCAGGTTGCGTGGTTGGCCAAAAAGAGCGTATGCGTTTTTTCCTGAATACATTCAGGAAAAAATGCATACGCCCTTTTTGGCCAAGGGCATCATTGTCGACGTTTTGCCGCTTTTCATGTGCTTTAAAGGCGTTTCGAATCTACCTCCTGAAATCTCTTTCCTGCAATTCTGCCTTGCTTTCAAATCCTCTTCGTTGCCTTCCCTCAATATATCTGTGGATGAGAGTTATCATTTATAACTCTGCGGGTTTGTGAATTGCAGTGTCCCTGAGCTCCATTTTTCAACTCGCTTTTTTGGGAGCTGGCCGCAAAAGCGCGGGATTGCCTCAGGCCCTATTCTGGTTCCTGACGGCAGGCTGAGCCTGTGGTTAATTCTTCTTCCTGATGGGAAAATAGAGTGACCTGTGCCTGTCCCAACACCTAGATCTAGTCTCTCATTGGTTGCCCCTCTTCCCGTTCATCCTCAGGACAAATTGCAACCTGTAGGGAACAGGAGCTTAAAGGTGCTGATTCTCCAAGTAGGGAGATTGCTAGTAAAGTAGCTGGAAAGGCGAACCCGAGCACAAGGAGATGAGAAATTGGGTGCGTTTTAGAAACCTTTCAAAATCACACGGTGTTCCATCTTCTGGGTTTCTCATGCATGTTTTCGATGTAGGAAGATGCCCTTGAACCTGGAGATTTGGGACCCATGGGATGGGTACCACGCAGTACTACTTTAAAGGGTCTGAGTTTGCTCACCCAACCTCACCCAACCTCTCAGCCCCAAGAGTGTCCACCCTTATGTCTCATCCAGGTGTGTGTCTAGATATGGTCAATCCAGGTTGCATCACAGCTCCTGAACGAATTTTGTAAGAATTTCTCTCTCTTTCACTGTCTTTGTTTTACAGGATTTTAAAAGTAATTTATTTTTATAATGGGGTTTAGCTGCTTTTCACGGCTGTGTTTATGCGGCTTTACACCCACTTGACACACTTCCAGAGAGATATCAATACATAGGTTTTACGATTCTTACTAGTCACATATATTCTTGTGCGGTGAATAGGGGGTGTTGAGTCCAGTTCACTGAGCAAGGCGTAGGTCTTGTCTATTACATATTGGGTGTATGGAACGGTATCTGAGCGAATTTGAAACCCTTGTTTTATGCATCACCCCACCTCACCTTTCCCGTTAAGCAGCCATAGTGTGTTTTCTAAACGTGTGACTCTGTTCTGTTTTGTAATTCAGTTCAAGTGTAGCGGTTTTTACATTCGCTCTATAAGTGATAGCTTATGATAAGTGTCTTTTTCTGTGTGACTTATTTCACTTAGCATCGTCATACCTAAATCCACTCATCTTGCTTCTACTAGCCTTATGACATTGATTTCATGTCTGAGGGATATTCCTTTGTACATAAGGACCACAACTTCTTTATCCATTTTTCTCTTTCCTGGGATATTTAAGGTGTCATGAAGTGGAGGTTCTTGTCAACATAGCAGCCCTAAACATTGGGGTGCCTGTGTCTTGCTGATTTTTAGTTTTCCCAATTTATACGCCCATGAGTGGACGTGCCCTATGCTCCCTAAGCTGTGTTTTTTCGATGTTTCAGGACACACCGTACACTTCTCCAGAGTGGCTGTTGGCAATTTACATCCCGCCCATCAGCGTAGCAAGGCTGCCATTTCTCCATGGCCTGTCCTGCATTTCTGGTTTTGAAAATTTTTGCAGCATGGCCCTTTTGACGGATGGGAAGCGAGACTTCTTTGTAGCGCTGATTTGCCTTTCCAGGTTGCTTGGTTGGCCAAAAAGGGCGTATGCGTTTTTTCCTGAATATATTCAGGAAAAAACGCTTACGCCCTTTTTGGCCAAGGGCATCACTGTCGATGTTTTGCCGCTTTTCATGTGCTTTAAAGGCGATTCGAATCTACCTCCTGAAACCTGTTTCCTGCAATTCTGCCTTGCTTTCAACTCCTCTTCGTTGCCTTCCCTCAATATATTTGTGGACGAGAGTTATCATTTATAACTCAGCAGGTTTGTGAATTGCAGTGCCCCTGAGCTCCATTTTTGAACTGTCTTTTTTGGGAGCTGGCCGAAATAGCTCGGGATTGCCTCAGGCCCTATTCTGGTTCCCGGCGGCAGGCTGAGCCTGTGTTTAATTCTTCTTCCTGATGGGAAAATAGAGTGACCTGTGCCTGTCCCAACACCTAGATCTAGTCTCTCATTTGTTTCCCCTCTTCCCGTTCATCCTCAGGACAAATTGCAACCTGTAGGGAACAGGAGGTTAAAGGTGCTGATTCTCCAAGTAGGGAGATTGCTAGTAAAGTAGCTGGAAAGGTGAACCCGAGCACAAGGAGATGAGAAATTGGGTGCGTTTTAGAAACCTTTCAAAATCACACGGTGTACCATCTTCTGGGTTTCTCATGCATGTTTTCGATGTAGGAAGATGCCTTTGAACCTGGAGATTTGGGACCCATGGGATGGGTACCTCGCAGTATTACTTTAAAGGGTCTGAGTTTGCTCACCCAACCTCACCCAACCTCTCAGCCCCAAGAGTGTCCACCCTTATGTCTCATCCCGGTGTGGGTCTAGATATGGTCAATCCGGGTTGCATCACAGTCCCTGAACGAATTTTTTAAGAATTTCTCTCTCTTTCACTGTCTTTGTTTTACGGGTTTTTAAAAGTAATTTATTTTTATAATGGGGTTTAGCTGCTTTTCACGGCTGTGTTTATGCGGCTTTACACCCACTTGGCTCACTTCCAGAGAGATATCAATATATAGGTTTTAAGATTCTTACTAGTCAGATATATTCTTGTGCCGTGAATAGGGGGTGTTGAGTCCAGTTCACTGAGCAAGGAGTAGGTCTTGTCTATTACATATTGGGTGTATGGAACGGTATCTGAGCGAATTTGAAACCCTTGTTTTATGCATCACCCCACCTCACCTTTCCCGTTAAGCAGCCATAGTGTGTTTTCTAAACGTGTGATTCTGTTCTGTTCTGTAATTCAGTTCGAGTGTAGCGGTTTTTACATTCCCTCTATAAGTGATAGCTTATGATAAGTGTCTTTTTCTGTGTGACTTATTTCACTTAGAATCGTCGTACCTAAATCCACTCATCTTGCTTCTACTAGCCTTATGACATTGATTTCATGTCTGAGTGATATTCCTTTGTAGATAAGGACCACAACTTCTTTATCCATTTTTCTCTTTCCTGGGATATTTAAGGTGTCATGAAGTGGAGGTTCTTGTCAACATAGCAGCCCTAAACATTGGGGTGCCTGTGTCTTGCTGATTTTTAGTTTTCCCAATTTATACGCCCATGAGTGGATGTGCCCTATGCTCCCTAAGCTGTGTTTTTTCGATGTTTCAGGACACACCGAACACTTCTCCAGAGTGGCTTTTGGCAATTTACATCCCGCCCATCAGCGTAGCAAGGCTGCCATTTCTCCATGGCCTGTCCTGCATTTCTGGTTTTGACACTTTTTGCAGCATGGCCCTTTTGACCGATGGGAAGCGAGACTTCTTTGTAGCGCTGATTTGCCTTTCCAGGTTGCGTGGTTGGCCAAAAAGAGCGTATGCGTTTTTTCCTGAATATATTCAGGAAAAAATGCATACGCCCTTTTTGGCCAAGGGCATCATTGTCGACGTTTTGCCGCTTTTCATGTGCTTTAAAGGCGTTTCGAATCTACCTCCTGAAATCTCTTTCCTGCAATTCTGCCTTGCTTTCAAATCCTCTTCGTTGCCTTCCCTCAATATATCTGTGGATGAGAGTTATCATTTATAACTCTGCGGGTTTGTGAATTGCAGTGCCCTGAGCTCCATTTTTGAACTGTCTTTTTTGGGAGCTGGCCGCAAAAGCGCGGGATTGCCTCAGGCCCTATTCTGGTTCCTGACGGCAGGCTGAGCCTGTGGTTAATTCTTCTTCCTGATGGGAAAATAGAGTGACCTGTGCCTGTCCCAACACCTAGATCTAGTCTCTCATTTGTTTCCCCTCTTCCCGTTCATCCTCAGGACAAATTGCAACCTGTAGGGAACAGGAGGTTAAAGGTGCTGATTCTCCAAGTAGGGAGATTGCTAGTAAAGTAGCTGGAAAGGTGAACCCGAGCACAAGGAGATGAGAAATTGGGTGCGTTTTAGAAACCTTTCAAAATCACACGGTGTACCATCTTCTGGGTTTCTCATGCATGTTTTCGATGTAGGAAGATGCCTTTGAACCTGGAGATTTGGGACCCATGGGATGGGTTCCACGCAGTATTACTTTAAAGGGTCTGAGTTTGCTCACCCAACCTCTCAGCCCCAAGAGTGTCCACCCTTATGTCTCATCCCGGTGTGGGTCTAGATATGGTCAATCCAGGTTGCATCACAGCCCCTGAACGAATTTTGTAAGAATTTCTCTCTCTTTCACTGTCTTTGTTTTACGGGTTTTTAAAAGTAATTTATTTTTATAATGGGGTTTATCTGCTTTTCACGGCTGTGTTTATGCGGCTTTACACCCACTTGGCTCACTTCCAGAGAGATATCAATACATAGGTTTTACGATTCTTACTAGTCAGATATATTCTTGTGCGGTGAATAGGGGGTGTTGAGTCCAGTTCACTGAGCAAGGAGTAGGTCTTGTCTATTACATATTGGGTGTATGGAACAGTATCTGAGCGAATTTGAAACCCTTGTTTTATGCATCACCCCACCTCACCTTTCCCGTTAAGCAGCCATAGTGTGTTTTCTAAACGTGTGACTCTGTTCTGTTTTGTAATTCAGTTCAAGTGTAGCGGTTTTTACATTCCCTCTATAAGTGATAGCTTATGATAAGTGTCTTTTTCTGTGTGACTTATTTCACTTAGAATCGTCATACCTAAATCCACTCATCTTGCTTCTACTAGCCTTATGACACTGATTTCATGTCTGAGTGATATTCCATTGTACATAAGAACTACAACTTTTTTATCCATTTTTCTCTTTCCTGGGATATTTAAGGTGTCATGAAGTGGAGGTTCTTGTCAACAGAGCAGCCCTAAACTTTTGGGTGCCTGTGTCTTGCTGATTTTTAGTTTTCCCAATTTATACGCCCATGAGTGGAGGTGCCCTATGCTCCCTAAGCTGTGTTTTTTCGATGTTTCAGGACACACCGTACACTTCTCCAGAGTGGCTGTTGGCAATTTACATCCCGCCCCATCAGCGTAGCAAGGCTGCCATTTCTCCATGGCCTGTCCTGCATTTCTGGTTTTGACACTTTTTGCAGCATGGCCCTTTTGACCGATGGGAAGCGAGACCTCTTTGTAGCGCTGATTTGCCTTTCCAGGTTGCTTGGTTGGCCAAAAAGGGCGTATGCGTTTTTTCCTGAATATATTCAGGAAAAAACGCATACGCCCTTTTTGGCCAAGGGCATCATTGTCGACGTTTTGCCGCTTTTCATGTGCTTTAAAGGCGATTCGAATCTACCTCCTGAAATCTCTTTCCTGCAATTCTGCCTTGCTTTCAAATCCTCTTCGTTGCCTTCCCTCAATATATCTGTGGATGAGAGTTATCATTTATAACTCTGCGGGTTTGTGAATTGCAGTGTCCCTGAGCTCCATTTTTCAACTCGCTTTTTTGGGAGCTGGCCGCAAAAGCGCGGGATTGCCTCAGGCCCTATTCTGGTTCCTGGCGGCAGGCTGAGCCTGTGGTTAATTCTTCTTCCTGATGGGAAAATAGAGTGACCTGGGCCTGTCCCAACACCTAGATCTAGTCTCTCATTGGTTGCCCCTCTTCCCGTTCATCCTCAGGACAAATTGCAACCTGTAGGGAACAGGAGCTTAAAGGTGCTGGTTCTCCATGTACGGAGATTGCTAGTAAAGTAGCTGGAAAGGCGAACCCGAGCACAAGGAGATGAGAAATTGGGTGCGTTTTAGAAACCTTTCAAAATCACACGGTGTACCATCTTCTGTGTTTCTCATGCATGTTTTCGATGTAGGAAGATGCCCTTGAACCAGGAGATTTGGGACCCATGGGATGGGTACCACACAGTATTACTTTAAAGGGTCTGCGTTTGCTCACCCAACCTCACCCAAAATCTCAGCCCCAAGAGTGTCCACCCTTATGTCTCATCCAGGTGTGGGTCTAGATATGGTCAATCCAGGTTGCATCACAGCCCCTGAACGAATTTTGTAAGAATTTCTCTCTCTTTCACTGTCTTTGTTTTACGGGTTTTTAAAAGTAATTATTTTTATAATGGGGTTTAGCTGCTTTTCACGGCTGTGTTTATGCGGCTTTACACCCACTTGGCTCACTTCCAGAGAGATATCAATACATAGGTTTTACGATTCTTACTAGTCAGATATATTCTTGTGCGGTGAATAGGGGATGTTGAGTCCAGTTCACTGAGCAAGGAGTAGGTCTTGTCTATTACATATTGGGTGTATGGAACAGTATCTGAGCGAATTTGAAACCCTTGTTTTATGCATCACCCCACCTCATCTTTCCCGTTAAGCAGCCATAGTGTGTTTTCTAAACGTGTGACTCTGTTCTGTTTTGTAATTCAGTTCAAGTGTAGCGGTTTTTACATTCCCTCTATAAGTGATAGCTTATGATAAGTGTCTTTTTCTGTGTGACTTATTTCACTTAGCATCGTCATACCTAAATCCACTCATCTTGCTTCTACTAGCCTTATGACATTGATTTCATGTCTGAGGGATATTCCTTTGTACATAAGGACCACAACTTCTTTATCCATTTTTCTCTTTCCTGGGATATTTAAGGTGTCATGAAGTGGAGGTTCTTGTCAACATAGCAGCCCTAAACATTGGGGTGCCTGTGTCTTGCTGATTTTTAGTTTTCCCAATTTATACGCCCATGAGTGGACGTGCCCTATGCTCCCTAAGCTGTGTTTTTTCGATATTTCAGGACACACCGTACACTTCTCCAGAGTGGCTGTTGGCAATTTACATCCCGCCCATCAGCGTAGCAAGGCTGCCATTTCTCCATGGCCTGTCCTGCATTTCTGGTTTTGAAAAATTTTGCAGCATGGCCCTTTTGACGGATGGGAAGCGAGACTTCTTTGTAGCGCTGATTTGCCTTTCCAGGTTGCTTGGTTGGCCAAAAAGGGCGTATGCGTTTTTTCCTGAATATATTCAGGAAAAAACGCTTACGCCCTTGTTGGCCAAGGGCATCACTGTCGATGTTTTGCCACTTTTCATGTGCTTTAAAGGCGATTCGAATCTACCTCCTGAAACCTGTTTCCTGCAATTCTGCCTTGCTTTCAACTCCTCTTCGTTGCCTTCCCTCAACATATTTGTGGACGAGAGTTATCATTTATAACTCAGCAGGTTTGTGAATTGCAGTGCCCCTGAGCTCCATTTTTGAACTGTCTTTTTTGGGAGCTGGCCGCAATAGCTCGGGATTGCCTCAGGCCCTATTCTGGTTCCCGGCGGCAGGCTGAGCCTGTGTTTAATTCTTCTTCCTGATGGGAAAATAGAGTGACCTGTGCCTGTCCCAACACCTAGATCTAGTCTCTCATTTGTTTCCCCTCTTCCCGTTCATCCTCAGGACAAATTGCAACCTGTAGGGAACAGGAGGTTAAAGGTGCTGATTCTCCAAGTAGGGAGATTTCTAGTAAAGTAGCTGGAAAGGTGAACCCGAGCACAAGGAGATGAGAAATTGGGTGCGTTTTAGAAACCTTTCAAAATCACATGGTGTACCATCTTCTGGGTTTCTCATGCATGTTTTCGATGTAGGAAGATGCCTTTGAACCTGGAGATTTGGGACCCATGGGATGGGTACCACGCAGTATTACTTTAAAGGGTCTGAGTTTGCTCACCCAACCTCACCCAACCTCTCAGCCCCAAGAGTGTCCACCCTTATGTCTCATCCCGGTGTGGGTCTAGATATGGTCAATCCGGGTTGCATCACAGCCCCTGAACGAATTTTGTAAGAATTTCTCTCTCTTTCACTGTCTTTGTTTTACGGGTTTTTAAAAGTAATTTATTTTTATAATGGTGTTTAGCTGCTTTTCACGGCTGTGTTTATGCGGCTTTACACCCACTTGGCTCACTTCCAGAGAGATATCAATACAGAGGTTTTAAGATTCTTACTAGTCAGATATATTCTTGTGCGGTGAATAGGGGGTGTTGAGTCCAGTTCACTGAGCAAGGAGTAGGTCTTGTCTATTACATATTGGGTGTATGGAACGGTATCTGAGCGAATTTGAAACCCTTGTTTTATGCATCACCCCACCTCACCTTTCCCGTTAAGCAGCCATAGTGTGTTTTCTAAACGTGTGACTCTGTTCTGTTTTGTAATTCAGTTCAGGTGTAGCGGTTTTTACATTCCCTCTATAAGTGATAGCTTATGATAAGTGTCTTTTTCTGTGTCACTTATTTCACTTAGAATCGTCGTACCTAACTCCACTCATCTTGCTTCTACTAGCCTTATGACATTGATTTCATGTCTGAGTGATATTCCTTTGTACATAAGGACCACAACTTCTTTATCCATTTTTCTCTTTCCTGGGATATTTAAGGTGTCATGAAGTGGAGGTTCTTGTCAACATAGCAGCCCTAAACATTGGGGTGCCTGTGTCTTGCTGATTTTTAGTTTTCCCAATTTATACGCCCATGAGTGGACGTGCCCTATGCTCCCTAAGCTGTGTTTTTTCGATGTTTCAGGACACACCGTACACTTCTCCAGAGTGGCTGTTGGCAATTTACATCCCGCCCATCAGCGTAGCAAGGCTGCCATTTCTCCATGGCCTGTCCTGCATTTCTGGTTTTGAAAAATTTTGCAGCATGGCCCTTTTGACGGATGGGAAGCGAGACTTCTTTGTAGCACTGATTTGCCTTTCCAGGTTGCTTGGTTGGCCAAAAAGGGCGTATGCGTTTTTTCCTGAATATATTCAGGAAAAAACGCATACGCCCTTTTTGGCCAAGGGCATCATTGTCGACGTTTTGCCGCTTTTCATGTGCTTTAAAGGCGATTCGAATGTACCTCCTGAAATCTCTTTCCTGCAATTCTGCCTTGCTTTCAAATCCTCTTCGTTGCCTTCCCTCAATATATCTGTGGATGAGAGTTATCAATTATAACTCTGCGGGTTTGTGAATTGCAGTGTCCCTGAGCTCCATTTTTCAACTCGCTTTTTTGGGAGCTGGCCGCAAAAGCACGGGATTGCCTCAGGCCCTATTCTGGTTCCCGGCGGCAGGCTGAGCCTGTGTTTAATTCTTCTTCCTGATGGGAAATTAGAGTGACCTGTGCCTGTCCCAACACCTAGATCTAGTCTCTCATTGGTTGCCCCTCTTCCCGTTCATCCTCAGGACAATTTGCAACCTGTAGGGAACAGGAGCTTAAAGGTGCTGATTCTCCAAGTAGGGAGATTGCTAGTAAAGTAGCTGGAAAGGCGAACCCGAGCACAAGGAGATGAGAAATTGGGTGCGTTTTAGAAACCTTTCAAAATCACACGGTGTACCATCTTCTGGGTTTCTCATGCATGTTTTCGATGTAGGAAGATGCCCTTGAACCTGGAGATTTGGGACCAATGGGATGGGTACCACACAGTATTACTTTAAAGGGTCTGCGTTTGCTCACCCAACCTCACCCAACCTCTCAGCCCCAAGAGTGTCCACCCTTATGTCTCATCCCGGTGTGGGTCTAGATATGGTCAATCCAGGTTGCATCACAGCCCCTGAACCAATTTTGTAAGAATTTCTCTCTCTTTCACTGTCTTTGTTTTACGGGTTTTTAAAAGTAATTTATTTTTATAATGGGGTTTAGCTGCTTTTCACGGCTGTGTTTATGCGGCTTTACACCCACTTGGCTCACTTCCAGAGAGATATCAATACATAGGTTTTACGATTCTTACTAGTCAGATATATTCTTGTGCGGTGAATAGGGGGTGTTGAGTCCAGTTCACTGAGCAAGGAGTAGGTCTTGTCTATTACATATTGGGTGTATGGAACAGTATCTGAGCGAATTTGAAACCCTTGTTTTATGCATCACCCCACCTCACCTTTCCCGTTAAGCAGCCATAGTGTGTTTTCTAAACGTGTGACTCTGTTCTGTTTTGTAATTCAGTTCAAGTGTAGCGGTTTTTACATTCCCTCTATAAGTGATAGCTTATGATAAGTGTCTTTTTCTGTGTGACTTATTTCACTTAGAATCGTCATACCTAAATCCACTCATCTTGCTTCTACTAGCCTTATGACATTGATTTCATGTCTGAGTGATATTCCATGGTACATAAGAACTACAACTTCTTTATCCATTTTTCTCTTTCCTGGGATATTTAAGGTGTCATGAAGTGGAGGTTCTTGTCAACAGAGCAGCCCTAAACTTTTGGGTGCCTGTGTCTTGCTGATTTTTAGTTTTCCCAATTTATACGCCCATGAGTGGAGGTGCCCTATGCTCCCTAAGCTGTGTTTTTTCGATGTTTCAGGACACACCGTACACTTCTCCAGAGTGGCTGTTGGCAATTTACATCCCGCCCATCAGCGTAGCAAGGCTGCCATTTCTCCATGGCCTGTCCTGCATTTCTGGTTTTGACACTTTTTGCAGCATGGCCCTTTTGACCGATGGGAAGCGAGACCTCTTTGTAGCGCTGATTTGCCTTTCCAGGTTGCTTGGTTGGCCAAAAAGGGCGTATGCGTTTTTTCCTGAATATATTCAGGAAAAAACGCATACGCCCTTTTTGGCCAAGGGCATCATTGTCGACGTTTTGCCGCTTTTCATGTGCTTTAAAGGCGATTCGAATCTACCTCCTGAAATCTCTTTCCTGCAATTCTGCCTTGCTTTCAAATCCTCTTCGTTGCCTTCCCTCAATATATCTGTGGATGAGAGTTATCATTTATAACTCTGCGGGTTTGTGAATTGCAGTGTCCCTGAGCTCCATTTTTCAACTCGCTTTTTTGGGAGCTGGCCGCAAAAGCGCGGGATTGCCTCAGGCCCTATTCTGGTTCCTGGCGGCAGGCTGAGCCTGTGGTTAATTCTTCTTCCTGATGGGAAAATAGAGTGACCTGGGCCTGTCCCAACACCTAGATCTAGTCTCTCATTGGTTGCCCCTCTTCCCGTTCATCCTCAGGACAAATTGCAACCTGTAGGGAACAGGAGCTTAAAGGTGCTGGTTCTCCAAGTAGGGAGATTGCTAGTAAAGTAGCTGGAAAGGCGAACCCGAGCACAAGGAGATGAGAAATGAGGTGCGTTTTAGAAACCTTTCAAAATCACACGGTGTACCCTCTTCTGTGTTTCTCATGCATGTTTTCGATGTAGGAAGATGCCCTTGAACCTGGAGATTTGGGACCCATGGGATGGGTACCACACAGTATTACTTTAAAGGGTCTGCGTTTGCTCACCCAACCTCACCCAACCTCTCAGCCCCAAGAGTGTCCACCCTTATGTCTCATCCAGGTGTGGGTCTAGATATGGTCAATCCAGGTTGCATCACAGCCCCTGAACGAATTTTGTAAGAATTTCTCTCTCTTTCACTGTCTTTGTTTTACGGGTTTTTAAAAGTAATTTATTTTTATAATGGGGTTTAGCTGCTTTTCACGGCTGTGTTTATGCGGCTTTACACCCACTTGGCTCACTTCCAGAGAGATATCAATACATAGGTTTTACGATTCTTACTAGTCAGATATATTCTTGTGCGGTGAATAGGGGATGTTGAGTCCAGTTCACTGAGCAAGGAGTACGTCTTGTCTATTACATATTGGGTGTATGGAACAGTATCTGAGCGAATTTGAAACCCTTGTTTTATGCATCACCCTACCTCATCTTTCCCGTTAAGCAGCCATAGTGTGTTTTCTAAACGTGTGACTCTGTTCTGTTTTGTAATTCAGTTCAAGTGTAGCGGTTTTTAAATTCCCTCTATAAGTGATAGCTTATGATAAGTGTCTTTTTCTGTGTGACTTATTTCACTTAGCATCGTCATACCTAAATCCACTCATCTTGCTTCTACTAGCCTTATGACATTGATTTCATGTCTGAGGGATATTCCTTTGTACATAAGGACCACAACTTCTTTATCCATTTTTCTCTTTCCTGGGATATTTAAGGTGTCATGAAGTGGAGGTTCTTGTCAACATAGCAGCCCTAAACATTGGGGTGCCTGTGTCTTGCTGATTTTTAGTTTTCCCAATTTATACGCCCATGAGTGGACGTGCCCTATGCTCCCTAAGCTGTGTTTTTTCGATGTTTCAGGACACACCGTACACTTCTCCAGAGTGGCTGTTGGCAATTTACATCCCGCCCATCAGCGTAGCAAGGCTGCCATTTCTCCATGGCCTGTCCTGCATTTCTGGTTTTGAAAAATTTTGCAGCATGGCCCTTTTGACGGATGGGAAGCGAGACTTCTTTGTAGCGCTGATTTGCCTTTCCAGGTTGCTTGTTTGGCCAAAAAGGGCGTATGCGTTTTTTCCTGAATATATTCAGGAAAAAACGCTTACGCCCTTTTTGGCCAAGGGCATCACTGTCGATGTTTTGCCACTTTTCATGTGCTTTAAAGGCGATTCGAATCTACCTCCTGAAACCTGTTTCCTGCAATTCTGCCTTGCTTTCAACTCCTCTTCGTTGCCTTCCCTCAATATATTTGTGGACGAGAGTTATCATTTATAACTCAGCAGGTTTGTGAATTGCAGTGCCCCTGAGCTCCATTTTTGAACTGTCTTTTTTGGGAGCTGGCCGCAATAGCTCGGGATTGCCTCAGGCCCTATTCTGGTTCCCGGCGGCAGGCTGAGCCTGTGTTTAATTCTTCTTCCTGATGGGAAAATAGAGTGACCTGTGCCTGTCCCAACACCTAGATCTAGTCTCTCATTTGTTTCCCCTCTTCCCGTTCATCCTCAGGACAAATTGCAACCTGTAGGGAACAGGAGGTTAAAGGTGCTGATTCTCCAAGTAGGGAGATTGCTAGTAAAGTAGCTGGAAAGGTGAACCCGAGCACAAGGAGATGAGAAATTGGGTGCGTTTTAGAAACCTTTCAAAATCACATGGTGTACCATCTTCTGGGTTTCTCATGCATGTTTTCGATGTAGGAAGATGCCTTTGAACCTGGAGATTTGGGACCCATGGGATGGGTACCACGCAGTATTACTTTAAAGGGTCTGAGTTTGCTCACCCAACCTCACCCAACCTCTCAGCCCCAAGAGTGTCCACCCTTATGTCTCATCCCGGTGTGGGTCTAGATATGGTCAATCCGGGTTGCATCACAGCCCCTGAACGAATTTTGTAAGAATTTCTCTCTCTTTCACTGTCTTTGTTTTACGGGTTTTTAAAAGTAATGTATTTTTATAATGGTGTTTAGCTGCTTTTCACGGCTGTGTTTATGCGGCTTTACACCCACTTGGCTCACTTCCAGAGAGATATCAATACATAGGTTTTAAGATTCTTACTAGTCAGATATATTCTTGTGCGGTGAATAGGGGGTGTTGAGTCCAGTTCACTGAGCAAGGAGTAGGTCTTGTCTATTACATATTGGGTGTATGGAACGGTATCTGAGCGAATTTGAAACCCTTGTTTTATGCATCACCCCACCTCACCTTTCCCGTTAAGCAGCCA
The DNA here is from genome assembly GCF_028021215.1 of Eschrichtius robustus. Classification (NCBI taxonomy): domain Eukaryota; kingdom Metazoa; phylum Chordata; class Mammalia; order Artiodactyla; family Eschrichtiidae; genus Eschrichtius; species Eschrichtius robustus. The sequence goes on from NW_027175163.1 coordinate 229,524, forward strand.
TAGTGTGTTTTCTAAACGTGTGACTCTGTTCTGTTTTGTAATTCAGTTCAGGTGTAGCGGTTTTTACATTCCCTCTATAAGTGATAGCTTATGATAAGTGTCTTTTTCTGTGTCACTTATTTCACTTAGAATCGTCGTACCTAAATCCACTCATCTTGCTTCTACTAGCCTTATGACATTGATTTCATGTCTGAGTGATATTCCTTTGTACATAAGGACCACAACTTCTTTATCCATTTTTCTCTTTCCTGGGATATTTAAGGTGTCATGAAGTGGAGGTTCTTGTCAACATAGCAGCCCTAAACATTGGGGTGCCTGTGTCTTGCTGATTTTTAGTTTTCCCAATTTATACGCCCATGAGTGGACGTGCCCTATGCTCCCTAAGCTGTGTTTTTTCGATGTTTCAGGACACACCGTACACTTCTCCAGAGTGGCTTTTGGCAATTTACACCCCGCCCATCAGCGTAGCAAGGCTGCCATTTCTCCATGGCCTGTACTGCATTTCTGGTTTTGACACTTTTTGCAGCATGGCCCTTTTGACCGATGGGAAGCGAGACTTCTTTGTAGCGCTGATTTGCCTTTCCAGGTTGCTTGGTTGGCCAAAAAGGGCGTATGCGTTTTTTCCTGAATATATTCAGGAAAAAACGCATACGCCCTTTTTGGCCAAGGGCATCATTGTCGACGTTTTGCCGCTTTTCATGTGCTTTAAAGGCGATTCGAATCTACCTCCTGAAATCTCTTTCCTGCAATTCTGCCTTGCTTTCAAATCCTCTTCGTTGCCTTCCCTCAATATATCTGTGGATGAGAGTTATCAATTATAACTCTGCGGGTTTGTGAATTGCAGTGTCCCTGAGCTCCATTTTTCAACTCGCTTTTTTGGGAGCTGGCCGCAAAAGCGCGGGATTGCCTCAGGCCCTATTCTGGTTCCTGGAGGCAGGCTGAGCCTGTGGTTAATTCTTCTTCCTGATGGGAAAATAGAGTGACCTGTGCCTGTCCCAACACCTAGATGTAGTCTCTCATTGTTTGCCCCTCTTCCCGTTCATCTTCGGGACAAATTGCAACCTGTAGGGAACAGGAGCTTAAAGGTGCTGATTCTGCAAGTAGGGAGATTGCTAGTAAAGTAGCTGGAAAGGCGAACCCTAGCACAAGGAGATGAGAAATGGGGTGCGTTTTAGAAACCTTTCAAAATCACACGGTGTACCATCCTCTGGGTTTCTCATGCATGTTTTCGATGTAGGAAGATGCCCTTGAACCTGGAGATTTGGGACCCATGGGATGGGTACCACGCAGTACTACTTTAAAGGGTCTGAGTTTGCTCACCCAACCTCACCCAACCTCTCAGCCCCAAGAGTGTCCACCCTTATGTCTCATCCAGGTGTGGGTCTAGATATGGTCAATCCAGGTTGCATCACAGCTCCTGAACGAATTTTTTAAGAATTTCTCTCTCTTTCACTGTCTTTGTTTTACAGGTTTTTAAAAGTAATTTATTTTTATAATGGGGTTTAGCTGCTTTTCACGGCTGTGTTTATGCAGCTTTACACCCACTTGACACACTTCCAGAGAGATATCAATACATAGGTTTTACGATTCTTACTAGTCACATATATTCTTGTGCGGTGAATAGGGGGTGTTGAGTCCAGTTCACTGAGCAAGGAGTAGGTCTTGTCTATTACATATTGGGTGTATGGAACAGTATCTGAGCGAATTTGAAACCCTTGTTTTATGCATCACCCCACCTCACCTTTCCCGTTAAGCAGCCATAGTGTGTTTTCTAAACGTGTGACTCTGTTCTGTTTTGTAATTCAGTTCAAGTGTAGCGGTTTTTACATTCCCTCTATAAGTGATAGCTTATGATAAGTGTCTTTTTCTGTGTGACTTATTTCACTTAGAATCGTCATACCTAAATCCACTCATCTTGCTTCTACTAGCCTTATGACATTGATTTCATGTCTGAGTGATATTCCTTTGTACATAAGGACCACAACTTCTTTATCCATTTTTCTCTTTCCTGGGATATTTAAGGTGTCATGAAGTGGAGGTTCTTGTCAACATAGCAGCCCTAAACATTGGGGTGCCTTTGTCTTGCTGATTTTTAGTTTTCCCAATTTATACGCCCATGAGTGGACGTGCCCTATGCTCCCTAAGCTGTGTTTTTTCGATGTTTCAGGACACACCGTACACTTCTCTAGAGTGGCTGTTGGCAATTTACATACCGCCCATCAGCGTAGCAAGGCTGCCATTTCTCCATGGCCTGTCCTGCATTTCTGGTTTTGACACTTTTTGCAGCATGGCCCTTTTGACCGATGGGAAGCGAGACCTCTTTGTAGCGCTGATTTGCCTTTCCAGGTTGCTTGGTTGGCCAAAAAGGGCGTATGCGTTTTTTCCTGAATATATTCAGGAAAAAACGCATACGCCCTTTTTGGCCAAGGGCATCATTGTCGACGTTTTGCCGCTTTTCATGTGCTTTAAAGGCGATTCGAATCTACCTCCTGAAATCTGCTTCCTGCAATTCTGCCTTGCTTTCAAATCCTCTTCGTTGCCTTCCCTCAATATATCTGTGGATGAGAGTTATCATTTATAACTCTGCGGGTTTGTGAATTGCAGTGTCCCTGAGCTCCATTTTTCAACTCGCTTTTTTGGGAGCTGGCCACAAAAGCGCGAGATTGCCTCAGGCCTTATTCTGGTTCCTGGCGGCAGGCTGAGCCTGTGGTTAATTCTTCTTCCTGATGGGAAAATAGAGTGACCTGTGCCTCTACCAACACCTAGATCTAGTCTCTCATTGGTTGCCCCTCTTCCCGTTCATCCTCAGGACAAATTGCAACCTGTAGGGAACAGGAGCTTAAAGGTGCTGATTCTCCAAGTAGGGAGATTGCTAGTAAAGTAGCTGGAAAGGCGAACCCTAGCACAAGGAGATGAGAAATGGGGTGCGTTTTAGAAACCTTTCAAAATCACACGGTGTACCATCTTCTGGGTTTCTCATGCATGTTTTCGATGTAGGAAGATGCCCTTGAACCTGGAGATTTGGGACCCATGGGATGGGTACCACGCAGTACTACTTTAAAGGGTCTGAGTTTGCTCACCCAACCTCACCCAACCTCTCAGCCCCAAGAGTGTCCACCCTTATGTCTCATCCAGGTGTGGGTCTAGATATGGTCAATCCAGGTTGCATCACAGCCCCTGAACCAATTTTGTAAGAATTTCTCTCTCTTTCACTGTCTTTGTTTTACGGGTTTTTAAAAGTAATTTATTTTTATAATGGGGTTTAGCTGCTTTTCACGGCTGTGTTTATGCGGCTTTACACCCACTTGGCTCACTTCCAGAGAGATATCAATACATAGGTTTTACGATTCTTACTAGTCAGATATATTCTTGTGCGGTGAATAGGGGGTGTTGAGTCCAGTTCACTGAGCAAGGAGTAGGTCTTGTCTATTACATATTGGGTGTATGGAACAGTATCTGAGCGAATTTGAAACCCTTGTTTTATGCATCACCCCACCTCACCTTTCCCGTTAAGCAGCCATAATGTGTTTTCTAAACGTGTGACTCTGTTCTGTTTTGTAATTCAGTTCAAGTGTAGCGGTTTTTACATTCCCTCTATAAGTGATAGCTTATGATAAGTGTCTTTTTCTGTGTGACTTATTTCACTTAGAATCGTCATACCTAAATCCACTCATCTTGCTTCTACTAGCCTTATGACATTGATTTCATGTCTGAGGGATATTCCTTTGTACATAAGGACCACAACTTCTTTATCCATTTTTCTCTTTCCTGGGATATTTAAGGTGTCATGAAGTGGAGGTTCTTGTCAATATAGCAGCCCTAAACATTGGGTTGCCTGTGCTGTTCTGATTTTTAGTTTTCCCAATTTATACGCCCATGAGTGGACGTGCCCTATGCTCCCTAAGCTGTGTTTTTTCGATGTTTCAGGACACACCGTACACTTCTCCAGAGTGGCTTTTGGCAATTTACATCCCGCCCATCAGCGTAGCAAGGCTGCCATTTCTCCATGGCCTGTCCTGCATTTCTGGTTTTGACACTTTTTGCAGCATGGCCCTTTTGACCGATGGGAAGCGAGACCTCTTTGTAGCGCTGATTTGCCTTTCCAGGTTGCTTGATTGGCCAAAAAGGGCGTATGCATTTTTTCCTGAATATATTCAGGAAAAAACGCATACGCCCTTTTTGGCCAAGGGCATCATTGTCGACGTTTTGCCGCTTTTCATGTGCTTTAAAGGCGATTCGAATCTACCTCCTGAAATCTGTTTCCTGCAATTCTGCCTTGCTTTCAAATCCTCTTCGTTGCCTTCCCTCAATATATCTGTGGATGAGAGTTATCATTTATAACTCTGCGGGTTTGTGAATTGCAGTGTCCCTGAGCTCCATTTTTCAACTTGCTTTTTTGGGAGCTGGCCGCAAAAGCGCGGGATTGCCTCAGGCCCTATTCTGGTTCCTGGCGGCAGGCTGAGCCTGTGGTTAATTCTTCTTCCTGATGGGAAAATAGAGTGACCTGGGCCTGTCCCAACACCTAGATCTAGTCTCTCATTGGTTGCCCCTCTTCCCGTTCATCCTCAGGACAAATTGCAACCTGTAGGGAACAGGAGCTTAAAGGTGCTGGTTCTCCAAGTAGGGAGATTGCTAGTAAAGTAGCTGGAAAGGCGAACCCGAGCACAAGGAGATGAGAAATTGGGTGCGTTTTAGAAACCTTTCAAAATCACACGGTGTACCATCTTCTGGGTTTCTCATGCATGTTTTCGATGTAGGAAGATGCCCTTGAACCTGGAGATTTGGGACCCATGGGATGGGTACCACACAGTATTACTTTAAAGGGTCTGCGTTTGCTCACCCAACCTCACCCAACCTCTCAGCCCCAAGAGTGTCCACCCTTATGTCTCATTCATGTGTGGGTCTAGATATGGTCAATCCAGGTTGCATCACAGCCCCTGAACGAATTTTGTAAGAATTTCTCTCTCTTTCACTGTCTTTGTTTTACGGGTTTTTAAAAGTAATTTATTTTTATAATGGGGTTTAGCTGCTTTTCACGGCTGTGTTTATGCGGCTTTACACCCACTTGGCTCACTTCCAGAGAGATATCAATACATAGGTTTTACGATTCTTACTAGTCAGATATATTCTTGTGCGGTGAATAGGGGATGTTGAGTCCAGTTCACTGAGCAAGGAGTACGTCTTGTCTATTACATATTGGGTGTATGGAACAGTATCTGAGCGAATTTGAAACCCTTGTTTTATGCATCACCCCACCTCATCTTTCCCGTTAAGCAGCCATAGTGTGTTTTCTAAACGTGTGACTCTGTTCTGTTTTGTAATTCAGTTCAAGTGTAGCGGTTTTTACATTCCCTCTATAAGTGATAGCTTATGATAAGTGTCTTTTTCTGTGTGACTTATTTCACTTAGCATCGTCATACCTAAATCCACTCATCTTGCTTCTACTAGCCTTATGACATTGATTTCATGTCTGAGGGATATTCCTTTGTACATAAGGACCACAACTTCTTTATCCATTTTTCTCTTTCCTGGGATATTTAAGGTGTCATGAAGTGGAGGTTCTTGTCAACATAGCAGCCCTAAACATTGGGGTGCCTGTGTCTTGCTGATTTTTAGTTTTCCCAATTTATACGCCCATGAGTGGACGTGCCCTATGCTCCCTAAGCTGTGTTTTTTCGATTTTTCAGGACACACCGTACACTTCTCCAGAGTGGCTGTTGGCAATTTACATCCCGCCCATCAGCGTAGCAAGGCTGCCATTTCTCCATGGCCTGTCCTGCATTTCTGGTTTTGAAAAATTTTGCAGCATGGCCCTTTTGACGGATGGGAAGCGAGACTTCTTTGTAGCGCTGATTTGCCTTTCCAGGTTGCTTGTTTGGCCAAAAAGGGCGTATGCGTTTTTTCCTGAATATATTCAGGAAAAAACGCATACGCCCTTTTTGGCCAAGGGCATCACTGTCGATGTTTTGCCACTTTTCATGTGCTTTAAAGGCGATTCGAATCTACCTCCTGAAACCTGTTTCCTGCAATTCTGCCTTGCTTTCAACTCCTCTTCGTTGCCTTCCCTCAATATATTTGTGGACGAGAGTTATCATTTATAACTCAGCAGGTTTGTGAATTGCAGTGCCCCTGAGCTCCATTTTTGAACTGTCTTTTTTGGGAGCTGGCCGCAATAGCTCGGGATTGCCTCAGGCCCTATTCTGGTTCCCGGCGGCAGGCTGAGCCTGTGTTTAATTCTTCTTCCTGATGGGAAAATAGAGTGACCTGTGCCTGTCCCAACACCTAGATCTAGTCTCTCATTTGTTTCCCCTCTTCCCGTTCATCCTCAGGACAAATTGCAACCTGTAGGGAACAGGAGGTTAAAGGTGCTGATTCTCCAAGTAGGGAGATTGCTAGTAAAGTAGCTGGAAAGGTGAACCCGAGCACAAGGAGATGAGGAATTGGGTGCGTTTTAGAAACCTTTCAAAATCACATGGTGTACCATCTTCTGGGTTTCTCATGCATGTTTTCGATGTAGGAAGATGCCATTGAACCTGGAGATTTGGGACCCATGGGATGGGTACCACGCAGTATTACTTTAAAGGGTCTGAGTTTGCTCACCCAACCTCACCCAACCTCTCAGCCCCAAGAGTGTCCACCCTTATGTCTCATCCCGGTGTGGGTCTAGATATGGTCAATCCGGGTTGCATCACAGCCCCTGAACGAATTTTGTAAGAATTTCTCTCTCTTTCACTGTCTTTGTTTTACGGGTTTTTAAAAGTAATTTATTTTTATAATGGTGTTTAGCTGATTTTCACGGCTGTGTTTATGCGGCTTTACACCCACTTGGCTCACTTCCAGAGAGATATCAATACATAGGTTTTACGATTCTTACTAGTCAGATATATTCTTGTGCGGTGAATAGGGGATGTTGAGTCCAGTTCACTGAGCAAGGAGTACGTCTTGTCTATTACATATTGGGTGTATGGAACAGTATCTGAGCGAATTTGAAACCCTTGTTTTATGCATCACCCCACCTCATCTTTCCGGTTAAGCAGCCATAGTGTGTTTTCTAAACGTGTGACTCTGTTCTGTTTTGTAATTCAGTTCAGGTGTAGCGGTTTTTACATTCCCTCTATAAGTGATAGCTTATGATAAGTGTCTTTTTCTGTGTGACTTATTTCACTTAGAATCGTCGTACCTAAATCCACTCATCTTGCTTCTACTAGCCTTATGACATTGATTTCATGTCTGAGTGATATTCCTTTGTACATAAGGACCACAACTTCTTTATCCATTTTTCTCTTTCCTGGGATATTTAAGGTGTCATGAAGTGGAGGTTCTTGTCAACATAGCAGCCCTAAACATTGGGGTGCCTGTGTCTTGCTGATTTTTAGTTTTCCCAATTTATACGCCCATGAGTGGACGTGCCCTATGCTCCCTAAGCTGTGTTTTTTCGATGTTTCAGGACACACCGTACACTTCTCCAGAGTGGCTTTTGGCAATTTACACCCCGCCCATCAGCGTAGCAAGGCTGCCATTTCTCCATGGCCTGTACTGCATTTCTGGTTTTGACACTTTTTGCAGCATGGCCCTTTTGACCGATGGGAAGCGAGACTTCTTTGTAGCGCTGATTTGCCTTTCCAGGTTGCTTGGTTGGCCAAAAAGGGCGTATGCGTTTTTTCCTGAATATATTCAGGAAAAAACGCATACGCCCTTTTTGGCCAAGGGCATCATTGTCGACGTTTTCCCGCTTTTCATGTGCTTTAAAGGCGATTCGAATCTACCTCCTGAAATCTCTTTCCTGCAATTCTGCCTTGCTTTCAAATCCTCTTCGTTGCCTTCCCTCAATATATCTGTGGATGAGAGTTATCAATTATAACTCTGCGGGTTTGTGAATTGCAGTGTCCCTGAGCTCCATTTTTCAACTCGCTTTTTTGGGAGCTGGCCGCAAAAGCGCGGGATTGCCTCAGGCCCTATTCTGGTTCCTGGAGGCAGGCTGAGCCTGTGGTTAATTCTTCTTCCTGATGGGAAAATAGAGTGACCTGTGCCTGTCCCAACACCTAGATGTAGTCTCTCATTGTTTGCCCCTCTTCCCGTTCATCTTCAGGACAAATTGCAACCTGTAGGGAACAGGAGCTTAAAGGTGCTGATTCTGCAAGTAGGGAGATTGCTAGTAAAGTAGCTGGAAAGGCGAACCCTAGCACAAGGAGATGAGAAATGGGGTGCGTTTTAGAAACCTTTCAAAATCACACGGTGTACCATCCTCTGGGTTTCTCATGCATGTTTTCGATGTAGGAAGATGCCCTTGAACCTGGAGATTTGGGACCCATGGGATGGGTACCACGCAGTACTACTTTAAAGGGTCTGAGTTTGCTCACCCAACCTCACCCAACCTCTCAGCCCCAAGAGTGTCCACCCTTATGTCTCATCCAGGTGTGGGTCTAGATATGGTCAATCCAGGTTGCATCACAGCTCCTGAACGAATTTTTTAAGAATTTCTCTCTCTTTCACTGTCTTTGTTTTACAGGTTTTTAAAAGTAATTTATTTTTATAATGGGGTTTAGCTGCTTTTCACGGCTGTGTTTATGCAGCTTTACACCCACTTGACACACTTCCAGAGAGATATCAATACATAGGTTTTACGATTCTTACTAGTCACATATATTCTTGTGCGGTGAATAGGGGGTGTTGAGTCCAGTTCACTGAGCAAGGAGTAGGTCTTGTCTATTACATATTGGGTGTATGGAACAGTATCTGAGCGAATTTGAAACCCTTGCTTTATGCATCACCCCACCTCACCTTTCCCGTTAAGCAGCCATAGTGTGTTTTCTAAACGTGTGACTCTGTTCTGTTTTGTAATTCAGTTCAAGTGTAGCGGTTTTTACATTCCCTCTATAAGTGATATCTTATGATAAGTGTCTTTTTCTGTGTGACTTATTTCACTTAGAATCGTCATACCTAAATCCACTCATCTTGCTTCTACTAGCCTTATGACATTGATTTCATGTCTGAGTGATATTCCTTTGTACATAAGGACCACAACTTCTTTATCCATTTTTCTCTTTCCTGGGATTTAAGGTGTCATAAAGTGGAGGTTCTTGTCAACATAGCAGCCCTAAACATTGGGGTGCCTTTGTCTTGCTGATTTTTAGTTTTCCCAATTTATACGCCCATGAGTGGACGTGCCCTATGCTCCCTAAGCTGTGTTTTTTCGATGTTTCAGGACACACCGTACACTTCTCTAGAGTGGCTGTTGGCAATTTACATACCGCCCATCAGCGTAGCAAGGCTGCCATTTCTCCATGGCCTGTCCTGCATTTCTGGTTTTGACACTTTTTGCAGCATGGCCCTTTTGACCGATGGGAAGCGAGACCTCTTTGTAGCGCTGATTTGCCTTTCCAGGTTGCTTGGTTGGCCAAAAGGGCGTATGCGTTTTTTCCTGAATATATTCAGGAAAAAACGCTTACGCCCTTTTTGGCCAAGGGCATCACTGTCGATGTTTTGCCACTTTTCATGTGCTTTAAAGGCGATTCGAATCTACCTCCTGAAATCTGCTTCCTGCAATTCTGCCTTGCTTTCAAATCCTCTTCGTTGCCTTCCCTCAATATATCTGTGGATGAGAGTTATCATTTATAACTCTGCGGGTTTGTGAATTGCAGTGTCCCTGAGCTCCATTTTTCAACTCGCTTTTTTGGGAGCTGGCCACAAAAGCGCAAGATTGCCTCAGGCCTTATTCTGGTTCCTGGCGGCAGGCTGAGCCTGTGGTTAATTCTTCTTCCTGATGGGAAAATAGAGTGACCTGTGCCTCTACCAACACCTAGATCTAGTCTCTCATTGGTTGCCCCTCTTCCCGTTCATCCTCAGGACAAATTGCAACCTGTAGGGAACAGGAGCTTAAAGGTGCTGATTCTCCAAGTAGGGAGATTGCTAGTTAAGTAGCTGGAAAGGCGAACCCTAGCACAAGGAGATGAGAAATGGGGTGCGTTTTAGAAACCTTTCAAAATCACACGGTGTACCATCTTCTGGGTTTCTCAGGCATGTTTTCGATGTAGGAAGATGCCCTTGAACCTGGAGATTTGGGACCCATGGGATGGGTCCCACGCAGTACTACTTTAAAGGGTCTGAGTTTGCTCACCCAACCTCACCCAACCTCTCAGCCCCAAGAGTGTCCACCCTTATGTCTCATCCAGGTGTGGGTCTAGATATGGTCAATCCAGGTTGCATCACAGCCCCTGAACGAATTTTGTAAGAATTTCTCTCTCTTTCACTGTCTTTGTTTTACGGGTTTTTAAAAGTAATTTATTTTTATAATGGGGTTTAGCTGCTTTTCACGGCTGTGTTTATGCGGCTTTACACCCACTTGGCTCACTTCCAGAGAGATATCAATACATAGGTTTTACGATTCTTACTAGTCAGATATATTCTTGTGCGGTGAATAGGGGGTGTTGAGTCCAGTTCACTGAGCAAGGAGTAGGTCTTGTCTATTACATATTGGGTGTATGGAACAGTATCTGAGCGAATTTGAAACCCTTGTTTTATGCATCACCCCACCTCACCTTTCCCGTTAAGCAGCCATAATGTGTTTTCTAAACGTGTGACTCTGTTCTGTTTTGTAATTCAGTTCAAGTGTAGCGGTTTTTACATTCCCTCTATAAGTGATAGCTTATGATAAGTGTCTTTTTCTGTGTGACTTATTTCACTTAGAATCGTCATACCTAAATCCACTCATCTTGCTTCTACTAGCCTTATGACATTGATTTCATGTCTGAGGGATATTCCTTTGTACATAAGGACCACAACTTCTTTATCCATTTTTCTCTTTCCTGGGATATTTAAGGTGTCATGAAGTGGAGGTTCTTGTCAACATAGCAGCCCTAAACATTGGGGTGCCTGTGTCTTGCTGATTTTTAGTTTTCCCAATTTATACGCCCATGAGTGGACGTGCCCTATGCTCCCTAAGCTGTGTTTTTTCGATGTTTCAGGACACACCGTACACTTCTCCAGAGTGGCTTTTGGCAATTTACATCCCGCCCATCAGCGTAGCAAGGCTGCCATTTCTCCATGGCCTGTCCTGCATTTCTGGTTTTGACACTTTTTGCAGCATGGCCCTTTTGACCGATGGGAAGCGAGACCTCTTTGTAGCGCTGATTTGCCTTTCCAGGTTGCTTGGTTGGCCAAAAAGGGCGTATGCATTTTTTCCTGAATATATTCAGGAAAAAACGCATACGCCCTTTTTGGCCAAGGGCATCATTGTCGACGTTTTGCCGCTTTTCATGTGCTTTAAAGGCGATTCGAATCTACCTCCTGAAATCTGTTTCCTGCAATTCTGCCTTGCTTTCAAATCCTCTTCGTTGCCTTCCCTCAATATATCTGTGGATGAGAGTTATCATTTATAACTCTGCGGGTTTGTGAATTGCAGTGTCCCTGAGCTCCATTTTTCAACTCGCTTTTTTGGGAGCTGGCCGCAAAAGCGCGGGATTGCCTCAGGCCCTATTCTGGTTCCTGGCGGCAGGCTGAGCCTGTGGTTAATTCTTCTTCCTGATGGGAAAATAGAGTGACCTGTGCCTGTCCCAACACCTAGATCTAGTCTCTCATTGGTTGCCCCTCTTCCCGTTCATCCTCAGGACAAATTGCAACCTGTAGGGAACAGGAGCTTAAAGGTGCTGATTCTCCAAGTAGGGAGATTGCTAGTAAAGTAGCTGGAAAGGCGAACCCGAGCACAAGGAGATGAGAAATGGGGTGCGTTTTAGAAACCTTTCAAAATCACACGGTGTACCATCTTCTGGGTTTCTCATGCATGTTTTCGATGTAGGAAGATGCCCTTGAACCTGGAGATTTGGGACCCATGGGATGGGTACCACGCAGTACTACTTTAAAGGGTCTGAGTTTGCTCACCCAACCTCACCCAACCTCTCAGCCCCAAGAGTGTCCACCCTTATGTCTCATCCAGGTGTGGGTCTAGATATGGTCAATCCAGGTTGCATCACAGCTCCTGAACGAATTTTTTAAGAATTTCTCTCTCTTTCACTGTCTTTGTTTTACAGGTTTTTAAAAGTAATTTATTTTTATAATGGGGTTTAGCTGCTTTTCACGGCTGTGTTTATGCAGCTTTACACCCACTTGACACACTTCCAGAGAGATATCAATACATAGGTTTTACGATTCTTACTAGTCACATATATTCTTGTGCGGTGAATAGGGGGTGTTGAGTCCAGTTCACTGAGCAAGGAGTAGGTCTTGTCTATTACATATTGGGTGTATGGAACAGTATCTGAGCGAATTTGAAACCCTTGTTTTATGCATCACCCCACCTCACCTTTCCCGTTAAGCAGCCATAGTGTGTTTTCTAAACGTGTGACTCTGTTCTGTTTTGTAATTCAGTTCAAGTGTAGCGGTTTTTACATTCCCTCTATAAGTGATATCTTATGATAAGTGTATTTTTCTGTGTGACTTATTTCACTTAGAATCGTCATACCTAAATCCACTCATCTTGCTTCTACTAGCCTTATGACATTGATTTCATGTCTGAGTGATATTCCTTTGTACATAAGGACCACAACTTCTTTATCCATTTTTCTCTTTCCTGGGATATTTAAGGTGTCATGAAGTGGAGGTTCTTGTCAACATAGCAGCCCTAAACATTGGGGTGCCTTTGTCTTGCTGATTTTTAGTTTTCCCAATTTATACGCCCATGAGTGGACGTGCCCTATGCTCCCTAAGCTGTGTTTTTTCGATGTTTCAGGACACACCGTACACTTCTCTAGAGTGGCTGTTGGCAATTTACATACCGCCCATCAGCGTAGCAAGGCTGCCATTTCTCCATGGCCTGTCCTGCATTTCTGGTTTTGACACTTTTTGCAGCATGGCCCTTTTGACCGATGGGAAGCGAGACCTCTTTGTAGCGCTGATTTGCCTTTCCAGGTTGCTTGGTTGGCCAAAAAGGGCGTATGCGTTTTTTCCTGAATATATTCAGGAAAAAACGCTTACGCCCTTTTTGGCCAAGGGCATCACTGTCGATGTTTTGCCACTTTTCATGTGCTTTAAAGGCGATTCGAATCTACCTCCTGAAACCTGTTTCCTGCAATTCTGCCTTGCTTTCAACTCCTCTTCGTTGCCTTCCCTCAATATATTTGTGGACGAGAGTTATCATTTATAACTCAGCAGGTTTGTGAATTGCAGTGCCCCTGAGCTCCATTTTTGAACTGTCTTTTTTGGGAGCTGGCCGCAATAGCTCGGGATTGCCTCAGGCCCTATTCTGGTTCCCGGCGGCAGGCTGAGCCTGTGTTTAATTCTTCTTCCTGATGGGAAAATAGAGTGACCTGTGCCTGTCCCAACACCTAGATCTAGTCTCTCATTTGTTTCCCCTCTTCCCGTTCATCCTCAGGACAAATTGCAACCTGTAGGGAACAGGAGGTTAAAGTTGCTGATTCTCCAAGTAAGGAGATTGCTAGTAAAGTAGCTGGAAAGGTGAACCCGAGCACAAGGAGATGAGAAATTGGGTGCGTTTTAGAAACCTTTCAAAATCACATGGTGTACCATCTTCTGGGTTTCTCATGCATGTTTTCGATGTAGGAAGATGCCTTTGAACCTGGAGATTTGGGACCCATGGGATGGGTACCACGCAGTATTACTTTAAAGGGTCTGAGTTTGCTCACCCAACCTCACCCAACCTCTGAGCCCCAAGAGTGTCCACCCTTATGTCTCATCCCGGTGTGGGTCTAGATATGGTCAATCCGGGTTGCATCACAGCCCCTGAACGAATTTTGTAAGAATTTCTCTCTCTTTCACTGTCTTTGTTTTACGCGTTTTTAAAAGTAATTTATTTTTATAATGGTGTTTAGCTGCTTTTCACGGCTGTGTTTATGCGGCTTTACACCCACTTGGCTCACTTCCAGAGAGATATCAATACATAGGTTTTACGATTCTTACTAGTCAGATATATTCTTGTGCGGTGAATAGGGGGTGTTGAGTCCAGTTCACTGAGCAAGGAGTAGGTCTTGTCTATTACATATTGGGTGTATGGAACGGTATCTGAGCGAATTTGAAACCCTTGTTTTATGCATCACCCCACCTCACCTTTCCCGTTAAGCAGCCATAGTGTGTTTTCTAAACGTGTGACTCTGTTCTGTTTTGTAATTCAGTTCAGGTGTAGCGGTTTTTACATTCCCTCTATAAGTGATAGCTTATGATAAGTGTCTTTTTCTGTGTCACTTATTTCACTTAGAATCGTCGTACCTAAATCCACTCATCTTGCTTCTACTAGCCTTATGACATTGATTTCATGTCTGAGTGATATTCCTTTGTACATAAGGACCACAACTTCTTTATCCATTTTTCTCTTTCCTGGGATATTTAAGGTGTCATGAAGTGGAGGTTCTTGTCAACATAGCAGCCCTAAACATTGGGGTGCCTGTGTCTTGCTGATTTTTAGTTTTCCCAATTTATACGCCCATGAGTGGACGTGCCCTATGCTCCCTAAGCTGTGTTTTTTCGATGTTTCAGGACACACCGTACACTTCTCCAGAGTGGCTTTTGGCAATTTACACCCCGCCCATCAGCGTAGCAAGGCTGCCATTTCTCCATGGCCTGTACTGCATTTCTGGTTTTGACACTTTTGGCAGCATGGCCCTTTTGACCGATGGGAAGCGAGACTTCTTTGTAGCGCTGATTTGCCTTTCCAGGTTGCTTGGTTGGCCAAAAAGGGCGTATGCGTTTTTTCCTGAATATATTCAGGAAAAAACGCATACGCCCTTTTTGGCCAAGGGCATCATTGTCGACGTTTTGCCGCTTTTCATGTGCTTTAAAGGCGATTCGAATCTACCTCCTGAAATCTCTTTCCTGCAATTCTGCCTTGCTTTCAAATCCTCTTCGTTGCCTTCCCTCAATATATCTGTGGATGAGAGTTATCAATTATAACTCTGCGGGTTTGTGAATTGCAGTGTCCCTGAGCTCCATTTTTCAACTCGCTTTTTTGGGAGCTGGCCGCAAAAGCGCGGGATTGCCTCAGGCCCTATTCTGGTTCCTGGAGGCAGGCTGAGCCTGTGGTTAATTCTTCTTCCTGATGGGAAAATAGAGTGACCTGTGCCTGTCCCAACACCTAGATGTAGTCTCTCATTGTTTGCCCCTCTTCCCGTTCATCTTCAGGACAAATTGCACCCTGTAGGGAACAGGAGCTTAAAGGTGCTGATTCTGCAAGTAGGGAGATTGCTAGTAAAGTAGCTGGAAAGGCGAACCCTAGCACAAGGAGATGAGAAATGGGGTGCGTTTTAGAAACCTTTCAAAATCACACGGTGTACCATCCTCTGGGTTTCTCATGCATGTTTTCGATGTAGGAAGATGCCCTTGAACCTGGAGATTTGGGACCCATGGGATGGGTACCACGCAGTACTACTTTAAAGGGTCTGAGTTTGCTCACCCAACCTCACCCAACCTCTCAGCCCCAAGAGTGTCCACCCTTATGTCTCATCCAGGTGTGGGTCTAGATATGGTCAATCCAGGTTGCATCACAGCTCCTGAACGAATTTTTTAAGAATTTCTCTCTCTTTCACTGTCTTTGTTTTACAGGTTTTTAAAAGTAATTTATTTTTATAATGGGGTTTAGCTGCTTTTCACGGCTGTGTTTATGCAGCTTTACACCCACTTGACACACTTCCAGAGAGATATCAATACATAGGTTTTACGATTCTTACTAGTCACATATATTCTTGTGCGGTGAATAGGGGGTGTTGAGTCCAGTTCACTGAGCAAGGAGTAGGTCTTGTCTATTACATATTGGGTGTATGGAACAGTATCTGAGCGAATTTGAAACCCTTGTTTTATGCATCACCCCACCTCACATTTCCCGTTAAGCAGCCATAGTGTGTTTTCTAAACGTGTGACTCTGTTCTGTTTTGTAATTCAGTTCAAGTGTAGCGGTTTTTACATTCCCTCTATAAGTGATATCTTATGATAAGTGTATTTTTCTGTGTGACTTATTTCACTTAGAATCGTCATACCTAAATCCACTCATCTTGCTTCTACTAGCCTTATGACATTGATTTCATGTCTGAGTGATATTCCTTTGTACATAAGGACCACAACTTCTTTATCCATTTTTCTCTTTCCTGGGATATTTAAGGTGTCATGAAGTGGAGGTTCTTGTCAACATAGCAGCCCTAAACATTGGGGTGCCTTTGTCTTGCTGATTTTTAGTTTTCCCAATTTATACGCCCATGAGTGGACGTGCCCTATGCTCCCTAAGCTGTGTTTTTTCGATGTTTCAGGACACACCGTACACTTCTCTAGAGTGGCTGTTGGCAATTTACATACCGCCCATCAGCGTAGCAAGGCTGCCATTTCTCCATGGCCTGTCCTGCATTTCTGGTTTTGACACTTTTTGCAGCATGGCCCTTTTGACCGATGGGAAGCGAGACCTCTTTGTAGCGCTGATTTGCCTTTCCAGGTTGCTTGGTTGGCCAAAAAGGGCGTATGCGTTTTTTCCTGAATATATTCAGGAAAAAACGCATACGCCCTTTTTGGCCAAGGGCATCATTGTCGACGTTTTGCCGCTTTTCATGTGCTTTAAAGGCGATTCGAATCTACCTCCTGAAATCTGCTTCCTGCAATTCTGCCTTGCTTTCAAATCCTCTTCGTTGCCTTCCCTCAATATATCTGTGGATGAGAGTTATCATTTATAACTCTGCGGGTTTGTGAATTGCAGTGTCCCTGAGCTCCATTTTTCAACTCGCTTTTTTGGGAGCTGGCCACAAAAGCGCGAGATTGCCTCAGGCCTTATTCTGGTTCCTGGCGGCAGGCTGAGCCTGTGGTTAATTCTTCTTCCTGATGGGAAAATAGAGTGACCTGTGCCTCTACCAACACCTAGATCTAGTCTCTCATTGGTTGCCCCTCTTCCCGTTCATCCTCAGGACAAATTGCAACCTGTAGGGAACAGGAGCTTAAAGGTGCTGATTCTCCAAGTAGGGAGATTGCTAGTAAAGTAGCTGGAAAGGCGAACCCTAGCACAAGGAGATGAGAAATGGGGTGCGTTTTAGAAACCTTTCAAAATCACACGGTGTACCATCTTCTGGGTTTCTCATGCATGTTTTCGATGTAGGAAGATGCCCTTGAACCTGGAGATTTGGGACCCATGGGATGGGTACCACGCAGTACTACTTTAAAGGGTCTGAGTTTGCTCACCCAACCTCACCCAACCTCTCAGCCCCAAGAGTGTCCACCCTTATGTCTCATCCAGGTGTGGGTCTAGATATGGTCAATCCAGGTTGCATCACAGCCCCTGAACGAATTTTGTAAGAATTTCTCTCTCTTTCACTGTCTTTGTTTTACGGGTTTTTAAAAGTAATTTATTTTTATAATGGGGTTTAGCTGCTTTTCACGGCTGTGTTTATGCGGCTTTACACCCACTTGGCTCACTTCCAGAGAGATATCAATACATAGGTTTTACGATTCTTACTAGTCAGATATATTCTTGTGCGGTTAATAGGGGGTGTTGAGTCCAGTTCACTGAGCAAGGAGTAGGTCTTGTCTATTACATATTGGGTGTATGGAACAGTATCTGAGCGAATTTGAAACCCTTGTTTTATGCATCACCCCACCTCACCTTTCCCGTTAAGCAGCCATAATGTGTTTTCTAAACGTGTGACTCTGTTCTGTTTTGTAATACCGTTCAAGTGTAGCGGTTTTTACATTCCCTCTATAAGTGATAGCTTATGATAAGTGTCTTTTTCTGTGTGACTTATTTCACTTAGAATCGTCATACCTAAATCCACTCATCTTGCTTCTACTAGCCTTATGACATTGATTTCATGTCTGAGGGATATTCCTTTGTACATAAGGACCACAACTTCTTTATCCATTTTTCTCTTTCCTGGGATATTTAAGGTGTCATGAAGTGGAGGTTCTTGTCAACATAGCAGCCCTAAACATTGGGGTGCCTGTGCTGTTCTGATTTTTAGTTTTCCCAATTTATACGCCCATGAGTGGACGTGCCCTATGCTCCCTAAGCTGTGTTTTTTCGATGTTTCAGGACACACCGTACACTTCTCCAGAGTGGCTTTTGGCAATTTACATCCCGCCCATCAGCGTAGCAAGGCTGCCATTTCTCCATGGCCTGTCCTGCATTTCTGGTTTTGACACTTTTTGCAGCATGGCCCTTTTGACCGATGGGAAGCGAGACCTCTTTGTAGCGCTGATTTGCCTTTCCAGGTTGCTTGGTTGGCCAAAAAGGGCGTATGCATTTTTTCCTGAATATATTCAGGAAAAAACGCATACGCCCTTTTTGGCCAAGGGCATCATTGTCGACGTTTTGCCGCTTTTCATGTGCTTTAAAGGCGATTCGAATCTACCTCCTGAAATCTGCTTCCTGCAATTCTGCCTTGCTTTCAAATCCTCTTCGTTGCCTTCCCTCAATATATCTGTGGATGAGAGTTATCATTTATAACTCTGCGGGTTTGTGAATTGCAGTGTCCCTGAGCTCCATTTTTCAACTTGCTTTTTTGGGAGCTGGCCGCAAAAACGCGGGATTGCCTCAGGCCCTATTCTGGTTCCTGGCGGCAGGCTGAGCCTGTGGTTAATTCTTCTTCCTGATGGGAAAATAGAGTGACCTGGGCCTGTCCCAACACCTAGATCTAGTCTCTCATTGGTTGCCCCTCTTCCCGTTCATCCTCAGGACAAATTGCAACCTGTAGGGAACAGGAGCTTAAAGGTGCTGGTTCTCCAAGTAGGGAGATTGCTAGTAAAGTAGCTGGAAAGGCGAACCCGAGCACAAGGAGATGAGAAATTGGGTGCGTTTTAGAAACCTTTCAAAATCACACGGTGTACCATCTTCTGGGTTTCTCATGCATGTTTTCGATGTAGGAAGATGCCCTTGAACCTGGAGATTTGGGACCCATGGGATGGGTACCACACAGTATTACTTTAAAGGGTCTGCGTTTGCTCACCCAACCTCACCCAACCTCTCAGCCCCAAGAGTGTCCACCCTTATGTCTCATCCATGTGTGGGTCAAGATATGGTCAATCCAGGTTGCATCACAGCCCCTGAACGAATTTTGTAAGAATTTCTCTCTCTTTCACTGTCTTTGTTTTACGGGTTTTTAAAAGTAATTTATTTTTATAATGGGGTTTAGCTGCTTTTCACGGCTGTGTTTATGCGGCTTTACACCCACTTGGCTCACTTCCAGAGAGATATCAATACATAGGTTTTACGATTCTTACTAGTCAGATATATTCTTGTGCGGTGAATAGGGGATGTTGAGTCCAGTTCACTGAGCAAGGAGTAGGTCTTGTCTATTACATATTGGGTGTATGGAACAGTATCTGAGCGAATTTGAAACCCTTGTTTTATGCATCACCCCACCTCATCTTTCCCGTTAAGCAGCCATAGTGTGTTTTCTAAACGTGTGACTCTGTTCTGTTTTGTAATTCAGTTCAAGTGTAGCGGTTTTTACATTCCCTCTATAAGTGATAGCTTATGATAAGTGTCTTTTTCTGTGTGACTTATTTCACTTAGCATCGTCATACCTAAATCCACTCATCTTGCTTCTACTAGCCTTATGACATTGATTTCATGTCTGAGGGATATTCCTTTGTACATAAGGACCACAACTTCTTTATCCATTTTTCTCTTTCCTGGGATATTTAAGGTGTCATGAAGTGGAGGTTCTTGTCAACATAGCAGCCCTAAACATTGGGGTGCCTGTGTCTTGCTGATTTTTAGTTTTCCCAATTTATACGCCCATGAGTGGACGTGCCCTATGCTCCCTAAGCTGTGTTTTTTCGATGTTTCAGGACACACCGTACACTTCTCCAGAGTGGCTGTTGGCAATTTACATCCCGCCCATCAGCGTAGCAAGGCTGCCATTTCTCCATGGCCTGTCCTGCATTTCTGGTTTTGAAAAATTTTGCAGCATGGCCCTTTTGACGGATGGGAAGCGAGACTTCTTTGTAGCGCTGATTTGCCTTTCCAGGTTGCTTGTTTGGCCAAAAAGGGCGTATGCGTTTTTTCCTGAATATATTCAGGAAAAAACGCTTACGCCCTTTTTGGCCAAGGGCATCACTGTCGATGTTTTGCCACTTTTCATGTGCTTTAAAGGCGATTCGAATCTACCTCCTGAAACCTGTTTCCTGCAATTCTGCCTTGCTTTCAACTCCTCTTCGTTGCCTTCCCTCAATATATTTGTGGACGAGAGTTATCATTTATAACTCAGCAGGTTTGTGAATTGCAGTGCCCCTGAGCTCCATTTTTGAACTGTCTTTTTTGGGAGCTGGCCGCAATAGCTCGGGATTGCCTCAGGCCCTATTCTGGTTCCCGACGGCAGGCTGAGCCTGTGTTTAATTCTTCTTCCTGATGGGAAAATAGAGTGACCTGTGCCTGTCCCAACACCTAGATCTAGTCTCTCATTTGTTTCCCCTCTTCCCGTTCATCCTCAGGACAAATTGCAACCTGTAGGGAACAGGAGGTTAAAGGTGCTGATTCTCCAAGTAGGGAGATTGCTAGTAAAGTAGCTGGAAAGGTGAACCCGAGCACAAGGAGATGAGAAATTGGGTGCGTTTTAGAAACCTTTCAAAATCACATGGTGTACCATCTTCTGGGTTTCTCATGCATGTTTTCGATGTAGGAAGATGCCATTGAACCTGGAGATTTGGGACCCATGGGATGGGTACCACGCAGTATTACTTTAAAGGGTCTGAGTTTGCTCACCCAACCTCACCCAACCTCTCAGCCCCAAGAGTGTCCACCCTTATGTCTCATCCCGGTGTGGGTCTAGATATGGTCAATCCGGGTTGCATCACAGCCCCTGAACGAATTTTGTAAGAATTTCTCTCTCTTTCACTGTCTTTGTTTTACGGGTTTTTAAAAGTAATTTATTTTTATAATGGTGTTTAGCTGCTTTTCACGGCTGTGTTTATGCGGCTTTACACCCACTTGGCTCACTTCCAGAGAGATATCAATACATAGGTTTTAAGATTCTTACTAGTCAGATATATTCTTGTGCGGTGAATAGGGGGTGTTGAGTCCAGTTCACTGAGCAAGGAGTAGGTCTTGTCTATTACATACTGGGTGTATGGAACGGTATCTGAGCGAATTTGAAACCCTTGTTTTATGCATCACCCCACCTCACCTTTCCCGTTAAGCAGCCATAGTGTGTTTTCTAAACGTGTGACTCTGTTCTGTTTTGTAATTCAGTTCAGGTGTAGCGGTTTTTACATTCCCTCTATAAGTGATAGCTTATGATAAGTGTCTTTTTCTGTGTCACTTATTTCACTTAGAATCGTCGTACCTAAATCCACTCATCTTGCTTCTACAAGCCTTATGACATTGATTTCATGTCTGAGTGATATTCCTTTGTACATAAGGACCACAACTTCTTTATCCATTTTTCTCTTTCCTGGGATATTTAAGGTGTCATGAAGTGGAGGTTCTTGTCAACATAGCAGCCCTAAACATTGGGGTGCCTGTGTCTTGCTGATTTTTAGTTTTCCCAATTTATACGCCCATGAGTGGACGTGCCCTATGCTCCCTAAGCTGTGTTTTTTCGATGTTTCAGGACACACCGTACACTTCTCCAGAGTGGCTTTTGGCAATTTACACCCCGCCCATCAGCGTAGCAAGGCTGCCATTTCTCCATGGCCTGTACTGCATTTCTGGTTTTGACACTTTTTGCAGCATGGCCCTTTTGACCGATGGGAAGCGAGACTTCTTTGTAGCGCTGATTTGCCTTTCCAGGTTGCTTGGTTGGCCAAAAAGGGCGTATGCGTTTTTTCCTGAATATATTCAGGAAAAAACGCATACGCCCTTTTTGGCCAAGGGCATCATTGTCGACGTTTTGCCGCTTTTCATGTGCTTTAAAGGCGATTCGAATCTACCTCCTGAAATCTGTTTCCTGCAATTCTGCCTTGCTTTCAAATCCTCTTCGTTGCCTTCCCTCAATATATCTGTGGATGAGAGTTATCAATTATAACTCTGCGGGTTTGTGAATTGCAGTGTCCCTGAGCTCCATTTTTCAACTCGCTTTTTTGGGAGCTGGCCGCAAAAGCGCGGGATTGCCTCAGGCCCTATTCTGGTTCCTGGAGGCAGGCTGAGCCTGTGGTTAATTCTTCTTCCTGATGGGAAAATAGAGTGACCTGTGCCTGTCCCAACACCTAGATGTAGTCTCTCATTGTTTGCCCCTCTTCCCGTTCATCTTCAGGACAATTTGCAACCTGTAGGGAACAGGAGCTTAAAGGTGCTGATTCTGCAAGTAGGGAGATTGCTAGTAAAGTAGCTGGAAAGGCGAACCCTAGCACAAGGAGATGAGAAATGGGGTGCGTTTTAGAAACCTTTCAAAATCACACGGTGTACCATCCTCTGGGTTTCTCATGCATGTTTTCGATGTAGGAAGATGCCCTTGAACCTGGAGATTTGGGACCCATGGGATGGGTACCACGCAGTACTACTTTAAAGGGTCTGAGTTTGCTCACCCAACCTCACCCAACCTCTCAGCCCCAAGAGTGTCCACCCTTATGTCTCATCCAGGTGTGGGTCTAGATATGGTCAATCCAGGTTGCATCACAGCTCCTGAACGAATTTTTTAAGAATTTCTCTCTCTTTCACTGTCTTTGTTTTACAGGTTTTTAAAAGTAATTTATTTTTATAATGGGGTTTAGCTGCTTTTCACGGCTGTGTTTATGCAGCTTTACACCCACTTGACACACTTCCAGAGAGATATCAATACATAGGTTTTACGATTCTTACTAGTCACATATATTCTTGTGCGGTGAATAGGTGGTGTTGAGTCCAGTTCACTGAGCAAGGAGTAGGTCTTGTCTATTACATATTGGGTGTATGGAACAGTATCTGAGCGAATTTGAAACCCTTGTTTTATGCATCACCCCACCTCACCTTTCCCGTTAAGCAGCCATAGTGTGTTTTCTAAACGTGTGACTCTGTTCTGTTTGGTAATTCAGTTCAAGTGTAGCGGTTTTTACCTTCCCTCTATAAGTGATATCTTATGATAAGTGTCTTTTTCTGTGTGACTTATTTCACTTAGAATCGTCATACCTAAATCCACTCATCTTGCTTCTACTAGCCTTATGACATTGATTTCATGTCTGAGTGATATTCCATTGTACATAAGGACCACAATTTCTTTATCCATTTTTCTCTTTCCTGGGATATTTAAGGTGTCATGAAGTGGAGGTTCTTGTCAACATAGCAGCCCTAAACATTGGGGTGCCTTTGTCTTGCTGATTTTTAGTTTTCCCAATTTATACGCCCATGAGTGGACGTGCCCTATGCTCCCTAAGCTGTGTTTTTTCGATGTTTCAGGACACACCGTACACTTCTCTAGAGTGGCTGTTGGCAATTTACATACCGCCCATCAGCGTAGCAAGGCTGCCATTTCTCCATGGCCTGTCCTGCATTTCTGGTTTTGACACTTTTTGCAGCATGGCCCTTTTGACCGATGGGAAGCGAGACCACTTTGTAGCGCTGATTTGCCTTTCCAGGTTGCTTGGTTGGCCAAAAAGGGCGTATGCGTTTTTTCCTGAATATATTCAGGAAAAAACGCATACGCCCTTTTTGGCCAAGGGCATCATTGTCGACGTTTTGCCGCTTTTCATGTGCTTTAAAGGCGATTCGAATCTACCTCCTGAAATCTGCTTCCTGCAATTCTGCCTTGCTTTCAAATCCTCTTCGTTGCCTTCCCTCAATATATCTGTGGATGAGAGTTATCATTTATAACTCTGCGGGTTTGTGAATTGCAGTGTCCCTGAGCTCCATTTTTCAACTCGCTTTTTTGGGAGCTGGCCACAAAAGCGCAAGATTGCCTCAGGCCTTATTCTGGTTCCTGGCGGCAGGCTGAGCCTGTGGTTAATTCTTCTTCCTGATGGGAAAATAGAGTGACCTGTGCCTCTACCAACACCTAGATCTAGTCTCTCATTGGTTGCCCCTCTTCCCGTTCATCCTCAGGACAAATTGCAACCTGTAGGGAACAGGAGCTTAAAGGTGCTGATTCTCCAAGTAGGGAGATTGCTAGTAAAGTAGCTGGAAAGGCGAACCCTAGCACAAGGAGATGAGAAATGGGGTGCGTTTTAGAAACCTTTCAAAATCACACGGTGTACCATCTTCTGGGTTTCTCATGCATGTTTTCGATGTAGGAAGATGCCCTTGAACCTGGAGATTTGGGACCCATGGGATGGGTCCCACGCAGTACTACTTATAGGGTCTGAGTTTGCTCACCCAACCTCACCCAACCTCTCAGCCCCAAGAGTGTCCACCCTTATGTCTCATCCAGGTGTGGGTCTAGATATGGTAAATCCAGGTTGCATCACAGCCCCTGAACGAATTTTGTAAGAATTTCTCTCTCTTTCACTGTCTTTGTTTTACGGGTTTTTAAAAGTAATTTATTTTTATAATGGGGTTTAGCTGCTTTTCACGGCTGTGTTTATGCGGCTTTACACCCACTTGGCTCACTTCCAGAGAGATATCAGTACATAGGTTTTACGATTCTTACTAGTCACATATATTCTTGTGCGGTGAATAGGGGGTGTTGAGTCCAGTTCACTGAGCAAGGAGTAGGTCTTGTCTATTACATATTGGGTGTATGGAACAGTATCTGAGCGAATTTGAAACCCTTGTTTTATGCATCACCCCACCTCACCTTTCCCGTTAAGCAGCCATAATGTGTTTTCTAAACGTGTGACTCTGTTCTGTTTTGTAATTCAGTTCAAGTGTAGCGGTTTTTACATTCCCTCTATAAGTGATAGCTTATGATAAGTGTCTTTTTCTGTGTGACTTATTTCACTTAGAATCGTCATACCTAAATCCACTCATCTTGCTTCTACTAGCCTTATGACATTGATTTCATGTCTGAGGGATATTCCTTTGTACATAAGGACCACAACTTCTTTATCCATTTTTCTCTTTCCTGGGATATTTAAGGTGTCATGAAGTGGAGGTTCTTGTCAACATAGCAGCCCTAAACATTGGGATGCCTGTGTCTTGCTGATTTTTAGTTTTCCCAATTTATACGCTCATGAGTGGACGTGCCCTATGCTCCCTAAGCTGTGTTTTTTCGATGTTTCAGGACACACCGTACACTTCTCCAGAGTGGCTTTTGGCAATTTACATCCCGCCCATCAGCATAGCAAGGCTGCCATTTCTCCATGGCCTGTCCTGCATTTCTGGTTTTGACACTTTTTGCAGCATGGCCCTTTTGACCGATGGGAAGCGAGACCTCTTTGTAGCGCTGATTTGCCTTTCCAGGTTGCTTGGTTGGCCAAAAAGGGCGTATGCATTTTTTCCTGAATATATTCAGGAAAAAACGCATACGCCCTTTTTGGCCAAGGGCATCATTGTCGACGTTTTGCCGCTTTTCATGTGCTTTAAAGGCGATTCGAATCTACCTCCTGAAATCTGTTTCCTGCAATTCTGCCTTGCTTTCAAATCCTCTTCGTTGCCTTCCCTCAATATATCTGTGGATGAGAGTTATCATTTATAACTCTGCGGGTTTGTGAATTGCAGTGTCCCTGAGCTCCATTTTTCAACTCGCTTTTTTGGGAGCTGGCCGCAAAAGCGCGGGATTGCCTCAGGCCCTATTCTGGTTCCTGGCGGCAGGCTGAGCCTGTGGTTAATTCTTCTTCCTGTTGGGAAAATAGAGTGAGCTGTGCCTGTCCCAACACCTAGATCTAGTCTCTCATTGGTTGCCCCTCTTCCCGTTCATCCTCAGGACAAATTGCAACCTGTAGGGAACAGGAGCTTAAAGGTGCTGATTCTCCAAGTAGGGAGATTGCTAGTAAAGTAGCTGGAAAGGCGAACCCGAGCACAAGGAGATGAGAAATGGGGTGCGTTTTAGAAACCTTTCAAAATCACACGGTGTACCATCTTCTGGGTTTCTCATGCATGTTTTCGATGTAGGAAGATGCCCTTGAACCTGGAGATTTGGGACCCATGGGATGGGTACCACGCAGTACTACTTTAAAGGGTCTGAGTTTGCTCACCCAACCTCACCCAACCTCTCAGCCCCAAGAGTGTCCACCCTTATGTCTCATCCAGGTGTGGATCTAGATATGGTCAATCCAGGTTGCATCACAGCTCCTGAACGAATTTTTTAAGAATTTCTCTCTCTTTCACTGTCTTTGTTTTACAGGTTTTTAAAAGTAATTTATTTTTATAATGGGGTTTAGCTGCTTTTCACGGCTGTGTTTATGCAGCTTTACACCCACTTGACACACTTCCAGAGAGATATCAATACATAGGTTTTACGATTCTTACTAGTCACATATATTCTTGTGCGGTGAATAGGGGGTGTTGAGTCCAGTTCACTGAGCAAGGAGTAGGTCTTGTCTATTACATATTGGGTGTATGGAACAGTATCTGAGCGAATTTGAAACCCTTGTTTTATGCATCACCCCACCTCACCTTTCCCGTTAAGCAGCCATAGTGTGTTTTCTAAACGTGTGACTCTGTTCTGTTTTGTAATTCAGTTCAAGTGTAGCGGTTTTTACATTCCCTCTATAAGTGATATCTTATGATAAGTGTCTTTTTCTGTGTGACTTATTTCACTTAGAATCGTCATACCTAAATCCACTCATCTTGCTTCTACTAGCCTTATGACATTGATTTCATGTCTGAGTGATATTCCTTTGTACATAAGGACCACAACTTCTTTATCCATTTTTCTCTTTCCTGGGATATTTAAGGTGTCATGAAGTGGAGGTTCTTGTCAACATAGCAGCCCTAAACATTGGGGTGCCTTTGTCTTGCTGATTTTTAGTTTTCCCAATTTATACGCCCATGAGTGGACGTGCCCTATGCTCCCTAAGCTGTGTTTTTTCGATGTTTCAGGACACACCGTACACTTCTCTAGAGTGGCTGTTGGCAATTTACATACCGCCCATCAGCGTAGCAAGGCTGCCATTTCTCCATGGCCTGTCCTGCATTTCTGGTTTTGACACTTTTTGCAGCATGGCCCTTTTGACCGATGGGAAGCGAGACCTCTTTGTAGCGCTGATTTGCCTTTCCAGGTTGCTTGGTTGGCCAAAAAGGGCGTATGCGTTTTTTCCTGAATATATTCAGGAAAAAACGCATACGCCCTTTTTGGCCAAGGGCATCATTGTCGACGTTTTGCCGCTTTTCATGTGCTTTAAAGGCGATTCGAATCTACCTCCTGAAATCTGCTTCCTGCAATTCTGCCTTGCTTTCAAATCCTCTTCGTTGCCTTCCCTCAATATATCTGTGGATGAGAGTTATCATTTATAACTCTGCGGGTTTGTGAATTGCAGTGTCCCTGAGCTCCATTTTTCAACTCGCTTTTTTGGGAGCTGGCCACAAAAGCGCGAGATTGCCTCAGGCCTTATTCTGGTTCCTGGCGGCAGGCTGAGCCTGTGGTTAATTCTTCTTCCTGATGGGAAAATAGAGTGACCTGTGCCTGTCCCAACACCTAGATCTAGTCTCTCATTGGTTGCCCCTCTTCCCGTTCATCCTCAGGACAAATTGCAACCTGTAGGGAACAGGAGCTTAAAGGTGCTGATTCTCCAAGTAGGGAGATTGCTAATAAAGTAGCTGGAAAGGCGAACCCGAGCACAAGGAGATGAGAAATTGGGTGCGTTTTAGAAACCTTTCAAAATCACACGGTGTACCATCTTCTGGGTTTCTCATGCATGTTTTCGATGTAGGAAGATGCCCTTGAACCTGGAGATTTGGGACCCATGGGATGGGTACCACGCAGTACTACTTTAAAGGGTCTGAGTTTGCTCACCCAACCTCACCCAACCTCTCAGCCCCAAGAGTGTCCACCCTTATGTCTCATCCAGGTGTGGGTCTAGATATGGTCAATCCAGGTTGCATCACAGCTCCTGAACGAATTTTTTAAGAATTTCTCTCTCTTTCACTGTCTTTGTTTTACAGGTTTTTAAAAGTAATTTATTTTTATAATGGGGTTTAGCTGCTTTTCACGGCTGTGTTTATGCAGCTTTACACCCACTTGACACACTTCCAGAGAGATATCAATACATAGGTTTTACGATTCTTACTAGTCACATATATTCTTGTGCGGTGAATAGGGGTTGTTGAGTCCAGTTCACTGAGCAAGGAGTAGGTCTTGTCTATTACATATTGGGTGTATGGAACAGTATCTGAGCGAATTTGAAACCCTTGTTTTATGCATCACCCCACCTCACCTTTCCCGTTAAGCAGCCATAGTGTGTTTTCTAAACGTGTGACTCTGTTCTGTTTTGTAATTCAGTTCAGGTGTAGCGGTTTTTACATTCCCTCTATAAGTGATAGCTTATGATAAGTGTCTTTTTCTGTGTCACTTATTTCACTTAGAATCGTCGTACCTAAATCCACTCATCTTGCTTCTACTAGCCTTATGACATTGATTTCATGTCTGAGTGATATTCCTTTGTACATAAGGACCACAACTTCTTAATCCATTTTTCTCTTTCCTGGGATATTTAAGGTGTCATGAAGTGGAGGTTCTTGTCAAAATAGCAGCCCTAAACATTGGGGTGCCTGTGTCTTGCTGATTTTTAGTTTTCCCAATTTATACGCCCATGAGTGGACGTGCCCTATGCTCCCTAAGCTGTGTTTTTTCGATGTTTCAGGACACACCGTACACTTCTCCAGTGTGGCTTTTGGCAATTTACATCCCGCCCATCAGCGTAGCAAGGCTGCCATTTCTCCATGGCCTGTACTGCATTTCTGGTTTTGACACTTTTTGCAGCATGGCCCTTTTGACCGATGGGAAGCGAGACTTCTTTGTAGCGCTGATTTGACTTTCCAGGTTGCTTGGTTGGCCAAAAAGGGCGTATGCGTTTTTTCCTGAATATATTCAGGAAAAAACGCATACGCCCTTTTTGGCCAAGGGCATCATTGTCGACGTTTTGCCGCTTTTCATGTGCTTTAAAGGCGATTCGAATCTACCTCCTGAAATCTGTTTCCTGCAATTCTGCCTTGCTTTCAAATCCTCTTCGTTGCCTTCCCTCAATATATCTGTGGATGAGAGTTATCATTTATAACTCTGCGGGTTTGTGAATTGCAGTGTCCCTGAGCTCCATTTTTCAACTCGCTTTTTTGGGAGCTGGCCGCAAAAGCGCGGGATTGCCTCAGGCCCTATTCTGGTTCCTGGCGGCAGGCTGAGCCTGTGGTTAATTCTTCTTCCTGATGGGAAAATAGAGTGACCTGTGCCTGTCCCAACACCTAGATCTAGTCTCTCATTGGTTGCCCCTCTTCCCGTTCATCCTCAGGAAAAATTGCAACCTGTAGGGAACAGGAGCTTAAAGGTGCTGATTCTCCAAGTAGGGAGATTGCTAGTAAAGTAGCTGGAAAGGCGAACCCGAGCACAAGGAGATGAGAAATTGGGTGCGTTTTAGAAACCTTTCAAAATCACACGGTGTACCATCTTCTGGGTTTCTCATGCATGTTTTCGATGTAGGAAGATGCCCTTGAACCTGGAGATTTGGGACCCATGGGATGGGTACCACGCAGTACTACTTTAAAGGGTCTGAGTTTGCTCACCCAACCTCACCCAACCTCTCAGCCCCAAGAGTGTCCACCCTTATGTCTCATCCAGGTGTGGGTCTAGATATGGTCAATCCAGGTTGCATCACAGCTCCTGAACGAATTTTTTAAGAATTTCTCTCTCTTTCACTGTCTTTGTTTTACAGGTTTTTAAAAGTAATTTATTTTTATAATGGGGTTTAGCTGCTTTTCACGGCTGTGTTTATGCAGCTTTACACCCACTTGACACACTTCCAGAGAGATATCAATACATAGGTTTTACGATTCTTACTAGTCACATATATTCTTGTGCGGTGAATAGGGGTTGTTGAGTCCAGTTCACTGAGCAAGGAGTAGGTCTTGTCTATTACATATTGGGTGTATGGAACAGTATCTGAGCGAATTTGAAACCCTTGTTTTATGCATCACCCCACCTCACCTTTCCCGTTAAGCAGCCATAGTGTGTTTTCTAAACGTGTGACTCTGTTCTGTTTTGTAATTCAGTTCAGGTGTAGCGGTTTTTACATTCCCTCTATAAGTGATAGCTTATGATAAGTGTCTTTTTCTGTGTCACTTATTTCACTTAGAATCGTCGTACCTAAATCCACTCATCTTGCTTCTACTAGCCTTATGACATTGATTTCATGTCTGAGTGATATTCCTTTGTACATAAGGACCACAACTTCTTTATCCATTTTTCTCTTTCCTGGGATATTTAAGGTGCCATGAAGTGGAGGTTCTTGTCAACATAGCAGCCCTAAACATTGGGGTGCCTGTGTCTTGCTGATTTTTAGTTTTCCCAATTTATACGCCCATGAGTGGACGTGCCCTATGCTCCCTAAGCTGTGTTTTTTCGATGTTTCAGGACACACCGTACACTTCTCCAGTGTGGCTTTTGGCAATTTACATCCCGCCCATCAGGGTAGCAAGGCTGCCATTTCTCCATGGCCTGTACTGCATTTCTGGTTTTGACACTTTTTGCAGCATGGCCCTTTTGACCGATGGGAAGCGAGACTTCTTTGTAGCGCTGATTTGACTTTCCAGGTTGCTTGGTTGGCCAAAAAGGGCGTATGCGTTTTTTCCTGAATATATTCAGGAAAAAACGCATACGCCCTTTTTGGCCAAGGGCATCATTGTCGACGTTTTGCCGCTTTTCATGTGCTTTAAAGGCGATTCGAATCTACCTCCTGAAATCTGTTTCCTGCAATTCTGCCTTGCTTTCAAATCCTCTTCGTTGCCTTCCCTCAATATATCTGTGGATGAGAGTTATCATTTATAACTCTGCGGGTTTGTGAATTGCAGTGTCCCTGAGCTCCATTTTTCAACTCGCTTTTTTGGGAGCTGGCCGCAAAAGCGCGGGATTGCCTCAGGCCCTATTCTGGTTCCTGGCGGCAGGCTGAGCCTGTGGTTAATTCTTCTTCCTGATGGGAAAATAGAGTGACCTGTGCCTGTCCCAACACCTAGATCTAGTCTCTCATTGGTTGCCCCTCTTCCCGTTCATCCTCAGGAAAAATTGCAACCTGTAGGGAACAGGAGCTTAAAGGTGCTGATTCTCCAAGTAGGGAGATTGCTAGTAAAGTAGCTGGAAAGGCGAACCCGAGCACAAGGAGATGAGAAATTGGGTGCGTTGTAGAAACCTTTCAAAATCACACGGTGTACCATCTTCTGGGTTTCTCATGCATGTTTTCGATGTAGGAAGATGCCCTTGAACCTGGAGATTTGGGACCCATGGGATGGGTACCACGCAGTACTACTTTAAAGGGTCTGAGTTTGCTCACCCAACCTCACCCAACCTCTCAGCCCCAAGAGTGTCCACCCTTATGTCTCATCCAGGTGTGGGTCTAGATATGGTCAATCCAGGTTGCATCACAGCTCCTGAACGAATTTTTTAAGAATTTCTCTCTCTTTCACTGTCTTTGTTTTACAGGTTTTTAAAAGTAATTTATTTTTATAATGGGGTTTAGCTGCTTTTCACGGCTGTGTTTATGCAGCTTTACACCCACTTGACACACTTCCAGAGAGATATCAATACATAGGTTTTACGATTCTTACTAGTCACATATATTCTTGTGCGGTGAATAGGGGTTGTTGAGTCCAGTTCACTGAGCAAGGAGTAGGTCTTGTCTATTACATATTGGGTGTATGGAACAGTATCTGAGCGAATTTGAAACCCTTGTTTTATGCATCACCCCACCTCACCTTTCCCGTTAAGCAGCCATAGTGTGTTTTCTAAACGTGTGACTCTGTTCTGTTTTGTAATTCAGTTCAGGTGTAGCGGTTTTTACATTCCCTCTATAAGTGATAGCTTATGATAAGTGTCTTTTTCTGTGTCACTTATTTCACTTAGAATCGTCGTACCTAAATCCACTCATCTTGCTTCTACTAGCCTTATGACATTGATTTCATGTCTGAGTGATATTCCTTTGTACATAAGGACCACAACTTCTTTATCCATTTTTCTCTTTCCTGGGATATTTAAGGTGCCATGAAGTGGAGGTTCTTGTCAACATAGCAGCCCTAAACATTGGGGTGCCTGTGTCTTGCTGATTTTTAGTTTTCCCAATTTATACGCCCATGAGTGGACGTCCCCTATGCTCCCTAAGCTGTGTTTTTTCGATGTTTCAGGACACACCGTACACTTCTCCAGTGTGGCTTTTGGCAATTTACATCCCGCCCATCAGCGTAGCAAGGCTGCCATTTCTCCATGGCCTGTA
Organism: Eschrichtius robustus; assembly: GCF_028021215.1. NCBI lineage: Eukaryota > Metazoa > Chordata > Mammalia > Artiodactyla > Eschrichtiidae > Eschrichtius > Eschrichtius robustus. Next base: position 261,696 of record NW_027175163.1, read on the forward strand.
CTGCATTTCTGGTTTTGACACTTTTTGCAGCATGGCCCTTTTGACCGATGGGAAGCGAGACTTCTTTGTAGCGCTGATTTGACTTTCCAGGTTGCTTGGTTGGCCAAAAAGGGCGTATGCGTTTTTTCCTGAATATATTCAGGAAAAAACGCATACGCCCTTTTTGGCCAAGGGCATCATTGTCGACGTTTTGCCGCTTTTCATGTGCTTTAAAGGCGATTCGAATCTACCTCCTGAAATCTGTTTCCTGCAATTCTGCCTTGCTTTCAAATCCTCTTCGTTGCCTTCCCTCAATATATCTGTGGATGAGAGTTATCATTTATAACTCTGCGGGTTTGTGAATTGCAGTGTCCCTGAGCTCCATTTTTCAACTCGCTTTTTTGGGAGCTGGCCGCAAAAGCGCGGGATTGCCTCAGGCCCTATTCTGGTTCCTGGCGGCAGGCTGAGCCTGTGGTTAATTCTTCTTCCTGATGGGAAAATAGAGTGACCTGTGCCTGTCCCAACACCTAGATCTAGTCTCTCATTGGTTGCCCCTCTTCCCGTTCATCCTCAGGAAAAATTGCAACCTGTAGGGAACAGGAGCTTAAAGGTGCTGATTCTCCAAGTAGGGAGATTGCTAGTAAAGTAGCTGGAAAGGCGAACCCGAGCACAAGGAGATGAGAAATTGGGTGCGTTTTAGAAACCTTTCAAAATCACACGGTGTACCATCTTCTGGGTTTCTCATGCATGTTTTCGATGTAGGAAGATGCCCTTGAACCTGGAGATTTGGGACCCATGGGATGGGTACCACGCAGTACTACTTTAAAGGGTCTGAGTTTGCTCACCCAACCTCACCCAACCTCTCAGCCCCAAGAGTGTCCACCCTTATGTCTCATCCAGGTGTGGGTCTAGATATGGTCAATCCAGGTTGCATCACAGCTCCTGAACGAATTTTTTAAGAATTTCTCTCTCTTTCACTGTCTTTGTTTTACAGGTTTTTAAAAGTAATTTATTTTTATAATGGGGTTTAGCTGCTTTTCACGGCTGTGTTTATGCAGCTTTACACCCACTTGACACACTTCCAGAGAGATATCAATACATAGGTTTTACGATTCTTACTAGTCACATATATTCTTGTGCGGTGAATAGGGGTTGTTGAGTCCAGTTCACTGAGCAAGGAGTAGGTCTTGTCTATTACATATTGGGTGTATGGAACAGTATCTGAGCGAATTTGAAACCCTTGTTTTATGCATCACCCCACCTCACCTTTCCCGTTAAGCAGCCATAGTGTGTTTTCTAAACGTGTGACTCTGTTCTGTTTTGTAATTCAGTTCAGGTGTAGCGGTTTTTACATTCCCTCTATAAGTGATAGCTTATGATAAGTGTCTTTTTCTGTGTCACTTATTTCACTTAGAATCGTCGTACCTAAATCCACTCATCTTGCTTCTACTAGCCTTATGACATTGATTTCATGTCTGAGTGATATTCCTTTGTACATAAGGACCACAACTTCTTTATCCATTTTTCTCTTTCCTGGGATATTTAAGGTGTCATGAAGTGGAGGTTCTTGTCAAAATAGCAGCCCTAAACATTGGGGTGCCTGTGTCTTGCTGATTTTTAGTTTTCCCAATTTATACGCCCATGAGTGGACGTGCCCTATGCTCCCTAAGCTGTGTTTTTTCGATGTTTCAGGACACACCGTACACTTCTCCAGTGTGGCTTTTGGCAATTTACATCCCGCCCATCAGCGTAGCAAGGCTGCCATTTCTCCATGGCCTGTACTGCATTTCTGGTTTTGACACTTTTTGCAGCATGGCCCTTTTGACCGATGGGAAGCGAGACTTCTTTGTAGCGCTGATTTGACTTTCCAGGTTGCTTGGTTGGCCAAAAAGGGCGTATGCGTTTTTTCCTGAATATATTCAGGAAAAAACGCATACGCCCTTTTTGGCCAAGGGCATCATTGTCGACGTTTTGCCGCTTTTCATGTGCTTTAAAGGCGATTCGAATCTACCTCCTGAAATCTCTTTCCTGCAATTCTGCCTTGCTTTCAAATCCTCTTCGTTGCCTTCCCTCAATATATCTGTGGATGAGAGTTCTCCCTTATAACTCTGCGGGTTTGTGAATTGCAGTGTCCCTGAGCTCCATTTTTCAACTCGCTTTTTTGGGAGCTGGCCGCAAAAGCACGGGATTGCCTCAGGCCCTATTCTGGTTCCTGGCGGCAGGCTGAGCCTGTGGTTAATTCTTCTTCCTGATGGGAAAATAGAGTGACCTGTGCCTGTCCCAACACCTAGATCTAGTCTCTCATTGGTTGCCCCTCTTCCCGTTCATCCTCAGGACAAATTGCAACCTGTAGGGAACAGGAGCTTAAAGGTGCTGATTCTCCAAGTAGGGAGATTGCTAGTAAAGTAGCTGGAAAGGCGAACCCGAGCACAAGGAGATGAGAAATGGGGTGCGTTTTAGAAACCTTTCAAAATCACACGGTGTACCATCTTCTGGGTTTCTCATGCATGTTTTCGATGTAGGAAGATGCCCTTGAACCTGGAGATTTGGGACCCATGGGATGGGTACCACGCAGTACTACTTTAAAGGGTCTGAGTTTGCTCACCCAACCTCACCCAACCTCTCAGCCCCAAGAGTGTCCACCCTTATGTCTCATCCAGGTGTGGGTCTAGATATGGTCAATCCAGGTTGCATCACAGCTCCTGAACGAATTTTTTAAGAATTTCTCTCTCTTTCACTGTCTTTGTTTTACAGGTTTTTAAAAGTAATTTATTTTTATAATGGGGTTTAGCTGCTTTTCACGGCTGTGTTTATGCAGCTTTACACCCACTTGACACACTTCCAGAGAGATATCAATACATAGGTTTTACGATTCTTACTAGTCACATATATTCTTGTGCGGTGAATAGGGGTTGTTGAGTCCAGTTCACTGAGCAAGGAGTAGGTCTTGTCTATTACATATTGGGTGTATGGAACAGTATCTGAGCGAATTTGAAACCCTTGTATTATGCATCACCCCACCTCACCTTTCCCGTTAAGCAGCCATAGTGTGTTTTCTAAACGTGTGACTCTGTTCTGTTTTGTAATTCAGTTCAGGTGTAGCGGTTTTTACATTCCCTCTATAAGTGATAGCTTATGATAAGTGTCTTTTTCTGTGTCACTTATTTCACTTAGAAACGTCGTACCTAAATCCACTCATCTTGCTTCTACTAGCCTTATGACATTGATTTCATGTCTGAGTGATATTCCTTTGTACATAAGGACCACAACTTCTTTATCCATTTTTCTCTTTCCTGGGATATTTAAGGTGTCATGAAGTGGAGGTTCTTGTCAACATAGCAGCCCTAAACATTGGGGTGCCTGTGTCTTGCTGATTTTTAGTTTTCCCAATTTATACGCCCATGAGTGGACGTGCCCTATGCTCCCTAAGCTGTGTTTTTTCGATGTTTCAGGACACACCATACACTTCTCCAGTGTGGCTCTTGGCAATTTACATCCCGCCCATCAGCGTAGCAAGGCTGCCATTTCTCCATGGCCTGTACTGCATTTCTGGTTTTGACACTTTTTGCAGCATGGCCCTTTTGACCGATGGGAAGCGAGACTTCTTTGTAGCGCTGATTTGACTTTCCAGGTTGCTTGGTTGGCCAAAAAGGGCGTATGCGTTTTTTCCTGAATATATTCAGGAAAAAACGCATACGCCCTTTTTGGCCAAGGGCATCATTGTCGACGTTTTGCCGCTTTTCATGTGCTTTAAAGGCGATTCGAATCTACCTCCTGAAATCTCTTTCCTGCAATTCTGCCTTGCTTTCAAATCCTCTTCGTTGCCTTCCCTCAATATATCTGTGGATGAGAGTTATCATTTATAACTCTGCGGGTTTGTGAATTGCAGTGTCCCTGAGCTCCATTTTTCAACTCGCTTTTTTGGGAGCTGGCCGCAAAAGCACGGGATTGCCTCAGGCCCTATTCTGGTTCCTGGCGGCAGGCTGAGCCTGTGGTTAATTCTTCTTCCTGATGGGAAAATAGAGTGACCTGTGCCTGTCCCAACACCTAGATCTAGTCTCTCATTGGTTGCCCCTCTTCCCGTTCATCCTCAGGACAAATTGCAACCTGTAGGGAACAGGAGCTTAAAGGTGCTGATTCTCCAAGTAGGGAGATTGCTAGTAAAGTAGCTGGAAAGGCGAACCCGAGCACAAGGAGATGAGAAATGGGGTGCGTTTTAGAAACCTTTCAAAATCACACGGTGTACCATCTTCTGGGTTTCTCATGCATGTTTTCGATGTAGGAAGATGCCCTTGAACCTGGAGATTTGGGACCCATGGGATGGGTACCACGCAGTACTACTTTAAAGGGTCTGAGTTTGCTCACCCAACCTCACCCAACCTCTCAGCCCCAAGAGTGTCCACCCTTATGTCTCATCCAGGTGTGGGTCTAGATATGGTCAATCCAGGTTGCATCACAGCTCCTGAACGAATTTTTTAAGAATTTCTCTCTCTTTCACTGTCTTTGTTTTACAGGTTTTTAAAAGTAATTTATTTTTATAATGGGGTTTAGCTGCTTTTCACGGCTGTGTTTATGCAGCTTTACACACACTTGACACACTTCCAGAGAGATATCAATACATAGGTTTTACGATTCTTACTAGTCACATATATTCTTGTGCGGTGAATAGGGGTTGTTGAGTCCAGTTCACTGAGCAAGGAGTAGGTCTTGTATATTACATATTGGGTGTATGGAACAGTATCTGAGCGAATTTGAAACCCTTGTATTATGCATCACCCCACCTCACCTTTCCCGTTAAGCAGCCATAGTGTGTTTTCTAAACGTGTGACTCTGTTCTGTTTTGTAATTCAGTTCAGGTGTAGCGGTTTTTACATTCCCTCTATAAGTGATAGCTTATGATAAGTGTCTTTTTCTGTGTCACTTATTTCACTTAGAAACGTCGTACCTAAATCCACTCATCTTGCTTCTACTAGCCTTATGACATTGATTTCATGTCTGAGTGATATTCCTTTGTACATAAGGACCACAACTTCTTTATCCATTTTTCTCTTTCCTGGGATATTTAAGGTGTCATGAAGTGGAGGTTCTTGTCAACATAGCAGCCCTAAACATTGGGGTGCCTGTGTCTTGCTGATTTTTAGTTTTCCCAATTTATACGCCCATGAGTGGACGTGCCCTATGCTCCCTAAGCTGTGTTTTTTCGATGTTTCAGGACACACCATACACTTCTTCAGTGTGGCTCTTGGCAATTTACATCCCGCCCATCAGCGTAGCAAGGCTGCCATTTCTCCATGGCCTGTACTGCATTTCTGGTTTTGACACTTTTTGCAGCATGGCCCTTTTGACCGATGGGAAGCGAGACTTCTTTGTAGCGCTGATTTGACTTTCCAGGTTGCTTGGTTGGCCAAAAAGGGCGTATGCGTTTTTTCCTGAATATATTCAGGAAAAAACGCATACGCCCTTTTTGGCCAAGGGCATCATTGTCGACGTTTTGCCGCTTTTCATGTGCTTTAAAGGCGATTCGAATCTACCTCCGGAAATCTGTTTCCTGCAATTCTGCCTTGCTTTCAAATCCTCTTCGTTGCCTTCCCTCAATATATCTGTGGATGAGAGTTATCATTTATAACTCTGCGGGTTTGTGAATTGCAGTGTCCCTGAGCTCCATTTTCCAACTCGCTTTTTTGGGAGCTGGCCGCAAAAGCGCGGGATTGCCTCAGGCCCTATTCTGGTTCCTGGCGGCAGGCTGAGCCTGTCGTTAATTCTTCTTCCTGATGGGAAAATAGAGTGACCTGTGCCTGTCCCAACACCTAGATCTAGTCTCTCATTGGTTGCCCCTCTTCCCGTTCATCCTCAGGACAAATTGCAACCTGTAGGGAACAGGAGCTTAAAGGTGCTGATTCTCCAAGTAGGGAGATTGCTAGTAAAGTAGCTGGAAAGGCGAACCCGAGCACAAGGAGATGAGAAATGGGGTGCGTTTTAGAAACCTTTCAAAATCACACGGTGTACCATCTTCTGGGTTTCTCATGCATGTTTTCGATGTAGGAAGATGCCCTTGAACCTGGAGATTTGGGACCCATGGGATGGGTACCACGCAGTACTACTTTAAAGGGTCTGAGTTTGCTCACCCAACCTCACCCAACCTCTCAGCCCCAAGAGTGTCCACCCTTATGTCTCATCCAGGTGTGGGTCTAGATATGGTCAATCCAGGTTGCATCACAGCTCCTGAACGAATTTTTTAAGAATTTCTCTCTCTTTCACTGTCTTTGTTTTACAGGTTTTTAAAAGTAATTTATTTTTATAATGGGGTTTAGCTGCTTTTCACGGCTGTGTTTATGCAGCTTTACACCCACTTGACACACTTCCAGAGAGATATCAATACATAGGTTTTACGATTCTTACTAGTCACATATATTCTTGTGCGGTGAATAGGGGTTGTTGAGTCCAGTTCACTGAGCAAGGAGTAGGTCTTGTCTATTACATATTGGGTGTATGGAACAGTATCTGAGCGAATTTGAAACCCTTGTATTATGCATCACCCCACCTCACCTTTCCCGTTAAGCAGCCATAGTGTGTTTTCTAAACGTGTGACTCTGTTCTGTTTTGTAATTCAGTTCAGGTGTAGCGGTTTTTACATTCCCTCTATAAGTGATAGCTTATGATAAGTGTCTTTTTCTGTGTCACTTATTTCACTTAGAATCGTCGTACCTAAATCCACTCATCTTGCTTCTACTAGCCTTATGACATTGATTTCATGTCTGAGTGATATTCCTTTGTACATAAGGACCACAACTTCTTTATCCATTTTTCTCTTTCCTGGGATATTTAAGGTGTCATGAAGTGGAGGTTCTTGTCAACATAGCAGCCCTAAACATTGGGGTGCCTGTGTCTTGCTGATTTTTAGTTTTCCCAATTTATACGCCCATGAGTGGACGTGCCCTATGCTCCCTAAGCTGTGTTTTTTCGATGTTTCAGGACACACCGTACACTTCTCCAGAGTGGCTGTTGGCAATTTACATCCCGCCCATCAGCGTAGCAAGGCTGCCATTTCTCCATGGTCTGTACTGCATTTCTGGTTTTGACACTTTTTGCAGCATGGCCCTTTTGACCGATGGGAAGCGAGACTTCTTTGTAGCGCTGATTTGACTTTCCAGGTTGCTTGGTTGGCCAAAAAGGGCGTATGCGTTTTTTCCTGAATATATTCAGGAAAAAACGCATACGCCCTTTTTGGCCAAGGGCATCATTGTCGACGTTTTGCCGCTTTTCATGTGCTTTAAAGGCGATTCGAATCTACCTCCTGAAATCTTTTTCCTGCAATTCTGCCTTGCTTTCAAATCCTCTTCGTTGCCTTCCCTCAATATATCTGTGGATGAGAGTTATCATTTATAACTCTGCGGGTTTGTGAATTGCAGTGTCCCTGAGCTCCATTTTTCAACTCGCTTTTTTGGGAGCTGGCCGCAAAAGGGCGGGATTGCCTCAGGCCCTATTCTGGTTCCTGGCGGCAGGCTGAGCCTGTGGTTAATTCTTCTTCCTGATGGGAAAATAGAGTGACCTGTGCCTGTCCCAACACCTAGATCTAGTCTCTCATTGGTTGCCCCTCTTCCCGTTCATCCTCAGGACAAATTGCAACCTGTAGGGAACAGGAGCTTAAAGGTGCTGATTCTCCAAGTAGGGAGATTGCTAGTAAAGTAGCTGGAAAGGCGAACCCGAGCACAAGGAGATGAGAAATTGGGTGCGTTTTAGAAACCTTTCAAAATCACACGGTGTACCATCTTCTGGGTTTCTCATGCATGTTTTCGATGTAGGAAGATGCCCTTGAACCTGGAGATTTGGGACCCATGGGATGGGTACCACGCAGTACTACTTTAAAGGGTCTGAGTTTGCTCACCCAACCTCACCCAACCTCTCAGCCCCAAGAGTGTCCACCCTTATGTCTCATCCAGGTGTGGGTCTAGATATGGTCAATCCAGGTTGCATCACAGCTCCTGAACGAATTTTTTAAGAATTTCTCTCTCTTTCACTGTCTTTGTTTTACAGGTTTTTAAAAGTAATTTATTTTTATAATGGGGTTTAGCTGCTTTTCACGGCTGTGTTTATGCAGCTTTACACCCACTTGACACACTTCCAGAGAGATATCAATACATAGGTTTTACGATTCTTACTAGTCACATATATTCTTGTGCGGTGAATAGGGGTTGTTGAGTCCAGTTCACTGAGCAAGGAGTAGGTCTTGTCTATTACATATTGGGTGTATGGAACAGTATCTGAGCGAATTTGAAACCCTTGTTTTATGCATCACCCCACCTCACCTTTCCCGTTAAGCAGCCATAGTGTGTTTTCTAAACGTGTGACTCTGTTCTGTTTTGTAATTCAGTTCAGGTGTAGCGGTTTTTACATTCCCTCTATAAGTGATAGCTTATGATAAGTGTCTTTTTCTGTGTCACATATTTCACTTAGAATCGTCGTACCTAAATCCACTCATCTTGCTTCTACTAGCCTTATGACATTGATTTCATGTCTGAGTGATATTCCTTTGTACATAAGGACCACAACTTCTTTATCCATTTTTCTCTTTCCTGGGATATTTAAGGTGTCATGAAGTGGAGGTTCTTGTCAACATAGCAGCCCTAAACATTGGGGTGCCTGTGTCTTGCTGATTTTTAGTTTTCCCAATTTATACGCCCATGAGTGGACGTGCCCTATGCTCCCTAAGCTGTGTTTTTTCGATGTTTCAGGACACACCGTACACTTCTCTAGAGTGGCTGTTGGCAATTTACATCCCGCCCATCAGCGTAGCAAGGCTGCCATTTCTCCATGGCCTGTTCTGCATTTCTGGTTTTGACACTTTTTGCAGCATGGCCCTTTTGACCGATGGGAAGCGAGACCTCTTTGTAGCGCTGATTTGCCTTTCCAGGTTGCTTGGTTGGCCAAAAAGGGCGTATGCGTTTTTTCCTGAATATATTCAGGAAAAAACGCATACGCCCTTTTTGGCCAAGGGCATCATTGTCGACGTTTTGCCGCTTTTCATGTGCTTTAAAGGCGATTCGAATCTACCTCCTGAAATCTGTTTCCTGCAATTCTGCCTTGCTTTCAAATCCTCTTCGTTGCCTTCCCTCAATATATCTGTGGATGAGAGTTATCATTTATAACTCTGCGGGTTTGTGAATTGCAGTGTCCCTGAGCTCCATTTTTCAACTCGCTTTTTTGGGAGCTGGCCGCAAAAGCGCGGGATTGCCTCAGGCCCTATTCTGGTTCCTGGCGGCAGGCTGAGCCTGTGGTTAATTCTTCTTCCTGATGGGAAAATAGAGTGACCTGTGCCTGTCCCAACACCTAGATCTAGTCTCTCATTGGTTGCCCCTCTTCCCGTTCATCCTCAGGACAAATTGCAACCTGTAGGGAACAGGAGCTTAAAGGTGCTGATTCTCCAAGTAGGGAGATTTCTAGTAAAGTAGCTGGAAAGGCGAACCCGAGCACAAGGAGATGAGAAATTGGGTGCGTTTTAGAAACCTTTCAAAATCACACGGTGTACCATCTTCTGGGTTTCTCATGCATGTTTTCGATGTAGGAAGATGCCCTTGAACCTGGAGATTTGGGACCCATGGGATGGGTACCACGCAGTACTACTTTAAATGGTCTGAGTTTGCTCACCCAACCTCACCCAACCTCTCAGCCCCAAGAGTGTCCACCCTTATGTCTCATCCAGGTGTGGGTCTAGATATGGTCAATCCAGGTTGCATCACAGCTCCTGAACGAATTTTTTAAGAATTTCTCTCTCTTTCACTGTCTTTGTTTTACAGGTTTTTAAAAGTAATTTATTTTTATAATGGGGTTTAGCTGCTTTTCACGGCTGTGTTTATGCAGCTTTACACCCACTTGACACACTTCCAGAGAGATATCAATACATAGGTTTTACGATTCTTACTAGTCACATATATTCTTGTGCGGTGAATAGGGGTTGTTGAGTCCAGTTCACTGAGCAAGGAGTAGGTCTTGTCTATTACATATTGGGTGTATGGAACAGTATCTGAGCGAATTTGAAACCCTTGTTTTATGCATCACCCCACCTCACCTTTCCCGTTAAGCAGCCATAGTGTGTTTTCTAAACGTGTGACTCTGTTCTGTTTTGTAATTCAGTTCAAGTGTAGCGGTTTTTACATTCCCTCTATAAGTGATATCTTATGATAAGTGTCTTTTTCTGTGTGACTTATTTCACTTAGAATCGTCATACCTAAATCCACTCATCTTGCTTCTACTAGCCTTATGACATTGATTTCATGTCTGAGTGATATTCCTTTGTACATAAGGACCACAACTTCTTTATCCATTTTTCTCTTTCCTGGGATATTTAAGGTGTCATGAAGTGGAGGTTCTTGTCAACATAGCAGCCCTAAACATTGGGGTGCCTGTGTCTTGCTGATTTTTAGTTTTCCCAATTTATACGCCCATGAGTGGACGTGCCCTATGCTCCCTAAGCTGTGTTTTTTCGATGTTTCAGGACACACCGTACACTTCTCTAGAGTGGCTGTTGGCAATTTACATCCCGCCCATCAGCGTAGCAAGGCTGCCATTTCTCCGTGGCCTGTCCTGCATTTCTGGTTTTGACACTTTTTGCAGCATGGCCCTTTTGACCGATGGGAAGCGAGACCTCTTTGTAACGCTGATTTGCCTTTCCAGGTTGCTTGGTTGGCCAAAAAGGGCGTATGCGTTTTTTCCTGAATATATTCAGGAAAAAACGCATACGCCCTTTTTGGCCAAGGGCATCATTGTCGACGTTTTGCCGCTTTTCATGTGCTTTAAAGGCGATTCGAATCTACCTCCTGAAATCTGCTTCCTGCAATTCTGCCTTGCTTTCAAATCCTCTTCGTTGCCTTCCCTCAATATATCTGTGGATGAGAGTTATCATTTATAACTCTGCGGGTTTGTGAATTGCAGTGTCCCTGAGCTCCATTTTTCAACTCGCTTTTTTGGGAGCTGGCCACAAAAGCGCGAGATTGCCTCAGGCCTTATTCTGGTTCCTGGCGGCAGGCTGAGCCTGTGGTTAATTCTTCTTCCTGATGGGAAAATAGAGTGACCTGTGCCTCTACCAACACCTAGATCTAGTCTCTCATTGGTTGCCCCTCTTCCCGTTCATCCTCAGGACAAATTGCAACCTGTAGGGAACAGGAGCTTAAAGGTGCTGATTCTCCAAGTAGGGAGATTGCTAGTAAAGTAGCTGGAAAGGCGAACCCTAGCACAAGGAGATGAGAAATGGGGTGCGTTTTAGAAACCTTTCAAAATCACACGGTGTACCATCTTCTGGGTTTCTCATGCATGTTTTCGATGTAGGAAGATGCCCTTGAACCTGGAGATTTGGGACCCATGGGATGGGTACCACGCAGTATTACTTTAAAGGGTCTGAGTTTGCTCTCCCAACCTCACCCAACCTCTCAGCCCCAAGAGTGTCCACCCTTATGTCTCATCCAGGTGTGGGTCTAGATATGGTCAATCCAGGTTGCATCACAGCCCCTGAACGAATTTTTTAAGAATTTCTCTCTCTTTCACTGTCTTTGTTTTACGGGTTTTTAAAAGTAATTTATTTTTATAATGGGGTTTAGCTGCTTTTCACGGCTGTGTTTATGCGGCTTTACACCCACTTGGCTCACTTCCAGAGAGATATCAATATATAGGTTTTACGATTCTTACTAGTCAGATATATTCTTGTGCGGTGAATAGGGGGTGTTGAGTCCAGTTCACTGAGCAAGGAGTAGGTCTTGTCTATTACATATTGGGTGTATGGAACGGTATCTGAGCGAATTTGAAACCCTTGTTTTATGCATCACCCCACCTCACCTTTCCCGTTAAGCAGCCATAGTGTGTTTTCTAAACGTGTGACTCTGTTCTGTTTTGTAATTCAGTTCAAGTGTAGCGGTTTTTACATTCCCTCTATAAGTGATATCTTATGATAAGTGTCTTTTTCTGTGTGACTTATTTCACTTAGAATCGTCATACCTAAATCCACTCATCTTGCTTCTACTAGCCTTATGACATTGATTTCATGTCTGAGGGATATTCCTTTGTACATAAGGACCACAACTTCTTTATCCATTTATCTCTTTCCTGGGATATTTAAGGTGTCATGAAGTGGAGGTTCTTGTCAACATAGCAGCCCTAAACATTGGGGTGCCTGTGTCTTGCTGATTTTTAGTTTTCCCAATTTATACGCCCATGAGTGGATGTGCCCTATGCTCCCTAAGCTGTGTTTTTTCGATGTTTCAGGACACACCGTACACTTCTCCAGAGTGGCTTTTGGCAATTTACATCCCACCCATTAGCGTAGCAAGGCTGCCATTTCTCCATGGCCTGTACTGCATTTCTGGTTTTGTCACTTTTTGCAGCATGGTCCTTTTGACCGATGGGAAGCGAGACTTCTTTGTAGCGCTGATTTGCCTTTCCAGGTTGCTTGGTTGGCCAAAAAGGGCGTATGCGTTTTTTCCTGAATATATTCAGGAAAAAACGCTTACGCCCTTTTTGGCCAAGGGCATCACTGTCGACGTTTTGCCACTTTTCATGTGCTTTAAAGGCGATTCGAATCTACCTCCTGAAACCTGTTTCCTGCAATTCTGCCTTGCTTTCAAATCCTCTTCGTTGCCTTCCCTCAATATATCTGTGGATGAGAGTTATCATTTATAACTCTGCAGGTTTGTGAATTGCAGTGCCCCTGAGCTCCATTTTTCAACTGTCTTTTTTGGGAGCTGGCCACAAAAGCACGGGATTGCCTCAGGCCCTATTCTGGTTCCCGGGGGCAGGCTGAGCCTGTGTTTAATTCTTCTTCCTGATGGGAAATTAGAGTGACCTGTGCCTGTCCCAACACCTAGATCTAGTCTCTCATTGGTTGCCCCTCTTCCCGTTCATCCTCAGGACAAATTGCAACCTGTAGGGAACAGGAGCTTAAAGGTGCTGATTCTCCAAGTAGGGAGATTGCTAGTAAAGTAGCTGGAAAGGCGAACCCGAGCACAAGGAGATGAGAAATTGGGTGCGTTTTAGAAACCTTTCAAAATCACACGGTGTACCATCTTCTGGGTTTCTCATGCATGTTTTCGATGTAGGAAGATGCCCTTGAACCTGGAGATTTGGGACCCATGGGATGGGTACCACACAGTATTACTTTAAAGGATCTGCGTTTGCTCACCCAACCTCACCCAACCTCTAAGCCCCAAGAGTGTCCACCCTTATGTCTCATCCAGCTGTGGGTCTAGATATGGTCAATCCAGGTTGCATCACAGCCTCTGAACGAATTTTGTAAGAATTTCTCTCTCTTTCACTGTCTTTGTTTTACGGGTTTTTAAAAGTAATTTATTTTTATAATGGGGTTTAGCTGCTTTTCACGGCTGTGTTTATGCGGCTTTACACCCACTTGACTCACTTCCAGACAGATATCAATATATAGGTTTTAAGATTCTTACTAGTCACATATATTCTTGTGCGGTGAATAGGGGGTGTTGAGTCCAGTTCACTGAGCAAGGAGTAGGTCTTGTCTATTACATATTGGGTGTATGGAACGGTATCTGAGCGAATTTGAAACCCTTGTTTTATGCATCACCCCACCTCACCTTTCCCGTTAAGCAGCCATAGTGTGTTTTCTAAACGTGTGACTCTGTTCTGTTTTGTAATTCAGTTCAAGTGTAGCGGTTTTTACATTCCCTCTATAAGTGATATCTTATGATAAGTGTCTTTTTCTGTGTGACTTATTTCACTTAGAATCGTCATACCTAAATCCACTCATCTTGCTTCTACTAGCCTTATGACATTGATTTCATGTCTGAGTGATATTCCTTTGTACATAAGGACCACAACTTCTTTATCCATTTTTCTCTTTCCTGGGATATTTAAGGTGTCATGAAGTGGAGGTTCTTGTCAACATAGCAGCCCTAAACATTGGGGTGCCTGTGTCTTGCTGATTTTTAGTTTTCCCAATTTATACGCCCATGAGTGGACGTGCCCTATGCTCCCTAAGCTGTGTTTTTTCGATGTTTCAGGACACACCGTACACTTCTCTAGAGTGGCTGTTGGCAATTTACATCCCGCCCATCAGCGTAGCAAGGCTGCCATTTCTCCATGGCCTGTCCTGCATTTCTGGTTTTGACACTTTTTGCAGCATGGCCCTTTTGACCGATGGGAAGCGAGACCTCTTTGTAGCGCTGATTTGCCTTTCCAGGTTGCTTGGTTGGCCAAAAAGGGCGTATGCGTTTTTTCCTGAATATATTCAGGAAAAAACGCATACGCCCTTTTTGGCCAAGGGCATCATTGTCGACGTTTTGCCGCTTTTCATGTGCTTTAAAGGCGATTCGAATCTACCTCCTGAAATCTGCTTCCTGCAATTCTGCCTTGCTTTCAAATCCTCTTCGTTGCCTTCCCTCAATATATCTGTGGATGAGAGTTATCATTTATAACTCTGCGGGTTTGTGAATTGCAGTGTCCCTGAGCTCCATTTTTCAACTCGCTTTTTTGGGAGCTGGCCACAAAAGCGCGAGATTGCCTCAGGCCTTATTCTGGTTCCTGGCGGCAGGCTGAGCCTGTGGTTAATTCTTCTTCCTGATGGGAAAATAGAGTGACCTGTGCCTCTACCAACACCTAGATCTAGTCTCTCATTGGTTGCCCCTCTTCCCGTTCATCCTCAGGACAAATTGCAACCTGTAGGGAACAGGAGCTTAAAGGTGCTGATTCTCCAAGTAGGGAGATTGCTAGTAAAGTAGCTGGAAAGGCGAACCCTAGCACAAGGAGATGAGAAATGGGGTGCGTTTTAGAAACCTTTCAAAATCACACGGTGTACCATCTTCTGGGTTTCTCATGCATGTTTTCGATGTAGGAAGATGCCCTTGAACCAGGAGATTTGGGACCCATGGGATGGGTACCACGCAGTATTACTTTAAAGGGTCTGAGTTTGCTCTCCCAACCTCACCCAAACTCTCAGCCCCAAGAGTGTCCACCCTTATGTCTCATCCAGGTGTGGGTCTAGATATGGTCAATCCAGGTTGCATCACAGCCCCTGAACGAATTTTGTAAGAATTTCTCTCTCTTTCACTGTCTTTGTTTTACGGGTTTTTAAAAGTAATTTATTTTTATAATGGGGTTTAGCTGCTTTTCACGGCTGTGTTTATGCGGCTTTACACCCACTTGACTCACTTCCAGAGAGATATCAATACATAGGTTTTACGATTCTTACTAGTCACATATATTCTTGTGCGGTGAATAGGGGGTGTTGAGTCCAGTTCACTGAGCAAGGAGTAGGTCTTTTCTATTACATATTGGGTGTATGGAACAGTATCTGAGCGAATTTGAAACCCTTGTTTTATGCATCACCCCACCTCACCTTTCCCGTTAAGCAGCCATAGTGTGTTTTCTAAACGTGTGACTCTGTTCTGTTTTGTAATTCAGTTCAAGTGTAGCGGTTTTTACATTCCCTCTATAAGTGATATCTTATGATAAGTGTCTTTTTCTGTGTGACTTATTTCACTTAGAATCGTCATACCTAAATCCACTCATCTTGCTTCTACTAGCCTTATGACATTGATTTCATGTCTGAGTGATATTCCATTGTACATAAGGACCACAACTTCTTTATCCATTTTTCTCTTTCCTGGGATATTTAAGGTGTCATGAAGTGGAGGTTCTTGTCAACATAGCAGCCCTAAACATTGGGGTGCCTGTGTCTTGCTGATTTTTAGTTTTCCCAATTTATACGCCCATGAGTGGACGTGCCCTATGCTCCCTAAGCTGTGTTTTTTCGATGTTTCAGGACACACCGTGCACTTCTCCAGAGTGGCTTTTGGCAATTTACATCCCGCCCATCAGCGTAGCAAGGCTGCCATTTCTCCATGGCCTGTACTGCATTTCTGATTTTGACACTTTTTGCAGCATGGCCCTTTTGACCGATGGGAAGCGAGACTTCTTTGTAGCGCTGATTTGCCTTTCCAGGTTGCTTGGTTGGCCAAAAAGGGCGTATGCGTTTTTTCCTGAATATATTCAGGAAAAAACGCATACGCCCTTTTTGGCCAAGGGCATCATTGTCGACGTTTTGCCGCTTTTCATGTGCTTTAAAGGCCATTCGAATCTACCTCCTGAAATCTCTTTCCTGCAATTCTGCCTTGCTTTCAAATCCTCTTCGTTGCCTTCCCTCAATATATCTGTGGATGAGAGTTAACATTTATAACTCTGCGGGTTTGTGAATTGCAGTGTCCCTGAGCTCCATTTTTCAACTCGCTTTTTTGGGAGCTGGCCGCAAAAGCGCGGGATTGCCTCAGGCCCTATTCTGGTTCCTGGAGGCAGGCAGAGCCTGTGGTTAATTCTTCTTCCTGATGGGAAAATAGAGTGACCTGTGCCTCTACCAACACCTAGATCTAGTCTCTCATTGGTTGCCCCTCTTCCCGTTCATCCTCAGAACAAATTGCAACCTGTAGGGAACAGGAGCTTAAAGGTGCTGATTCTCCAAGTAGGGAGATTGCTAGTAAAGTAGCTGGAAAGGCGAACCCGAGCACAAGGAGATGAGAAATTGGGTGCGTTTTAGAAACCTTTCAAAATCACACGGTGCACCATCTTCTGGGTTTCTCATGCATGTTTTCGATGTAGGAAGATGCCCTTGAACCTGGAGATTTGGGACCCATGGGATGGGTACCACACAGTATTACTTTAAAGGGTCTGCGTTTGCTCACGCAACCTCACCCAACCTCTAAGGCCCAAGAGTGTCCACCCTTATGTCTCATCCAGCTGTGGGTCTAGATATGGTCAATCCAGGTTGCATCACAGCCTCTGAACGAATTTTGTAAGAATTTCTCTCTCTTTCACTGTCTTTGTTTTACGGGTTTTTAAAAGTAATTTATTTTTATAATGGGGTTTAGCTGCTTTTCACGGCTGTGTTTATGCAGCTTTACACCCACTTGACACACTTCCAGAGAGATATCAATACATAGGTTTTACGATTCTTAGTAGTCACATATATTCTTGTGCGGTGAATAGGGGTTGTTGAGTCCAGTTCACTGAGCAAGGAGTAGGTCTTGTCTATTACATATTGGGTGTATGGAACGGTATCTGAGCGAATTTGAAACCCTTGTTTTATGCATCACCCCACCTCACCTTTCCCGTTAAGCAGCCATAGTGTGTTTTCTAAACGTGTGACTCTGTTCTGTTTTGTAATTCAGTTCAAGTGTAGCGGTTTTTACATTCCCTCTATAAGTGATAGCTTATGATAAGTGTCTTTTTCTGTGTGACTTATTTCACTTAGAATCGTCATACCTAAATCCACTCATCTTGCTTCTACTAGCCTTATGACATTGATTTCATGTCTAAGTGATATTGCATTGTACATAAGGACCACAACTTCTTTATCCATTTTTCTCTTTCCTGGGATATTTAAGGTGTCATGAAGTGGAGGTTCTTGTCAACATAGCAGCCCTAAACATTGGGGTGCCTGTGTCTTGCTGATTTTTAGTTTTCCCAATTTATACGCCCATGAGTGGACGTGCCCTATGCTCCCTAAGCTGTGTTTTTTCGATGTTTCAGGACACACCATACACTTCTCCAGAGTGGCTGTTGGCAATTTACATCCCGCCCATCAGCGTAGCAAGGCTGCCATTTCTCCATGGCCTGTCCTGCATTTCTGGTTTTGACCCTTTTTGCAGCATGGCCCTTTTGACCGATGGGAAGCGAGACCTCTTTGTAGCGCTGATTTGCCTTTCCAGGTTGCTTGGTTGGCCAAAAAGGGCGTATGCGTTTTTTCCTGAATATATTCAGGAAAAAACGCATACGCCCTTTTTGGCCAAGGGCATCATTGTCGACGTTTTGCCGCTTTTCATGTGCTTTAAAGGCGATTCGAATCTACCTCCTGAAATCTGTTTCCTGCAATTCTGCCTTGCTTTCAAATCCTCTTCGTTGCCTTCCCTCAATATATCTGTGGATGAGAGTTATCATTTATAACTCTGCGGGTTTGTGAATTGCAGTGTCCCTGAGCTCCATTTTTCAACTCGCTTTTTTGGGAGCTGGCCGCAAAAGCGCGGGATTGCCTCAGGCCCTATTCTGGTTCCTGGCGGCAGGCTGAGCCTGTGGTTAATTCTTCTTCCTGATGGGAAAATAGAGTGACCTGTGCCTGTCCCAACACCTAGATCTAGTCTCTCATTGGTTGCCCCTCTTCCCGTTCATCCTCAGGACAAATTGCAACCTGTAGGGAACAGGAGCTTAAAGGTGCTGATTCTCCAAGTAGGGAGATTTCTAGTAAAGTAGCTGGAAAGGCGAACCCGAGCACAAGGAGATGAGAAATTGGGTGCGTTTTAGAAACCTTTCAAAATCACACGGTGTACCATCTTCTGGGTTTCTCATGCATGTTTTCGATGTAGGAAGATGCCCTTGAACCTGGAGATTTGGGACCCATGGGATGGGTACCACGCAGTACTACTTTAAAGGGTCTGAGTTTGCTCACCCAACCTCACCCAACCTCTCAGCCCCAAGAGTGTCCACCCTTATGTCTCATCCAGGTGTGGGTCTAGATATGGTCAATCCAGGTTGCATCACAGCTCCTGAACGAATTTTTTAAGAATTTCTCTCTCTTTCACTGTCTTTGTTTTACAGGTTTTTAAAAGTAATTTATTTTTATAATGGGGTTTAGCTGCTTTTCACGGCTGTGTTTATGCAGCTTTACACCCACTTGACACACTTCCAGAGAGATATCAATACATAGGTTTTAAGATTTTTACTAGTCACATATATTCTTGTGCGGTGAATAGGGGGTGTTGAGTCCAGTTCACTGAGCAAGGAGTAGGTCTTGTCTATTACATATTGGGTGTATGGAACGGTATCTGAGCGAATTTGAAACCCTTCTTTTATGCATCACCCCACCTCACCTTTCCCGTTAAGCAGCCAAAGTGTGTTTTCTAAACGTGTGACTCTGTTCTGTTTTGTAATTCAGTTCAGGTGTAGCGGTTTTTACATTCCCTCTATAAGTGATAGCTTATGATAAGTGTCTTTTTCTGTGTCACTTATTTCACTTAAAATCGTCATACCTAAATCCACTCATCTTGCTTCTACTAGCCTTATGACATTGATTTCATGTCTGAGTGATATTCCTTTGTACATAAGGACCACAACTTCTTTATCCATTTTTCTCTTTCCTGGGATATTTAAGGTGTCATGAAGTGGAGGTTCTTGTCAACATAGCAGCCCTAAACATTGGGGTGCCTGTGTCTTGCTGATTTTTAGTTTTCCCAATTTATACGCCCATGAGTGGACGTGCCCTATGCTCCCTAAGCTGTGTTTTTTCGATGTTTCAGGACACACCGTACACTTCTCCAGAGTGGCTGTTGGCAATTTACATCCCGCCCATCAGCGTAGCAAGGCTGCCATTTCTCCATGGCCTGTCCTGCATTTCTGGTTTTGACACTTTTTGCAGCATGGCCCTTTTGACCGATGGGAAGCGAGACCTCTTTGTAGCGCTGATTTGCCTTTCCAGGTTGCTTGGTTGGCCAAAAAGGGCGTATGCGTTTTTTCCTGAATATATTCAGGAAAAAACGCATACGCCCTTTTTGGCCAAGGGCATCATTGTCGACGTTTTGCCGCTTTTCATGTGCTTTAAAGGCCATTCGAATCTACCTCCTGAAATCTCTTTCCTGCAATTCTGCCTTGCTTTCAAATCCTCTTCGTTGCCTTCCCTCAATATATCTGTGGATGAGAGTTATCATTTATAACTCTGCGGGTTTGTGAATTGCAGTGTCCCTGAGCTCCATTTTTCAACTCGCTTTTTTGGGAGCTGGCCGCAAAAGCGCGGGATTGCCTCAGGCCCTATTCTGGTTCCTGGAGGCAGGCAGAGCCTGTGGTTAATTCTTCTTCCTGATGGGAAAATAGAGTGACCTGTGCCTGTCCCAACACCTAGATCTAGTCTCTCATTGGTTGCCCCTCTTCCCGTTCATCCTCAGGACAAATTGCAACCTGTAGGGAACAGGAGCTTAAAGGTGCTGATTCTCCAAGTAGGGAGATTGCTAGTAAAGTAGCTGGAAAGGCGAACCCGAGCACAAGGAGATGAGAAATTGGGTGCGTTTTAGAAACCTTTCAAAATCACACGGTGCACCATCTTCTGGGTTTCTCATGCATGTTTTCGATGTAGGAAGATGCCCTTGAACCTGGAGATTTGGGACCCATGGGATGGGTACCACACAGTATTACTTTAAAGGGTCTGCGTTTGCTCACGCAACCTCACCCAACCTCTAAGGCCCAAGAGTGTCCACCCTTATGTCTCATCCAGCTGTGGGTCTAGATATGGTCAATCCAGGTTGCATCACAGCCTCTGAACGAATTTTGTAAGAATTTCTCTCTCTTTCACTGTCTTTGTTTTACGGGTTTTTAAAAGTAATTTATTTTTATAATGGGGTTTAGCTGCTTTTCACGGCTGTGTTTATGCAGCTTTACACCCACTTGACACACTTCCAGAGAGATATCAATACATAGGTTTTACGATTCTTAGTAGTCACATATATTCTTGTGCGGTGAATAGGGGTTGTTGAGTCCAGTTCACTGAGCAAGGAGTATGTCTTGTCTATTACATATTGGGTGTATGGAACGGTATCTGAGCGAATTTGAAACCCTTGTTTTATGCATCACCCCACCTCACCTTTCCCGTTAAGCAGCCATAGTGTGTTTTCTAAACGTGTGACTCTGTTCTGTTTTGTAATTCAGTTCAAGTGTAGCGGTTTTTACATTCCCTCTATAAGTGATAGCTTATGATAAGTGTCTTTTTCTGTGTGACTTATTTCACTTAGAATCGTCATACCTAAATCCACTCATCTTGCTTCTACTAGCCTTATGACATTGATTTCATGTCTGAGGGATATTCCTTTGTACATAAGGACCACAACTTCTTTATCCATTTATCTCTTTCCTGGGATATTTAAGGTGTCATGAAGTGGAGGTTCTTGTCAACATAGCAGCCCTAAACATTGGGGTGCCTGTGTCTTGCTGATTTTTAGTTTTCCCAATTTATACGCCCATGAGTGGATGTGCCCTATGCTCCCTAAGCTGTGTTTTTTCGATGTTTCAGGACACACCGTACACTTCTCCAGAGTGGCTTTTGGCAATTTACATCCCGCCCATTAGCGTAGCAAGGCTGCCATTTCTCCATGGCCTGTACTGCATTTCTGGTTTTGTCACTTTTTGCAGCATGGCCCTTTTGACCGATGGGAAGCGAGACTTCTTTGTAGCGCTGATTTGCCTTTCCAGGTTGCTTGGTTGGCCAAAAAGGGCGTATGCGTTTTTTCCTGAATATATTCAGGAAAAAACGCTTACGCCCTTTTTGGCCAAGGGCATCACTGTCGACGTTTTGCCACTTTTCATGTGCTTTAAAGGCGATTCGAATCTACCTCCTGAAACCTGTTTCCTGCAATTCTGCCTTGCTTTCAAATCCTCTTCGTTGCCTTCCCTCAATATATCTGTGGATGAGAGTTATCATTTATAACTCTGCAGGTTTGTGAATTGCAGTGCCCCTGAGCTCCATTTTTCAACTGTCTTTTTTGGGAGCTGGCCGCAAAAGCACGGGATTGCCTCAGGCCCTATTCTGGTTCCCGGCGGCAGGCTGAGCCTGTGTTTAATTCTTCTTCCTGATGGGAAATTAGAGTGACCTGTGCCTGTCCCAACACCTAGATCTAGTCTCTCATTGGTTGCCCCTCTTCCCGTTCATCCTCAGGACAAATTGCAACCTGTAGGGAACAGGAGCTTAAAGGTGCTGATTCTCCAAGTAGGGAGATTGCTAGTAAAGTAGCTGGAAAGGCGAACCCGAGCACAAGGAGATGAGAAATTGGGTGCGTTTTAGAAACCTTTCAAAATCACACGGTGTACCATCTTCTGGGTTTCTCATGCATGTTTTCGATGTAGGAAGATGCCCTTGAACCTGGAGATTTGGGACCCATGGGATGGGTACCACACAGTATTACTTTAAAGGATCTGCGTTTGCTCACCCAACCTCACCCAACCTCTAAGCCCCAAGAGTGTCCACCCTTATGTCTCATCCAGCTGTGGGTCTAGATATGGTCAATCCAGGTTGCATCACAGCCTCTGAACGAATTTTGTAAGAATTTCTCTCTCTTTCACTGTCTTTGTTTTACGGGTTTTTAAAAGTAATTTATTTTTATAATGGGGTTTAGCTGCTTTTCACGGCTGTGTTTATGCGGCTTTACACCCACTTGACTCACTTCCAGACAGATATCAATATATAGGTTTTAAGATTCTTACTAGTCACATATATTCTTGTGCGGTGAATAGGGGGTGTTGAGTCCAGTTCACTGAGCAAGGAGTAGGTCTTGTCTATTACATATTGGGTGTATGGAACGGTATCTGAGCGAATTTGAAACCCTTGTTTTATGCATCACCCCACCTCACCTTTCCCGTTAAGCAGCCATAGTGTGTTTTCTAAACGTGTGACTCTGTTCTGTTTTGTAATTCAGTTCAAGTGTAGCGGTTTTTACATTCCCTCTATAAGTGATATCTTATGATAAGTGTCTTTTTCTGTGTGACTTATTTCACTTAGAATTGTCATACCTAAATCCACTCATCTTGCTTCTACTAGCCTTATGACATTGATTTCATGTCTGAGTGATATTCCTTTGTACATAAGGACCACAACTTCTTTATCCATTTTTCTCTTTCCTGGGATATTTAAGGTGTCATGAAGTGGAGGTTCTTGTCAACATAGCAGCCCTAAACATTGGGGTGCCTGTGTCTTGCTGATTTTTAGTTTTCCCAATTTATACGCCCATGAGTGGACGTGCCCTATGCTCCCTAAGCTGTGTTTTTTCGATGTTTCAGGACACACCGTACACTTCTCCAGAGTGGCTGTTGGCAATTTACATCCCGCCCATCAGCGTAGCAAGGCTGCCATTTCTCCATGGCCTGTCCTGCATTTCTGGTTTTGACACTTTTTGCAGCATGGCCCTTTTGACCGATGGGAAGCGAGACCTCTTTGTAGCGCTGATTTGCCTTTCCAGGTTGCTTGGTTGGCCAAAAAGGGCGTATGCGTTTTTTCCTGAATATATTCAGGAAAAAACGCATACGCCCTTTTTGGCCAAGGGCATCATTGTCGACGTTTTGCCGCTTTTCATGTGCTTTAAAGGCGATTCGAATCTACCTCCTGAAATCTCTTTCCTGCAATTCTGCCTTGCTTTCAAATCCTCTTCGTTGCCTTCCCTCAATATATCTGTGGATGAGAGTTATCATTTATAACTCTGCGGGTTTGTGAATTGCAGTGTCCCTGAGCTCCATTTTTCAACTCGCTTTTTTGGGAGCTGGCCGCAAAAGCGCGGGATTGCCTCAGGCCCTATTCTGGTTCCTGGCGGCAGGCTGAGCCTGTGGTTAATTCTTCTTCCTGATGGGAAAATAGAGTGACCTGTGCCTGTCCCAACACCTAGATCTAGTCTCTCATTGGTTGCCCCTCTTCCCGTTCATCCTCAGGACAAATTGCAACCTGTAGGGAACAGGAGCTTAAAGGTGCTGATTCTCCAAGTAGGGAGATTTCTAGTAAAGTAGCTGGAAAGGCGAACCCGAGCACAAGGAGATGAGAAATTGGGTGCGTTTTAGAAACCTTTCAAAATCACACGGTGCACCATCTTCTGGGTTTCTCATGCATGTTTTCGATGTAGGAAGATGCCCTTGAACCTGGAGATTTGGGACCCATGGGATGGGTACCACACAGTATTACTTTAAAGGGTCTGCGTTTGCTCACGCAACCTCACCCAACCTCTAAGGCCCAAGAGTGTCCACCCTTATGTCTCATCCAGCTGTGGGTCTAGATATGGTCAATCCAGGTTGCATCACAGCCTCTGAACGAATTTTGTAAGAATTTCTCTCTCTTTCACTGTCTTTGTTTTACGGGTTTTTAAAAGTAATTTATTTTTATAATGGGGTTTAGCTGCTTTTCACGGCTGTGTTTATGCAGCTTTACACCCACTTGACACACTTCCAGAGAGATATCAATACATAGGTTTTACGATTCTTAGTAGTCACATATATTCTTGTGCGGTGAATAGGGGTTGTTGAGTCCAGTTCACTGAGCAAGGAGTATGTCTTGTCTATTACATATTGGGTGTATGGAACGGTATCTGAGCGAATTTGAAACCCTTGTTTTATGCATCACCCCACCTCACCTTTCCCGTTAAGCAGCCATAGTGTGTTTTCTAAACGTGTGACTCTGTTCTGTTTTGTAATTCAGTTCAAGTGTAGCGGTTTTTACATTCCCTCTATAAGTGATAGCTTATGATAAGTGTCTTTTTCTGTGTGACTTATTTCACTTAGAATCGTCATACCTAAATCCACTCATCTTGCTTCTACTAGCCTTATGACATTGATTTCATGTCTGAGGGATATTCCTTTGTACATAAGGACCACAACTTCTTTATCCATTTATCTCTTTCCTGGGATATTTAAGGTGTCATGAAGTGGAGGTTCTTGTCAACATAGCAGCCCTAAACATTGGGGTGCCTGTGTCTTGCTGATTTTTAGTTTTCCCAATTTATACGCCCATGAGTGGATGTGCCCTATGCTCCCTAAGCTGTGTTTTTTCGATGTTTCAGGACACACCGTACACTTCTCCAGAGTGGCTTTTGGCAATTTACATCCCGCCCATTAGCGTAGCAAGGCTGCCATTTCTCCATGGCCTGTACTGCATTTCTGGTTTTGTCACTTTTTGCAGCATGGCCCTTTTGAATGATGGGAAGCGAGACTTCTTTGTAGCGCTGATTTGCCTTTCCAGGTTGCTTGGTTGGCCAAAAAGGGCGTATGCGTTTTTTCCTGAATATATTCAGGAAAAAACGCTTACGCCCTTTTTGGCCAAGGGCATCACTGTCGACGTTTTGCCACTTTTCATGTGCTTTAAAGGCGATTCGAATCTACCTCCTGAAACCTGTTTCCTGCAATTCTGCCTTGCTTTCAAATCCTCTTCGTTGCCTTCCCTCAATATATCTGTGGATGAGAGTTATCATTTATAACTCTGCAGGTTTGTGAATTGCAGTGCCCCTGAGCTCCATTTTTCAACTGTCTTTTTTGGGAGCTGGCCGCAAAAGCACGGGATTGCCTCAGGCCCTATTCTGGTTCCCGGCGGCAGGCTGAGCCTGTGTTTAATTCTTCTTCCTGATGGGAAATTAGAGTGACCTGTGCCTGTCCCAACACCTAGATCTAGTCTCTCATTGGTTGCCCCTCTTCCCGTTCATCCTCAGGACAAATTGCAACCTGTAGGGAACAGGAGGTTAAAGGTGCTGATTCTCCAAGTAGGGAGATTGCTAGTAAAGTAGCTGGAAAGGCGAACCCGAGCACAAGGAGATGAGAAATTGGGTGCGTTTTAGAAACCTTTCAAAATCACACGGTGTACCATCTTCTGGGTTTCTCATGCATGTTTTCGATGTAGGAAGATGCCCTTGAACCTGGAGATTTGGGACCCATGGGATGGGTACCACACAGTATTACTTTAAAGGATCTGCGTTTGCTCACCCAACCTCACCCAACCTCTAAGCCCCAAGAGTGTCCACCCTTATGTCTCATCCAGCTGTGGGTCTAGATATGGTCAATCCAGGTTGCATCACAGCCTCTGAACGAATTGGGTAAGAATTTCTCTCTCTTTCACTGTCTTTGTTTTACGGGTTTTTAAAAGTAATTTATTTTTATAATGGGGTTTAGCTGCTTTTCACGGCTGTGTTTATGCGGCTTTACACCCACTTGACTCACTTCCAGACAGATATCAATATATAGGTTTTAAGATTCTTACTAGTCACATATATTCATGTGCGGTGAATAGGGGGTGTTGAGTCCAGTTCACTGAGCAAGGAGTAGGTCTTGTCTATTACATATTGGGTGTATGGAACGGTATCTGAGCGAATTTGAAACCCTTGTTTTATGCATCACCCCACCTCACCTTTCCCGTTAAGCAGCCATAGTGTGTTTTCTAAACGTGTGACTCTGTTCTGTTTTGTAATTCAGTTCAGGTGTAGCGGTTTTTACATTCCCTCTATAAGTGATAGCTTATGATAAGTGTCTTTTTCTGTGTGACTTATTTCACTTAGAATCGTCATACCTAAATCCACTCATCTTGCTTCTACTAGCCTTATGACATTGATTTCATGTCTGAGTGATATTCCTTTGTACATAAGGACCACAACTTCTTTATCCATTTTTCTCTTTCCTGGGATATTTAAGGTGTCATGAAGTGGAGGTTCTTGTCAACATAGCAGCCCTAAACATTGGGGTGCCTGTGTCTTGCTGATTTTTAGTTTTCCCAATTTATACGCCCATGAGTGGACGTGCCCTATGCTCCCTAAGCTGTGTTTTTTCGATGTTTCAGGACACACCGTACACTTCTCCAGAGTGGCTGTTGGCAATTTACATCCCGCCCATCAGCGTAGCAAGGCTGCCATTTCTCCATGGCCTGTCCTGCATTTCTGGTTTTGACACTTTTTGCAGCATGGCCCTTTTGACCGATGGGAAGCGAGACCTCTTTGTAGCGCTGATTTGCCTTTCCAGGTTGCTTGGTTGGCCAAAAAGGGCGTATGCGTTTTTTCCTGAATATATTCAGGAAAAAACGCATACGCCCTTTTTGGCC
Organism: Eschrichtius robustus; assembly: GCF_028021215.1. Taxonomy (NCBI): domain Eukaryota; kingdom Metazoa; phylum Chordata; class Mammalia; order Artiodactyla; family Eschrichtiidae; genus Eschrichtius; species Eschrichtius robustus. The sequence goes on from NW_027175163.1 coordinate 288,265, forward strand.
AAGGGCATCATTGTCGACGTTTTGCCGCTTTTCATGTGCTTTAAAGGCGATTCGAATCTACCTCCTGAAATCTGTTTCCTGCAATTCTGCCTTGCTTTCAAATCCTCTTCGTTGCCTTCCCTCAATATATCTGTGGATGAGAGTTATCATTTATAACTCTGCGGGTTTGTGAATTGCAGTGTCCCTGAGCTCCATTTTTCAACTCGCTTTTTTGGGAGCTGGCCGCAAAAGCGCGGGATTGCCTCAGGCCCTATTCTGGTTCCTGGCGGCAGGCTGAGCCTGTGGTTAATTCTTCTTCCTGATGGGAAAATAGAGTGACCTGTGCCTGTCCCAACACCTAGATCTAGTCTCTCATTGGTTGCCCCTCTTCCCGTTCATCCTCAGGACAAATTGCAACCTGTAGGGAACAGGAGCTTAAAGGTGCTGATTCTCCAAGTAGGGAGATTTCTAGTAAAGTAGCTGGAAAGGCGAACCCGAGCACAAGGAGATGAGAAATTGGGTGCGTTTTAGAAACCTTTCAAAATCACACGGTGTACCATCTTCTGGGTTTCTCATGCATGTTTTCGATGTAGGAAGATGCCCTTGAACCTGGAGATTTGGGACCCATGGGATGGGTACCACGCAGTACTACTTTAAAGGGTCTGAGTTTGCTCACCCAACCTCACCCAACCTCTCAGCCCCAAGAGTGTCCACCCTTATGTCTCATCCAGGTGTGGGTCTAGATATGGTCAATCCAGGTTGCATCACAGCTCCTGAACGAATTTTTTAAGAATTTCTCTCTCTTTCACTGTCTTTGTTTTACAGGTTTTTAAAAGTAATTTATTTTTATAATGGGGTTTAGCTGCTTTTCACGGCTGTGTTTATGCAGCTTTACACCCACTTGACACACTTCCAGAGAGATATCAATACATAGGTTTTACGATTCTTACTAGTCACATATATTCTTGTGCGGTGAATAGGGGTTGTTGAGTCCAGTTCACTGAGCAAGGAGTACGTCTTGTCTATTACATATTGGGTGTATGGAACGGTATCTGAGCGAATTTGAACCCCTTGTTTTATGCATCACCCCACCTCACCTTTCCCGTTAAGCAGCCATAGTGTGTTTTCTAAACGTGTGACTCTGTTCTGTTTTGTAATTCAGTTCAAGTGTAGCGGTTTTTACATTCCCTCTATAAGTGATATCTTATGATAAGTGTCTTTTTCTGTGTGACTTATTTCACTTAGAATTGTCATACCTAAATCCACTCATCTTGCTTCTACTAGCCTTATGACATTGATTTCATGTCTGAGTGATATTCCTTTGTACATAAGGACCACAACTTCTTTATCCATTTTTCTCTTTCCTGGGATATTTAAGGTGTCATGAAGTGGAGGTTCTTGTCAACATAGCAGCCCTAAACATTGGGGTGCCTGTGTCTTGCTGATTTTTAGTTTTCCCAATTTATACGCCCATGAGTGGACGTGCCCTATGCTCCCTAAGCTGTGTTTTTTCGATGTTTCAGGACACACCGTACACTTCTCCAGAGTGGCTGTTGGCAATTTACATCCCGCCCATCAGCGTAGCAAGGCTGCCATTTCTCCATGGCCTGTCCTGCATTTCTGGTTTTGACACTTTTTGCAGCATGGCCCTTTTGACCGATGGGAAGCGAGACCTCTTTGTAGCGCTGATTTGCCTTTCCAGGTTGCTTGGTTGGCCAAAAAGGGCGTATGCGTTTTTTCCTGAATATATTCAGGAAAAAACGCATACGCCCTTTTTGGCCAAGGGCATCATTGTCGACGTTTTGCCGCTTTTCATGTGCTTTAAAGGCGATTCGAATCTACCTCCTGAAATCTCTTTCCTGCAATTCTGCCTTGCTTTCAAATCCTCTTCGTTGCCTTCCCTCAATATATCTGTGGATGAGAGTTATCATTTATAACTCTGCGGGTTTGTGAATTGCAGTGTCCCTGAGCTCCATTTTTCAACTCGCTTTTTTGGGAGCTGGCCGCAAAAGCGCGGGATTGCCTCAGGCCCTATTCTGGTTCCTGGCGGCAGGCTGAGCCTGTGGTTAATTCTTCTTCCTGATGGGAAAATAGAGTGACCTGTGCCTGTCCCAACACCTAGATCTAGTCTCTCATTGGTTGCCCCTCTTCCCGTTCATCCTCAGGACAAATTGCAACCTGTAGGGAACAGGAGCTTAAAGGTGCTGATTCTCCAAGTAGGGAGATTTCTAGTAAAGTAGCTGGAAAGGCGAACCCGAGCACAAGGAGATGAGAAATTGGGTGCGTTTTAGAAACCTTTCAAAATCACACGGTGCACCATCTTCTGGGTTTCTCATGCATGTTTTCGATGTAGGAAGATGCCCTTGAACCTGGAGATTTGGGACCCATGGGATGGGTACCACACAGTATTACTTTAAAGGGTCTGCGTTTGCTCACGCAACCTCACCCAACCTCTAAGGCCCAAGAGTGTCCACCCTTATGTCTCATCCAGCTGTGGGTCTAGATATGGTCAATCCAGGTTGCATCACAGCCTCTGAACGAATTTTGTAAGAATTTCTCTCTCTTTCACTGTCTTTGTTTTACGGGTTTTTAAAAGTAATTTATTTTTATAATGGGGTTTAGCTGCTTTTCACGGCTGTGTTTATGCAGCTTTACACCCACTTGACACACTTCCAGAGAGATATCAATACATAGGTTTTACGATTCTTAGTAGTCACATATATTCTTGTGCGGTGAATAGGGGTTGTTGAGTCCAGTTCACTGAGCAAGGAGTATGTCTTGTCTATTACATATTGGGTGTATGGAACGGTATCTGAGCGAATTTGAAACCCTTGTTTTATGCATCACCCCACCTCACCTTTCCCGTTAAGCAGCCATAGTGTGTTTTCTAAACGTGTGACTCTGTTCTGTTTTGTAATTCAGTTCAAGTGTAGCGGTTTTTACATTCCCTCTATAAGTGATAGCTTATGATAAGTGTCTTTTTCTGTGTGACTTATTTCACTTAGAATCGTCATACCTAAATCCACTCATCTTGCTTCTACTAGCCTTATGACATTGATTTCATGTCTGAGGGATATTCCTTTGTACATAAGGACCACAACTTCTTTATCCATTTATCTCTTTCCTGGGATATTTAAGGTGTCATGAAGTGGAGGTTCTTGTCAACATAGCAGCCCTAAACATTGGGGTGCCTGTGTCTTGCTGATTTTTAGTTTTCCCAATTTATACGCCCATGAGTGGATGTGCCCTATGCTCCCTAAGCTGTGTTTTTTCGATGTTTCAGGACACACCGTACACTTCTCCAGAGTGGCTTTTGGCAATTTACATCCCGCCCATTAGCGTAGCAAGGCTGCCATTTCTCCATGGCCTGTACTGCATTTCTGGTTTTGTCACTTTTTGCAGCATGGCCCTTTTGAATGATGGGAAGCGAGACTTCTTTGTAGCGCTGATTTGCCTTTCCAGGTTGCTTGGTTGGCCAAAAAGGGCGTATGCGTTTTTTCCTGAATATATTCAGGAAAAAACGCTTACGCCCTTTTTGGCCAAGGGCATCACTGTCGACGTTTTGCCACTTTTCATGTGCTTTAAAGGCGATTCGAATCTACCTCCTGAAACCTGTTTCCTGCAATTCTGCCTTGCTTTCAAATCCTCTTCGTTGCCTTCCCTCAATATATCTGTGGATGAGAGTTATCATTTATAACTCTGCAGGTTTGTGAATTGCAGTGCCCCTGAGCTCCATTTTTCAACTGTCTTTTTTGGGAGCTGGCCGCAAAAGCACGGGATTGCCTCAGGCCCTATTCTGGTTCCCGGCGGCAGGCTGAGCCTGTGTTTAATTCTTCTTCCTGATGGGAAATTAGAGTGACCTGTGCCTGTCCCAACACCTAGATCTAGTCTCTCATTGGTTGCCCCTCTTCCCGTTCATCCTCAGGACAAATTGCAACCTGTAGGGAACAGGAGGTTAAAGGTGCTGATTCTCCAAGTAGGGAGATTGCTAGTAAAGTAGCTGGAAAGGCGAACCCGAGCACAAGGAGATGAGAAATTGGGTGCGTTTTAGAAACCTTTCAAAATCACACGGTGTACCATCTTCTGGGTTTCTCATGCATGTTTTCGATGTAGGAAGATGCCCTTGAACCTGGAGATTTGGGACCCATGGGATGGGTACCACACAGTATTACTTTAAAGGATCTGCGTTTGCTCACCCAACCTCACCCAACCTCTAAGCCCCAAGAGTGTCCACCCTTATGTCTCATCCAGCTGTGGGTCTAGATATGGTCAATCCAGGTTGCATCACAGCCTCTGAACGAATTGGGTAAGAATTTCTCTCTCTTTCACTGTCTTTGTTTTACGGGTTTTTAAAAGTAATTTATTTTTATAATGGGGTTTAGCTGCTTTTCACGGCTGTGTTTATGCGGCTTTACACCCACTTGACTCACTTCCAGACAGATATCAATATATAGGTTTTAAGATTCTTACTAGTCACATATATTCATGTGCGGTGAATAGGGGGTGTTGAGTCCAGTTCACTGAGCAAGGAGTAGGTCTTGTCTATTACATATTGGGTGTATGGAACGGTATCTGAGCGAATTTGAAACCCTTGTTTTATGCATCACCCCACCTCACCTTTCCCGTTAAGCAGCCATAGTGTGTTTTCTAAACGTGTGACTCTGTTCTGTTTTGTAATTCAGTTCAGGTGTAGCGGTTTTTACATTCCCTCTATAAGTGATAGCTTATGATAAGTGTCTTTTTCTGTGTGACTTATTTCACTTAGAATCGTCATACCTAAATCCACTCATCTTGCTTCTACTAGCCTTATGACATTGATTTCATGTCTGAGTGATATTCCTTTGTACATAAGGACCACAACTTCTTTATCCATTTTTCTCTTTCCTGGGATATTTAAGGTGTCATGAAGTGGAGGTTCTTGTCAACATAGCAGCCCTAAACATTGGGGTGCCTGTGTCTTGCTGATTTTTAGTTTTCCCAATTTATACGCCCATGAGTGGACGTGCCCTATGCTCCCTAAGCTGTGTTTTTTCGATGTTTCAGGACACACCGTACACTTCTCCAGAGTGGCTGTTGGCAATTTACATCCCGCCCATCAGCGTAGCAAGGCTGCCATTTCTCCATGGCCTGTCCTGCATTTCTGGTTTTGACACTTTTTGCAGCATGGCCCTTTTGACCGATGGGAAGCGAGACCTCTTTGTAGCGCTGATTTGCCTTTCCAGGTTGCTTGGTTGGCCAAAAAGGGCGTATGCGTTTTTTCCTGAATATATTCAGGAAAAAACGCATACGCCCTTTTTGGCCAAGGGCATCATTGTCGACGTTTTGCCGCTTTTCATGTGCTTTAAAGGCGATTCGAATCTACCTCCTGAAATCTGTTTCCTGCAATTCTGCCTTGCTTTCAAATCCTCTTCGTTGCCTTCCCTCAATATATCTGTGGATGAGAGTTATCATTTATAACTCTGCGGGTTTGTGAATTGCAGTGTCCCTGAGCTCCATTTTTCAACTCGCTTTTTTGGGAGCTGGCCGCAAAAGCGCGGGATTGCCTCAGGCCCTATTCTGGTTCCTGGCGGCAGGCTGAGCCTGTGGTTAATTCTTCTTCCTGATGGGAAAATAGAGTGACCTGTGCCTGTCCCAACACCTAGATCTAGTCTCTCATTGGTTGCCCCTCTTCCCGTTCATCCTCAGGACAAATTGCAACCTGTAGGGAACAGGAGCTTAAAGGTGCTGATTCTCCAAGTAGGGAGATTTCTAGTAAAGTAGCTGGAAAGGCGAACCCGAGCACAAGGAGATGAGAAATTGGGTGCGTTTTAGAAACCTTTCAAAATCACACGGTGTACCATCTTCTGGGTTTCTCATGCATGTTTTCGATGTAGGAAGATGCCCTTGAACCTGGAGATTTGGGACCCATGGGATGGGTACCACGCAGTACTACTTTAAAGGGTCTGAGTTTGCTCACCCAACCTCACCCAACCTCTCAGCCCCAAGAGTGTCCACCCTTATGTCTCATCCAGGTGTGGGTCTAGATATGGTCAATCCAGGTTGCATCACAGCTCCTGAACGAATTTTTTAAGAATTTCTCTCTCTTTCACTGTCTTTGTTTTACAGGTTTTTAAAAGTAATTTATTTTTATAATGGGGTTTAGCTGCTTTTCACGGCTGTGTTTATGCAGCTTTACACCCACTTGACACACTTCCAGAGAGATATCAATACATAGGTTTTACGATTCTTACTAGTCACATATATTCTTGTGCGGTGAATAGGGGTTGTTGAGTCCAGTTCACTGAGCAAGGAGTACGTCTTGTCTATTACATATTGGGTGTATGGAACGGTATCTGAGCGAATTTGAACCCCTTGTTTTATGCATCACCCCACCTCACCTTTCCCGTTAAGCAGCCATAGTGTGTTTTCTAAACGTGTGACTCTGTTCTGTTTTGTAATTCAGTTCAAGTGTAGCGGTTTTTACATTCCCTCTATAAGTGATAGCTTATGATAAGTGTCTTTTTCTGTGTGACTTATTTCACTTAGAATCGTCATACCTAAATCCACTCATCTTGCTTCTACTAGCCTTATGACATTGATTTCATGTCTGAGTGATATTCCTTTGTACATAAGGACCACAACTTCTTTATCCATTTTTCTCTTTCCTGGGATATTTAAGGTGTCATGAAGTGGAGGTTCTTGTCAACATAGCAGCCCTAAACATTGGGGTGCCTGTGTCTTGCTGATTTTTAGTTTTCCCAATTTATACGCCCATGAGTGGACGTGCCCTATGCTCCCTAAGCTGTGTTTTTTCGATGTTTCAGGACACACCGTACACTTCTCTAGAGTGGCTGTTGGCAATTTACATCCCGCCCATCAGCGTAGCAAGGCTGCCATTTCTCCATGGCCTGTCCTGCATTTCTGGTTTTGACACTTTTTGCAGCATGGCCCTTTTGACCGATGGGAAGCGAGACCTCTTTGTAGCGCTGATTTGCCTTTCCAGGTTGCTTGGTTGGCCAAAAAGGGCGTATGCGTTTTTTCCTGAATATATTCAGGAAAAAACGCATACGCCCTTTTTGGCCAAGGGCATCATTGTCGACGTTTTGCCGCTTTTCATGTGCTTTAAAGGCGATTCGAATCTACCTCCTGAAATCTGCTTCCTGCAATTCTGCCTTGCTTTCAAATCCTCTTCGTTGCCTTCCCTCAATATATCTGTGGATGAGAGTTATCATTTATAACTCTGCGGGTTTGTGAATTGCAGTGTCCCTGAGCTCCATTTTTCAACTCGCTTTTTTGGGAGCTGGCCACAAAAGCGCGAGATTGCCTCCGGCCTTATTCTGGTTCCTGGCGGCAGGCTGAGCCTGTGGTTAATTCTTCTTCCTGATGGGAAAATAGAGTGACCTGTGCCTCTACCAACACCTAGATCTAGTCTCTCATTGGTTGCCCCTCTTCCCGTTCATCCTCAGGACAAATTGCAACCTGTAGGGAACAGAAGCTTAAAGGTGCTGATTCTCCAAGTAGGGAGATTGCTAGTAAAGTAGCTGGAAAGGCGAACCCTAGCACAAGGAGATGAGAAATGGGGTGCGTTTTAGAAACCTTTCAAAATCACACGGTGTACCATCTTCTGGGTTTCTCATGCATGATTTCGATGTAGGAAGATGCCCTTGAACCTGGAGATTTGGGACCCATGGGATGGGTACCACGCAGTATTACTTTAAAGGGTCTGAGTTTGCTCTCCCAACCTCACCCAACCTCTCAGCCCCAAGAGTGTCCACCCTTATGTCTCATCCAGGTGTGGGTCTAGATATGGTCAATCCAGGTTGCATCACAGCCCCTGAACGAATTTTGTAAGAATTTCTCTCTCTTTCACTGTCTTTGTTTTACGGGTTTTTAAAAGTAATTTATTTTTATAATGGGGTTTAGCTGCTTTTCACGGCTGTGTTTATGCGGCTTTACACCCACTTGACTCACTTCCAGAGAGATATCAATACATAGGTTTTACGATTCTTACTAGTCACATATATTCTTGTGCGGTGAATAGGGTGTGTTGAGTCCAGTTCACTGAGCAAGGAGTAGGTCTTGTCTATTACATATTGGGTGTATGGAACAGTATCTGAGCGAATTTGAAACCCTTGTTTTATGCATCACCCCACCTCACCTTTCCCGTTAAGCAGCCATAGTGTGTTTTCTAAACGTGTGACTCTGTTCTGTTTTGTAATTCAGTTCAAGTGTAGCGGTTTTTACATTCCCTCTATAAGTGATATCTTATGATAAGTGTCTTTTTCTGTGTGACTTATTTCACTTAGAATCGTCATACCTAAATCCACTCATCTTGCTTCTACTAGCCTTATGACATTGATTTCATGTCTGAGTGATATTCCATTGTACATAAGGACCACAACTTCTTTATCCATTTTTCTCTTTCCTGGGATATTTAAGGTGTCATGAAGTGGAGGTTCTTGTCAACATAGCAGCCCTAAACATTGGGGTGCCTGTGTCTTGCTGATTTTTAGTTTTCCCAATTTATACGCCCATGAGTGGACGTGCCCTATGCTCCCTAAGCTGTGTTTTTTCGATGTTTCAGGACACATCGTACACTTCTCCAGAGTGGCTTTTGGCAATTTACATCCCGCCCATCAGCGTAGCAAGGCTGCCATTTCTCCATGGCCTGTACTGCATTTCTGGTTTTGACACTTTTTGCAGCATGGCCCTTTTGACCGATGGGAAGCGAGACTTCTTTGTAGCGCTGATTTGCCTTTCCAGGTTGCTTGGTTGGCCAAAAAGGGCGTATGCGTTTTTTCCTGAATATATTCAGGAAAAAACGCATACGCCCTTTTTGGCCAAGGGCATCATTGTCGACGTTTTGCCGCTTTTCATGTGCTTTAAAGGCCATTCGTATCTACCTCCTGAAATCTCTTTCCTGTAATTCTGCCTTGCTTTCAAATCCTCTTCGTTGCCTTCCCTCAATATATCTGTGGATGAGAGTTATCATTTATAACTCTGCGGGTTTGTGAATTGCAGTGTCCCTGAGCTCCATTTTTCAACTCGCTTTTTTGGGAGCTGGCCGCAAAAGCGCGGGATTGCCTCAGGCCCTATTCTGGTTCCTGGAGGCAGGCAGAGCCTGTGGTTAATTCTTCTTCCTGATGGGAAAATAGAGTGACCTGTGCCTGTCCCAACACCTAGATCTAGTCTCTCATTGGTTGCCCCTCTTCCCGTTCATCCTCAGGACAAATTGCAACCTGTAGGGAACAGGAGCTTAAAGGTGCTGATTCTCCAAGTAGGGAGATTGCTAGTAAAGCAGCTGGAAAGGCGAACCCGAGCACAAGGAGATGAGAAATTGGGTGCGTTTTAGAAACCTTTCAAAATCACACGGTGCACCATCTTCTGGGTTTCTCATGCATGTTTTCGATGTAGGAAGATGCCCTTGAACCTGGAGATTTGGGACCCATGGGATGGGTACCACACAGTATTACTTTAAAGGGTCTGCGTTTGCTCACCCAACCTCACCCAACCTCTAAGCCCCAAGAGTGTCCACCCTTATGTCTCATCCAGCTGTGGGTCTAGATATGGTCAATCCAGGTTGCATCACAGCCTCTGAACGAATTTTATAAGAATTTCTCTCTCTTTCACTGTCTTTGTTTTACGGGTTTTTAAAAGTAATTTATTTTTATAATGGGGTTTAGCTGCTTTTCACGGCTGTGTTTATGCGGCTTTACACCCACTTGGCTCACTTCCAGAGAGATATCAATATATAGGTTTTACGATTCTTACTAGTCAGATATATTCTTGTGCGGTGAATAGGGGGTGTTGAGTCCAGTTCACTGAGCAAGGAGTAGGTCTTGTCTATTACATATTGGGTGTATGGAACGGTATCTGAGCGAATTTGAAACCCTTGTTTTATGCATCACCCCACCTCACCTTTCCCGTTAAGCAGCCATAGTGTGTTTTCTAAACGTGTGACTCTGTTCTGTTTTGTAATTCAGTTCAAGTGTAGCGGTTTTTACATTCCCTCTATAAGTGATAGCTTATGATAAGTGTCTTTTTCTGTGTGACTTATTTCACTTAGAATCGTCATACCTAAATCCACTCATCTTGCTTCTACTAGCCTTATGACATTGATTTCATGTCTGAGGGATATTCCTTTGTACATAAGGACCACAACTTCTTTATCCATTTATCTCTTTCCTGGGATATTTAAGGTGTCATGAAGTGGAGGTTCTTGTCAACATAGCAGCCCTAAACATTGGGGTGCCTGTGTCTTGCTGATTTTTAGTTTTCCCAATTTATACGCCCATGAGTGGATGTGCCCTATGCTCCCTAAGCTGTGTTTTTTCGATGTTTCAGGACACACCGTACACTTCTCCAGAGTGGCTTTTGGCAATTTACATCCCGCCCATTAGCGTAGCAAGGCTGCCATTTCTCCATGGCCTGTACTGCATTTCTGGTTTTGTCACTTTTTGCAGCATGGCCCTTTTGACCGATGGGAAGCGAGACTTCTTTGTAGCGCTGATTTGCCTTTCCAGGTTGCTTGGTTGGCCAAAAAGGGCGTATGCGTTTTTTCCTGAATATATTCAGGAAAAAACGCTTACGCCCTTTTTGGCCAAGGGCATCACTGTCGACGTTTTGCCACTTTTCATGTGCTTTAAAGGCGATTCGAATCTACCTCCTGAAACCTGTTTCCTGCAATTCTGCCTTGCTTTCAAATCCTCTTCGTTGCCTTCCCTCAATATATCTGTGGATGAGAGTTATCATTTATAACTCTGCAGGTTTGTGAATTGCAGTGCCCCTGAGCTCCATTTTTCAACTGTCTTTTTTGGGAGCTGGCCACAAAAGCACGGGATTGCCTCAGGCCCTATTCTGGTTCCCGGGGGCAGGCTGAGCCTGTGTTTATTTCTTCTTCCTGATGGGAAATTAGAGTGACCTGTGCCTGTCCCAACACCTAGATCTAGTCTCTCATTGGTTGCCCCTCTTCCCGTTCATCCTCAGGACAAATTGCAACCTGTAGGGAACAGGAGCTTAAAGGTGCTGATTCTCCAAGTAGGGAGATTGCTAGTAAAGTAGCTGGAAAGGCGAACCCGAGCACAAGGAGATGAGAAATTGGGTGCGTTTTAGAAACCTTTCAAAATCACACGGTGTACCATCTTCTGGGTTTCTCATGCATGTTTTCGATGTAGGAAGATGCCCTTGAACCTGGAGATTTGGGACCCATGGGATGGGTACCACACAGTATTACTTTAAAGGATCTGCGTTTGCTCACCCAACCTCACCCAACCTCTAAGCCCCAAGAGTGTCCACCCTTATGTCTCATCCAGCTGTGGGTCTAGATATGGTCAATCCAGGTTGCATCACAGCCTCTGAACGAATTTTGTAAGAATTTCTCTCTCTTTCACTGTCTTTGTTTTACGGGTTTTTAAAAGTAATTTATTTTTATAATGGGGTTTAGCTGCTTTTCACGGCTGTGTTTATGCGGCTTTACACCCACTTGACTCACTTCCAGACAGATATCAATATATAGGTTTTAAGATTCTTACTAGTCACATATATTCTTGTGCGGTGAATAGGGGGTGTTGAGTCCAGTTCACTGAGCAAGGAGTAGGTCTTGTCTATTACATATTGGGTGTATGGAACGGTATCTGAGCGAATTTGAAACCCTTGTTTTATGCATCACCCCACCTCACCTTTCCCGTTAAGCAGCCATAGTGTGTTTTCTAAACGTGTGACTCTGTTCTGTTTTGTAATTCAGTTCAAGTGTAGCGGTTTTTACATTCCCTCTATAAGTGATATCTTATGATAAGTGTCTTTTTCTGTGTGACTTATTTCACTTAGAATCGTCATACCTAAATCCACTCATCTTGCTTCTACTAGCCTTATGACATTGATTTCATGTCTGAGTGATATTCCTTTGTACATAAGGACCACAACTTCTTTATCCATTTTTCTCTTTCCTGGGATATTTAAGGTGTCATGAAGTGGAGGTTCTTGTCAACATAGCAGCCCTAAACATTGGGGTGCCTGTGTCTTGCTGATTTTTAGTTTTCCCAATTTATACGCCCATGAGTGGACGTGCCCTATGCTCCCTAAGCTGTGTTTTTTCGATGTTTCAGGACACACCGTACACTTCTCTAGAGTGGCTGTTGGCAATTTACATCCCGCCCATCAGCGTAGCAAGGCTGCCATTTCTCCATGGCCTGTCCTGCATTTCTGGTTTTGACACTTTTTGCAGCATGGCCCTTTTGACCGATGGGAAGCGAGACCTCTTTGTAGCGCTGATTTGCCTTTCCAGGTTGCTTGGTTGGCCAAAAAGGGCGTATGCGTTTTTTCCTGAATATATTCAGGAAAAAACGCATACGCCCTTTTTGGCCAAGGGCATCATTGTCGACGTTTTGCCGCTTTTCATGTGCTTTAAAGGCGATTCGAATCTACCTCCTGAAATCTGCTTCCTGCAATTCTGCCTTGCTTTCAAATCCTCTTCGTTGCCTTCCCTCAATATATCTGTGGATGAGAGTTATCATTTATAACTCTGCGGGTTTGTGAATTGCAGTGTCCCTGAGCTCCATTTTTCAACTCGCTTTTTTGGGAGCTGGCCACAAAAGCGCGAGATTGCCTCAGGCCTTATTCTGGTTCCTGGCGGCAGGCTGAGCCTGTGGTTAATTCTTCTTCCTGATGGGAAAATAGAGTGACCTGTGCCTCTACCAACACCTAGATCTAGTCTCTCATTGGTTGCCCCTCTTCCCGTTCATCCTCAGGACAAATTGCAACCTGTAGGGAACAGGAGCTTAAAGGTGCTGATTCTCCAAGTAGGGAGATTGCTAGTAAAGTAGCTGGAAAGGCGAACCCTAGCACAAGGAGATGAGAAATGGGGTGCGTTTTAGAAACCTTTCAAAATCACACGGTGTACCATCTTCTGGGTTTCTCATGCATGTTTTCGATGTAGGAAGATGCCCTTGAACCTGGAGATTTGGGACCCATGGGATGGGTACCACGCAGTATTACTTTAAAGGGTCTGAGTTTGCTCTCCCAACCTCACCCAAACTCTCAGCCCCAAGAGTGTCCACCCTTATGTCTCATCCAGGTGTGGGTCTAGATATGGTCAATCCAGGTTGCATCACAGCCCCTGAACGAATTTTGTAAGAATTTCTCTCTCTTTCACTGTCTTTGTTTTACGGGTTTTTAAAAGTAATTTATTTTTATAATGGGGTTTAGCTGCTTTTCACGGCTGTGTTTATGCGGCTTTACACCCACTTGACTCACTTCCAGAGAGATATCAATACATAGGTTTTACGATTCTTACTAGTCACATATATTCTTGTGCGGTGAATAGGGGGTGTTGAGTCCAGTTCACTGAGCAAGGAGTAGGTCTTTTCTATTACATATTGGGTGTATGGAACAGTATCTGAGCGAATTTGAAACCCTTGTTTTATGCATCACCCCACCTCACCTTTCCCGTTAAGCAGCCATAGTGTGTTTTCTAAACGTGTGACTCTGTTCTGTTTTGTAATTCAGTTCAAGTGTAGCGGTTTTTACATTCCCTCTATAAGTGATATCTTATGATAAGTGTCTTTTTCTGTGTGACTTATTTCACTTAGAATCGTCATACCTAAATCCACTCATCTTGCTTCTACTAGCCTTATGACATTGATTTCATGTCTGAGTGATATTCCATTGTACATAAGGACCACAACTTCTTTATCCATTTTTCTCTTTCCTGGGATATTTAAGGTGTCATGAAGTGGAGGTTCTTGTCAACATAGCAGCCCTAAACATTGGGGTGCCTGTGTCTTGCTGATTTTTAGTTTTCCCAATTTATACGCCCATGAGTGGACGTGCCCTATGCTCCCTAAGCTGTGTTTTTTCGATGTTTCAGGACACACCGTGCACTTCTCCAGAGTGGCTTTTGGCAATTTACATCCCGCCCATCAGCGTAGCAAGGCTGCCATTTCTCCATGGCCTGTACTGCATTTCTGATTTTGACACTTTTTGCAGCATGGCCCTTTTGACCGATGGGAAGCGAGACTTCTTTGTAGCGCTGATTTGCCTTTCCAGGTTGCTTGGTTGGCCAAAAAGGGCGTATGCGTTTTTTCCTGAATATATTCAGGAAAAAACGCATACGCCCTTTTTGGCCAAGGGCATCATTGTCGACGTTTTGCCGCTTTTCATGTGCTTTAAAGGCCATTCGAATCTACCTCCTGAAATCTCTTTCCTGCAATTCTGCCTTGCTTTCAAATCCTCTTCGTTGCCTTCCCTCAATATATCTGTGGATGAGAGTTAACATTTATAACTCTGCGGGTTTGTGAATTGCAGTGTCCCTGAGCTCCATTTTTCAACTCGCTTTTTTGGGAGCTGGCCGCAAAAGCGCGGGATTGCCTCAGGCCCTATTCTGGTTCCTGGAGGCAGGCAGAGCCTGTGGTTAATTCTTCTTCCTGATGGGAAAATAGAGTGACCTGTGCCTCTACCAACACCTAGATCTAGTCTCTCATTGGTTGCCCCTCTTCCCGTTCATCCTCAGAACAAATTGCAACCTGTAGGGAACAGGAGCTTAAAGGTGCTGATTCTCCAAGTAGGGAGATTGCTAGTAAAGTAGCTGGAAAGGCGAACCCGAGCACAAGGAGATGAGAAATTGGGTGCGTTTTAGAAACCTTTCAAAATCACACGGTGCACCATCTTCTGGGTTTCTCATGCATGTTTTCGATGTAGGAAGATGCCCTTGAACCTGGAGATTTGGGACCCATGGGATGGGTACCACACAGTATTACTTTAAAGGGTCTGCGTTTGCTCACGCAACCTCACCCAACCTCTAAGGCCCAAGAGTGTCCACCCTTATGTCTCATCCAGCTGTGGGTCTAGATATGGTCAATCCAGGTTGCATCACAGCCTCTGAACGAATTTTGTAAGAATTTCTCTCTCTTTCACTGTCTTTGTTTTACGGGTTTTTAAAAGTAATTTATTTTTATAATGGGGTTTAGCTGCTTTTCACGGCTGTGTTTATGCAGCTTTACACCCACTTGACACACTTCCAGAGAGATATCAATACATAGGTTTTACGATTCTTAGTAGTCACATATATTCTTGTGCGGTGAATAGGGGTTGTTGAGTCCAGTTCACTGAGCAAGGAGTAGGTCTTGTCTATTACATATTGGGTGTATGGAACGGTATCTGAGCGAATTTGAAACCCTTGTTTTATGCATCACCCCACCTCACCTTTCCCGTTAAGCAGCCATAGTGTGTTTTCTAAACGTGTGACTCTGTTCTGTTTTGTAATTCAGTTCAAGTGTAGCGGTTTTTACATTCCCTCTATAAGTGATAGCTTATGATAAGTGTCTTTTTCTGTGTGACTTATTTCACTTAGAATCGTCATACCTAAATCCACTCATCTTGCTTCTACTAGCCTTATGACATTGATTTCATGTCTGAGTGATATTGCATTGTACATAAGGACCACAACTTCTTTATCCATTTTTCTCTTTCCTGGGATATTTAAGGTGTCATGAAGTGGAGGTTCTTGTCAACATAGCAGCCCTAAACATTGGGGTGCCTGTGTCTTGCTGATTTTTA
This sequence comes from Eschrichtius robustus, assembly GCF_028021215.1. Classification (NCBI taxonomy): domain Eukaryota; kingdom Metazoa; phylum Chordata; class Mammalia; order Artiodactyla; family Eschrichtiidae; genus Eschrichtius; species Eschrichtius robustus. The sequence goes on from NW_027175163.1 coordinate 303,775, forward strand.
GTTTTCCCAATTTATACGCCCATGAGTGGACGTGCCCTATGCTCCCTAAGCTGTGTTTTTTCGATGTTTCAGGACACACCGTACACTTCTCCAGAGTGGCTGTTGGCAATTTACATCCCGCCCATCAGCGTAGCAAGGCTGCCATTTCTCCATGGCCTGTCCTGCATTTCTGGTTTTGACACTTTTTGCAGCATGGCCCTTTTGACCGATGGGAAGCGAGACCTCTTTGTAGCGCTGATTTGCCTTTCCAGGTTGCTTGGTTGGCCAAAAAGGGCGTATGCGTTTTTTCCTGAATATATTCAGGAAAAAACGCATACGCCCTTTTTGGCCAAGGGCATCATTGTCGACGTTTTGCCGCTTTTCATGTGCTTTAAAGGCGATTCGAATCTACCTCCTGAAATCTGTTTCCTGCAATTCTGCCTTGCTTTCAAATCCTCTTCGTTGCCTTCCCTCAATATATCTGTGGATGAGAGTTATCATTTATAACTCTGCGGGTTTGTGAATTGCAGTGTCCCTGAGCTCCATTTTTCAACTCGCTTTTTTGGGAGCTGGCCGCAAAAGCGCGGGATTGCCTCAGGCCCTATTCTGGTTCCTGGCGGCAGGCTGAGCCTGTGGTTAATTCTTCTTCCTGATGGGAAAATAGAGTGACCTGTGCCTGTCCCAACACCTAGATCTAGTCTCTCATTGGTTGCCCCTCTTCCCGTTCATCCTCAGGACAAATTGCAACCTGTAGGGAACAGGAGCTTAAAGGTGCTGATTCTCCAAGTAGGGAGATTTCTAGTAAAGTAGCTGGAAAGGCGAACCCGAGCACAAGGAGATGAGAAATTGGGTGCGTTTTAGAAACCTTTCAAAATCACACGGTGTACCATCTTCTGGGTTTCTCATGCATGTTTTCGATGTAGGAAGATGCCCTTGAACCTGGAGATTTGGGACCCATGGGATGGGTACCACGCAGTACTACTTTAAAGGGTCTGAGTTTGCTCACCCAACCTCACCCAACCTCTCAGCCCCAAGAGTGTCCACCCTTATGTCTCATCCAGGTGTGGGTCTAGATATGGTCAATCCAGGTTGCATCACAGCTCCTGAACGAATTTTTTAAGAATTTCTCTCTCTTTCACTGTCTTTGTTTTACAGGTTTTTAAAAGTAATTTATTTTTATAATGGGGTTTAGCTGCTTTTCACGGCTGTGTTTATGCAGCTTTACACCCACTTGACACACTTCCAGAGAGATATCAATACATAGGTTTTAAGATTTTTACTAGTCACATATATTCTTGTGCGGTGAATAGGGGGTGTTGAGTCCAGTTCACTGAGCAAGGAGTAGGTCTTGTCTATTACATATTGGGTGTATGGAACGGTATCTGAGCGAATTTGAAACCCTTCTTTTATGCATCACCCCACCTCACCTTTCCCGTTAAGCAGCCAAAGTGTGTTTTCTAAACGTGTGACTCTGTTCTGTTTTGTAATTCAGTTCAGGTGTAGCGGTTTTTACATTCCCTCTATAAGTGATAGCTTATGATAAGTGTCTTTTTCTGTGTCACTTATTTCACTTAAAATCGTCATACCTAAATCCACTCATCTTGCTTCTACTAGCCTTATGACATTGATTTCATGTCTGAGTGATATTCCTTTGTACATAAGGACCACAACTTCTTTATCCATTTTTCTCTTTCCTGGGATATTTAAGGTGTCATGAAGTGGAGGTTCTTGTCAACATAGCAGCCCTAAACATTGGGGTGCCTGTGTCTTGCTGATTTTTAGTTTTCCCAATTTATACGCCCATGAGTGGACGTGCCCTATGCTCCCTAAGCTGTGTTTTTTCGATGTTTCAGGACACACCGTACACTTCTCCAGAGTGGCTGTTGGCAATTTACATCCCGCCCATCAGCGTAGCAAGGCTGCCATTTCTCCATGGCCTGTCCTGCATTTCTGGTTTTGACACTTTTTGCAGCATGGCCCTTTTGACCGATGGGAAGCGAGACCTCTTTGTAGCGCTGATTTGCCTTTCCAGGTTGCTTGGTTGGCCAAAAAGGGCGTATGCGTTTTTTCCTGAATATATTCAGGAAAAAACGCATACGCCCTTTTTGGCCAAGGGCATCATTGTCGACGTTTTGCCGCTTTTCATGTGCTTTAAAGGCCATTCGAATCTACCTCCTGAAATCTCTTTCCTGCAATTCTGCCTTGCTTTCAAATCCTCTTCGTTGCCTTCCCTCAATATATCTGTGGATGAGAGTTATCATTTATAACTCTGCGGGTTTGTGAATTGCAGTGTCCCTGAGCTCCATTTTTCAACTCGCTTTTTTGGGAGCTGGCCGCAAAAGCGCGGGATTGCCTCAGGCCCTATTCTGGTTCCTGGAGGCAGGCAGAGCCTGTGGTTAATTCTTCTTCCTGATGGGAAAATAGAGTGACCTGTGCCTGTCCCAACACCTAGATCTAGTCTCTCATTGGTTGCCCCTCTTCCCGTTCATCCTCAGGACAAATTGCAACCTGTAGGGAACAGGAGCTTAAAGGTGCTGATTCTCCAAGTAGGGAGATTGCTAGTAAAGTAGCTGGAAAGGCGAACCCGAGCACAAGGAGATGAGAAATTGGGTGCGTTTTAGAAACCTTTCAAAATCACACGGTGCACCATCTTCTGGGTTTCTCATGCATGTTTTCGATGTAGGAAGATGCCCTTGAACCTGGAGATTTGGGACCCATGGGATGGGTACCACACAGTATTACTTTAAAGGGTCTGCGTTTGCTCACGCAACCTCACCCAACCTCTAAGGCCCAAGAGTGTCCACCCTTATGTCTCATCCAGCTGTGGGTCTAGATATGGTCAATCCAGGTTGCATCACAGCCTCTGAACGAATTTTGTAAGAATTTCTCTCTCTTTCACTGTCTTTGTTTTACGGGTTTTTAAAAGTAATTTATTTTTATAATGGGGTTTAGCTGCTTTTCACGGCTGTGTTTATGCAGCTTTACACCCACTTGACACACTTCCAGAGAGATATCAATACATAGGTTTTACGATTCTTAGTAGTCACATATATTCTTGTGCGTTGAATAGGGGTTGTTGAGTCCAGTTCACTGAGCAAGGAGTATGTCTTGTCTATTACATATTGGGTGTATGGAACGGTATCTGAGCGAATTTGAAACCCTTGTTTTATGCATCACCCCACCTCACCTTTCCCGTTAAGCAGCCATAGTGTGTTTTCTAAACGTGTGACTCTGTTCTGTTTTGTAATTCAGTTCAAGTGTAGCGGTTTTTACATTCCCTCTATAAGTGATAGCTTATGATAAGTGTCTTTTTCTGTGTGACTTATTTCACTTAGAATCGTCATACCTAAATCCACTCATCTTGCTTCTACTAGCCTTATGACATTGATTTCATGTCTGAGGGATATTCCTTTGTACATAAGGACCACAACTTCTTTATCCATTTATCTCTTTCCTGGGATATTTAAGGTGTCATGAAGTGGAGGTTCTTGTCAACATAGCAGCCCTAAACATTGGGGTGCCTGTGTCTTGCTGATTTTTAGTTTTCCCAATTTATACGCCCATGAGTGGATGTGCCCTATGCTCCCTAAGCTGTGTTTTTTCGATGTTTCAGGACACACCGTACACTTCTCCAGAGTGGCTTTTGGCAATTTACATCCCGCCCATTAGCGTAGCAAGGCTGCCATTTCTCCATGGCCTGTACTGCATTTCTGGTTTTGTCACTTTTTGCAGCATGGCCCTTTTGACCGATGGGAAGCGAGACTTCTTTGTAGCGCTGATTTGCCTTTCCAGGTTGCTTGGTTGGCCAAAAAGGGCGTATGCGTTTTTTCCTGAATATATTCAGGAAAAAACGCTTACGCCCTTTTTGGCCAAGGGCATCACTGTCGACGTTTTGCCACTTTTCATGTGCTTTAAAGGCGATTCGAATCTACCTCCTGAAACCTGTTTCCTGCAATTCTGCCTTGCTTTCAAATCCTCTTCGTTGCCTTCCCTCAATATATCTGTGGATGAGAGTTATCATTTATAACTCTGCAGGTTTGTGAATTGCAGTGCCCCTGAGCTCCATTTTTCAACTGTCTTTTTTGGGAGCTGGCCGCAAAAGCACGGGATTGCCTCAGGCCCTATTCTGGTTCCCGGCGGCAGGCTGAGCCTGTGTTTAATTCTTCTTCCTGATGGGAAATTAGAGTGACCTGTGCCTGTCCCAACACCTAGATCTAGTCTCTCATTGGTTGCCCCTCTTCCCGTTCATCCTCAGGACAAATTGCAACCTGTAGGGAACAGGAGCTTAAAGGTGCTGATTCTCCAAGTAGGGAGATTGCTAGTAAAGTAGCTGGAAAGGCGAACCCGAGCACAAGGAGATGAGAAATTGGGTGCGTTTTAGAAACCTTTCAAAATCACACGGTGTACCATCTTCTGGGTTTCTCATGCATGTTTTCGATGTAGGAAGATGCCCTTGAACCTGGAGATTTGGGACCCATGGGATGGGTACCACACAGTATTACTTTAAAGGATCTGCGTTTGCTCACCCAACCTCACCCAACCTCTAAGCCCCAAGAGTGTCCACCCTTATGTCTCATCCAGCTGTGGGTCTAGATATGGTCAATCCAGGTTGCATCACAGCCTCTGAACGAATTTTGTAAGAATTTCTCTCTCTTTCACTGTCTTTGTTTTACGGGTTTTTAAAAGTAATTTATTTTTATAATGGGGTTTAGCTGCTTTTCACGGCTGTGTTTATGCGGCTTTACACCCACTTGACTCACTTCCAGACAGATATCAATATATAGGTTTTAAGATTCTTACTAGTCACATATATTCTTGTGCGGTGAATAGGGGGTGTTGAGTCCAGTTCACTGAGCAAGGAGTAGGTCTTGTCTATTACATATTGGGTGTATGGAACGGTATCTGAGCGAATTTGAAACCCTTGTTTTATGCATCACCCCACCTCACCTTTCCCGTTAAGCAGCCATAGTGTGTTTTCTAAACGTGTGACTCTGTTCTGTTTTGTAATTCAGTTCAAGTGTAGCGGTTTTTACATTCCCTCTATAAGTGATATCTTATGATAAGTGTCTTTTTCTGTGTGACTTATTTCACTTAGAATTGTCATACCTAAATCCACTCATCTTGCTTCTACTAGCCTTATGACATTGATTTCATGTCTGAGTGATATTCCTTTGTACATAAGGACCACAACTTCTTTATCCATTTTTCTCTTTCCTGGGATATTTAAGGTGTCATGAAGTGGAGGTTCTTGTCAACATAGCAGCCCTAAACATTGGGGTGCCTGTGTCTTGCTGATTTTTAGTTTTCCCAATTTATACGCCCATGAGTGGACGTGCCCTATGCTCCCTAAGCTGTGTTTTTTCGATGTTTCAGGACACACCGTACACTTCTCCAGAGTGGCTGTTGGCAATTTACATCCCGCCCATCAGCGTAGCAAGGCTGCCATTTCTCCATGGCCTGTCCTGCATTTCTGGTTTTGACACTTTTTGCAGCATGGCCCTTTTGACCGATGGGAAGCGAGACCTCTTTGTAGCGCTGATTTGCCTTTCCAGGTTGCTTGGTTGGCCAAAAAGGGCGTATGCGTTTTTTCCTGAATATATTCAGGAAAAAACGCATACGCCCTTTTTGGCCAAGGGCATCATTGTCGACGTTTTGCCGCTTTTCATGTGCTTTAAAGGCGATTCGAATCTACCTCCTGAAATCTCTTTCCTGCAATTCTGCCTTGCTTTCAAATCCTCTTCGTTGCCTTCCCTCAATATATCTGTGGATGAGAGTTATCATTTATAACTCTGCGGGTTTGTGAATTGCAGTGTCCCTGAGCTCCATTTTTCAACTCGCTTTTTTGGGAGCTGGCCGCAAAAGCGCGGGATTGCCTCAGGCCCTATTCTGGTTCCTGGCGGCAGGCTGAGCCTGTGGTTAATTCTTCTTCCTGATGGGAAAATAGAGTGACCTGTGCCTGTCCCAACACCTAGATCTAGTCTCTCATTGGTTGCCCCTCTTCCCGTTCATCCTCAGGACAAATTGCAACCTGTAGGGAACAGGAGCTTAAAGGTGCTGATTCTCCAAGTAGGGAGATTTCTAGTAAAGTAGCTGGAAAGGCGAACCCGAGCACAAGGAGATGAGAAATTGGGTGCGTTTTAGAAACCTTTCAAAATCACACGGTGTACCATCTTCTGGGTTTCTCATGCATGTTTTCGATGTAGGAAGATGCCCATGAACCTGGAGATTTGGGACCCATGGGATGGGTACCACGCAGTACTACTTTAAAGGGTCTGAGTTTGCTCACCCAACCTCACCCAACCTCTCAGCCCCAAGAGTGTCCACCCTTATGTCTCATCCAGGTGTGGGTCTAGATATGGTCAATCCAGGTTGCATCACAGCTCCTGAACGAATTTTTTAAGAATTTCTCTCTCTTTCACTGTCTTTGTTTTACAGGTTTTTAAAAGTAATTTATTTTTATAATGGGGTTTAGCTGCTTTTCACGGCTGTGTTTATGCAGCTTTACACCCACTTGACACACTTCCAGAGAGATATCAATACATAGGTTTTAAGATTTTTACTAGTCACATATATTCTTGTGCGGTGAATAGGGGGTGTTGAGTCCAGTTCACTGAGCAAGGAGTAGGTCTTGTCTATTACATATTGGGTGTATGGAACGGTATCTGAGCGAATTTGAAACCCTTCTTTTATGCATCACCCCACCTCACCTTTCCCGTTAAGCAGCCAAAGTGTGTTTTCTAAACGTGTGACTCTGTTCTGTTTTGTAATTCAGTTCAGGTGTAGCGGTTTTTACATTCCCTCTATAAGTGATAGCTTATGATAAGTGTCTTTTTCTGTGTCACTTATTTCACTTAAAATCGTCATACCTAAATCCACTCATCTTGCTTCTACTAGCCTTATGACATTGATTTCATGTCTGAGTGATATTCCTTTGTACATAAGGACCACAACTTCTTTATCCATTTTTCTCTTTCCTGGGATATTTAAGGTGTCATGAAGTGGAGGTTCTTGTCAACATAGCAGCCCTAAACATTGGGGTGCCTGTGTCTTGCTGATTTTTAGTTTTCCCAATTTATACGCCCATGAGTGGACGTGCCCTATGCTCCCTAAGCTGTGTTTTTTCGATGTTTCAGGACACACCGTACACTTCTCCAGAGTGGCTGTTGGCAATTTACATCCCGCCCATCAGCGTAGCAAGGCTGCCATTTCTCCATGGCCTGTCCTGCATTTCTGGTTTTGACACTTTTTGCAGCATGGCCCTTTTGACCGATGGGAAGCGAGACCTCTTTGTAGCGCTGATTTGCCTTTCCAGGTTGCTTGGTTGGCCAAAAAGGGCGTATGCGTTTTTTCCTGAATATATTCAGGAAAAAACGCATACGCCCTTTTTGGCCAAGGGCATCATTGTCGACGTTTTGCCGCTTTTCATGTGCTTTAAAGGCCATTCGAATCTACCTCCTGAAATCTCTTTCCTGCAATTCTGCCTTGCTTTCAAATCCTCTTCGTTGCCTTCCCTCACTATATCTGTGGATGAGAGTTATCATTTATAACTCTGCGGGTTTGTGAATTGCAGTGTCCCTGAGCTCCATTTTTCAACTCGCTTTTTTGGGAGCTGGCCGCAAAAGTGCGGGATTGCCTCAGGCCCTATTCTGGTTCCTGGAGGCAGGCAGAGCCTGTGGTTAATTCTTCTTCCTGATGGGAAAATAGAGTGACCTGTGCCTGTCCCAACACCTAGATCTAGTCTCTCATTGGTTGCCCCTCTTCCCGTTCATCCTCAGGACAAATTGCAACCTGTAGGGAACAGGAGCTTAAAGGTGCTGATTCTCCAAGTAGGGAGATTGCTAGTAAAGTAGCTGGAAAGGCGAACCCGAGCACAAGGAGATGAGAAATTGGGTGCGTTTTAGAAACCTTTCAAAATCACACGGTGCACCATCTTCTGGGTTTCTCATGCATGTTTTCGATGTAGGAAGATGCCCTTGAACCTGGAGATTTGGGACCCATGGGATGGGTACCACACAGTATTACTTTAAAGGGTCTGCGTTTGCTCACGCAACCTCACCCAACCTCTAAGGCCCAAGAGTGTCCACCCTTATGTCTCATCCAGCTGTGGGTCTAGATATGGTCAATCCAGGTTGCATCACAGCCTCTGAACGAATTTTGTAAGAATTTCTCTCTCTTTCACTGTCTTTGTTTTACGGGTTTTTAAAAGTAATTTATTTTTATAATGGGGTTTAGCTGCTTTTCACGGCTGTGTTTATGCAGCTTTACACCCACTTGACACACTTCCAGAGAGATATCAATACATAGGTTTTACGATTCTTAGTAGTCACATATATTCTTGTGCGGTGAATAGGGGTTGTTGAGTCCAGTTCACTGAGCAAGGAGTATGTCTTGTCTATTACATATTGGGTGTATGGAACGGTATCTGAGCGAATTTGAAACCCTTGTTTTATGCATCACCCCACCTCACCTTTCCCGTTAAGCAGCCATAGTGTGTTTTCTAAACGTGTGACTCTGTTCTGTTTTGTAATTCAGTTCAAGTGTAGCGGTTTTTACATTCCCTCTATAAGTGATAGCTTATGATAAGTGTCTTTTTCTGTGTGACTTATTTCACTTAGAATCGTCATACCTAAATCCACTCATCTTGCTTCTACTAGCCTTATGACATTGATTTCATGTCTGAGGGATATTCCTTTGTACATAAGGACCACAACTTCTTTATCCATTTATCTCTTTCCTGGGATATTTAAGGTGTCATGAAGTGGAGGTTCTTGTCAACATAGCAGCCCTAAACATTGGGGTGCCTGTGTCTTGCTGATTTTTAGTTTTCCCAATTTATACGCCCATGAGTGGATGTGCCCTATGCTCCCTAAGCTGTGTTTTTTCGATGTTTCAGGACACACCGTACACTTCTCCAGAGTGGCTTTTGGCAATTTACATCCCGCCCATTAGCGTAGCAAGGCTGCCATTTCTCCATGGCCTGTACTGCATTTCTGGTTTTGTCACTTTTTGCAGCATGGCCCTTTTGACCGATGGGAAGCGAGACTTCTTTGTAGCGCTGATTTGCCTTTCCAGGTTGCTTGGTTGGCCAAAAAGGGCGTATGCGTTTTTTCCTGAATATATTCAGGAAAAAACGCTTACGCCCTTTTTGGCCAAGGGCATCACTGTCGACGTTTTGCCACTTTTCATGTGCTTTAAAGGCGATTCGAATCTACCTCCTGAAACCTGTTTCCTGCAATTCTGCCTTGCTTTCAAATCCTCTTCGTTGCCTTCCCTCAATATATCTGTGGATGAGAGTTATCATTTATAACTCTGCAGGTTTGTGAATTGCAGTGCCCCTGAGCTCCATTTTTCAACTGTCTTTTTTGGGAGCTGGCCGCAAAAGCACGGGATTGCCTCAGGCCCTATTCTGGTTCCCGGCGGCAGGCTGAGCCTGTGTTTAATTCTTCTTCCTGATGGGAAATTAGAGTGACCTGTGCCTGTCCCAACACCTAGATCTAGTCTCTCATTGGTTGCCCCTCTTCCCGTTCATCCTCAGGACAAATTGCAACCTGTAGGGAACAGGAGGTTAAAGGTGCTGATTCTCCAAGTAGGGAGATTGCTAGTAAAGTAGCTGGAAAGGCGAACCCGAGCACAAGGAGATGAGAAATTGGGTGCGTTTTAGAAACCTTTCAAAATCACACGGTGTACCATCTTCTGGGTTTCTCATGCATGTTTTCGATGTAGGAAGATGCCCTTGAACCTGGAGATTTGGGACCCATGGGATGGGTACCACACAGTATTACTTTAAAGGATCTGCGTTTGCTCACCCAACCTCACCCAACCTCTAAGCCCCAAGAGTGTCCACCCTTATGTCTCATCCAGCTGTGGGTCTAGATATGGTCAATCCAGGTTGCATCACAGCCTCTGAACGAATTGGGTAAGAATTTCTCTCTCTTTCACTGTCTTTGTTTTACGGGTTTTTAAAAGTAATTTATTTTTATAATGGGGTTTAGCTGCTTTTCACGGCTGTGTTTATGCGGCTTTACACCCACTTGACTCACTTCCAGACAGATATCAATATATAGGTTTTAAGATTCTTACTAGTCACATATATTCTTGTGCGGTGAATAGGGGGTGTTGAGTCCAGTTCACTGAGCAAGGAGTAGGTCTTGTCTATTACATATTGGGTGTATGGAACGGTATCTGAGCGAATTTGAAACCCTTGTTTTATGCATCACGCCACCTCACCTTTCCCGTTAAGCAGCCATAGTGTGTTTTCTAAACGTGTGACTCTGTTCTGTTTTGTAATTCAGTTCAAGTGTAGCGGTTTTTACATTCCCTCTATAAGTGATAGCTTATGATAAGTGTCTTTTTCTGTGTGACTTATTTCACTTAGAATCGTCATACCTAAATCCACTCATCTTGCTTCTACTAGCCTTATGACATTGATTTCATGTCTGAGTGATATTCCTTTGTACATAAGGACCACAACTTCTTTATCCATTTTTCTCTTTCCTGGGATATTTAAGGTGTCATGAAGTGGAGGTTCTTGTCAACATAGCAGCCCTAAACATTGGGGTGCCTGTGTCTTGCTGATTTTTAGTTTTCCCAATTTATACGCCCATGAGTGGACGTGCCCTATGCTCCCTAAGCTGTGTTTTTTCGATGTTTCAGGACACACCGTACACTTCTCCAGAGTGGCTGTTGGCAATTTACATCCCGCCCATCAGCGTAGCAAGGCTGCCATTTCTCCATGGCCTGTCCTGCATTTCTGGTTTTGACACTTTTTGCAGCATGGCCCTTTTGACCGATGGGAAGCGAGACCTCTTTGTAGCGCTGATTTGCCTTTCCAGGTTGCTTGGTTGGCCAAAAAGGGCGTATGCGTTTTTTCCTGAATATATTCAGGAAAAAACGCATACGCCCTTTTTGGCCAAGGGCATCATTGTCGACGTTTTGCCGCTTTTCATGTGCTTTAAAGGCGATTCGAATCTACCTCCTGAAATCTGTTTCCTGCAATTCTGCCTTGCTTTCAAATCCTCTTCGTTGCCTTCCCTCAATATATCTGTGGATGAGAGTTATCATTTATAACTCTGCGGGTTTGTGAATTGCAGTGTCCCTGAGCTCCATTTTTCAACTCGCTTTTTTGGGAGCTGGCCGCAAAAGCGCGGGATTGCCTCAGGCCCTATTCTGGTTCCTGGCGGCAGGCTGAGCCTGTGGTTAATTCTTCTTCCTGATGGGAAAATAGAGTGACCTGTGCCTGTCCCAACACCTAGATCTAGTCTCTCATTGGTTGCCCCTCTTCCCGTTCATCCTCAGGACAAATTGCAACCTGTAGGGAACAGGAGCTTAAAGGTGCTGATTCTCCAAGTAGGGAGATTTCTAGTAAAGTAGCTGGAAAGGCGAACCCGAGCACAAGGAGATGAGAAATTGGGTGCGTTTTAGAAACCTTTCAAAATCACACGGTGTACCATCTTCTGGGTTTCTCATGCATGTTTTCGATGTAGGAAGATGCCCTTGAACCTGGAGATTTGGGACCCATGGGATGGGTACCACGCAGTACTACTTTAAAGGGTCTGAGTTTGCTCACCCAACCTCACCCAACCTCTCAGCCCCAAGAGTGTCCACCCTTATGTCTCATCCAGGTGTGGGTCTAGATATGGTCAATCCAGGTTGCATCACAGCTCCTGAACGAATTTTTTAAGAATTTCTCTCTCTTTCACTGTCTTTGTTTTACAGGTTTTTAAAAGTAATTTATTTTTATAATGGGGTTTAGCTGCTTTTCACGGCTGTGTTTATGCAGCTTTACACCCACTTGACACACTTCCAGAGAGATATCAATACATAGGTTTTACGATTCTTACTAGTCACATATATTCTTGTGCGGTGAATAGGGGTTGTTGAGTCCAGTTCACTGAGCAAGGAGTACGTCTTGTCTATTACATATTGGGTGTATGGAACGGTATCTGAGCGAATTTGAACCCCTTGTTTTATGCATCACCCCACCTCACCTTTCCCGTTAAGCAGCCATAGTGTGTTTTCTAAACGTGTGACTCTGTTCTGTTTTGTAATTCAGTTCAAGTGTAGCGGTTTTTACATTCCCTCTATAAGTGATAGCTTATGATAAGTGTCTTTTTCTGTGTGACTTATTTCACTTAGAATCGTCATACCTAAATCCACTCATCTTGCTTCTACTAGCCTTATGACATTGATTTCATGTCTGAGTGATATTCCTTTGTACATAAGGACCACAACTTCTTTATCCATTTTTCTCTTTCCTGGGATATTTAAGGTGTCATGAAGTGGAGGTTCTTGTCAACATAGCAGCCCTAAACATTGGGGTGCCTGTGTCTTGCTGATTTTTAGTTTTCCCAATTTATACGCCCATGAGTGGACGTGCCCTATGCTCCCTAAGCTGTGTTTTTTCGATGTTTCAGGACACACCGTACACTTCTCTAGAGTGGCTGTTGGCAATTTACATCCCGCCCATCAGCGTAGCAAGGCTGCCATTTCTCCATGGCCTGTCCTGCATTTCTGGTTTTGACACTTTTTGCAGCATGGCCCTTTTGACCGATGGGAAGCGAGACCTCTTTGTAGCGCTGATTTGCCTTTCCAGGTTGCTTGGTTGGCCAAAAAGGGCGTATGCGTTTTTTCCTGAATATATTCAGGAAAAAACGCATACGCCCTTTTTGGCCAAGGGCATCATTGTCGACGTTTTGCCGCTTTTCATGTGCTTTAAAGGCGATTCGAATCTACCTCCTGAAATCTGCTTCCTGCAATTCTGCCTTGCTTTCAAATCCTCTTCGTTGCCTTCCCTCAATATATCTGTGGATGAGAGTTATCATTTATAACTCTGCGGGTTTGTGAATTGCAGTGTCCCTGAGCTCCATTTTTCAACTCGCTTTTTTGGGAGCTGGCCACAAAAGCGCGAGATTGCCTCCGGCCTTATTCTGGTTCCTGGCGGCAGGCTGAGCCTGTGGTTAATTCTTCTTCCTGATGGGAAAATAGAGTGACCTGTGCCTCTACCAACACCTAGATCTAGTCTCTCATTGGTTGCCCCTCTTCCCGTTCATCCTCAGGACAAATTGCAACCTGTAGGGAACAGAAGCTTAAAGGTGCTGATTCTCCAAGTAGGGAGATTGCTAGTAAAGTAGCTGGAAAGGCGAACCCTAGCACAAGGAGATGAGAAATGGGGTGCGTTTTAGAAACCTTTCAAAATCACACGGTGTACCATCTTCTGGGTTTCTCATGCATGATTTCGATGTAGGAAGATGCCCTTGAACCTGGAGATTTGGGACCCATGGGATGGGTACCACGCAGTATTACTTTAAAGGGTCTGAGTTTGCTCTCCCAACCTCACCCAACCTCTCAGCCCCAAGAGTGTCCACCCTTATGTCTCATCCAGGTGTGGGTCTAGATATGGTCAATCCAGGTTGCATCACAGCCCCTGAACGAATTTTGTAAGAATTTCTCTCTCTTTCACTGTCTTTGTTTTACGGGTTTTTAAAAGTAATTTATTTTTATAATGGGGTTTAGCTGCTTTTCACGGCTGTGTTTATGCGGCTTTACACCCACTTGACTCACTTCCAGAGAGATATCAATACATAGGTTTTACGATTCTTACTAGTCACATATATTCTTGTGCGGTGAATAGGGTGTGTTGAGTCCAGTTCACTGAGCAAGGAGTAGGTCTTGTCTATTACATATTGGGTGTATGGAACAGTATCTGAGCGAATTTGAAACCCTTGTTTTATGCATCACCCCACCTCACCTTTCCCGTTAAGCAGCCATAGTGTGTTTTCTAAACGTGTGACTCTGTTCTGTTTTGTAATTCAGTTCAAGTGTAGCGGTTTTTACATTCCCTCTATAAGTGATATCTTATGATAAGTGTCTTTTTCTGTGTGACTTATTTCACTTAGAATCGTCATACCTAAATCCACTCATCTTGCTTCTACTAGCCTTATGACATTGATTTCATGTCTGAGTGATATTCCATTGTACATAAGGACCACAACTTCTTTATCCATTTTTCTCTTTCCTGGGATATTTAAGGTGTCATGAAGTGGAGGTTCTTGTCAACATAGCAGCCCTAAACATTGGGGTGCCTGTGTCTTGCTGATTTTTAGTTTTCCCAATTTATACGCCCATGAGTGGACGTGCCCTATGCTCCCTAAGCTGTGTTTTTTCGATGTTTCAGGACACATCGTACACTTCTCCAGAGTGGCTTTTGGCAATTTACATCCCGCCCATCAGCGTAGCAAGGCTGCCATTTCTCCATGGCCTGTACTGCATTTCTGGTTTTGACACTTTTTGCAGCATGGCCCTTTTGACCGATGGGAAGCGAGACTTCTTTGTAGCGCTGATTTGCCTTTCCAGGTTGCTTGGTTGGCCAAAAAGGGCGTATGCGTTTTTTCCTGAATATATTCAGGAAAAAACGCATACGCCCTTTTTGGCCAAGGGCATCATTGTCGACGTTTTGCCGCTTTTCATGTGCTTTAAAGGCCATTCGTATCTACCTCCTGAAATCTCTTTCCTGTAATTCTGCCTTGCTTTCAAATCCTCTTCGTTGCCTTCCCTCAATATATCTGTGGATGAGAGTTATCATTTATAACTCTGCGGGTTTGTGAATTGCAGTGTCCCTGAGCTCCATTTTTCAACTCGCTTTTTTGGGAGCTGGCCGCAAAAGCGCGGGATTGCCTCAGGCCCTATTCTGGTTCCTGGAGGCAGGCAGAGCCTGTGGTTAATTCTTCTTCCTGATGGGAAAATAGAGTGACCTGTGCCTGTCCCAACACCTAGATCTAGTCTCTCATTGGTTGCCCCTCTTCCCGTTCATCCTCAGGACAAATTGCAACCTGTAGGGAACAGGAGCTTAAAGGTGCTGATTCTCCAAGTAGGGAGATTGCTAGTAAAGCAGCTGGAAAGGCGAACCCGAGCACAAGGAGATGAGAAATTGGGTGCGTTTTAGAAACCTTTCAAAATCACACGGTGCACCATCTTCTGGGTTTCTCATGCATGTTTTCGATGTAGGAAGATGCCCTTGAACCTGGAGATTTGGGACCCATGGGATGGGTACCACACAGTATTACTTTAAAGGGTCTGCGTTTGCTCACCCAACCTCACCCAACCTCTAAGCCCCAAGAGTGTCCACCCTTATGTCTCATCCAGCTGTGGGTCTAGATATGGTCAATCCAGGTTGCATCACAGCCTCTGAACGAATTTTGTAAGAATTTCTCTCTCTTTCACTGTCTTTGTTTTACGGGTTTTTAAAAGTAATTTATTTTTATAATGGGGTTTAGCTGCTTTTCACGGCTGTGTTTATGCAGCTTTACACCCGCTTGACACACTTCCAGAGAGATATCAATACATAGGTTTTACGATTCTTACTAGTCACATATATTCTTGTGCGGTGAATAGGGGTTGTTGAGTCCAGTTCACTGAGCAAGGAGTAGGTCTTGTCTATTACATATTGGGTGTATGGAACAGTATCTGAGCGAATTTGAAACCCTTGTTTTATGCATCACCCCACCTCACCTTTCCCGTTAAGCAGCCATAGTGTGTTTTCTAAACGTGTGACTCTGTTCTGTTTTGTAATTCAGTTCAAGTGTAGCGGTTTTTACATTCCCTCTATAAGTGATATCTTATGATAAGTGTCTTTTTCTGTGTGACTTATTTCACTTAGAATCGTCATACCTAAATCCACTCATCTTGCTTCTACTAGCCTTATGACATTGATTTCATGTCTGAGTGATATTCCTTTGTACATAAGGACCACAACTTCTTTATCCATTTTTCTCTTTCCTGGGATATTTAAGGTGTCATGAAGTGGAGGTTCTTGTCAACATAGCAGCCCTAAACATTGGGGTGCCTGTGTCTTGCTGATTTTTAGTTTTCCCAATTTATACGCCCATGAGTGGACGTGCCCTATGCTCCCTAAGCTGTGTTTTTTCGATGTTTCAGGACACACCGTACACTTCTCTAGAGTGGCTGTTGGCAATTTACATCCCGCCCATCAGCGTAGCAAGGCTGCCATTTCTCCATGGCCTGTCCTGCATTTCTGGTTTTGACACTTTTTGCAGCATGGCCCTTTTGACCGATGGGAAGCGAGACCTCTTTGTAGCGCTGATTTGCCTTTCCAGGTTGCTTGGTTGGCCAAAAAGGGCGTATGCGTTTTTTCCTGAATATATTCAGGAAAAAACGCATACGCCCTTTTTGGCCAAGGGCATCATTGTCGACGTTTTGCCGCTTTTCATGTGCTTTAAAGGCGATTCGAATCTACCTCCTGAAATCTGCTTCCTGCAATTCTGCCTTGCTTTCAAATCCTCTTCGTTGCCTTCCCTCAATATATCTGTGGATGAGAGTTATCATTTATAACTCTGCGGGTTTGTGAATTGCAGTGTCCCTGAGTTCCATTTTTCAACTCGCTTTTTTGGGAGCTGGCCACAAAAGCGCGAGATTGCCTCAGGCCTTATTCTGGTTCCTGGCGGCAGGCTGAGCCTGTGGTTAATTCTTCTTCCTGATGGGAAAATAGAGTGACCTGTGCCTCTACCAACACCTAGATCTAGTCTCTCATTGGTTGCCCCTCTTCCCGTTCATCCTCAGGACAAATTGCAACCTGTAGGGAACAGGAGCTTAAAGGTGCTGATTCTCCAAGTAGGGAGATTGCTAGTAAAGTAGCTGGAAAGGCGAACCCGAGCACAAGGAGATGAGAAATGGGGTGCGTTTTAGAAACCTTTCAAAATCACACGGTGTACCATCTTCTGGGTTTCTCATGCATGTTTTCGATGTAGGAAGATGCCCTTGAACCTGGAGATTTGGGACCCATGGGATGGGTACCACGCAGTATTACTTTAAAGGGTCTGAGTTTGCTCTCCCAACCTCACCCAACCTCTCAGCCCCAAGAGTGTCCACCCTTATGTCTCATCCAGGTGTGGGTCTAGATATGGTCAATCCAGGTTGCATCACAGCCCCTGAACGAATTTTGTAAGAATTTCTCTCTCTTTCACTGTCTTTGTTTTACGGGTTTTTAAAAGTAATTTATTTTTATAATGGGGTTTAGCTGCTTTTCACGGCTGTGTTTATGCGGCTTTACACCCACTTGGCTCACTTCCAGAGAGATATCAATACATAGGTTTTACGATTCTTACTAGTCACATATATTCTTGTGCGGTGAATAGGGGGTGTTGAGTCCAGTTCACTGAGCAAGGAGTAGGTCTTGTCTATTACATATTGGGTGTATGGAACGGTATCTGAGCGAATTTGAAACCCTTGTTTTATGCATCACCCCACCTCACCTTTCCCGTTAAGCAGCCATAGTGTGTTTTCTAAACGTGTGACTCTGTTCTGTTTTGTAATTCAGTTCAAGTGTAGCGGTTTTTACATTCCCTCTATAAGTGATATCTTATGATAAGTGTCTTTTTCTGTGTGACTTATTTCACTTAGAATCGTCATACCTAAATCCACTCATCTTGCTTCTACTAGCCTTATGACATTGATTTCATGTCTGAGTGATATTCCTTTGTACATAAGGACCACAACTTCTTTATCCATTTTTCTCTTTCCTGGGATATTTAAGGTGTCATGAAGTGGAGGTTCTTGTCAACATAGCAGCCCTAAACATTGGGGTGCCTGTGTCTTGCTGATTTTTAGTTTTCCCAATTTATACGCCCATGAGTGGACGTGCCCTATGCTCCCTAAGCTGTGTTTTTTCGATGTTTCAGGACACACCGTACACTTCTCCAGAGTGGCTTTTGGCAATTTACATCCCGCCCATCAGCGTAGAAAGGCTGCCATTTCTCCATGGCCTGTCCTGCATTTCTGGTTTTGACACTTTTTGCAGCATGGCCCTTTTGACCGATGGGAAGCGAGACTTCTTTGTAGCGCTGATTTGCCTTTCCAGGTTGCTTGGTTGGCCAAAAAGGGCGTATGCGTTTTTTCCTGAATATATTCAGGAAAAAACGCATACGCCCTTTTTGGCCAAGGGCATCATTGTCGACGTTTTGCCGCTTTTCATGTGCTTTAAAGGCCATTCGAATCTACCTCCTGAAATCTCTTTCCTGCAATTCTGCCTTGCTTTCAAATCCTCTTCGTTGCCTTCCCTCAATATATCTGTGGATGAGAGTTATCATTTATAACTCTGCGGGTTTGTGAATTGCAGTGTCCCTGAGCTCCATTTTTCAACTCGCTTTTTTGGGAGCTGGCCGCAAAAGCGCGGGATTGCCTCAGGCCCTATTCTGGTTCCTGGAGGCAGGCAGAGCCTGTGGTTAATTCTTCTTCCTGATGGGAAAATAGAGTGACCTGTGCCTGTCCCAACACCTAGATCTAGTCTCTCATTGGTTGCCCCTCTTCCCGTTCATCCTCAGGACAAATTGCAACCTGTAGGGAACAGGAGCTTAAAGGTGCTGATTCTCCAAGTAGGGAGATTGCTAGTAAAGTAGCTGGAAAGGCGAACCCGAGCACAAGGAGATGAGAAATTGGGTGCGTTTTAGAAACCTTTCAAAATCACACGGTGCACCATCTTCTGGGTTTCTCATGCATGTTTTCGATGTAGGAAGATGCCCTTGAACCTGGAGATTTGGGACCCATGGGATGGGTACCACACAGTATTACTTTAAAGGGTCTGCGTTTGCTCACCCAACCTCACCCAACCTCTAAGCCCCAAGAGTGTCCACCCTTATGTCTCATCCAGCTGTGGGTCTAGATATGGTCAATCCAGGTTGCATCACAGCCTCTGAACGAATTTTGTAAGAATTTCTCTCTCTTTCACTGTCTTTGTTTTACGGGTTTTTAAAAGTAATTTATTTTTATAATGGGGTTTAGCTGCTTTTCACGGCTGTGTTTATGCAGCTTTACACCCACTTGACACACTTCCAGAGAGATATCAATACATAGGTTTTACGATTCTTACTAGTCACATATATTCTTGTGCGGTGAATAGGGGTTGTTGAGTCCAGTTCACTGAGCAAGGAGTAGGTCTTGTCTATTACATATTGGGTGTATGGAACAGTATCTGAGCGAATTTGAAACCCTTGTTTTATGCATCACCCCACCTCACCTTTCCCGTTAAGCAGCCATAGTGTGTTTTCTAAACGTGTGACTCTGTTCTGTTTTGTAATTCAGTTCAAGTGTAGCGGTTTTTACATTCCCTCTATAAGTGATATCTTATGATAAGTGTCTTTTTCTGTGTGACTTATTTCACTTAGAATCGTCATACCTAAATCCACTCATCTTGCTTCTACTAGCCTTATGACATTGATTTCATGTCTGAGTGATATTCCTTTGTACATAAGGACCACAACTTCTTTATCCATTTTTCTCTTTCCTGGGATATTTAAGGTGTCATGAAGTGGAGGTTCTTGTCAACATAGCAGCCCTAAACATTGGGGTGCCTGTGTCTTGCTGATTTTTAGTTTTCCCAATTTATACGCCCATGAGTGGACGTGCCCTATGCTCCCTAAGCTGTGTTTTTTCGATGTTTCAGGACACACCGTACACTTCTCTAGAGTGGCTGTTGGCAATTTACATCCCGCCCATCAGCGTAGCAAGGCTGCCATTTCTCCATGGCCTGTCCTGCATTTCTGGTTTTGACACTTTTTGCAGCATGGCCCTTTTGACCGATGGGAAGCGAGACCTCTTTGTAGCGCTGATTTGCCTTTCCAGGTTGCTTGGTTGGCCAAAAAGGGCGTATGCGTTTTTTCCTGAATATATTCAGGAAAAAACGCATACGCCCTTTTTAGCCAAGGGCATCACTGTCGACGGTTTCCCACTTTTCATGTGCTTTAAAGGCCATTCGAATCTACCTCCTGAAACCTGTTTCCTGCAATTCGGCCTTGCTTTCAAATCCTCTTCGTTGCCTTCCCTCAATATATCTGTGGATGAGAGTTATCATTTATAACTCTGCAGGTTTGTGAATTGCAGTGCCCCTGAGCTCCATTTTTCAACTCGCTTTTTTGGGAGCTGGCCGCAAAAGCACGGGATTGACTCAGGCCCTATTCTGGTTCCCGGCGGCAGGCTGAGCCTGTGTTTAATTCTTCTTCCTGATGGGAAATTAGAGTGACCTGTGCCTGTCCCAACACCTAGATCTAGTCTCTCATTTGTTGCCCCTCTTCCCGTTCATCCTCAGGACAAATTGCAACCTGTAGGGAACAGGAGCTTAAAGGTGCTGATTCTCCAAGTAGGGAGATTGCTAGTAAAGTAGCTGGAAAGGCGAACCCGAGCACAAGGAGATGAGAAATTGGGTGCGTTTTAGAAACCTTTCAAAATCACACGGTGTACCATCTTCTGGGTTTCTCATGCATGTTTTCGATGTAGGAAGATGCCCTTGAACCTGGAGATTTGGGACCCATGGGATGGGTACCACACAGTATTACTTTAAAGGATCTGCGTTTGCTCACCCAACCTCACCCAACCTCTAAGCCCCAAGAGTGTCCACCCTTATGTCTCATCCAGCTGTGGGTCTAGATATGGTCAATCCAGGTTGCATCACAGCCTCTGAACGAATTTTGTAAGAATTTCTCTCTCTTTCACTGTCTTTGTTTTACGGGTTTTTAAAAGTAATTTATTTTTATAATGGGGTTTAGCTGCTTTTCACGGCTGTGTTTATGCGGCTTTACACCCACTTGACTCACTTCCAGACAGATATCAATATATAGGTTTTAAGATTCTTACTAGTCACATATATTCTTGTGCGGTGAATAGGGGGTGTTGAGTCCAGTTCACTGAGCAAGGAGTAGGTCTTGTCTATTACATATTGGGTGTATGGAACGGTATCTGAGCGAATTTGAACCCCTTGTTTTATGCATCACCCCACCTCACCTTTCCCGTTAAGCAGCCATAGTGTGTTTTCTAAACGTGTGACTCTGTTCTGTTTTGTAATTCAGTTCAAGTGTAGCGGTTTTTACATTCCCTCTATAAGTGATATCTTATGATAAGTGTCTTTTTCTGTGTGACTTATTTCACTTAGAATCGTCATACCTAAATCCACTCATCTTGCTTCTACTAGCCTTATGACATTGATTTCATGTCTGAGTGATATTCCTTTGTACATAAGGACCACAACTTCTTTATCCATTTTTCTCTTTCCTGGGATATTTAAGGTGTCATGAAGTGGAGGTTCTTGTCAACATAGCAGCCCTAAACATTGGGGTGCCTGTGTCTTGCTGATTTTTAGTTTTCCCAATTTATACGCCCATGAGTGGACGTGCCCTATGCTCCCTAAGCTGTGTTTTTTCGATGTTTCAGGACACACCGTACACTTCTCCAGAGTGGCTGTTGGCAATTTACATCCCGCCCATCAGCGTAGCAAGGCTGCCATTTCTCCATGGCCTGTCCTGCATTTCTGGTTTTGACACTTTTTGCAGCATGGCCCTTTTGACCGATGGGAAGCGAGACCTCTTTGTAGCGCTGATTTGCCTTTCCAGGTTGCTTGGTTGGCCAAAAAGGGCGTATGCGTTTTTTCCTGAATATATTCAGGAAAAAACGCATACGCCCTTTTTGGCCAAGGGCATCATTGTCGACGTTTTGCCGCTTTTCATGTGCTTTAAAGGCGATTCGAATCTACCTCCTGAAATCTGCTTCCTGCAATTCTGCCTTGCTTTCAAATCCTCTTCGTTGCCTTCCCTCAATATATCTGTGGATGAGAGTTATCATTTATAACTCTGCGGGTTTGTGAATTGCAGTGTCCCTGAGCTCCATTTTTCAACTCGCTTTTTTGGGAGCTGGCCACAAAAGCCCGAGATTGCCTCAGGCCTTATTCTGGTTCCTGGCGGCAGGCTGAGCCTGTGGTTAATTCTTCTTCCTGATGGGAAAATAGAGTGACCTGTGCCTGTCCCAACACCTAGATCTAGTCTCTCATTGGTTGCCCCTCTTCCCGTTCATCCTCAGGACAAATTGCAACCTGTAGGGAACAGAAGCTTAAAGGTGCTGATTCTCCAAGTAGGGAGATTGCTAGTAAAGTAGCTGGAAAGGCGAACCCTAGCACAAGGAGATGAGAAATGGGGTGCGTTTTAGAAACCTTTCAAAATCACACTGTGTACCATCTTCTGGGTTTCTCATGCATGTTTTCGATGTAGGAAGATGCCCTTGAACCTGGAGATTTGGGACCCATGGATTGGGTACCACGCAGTATTACTTTAAAGGGTCTGAGTTTGCTCTCCCAACCTCACCCAACCTCTCAGCCCCAAGAGTGTCCACCCTTATGTCTCATCCAGGTGTGGGTCTAGATATGGTCAATCCAGGTTGCATCACAGCCCCTGAACAAATTTTGTAAGAATTTCTCTCTCTTTCACTGTCTTTGTTTTACGGGTTTTTAAAAGTAATTTATTTTTATAATGGGGTTTAGCTGCTTTTCACGGCTGTGTTTATGCGGCTTTACACCCACTTGGCTCACTTCCAGAGAGATATCAATACATAGGTTTTACGATTCTTACTAGTCAGATATATTCTTGTGCGGTGAATAGGGGGTGTTGAGTCCAGTTCACTGAGCAAGGAGTAGGTCTTGTCTATTACATATTGGGTGTATGGAACGGTATCTGAGCGAATTTGAACCCCTTGTTTTATGCATCACCCCACCTCACCTTTCCCGTTAAGCAGCCATAGTGTGTTTTCTAAACGTGTGACTCTGTTCTGTTTTGTAATTCAGTTCAGGTGTAGCGGTTTTTACATTCCCTCTATAAGTGATATCTTATGATAAGTGTCTTTTTCTGTGTGACTTATTTCACTTAGAATCGTCATACCTAAATCCACTCATCTTGCTTCTACTAGCCTTATGACATTGATTTCATGTCTGAGTGATATTCCTTTGTACATAAGGACCACAACTTCTTTATCCATTTTTCTCTTTCCTGGGATATTTAAGGTGTCATGAAGTGGAGGTTCTTGTCAACATAGCAGCCCTAAACATTGGGGTGCCTGTGTCTTGCTGATTTTTAGTTTTCCCAATTTATACGCCCATGAGTGGACGTGCCCTATGCTCCCTAAGCTGTGTTTTTTCGATGTTTCAGGACACACCGTACACTTCTCTAGAGTGGCTGTTGGCAATTTACATCCCGCCCATCAGCGTAGCAAGGCTGCCATTTCTCCATGGCCTGTCCTGCATTTCTGGTTTTGACACTTTTTGCAGCATGGCCCTTTTGACCGATGGGAAGCGAGACCTCTTTGTAGCGCTGATTTGACTTTCCAGGTTGCTTGGTTGGCCAAAAAGGGCGTATGCGTTTTTTCCTGAATATATTCAGGAAAAAACGCATACGCCATTTTTGGCCAAGGGCATCATTGTCGACGTTTTGCCGCTTTTCATGTGCTTTAAAGGCGATTCGAATCTACCTCCTGAAATCTGCTTCCTGCAATTCTGCCTTGCTTTCAAATCCTCTTCGTTGCCTTCCCTCAATATATCTGTGGATGAGAGTTATCATTTATAACTCTGCGGGTTTGTGAATTGCAGTGTCCCTGAGCTCCATTTTTCAACTCGCTTTTTTGGGAGCTGGCCACAAAAGCGCGAGATTGCCTCAGGCCTTATTCTGGTTCCTGGCGGCAGGCTGAGCCTGTGGTTAATTCTTCTTCCTGATGGGAAAATAGAGTGACCTGTGCCTCTACCAACACCTAGATCTAGTCTCTCATTGGTTGCCCCTCTTCCCGTTCATCCTCAGGACAAATTGCAACCTGTAGGGAACAGAAGCTTAAAGGTGCTGATTCTCCAAGTAGGGAGATTGCTAGTAAAGTAGCTGGAAAGGCGAACCCTAGCACAAGGAGATGAGAAATGGGGTGCGTTTTAGAAACCTTTCAAAATCACACGGTGTACCATCTTCTGGGTTTCTCATGCATGTTTTCGATGTAGGAAGATGCCCTTGAACCTGGAGATTTGGGACCCATGGGATGGGTACCACGCAGTATTACTTTAAAGGGTCTGAGTTTGCTCTCCCAACCTCACCCAACCTCTCAGCCCCAAGAGTGTCCACCCTTATGTCTCATCCAGGTGTGGGTCTAGATATGGTCAATCCAGGTTGCATCACAGCCCCTGAACGAATTTTGTAAGAATTTCTCTCTCTTTCACTGTCTTTGTTTTACGGGTTTTTAAAAGTAATTTATTTTTATAATGGGGTTTAGCTGCTTTTCACGGCTGTGTTTATGCGGCTTTACACCCACTTGACTCACTTCCAGAGAGATATCAATACATAGGTTTTACGATTCTTACTAGTCACATATATTCTTGTGCGGTGAATAGGGGGTGTTGAGTCCAGTTCACTGAGCAAGGAGTAGGTCTTGTCTATTACATATTGGGTGTATGGAACAGTATCTGAGCGAATTTGAAACCCTTGTTTTATGCATCACCCCACCTCACCTTTCCCGTTAAGCAGCCATAGTGTGTTTTCTAAACGTGTGACTCTGTTCTGTTTTGTAATTCAGTTCAAGTGTAGCGGTTTTTACATTCCCTCTATAAGTGATATCTTATGATAAGTGTCTTTTTCTGTGTGACTTATTTCACTTAGAATCGTCATACCTAAATCCACTCATCTTGCTTCTACTAGCCTTATGACATTGATTTCATGTCTGAGTGATATTCCTTTGTACATAAGGACCACAACTTCTTTATCCATTTTTCTCTTTCCTGGGATATTTAAGGTGTCATGAAGTGGAGGTTCTTGTCAACATAGCAGCCCTAAACATTGGGGTGCCTGTGTCTTGCTGATTTTTAGTTTTCCCAATTTATACGCCCATGAGTGGACGTGCCCTATGCTCCCTAAGCTGTGTTTTTTCGATGTTTCAGGACACACCGTACACTTCTCTAGAGTGGCTGTTGGCAATTTACATCCCGCCCATCAGCGTAGCAAGGCTGCCATTTCTCCATGGCCTGTCCTGCATTTCTGGTTTTGACACTTTTTGCAGCATGGCCCTTTTGACCGATGGGAAGCGAGACCTCTTTGTAGCGCTGATTTGCCTTTCCAGGTTGCTTGGTTGGCCAAAAAGGGCGTATGCGTTTTTTCCTGAATATATTCAGGAAAAAACGCATACGCCCTTTTTGGCCAAGGGCATCATTGTCGACGTTTTGCCGCTTTTCATGTGCTTTAAAGGCGATTCGAATCTACCTCCTGAAATCTGCTTCCTGCAATTCTGCCTTGCTTTCAAATCCTCTTCGTTGCCTTCCCTCAATATATCTGTGGATGAGAGTTATCATTTATAACTCTGCGGGTTTGTGAATTGCAGTGTCCCTGAGCTCCATTTTTCAACTCGCTTTTTTGGGAGCTGGCCACAAAAGCGCGAGATTGCCTCAGGCCTTATTCTGGTTCCTGGCGGCAGGCTGAGCCTGTGGTTAATTCTTCTTCCTGATGGGAAAATAGAGTGACCTGTGCCTCTACCAACACCTAGATCTAGTCTCTCATTGGTTGCCCCTCTTCCCGTTCATCCTCAGGACAAATTGCAACCTGTAGGGAACAGGAGCTTAAAGGTGCTGATTCTCCAAGTAGGGAGATTGCTAGTAAAGTAGCTGGAAAGGCGAACCCTAGCACAAGGAGATGAGAAATGGGGTGCGTTTTAGAAACCTTTAAAAATCACACGGTGTACCATCTTCTGGGTTTCTCATGCATGTTTTCGATGTAGGAAGATGCCCTTGAACCTGGAGATTTGGGACCCATGGGATGGGTACCACGCAGTATTACTTTAAAGGGTCTGAGTTTGCTCTCCCAACCTCACCCAACCTCTCAGCCCCAAGAGTGTCCACCCTTATGTCTCATCCAGGTGTGGGTCTAGATATGGTCAATCCAGGTTGCATCACAGCCCCTGAACGAATTTTGTAAGAATTTCTCTCTCTTTCACTGTCTTTGTTTTACGGGTTTTTAAAAGTAATTTATTTTTATAATGGGGTTTAGCTGCTTTTCACGGCTGTGTTTATGCGGCTTTACACCCACTTGACTCACTTCCAGAGAGATATCAATACATAGGTTTTACGATTCTTACTAGTCACATATATTCTTGTGCGGTGAATAGGGGGTGTTGAGTCCAGTTCACTGAGCAAGGAGTAGGTCTTGTCTATTACATATTGGGTGTATGGAACAGTATCTGAGCGAATTTGAAACCCTTGTTTTATGCATCACCCCACCTCACCTTTCCCGTTAAGCAGCCATAGTGTGTTTTCTAAACGTGTGACTCTGTTCTGTTTTGTAATTCAGTTCAAGTGTAGCGGTTTTTACATTCCCTCTATAAGTGATATCTTATGATAAGTGTCTTTTTCTGTGTGACTTATTTCACTTAGAATCGTCATACCTAAATCCACTCATCTTGCTTCTACTAGCCTTATGACATTGATTTCATGTCTGAGTGATATTCCATTGTACATAAGGACCACAACTTCTTTATCCATTTTTCTCTTTCCTGGGATATTTAAGGTGTCATGAAGTGGAGGTTCTTGTCAACATAGCAGCCCTAAACATTGGGGTGCCTGTGTCTTGCTGATTTTTAGTTTTCCCAATTTATACGCCCATGAGTGGACGTGCCCTATGCTCCCTAAGCTGTGTTTTTTCGATGTTTCAGGACACACCGTACACTTCTCCAGAGTGGCTTTTGGCAATTTACATCCCGCCCATCAGCGTAGCAAGGCTGCCATTTCTCCATGGCCTGTCCTGCATTTCTGGTTTTGACACTTTTTGCAGCATGGCCCTTTTGACCGATGGGAAGCGAGACTTCTTTGTAGCGCTGATTTGCCTTTCCAGGTTGCTTGGTTGGCCAAAAAGGGCGTATGCGTTTTTTCCTGAATATATTCAGGAAAAAACGCATACGCCCTTTTTGGCCAAGGGCATCATTGTCGACGTTTTGCCGCTTTTCATGTGCTTTAAAGGCCATTCGAATCTACCTCCTGAAATCTCTTTCCTGCAATTCTGCCTTGCTTTCAAATCCTCTTCGTTGCCTTCCCTCAATATATCTGTGGATGAGAGTTATCATTTATAACTCTGCGGGTTTGTGAATTGCAGTGTCCCTGAGCTCCATTTTTCAACTCGCTTTTTTGGGAGCTGGCCGCAAAAGCGCGGGATTGCCTCAGGCCCTATTCTGGTTCCTGGAGGCAGGCAGAGCCTGTGGTTAATTCTTCTTCCTGATGGGAAAATAGAGTGACCTGTGCCTGTCCCAACACCTAGATCTAGTCTCTCATTGGTTGCCCCTCTTCCCGTTCATCCTCAGGACAAATTGCAACCTGTAGGGAACAGGAGCTTAAAGGTGCTGATTCTCCAAGTAGGGAGATTGCTAGTAAAGTAGCTGGAAAGGCGAACCCGAGCACAAGGAGATGAGAAATTGGGTGCGTTTTAGAAACCTTTCAAAATCACACGGTGCACCATCTTCTGGGTTTCTCATGCATGTTTTCGATGTAGGAAGATGCCCTTGAACCTGGAGATTTGGGACCCATGGGATGGGTACCACACAGTATTACTTTAAAGGGTCTGCGTTTGCTCACCCAACCTCACCCAACCTCTAAGCCCCAAGAGTGTCCACCCTTATGTCTCATCCAGCTGTGGGTCTAGATATGGTCAATCCAGGTTGCATCACAGCCTCTGAACGAATTTTGTAAGAATTTCTCTCTCTTTCACTGTCTTTGTTTTACGGGTTTTTAAAAGTAATTTATTTTTATAATGGGGTTTAGCTGCTTTTCACGGCTGTGTTTATGCAGCTTTACACCCACTTGACACACTTCCAGAGAAATATCAATACATAGGTTTTACGATTCTTACTAGTCACATATATTCTTGTGCGGTGAATAGGGGTTGTTGAGTCCAGTTCACTGAGCAAGGAGTAGGTCTTGTCTATTACATATTGGGTGTATGGAACAGTATCTGAGCGAATTTGAAACCCTTGTTTTATGCATCACCCCACCTCACCTTTCCCGTTAAGCAGCCATAGTGTGTTTTCTAAACGTGTGACTCTGTTCTGTTTTGTAATTCAGTTCAAGTGTAGCGGTTTTTACATTCCCTCTATAAGTGATATCTTATGATAAGTGTCTTTTTCTGTGTGACTTATTTCACTTAGAATCGTCATACCTAAATCCACTCATCTTGCTTCTACTAGCCTTATGACATTGATTTCATGTCTGAGTGATATTCCTTTGTACATAAGGACCACAACTTCTTTATCCATTTTTCTCTTTCCTGGGATATTTAAGGTGTCATGAAGTGGAGGTTCTTGTCAACATAGCAGCCCTAAACATTGGGGTGCCTGTGTCTTGCTGATTTTTAGTTTTCCCAATTTATACGCCCATGAGTGGACGTGCCCTATGCTCCCTAAGCTGTGTTTTTTCGATGTTTCAGGACACACCGTACACTTCTCTAGAGTGGCTGTTGGCAATTTACATCCCGCCCATCAGCGTAGCAAGGCTGCCATTTCTCCATGGCCTGTCCTGCATTTCTGGTTTTGACACTTTTTGCAGCATGGCCCTTTTGACCGATGGGAAGCGAGACCTCTTTGTAGCGCTGATTTGCCTTTCCAGGTTGCTTGGTTGGCCAAAAAGGGCGTATGCGTTTTTTCCTGAATATATTCAGGAAAAAACGCATACGCCCTTTTTAGCCAAGGGCATCACTGTCGACGGTTTCCCACTTTTCATGTGCTTTAAAGGCCATTCGAATCTACCTCCTGAAACCTGTTTCCTGCAATTCGGCCTTGCTTTCAAATCCTCTTCGTTGCCTTCCCTCAATATATCTGTGGATGAGAGTTATCATTTATAACTCTGCAGGTTTGTGAATTGCAGTGCCCCTGAGCTCCATTTTTCAACTCGCTTTTTTGGGAGCTGGCCGCAAAAGCACGGGATTGCCTCAGGCCCTATTCTGGTTCCCGGCGGCAGGCTGAGCCTGTGTTTAATTCTTCTTCCTGATGGGAAATTAGAGTGACCTGTGCCTGTCCCAACACCTAGATCTAGTCTCTCATTTGTTGCCCCTCTTCCCGTTCATCCTCAGGACAAATTGCAACCTGTAGGGAACAGGAGCTTAAAGGTGCTGATTCTCCAAGTAGGGAGATTGCTAGTAAAGTAGCTGGAAAGGCGAACCCGAGCACAAGGAGATGAGAAATTGGGTGCGTTTTAGAAACCTTTCAAAATCACACGGTGTACCATCTTCTGGGTTTCTCATGCATGTTTTCGATGTAGGAAGATGCCCTTGAACCTGGAGATTTGGGACCCATGGGATGGGTACCACACAGTATTACTTTAAAGGATCTGCGTTTGCTCACCCAACCTCACCCAACCTCTAAGCCCCAAGAGTGTCCACCCTTATGTCTCATCCAGCTGTGGGTCTAGATATGGTCAATCCAGGTTGCATCACAGCCTCTGAACGAATTTTGTAAGAATTTCTCTCTCTTTCACTGTCTTTGTTTTACGGGTTTTTAAAAGTAATTTATTTTTATAATGGGGTTTAGCTGCTTTTCACGGCTGTGTTTATGCGGCTTTACACCCACTTGACTCACTTCCAGACAGATATCAATATATAGGTTTTAAGATTCTTAATAGTCACATATATTCTTGTGCGGTGAATAGGGGGTGTTGAGTCCACTTCACTGAGCAAGGAGTAGGTCTTGTCTATTACATATTGGGTGTATGGAACGGTATCTGAGCGAATTTGAAACCCTTGTTTTATGCATCACCCCACCTCACCTTTCCCGTTAAGCAGCCATAGTGTGTTTTCTAAACGTGTGACTCTGTTCTGTTTTGTAATTCAGTTCAAGTGTAGCGGTTTTTACATTCCCTCTATAAGTGATATCTTATGATAAGTGTCTTTTTCTGTGTGACTTATTTCACTTAGAATCGTCATACCTAAATCCACTCATCTTGCTTCTACTAGCCTTATGACATTGATTTCATGTCTGAGTGATATTCCTTTGTACATAAGGACCACAACTTCTTTATCCATTTTTCTCTTTCCTGGGATATTTAAGGTGTCATGAAGTGGAGGTTCTTGTCAACATAGCAGCCCTAAACATTGGGGTGCCTGTGTCTTGCTGATTTTTAGTTTTCCCAATTTATACGCCCATGAGTGGACGTGCCCTATGCTCCCTAAGCTGTGTTTTTTCGATGTTTCAGGACACACCGTACACTTCTCTAGAGT
This sequence comes from Eschrichtius robustus, assembly GCF_028021215.1. Lineage (NCBI taxonomy): Eukaryota > Metazoa > Chordata > Mammalia > Artiodactyla > Eschrichtiidae > Eschrichtius > Eschrichtius robustus. The sequence goes on from NW_027175163.1 coordinate 333,792, forward strand.
GGCTGTTGGCAATTTACATCCCGCCCATCAGCGTAGCAAGGCTGCCATTTCTCCATGGCCTGTCCTGCATTTCTGGTTTTGACACTTTTTGCAGCATGGCCCTTTTGACCGATGGGAAGCGAGACCTCTTTGTAGCGCTGATTTGCCTTTCCAGGTTGCTTGGTTGGCCAAAAAGGGCGTATGCGTTTTTTCCTGAATATATTCAGGAAAAAACGCATACGCCCTTTTTGGCCAAGGGCATCATTGTCGACGTTTTGCCGCTTTTCATGTGCTTTAAAGGCGATTCGAATCTACCTCCTGAAATCTGCTTCCTGCAATTCTGCCTTGCTTTCAAATCCTCTTCGTTGCCTTCCCTCAATATATCTGTGGATGAGAGTTATCATTTATAACTCTGCGGGTTTGTGAATTGCAGTGTCCCTGAGCTCCATTTTTCAACTCGCTTTTTTGGGAGCTGGCCACAAAAGCCCGAGATTGCCTCAGGCCTTATTCTGGTTCCTGGCGGCAGGCTGAGCCTGTGGTTAATTCTTCTTCCTGATGGGAAAATAGAGTGACCTGTGCCTGTCCCAACACCTAGATCTAGTCTCTCATTGGTTGCCCCTCTTCCCGTTCATCCTCAGGACAAATTGCAACCTGTAGGGAACAGAAGCTTAAAGGTGCTGATTCTCCAAGTAGGGAGATTGCTAGTAAAGTAGCTGGAAAGGCGAACCCTAGCACAAGGAGATGAGAAATGGGGTGCGTTTTAGAAACCTTTCAAAATCACACGGTGTACCATCTTCTGGGTTTCTCATGCATGTTTTCGATGTAGGAAGATGCCCTTGAACCTGGAGATTTGGGACCCATGGATTGGGTACCACGCAGTATTACTTTAAAGGGTCTGAGTTTGCTCTCCCAACCTCACCCAACCTCTCAGCCCCAAGAGTGTCCACCCTTATGTCTCATCCAGGTGTGGGTCTAGATATGGTCAATCCAGGTTGCATCACAGCCCCTGAACAAATTTTGTAAGAATTTCTCTCTCTTTCACTGTCTTTGTTTTACGGGTTTTTAAAAGTAATTTATTTTTATAATGGGGTTTAGCTGCTTTTCACGGCTGTGTTTATGCGGCTTTACACCCACTTGGCTCACTTCCAGAGAGATATCAATACATAGGTTTTACGATTCTTACTAGTCAGATATATTCTTGTGCGGTGAATAGGGGGTGTTGAGTCCAGTTCACTGAGCAAGGAGTAGGTCTTGTCTATTACATATTGGGTGTATGGAACGGTATCTGAGCGAATTTGAACCCCTTGTTTTATGCATCACCCCACCTCACCTTTCCCGTTAAGCAGCCATAGTGTGTTTTCTAAACGTGTGACTCTGTTCTGTTTTGTAATTCAGTTCAAGTGTAGCGGTTTTTACATTCCCTCTATAAGTGATATCTTATGATAAGTGTCTTTTTCTGTGTGACTTATTTCACTTAGAATCGTCATACCTAAATCCACTCATCTTGCTTCTACTAGCCTTATGACATTGATTTCATGTCTGAGTGATATTCCTTTGTACATAAGGACCACAACTTCTTTATCCATTTTTCTCTTTCCTGGGATATTTAAGGTGTCATGAAGTGGAGGTTCTTGTCAACATAGCAGCCCTAAACATTGGGGTGCCTGTGTCTTGCTGATTTTTAGTTTTCCCAATTTATACGCCCATGAGTGGACGTGCCCTATGCTCCCTAAGCTGTGTTTTTTCGATGTTTCAGGACACACCGTACACTTCTCTAGAGTGGCTGTTGGCAATTTACATCCCGCCCATCAGCGTAGCAAGGCTGCCATTTCTCCATGGCCTGTCCTGCATTTCTGGTTTTGACACTTTTTGCAGCATGGCCCTTTTGACCGATGGGAAGCGAGACCTCTTTGTAGCGCTGATTTGCCTTTCCAGGTTGCTTGGTTGGCCAAAAAGGGCGTATGCGTTTTTTCCTGAATATATTCAGGAAAAAACGCATACGCCCTTTTTGGCCAAGGGCATCATTGTCGACGTTTTGCCGCTTTTCATGTGCTTTAAAGGCGATTCGAATCTACCTCCTGAAATCTGCTTCCTGCAATTCTGCCTTGCTTTCAAATCCTCTTCGTTGCCTTCCCTCAATATATCTATGGATGAGAGTTATCATTTATAACTCTGCGGGTTTGTGAATTGCAGTGTCCCTGAGCTCCATTTTTCAACTCGCTTTTTTGGGAGCTGGCCACAAAAGCGCGAGATTGCCTCAGGCCTTATTCTGGTTCCTGGCGGCAGGCTGAGCCTGTGGTTAATTCTTCTTCCTGATGGGAAAATAGAGTGACCTGTGCCTCTACCAACACCTAGATCTAGTCTCTCATTGGTTGCCCCTCTTCCCGTTCATCCTCAGGACAAATTGCAACCTGTAGGGAACAGGAGCTTAAAGGTGCTGATTCTCCAAGTAGGGAGATTGCTAGTAAAGTAGCTGGAAAGGCGAACCCTAGCACAAGGAGATGAGAAATGGGGTGCGTTTTAGAAACCTTTCAAAATCACACGGTGTACCATCTTCTGGGTTTCTCATGCATGTTTTCGATGTAGGAAGATGCCCTTGAACCTGGAGATTTGGGACCCATGGGATGGGTACCACGCAGTATTACTTTAAAGGGTCTGAGTTTGCTCTCCCAACCTCACCCAACCTCTCAGCCCCAAGAGTGTCCACCCTTATGTCTCATCCAGGTGTGGGTCTAGATATGGTCAATCCAGGTTGCATCACAGCCTCTGAACGAATTTTGTAAGAATTTCTCTCTCTTTCACTGTCTTTGTTTTACGGGTTTTTAAAAGTAATTTATTTTTATAATGGGGTTTAGCTGCTTTTCACGGCTGTGTTTATGCGGCTTTACACCCACTTGACTCACTTCCAGACAGATATCAATATATAGGTTTTAAGATTCTTACTAGTCACATATATTCTTGTGCGGTGAATAGGGGGTGTTGAGTCCACTTCACTGAGCAAGGAGTAGGTCTTGTCTATTACATATTGGGTGTATGGAACGGTATCTGAGCGAATTTGAAACCCTTGTTTTATGCATCACCCCACCTCACCTTTCCCGTTAAGCAGCCATAGTGTGTTTTCTAAACGTGTGACTCTGTTCTGTTTTGTAATTCAGTTCAAGTGTAGCGGTTTTTACATTCCCTCTATAAGTGATATCTTATGATAAGTGTCTTTTTCTGTGTGACTTATTTCACTTAGAATCGTCATACCTAAATCCACTCATCTTGCTTCTACTAGCCTTATGACATTGATTTCATGTCTGAGTGATATTCCTTTGTACATAAGGACCACAACTTCTTTATCCATTTTTCTCTTTCCTGGGATATTTAAGGTGTCATGAAGTGGAGGTTCTTGTCAACATAGCAGCCCTAAACATTGGGGTGCCTGTGTCTTGCTGATTTTTAGTTTTCCCAATTTATACGCCCATGAGTGGACGTGCCCTATGCTCCCTAAGCTGTGTTTTTTCGATGATTCAGGACACACCGTACACTTCTCTAGAGTGGCTGTTGGCAATTTACATCCCGCCCATCAGCGTAGCAAGGCTGCCATTTCTCCATGGCCTGTCCTGCATTTCTGGTTTTGACACTTTTTGCAGCATGGCCCTTTTGACCGATGGGAAGCGAGACCTCTTTGTAGCGCTGATTTGACTTTCCAGGTTGCTTGGTTGGCCAAAAAGGGCGTATGCGTTTTTTCCTGAATATATTCAGGAAAAAACGCATACGCCCTTTTTGGCCAAGGGCATCATTGTCGACGTTTTGCCGCTTTTCATGTGCTTTAAAGGCGATTCGAATCTACCTCCTGAAATCTGCTTCCTGCAATTCTGCCTTGCTTTCAAATCCTCTTCGTTGCCTTCCCTCAATATATCTGTGGATGAGAGTTATCATTTATAACTCTGCGGGTTTGTGAATTGCAGTGTCCCTGAGCTCCATTTTTCAACTCGCTTTTTTGGGAGCTGGCCACAAAAGCGCGAGATTGCCTCAGGCCTTATTCTGGTTCCTGGCGGCAGGCTGAGCCTGTGGTTAATTCTTCTTCCTGATGGGAAAATAGAGTGACCTGTGCCTCTACCAACACCTAGATCTAGTCTCTCATTGGTTGCCCCTCTTCCCGTTCATCCTCAGGACAAATTGCAACCTGTAGGGAACAGAAGCTTAAAGGTGCTGATTCTCCAAGTAGGGAGATTGCTAGTAAAGTAGCTGGAAAGGCGAACCCTAGCACAAGGAGATGAGAAATGGGGTGCGTTTTAGAAACCTTTCAAAATCACACGGTGTACCATCTTCTGGGATTCTCATGCATGTTTTCGATGTAGGAAGATGCCCTTGAACCTGGAGATTTGGGACCCATGGGATGGGTACCACGCAGTATTACTTTAGAGGGTCTGAGTTTGCTCTCCCAACCTCACCCAACCTCTCAGCCCCAAGAGTGTCCACCCTTATGTCTCATCCAAGTGTGGGTCTAGATATGGTCAATCCAGGTTGCATCACAGCCCCTGAACGAATTTTGTAAGAATTTCTCTCTCTTTCACTGTCTTTGTTTTACGGGTTTTTAAAAGTAATTTATTTTTATAATGGGGTTTAGCTGCTTTTCACGGCTGTGTTTATGCGGCTTTACACCCACTTGACTCACTTCCAGAGAGATATCAATACATAGGTTTTACGATTCTTACTAGTCACATATATTCTTGTGCGGTGAATAGGGGGTGTTGAGTCCAGTTCACTGAGCAAGGAGTAGGTCTTGTCTATTACATATTGGGTGTATGGAACAGTATCTGAGCGAATTTGAAACCCTTGTTTTATGCATCACCCCACCTCACCTTTCCCGTTAAGCAGCCATAGTGTGTTTTCTAAACGTGTGACTCTGTTCTGTTTTGTAATTCAGTTCAAGTGTAGCGGTTTTTACATTCCCTCTATAAGTGATATCTTATGATAAGTGTCTTTTTCTGTGTGACTTATTTCACTTAGAATCGTCATACCTAAATCCACTCATCTTGCTTCTACTAGCCTTATGACATTGATTTCATGTCTGAGTGATATTCCATTGTACATAAGGACCACAACTTCTTTATCCATTTTTCTCTTTCCTGGGATATTTAAGGTGTCATGAAGTGGAGGTTCTTGTCAACATAGCAGCCCTAAACATTGGGGTGCCTGTGTCTTGCTGATTTTTAGTTTTCCCAATTTATACGCCCATGAGTGGACGTGCCCTATGCTCCCTAAGCTGTGTTTTTTCGATGTTTCAGGACACACCGTACACTTCTCCAGAGTGGCTTTTGGCAATTTACATCCCGCCCATCAGCGTAGCAAGGCTGCCATTTCTCCATGGCCTGTACTGCATTTCTGGTTTTGACACTTTTTGCAGCATGGCCCTTTTGACCGATGGGAAGCGAGACTTCTTTGTAGCGCTGATTTGCCTTTCCAGGTTGCTTGGTTGGCCAAAAAGGGCGTATGCGTTTTTTCCTGAATATATTCAGGAAAAAACGCATACGCCCTTTTTGGCCAAGGGCATCATTGTCGACGTTTTGCCGCTTTTCATGTGCTTTAAAGGCCATTCGAATCTACCTCCTGAAATCTCTTTCCTGCAATTCTGCCTTGCTTTCAAATCCTCTTCGTTGCCTTCCCTCAATATATCTGTGGATGAGAGTTATCATTTATAACTCTGCGGGTTTGTGAATTGCAGTGTCCCTGAGCTCCATTTTTCAACTCGCTTTTTTGGGAGCTGGCCGCAAAAGCGCGGGATTGCCTCAGGCCCTATTCTGGTTCCTGGAGGCAGGCAGAGCCTGTGGTTAATTCTTCTTCCTGATGGGAAAATAGAGTGACCTGTGCCTGTCCCAACACCTAGATCTAGTCTCTCATTGGTTGCCCCTCTTCCCGTTCATCCTCAGGACAAATTGCAACCTGTAGGGAACAGGAGCTTAAAGGTGCTGATTCTCCAAGTAGGGAGATTGCTAGTAAAGTAGCTGGAAAGGCGAACCCGAGCACAAGGAGATGAGAAATTGGGTGCGTTTTAGAAACCCTTCAAAATCACACGGTGCACCATCTTCTGGGTTTCTCATGCATGTTTTCGATGTAGGAAGATGCCCTTGAACCTGGAGATTTGGGACCCATGGGATGGGTACCACACAGTATTACTTTAAAGGCTCTGCGTTTGCTCACCCAACCTCACCCAACCTCTAAGCCCCAAGAGTGTCCACCCTTATGTCTCATCCAGCTGTGGGTCTAGATATGGTCAATCCAGGTTGCATCACAGCCTCTGAACGAATTTTGTAAGAATTTCTCTCTCTTTCACTGTCTTTGTTTTACGGGATTTTAAAAGTAATTTATTTTTATAATGGGGTTTAGCTGCTTTTCACGGCTGTGTTTATGCAGCTTTACACCCACTTGACACACTTCCAGAGAGATATCAATACATAGGTTTTACGATTCTTACTAGTCACATATATTCTTGTGCGGTGAATAGGGGTTGTTGAGTCCAGTTCACTGAGCAAGGAGTAGGTCTTGTCTATTACATATTGGGTGTATGGAACAGTATCTGAGCGAATTTGAAACCCTTGTTTTATGCATCACCCCACCTCACCTTTCCCGTTAAGCAGCCATAGTGTGTTTTCTAAACGTGTGACTCTGTTCTGTTTTGTAATTCAGTTCAAGTGTAGCGGTTTTTACATTCCCTCTATAAGTGATATCTTATGATAAGTGTCTTTTTCTGTGTGACTTATTTCACTTAGAATCGTCATACCTAAATCCACTCATCTTGCTTCTACTAGCCTTATGACATTGATTTCATGTCTGAGTGATATTCCTTTGTACATAAGGACCACAACTTCTTTATCCATTTTTCTCTTTCCTGGGATATTTAAGGTGTCATGAAGTGGAGGTTCTTGTCAACATAGCAGCCCTAAACATTGGGGTGCCTGTGTCTTGCTGATTTTTAGTTTTCCCAATTTATACGCCCATGAGTGGACGTGCCCTATGCTCCCTAAGCTGTGTTTTTTCGATGTTTCAGGACACACCGTACACTTCTCTAGAGTGGCTGTTGGCAATTTACATCCCGCCCATCAGCGTAGCAAGGCTGCCATTTCTCCATGGCCTGTCCTGCATTTCTGGTTTTGACACTTTTTGCAGCATGGCCCTTTTGACCGATGGGAAGCGAGACCTCTTTGTAGCGCTGATTTGCCTTTCCAGGTTGCTTGGTTGGCCAAAAAGGGCGTATGCGTTTTTTCCTGAATATATTCAGGAAAAAACGCATACGCCCTTTTTAGCCAAGGGCATCACTGTCGACGGTTTCCCACTTTTCATGTGCTTTAAAGGCCATTCGAATCTACCTCCTGAAACCTGTTTCCTGCAATTCGGCCTTGCTTTCAAATCCTCTTCGTTGCCTTCCCTCAATATATCTGTTGATGAGAGTTATCATTTATAACTCTGCAGGTTTGTGAATTGCAGTGCCCCTGAGCTCCATTTTTCAACTCGCTTTTTTGGGAGCTGGCCGCAAAAGCACGGGATTGCCTCAGGCCCTATTCTGGTTCCCGGCGGCAGGCTGAGCCTGTGTTTAATTCTTCTTCCTGATGGGAAATTAGAGTGACCTGTGCCTGTCCCAACACCTAGATCTAGTCTCTCATTTGTTGCCCCTCTTCCCGTTCATCCTCAGGACAAATTGCAACCTGTAGGGAACAGGAGCTTAAAGGTGCTGATTCTCCAAGTAGGGAGATTGCTAGTAAAGTAGCTGGAAAGGCGAACCCGAGCACAAGGAGATGAGAAATTGGGTGCGTTTTAGAAACCTTTCAAAATCACACGGTGTACCATCTTCTGGGTTTCTCATGCATGTTTTCGATGTAGGAAGATGCCCTTGAACCTGGAGATTTGGGACCCATGGGATGGGTACCACACAGTATTACTTTAAAGGATCTGCGTTTGCTCACCCAACCTCACCCAACCTCTAAGCCCCAAGAGTGTCCACCCTTATGTCTCATCCAGCTGTGGGTCTAGATATGGTCAATCCAGGTTGCATCACAGCCTCTGAACGAATTTTGTAAGAATTTCTCTCTCTTTCACTGTCTTTGTTTTACGGGTTTTTAAAAGTAATTTATTTTTATAATGGGGTTTAGCTGCTTTTCACGGCTGTGTTTATGCGGCTTTACACCCACTTGACTCACTTCCAGACAGATATCAATATATAGGTTTTAAGATTCTTACTAGTCACATATATTCTTGTGCGGTGAATAGGGGGTGTTGAGTCCAGTTCACTGAGCAAGGAGTAGGTCTTGTCTATTACATATTGGGTGTATGGAACGGTATCTGAGCGAATTTGAACCCCTTGTTTTATGCATCACCCCACCTCACCTTTCCCGTTAAGCAGCCATAGTGTGTTTTCTAAACGTGTGACTCTGTTCTGTTTTGTAATTCAGTTCAAGTGTAGCGGTTTTTACATTCCCTCTATAAGTGATATCTTATGATAAGTGTCTTTTTCTGTGTGACTTATTTCACTTAGAATCGTCATACCTAAATCCACTCATCTTGCTTCTACTAGCCTTATGACATTGATTTCATGTCTGAGTGATATTCCTTTGTACATAAGGACCACAACTTCTTTATCCATTTTTCTCTTTCCTGGGATATTTAAGGTGTCATGAAGTGGAGGTTCTTGTCAACATAGCAGCCCTAAACATTGGGGTGCCTGTGTCTTGCTGATTTTTAGTTTTCCCAATTTATACGCCCATGAGTGGACGTGCCCTATGCTCCCTAAGCTGTGTTTTTTCGATGTTTCAGGACACACCGTACACTTCTCTAGAGTGGCTGTTGGCAATTTACATCCCGCCCATCAGCGTAGCAAGGCTGCCATTTCTCCATGGCCTGTCCTGCATTTCTGGTTTTGACACTTTTTGCAGCATGGCCCTTTTGACCGATGGGAAGCGAGACCTCTTTGTAGCGCTGATTTGCCTTTCCAGGTTGCTTGGTTGGCCAAAAAGGGCGTATGCGTTTTTTCCTGAATATATTCAGGAAAAAACGCATACGCCCTTTTTGGCCAAGGGCATCATTGTCGACGTTTTGCCGCTTTTCATGTGCTTTAAAGGCGATTCGAATCTACCTCCTGAAATCTGCTTCCTGCAATTCTGCCTTGCTTTCAAATCCTCTTCGTTGCCTTCCCTCAATATATCTGTGGATGAGAGTTATCATTTATAACTCTGCGGGTTTGTGAATTGCAGTGTCCCTGAGCTCCATTTTTCAACTCGCTTTTTTGGGAGCTGGCCACAAAAGCCCGAGATTGCCTCAGGCCTTATTCTGGTTCCTGGCGGCAGGCTGAGCCTGTGGTTAATTCTTCTTCCTGATGGGAAAATAGAGTGACCTGTGCCTCTACCAACACCTAGATCTAGTCTCTCATTGGTTGCCCCTCTTCCCGTTCATCCTCAGGACAAATTGCAACCTGTAGGGAACAGAAGCTTAAAGGTGCTGATTCTCCAAGTAGGGAGATTGCTAGTAAAGTAGCTGGAAAGGCGAACCCTAGCACAAGGAGATGAGAAATGGGGTGCGTTTTAGAAACCTTTCAAAATCACACGGTGTACCATCTTCTGGGTTTCTCATGCATGTTTTCGATGTAGGAAGATGCCCTTGAACCTGGAGATTTGGGACCCATGGATTGGGTACCACGCAGTATTACTTTAAAGGGTCTGAGTTTGCTCTCCCAACCTCACCCAACCTCTCAGCCCCAAGAGTGTCCACCCTTATGTCTCATCCAGGTGTGGGTCTAGATATGGTCAATCCAGGTTGCATCACAGCCCCTGAACAAATTTTGTAAGAATTTCTCTCTCTTTCACTGTCTTTGTTTTACGGGTTTTTAAAAGTAATTTATTTTTATAATGGGGTTTAGCTGCTTTTCACGGCTGTGTTTATGCGGCTTTACACCCACTTGGCTCACTTCCAGAGAGATATCAATACATAGGTTTTACGATTCTTACTAGTCAGATATATTCTTGTGCGGTGAATAGGGGGTGTTGAGTCCAGTTCACTGAGCAAGGAGTAGGTCTTGTCTATTACATATTGGGTGTATGGAACGGTATCTGAGCGAATTTGAACCCCTTGTTTTATGCATCACCCCACCTCACCTTTCCCGTTAAGCAGCCATAGTGTGTTTTCTAAACGTGTGACTCTGTTCTGTTTTGTAATTCAGTTCAAGTGTAGCGGTTTTTACATTCCCTCTATAAGTGATATCTTATGATAAGTGTCTTTTTCTGTGTGACTTATTTCACTTAGAATCGTCATACCTAAATCCACTCATCTTGCTTCTACTAGCCTTATGACATTGATTTCATGTCTGAGTGATATTCCTTTGTACATAAGGACCACAACTTCTTTATCCATTTTTCTCTTTCCTGGGATATTTAAGGTGTCATGAAGTGGAGGTTCTTGTCAACATAGCAGCCCTAAACATTGGGGTGCCTGTGTCTTGCTGATTTTTAGTTTTCCCAATTTATACGCCCATGAGTGGACGTGCCCTATGCTCCCTAAGCTGTGTTTTTTCGATGTTTCAGGACACACCGTACACTTCTCTAGAGTGGCTGTTGGCAATTTACATCCCACCCATCAGCGTAGCAAGGCTGCCATTTCTCCATGGCCTGTCCTGCATTTCTGGTTTTGACACTTTTTGCAGCATGGCCCTTTTGACCGATGGGAAGCGAGACCTCTTTGTAGCGCTGATTTGCCTTTCCAGGTTGCTTGGTTGGCCAAAAAGGGCGTATGCGTTTTTTCCTGAATATATTCAGGAAAAAACGCATACGCCCTTTTTGGCCAAGGGCATCATTGTCGACGTTTTGCCGCTTTTCATGTGCTTTAAAGGCGATTCGAATCTACCTCCTGAAATCTGCTTCCTGCAATTCTGCCTTGCTTTCAAATCCTCTTCGTTGCCTTCCCTCAATATATCTGTGGATGAGAGTTATCATTTATAACTCTGCGGGTTTGTGAATTGCAGTGTCCCTGAGCTCCATTTTTCAACTCGCTTTTTTGGGAGCTGGCCACAAAAGCGCGAGATTGCCTCAGGCCTTATTCTGGTTCCTGGCGGCAGGCTGAGCCTGTGGTTAATTCTTCTTCCTGATGGGAAAATAGAGTGACCTGTGCCTCTACCAACACCTAGATCTAGTCTCTCATTGGTTGCCCCTCTTCCCGTTCATCCTCAGGACAAATTGCAACCTGTAGGGAACAGGAGCTTAAAGGTGCTGATTCTCCAAGTAGGGAGATTGCTAGTAAAGTAGCTGGAAAGGCGAACCCTAGCACAAGGAGATGAGAAATGGGGTGCGTTTTAGAAACCTTTCAAAATCACACGGTGTACCATCTTCTGGGTTTCTCATGCATGTTTTCGATGTAGGAAGATGCCCTTGAACCTGGAGATTTGGGACCCATGGGATGGGTACCACGCAGTATTACTTTAAAGGGTCTGAGTTTGCTCTCCCAACCTCACCCAACCTCTCAGCCCCAAGAGTGTCCACCCTTATGTCTCATCCAGGTGTGGGTCTAGATATGGTCAATCCAGGTTGCATCACAGCCTCTGAACGAATTTTGTAAGAATTTCTCTCTCTTTCACTGTCTTTGTTTTACGGGTTTTTAAAAGTAATTTATTTTTATAATGGGGTTTAGCTGCTTTTCACGGCTGTGTTTATGTGGCTTTACACCCACTTGACTCACTTCCAGACAGATATCAATATATAGGTTTTAAGATTCTTACTAGTCACATATATTCTTGTGCGGTGAATAGGGGGTGTTGAGTCCACTTCACTGAGCAAGGAGTAGGTCTTGTCTATTACATATTGGGTGTATGGAACGGTATCTGAGCGAATTTGAACCCCTTGTTTTATGCATCACCCCACCTCACCTTTCCCGTTAAGCAGCCATAGTGTGTTTTCTAAACGTGTGACTCTGTTCTGTTTTGTAATTCAGTTCAAGTGTAGCGGTTTTTACATTCCCTCTATAAGTGATATCTTATGATAAGTGTCTTTTTCTGTGTGACTTATTTCACTTAGAATCGTCATACCTAAATCCACTCATCTTGCTTCTACTAGCCTTATGACATTGATTTCATGTCTGAGTGATATTCCTTTGTACATAAGGACCACAACTTCTTTATCCATTTTTCTCTTTCCTGGGATATTTAAGGTGTCATGAAGTGGAGGTTCTTGTCAACATAGCAGCCCTAAACATTGGGGTGCCTGTGTCTTGCTGATTTTTAGTTTTCCCAATTTATACGCCCATGAGTGGACGTGCCCTATGCTCCCTAAGCTGTGTTTTTTCGATGTTTCAGGACACACCGTACACTTCTCTAGAGTGGCTGTTGGCAATTTACATCCCGCCCATCAGCGTAGCAAGGCTGCCATTTCTCCATGGCCTGTCCTGCATTTCTGGTTTTGACACTTTTTGCAGCATGGCCCTTTTGACCGATGGGAAGCGAGACCTCTTTGTAGCGCTGATTTGCCTTTCCAGGTTGCTTGGTTGGCCAAAAAGGGCGTATGCGTTTTTTCCTGAATATATTCAGGAAAAAACGCATACGCCCTTTTTGGCCAAGGGCATCATTGTCGACGTTTTGCCGCTTTTCATGTGCTTTAAAGGCGATTCGAATCTACCTCCTGAAATCTGCTTCCTGCAATTCTGCCTTGCTTTCAAATCCTCTTCGTTGCCTTCCCTCAATATATCTGTGGATGAGAGTTATCATTTATAACTCTGCGGGTTTGTGAATTGCAGTGTCCCTGAGCTCCATTTTTCAACTCGCTTTTTTGGGAGCTGGCCACAAAAGCGCGAGATTGCCTCAGGCCTTATTCTGGTTCCTGGCGGCAGGCTGAGCCTGTGGTTAATTCTTCTTCCTGATGGGAAAATAGAGTGACCTGTGCCTGTCCCAACACCTAGATCTAGTCTCTCATTGGTTGCCCCTCTTCCCGTTCATCCTCAGGACAAATTGCAACCTGTAGGGAACAGAAGCTTAAAGGTGCTGATTCTCCAAGTAGGGAGATTGCTAGTAAAGTAGCTGGAAAGGCGAACCCTAGCACAAGGAGATGAGAAATGGGGTGCGTTTTAGAAACCTTTCAAAATCACACGGTGTACCATCTTCTGGGTTTCTCATGCATGTTTTCGATGTAGGAAGATGCCCTTGAACCTGGAGATTTGGGACCCATGGGATGGGTACCACGCAGTATTACTTTAAAGGGTCTGAGTTTGCTCTCCCAACCTCACCCAACCTCTCAGCCCCAAGAGTGTCCACCCTTATGTCTCATCCAGGTGTGGGTCTAGATATGGTCAATCCAGGTTGCATCACAGCCCCTGAACGAATTTTGTAAGAATTTCTCTCTCTTTCACTGTCTTTGTTTTACGGGTTTTTAAAAGTAATTTATTTTTATAATGGGGTTTAGCTGCTTTTCACGGCTGTGTTTATGCGGCTTTACACCCACTTGACTCACTTCCAGAGAGATATCAATACATAGGTTTTACGATTCTTACTAGTCACATATATTCTTGTGCGGTGAATAGGGGGTGTTGAGTCCAGTTCACTGAGCAAGGAGTAGGTCTTGTCTATTACATATTGGGTGTATGGAACAGTATCTGAGCGAATTTGAAACCCTTGTTTTATGCATCACCCCACCTCACCTTTCCCGTTAAGCAGCCATAGTGTGTTTTCTAAACGTGTTACTCTGTTCTGTTTTGTAATTCAGTTCAAGTGTAACGGTTTTTACATTCCCTCTATAAGTGATATCTTATGATAAGTGTCTTTTTCTGTGTGACTTATTTCACTTAGAATCGTCATACCTAAATCCACTCATCTTGCTTCTACTAGCCTTATGACATTGATTTCATGTCTGAGTGATATTCCATTGTACATAAGGACCACAACTTCTTTATCCATTTTTCTCTTTCCTGGGATATTTAAGGTGTCATGAAGTGGAGGTTCTTGTCAACATAGCAGCCCTAAACATTGGGGTGCCTGTGTCTTGCTGATTTTTAGTTTTCCCAATTTATACGCCCATGAGTGGACGTGCCCTATGCTCCCTAAGCTGTGTTTTTTCGATGTTTCAGGACACACCGTACACTTCTCCAGAGTGGCTTTTGGCAATTTACATCCCGCCCATCAGCGTAGCAAGGCTGCCATTTCTCCATGGCCTGTACTGCATTTCTGGTTTTGACACATTTTGCAGCATGGCCCTTTTGACCGATGGGAAGCGAGACTTCGTGGTAGCGCTGATTTGCCTTTCCAGGTTGCTTGGTTGGCCAAAAAGGGCGTATGCGTTTTTTCCTGAATATATTCAGGAAAAAACGCATACGCCCTTTTTGGCCAAGGGCATCATTGTCGACGTTTTGCCGCTTTTCATGTGCTTTAAAGGCCATTCGAATCTACCTCCTGAAATCTCTTTCCTGCAATTCTGCCTTGCTTTCAAATCCTCTTCGTTGCCTTCCCTCAATATATCTGTGGATGAGAGTTATCATTTATAACTCTGCGGGTTTGTGAATTGCAGTGTCCCTGAGCTCCATTTTTCAACTCGCTTTTTTGGGAGCTGGCCGCAAAAGCGCGGGATTGCCTCAGGCCCTATTCTGGTTCCTGGAGGCAGGCAGAGCCTGTGGTTAATTCTTCTTCCTGATGGGAAAATAGAGTGACCTGTGCCTGTCCCAACACCTAGATCTAGTCTCTCATTGGTTGCCCCTCTTCCCGTTCATCCTCAGGACAAATTGCAACCTGTAGGGAACAGGAGCTTAAAGGTGCTGATTCTCCAAGTAGGGAGATTGCTAGTAAAGTAGCTGGAAAGGCGAACCCTAGCACAAGGAGATGAGAAATGGGGTGCGTTTTAGAAACCTTTCAAAATCACACGGTGTACCATCTTCTGGGTTTCTCATGCATGTTTTCGATGTAGGAAGATGCCCTTGAACCTGGAGATTTGGGACCCATGGGATGGGTACCACGCAGTATTACTTTAAAGGGTCTGAGTTTGCTCTCCCAACCTCACCCAACCTCTCAGCCCCAAGAGTGTCCACCCTTATGTCTCATCCAGGTGTGGGTCTAGATATGGTCAATCCAGGTTGCATCACAGCCCCTGAACGAATTTTGTAAGAATTTCTCTCTCTTTCACTGTCTTTGTTTTACGGGTTTTTAAAAGTAATTTATTTTTATAATGGGGTTTAGCTGCTTTTCACGGCTGTGTTTATGCGGCTTTACACCCACTTGACTCACTTCCAGAGAGATATCAATACATAGGTTTTACGATTCTTACTAGTCACATATATTCTTGTGCGGTGAATAGGGGGTGTTGAGTCCAGTTCACTGAGCAAGGAGTAGGTCTTGTCTATTACATATTGGGTGTATGGAACAGTATCTGAGCGAATTTGAAACCCTTGTTTTATGCATCACCCCACCTCACCTTTCCCGTTAAGCAGCCATAGTGTGTTTTCTAAACGTGTGACTCTGTTCTGTTTTGTAATTCAGTTCAAGTGTAGCGGTTTTTACATTCCCTCTATAAGTGATATCTTATGATAAGTGTCTTTTTCTGTGTGACTTATTTCACTTAGAATCGTCATACCTAAATCCACTCATCTTGCTTCTACTAGCCTTATGACATTGATTTCATGTCTGAGTGATATTCCTTTGTACATAAGGACCACAACTTCTTTATCCATTTTTCTCTTTCCTGGGATATTTAAGGTGTCATGAAGTGGAGGTTCTTGTCAACATAGCAGCCCTAAACATTGGGGTGCCTGTGTCTTGCTGATTTTTAGTTTTCCCAATTTATACGCCCATGAGTGGACGTGCCCTATGCTCCCTAAGCTGTGTTTTTTCGATGTTTCAGGACACACCGTACACTTCTCTAGAGTGGCTGTTGGCAATTTACATCCCGCCCATCAGCGTAGCAAGGCTGCCATTTCTCCATGGCCTGTCCTGCATTTCTGGTTTTGACACTTTTTGCAGCATGGCCCTTTTGACCGATGGGAAGCGAGACCTCTTTGTAGCGCTGATTTGCCTTTCCAGGTTGCTTGGTTGGCCAAAAAGGGCGTATGCGTTTTTTCCTGAATATATTCAGGAAAAAACGCATACGCCCTTTTTAGCCAAGGGCATCACTGTCGACGGTTTCCCACTTTTCATGTGCTTTAAAGGCCATTCGAATCTACCTCCTGAAACCTGTTTCCTGCAATTCTGCCTTGCTTTCAAATCCTCTTCGTTGCCTTCCCTCAATATATCTGTGGATGAGAGTTATCATTTATAACTCTGCAGGTTTGTGAATTGCAGTGCCCCTGAGCTCCATTTTTCAACTCGCTTTTTTGGGAGCTGGCCGCAAAAGCACGGGATTGCCTCAGGCCCTATTCTGGTTCCCGGCGGCAGGCTGAGCCTGTGTTTAATTCTTCTTCCTGATGGGAAATTAGAGTGACCTGTGCCTGTCCCAACACCTAGATCTAGTCTCTCATTTGTTGCCCCTCTTCCCGTTCATCCTCAGGACAAATTGCAACCTGTAGGGAACAGGAGCTTAAAGGTGCTGATTCTCCAAGTAGGGAGATTGCTAGTAAAGTAGCTGGAAAGGCGAACCCGAGCACAAGGAGATGAGAAATTGGGTGCGTTTTAGAAACCTTTCAAAATCACACGGTGTACCATCTTCTGGGTTTCTCATGCATGTTTTCGATGTAGGAAGATGCCCTTGAACCTGGAGATTTGGGACCCATGGGATGGGTACCACACAGTATTACTTTAAAGGATCTGCGTTTGCTCACCCAACCTCACCCAACCTCTAAGCCCCAAGAGTGTCCACCCTTATGTCTCATCCAGCTGTGGGTCTAGATATGGTCAATCCAGGTTGCATCACAGCCTCTGAACGAATTTTGTAAGAATTTCTCTCTCTTTCACTGTCTTTGTTTTACGGGTTTTTAAAAGTAATTTATTTTTATAATGGGGTTTAGCTGCTTTTCACGGCTGTGTTTATGCGGCTTTACACCCACTTGACTCACTTCCAGACAGATATCAATATATAGGTTTTAAGATTCTTACTAGTCACATATATTCTTGTGCGGTGAATAGGGGGTGTTGAGTCCAGTTCACTGAGCAAGGAGTAGGTCTTGTCTATTACATATTGGGTGTATGGAACGGTATCTGAGCGAATTTGAACCCCTTGTTTTATGCATCACCCCACCTCACCTTTCCCGTTAAGCAGCCATAGTGTGTTTTCTAAACGTGTGACTCTGTTCTGTTTTGTAATTCAGTTCAAGTGTAGCGGTTTTTACATTCCCTCTATAAGTGATATCTTATGATAAGTGTCTTTTTCTGTGTGACTTATTTCACTTAGAATCGTCATACCTAAATCCACTCATCTTGCTTCTACTAGCCTTATGACATTGATTTCATGTCTGAGTGATATTCCTTTGTACATAAGGACCACAACTTCTTTATCCATTTTTCTCTTTCCTGGGATATTTAAGGTGTCATGAAGTGGAGGTTCTTGTCAACATAGCAGCCCTAAACATTGGGGTGCCTGTGTCTTGCTGATTTTTAGTTTTCCCAATTTATACGCCCATGAGTGGACGTGCCCTATGCTCCCTAAGCTGTGTTTTTTCGATGTTTCAGGACACACCGTACACTTCTCTAGAGTGGCTGTTGGCAATTTACATCCCACCCATCAGCGTAGCAAGGCTGCCATTTCTCCATGGCCTGTCCTGCATTTCTGGTTTTGACACTTTTTGCAGCATGGCCCTTTTGACCGATGGGAAGCGAGACCTCTTTGTAGCGCTGATTTGCCTTTCCAGGTTGCTTGGTTGGCCAAAAAGGGCGTATGCGTTTTTTCCTGAATATATTCAGGAAAAAACGCATACGCCCTTTTTAGCCAAGGGCATCACTGTCGACGGTTTCCCACTTTTCATGTGCTTTAAAGGCCATTCGAATCTACCTCCTGAAACCTGTTTCCTGCAATTCTGCCTTGCTTTCAAATCCTCTTCGTTGCCTTCCCTCAATATATCTGTGGATGAGAGTTATCATTTATAACTCTGCAGGTTTGTGAATTGCAGTGCCCCTGAGCTCCATTTTTCAACTCGCTTTTTTGGGAGCTGGCCGCAAAAGCACGGGATTGCCTCAGGCCCTATTCTGGTTCCCGGCGGCAGGCTGAGCCTGTGTTTAATTCTTCTTCCTGATGGGAAATTAGAGTGACCTGTGCCTGTCCCAACACCTAGATCTAGTCTCTCATTTGTTGCCCCTCTTCCCGTTCATCCTCAGGACAAATTGCAACCTGTAGGGAACAGGAGCTTAAAGGTGCTGATTCTCCAAGTAGGGAGATTGCTAGTAAAGTAGCTGGAAAGGCGAACCCGAGCACAAGGAGATGAGAAATTGGGTGCGTTTTAGAAACCTTTCAAAATCACACGGTGTACCATCTTCTGGGTTTCTCATGCATGTTTTCGATGTAGGAAGATGCCCTTGAACCTGGAGATTTGGGACCCATGGGATGGGTACCACACAGTATTACTTTAAAGGATCTGCGTTTGCTCACCCAACCTCACCCAACCTCTAAGCCCCAAGAGTGTCCACCCTTATGTCTCATCCAGCTGTGGGTCTAGATATGGTCAATCCAGGTTGCATCACAGCCTCTGAACGAATTTTGTAAGAATTTCTCTCTCTTTCACTGTCTTTGTTTTACGGGTTTTTAAAAGTAATTTATTTTTATAATGGGGTTTAGCTGCTTTTCACGGCTGTGTTTATGCGGCTTTACACCCACTTGACTCACTTCCAGACAGATATCAATATATAGGTTTTAAGATTCTTACTAGTCACATATATTCTTGTGCGGTGAATAGGGGGTGTTGAGTCCAGTTCACTGAGCAAGGAGTAGGTCTTGTCTATTACATATTGGGTGTATGGAACGGTATCTGAGCGAATTTGAACCCCTTGTTTTATGCATCACCCCACCTCACCTTTCCCGTTAAGCAGCCATAGTGTGTTTTCTAAACGTGTGACTCTGTTCTGTTTTGTAATTCAGTTCAAGTGTAGCGGTTTTTACATTCCCTCTATAAGTGATATCTTATGATAAGTGTCTTTTTCTGTGTGACTTATTTCACTTAGAATCGTCATACCTAAATCCACTCATCTTGCTTCTACTAGCCTTATGACATTGATTTCATGTCTGAGTGATATTCCTTTGTACATAAGGACCACAACTTCTTTATCCATTTTTCTCTTTCCTGGGATATTTAAGGTGTCATGAAGTGGAGGTTCTTGTCAACATAGCAGCCCTAAACATTGGGGTGCCTGTGTCTTGCTGATTTTTAGTTTTCCCAATTTATACGCCCATGAGTGGACGTGCCCTATGCTCCCTAAGCTGTGTTTTTTCGATGTTTCAGGACACACCGTACACTTCTCTAGAGTGGCTGTTGGCAATTTACATCCCGCCCATCAGCGTAGCAAGGCTGCCATTTCTCCATGGCCTGTCCTGCATTTCTGGTTTTGACACTTTTTGCAGCATGGCCCTTTTGACCGATGGGAAGCGAGACTTCGTGGTAGCGCTGATTTGCCTTTCCAGGTTGCTTGGTTGGCCAAAAAGGGCGTATGCGTTTTTTCCTGAATATATTCAGGAAAAAACGCATACGCCCTTTTTGGCCAAGGGCATCATTGTCGACGTTTTGCCGCTTTTCATGTGCTTTAAAGGCGATTCGAATCTACCTCCTGAAATCTGCTTCCTGCAATTCTGCCTTGCTTTCAAATCCTCTTCGTTGCCTTCCCTCAATATATCTGTGGATGAGAGTTATCATTTATAACTCTGCGGGTTTGTGAATTGCAGTGTCCCTGAGCTCCATTTTTCAACTCGCTTTTTTGGGAGCTGGCCACAAAAGCGCGAGATTGCCTCAGGCCTTATTCTGGTTCCTGGCGGCAGGCTGAGCCTGTGGTTAATTCTTCTTCCTGATGGGAAAATAGAGTGACCTGTGCCTCTACCAACACCTAGATCTAGTCTCTCATTGGTTGCCCCTCTTCCCGTTCATCCTCAGGACAAATTGCAACCTGTAGGGAACAGAAGCTTAAAGGTGCTGATTCTCCAAGTAGGGAGATTGCTAGTAAAGTAGCTGGAAAGGCGAACCCTAGCACAAGGAGATGAGAAATGGGGTGCGTTTTAGAAACCTTTCAAAATCACACGGTGTACCATCTTCTGGGTTTCTCATGCATGTTTTCGATGTAGGAAGATGCCCTTGAACCTGGAGATTTGGGACCCATGGATTGGGTACCACGCAGTATTACTTTAAAGGGTCTGAGTTTGCTCTCCCAACCTCACCCAACCTCTCAGCCCCAAGAGTGTCCACCCTTATGTCTCATCCAGGTGTGGGTCTAGATATGGTCAATCCAGGTTGCATCACAGCCCCTGAACAAATTTTGTAAGAATTTCTCTCTCTTTCACTGTCTTTGTTTTACGGGTTTTTAAAAGTAATTTATTTTTATAATGGGGTTTAGCTGCTTTTCACGGCTGTGTTTATGCGGCTTTACACCCACTTGGCTCACTTCCAGAGAGATATCAATACATAGGTTTTACGATTCTTACTAGTCAGATATATTCTTGTGCGGTGAATAGGGGGTGTTGAGTCCAGTTCACTGAGCAAGGAGTAGGTCTTGTCTATTACATATTGGGTGTATGGAACGGTATCTGAGCGAATTTGAAACCCTTGTTTTATGCATCACCCCACCTCACCTTTCCCGTTAAGCAGCCATAGTGTGTTTTCTAAACGTGTGACTCTGTTCTGTTTTGTAATTCAGTTCAAGTGTAGCGGTTTTTACATTCCCTCTATAAGTGATAGCTTATGATAAGTGTCTTTTTCTGTGTGATTTATTTCACTTAGAATCGTCATACCTAAATCCACTCATCTTGCTTCTACTAGCCTTATGACATTGATTTAATGTCTGAGGGATATTCCTTTGTACATAAAGACCACAACTTCTTTATCCATTTATCTCTTTCCTGGGATATTTAAGGTGTCATGAAGTGGAGGTTCTTGTCAACATAGCAGCCCTAAACATTGGGGTGCCTGTGTCTTGCTGATTTTTAGTTTTCCCAATTTATACGCCCATGAGTGGATGTGCCCTATGCTCCCTAAGCTGTGTTTTTTCGATGTTTCAGGACACACCGTACACTTCTCCAGAGTGGCTTTTGGCAATTTACATCCCGCCCATTAGCGTAGCAAGGCTGCCATTTCTCCATGGCCTGTACTGCATTTCTGGTTTTGTCACTTTTTGCAGCATGGCCCTTTTGACCGATGGGAAGCGAGACTTCTTTGTAGCGCTGATTTGCCTTTCCAGGTTGCTTGGTTGGCCAAAAAGGGCGTATGCGTTTTTTCCTGAATATATTCAGGAAAAAACGCTTACGCCCTTTTTGGCCAAGGGCATCACTGTCGACGTTTTGCCACTTTTCATGTGCTTTAAAGGCGATTCGAATCTACCTCCTGAAACCTGTTTCCTGCAATTCTGCCTTGCTTTCAAATCCTCTTCGTTGCCTTCCCTCAATATATCTGTGGATGAGAGTTATCATTTATAACTCTGCAGGTTTGTGAATTGCAGTGCCCCTGAGCTCCATTTTTCAACTGTCTTTTTTGGGAGCTGGCCGCAAAAGCACGGGATTGCCTCAGGCCCTATTCTGGTTCCCGGCGGCAGGCTGAGCCTGTGTTTAATTCTTCTTCCTGATGGGAAATTAGAGTGACCTGTGCCTGTCCCAACACCTAGATCTAGTCTCTCATTGGTTGCCCCTCTTCCCGTTCATCCTCAGGACAAATTGCAACCTGTAGGGAACAGGAGCTTAAAGGTGCTGATTCTCCAAGTAGGGAGATTGCTAGTAAAGTAGCTGGAAAGGCGAACCCGAGCACAAGGAGATGAGAAATTGGGTGCGTTTTAGAAACCTTTCAAAATCACACGGTGTACCATCTTCTGGGTTTCTCATGCATGTTTTCGATGTAGGAAGATGCCCTTGAACCTGGAGATTTGGGACCCATGGGATGGGTACCACACAGTATTACTTTAAAGGATCTGCGTTTGCTCACCCAACCTCACCCAACCTCTAAGCCCCAAGAGTGTCCACCCTTATGTCTCATCCAGCTGTGGGTCTAGATATGGTCAATCCAGGTTGCATCACAGCCTCTGAACGAATTTTGTAAGAATTTCTCTCTCTTTCACTGTCTTTGTTTTACGGGTTTTTAAAAGTAATTTATTTTTATAATGGGGTTTAGCTGCTTTTCACGGCTGTGTTTATGCGGCTTTACACCCACTTGACTCACTTCCAGACAGATATCAATATATAGGTTTTAAGATTCTTACTAGTCACATATATTCTTGTGCGGTGAATAGGGGGTGTTGAGTCCAGTTCACTGAGCAAGGAGTAGGTCTTGTCTATTACATATTGGGTGTATGGAACGGTATCTGAGCGAATTTGAACCCCTTGTTTTATGCATCACCCCACCTCACCTTTCCCGTTAAGCAGCCATAGTGTGTTTTCTAAACGTGTGACTCTGTTCTGTTTTGTAATTCAGTTCAAGTGTAGCGGTTTTTACATTCCCTCTATAAGTGATATCTTATGATAAGTGTCTTTTTCTGTGTGACTTATTTCACTTAGAATCGTCATACCTAAATCCACTCATCTTGCTTCTACTAGCCTTATGACATTGATTTCATGTCTGAGTGATATTCCTTTGTACATAAGGACCACAACTTCTTTATCCATTTTTCTCTTTCCTGGGATATTTAAGGTGTCATGAAGTGGAGGTTCTTGTCAACATAGCAGCCCTAAACATTGGGGTGCCTGTGTCTTGCTGATTTTTAGTTTTCCCAATTTATACGCCCATGAGTGGACGTGCCCTATGCTCCCTAAGCTGTGTTTTTTCGATGTTTCAGGACACACCGTACACTTCTCTAGAGTGGCTGTTGGCAATTTACATCCCGCCCATCAGCGTAGCAAGGCTGCCATTTCTCCATGGCCTGTCCTGCATTTCTGGTTTTGACACTTTTTGCAGCATGGCCCTTTTGACCGATGGGAAGCGAGACCTCTTTGTAGCGCTGATTTGCCTTTCCAGGTTGCTTGGTTGGCCAAAAAGGGCGTATGCGTTTTTTCCTGAATATATTCAGGAAAAAACGCATACGCCCTTTTTAGCCAAGGGCATCACTGTCGACGGTTTCCCACTTTTCATGTGCTTTAAAGGCCATTCGAATCTACCTCCTGAAACCTGTTTCCTGCAATTCTGCCTTGCTTTCAAATCCTCTTCGTTGCCTTCCCTCAATATATCTGTGGATGAGAGTTATCATTTATAACTCTGCAGGTTTGTGAATTGCAGTGCCCCTGAGCTCCATTTTTCAACTCGCTTTTTTGGGAGCTGGCCGCAAAAGCACGGGATTGCCTCAGGCCCTATTCTGGTTCCCGGCGGCAGGCTGAGCCTGTGTTTAATTCTTCTTCCTGATGGGAAATTAGAGTGACCTGTGCCTGTCCCAACACCTAGATCTAGTCTCTCATTTGTTGCCCCTCTTCCCGTTCATCCTCAGGACAAATTGCAACCTGTAGGGAACAGGAGCTTAAAGGTGCTGATTCTCCAAGTAGGGAGATTGCTAGTAAAGTAGCTGGAAAGGCGAACCCGAGCACAAGGAGATGAGAAATTGGGTGCGTTTTAGAAACCTTTCAAAATCACACGGTGTACCATCTTCTGGGTTTCTCATGCATGTTTTCGATGTAGGAAGATGCCCTTGAACCTGGAGATTTGGGACCCATGGGATGGGTACCACACAGTATTACTTTAAAGGATCTGCGTTTGCTCACCCAACCTCACCCAACCTCTAAGCCCCAAGAGTGTCCACCCTTATGTCTCATCCAGCTGTGGGTCTAGATATGGTCAATCCAGGTTGCATCACAGCCTCTGAACGAATTTTGTAAGAATTTCTCTCTCTTTCACTGTCTTTGTTTTACGGGTTTTTAAAAGTAATTTATTTTTATAATGGGGTTTAGCTGCTTTTCACGGCTGTGTTTATGCGGCTTTACACCCACTTGACTCACTTCCAGACAGATATCAATATATAGGTTTTAAGATTCTTACTAGTCACATATATTCTTGTGCGGTGAATAGGGGGTGTTGAGTCCAGTTCACTGAGCAAGGAGTAGGTCTTGTCTATTACATATTGGGTGTATGGAACGGTATCTGAGCGAATTTGAACCCCTTGTTTTATGCATCACCCCACCTCACCTTTCCCGTTAAGCAGCCATAGTGTGTTTTCTAAACGTGTGACTCTGTTCTGTTTTGTAATTCAGTTCAAGTGTAGCGGTTTTTACATTCCCTCTATAAGTGATATCTTATGATAAGTGTCTTTTTCTGTGTGACTTATTTCACTTAGAATCGTCATACCTAAATCCACTCATCTTGCTTCTACTAGCCTTATGACATTGATTTCATGTCTGAGTGATATTCCTTTGTACATAAGGACCACAACTTCTTTATCCATTTTTCTCTTTCCTGGGATATTTAAGGTGTCATGAAGTGGAGGTTCTTGTCAACATAGCAGCCCTAAACATTGGGGTGCCTGTGTCTTGCTGATTTTTAGTTTTCCCAATTTATACGCCCATGAGTGGACGTGCCCTATGCTCCCTAAGCTGTGTTTTTTCGATGTTTCAGGACACACCGTACACTTCTCTAGAGTGGCTGTTGGCAATTTACATCCCGCCCATCAGCGTAGCAAGGCTGCCATTTCTCCATGGCCTGTCCTGCATTTCTGGTTTTGACACTTTTTGCAGCATGGCCCTTTTGACCGATGGGAAGCGAGACCTCTTTGTAGCGCTGATTTGCCTTTCCAGGTTGCTTGGTTGGCCAAAAAGGGCGTATGCGTTTTTTCCTGAATATATTCAGGAAAAAACGCATACGCCCTTTTTGGCCAAGGGCATCATTGTCGACGTTTTGCCGCTTTTCATGTGCTTTAAAGGCGATTCGAATCTACCTCCTGAAATCTGCTTCCTGCAATTCTGCCTTGCTTTCAAATCCTCTTCGTTGCCTTCCCTCAATATATCTGTGGATGAGAGTTATCATTTATAACTCTGCGGGTTTGTGAATTGCAGTGTCCCTGAGCTCCATTTTTCAACTCGCTTTTTTGGGAGCTGGCCACAAAAGCGCGAGATTGCCTCAGGCCTTATTCTGGTTCCTGGCGGCAGGCTGAGCCTGTGGTTAATTCTTCTTCCTGATGGGAAAATAGAGTGACCTGTGCCTCTACCAACACCTAGATCTAGTCTCTCATTGGTTGCCCCTCTTCCCGTTCATCCTCAGGACAAATTGCAACCTGTAGGGAACAGAAGCTTAAAGGTGCTGATTCTCCAAGTAGGGAGATTGCTAGTAAAGTAGCTGGAAAGGCGAACCCTAGCACAAGGAGATGAGAAATGGGGTGCGTTTTAGAAACCTTTCAAAATCACACGGTGTACCATCTTCTGGGTTTCTCATGCATGTTTTCGATGTAGGAAGATGCCCTTGAACCTGGAGATTTGGGACCCATGGATTGGGTACCACGCAGTATTACTTTAAAGGGTCTGAGTTTGCTCTCCCAACCTCACCCAACCTCTCAGCCCCAAGAGTGTCCACCCTTATGTCTCATCCAGGTGTGGGTCTAGATATGGTCAATCCAGGTTGCATCACAGCCCCTGAACAAATTTTGTAAGAATTTCTCTCTCTTTCACTGTCTTTGTTTTACGGGTTTTTAAAAGTAATTTATTTTTATAATGGGGTTTAGCTGCTTTTCACGGCTGTGTTTATGCGGCTTTACACCCACTTGGCTCACTTCCAGAGAGATATCAATACATAGGTTTTACGATTCTTACTAGTCAGATATATTCTTGTGCGGTGAATAGGGGGTGTTGAGTCCAGTTCACTGAGCAAGGAGTAGGTCTTGTCTATTACATATTGGGTGTATGGAACGGTATCTGAGCGAATTTGAAACCCTTGTTTTATGCATCACCCCACCTCACCTTTCCCGTTAAGCAGCCATAGTGTGTTTTCTAAACGTGTGACTCTGTTCTGTTTTGTAATTCAGTTCAAGTGTAGCGGTTTTTACATTCCCTCTATAAGTGATAGCTTATGATAAGTGTCTTTTTCTGTGTGATTTATTTCACTTAGAATCGTCATACCTAAATCCACTCATCTTGCTTCTACTAGCCTTATGACATTGATTTAATGTCTGAGGGATATTCCTTTGTACATAAAGACCACAACTTCTTTATCCATTTATCTCTTTCCTGGGATATTTAAGGTGTCATGAAGTGGAGGTTCTTGTCAACATAGCAGCCCTAAACATTGGGGTGCCTGTGTCTTGCTGATTTTTAGTTTTCCCAATTTATACGCCCATGAGTGGATGTGCCCTATGCTCCCTAAGCTGTGTTTTTTCGATGTTTCAGGACACACCGTACACTTCTCCAGAGTGGCTTTTGGCAATTTACATCCCGCCCATTAGCGTAGCAAGGCTGCCATTTCTCCATGGCCTGTACTGCATTTCTGGTTTTGTCACTTTTTGCAGCATGGCCCTTTTGACCGATGGGAAGCGAGACTTCTTTGTAGCGCTGATTTGCCTTTCCAGGTTGCTTGGTTGGCCAAAAAGGGCGTATGCGTTTTTTCCTGAATATATTCAGGAAAAAACGCTTACGCCCTTTTTGGCCAAGGGCATCACTGTCGACGTTTTGCCACTTTTCATGTGCTTTAAAGGCGATTCGAATCTACCTCCTGAAACCTGTTTCCTGCAATTCTGCCTTGCTTTCAAATCCTCTTCGTTGCCTTCCCTCAATATATCTGTGGATGAGAGTTATCATTTATAACTCTGCAGGTTTGTGAATTGCAGTGCCCCTGAGCTCCATTTTTCAACTGTCTTTTTTGGGAGCTGGCCGCAAAAGCACGGGATTGCCTCAGGCCCTATTCTGGTTCCCGGCGGCAGGCTGAGCCTGTGTTTAATTCTTCTTCCTGATGGGAAATTAGAGTGACCTGTGCCTGTCCCAACACCTAGATCTAGTCTCTCATTGGTTGCCCCTCTTCCCGTTCATCCTCAGGACAAATTGCAACCTGTAGGGAACAGGAGCTTAAAGGTGCTGATTCTCCAAGTAGGGAGATTGCTAGTAAAGTAGCTGGAAAGGCGAACCCGAGCACAAGGAGATGAGAAATTGGGTGCGTTTTAGAAACCTTTCAAAATCACACGGTGTACCATCTTCTGGGTTTCTCATGCATGTTTTCGATGTAGGAAGATGCCCTTGAACCTGGAGATTTGGGACCCATGGGATGGGTACCACACAGTATTACTTTAAAGGATCTGCGTTTGCTCACCCAACCTCACCCAACCTCTAAGCCCCAAGAGTGTCCACCCTTATGTCTCATCCAGCTGTGGGTCTAGATATGGTCAATCCAGGTTGCATCACAGCCTCTGAACGAATTTTGTAAGAATTTCTCTCTCTTTCACTGTCTTTGTTTTACGTGTTTTTAAAAGTAATTTATTTTTATAATGGGGTTTAGCTGCTTTTCACGGCTGTGTTTATGCGGCTTTACACCCACTTGACTCACTTCCAGACAGATATCAATATATAGGTTTTAAGATTCTTACTAGTCACATATATTCTTGTGCGGTGAATAGGGGGTGTTGAGTCCAGTTCACTGAGCAAGGAGTAGGTCTTGTCTATTACATATTGGGTGTATGGAACGGTATCTGAGCGAATTTGAAACCCTTGTTTTATGCATCACCCCACCTCACCTTTCCCGTTAAGCAGCCATAGTGTGTTTTCTAAACGTGTGACTCTGTTCTGTTTTGTAATTCAGTTCAAGTGTAGCGGTTTTTACATTCCCTCTATAAGTGATACCTTATGATAAGTGTCTTTTTCTGTGTGACTTATTTCACTTAGAATTGTCATACCTAAATCCACTCATCTTGCTTCTACTAGCCTTATGACATTGATTTCATGTCTGAGTGATATTCCTTTGTACATAAGGACCACAACTTCTTTATCCATTTTTCTCTTTCCTGGGATATTTAAGGTGTCATGAAGTGGAGGTTCTTGTCAACATAGCAGCCCTAAACATTGGGGTGCCTGTGTCTTGCTGATTTTTAGTTTTCCCAATTTATACG
Organism: Eschrichtius robustus; assembly: GCF_028021215.1. Classification (NCBI taxonomy): domain Eukaryota; kingdom Metazoa; phylum Chordata; class Mammalia; order Artiodactyla; family Eschrichtiidae; genus Eschrichtius; species Eschrichtius robustus. The sequence continues at coordinate 361,873 of NW_027175163.1, forward strand.
CCCATGAGTGGACGTGCCCTATGCTCCCTAAGCTGTGTTTTTTCGATGTTTCAGGACACACCGTACACTTCTCTAGAGTGGCTGTTGGCAATTTACATCCCGCCCATCAGCGTAGCAAGGCTGCCATTTCTCCATGGCCTATCCTGCATTTCTGGTTTTGACACTTTTTGCAGCATGGCCCTTTTGACCGATGGGAAGCGAGACCTCTTTGTAGCGCTGATTTGCCTTTCCAGGTTGCTTGGTTGGCCAAAAAGGGCGTATGCGTTTTTTCCTGAATATATTCAGGAAAAAACGCATACGCCCTTTTTGGCCAAGGGCATCATTGTCGACGTTTTGCCGCTTTTCATGTGCTTTAAAGGCGATTCGAATCTACCTCCTGAAATCTGCTTCCTGCAATTCTGCCTTGCTTTCAAATCCTCTTCGTTGCCTTCCCTCAATATATCTGTGGATGAGAGTTATCATTTATAACTTTGCGGGTTTGTGAATTGCAGTGTCCCTGAGCTCCATTTTTCAACTCGCTTTTTTGGGAGCTGGCCACAAAAGCCCGAGATTGCCTCAGGCCTTATTCTGGTTCCTGGCGGCAGGCTGAGCCTGTGGTTAATTCTTCTTCCTGATGGGAAAATAGAGTGACCTGTGCCTCTACCAACACCTAGATCTAGTCTCTCATTGGTTGCCCCTCTTCCCGTTCATCCTCAGGACAAATTGCAACCTGTAGGGAACAGAAGCTTAAAGGTGCTGATTCTCCAAGTAGGGAGATTGCTAGTAAAGTAGCTGGAAAGGCGAACCCTAGCACAAGGAGATGAGAAATGGGGTGCGTTTTAGAAACCTTTCAAAATCACACGGTGTACCATCTTCTGGGTTTCTCATGCATGTTTTCGATGTAGGAAGATGCCCTTGAACCTGGAGATTTGGGACCCATGGATTGGGTACCACGCAGTATTACTTTAAAGGGTCTGAGTTTGCTCTCCCAACCTCACCCAACCTCTCAGCCCCAAGAGTGTCCACCCTTATGTCTCATCCAGGTGTGGGTCTAGATATGGTCAATCCAGGTTGCATCACAGCCCCTGAACAAATTTTGTAAGAATTTCTCTCTCTTTCACTGTCTTTGTTTTACGGGTTTTTAAAAGTAATTTATTTTTATAATGGGGTTTAGCTGCTTTTCACGGCTGTGTTTATGCGGTTTTACACCCACTTGGCTCACTTCCAGAGAGATATCAATACATAGGTTTTACGATTCTTACTAGTCAGATATATTCTTGTGCGGTGAATAGGGGGTGTTGAGTCCAGTTCACTGAGCAAGGAGTAGGTCTTGTCTATTACATATTGGGTGTATGGAACGGTATCTGAGCGAATTTGAACCCCTTGTTTTATGCATCACCCCACCTCACCTTTCCCGTTAAGCAGCCATAGTGTGTTTTCTAAACGTGTGACTCTGTTCTGTTTTGTAATTCAGTTCAAGTGTAGCGGTTTTTACATTCCCTCTATAAGTGATATCTTATGATAAGTGTCTTTTTCTGTGTGACTTATTTCACTTAGAATCGTCATACCTAAATCCACTCATCTTGCTTCTACTAGCCTTATGACATTGATTTCATGTCTGAGTGATATTCCTTTGTACATAAGGACCACAACTTCTTTATCCATTTTTCTCTTTCCTGGGATATTTAAGGTGTCATGAAGTGGAGGTTCTTGTCAACATAGCAGCCCTAAACATTGGGGTGCCTGTGTCTTGCTGATTTTTAGTTTTCCCAATTTATACGCCCATGAGTGGACGTGCCCTATGCTCCCTAAGCTGTGTTTTTTCGATGTTTCAGGACACACCGTACACTTCTCTAGAGTGGCTGTTGGCAATTTACATCCCGCCCATCAGCGTAGCAAGGCTGCCATTTCTCCATGGCCTGTCCTGCATTTCTGGTTTTGACACTTTTTGCAGCATGGCCCTTTTGACCGATGGGAAGCGAGACCTCTTTGTAGCGCTGATTTGCCTTTCCAGGTTGCTTGGTTGGCCAAAAAGGGCGTATGCGTTTTTTCCTGAATATATTCAGGAAAAAACGCATACGCCCTTTTTGGCCAAGGGCATCATTGTCGACGTTTTGCCGCTTTTCATGTGCTTTAAAGGCGATTCGAATCTACCTCCTGAAATCTGCTTCCTGCAATTCTGCCTTGCTTTCAAATCCTCTTCGTTGCCTTCCCTCAATATATCTGTGGATGAGAGTTATCATTTATAACTCTGCGGGTTTGTGAATTGCAGTGTCCCTGAGCTCCATTTTTCAACTCGCTTTTTTGGGAGCTGGCCACAAAAGCGCGAGATTGCCTCAGGCCTTATTCTGGTTCCTGGCGGCAGGCTGAGCCTGTGGTTAATTCTTCTTCCTGATGGGAAAATAGAGTGACCTGTGCCTCTACCAACACCTAGATCTAGTCTCTCATTGGTTGCCCCTCTTCCCGTTCATCCTCAGGACAAATTGCAACCTGTAGGGAACAGGAGCTTAAAGGTGCTGATTCTCCAAGTAGGGAGATTGCTAGTAAAGTAGCTGGAAAGGCGAACCCTAGCACAAGGAGATGAGAAATGGGGTGCGTTTTAGAAACCTTTCAAAATCACACGGTGTACCATCTTCTGGGTTTCTCATGCATGTTTTCGATGTAGGAAGATGCCCTTGAACCTGGAGATTTGGGACCCATGGATTGGGTACCACGCAGTATTACTTTAAAGGGTCTGAGTTTGCTCTCCCAACCTCACCCAACCTCTCAGCCCCAAGAGTGTCCACCCTTATGTCTCATCCAGGTGTGGGTCTAGATATGGTCAATCCAGGTTGCATCACAGCCTCTGAACGAATTTTGTAAGAATTTCTCTCTCTTTCACTGTCTTTGTTTTACGGGTTTTTAAAAGTAATTTATTTTTATAATGGGGTTTAGCTGCTTTTCACGGCTGTGTTTATGCGGCTTTACACCCACTTGACTCACTTCCAGACAGATATCAATATATAGGTTTTAAGATTCTTACTAGTCACATATATTCTTGTGCGGTGAATAGGGGGTGTTGAGTCCACTTCACTGAGCAAGGAGTAGGTCTTGTCTATTACATATTGGGTGTATGGAACGGTATCTGAGCGAATTTGAAACCCTTGTTTTATGCATCACCCCACCTCACCTTTCCCGTTAAGCAGCCATAGTGTGTTTTCTAAACGTGTGACTCTGTTCTGTTTTGTAATTCAGTTCAAGTGTAGCGGTTTTTACATTCCCTCTATAAGTGATATCTTATGATAAGTGTCTTTTTCTGTGTGACTTATTTCACTTAGAATCGTCATACCTAAATCCACTCATCTTGCTTCTACTAGCCTTATGACATTGATTTCATGTCTGAGTGATATTCCTTTGTACATAAGGACCACAACTTCTTTATCCATTTTTCTCTTTCCTGGGATATTTAAGGTGTCATGAAGTGGAGGTTCTTGTCAACATAGCAGCCCTAAACATTGGGGTGCCTGTGTCTTGCTGATTTTTAGTTTTCCCAATTTATACGCCCATGAGTGGACGTGCCCTATGCTCCCTAAGCTGTGTTTTTTCGATGTTTCAGGACACACCGTACACTTCTCTAGAGTGGCTGTTGGCAATTTACATCCCGCCCATCAGCGTAGCAAGGCTGCCATTTCTCCATGGCCTGTCCTGCATTTCTGGTTTTGACACTTTTTGCAGCATGGCCCTTTTGACCGATGGGAAGCGAGACCTCTTTGTAGCGCTGATTTGACTTTCCAGGTTGCTTGGTTGGCCAAAAAGGGCGTATGCGTTTTTTCCTGAATATATTCAGGAAAAAACGCATACGCCCTTTTTGGCCAAGGGCATCATTGTCGACGTTTTGCCGCTTTTCATGTGCTTTAAAGGCGATTCGAATCTACCTCCTGAAATCTGCTTCCTGCAATTCTGCCTTGCTTTCAAATCCTCTTCGTTGCCTTCCCTCAATATATCTGTGGATGAGAGTTATCATTTATAACTCTGCGGGTTTGTGAATTGCAGTGTCCCTGAGCTCCATTTTTCAACTCGCTTTTTTGGGAGCTGGCCACAAAAGCGCGAGATTGCCTCAGGCCTTATTCTGGTTCCTGGCGGCAGGCTGAGCCTGTGGTTAATTCTTCTTCCTGATGGGAAAATAGAGTGACCTGTGCCTCTACCAACACCTAGATCTAGTCTCTCATTGGTTGCCCCTCTTCCCGTTCATCCTCAGGACAAAGTGCAACCTGTAGGGAACAGAAGCTTAAAGGTGCTGATTCTCCAAGTAGGGAGATTGCTAGTAAAGTAGCTGGAAAGGCGAACCCTAGCACAAGGAGATGAGAAATGGGGTGCGTTTTAGAAACCTTTCAAAATCACACGGTGTACCATCTTCTGGGTTTCTCATGCATGTTTTCGATGTAGGAAGATGCCCTTGAACCTGGAGATTTGGGACCCATGGGATGGGTACCACGCAGTATTACTTTAAAGGGTCTGAGTTTGCTCTCCCAACCTCACCCAACCTCTCAGCCCCAAGAGTGTCCACCCTTATGTCTCATCCAGGTGTGGGTCTAGATATGGTCAATCCAGGTTGCATCACAGCCCCTGAACGAATTTTGTAAGAATTTCTCTCTCTTTCACTGTCTTTGTTTTACGGGTTTTTAAAAGTAATTTATTTTTATAATGGGGTTTAGCTGCTTTTCACGGCTGTGTTTATGCGGCTTTACACCCACTTGACTCACTTCCAGAGAGATATCAATACATAGGTTTTACGATTCTTACTAGTCACATATATTCTTGTGCGGTGAATAGGGGGTGTTGAGTCCAGTTCACTGAGCAAGGAGTAGGTCTTGTCTATTACATATTGGGTGTATGGAACAGTATCTGAGCGAATTTGAAACCCTTGTTTTATGCATCACCCCACCTCACCTTTCCCGTTAAGCAGCCATAGTGTGTTTTCTAAACGTGTTACTCTGTTCTGTTTTGTAATTCAGTTCAAGTGTAGCGGTTTTTACATTCCCTCTATAAGTGATATCTTATGATAAGTGTCTTTTTCTGTGTGACTTATTTCACTTAGAATCGTCATACCTAAATCCACTCATCTTGCTTCTACTAGCCTTATGACATTGATTTCATGTCTGAGTGATATTCCATTGTACATAAGGACCACAACTTCTTTATCCATTTTTCTCTTTCCTGGGATATTTAAGGTGTCATGAAGTGGAGGTTCTTGTCAACATAGCAGCCCTAAACATTGGGGTGCCTGTGTCTTGCTGATTTTTAGTTTTCCCAATTTATACGCCCATGAGTGGACGTGCCCTATGCTCCCTAAGCTGTGTTTTTTCGATGTTTCAGGACACACCGTACACTTCTCCAGAGTGGCTTTTGGCAATTTACATCCCGCCCATCAGCGTAGCAAGGCTGCCATTTCTCCATGGCCTGTACTGCATTTCTGGTTTTGACACATTTTGCAGCATGGCCCTTTTGACCGATGGGAAGCGAGACTTCGTGGTAGCGCTGATTTGCCTTTCCAGGTTGCTTGGTTGGCCAAAAAGGGCGTATGCGTTTTTTCCTGAATATATTCAGGAAAAAACGCATACGCCCTTTTTGGCCAAGGGCATCATTGTCGACGTTTTGCCGCTTTTCATGTGCTTTAAAGGCCATTCGAATCTACCTCCTGAAATCTCTTTCCTGCAATTCTGCCTTGCTTTCAAATCCTCTTCGTTGCCTTCCCTCAATATATCTGTGGATGAGAGTTATCATTTATAACTCTGCGGGTTTGTGAATTGCAGTGTCCCTGAGCTCCATTTTTCAACTCGCTTTTTTGGGAGCTGGCCGCAAAAGCGCGGGATTGCCTCAGGCCCTATTCTGGTTCCTGGAGGCAGGCAGAGCCTGTGGTTAATTCTTCTTCCTGATGGGAAAATAGAGTGACCTGTGCCTGTCCCAACACCTAGATCTAGTCTCTCATTGGTTGCCCCTCTTCCCGTTCATCCTCAGGACAAATTGCAACCTGTAGGGAACAGGAGCTTAAAGGTGCTGATTCTCCAAGTAGGGAGATTGCTAGTAAAGTAGCTGGAAAGGCGAACCCTAGCACAAGGAGATGAGAAATGGGGTGCGTTTTAGAAACCTTTCAAAATCACACGGTGTACCATCTTCTGGGTTTCTCATGCATGTTTTCGATGTAGGAAGATGCCCTTGAACCTGGAGATTTGGGACCCATGGGATGGGTACCACGCAGTATTACTTTAAAGGGTCTGAGTTTGCTCTCCCAACCTCACCCAACCTCTCAGCCCCAAGAGTGTCCACCCTTATGTCTCATCCAGGTGTGGGTCTAGATATGGTCAATCCAGGTTGCATCACAGCCCCTGAACGAATTTTGTAAGAATTTCTCTCTCTTTCACTGTCTTTGTTTTACGGGTTTTTAAAAGTAATTTATTTTTATAATGGGGTTTAGCTGCTTTTCACGGCTGTGTTTATGCGGCTTTACACCCACTTGACTCACTTCCAGAGAGATATCAATACATAGGTTTTACGATTCTTACTAGTCACATATATTCTTGTGCGGTGAATAGGGGGTGTTGAGTCCAGTTCACTGAGCAAGGAGTAGGTCTTGTCTATTACATATTGGGTGTATGGAACAGTATCTGAGCGAATTTGAACCCCTTGTTTTATGCATCACCCCACCTCACCTTTCCCGTTAAGCAGCCATAGTGTGTTTTCTAAACGTGTTACTCTGTTCTGTTTTGTAATTCAGTTCAAGTGTAGCGGTTTTTACATTCCCTCTATAAGTGATATCTTATGATAAGTGTCTTTTTCTGTGTGACTTATTTCACTTAGAATCGTCATACCTAAATCCACTCATCTTGCTTCTACTAGCCTTATGACATTGATTTCATGTCTGAGTGATATTCCATTGTACATAAGGACCACAACTTCTTTATCCATTTTTCTCTTTCCTGGGATATTTAAGGTGTCATGAAGTGGAGGTTCTTGTCAACATAGCAGCCCTAAACATTGGGGTGCCTGTGTCTTGCTGATTTTTAGTTTTCCCAATTTATACGCCCATGAGTGGACGTGCCCTATGCTCCCTAAGCTGTGTTTTTTCGATGTTTCAGGACACATCGTACACTTCTCCAGAGTGGCTTTTGGCAATTTACATCCCGCCCATCAGCGTAGCAAGGCTGCCATTTCTCCATGGCCTGTACTGCATTTCTGGTTTTGACACATTTTGCAGCATGGCCCTTTTGACCGATGGGAAGCGAGACTTCGTGGTAGCGCTGATTTGCCTTTCCAGGTTGCTTGGTTGGCCAAAAAGGGCGTATGCGTTTTTTCCTGAATATATTCAGGAAAAAACGCATACGCCCTTTTTGGCCAAGGGCATCATTGTCGACGTTTTGCCGCTTTTCATGTGCTTTAAAGGCCATTCGAATCTACCTCCTGAAATCTCTTTCCTGCAATTCTGCCTTGCTTTCAAATCCTCTTCGTTGCCTTCCCTCAATATATCTGTGGATGAGAGTTATCATTTATAACTCTGCGGGTTTGTGAATTGCAGTGTCCCTGAGCTCCATTTTTCAACTCGCTTTTTTGGGAGCTGGCCGCAAAAGCGCGGGATTGCCTCAGGCCCTATTCTGGTTCCTGGAGGCAGGCAGAGCCTGTGGTTAATTCTTCTTCCTGATGGGAAAATAGAGTGACCTGTGCCTGTCCCAACACCTAGATCTAGTCTCTCATTGGTTGCCCCTCTTCCCGTTCATCCTCAGGACAAATTGCAACCTGTAGGGAACAGGAGCTTAAAGGTGCTGATTCTCCAAGTAGGGAGATTGCTAGTAAAGTAGCTGGAAAGGCGAACCCGAGCACAAGGAGATGAGAAATTGGGTGCGTTTTAGAAACCTTTCAAAATCACACGGTGCACCATCTTCTGGGTTTCTCATGCATGTTTTCGATGTAGGAAGATGCCCTTGAACCTGGAGATTTGGGACCCATGGGATGGGTACCACACAGTATTACTTTAAAGGGTCTGCGTTTGCTCACCCAACCTCACCCAACCTCTAAGCCCCAAGAGTGTCCACCCTTATGTCTCATCCAGCTGTGGGTCTAGATATGGTCAATCCAGGTTGCATCACAGCCTCTGAACGAATTTTGTAAGAATTTCTCTCTCTTTCACTGTCTTTGTTTTACGGGTTTTTAAAAGTAATTTATTTTTATAATGGGGTTTAGCTGCTTTTCACGGCTGTGTTTATGCAGCTTTACACCCACTTGACACACTTCCAGAGAGATATCAATACATAGGTTTTACGATTCTTACTAGTCACATATATTCTTGTGCGGTGAATAGGGGGTGTTGAGTCCAGTTCACTGAGCAAGGAGTAGGTCTTGTCTATTACATATTGGGTGTATGGAACAGTATCTGAGCGAATTTGAAACCCTTGTTTTATGCATCACCCCACCTCACCTTTCCCGTTAAGCAGCCATAGTGTGTTTTCTAAACGTGTGACTCTGTTCTGTTTTGTAATTCAGTTCAAGTGTAGCGGTTTTTACATTCCCTCTATAAGTGATATCTTATGATAAGTGTCTTTTTCTGTGTGACTTATTTCACTTAGAATCGTCATACCTAAATCCACTCATCTTGCTTCTACTAGCCTTATGACATTGATTTCATGTCTGAGTGATATTCCTTTGTACATAAGGACCACAACTTCTTTATCCATTTTTCTCTTTCCTGGGATATTTAAGGTGTCATGAAGTGGAGGTTCTTGTCAACATAGCAGCCCTAAACATTGGGGTGCCTGTGTCTTGCTGATTTTTAGTTTTCCCAATTTATACGCCCATGAGTGGACGTGCCCTATGCTCCCTAAGCTGTGTTTTTTCGATGTTTCAGGACACACCGTACACTTCTCTAGAGTGGCTGTTGGCAATTTACATCCCGCCCATCAGCGTAGCAAGGCTGCCATTTCTCCATGGCCTGTCCTGCATTTCTGGTTTTGACACTTTTTGCAGCATGGCCCTTTTGACCGATGGGAAGCGAGACCTCTTTGTAGCGCTGATTTGCCTTTCCAGGTTGCTTGGTTGGCCAAAAAGGGCGTATGCGTTTTTTCCTGAATATATTCAGGAAAAAACGCATACGCCCTTTTTAGCCAAGGGCATCACTGTCGACGGTTTCCCACTTTTCATGTGCTTTAAAGGCCATTCGAATCTACCTCCTGAAACCTGTTTCCTGCAATTCTGCCTTGCTTTCAAATCCTCTTCGTTGCCTTCCCTCAATATATCTGTGGATGAGAGTTATCATTTATAACTCTGCAGGTTTGTGAATTGCAGTGCCCCTGAGCTCCATTTTTCAACTCGCTTTTTTGGGAGCTGGCCGCAAAAGCACGGGATTGCCTCAGGCCCTATTCTGGTTCCCGGCGGCAGGCTGAGCCTGTGTTTAATTCTTCTTCCTGATGGGAAATTAGAGTGACCTGTGCCTGTCCCAACACCTAGATCTAGTCTCTCATTTGTTGCCCCTCTTCCCGTTCATCCTCAGGACAAATTGCAACCTGTAGGGAACAGGAGCTTAAAGGTGCTGATTCTCCAAGTAGGGAGATTGCTAGTAAAGTAGCTGGAAAGGCGAACCCGAGCACAAGGAGATGAGAAATTGGGTGCGTTTTAGAAACCTTTCAAAATCACACGGTGTACCATCTTCTGGGTTTCTCATGCATGTTTTCGATGTAGGAAGATGCCCTTGAACCTGGAGATTTGGGACCCATGGGATGGGTACCACACAGTATTACTTTAAAGGATCTGCGTTTGCTCACCCAACCTCACCCAACCTCTAAGCCCCAAGAGTGTCCACCCTTATGTCTCATCCAGCTGTGGGTCTAGATATGGTCAATCCAGGTTGCATCACAGCCTCTGAACGAATTTTGTAAGAATTTCTCTCTCTTTCACTGTCTTTGTTTTACGGGTTTTTAAAAGTAATTTATTTTTATAATGGGGTTTAGCTGCTTTTCACGGCTGTGTTTATGCGGCTTTACACCCACTTGACTCACTTCCAGACAGATATCAATATATAGGTTTTAAGATTCTTACTAGTCACATATATTCTTGTGCGGTGAATAGGGGGTGTTGAGTCCAGTTCACTGAGCAAGGAGTAGGTCTTGTCTATTACATATTGGGTGTATGGAACGGTATCTGAGCGAATTTGAACCCCTTGTTTTATGCATCACCCCACCTCACCTTTCCCGTTAAGCAGCCATAGTGTGTTTTCTAAACGTGTGACTCTGTTCTGTTTTGTAATTCAGTTCAAGTGTAGCGGTTTTTACATTCCCTCTATAAGTGATATCTTATGATAACTGTCTTTTTCTGTGTGACTTATTTCACTTAGAATCGTCATACCTAAATCCACTCATCTTGCTTCTACTAGCCTTATGACATTGATTTCATGTCTGAGTGATATTCCTTTGTACATAAGGACCACAACTTCTTTATCCATTTTTCTCTTTCCTGGGATATTTAAGGTGTCATGAAGTGGAGGTTCTTGTCAACATAGCAGCCCTAAACATTGGGGTGCCTGTGTCTTGCTGATTTTTAGTTTTCCCAATTTATACGCCCATGAGTGGACGTGCCCTATGCTCCCTAAGCTGTGTTTTTTCGATGTTTCAGGACACACCGTACACTTCTCTAGAGTGGCTGTTGGCAATTTACATCCCGCCCATCAGCGTAGCAAGGCTGCCATTTCTCCATGGCCTGTCCTGCATTTCTGGTTTTGACACATTTTGCAGCATGGCCCTTTTGACCGATGGGAAGCGAGACTTCGTGGTAGCGCTGATTTGCCTTTCCAGGTTGCTTGGTTGGCCAAAAAGGGCGTATGCGTTTTTTCCTGAATATATTCAGGAAAAAACGCATACGCCCTTTTTGGCCAAGGGCATCATTGTCGACGTTTTGCCGCTTTTCATGTGCTTTAAAGGCGATTCGAATCTACCTCCTGAAATCTGCTTCCTGCAATTCTGCCTTGCTTTCAAATCCTCTTCGTTGCCTTCCCTCAATATATCTGTGGATGAGAGTTATCATTTATAACTCTGCGGGTTTGTGAATTGCAGTGTCCCTGAGCTCCATTTTTCAACTCGCTTTTTTGGGAGCTGGCCACAAAAGCGCGAGATTGCCTCAGGCCTTATTCTGGTTCCTGGCGGCAGGCTGAGCCTGTGGTTAATTCTTCTTCCTGATGGGAAAATAGAGTGACCTGTGCCTCTACCAACACCTAGATCTAGTCTCTCATTGGTTGCCCCTCTTCCCGTTCATCCTCAGGACAAATTGCAACCTGTAGGGAACAGAAGCTTAAAGGTGCTGATTCTCCAAGTAGGGAGATTGCTAGTAAAGTAGCTGGAAAGGCGAACCCTAGCACAAGGAGATGAGAAATGGGGTGCGTTTTAGAAACCTTTCAAAATCACACGGTGTACCATCTTCTGGGTTTCTCATGCATGTTTTCGATGTAGGAAGATGCCCTTGAACCTGGAGATTTGGGACCCATGGATTGGGTACCACGCAGTATTACTTTAAAGGGTCTGAGTTTGCTCTCCCAACCTCACCCAACCTCTCAGCCCCAAGAGTGTCCACCCTTATGTCTCATCCAGGTGTGGGTCTAGATATGGTCAATCCAGGTTGCATCACAGCCCCTGAACAAATTTTGTAAGAATTTCTCTCTCTTTCACTGTCTTTGTTTTACGGGTTTTTAAAAGTAATTTATTTTTATAATGGGGTTTAGCTGCTTTTCACGGCTGTGTTTATGCGGCTTTACACCCACTTGGCTCACTTCCAGAGAGATATCAATACATAGGTTTTACGATTCTTACTAGTCAGATATATTCTTGTGCGGTGAATAGGGGGTGTTGAGTCCAGTTCACTGAGCAAGGAGTAGGTCTTGTCTATTACATATTGGGTGTATGGAACGGTATCTGAGCGAATTTGAAACCCTTGTTTTATGCATCACCCCACCTCACCTTTCCCGTTAAGCAGCCATAGTGTGTTTTCTAAACGTGTGACTCTGTTCTGTTTTGTAATTCAGTTCAAGTGTAGCGGTTTTTACATTCCCTCTATAAGTGATAGCTTATGATAAGTGTCTTTTTCTGTGTGACTTATTTCACTTAGAATCGTCATACCTAAATCCACTCATCTTGCTTCTACTAGCCTTATGACATTGATTTCATGTCTGAGGGATATTCCTTTGTACATAAAGACCACAACTTCTTTATCCATTTATCTCTTTCCTGGGATATTTAAGGTGTCATGAAGTGGAGGTTCTTGTCAACATAGCAGCCCTAAACATTGGGGTGCCTGTGTCTTGCTGATTTTTAGTTTTCCCAATTTATACGCCCATGAGTGGATGTGCCCTATGCTCCCTAAGCTGTGTTTTTTCGATGTTTCAGGACACACCGTACACTTCTCCAGAGTGGCTTTTGGCAATTTACATCCCGCCCATTAGCGTAGCAAGGCTGCCATTTCTCCATGGCCTGTACTGCATTTCTGGTTTTGTCACTTTTTGCAGCATGGCCCTTTTGACCGATGGGAAGCGAGACTTCTTTGTAGCGCTGATTTGCCTTTCCAGGTTGCTTGGTTGGCCAAAAAGGGCGTATGCGTTTTTTCCTGAATATATTCAGGAAAAAACGCTTACGCCCTTTTTGGCCAAGGGCATCACTGTCGACGTTTTGCCACTTTTCATGTGCTTTAAAGGCGATTCGAATCTACCTCCTGAAACCTGTTTCCTGCAATTCTGCCTTGCTTTCAAATCCTCTTCGTTGCCTTCCCTCAATATATCTGTGGATGAGAGTTATCATTTATAACTCTCCAGGTTTGTGAATTGCAGTGCCCCTGAGCTCCATTTTTCAACTGTCTTTTTTGGGAGCTGGCCGCAAAAGCACGGGATTGCCTCAGGCCCTATTCTGGTTCCCGGCGGCAGGCTGAGCCTGTGTTTAATTCTTCTTCCTGATGGGAAATTAGAGTGACCTGTGCCTGTCCCAACACCTAGATCTAGTCTCTCATTGGTTGCCCCTCTTCCCGTTCATCCTCAGGACAAATTGCAACCTTTAGGGAACAGGAGCTTAAAGGTGCTGATTCTCCAAGTAGGGAGATTGCTAGTAAAGTAGCTGGAAAGGCGAACCCGAGCACAAGGAGATGAGAAATTGGGTGCGTTTTAGAAACCTTTCAAAATCACACGGTGTACCATCTTCTGGGTTTCTCATGCATGTTTTCGATGTAGGAAGATGCCCTTGAACCTGGAGATTTGGGACCCATGGGATGGGTACCACACAGTATTACTTTAAAGGATCTGCGTTTGCTCACCCAACCTCACCCAACCTCTAAGCCCCAAGAGTGTCCACCCTTATGTCTCATCCAGCTGTGGGTCTAGATATGGTCAATCCAGGTTGCATCACAGCCTCTGAACGAATTTTGTAAGAATTTCTCTCTCTTTCACTGTCTTTGTTTTACGGGTTTTTAAAAGTAATTTATTTTTATAATGGGGTTTAGCTGCTTTTCACGGCTGTGTTTATGCGGCTTTACACCCACTTGACTCACTTCCAGACAGATATCAATATATAGGTTTTAAGATTCTTACTAGTCACATATATTCTTGTGCGGTGAATAGGGGGTGTTGAGTCCAGTTCACTGAGCAAGGAGTAGGTCTTGTCTATTACATATTGGGTGTATGGAACGGTATCTGAGCGAATTTGAAACCCTTGTTTTATGCATCACCCCACCTCACCTTTCCCGTTAAGCAGCCATAGTGTGTTTTCTAAACGTGTGACTCTGTTCTGTTTTGTAATTCAGTTCAAGTGTAGCGGTTTTTACATTCCCTCTATAAGTGATACCTTATGATAAGTGTCTTTTTCTGTGTGACTTATTTCACTTAGAATTGTCATACCTAAATCCACTCATCTTGCTTCTACTAGCCTTATGACATTGATTTCATGTCTGAGTGATATTCCTTTGTACATAAGGACCACAACTTCTTTATCCATTTTTCTCTTTCCTGGGATATTTAAGGTGTCATGAAGTGGAGGTTCTTGTCAACATAGCAGCCCTAAACATTGGGGTGCCTGTGTCTTGCTGATTTTTAGTTTTCCCAATTTATACGCCCATGAGTGGACGTGCCCTATGCTCCCTAAGCTGTGTTTTTTCGATGTTTCAGGACACACCGTACACTTCTCTAGAGTGGCTGTTGGCAATTTACATCCCGCCCATCAGCGTAGCAAGGCTGCCATTTCTCCATGGCCTGTCCTGCATTTCTGGTTTTGACACTTTTTGCAGCATGGCCCTTTTGACCGATGGGAAGCGAGACCTCTTTGTAGCGCTGATTTGCCTTTCCAGGTTGCTTGGTTGGCCAAAAAGGGCGTATGCGTTTTTTCCTGAATATATTCAGGAAAAAACGCATACGCCCTTTTTGGCCAAGGGCATCATTGTCGACGTTTTGCCGCTTTTCATGTGCTTTAAAGGCGATTCGAATCTACCTCCTGAAATCTGCTTCCTGCAATTCTGCCTTGCTTTCAAATCCTCTTCGTTGCCTTCCCTCAATATATCTGTGGATGAGAGTTATCATTTATAACTCTGCGGGTTTGTGAATTGCAGTGTCCCTGAGCTCCATTTTTCAACTCGCTTTTTTGGGAGCTGGCCACAAAAGCCCGAGATTGCCTCAGGCCTTATTCTGGTTCCTGGCGGCAGGCTGAGCCTGTGGTTAATTCTTCTTCCTGATGGGAAAATAGAGTGACCTGTGCCTCTACCAACACCTAGATCTAGTCTCTCATTGGTTGCCCCTCTTCCCGTTCATCCTCAGGACAAATTGCAACCTGTAGGGAACAGAAGCTTAAAGGTGCTGATTCTCCAAGTAGGGAGATTGCTAGTAAAGTAGCTGGAAAGGCGAACCCTAGCACAAGGAGATGAGAAATGGGGTGCGTTTTAGAAACCTTTCAAAATCACACGGTGTACCATCTTCTGGGTTTCTCATGCATGTTTTCGATGTAGGAAGATGCCCTTGAACCTGGAGATTTGGGACCCATGGATTGGGTACCACGCAGTATTACTTTAAAGGGTCTGAGTTTGCTCTCCCAACCTCACCCAACCTCTCAGCCCCAAGAGTGTCCACCCTTATGTCTCATCCAGGTGTGGGTCTAGATATGGTCAATCCAGGTTGCATCACAGCCCCTGAACAAATTTTGTAAGAATTTCTCTCTCTTTCACTGTCTTTGTTTTACGGGTTTTTAAAAGTAATTTATTTTTATAATGGGGTTTAGCTGCTTTTCACGGCTGTGTTTATGCGGCTTTACACCCACTTGGCTCACTTCCAGAGAGATATCAATACATAGGTTTTACGATTCTTACTAGTCAGATATATTCTTGTGCGGTGAAAAAGGGGTGTTGAGTCCAGTTCACTGAGCAAGGAGTAGGTCTTGTCTATTACATATTGGGTGTATGGAACGGTATCTGAGCGAATTTGAAACCCTTGTTTTATGCATCACCCCACCTCACCTTTCCCGTTAAGCAGCCATAATGTGTTTTCTAAACGTGTGACTCTGTTCTGTTTTGTAATTCAGTTCAAGTGTAGCGGTTTTTACATTCCCTCTATAAGTGATACCTTATGATAAGTGTCTTTTTCTGTGTGACTTATTTCACTTAGAATCGTCATACCTAAATCCACTCATCTTGCTTCTACTAGCCTTATGACATTGATTTCATGTCTGAGTGATATTCCTTTGTACATAAGGACCACAACTTCTTTATCCATTTTTCTCTTTCCTGGGATATTTAAGGTGTCATGAAGTGGAGGTTCTTGTCAACATAGCAGCCCTAAACATTGGGGTGCCTGTGTCTTGCTGATTTTTAGTTTTCCCAATTTATACGCCCATGAGTGGATGTGCCCTATGCTCCCTAAGCTGTGTTTTTTCGATGTTTCAGGACACACCGTACACTTCTCCAGAGTGGCTTTTGGCAATTTACATCCCGCCCATTAGCGTAGCAAGGCTGCCATTTCTCCATGGCCTGTACTGCATTTCTGGTTTTGTCACTTTTTGCAGCATGGCCCTTTTGACCGATGGGAAGCGAGACTTCTTTGTAGCGCTGATTTGCCTTTCCAGGTTGCTTGGTTGGCCAAAAAGGGCGTATGCGTTTTTTCCTGAATATATTCAGGAAAAAACGCTTACGCCCTTTTTGGCCAAGGGCATCACTGTCGACGTTTTGCCACTTTTCATGTGCTTTAAAGGCGATTCGAATCTACCTCCTGAAACCTGTTTCCTGCAATTCTGCCTTGCTTTCAAATCCTCTTCGTTGCCTTCCCTCAATATATCTGTGGATGAGAGTTATCATTTATAACTCTGCAGGTTTGTGAATTGCAGTGCCCCTGAGCTCCATTTTTCAACTGTCTTTTTTGGGAGCTGGCCGCAAAAGCACGGGATTGCCTCAGGCCCTATTCTGGTTCCCGGCGGCAGGCTGAGCCTGTGTTTAATTCTTCTTCCTGATGGGAAATTAGAGTGACCTGTGCCTGTCCCAACACCTAGATCTAGTCTCTCATTGGTTGCCCCTCTTCCCGTTCATCCTCAGGACAAATTGCAACCTGTAGGCAACAGGAGCTTAAAGGTGCTGATTCTCCAAGTAGGGAGATTGCTAGTAAAGTAGCTGGAAAGGCGAACCCGAGCACAAGGAGATGAGAAATTGGGTGCGTTTTAGAAACCTTTCAAAATCACACGGTGTACCATCTTCTGGGTTTCTCATGCATGTTTTCGATGTAGGAAGATGCCCTTGAACCTGGAGATTTGGGACCCATGGGATGGGTACCACACAGTATTACTTTAAAGGATCTGCGTTTGCTCACCCAACCTCACCCAACCTCTAAGCCCCAAGAGTGTCCACCCTTATGTCTCATCCAGCTGTGGGTCTAGATATGGTCAATCCAGGTTGCATCACAGCCTCTGAACGAATTTTGTAAGAATTTCTCTCTCTTTCACTGTCTTTGTTTTACGGGTTTTTAAAAGTAATTTATTTTTATAATGGGGTTTAGCTGCTTTTCACGGCTGTGTTTATGCGGCTTTACACCCACTTGACTCACTTCCAGACAGATATCAATATATAGGTTTTAAGATTCTTACTAGTCACATATATTCTTGTGCGGTGAATAGGGGGTGTTGAGTCCAGTTCACTGAGCAAGGAGTAGGTCTTGTCTATTACATATTGGGTGTATGGAACGGTATCTGAGCGAATTTGAAACCCTTGTTTTATGCATCACCCCACCTCACCTTTCCCGTTAAGCAGCCATAGTGTGTTTTCTAAACGTGTGACTCTGTTCTGTTTTGTAATTCAGTTCAAGTGTAGCGGTTTTTACATTCCCTCTATAAGTGATACCTTATGATAAGTGTCTTTTTCTGTGTGACTTATTTCACTTAGAATTGTCATACCTAAATCCACTCATCTTGCTTCTACTAGCCTTATGACATTGATTTCATGTCTGAGTGATATTCCTTTGTACATAAGGACCACAACTTCTTTATCCATTTTTCTCTTTCCTGGGATATTTAAGGTGTCATGAAGTGGAGGTTCTTGTCAACATAGCAGCCCTAAACATTGGGGTGCCTGTGTCTTGCTGATTTTTAGTTTTCCCAATTTATACGCCCATGAGTGGACGTGCCCTATGCTCCCTAAGCTGTGTTTTTTCGATGTTTCAGGACACACCGTACACTTCTCTAGAGTGGCTGTTGGCAATTTACATCCCGCCCATCAGCGTAGCAAGGCTGCCATTTCTCCATGGCCTGTCCTGCATTTCTGGTTTTGACACTTTTTGCAGCATGGCCCTTTTGACCGATGGGAAGCGAGACCTCTTTGTAGCGCTGATTTGCCTTTCCAGGTTGCTTGGTTGGCCAAAAAGGGCGTATGCGTTTTTTCCTGAATATATTCAGGAAAAAACGCATACGCCCTTTTTGGCCAAGGGCATCATTGTCGACGTTTTGCCGCTTTTCATGTGCTTTAAAGGCGATTCGAATCTACCTCCTGAAATCTGCTTCCTGCAATTCTGCCTTGCTTTCAAATCCTCTTCGTTGCCTTCCCTCAATATATCTGTGGATGAGAGTTATCATTTATAACTCTGCGGGTTTGTGAATTGCAGTGTCCCTGAGCTCCATTTTTCAACTCGCTTTTTTGGGAGCTGGCCACAAAAGCCCGAGATTGCCTCAGGCCTTATTCTGGTTCCTGGCGGCAGGCTGAGCCTGTGGTTAATTCTTCTTCCTGATGGGAAAATAGAGTGACCTGTGCCTCTACCAACACCTAGATCTAGTCTCTCATTGGTTGCCCCTCTTCCCGTTCATCCTCAGGACAAATTGCAACCTGTAGGGAACAGAAGCTTAAAGGTGCTGATTCTCCAAGTAGGGAGATTGCTAGTAAAGTAGCTGGAAAGGCGAACCCTAGCACAAGGAGATGAGAAATGGGGTGCGTTTTAGAAACCTTTCAAAATCACACGGTGTACCATCTTCTGGGTTTCTCATGCATGTTTTCGATGTAGGAAGATGCCCTTGAACCTGGAGATTTGGGACCCATGGATTGGGTACCACGCAGTATTACTTTAAAGGGTCTGAGTTTGCTCTCCCAACCTCACCCAACCTCTCAGCCCCAAGAGTGTCCACCCTTATGTCTCATCCAGGTGTGGGTCTAGATATGGTCAATCCAGGTTGCATCACAGCCCCTGAACAAATTTTGTAAGAATTTCTCTCTCTTTCACTGTCTTTGTTTTACGGGTTTTTAAAAGTAATTTATTTTTATAATGGGGTTTAGCTGCTTTTCACGGCTGTGTTTATGCGGCTTTACACCCACTTGGCTCACTTCCAGAGAGATATCAATACATAGGTTTTACGATTCTTACTAGTCAGATATATTCTTGTGCGGTGAATAGGGGGTGTTGAGTCCAGTTCACTGAGCAAGGAGTAGGTCTTGTCTATTACATATTGGGTGTATGGAACGGTATCTGAGCGAATTTGAAACCCTTGTTTTATGCATCACCCCACCTCACCTTTCCCGTTAAGCAGCCATAATGTGTTTTCTAAACGTGTGACTCTGTTCTGTTTTGTAATTCAGTTCAAGTGTAGCGGTTTTTACATTCCCTCTATAAGTGATACCTTATGATAAGTGTCTTTTTCTGTGTGACTTATTTCACTTAGAATCGTCATACCTAAATCCACTCATCTTGCTTCTACTAGCCTTATGACATTGATTTCATGTCTGAGTGATATTCCTTTGTACATAAGGACCACAACTTCTTTATCCATTTTTCTCTTTCCTGGGATATTTAAGGTGTCATGAAGTGGAGGTTCTTGTCAACATAGCAGCCCTAAACATTGGGGTGCCTGTGTCTTGCTGATTTTTAGTTTTCCCAATTTATACGCCCATGAGTGGATGTGCCCTATGCTCCCTAAGCTGTGTTTTTTCGATGTTTCAGGACACACCGTACACTTCTCCAGAGTGGCTTTTGGCAATTTACATCCCGCCCATTAGCGTAGCAAGGCTGCCATTTCTCCATGGCCTGTACTGCATTTCTGGTTTTGTCACTTTTTGCAGCATGGCCCTTTTGACCGATGGGAAGCGAGACTTCTTTGTAGCGCTGATTTGCCTTTCCAGGTTGCTTGGTTGGCCAAAAAGGGCGTATGCGTTTTTTCCTGAATATATTCAGGAAAAAACGCTTACGCCCTTTTTGGCCAAGGGCATCACTGTCGACGTTTTGCCACTTTTCATGTGCTTTAAAGGCGATTCGAATCTACCTCCTGAAACCTGTTTCCTGCAATTCTGCCTTGCTTTCAAATCCTCTTCGTTGCCTTCCCTCAATATATCTGTGGATGAGAGTTATCATTTATAACTCTGCAGGTTTGTGAATTGCAGTGCCCCTGAGCTCCATTTTTCAACTGTCTTTTTTGGGAGCTGGCCGCAAAAGCACGGGATTGCCTCAGGCCCTATTCTGGTTCCCGGCGGCAGGCTGAGCCTGTGTTTAATTCTTCTTCCTGATGGGAAATTAGAGTGACCTGTGCCTGTCCCAACACCTAGATCTAGTCTCTCATTGGTTGCCCCTCTTCCCGTTCATCCTCAGGACAAATTGCAACCTGTAGGGAACAGGAGCTTAAAGGTGCTGATTCTCCAAGTAGGGAGATTGCTAGTAAAGTAGCTGGAAAGGCGAACCCGAGCACAAGGAGATGAGAAATTGGGTGCGTTTTAGAAACCTTTCAAAATCACACGGTGTACCATCTTCTGGGTTTCTCATGCATGTTTTCGATGTAGGAAGATGCCCTTGAACCTGGAGATTTGGGACCCATGGGATGGGTACCACACAGTATTACTTTAAAGGATCTGCGTTTGCTCACCCAACCTCACCCAACCTCTAAGCCCCAAGAGTGTCCACCCTTATGTCTCATCCAGCTGTGGGTCTAGATATGGTCAATCCAGGTTGCATCACAGCCTCTGAACGAATTTTGTAAGAATTTCTCTCTCTTTCACTGTCTTTGTTTTACGGGTTTTTAAAAGTAATTTATTTTTATAATGGGGTTTAGCTGCTTTTCACGGCTGTGTTTATGCGGCTTTACACCCACTTGACTCACTTCCAGACAGATATCAATATATAGGTTTTAAGATTCTTACTAGTCACATATATTCTTGTGCGGTGAATAGGGGGTGTTGAGTCCAGTTCACTGAGCAAGGAGTAGGTCTTGTCTATTACATATTGGGTGTATGGAACGGTATCTGAGCGAATTTGAAACCCTTGTTTTATGCATCACCCCACCTCACCTTTCCCGTTAAGCAGCCATAGTGTGTTTTCTAAACGTGTGACTCTGTTCTGTTTTGTAATTCAGTTCAAGTGTAGCGGTTTTTACATTCCCTCTATAAGTGATACCTTATGATAAGTGTCTTTTTCTGTGTGACTTATTTCACTTAGAATTGTCATACCTAAATCCACTCATCTTGCTTCTACTAGCCTTATGACATTGATTTCATGTCTGAGTGATATTCCTTTGTACATAAGGACCACAACTTCTTTATCCATTTTTCTCTTTCCTGGGATATTTAAGGTGTCATGAAGTGGAGGTTCTTGTCAACATAGCAGCCCTAAACATTGGGGTGCCTGTGTCTTGCTGATTTTTAGTTTTCCCAATTTATACGCCCATGAGTGGACGTGCCCTATGCTCCCTAAGCTGTGTTTTTTCGATGTTTCAGGACACACCGTACACTTCTCTAGAGTGGCTGTTGGCAATTTACATCCCGCCCATCAGCGTAGCAAGGCTGCCATTTCTCCATGGCCTGTCCTGCATTTCTGGTTTTGACACTTTTTGCAGCATGGCCCTTTTGACCGATGGGAAGCGAGACCTCTTTGTAGCGCTGATTTGCCTTTCCAGGTTGCTTGGTTGGCCAAAAAGGGCGTATGCGTTTTTTCCTGAATATATTCAGGAAAAAACGCATACGCCCTTTTTGGCCAAGGGCATCATTGTCGACGTTTTGCCGCTTTTCATGTGCTTTAAAGGCGATTCGAATCTACCTCCTGAAATCTGCTTCCTGCAATTCTGCCTTGCTTTCAAATCCTCTTCGTTGCCTTCCCTCAATATATCTGTGGATGAGAGTTATCATTTATAACTCTGCGGGTTTGTGAATTGCAGTGTCCCTGAGCTCCATTTTTCAACTCGCTTTTTTGGGAGCTGGCCACAAAAGCCCGAGATTGCCTCAGGCCTTATTCTGGTTCCTGGCGGCAGGCTGAGCCTGTGGTTAATTCTTCTTCCTGATGGGAAAATAGAGTGACCTGTGCCTCTACCAACACCTAGATCTAGTCTCTCATTGGTTGCCCCTCTTCCCGTTCATCCTCAGGACAAATTGCAACCTGTAGGGAACAGAAGCTTAAAGGTGCTGATTCTCCAAGTAGGGAGATTGCTAGTAAAGTAGCTGGAAAGGCGAACCCTAGCACAAGGAGATGAGAAATGGGGTGCGTTTTAGAAACCTTTCAAAATCACACGGTGTACCATCTTCTGGGTTTCTCATGCATGTTTTCGATGTAGGAAGATGCCCTTGAACCTGGAGATTTGGGACCCATGGATTGGGTACCACGCAGTATTACTTTAAAGGGTCTGAGTTTGCTCTCCCAACCTCACCCAACCTCTCAGCCCCAAGAGTGTCCACCCTTATGTCTCATCCAGGTGTGGGTCTAGATATGGTCAATCCAGGTTGCATCACAGCCCCTGAACAAATTTTGTAAGAATTTCTCTCTCTTTCACTGTCTTTGTTTTACGGGTTTTTAAAAGTAATTTATTTTTATAATGGGGTTTAGCTGCTTTTCACGGCTGTGTTTATGCGGTTTTACACCCACTTGGCTCACTTCCAGAGAGATATCAATACATAGGTTTTACGATTCTTACTAGTCAGATATATTCTTGTGCGGTGAATAGGGGGTGTTGAGTCCAGTTCACTGAGCAAGGAGTAGGTCTTGTCTATTACATATTGGGTGTATGGAACGGTATCTGAGCGAATTTGAACCCCTTGTTTTATGCATCACCCCACCTCACCTTTCCCGTTAAGCAGCCATAGTGTGTTTTCTAAACGTGTGACTCTGTTCTGTTTTGTAATTCAGTTCAAGTGTAGCGGTTTTTACATTCCCTCTATAAGTGATATCTTATGATAAGTGTCTTTTTCTGTGT
Organism: Eschrichtius robustus; assembly: GCF_028021215.1. Classification (NCBI taxonomy): domain Eukaryota; kingdom Metazoa; phylum Chordata; class Mammalia; order Artiodactyla; family Eschrichtiidae; genus Eschrichtius; species Eschrichtius robustus. Next base: position 384,513 of record NW_027175163.1, read on the forward strand.
GACTTATTTCACTTAGAATCGTCATACCTAAATCCACTCATCTTGCTTCTACTAGCCTTATGACATTGATTTCATGTCTGAGTGATATTCCTTTGTACATAAGGACCACAACTTCTTTATCCATTTTTCTCTTTCCTGGGATATTTAAGGTGTCATGAAGTGGAGGTTCTTGTCAACATAGCAGCCCTAAACATTGGGGTGCCTGTGTCTTGCTGATTTTTAGTTTTCCCAATTTATACGCCCATGAGTGGACGTGCCCTATGCTCCCTAAGCTGTGTTTTTTCGATGTTTCAGGACACACCGTACACTTCTCTAGAGTGGCTGTTGGCAATTTACATCCCGCCCATCAGCGTAGCAAGGCTGCCATTTCTCCATGGCCTGTCCTGCATTTCTGGTTTTGACACTTTTTGCAGCATGGCCCTTTTGACCGATGGGAAGCGAGACCTCTTTGTAGCGCTGATTTGCCTTTCCAGGTTGCTTGGTTGGCCAAAAAGGGCGTATGCGTTTTTTCCTGAATATATTCAGGAAAAAACGCATACGCCCTTTTTGGCCAAGGGCATCATTGTCGACGTTTTGCCGCTTTTCATGTGCTTTAAAGGCGATTCGAATCTACCTCCTGAAATCTGCTTCCTGCAATTCTGCCTTGCTTTCAAATCCTCTTCGTTGCCTTCCCTCAATATATCTGTGGATGAGAGTTATCATTTATAACTCTGCGGGTTTGTGAATTGCAGTGTCCCTGAGCTCCATTTTTCAACTCGCTTTTTTGGGAGCTGGCCACAAAAGCCCGAGATTGCCTCAGGCCTTATTCTGGTTCCTGGCGGCAGGCTGAGCCTGTGGTTAATTCTTCTTCCTGATGGGAAAATAGAGTGACCTGTGCCTCTACCAACACCTAGATCTAGTCTCTCATTGGTTGCCCCTCTTCCCGTTCATCCTCAGGACAAATTGCAACCTGTAGGGAACAGAAGCTTAAAGGTGCTGATTCTCCAAGTAGGGAGATTGCTAGTAAAGTAGCTGGAAAGGCGAACCCTAGCACAAGGAGATGAGAAATGGGGTGCGTTTTAGAAACCTTTCAAAATCACACGGTGTACCATCTTCTGGGTTTCTCATGCATGTTTTCGATGTAGGAAGATGCCCTTGAACCTGGAGATTTGGGACCCATGGATTGGGTACCACGCAGTATTACTTTAAAGGGTCTGAGTTTGCTCTCCCAACCTCACCCAACCTCTCAGCCCCAAGAGTGTCCACCCTTATGTCTCATCCAGGTGTGGGTCTAGATATGGTCAATCCAGGTTGCATCACAGCCCCTGAACAAATTTTGTAAGAATTTCTCTCTCTTTCACTGTCTTTGTTTTACGGGTTTTTAAAAGTAATTTATTTTTATAATGGGGTTTAGCTGCTTTTCACGGCTGTGTTTATGCGGTTTTACACCCACTTGGCTCACTTCCAGAGAGATATCAATACATAGGTTTTACGATTCTTACTAGTCAGATATATTCTTGTGCGGTGAATAGGGGGTGTTGAGTCCAGTTCACTGAGCAAGGAGTAGGTCTTGTCTATTACATATTGGGTGTATGGAACGGTATCTGAGCGAATTTGAACCCCTTGTTTTATGCATCACCCCACCTCACCTTTCCCGTTAAGCAGCCATAGTGTGTTTTCTAAACGTGTGACTCTGTTCTGTTTTGTAATTCAGTTCAAGTGTAGCGGTTTTTACATTCCCTCTATAAGTGATATCTTATGATAAGTGTATTTTTCTGTGTGACTTATTTCACTTAGAATCGTCATACCTAAATCCACTCATCTTGCTTCTACTAGCCTTATGACATTGATTTCATGTCTGAGTGATATTCCTTTGTACATAAGGACCACAACTTCTTTATCCATTTTTCTCTTTCCTGGGATATTTAAGGTGTCATGAAGTGGAGGTTCTTGTCAACATAGCAGCCCTAAACATTGGGGTGCCTGTGTCTTGCTGATTTTTAGTTTTCCCAATTTATACGCCCATGAGTGGACGTGCCCTATGCTCCCTAAGCTGTGTTTTTTCGATGTTTCAGGACACACCGTACACTTCTCTAGAGTGGCTGTTGGCAATTTACATCCCGCCCATCAGCGTAGCAAGGCTGCCATTTCTCCATGGCCTGTCCTGCATTTCTGGTTTTGACACTTTTTGCAGCATGGCCCTTTTGACCGATGGGAAGCGAGACCTCTTTGTAGCGCTGATTTGCCTTTCCAGGTTGCTTGGTTGGCCAAAAAGGGCGTATGCGTTTTTTCCTGAATATATTCAGGAAAAAACGCATACGCCCTTTTTGGCCAAGGGCATCATTGTCGACGTTTTGCCGCTTTTCATGTGCTTTAAAGGCGATTCGAATCTACCTCCTGAAATCTGCTTCCTGCAATTCTGCCTTGCTTTCAAATCCTCTTCGTTGCCTTCCCTCAATATATCTGTGGATGAGAGTTATCATTTATAACTCTGCGGGTTTGTGAATTGCAGTGTCCCTGAGCTCCATTTTTCAACTCGCTTTTTTGGGAGCTGGCCACAAAAGCGCGAGATTGCCTCAGGCCTTATTCTGGTTCCTGGCGGCAGGCTGAGCCTGTGGTTAATTCTTCTTCCTGATGGGAAAATAGAGTGACCTGTGCCTCTACCAACACCTAGATCTAGTCTCTCATTGGTTGCCCCTCTTCCCGTTCATCCTCAGGACAAATTGCAACCTGTAGGGAACAGGAGCTTAAAGGTGCTGATTCTCCAAGTAGGGAGATTGCTAGTAAAGTAGCTGGAAAGGCGAACCCTAGCACAAGGAGATGAGAAATGGGGTGCGTTTTAGAAACCTTTCAAAATCACACGGTGTACCATCTTCTGGGTTTCTCATGCATGTTTTCGATGTAGGAAGATGCCCTTGAACCTGGAGATTTGGGACCCATGGGATGGGTACCACGCAGTATTACTTTAAAGGGTCTGAGTTTGCTCTCCCAACCTCACCCAACCTCTCAGCCCCAAGAGTGTCCACCCTTATGTCTCATCCAGGTGTGGGTCTAGATATGGTCAATCCAGGTTGCATCACAGCCTCTGAACGAATTTTGTAAGAATTTCTCTCTCTTTCACTGTCTTTGTTTTACGGGTTTTTAAAAGTAATTTATTTTTATAATGGGGTTTAGCTGCTTTTCACGGCTGTGTTTATGCGGCTTTACACCCACTTGACTCACTTCCAGACAGATATCAATATATAGGTTTTAAGATTCTTACTAGTCACATATATTCTTGTGCGGTGAATAGGGGGTGTTGAGTCCACTTCACTGAGCAAGGAGTAGGTCTTGTCTATTACATATTGGGTGTATGGAACGGTATCTGAGCGAATTTGAAACCCTTGTTTTATGCATCACCCCACCTCACCTTTCCCGTTAAGCAGCCATAGTGTGTTTTCTAAACGTGTGACTCTGTTCTGTTTTGTAATTCAGTTCAAGTGTAGCGGTTTTTACATTCCCTCTATAAGTGATATCTTATGATAAGTGTCTTTTTCTGTGTGACTTATTTCACTTAGAATCGTCATACCTAAATCCACTCATCTTGCTTCTACTAGCCTTATGACATTGATTTCATGTCTGAGTGATATTCCTTTGTACATAAGGACCACAACTTCTTTATCCATTTTTCTCTTTCCTGGGATATTTAAGGTGTCATGAAGTGGAGGTTCTTGTCAACATAGCAGCCCTAAACATTGGGGTGCCTGTGTCTTGCTGATTTTTAGTTTTCCCAATTTATACGCCCATGAGTGGACGTGCCCTATGCTCCCTAAGCTGTGTTTTTTCGATGTTTCAGGACACACCGTACACTTCTCTAGAGTGGCTGTTGGCAATTTACATCCCGCCCATCAGCGTAGCAAGGCTGCCATTTCTCCATGGCCTGTCCTGCATTTCTGGTTTTGACACTTTTTGCAGCATGGCCCTTTTGACCGATGGGAAGCGAGACCTCTTTGTAGCGCTGATTTGACTTTCCAGGTTGCTTGGTTGGCCAAAAAGGGCGTATGCGTTTTTTCCTGAATATATTCAGGAAAAAACGCATACGCCCTTTTTGGCCAAGGGCATCATTGTCGACGTTTTGCCGCTTTTCATGTGCTTTAAAGGCGATTCGAATCTACCTCCTGAAATCTGCTTCCTGCAATTCTGCCTTGCTTTCAAATCCTCTTCGTTGCCTTCCCTCAATATATCTGTGGATGAGAGTTATCATTTATAACTCTGCGGGTTTGTGAATTGCAGTGTCCCTGAGCTCCATTTTTCAACTCGCTTTTTTGGGAGCTGGCCACAAAAGCGCGAGATTGCCTCAGGCCTTATTCTGGTTCCTGGCGGCAGGCTGAGCCTGTGGTTAATTCTTCTTCCTGATGGGAAAATAGAGTGACCTGTGCCTCTACCAACACCTAGATCTAGTCTCTCATTGGTTGCCCCTCTTCCCGTTCATCCTCAGGACAAATTGCAACCTGTAGGGAACAGAAGCTTAAAGGTGCTGATTCTCCAAGTAGGGAGATTGCTAGTAAAGTAGCTGGAAAGGCGAACCCTAGCACAAGGAGATGAGAAATGGGGTGCGTTTTAGAAACCTTTCAAAATCACACGGTGTACCATCTTCTGGGTTTCTCATGCATGTTTTCGATGTAGGAAGATGCCCTTGAACCTGGAGATTTGGGACCCATGGGATGGGTACCACGCAGTATTACTTTAAAGGGTCTGAGTTTGCTCTCCCAACCTCACCCAACCTCTCAGCCCCAAGAGTGTCCACCCTTATGTCTCATCCAGGTGTGGGTCTAGATATGGTCAATCCAGGTTGCATCACAGCCCCTGAACGAATTTTGTAAGAATTTCTCTCTCTTTCACTGTCTTTGTTTTACGGGTTTTTAAAAGTAATTTATTTTTATAATGGGGTTTAGCTGCTTTTCACGGCTGTGTTTATGCGGCTTTACACCCACTTGACTCACTTCCAGAGAGATATCAATACATAGGTTTTACGATTCTTACTAGTCACATATATTCTTGTGCGGTGAATAGGGGGTGTTGAGTCCAGTTCACTGAGCAAGGAGTAGGTCTTGTCTATTACATATTGGGTGTATGGAACAGTATCTGAGCGAATTTGAAACCCTTGTTTTATGCATCACCCCACCTCACCTTTCCCGTTAAGCAGCTATAGTGTGTTTTCTAAACGTGTTACTCTGTTCTGTTTTGTAATTCAGTTCAAGTGTAGCGGTTTTTACATTCCCTCTATAAGTGATATCTTATGATAAGTGTCTTTTTCTGTGTGACTTATTTCACTTAGAATCGTCATACCTAAATCCACTCATCTTGCTTCTACTAGCCTTATGACATTGATTTCATGTCTGAGTGATATTCCATTGTACATAAGGACCACAACTTCTTTATCCATTTTTCTCTTTCCTGGGATATTTAAGGTGTCATGAAGTGGAGGTTCTTGTCAACATAGCAGCCCTAAACATTGGGGTGCCTGTGTTTGCTGATTTTTAGTTTTCCCAATTTATACGCCCATGAGTGGACGTGCCCTATGCTCCCTAAGCTGTGTTTTTTCGATGTTTCAGGACACACCGTACACTTCTCCAGAGTGGCTTTTGGCAATTTACATCCCGCCCATCAGCGTAGCAAGGCTGCCATTTCTCCATGGCCTGTACTGCATTTCTGGTTTTGACACATTTTGCAGCATGGCCCTTTTGACCGATGGGAAGCGAGACTTCGTGGTAGCGCTGATTTGCCTTTCCAGGTTGCTTGGTTGGCCAAAAAGGGCGTATGCGTTTTTTCCTGAATATATTCAGGAAAAAACGCATACGCCCTTTTTGGCCAAGGGCATCATTGTCGACGTTTTGCCGCTTTTCATGTGCTTTAAAGGCCATTCGAATCTACCTCCTGAAATCTCTTTCCTGCAATTCTGCCTTGCTTTCAAATCCTCTTCGTTGCCTTCCCTCAATATATCTGTGGATGAGAGTTATCATTTATAACTCTGCGGGTTTGTGAATTGCAGTGTCCCTGAGCTCCATTTTTCAACTCGCTTTTTTGGGAGCTGGCCGCAAAAGCGCGGGATTGCCTCAGGCCCTATTCTGGTTCCTGGAGGCAGGCAGAGCCTGTGGTTAATTCTTCTTCCTGATGGGAAAATAGAGTGACCTGTGCCTGTCCCAACACCTAGATCTAGTCTCTCATTGGTTGCCCCTCTTCCCGTTCATCCTCAGGACAAATTGCAACCTGTAGGGAACAGGAGCTTAAAGGTGCTGATTCTCCAAGTAGGGAGATTGCTAGTAAAGTAGCTGGAAAGGCGAACCCTAGCACAAGGAGATGAGAAATGGGGTGCGTTTTAGAAACCTTTCAAAATCACACGGTGTACCATCTTCTGGGTTTCTCATGCATGTTTTCGATGTAGGAAGATGCCCTTGAACCTGGAGATTTGGGACCCATGGGATGGGTACCACGCAGTATTACTTTAAAGGGTCTGAGTTTGCTCTCCCAACCTCACCCAACCTCTCAGCCCCAAGAGTGTCCACCCTTATGTCTCATCCAGGTGTGGGTCTAGATATGGTCAATCCAGGTTGCATCACAGCCCCTGAACGAATTTTGTAAGAATTTCTCTCTCTTTCACTGTCTTTGTTTTACGGGTTTTTAAAAGTAATTTATTTTTATAATGGGGTTTAGCTGCTTTTCACGGCTGTGTTTATGCGGCTTTACACCCACTTGACTCACTTCCAGAGAGATATCAATACATAGGTTTTACGATTCTTACTAGTCACATATATTCTTGTGCGGTGAATAGGGGGTGTTGAGTCCAGTTCACTGAGCAAGGAGTAGGTCTTGTCTATTACATATTGGGTGTATGGAACAGTATCTGAGCGAATTTGAAACCCTTGTTTTATGCATCACCCCACCTCACCTTTCCCGTTAAGCAGCCATAGTGTGTTTTCTAAACGTGTGACTCTGTTCTGTTTTGTAATTCAGTTCAAGTGTAGCGGTTTTTACATTCCCTCTATAAGTGATATCTTATGATAAGTGTCTTTTTCTGTGTGACTTATTTCACTTAGAATCGTCATACCTAAATCCACTCATCTTGCTTCTACTAGCCTTATGACATTGATTTCATGTCTGAGTGATATTCCATTGTACATAAGGACCACAACTTCTTTATCCATTTTTCTCTTTCCTGGGATATTTAAGGTGTCATGAAGTGGAGGTTCTTGTCAACATAGCAGCCCTAAACATTGGGGTGCCTGTGTCTTGCTGATTTTTAGTTTTCCCAATTTATACGCCCATGAGTGGACGTGCCCTATGCTCCCTAAGCTGTGTTTTTTCGATGTTTCAGGACACACCGTACACTTCTCCAGAGTGGCTTTTGGCAATTTACATCCCGCCCATCAGCGTAGCAAGGCTGCCATTTCTCCATGGCCTGTACTGCATTTCTGGTTTTGACACATTTTGCAGCATGGCCCTTTTGACCGATGGGAAGCGAGACTTCGTGGTAGCGCTGATTTGCCTTTCCAGGTTGCTTGGTTGGCCAAAAAGGGCGTATGCGTTTTTTCCTGAATATATTCAGGAAAAAACGCATACGCCCTTTTTGGCCAAGGGCATCATTGTCGACGTTTTGCCGCTTTTCATGTGCTTTAAAGGCCATTCGAATCTACCTCCTGAAATCTCTTTCCTGCAATTCTGCCTTGCTTTCAAATCCTCTTCGTTGCCTTCCCTCAATATATCTGTGGATGAGAGTTATCATTTATAACTCTGCGGGTTTGTGAATTGCAGTGTCCCTGAGCTCCATTTTTCAACTCGCTTTTTTGGGAGCTGGCCGCAAAAGCGCGGGATTGCCTCAGGCCCTATTCTGGTTCCTGGAGGCAGGCAGAGCCTGTGGTTAATTCTTCTTCCTGATGGGAAAATAGAGTGACCTGTGCCTGTCCCAACACCTAGATCTAGTCTCTCATTGGTTGCCCCTCTTCCCGTTCATCCTCAGGACAAATTGCAACCTGTAGGGAACAGGAGCTTAAAGGTGCTGATTCTCCAAGTAGGGAGATTGCTAGTAAAGTAGCTGGAAAGGCGAACCCGAGCACAAGGAGATGAGAAATTGGGTGCGTTTTAGAAACCTTTCAAAATCACACGGTGCACCATCTTCTGGGTTTCTCATGCATGTTTTCGATGTAGGAAGATGCCCTTGAACCTGGAGATTTGGGACCCATGGGATGGGTACCACACAGTATTACTTTAAAGGGTCTGCGTTTGCTCACCCAACCTCACCCAACCTCTAAGCCCCAAGAGTGTCCACCCTTATGTCTCATCCAGCTGTGGGTCTAGATATGGTCAATCCAGGTTGCATCACAGCCTCTGAACGAATTTTGTAAGAATTTCTCTCTCTTTCACTGTCTTTGTTTTACGGGTTTTTAAAAGTAATTTATTTTTATAATGGGGTTTAGCTGCTTTTCACGGCTGTGTTTATGCAGCTTTACACCCACTTGACACACTTCCAGAGAGATATCAATACATAGGTTTTACGATTCTTACTAGTCACATATATTCTTGTGCGGTGAATAGGGGGTGTTGAGTCCAGTTCACTGAGCAAGGAGTAGGTCTTGTCTATTACATATTGGGTGTATGGAACAGTATCTGAGCGAATTTGAAACCCTTGTTTTATGCATCACCCCACCTCACCTTTCCCGTTAAGCAGCCATAGTGTGTTTTCTAAACGTGTGACTCTGTTCTGTTTTGTAATTCAGTTCAAGTGTAGCGGTTTTTACATTCCCTCTATAAGTGATATCTTATGATAAGTGTCTTTTTCTGTGTGACTTATTTCACTTAGAATCGTCATACCTAAATCCACTCATCTTGCTTCTACTAGCCTTATGACATTGATTTCATGTCTGAGTGATATTCCTTTGTACATAAGGACCACAACTTCTTTATCCATTTTTCTCTTTCCTGGGATATTTAAGGTGTCATGAAGTGGAGGTTCTTGTCAACATAGCAGCCCTAAACATTGGGGTGCCTGTGTCTTGCTGATTTTTAGTTTTCCCAATTTATACGCCCATGAGTGGACGTGCCCTATGCTCCCTAAGCTGTGTTTTTTCGATGTTTCAGGACACACCGTACACTTCTCTAGAGTGGCTGTTGGCAATTTACATCCCGCCCATCAGCGTAGCAAGGCTGCCATTTCTCCATGGCCTGTCCTGCATTTCTGGTTTTGACACTTTTTGCAGCATGGCCCTTTTGACCGATGGGAAGCGAGACCTCTTTGTAGCGCTGATTTGCCTTTCCAGGTTGCTTGGTTGGCCAAAAAGGGCGTATGCGTTTTTTCCTGAATATATTCAGGAAAAAACGCATACGCCCTTTTTAGCCAAGGGCATCACTGTCGACGGTTTCCCACTTTTCATGTGCTTTAAAGGCCATTCGAATCTACCTCCTGAAACCTGTTTCCTGCAATTCTGCCTTGCTTTCAAATCCTCTTCGTTGCCTTCCCTCAATATATCTGTGGATGAGAGTTATCATTTATAACTCTGCAGGTTTGTGAATTGCAGTGCCCCTGAGCTCCATTTTTCAACTCGCTTTTTTGGGAGCTGGCCGCAAAAGCACGGGATTGCCTCAGGCCCTATTCTGGTTCCCGGCGGCAGGCTGAGCCTGTGTTTAATTCTTCTTCCTGATGGGAAATTAGAGTGACCTGTGCCTGTCCCAACACCTAGATCTAGTCTCTCATTTGTTGCCCCTCTTCCCGTTCATCCTCAGGACAAATTGCAACCTGTAGGGAACAGGAGCTTAAAGGTGCTGATTCTCCAAGTAGGGAGATTGCTAGTAAAGTAGCTGGAAAGGCGAACCCGAGCACAAGGAGATGAGAAATTGGGTGCGTTTTAGAAACCTTTCAAAATCACACGGTGTACCATCTTCTGGGTTTCTCATGCATGTTTTCGATGTAGGAAGATGCCCTTGAACCTGGAGATTTGGGACCCATGGGATGGGTACCACACAGTATTACTTTAAAGGATCTGCGTTTGCTCACCCAACCTCACCCAACCTCTAAGCCCCAAGAGTGTCCACCCTTATGTCTCATCCAGCTGTGGGTCTAGATATGGTCAATCCAGGTTGCATCACAGCCTCTGAACGAATTTTGTAAGAATTTCTCTCTCTTTCACTGTCTTTGTTTTACGGGTTTTTAAAAGTAATTTATTTTTATAATGGGGTTTAGCTGCTTTTCACGGCTGTGTTTATGCGGCTTTACACCCACTTGACTCACTTCCAGACAGATATCAATATATAGGTTTTAAGATTCTTACTAGTCACATATATTCTTGTGCGGTGAATAGGGGGTGTTGAGTCCAGTTCACTGAGCAAGGAGTAGGTCTTGTCTATTACATATTGGGTGTATGGAACGGTATCTGAGCGAATTTGAACCCCTTGTTTTATGCATCACCCCACCTCACCTTTCCCGTTAAGCAGCCATAGTGTGTTTTCTAAACGTGTGACTCTGTTCTGTTTTGTAATTCAGTTCAAGTGTAGCGGTTTTTACATTCCCTCTATAAGTGATATCTTATGATAACTGTCTTTTTCTGTGTGACTTATTTCACTTAGAATCGTCATACCTAAATCCACTCATCTTGCTTCTACTAGCCTTATGACATTGATTTCATGTCTGAGTGATATTCCTTTGTACATAAGGACCACAACTTCTTTATCCATTTTTCTCTTTCCTGGGATATTTAAGGTGTCATGAAGTGGAGGTTCTTGTCAACATAGCAGCCCTAAACATTGGGGTGCCTGTGTCTTGCTGATTTTTAGTTTTCCCAATTTATACGCCCATGAGTGGACGTGCCCTATGCTCCCTAAGCTGTGTTTTTTCGATGTTTCAGGACACACCGTACACTTCTCTAGAGTGGCTGTTGGCAATTTACATCCCGCCCATCAGCGTAGCAAGGCTGCCATTTCTCCATGGCCTGTCCTGCATTTCTGGTTTTGACACATTTTGCAGCATGGCCCTTTTGACCGATGGGAAGCGAGACTTCGTGGTAGCGCTGATTTGCCTTTCCAGGTTGCTTGGTTGGCCAAAAAGGGCGTATGCGTTTTTTCCTGAATATATTCAGGAAAAAACGCATACGCCCTTTTTGGCCAAGGGCATCATTGTCGACGTTTTGCCGCTTTTCATGTGCTTTAAAGGCGATTCGAATCTACCTCCTGAAATCTGCTTCCTGCAATTCTGCCTTGCTTTCAAATCCTCTTCGTTGCCTTCCCTCAATATATCTGTGGATGAGAGTTATCATTTATAACTCTGCGGGTTTGTGAATTGCAGTGTCCCTGAGCTCCATTTTTCAACTCGCTTTTTTGGGAGCTGGCCACAAAAGCGCGAGATTGCCTCAGGCCTTATTCTGGTTCCTGGCGGCAGGCTGAGCCTGTGGTTAATTCTTCTTCCTGATGGGAAAATAGAGTGACCTGTGCCTCTACCAACACCTAGATCTAGTCTCTCATTGGTTGCCCCTCTTCCCGTTCATCCTCAGGACAAATTGCAACCTGTAGGGAACAGAAGCTTAAAGGTGCTGATTCTCCAAGTAGGGAGATTGCTAGTAAAGTAGCTGGAAAGGCGAACCCTAGCACAAGGAGATGAGAAATGGGGTGCGTTTTAGAAACCTTTCAAAATCACACGGTGTACCATCTTCTGGGTTTCTCATGCATGTTTTCGATGTAGGAAGATGCCCTTGAACCTGGAGATTTGGGACCCATGGATTGGGTACCACGCAGTATTACTTTAAAGGGTCTGAGTTTGCTCTCCCAACCTCACCCAACCTCTCAGCCCCAAGAGTGTCCACCCTTATGTCTCATCCAGGTGTGGGTCTAGATATGGTCAATCCAGGTTGCATCACAGCCCCTGAACAAATTTTGTAAGAATTTCTCTCTCTTTCACTGTCTTTGTTTTACGGGTTTTTAAAAGTAATTTATTTTTATAATGGGGTTTAGCTGCTTTTCACGGCTGTGTTTATGCGGCTTTACACCCACTTGGCTCACTTCCAGAGAGATATCAATACATAGGTTTTACGATTCTTACTAGTCAGATATATTCTTGTGCGGTGAATAGGGGGTGTTGAGTCCAGTTCACTGAGCAAGGAGTAGGTCTTGTCTATTACATATTGGGTGTATGGAACGGTATCTGAGCGAATTTGAAACCCTTGTTTTATGCATCACCCCACCTCACCTTTCCCGTTAAGCAGCCATAGTGTGTTTTCTAAACGTGTGACTCTGTTCTGTTTTGTAATTCAGTTCAAGTGTAGCGGTTTTTACATTCCCTCTATAAGTGATAGCTTATGATAAGTGTCTTTTTCTGTGTGACTTATTTCACTTAGAATCGTCATACCTAAATCCACTCATCTTGCTTCTACTAGCCTTATGACATTGATTTCATGTCTGAGGGATATTCCTTTGTACATAAAGACCACAACTTCTTTATCCATTTATCTCTTTCCTGGGATATTTAAGGTGTCATGAAGTGGAGGTTCTTGTCAACATAGCAGCCCTAAACATTGGGGTGCCTGTGTCTTGCTGATTTTTAGTTTTCCCAATTTATACGCCCATGAGTGGATGTGCCCTATGCTCCCTAAGCTGTGTTTTTTCGATGTTTCAGGACACACTGTACACTTCTCCAGAGTGGCTTTTGGCAATTTACATCCCGCCCATTAGCGTAGCAAGGCTGCCATTTCTCCATGGCCTGTACTGCATTTCTGGTTTTGTCACTTTTTGCAGCATGGCCCTTTTGACCGATGGGAAGCGAGACTTCTTTGTAGCGCTGATTTGCCTTTCCAGGTTGCTTGGTTGGCCAAAAAGGGCGTATGCGTTTTTTCCTGAATATATTCAGGAAAAAACGCTTACGCCCTTTTTGGCCAAGGGCATCACTGTCGACGTTTTGCCACTTTTCATGTGCTTTAAAGGCGATTCGAATCTACCTCCTGAAACCTGTTTCCTGCAATTCTGCCTTGCTTTCAAATCCTCTTCGTTGCCTTCCCTCAATATATCTGTGGATGAGAGTTATCATTTATAACTCTCCAGGTTTGTGAATTGCAGTGCCCCTGAGCTCCATTTTTCAACTGTCTTTTTTGGGAGCTGGCCGCAAAAGCACGGGATTGCCTCAGGCCCTATTCTGGTTCCCGGCGGCAGGCTGAGCCTGTGTTTAATTCTTCTTCCTGATGGGAAATTAGAGTGACCTGTGCCTGTCCCAACACCTAGATCTAGTCTCTCATTGGTTGCCCCTCTTCCCGTTCATCCTCAGGACAAATTGCAACCTTTAGGGAACAGGAGCTTAAAGGTGCTGATTCTCCAAGTAGGGAGATTGCTAGTAAAGTAGCTGGAAAGGCGAACCCGAGCACAAGGAGATGAGAAATTGGGTGCGTTTTAGAAACCTTTCAAAATCACACGGTGTACCATCTTCTGGGTTTCTCATGCATGTTTTCGATGTAGGAAGATGCCCTTGAACCTGGAGATTTGGGACCCATGGGATGGGTACCACACAGTATTACTTTAAAGGATCTGCGTTTGCTCACCCAACCTCACCCAACCTCTAAGCCCCAAGAGTGTCCACCCTTATGTCTCATCCAGCTGTGGGTCTAGATATGGTCAATCCAGGTTGCATCACAGCCTCTGAACGAATTTTGTAAGAATTTCTCTCTCTTTCACTGTCTTTGTTTTACGGGTTTTTAAAAGTAATTTATTTTTATAATGGGGTTTAGCTGCTTTTCACGGCTGTGTTTATGCGGCTTTACACCCACTTGACTCACTTCCAGACAGATATCAATATATAGGTTTTAAGATTCTTACTAGTCACATATATTCTTGTGCGGTGAATAGGGGGTGTTGAGTCCAGTTCACTGAGCAAGGAGTAGGTCTTGTCTATTACATATTGGGTGTATGGAACGGTATCTGAGCGAATTTGAAACCCTTGTTTTATGCATCACCCCACCTCACCTTTCCCGTTAAGCAGCCATAGTGTGTTTTCTAAACGTGTGACTCTGTTCTGTTTTGTAATTCAGTTCAAGTGTAGCGGTTTTTACATTCCCTCTATAAGTGATACCTTATGATAAGTGTCTTTTTCTGTGTGACTTATTTCACTTAGAATTGTCATACCTAAATCCACTCATCTTGCTTCTACTAGCCTTATGACATTGATTTCATGTCTGAGTGATATTCCTTTGTACATAAGGACCACAACTTCTTTATCCATTTTTCTCTTTCCTGGGATATTTAAGGTGTCATGAAGTGGAGGTTCTTGTCAACATAGCAGCCCTAAACATTGGGGTGCCTGTGTCTTGCTGATTTTTAGTTTTCCCAATTTATACGCCCATGAGTGGACGTGCCCTATGCTCCCTAAGCTGTGTTTTTTCGATGTTTCAGGACACACCGTACACTTCTCTAGAGTGGCTGTTGGCAATTTACATCCCGCCCATCAGCGTAGCAAGGCTGCCATTTCTCCATGGCCTGTCCTGCATTTCTGGTTTTGACACTTTTTGCAGCATGGCCCTTTTGACCGATGGGAAGCGAGACCTCTTTGTAGCGCTGATTTGCTTTTCCAGGTTGCTTGGTTGGCCAAAAAGGGCGTATGCGTTTTTTCCTGAATATATTCAGGAAAAAACGCATACGCCCTTTTTGGCCAAGGGCATCATTGTCGACGTTTTGCCGCTTTTCATGTGCTTTAAAGGCGATTCGAATCTACCTCCTGAAATCTGCTTCCTGCAATTCTGCCTTGCTTTCAAATCCTCTTCGTTGCCTTCCCTCAATATATCTGTGGATGAGAGTTATCATTTATAACTCTGCGGGTTTGTGAATTGCAGTGTCCCTGAGCTCCATTTTTCAACTCGCTTTTTTGGGAGCTGGCCACAAAAGCCCGAGATTGCCTCAGGCCTTATTCTGGTTCCTGGCGGCAGGCTGAGCCTGTGGTTAATTCTTCTTCCTGATGGGAAAATAGAGTGACCTGTGCCTCTACCAACACCTAGATCTAGTCTCTCATTGGTTGCCCCTCTTCCCGTTCATCCTCAGGACAAATTGCAACCTGTAGGGAACAGAAGCTTAAAGGTGCTGATTCTCCAAGTAGGGAGATTGCTAGTAAAGTAGCTGGAAAGGCGAACCCTAGCACAAGGAGATGAGAAATGGGGTGCGTTTTAGAAACCTTTCAAAATCACACGGTGTACCATCTTCTGGGTTTCTCATGCATGTTTTCGATGTAGGAAGATGCCCTTGAACCTGGAGATTTGGGACCCATGGATTGGGTACCACGCAGTATTACTTTAAAGGGTCTGAGTTTGCTCTCCCAACCTCACCCAACCTCTCAGCCCCAAGAGTGTCCACCCTTATGTCTCATCCAGGTGTGGGTCTAGATATGGTCAATCCAGGTTGCATCACAGCCCCTGAACAAATTTTGTAAGAATTTCTCTCTCTTTCACTGTCTTTGTTTTACGGGTTTTTAAAAGTAATTTATTTTTATAATGGGGTTTAGCTGCTTTTCACGGCTGTGTTTATGCGGCTTTACACCCACTTGGCTCACTTCCAGAGAGATATCAATACATAGGTTTTACGATTCTTACTAGTCAGATATATTCTTGTGCGGTGAATAGGGGGTGTTGAGTCCAGTTCACTGAGCAAGGAGTAGGTCTTGTCTATTACATATTGGGTGTATGGAACGGTATCTGAGCGAATTTGAAACCCTTGTTTTATGCATCATCCCACCTCACCTTTCCCGTTAAGCAGCCATAGTGTGTTTTCTAAACGTGTGACTCTGTTCTGTTTTGTAATTCAGTTCAAGTGTAGCGGTTTTTACATTCCCTCTATAAGTGATAGCTTATGATAAGTGTCTTTTTCTGTGTGACTTATTTCACTTAGAATTGTCATACCTAAATCCACTCATCTTGCTTCTACTAGCCTTATGACATTGATTTCATGTCTGAGGGATATTCCTTTTTACATAAAGACCACAACTTCTTTATCCATTTATCTCTTTCCTGGGATATTTAAGGTGTCATGAAGTGGAGGTTCTTGTCAACATAGCAGCCCTAAACATTGGGTTGCCTGTGTCTTGCTGATTTTTAGTTTTCCCAATTTATACGCCCATGAGTGGATGTGCCCTATGCTCCCTAAGCTGTGTTTTTTCGATGTTTCAGGACACACCGTACACTTCTCCAGAGTGGCTTTTGGCAATTTACATCCCGCCCATTAGCGTAGCAAGGCTGCCATTTCTCCATGGCCTGTACTGCATTTCTGGTTTTGTCACTTTTTGCAGCATGGCCCTTTTGACCGATGGGAAGCGAGACTTCTTTGTAGCGCTGATTTGCCTTTCCAGGTTGCTTGGTTGGCCAAAAAGGGCGTATGCGTTTTTTCCTGAATATATTCAGGAAAAAACGCTTACGCCCTTTTTGGCCAAGGGCATCACTGTCGACGTTTTGCCACTTTTCATGTGCTTTAAAGGCGATTCGAATCTACCTCCTGAAACCTGTTTCCTGCAATTCTGCCTTGCTTTCAAATCCTCTTCGTTGCCTTCCCTCAATATATCTGTGGATGAGAGTTATCATTTATAACTCTCCAGGTTTGTGAATTGCAGTGCCCCTGAGCTCCATTTTTCAACTGTCTTTTTTGGGAGCTGGCTGCAAAAGCACGGGATTGCCTCAGGCCCTATTCTGGTTCCCGGCGGCAGGCTGAGCCTGTGTTTAATTCTTCTTCCTGATGGGAAATTAGAGTGACCTGTGCCTGTCCCAACACCTAGATCTAGTCTCTCATTGGTTGCCCCTCTTCCCGTTCATCCTCAGGACAAATTGCAACCTGTAGGGAACAGGAGCTTAAAGGTGCTGATTCTCCAAGTAGGGAGATTGCTAGTAAAGTAGCTGGAAAGGCGAACCCGAGCACAAGGAGATGAGAAATTGGGTGCGTTTTAGAAACCTTTCAAAATCACACGGTGTACCATCTTCTGGGTTTCTCATGCATGTTTTCGATGTAGGAAGATGCCCTTGAACCTGGAGATTTGGGACCCATGGGATGGGTACCACACAGTATTACTTTAAAGGATCTGCGTTTGCTCACCCAACCTCACCCAACCTCTAAGCCCCAAGAGTGTCCACCCTTATGTCTCATCCAGCTGTGGGTCTAGATATGGTCAATCCAGGTTGCATCACAGCCTCTGAACGAATTTTGTAAGAATTTCTCTCTCTTTCACTGTCTTTGTTTTACGGGTTTTTAAAAGTAATTTATTTTTATAATGGGGTTTAGCTGCTTTTCACGGCTGTGTTTATGTGGCTTTACACCCACTTGACTCACTTCCAGACAGATATCAATATATAGGTTTTAAGATTCTTACTAGTCACATATATTCTTGTGCGGTGAATAGGGGGTGTTGAGTCC
Organism: Eschrichtius robustus; assembly: GCF_028021215.1. Taxonomy (NCBI): domain Eukaryota; kingdom Metazoa; phylum Chordata; class Mammalia; order Artiodactyla; family Eschrichtiidae; genus Eschrichtius; species Eschrichtius robustus. The sequence goes on from NW_027175163.1 coordinate 401,877, forward strand.
AGTTCACTGAGCAAGGAGTAGGTCTTGTCTATTACATATTGGGTGTATGGAACGGTATCTGAGCGAATTTGAAACCCTTGTTTTATGCATCACCCCACCTCACCTTTCCCGTTAAGCAGCCATAGTGTGTTTTCTAAACGTGTGACTCTGTTCTGTTTTGTAATTCAGTTCAAGTGTAGCGGTTTTTACATTCGCTCTATAAGTGATAGCTTATGATAAGTGTCTTTTTCTGTGTGACTTATTTCACTTAGCATCGTCATACCTAAATCCACTCATCTTGCTTCTACTAGCCTTATGACATTGATTTCATGTCTGAGGGATATTCCTTTGTACATAAGGAACACAACTTCTTTATCCATTTTTCTCTTTCCTGGGATATTTAAGGTGTCATGAAGTGGAGGTTCTTGTCAACATAGCAGCCCTAAACATTGGGGTGCCTGTGTCTTGCTGATTTTTAGTTTTCCCAATTTATACGCCCATGAGTGGACGTGCCCTATGCTCCCTAAGCTGTGTTTTTTCGATGTTTCAGGACACACCGTACACTTCTCCAGAGTGGCTTTTGGCAATTTACATCCCGCCCATCAGCGTAGCAAGGCTGCCATTTCTCCATGGCCTGTACTGCATTTCTGGTTTTGACACATTTTGCAGCATGGCCCTTTTGACCGATGGGAAGCGAGACTTCGTGGTAGCGCTGATTTGCCTTTCCAGGTTGCTTGGTTGGCCAAAAAGGGCGTATGCGTTTTTTCCTGAATATATTCAGGAAAAAACGCATACGCCCTTTTTGGCCAAGGGCATCATTGTCGACGTTTTGCCGCTTTTCATGTGCTTTAAAGGCCATTCGAATCTACCTCCTGAAATCTCTTTCCTGCAATTCTGCCTTGCTTTCAAATCCTCTTCGTTGCCTTCCCTCAATATATCTGTGGATGAGAGTTATCATTTATAACTCTGCGGGTTTGTGAATTGCAGTGTCCCTGAGCTCCATTTTTCAACTCGCTTTTTTGGGAGCTGGCCGCAAAAGCGCGGGATTGCCTCAGGCCCTATTCTGGTTCCTGGAGGCAGGCAGAGCCTGTGGTTAATTCTTCTTCCTGATGGGAAAATAGAGTGACCTGTGCCTGTCCCAACACCTAGATCTAGTCTCTCATTGGTTGCCCCTCTTCCCGTTCATCCTCAGGACAAATTGCAACCTGTAGGGAACAGGAGCTTAAAGGTGCTGATTCTCCAAGTAGGGAGATTGCTAGTAAAGTAGCTGGAAAGGCGAACCCGAGCACAAGGAGATGAGAAATTGGGTGCGTTTTAGAAACCTTTCAAAATCACACGGTGCACCATCTTCTGGGTTTCTCATGCATGTTTTCGATGTAGGAAGATGCCCTTGAACCTGGAGATTTGGGACCCATGGGATGGGTACCACACAGTATTACTTTAAAGGGTCTGCGTTTGCTCACCCAACCTCACCCAACCTCTAAGCCCCAAGAGTGTCCACCCTTATGTCTCATCCAGCTGTGGGTCTAGATATGGTCAATCCAGGTTGCATCACAGCCTCTGAACGAATTTTGTAAGAATTTCTCTCTCTTTCACTGTCTTTGTTTTACGGGTTTTTAAAAGTAATTTATTTTTATAATGGGGTTTAGCTGCTTTTCACGGCTGTGTTTATGCAGCTTTACACCCACTTGACACACTTCCAGAGAGATATCAATACATAGGTTTTACGATTCTTACTAGTCACATATATTCTTGTGCGGTGAATAGGGGTTGTTGAGTCCAGTTCACTGAGCAAGGAGTAGGTCTTGTCTATTACATATTGGGTGTATGGAACAGTATCTGAGCGAATTTGAAACCCTTGTTTTATGCATCACCCCACCTCACCTTTCCCGTTAAGCAGCCATAGTGTGTTTTCTAAACGTGTGACTCTGTTCTGTTTTGTAATTCAGTTCAAGTGTAGCGGTTTTTACATTCCCTCTATAAGTGATATCTTATGATAACTGTCTTTTTCTGTGTGACTTATTTCACTTAGAATCGTCATACCTAAATCCACTCATCTTGCTTCTACTAGCCTTATGACATTGATTTCATGTCTGAGTGATATTCCTTTGTACATAAGGACCACAACTTCTTTATCCATTTTTCTCTTTCCTGGGATATTTAAGGTGTCATGAAGTGGAGGTTCTTGTCAACATAGCAGCCCTAAACATTGGGGTGCCTGTGTCTTGCTGATTTTTAGTTTTCCCAATTTATACGCCCATGAGTGGACGTGCCCTATGCTCCCTAAGCTGTGTTTTTTCGATGTTTCAGGACACACCGTACACTTCTCTAGAGTGGCTGTTGGCAATTTACATCCCGCCCATCAGCGTAGCAAGGCTGCCATTTCTCCATGGCCTGTCCTGCATTTCTGGTTTTGACACTTTTTGCAGCATGGCCCTTTTGACCGATGGGAAGCGAGACCTCTTTGTAGCGCTGATTTGCCTTTCCAGGTTGCTTGGTTGGCCAAAAAGGGCGTATGCGTTTTTTCCTGAATATATTCAGGAAAAAACGCATACGCCCTTTTTAGCCAAGGGCATCACTGTCGACGGTTTCCCACTTTTCATGTGCTTTAAAGGCCATTCGAATCTACCTCCTGAAACCTGTTTCCTGCAATTCTGCCTTGCTTTCAAATCCTCTTCGTTGCCTTCCCTCAATATATCTGTGGATGAGAGTTATCATTTATAACTCTGCAGGTTTGTGAATTGCAGTGCCCCTGAGCTCCATTTTTCAACTCGCTTTTTTGGGAGCTGGCCGCAAAAGCACGGGATTGCCTCAGGCCCTATTCTGGTTCCCGGCGGCAGGCTGAGCCTGTGTTTAATTCTTCTTCCTGATGGGAAATTAGAGTGACCTGTGCCTGTCCCAACACCTAGATCTAGTCTCTCATTTGTTGCCCCTCTTCCCGTTCATCCTCAGGACAAATTGCAACCTGTAGGGAACAGGAGCTTAAAGGTGCTGATTCTCCAAGTAGGGAGATTGCTAGTAAAGTAGCTGGAAAGGCGAACCCGAGCACAAGGAGATGAGAAATTGGGTGCGTTTTAGAAACCTTTCAAAATCACACGGTGTACCATCTTCTGGGTTTCTCATGCATGTTTTCGATGTAGGAAGATGCCCTTGAACCTGGAGATTTGGGACCCATGGGATGGGTACCACACAGTATTACTTTAAAGGATCTGCGTTTGCTCACCCAACCTCACCCAACCTCTAAGCCCCAAGAGTGTCCACCCTTATGTCTCATCCAGCTGTGGGTCTAGATATGGTCAATCCAGGTTGCATCACAGCCTCTGAACGAATTTTGTAAGAATTTCTCTCTCTTTCACTGTCTTTGTTTTACGGGTTTTTAAAAGTAATTTATTTTTATAATGGGGTTTAGCTGCTTTTCACGGCTGTGTTTATGCGGCTTTACACCCACTTGACTCACTTCCAGACAGATATCAATATATAGGTTTTAAGATTCTTACTAGTCACATATATTCTTGTGCGGTGAATAGGGGGTGTTGAGTCCAGTTCACTGAGCAAGGAGTAGGTCTTGTCTATTACATATTGGGTGTATGGAACGGTATCTGAGCGAATTTGAACCCCTTGTTTTATGCATCACCCCACCTCACCTTTCCCGTTAAGCAGCCATAGTGTGTTTTCTAAACGTGTGACTCTGTTCTGTTTTGTAATTCAGTTCAAGTGTAGCGGTTTTTACATTCCCTCTATAAGTGATATCTTATGATAACTGTCTTTTTCTGTGTGACTTATTTCACTTAGAATCGTCATACCTAAATCCACTCATCTTGCTTCTACTAGCCTTATGACATTGATTTCATGTCTGAGTGATATTCCTTTGTACATAAGGACCACAACTTCTTTATCCATTTTTCTCTTTCCTGGGATATTTAAGGTGTCATGAAGTGGAGGTTCTTGTCAACATAGCAGCCCTAAACATTGGGGTGCCTGTGTCTTGCTGATTTTTAGTTTTCCCAATTTATACGCCCATGAGTGGACGTGCCCTATGCTCCCTAAGCTGTGTTTTTTCGATGTTTCAGGACACACCGTACACTTCTCTAGAGTGGCTGTTGGCAATTTACATCCCGCCCATCAGCGTAGCAAGGCTGCCATTTCTCCATGGCCTGTCCTGCATTTCTGGTTTTGACACTTTTTGCAGCATGGCCCTTTTGACCGATGGGAAGCGAGACCTCTTTGTAGCGCTGATTTGACTTTCCAGGTTGCTTGGTTGGCCAAAAAGGGCGTATGCGTTTTTTCCTGAATATATTCAGGAAAAAACGCATACGCCCTTTTTGGCCAAGGGCATCATTGTCGACGTTTTGCCGCTTTTCATGTGCTTTAAAGGCGATTCGAATCTACCTCCTGAAATCTGCTTCCTGCAATTCTGCCTTGCTTTCAAATCCTCTTCGTTGCCTTCCCTCAATATATCTGTGGATGAGAGTTATCATTTATAACTCTGCGGGTTTGTGAATTGCAGTGTCCCTGAGCTCCATTTTTCAACACGCTTTTTTGGGAGCTGGCCACAAAAGCGCGAGATTGCCTCAGGCCTTATTCTGGTTCCTGGCGGCAGGCTGAGCCTGTGGTTAATTCTTCTTCCTGATGGGAAAATAGAGTGACCTGTGCCTGTCCCAACACCTAGATCTAGTCTCTCATTGGTTGCCCCTCTTCCCGTTCATCCTCAGGACAAATTGCAACCTGTAGGGAACAGAAGCTTAAAGGTGCTGATTCTCCAAGTAGGGAGATTGCTAGTAAAGTAGCTGGAAAGGCGAACCCTAGCACAAGGAGATGAGAAATGGGGTGCGTTTTAGAAACCTTTCAAAATCACACGGTGTACCATCTTCTGGGTTTCTCATGCATGTTTTCGATGTAGGAAGATGCCCTTGAACCTGGAGATTTGGGACCCATGGGATGGGTACCACGCAGTATTACTTTAAAGGGTCTGAGTTTGCTCTCCCAACCTCACCCAACCTCTCAGCCCCAAGAGTGTCCACCCTTATGTCTCATCCAGGTGTGGGTCTAGATATGGTCAATCCAGGTTGCATCACAGCCCCTGAACGAATTTTGTAAGAATTTCTCTCTCTTTCACTGTCTTTGTTTTACGGGTTTTTAAAAGTAATTTATTTTTATAATGGGGTTTAGCTGCTTTTCACGGCTGTGTTTATGCGGCTTTACACCCACTTGACTCACTTCCAGAGAGATATCAATACATAGGTTTTACGATTCTTACTAGTCACATATATTCTTGTGCGGTGAATAGGGGGTGTTGAGTCCAGTTCACTGAGCAAGGAGTAGGTCTTGTCTATTACATATTGGGTGTATGGAACAGTATCTGAGCGAATTTGAAACCCTTGTTTTATGCATCACCCCACCTCACCTTTCCCGTTAAGCAGCCATAGTGTGTTTTCTAAACGTGTGACTCTGTTCTGTTTTGTAATTCAGTTCAAGTGTAGCGGTTTTTACATTCCCTCTATAAGTGATATCTTATGATAAGTGTCTTTTTCTGTGTGACTTATTTCACTTAGAATCGTCATACCTAAATCCACTCATCTTGCTTCTACTAGCCTTATGACATTGATTTCATGTCTGAGTGATATTCCTTTGTACATAAGGACCACAACTTCTTTATCCATTTTTCTCTTTCCTGGGATATTTAAGGTGTCATGAAGTGGAGGTTCTTGTCAACATAGCAGCCCTAAACATTGGGGTGCCTGTGTCTTGCTGATTTTTAGTTTTCCCAATTTATACGCCCATGAGTGGACGTGCCCTATGCTCCCTAAGCTGTGTTTTTTCGATGTTTCAGGACACACCGTACACTTCTCTAGAGTGGCTGTTGGCAATTTACATCCCGCCCATCAGCGTAGCAAGGCTGCCATTTCTCCATGGCCTGTCCTGCATTTCTGGTTTTGACACTTTTTGCAGCATTGCCCTTTTGACCGATGGGAAGCGAGACCTCTTTGTAGCGCTGATTTGCCTTTCCAGGTTGCTTGGTTGGCCAAAAAGGGCGTATGCGTTTTTTCCTGAATATATTCAGGAAAAAACGCATACGCCCTTTTTGGCCAAGGGCATCATTGTCGACGTTTTGCCGCTTTTCATGTGCTTTAAAGGCGATTCGAATCTACCTCCTGAAATCTGCTTCCTGCAATTCTGCCTTGCTTTCAAATCCTCTTCGTTGCCTTCCCTCAATATATCTGTGGATGAGAGTTATCATTTATAACTCTGCGGGTTTGTGAATTGCAGTGTCCCTGAGCTCCATTTTTCAACTCGCTTTTTTGGGAGCTGGCCACAAAAGCGCGAGATTGCCTCAGGCCTTATTCTGGTTCCTGGCGGCAGGCTGAGCCTGTGGTTAATTCTTCTTCCTGATGGGAAAATAGAGTGACCTGTGCCTCTACCAACACCTAGATCTAGTCTCTCATTGGTTGCCCCTCTTCCCGTTCATCCTCAGGACAAATTGCAACCTGTAGGGAACAGGAGCTTAAAGGTGCTGATTCTCCAAGTAGGGAGATTGCTAGTAAAGTAGCTGGAAAGGCGAACCCTAGCACAAGGAGATGAGAAATGGGGTGCGTTTTAGAAACCTTTAAAAATCACACGGTGTACCATCTTCTGGGTTTCTCATGCATGTTTTCGATGTAGGAAGATGCCCTTGAACCTGGAGATTTGGGACCCATGGGATGGGTACCACGCAGTATTACTTTAAAGGGTCTGAGTTTGCTCTCCCAACCTCACCCAACCTCTCAGCCCCAAGAGTGTCCACCCTTATGTCTCATCCAGGTGTGGGTCTAGATATGGTCAATCCAGGTTGCATCACAGCCCCTGAACGAATTTTGTAAGAATTTCTCTCTCTTTCACTGTCTTTGTTTTACGGGTTTTTAAAAGTAATTTATTTTTATAATGGGGTTTAGCTGCTTTTCACGGCTGTGTTTATGCGGCTTTACACCCACTTGACTCACTTCCAGAGAGATATCAATACATAGGTTTTACGATTCTTACTAGTCAGATATATTCTTGTGCGGTGAATAGGGGTTGTTGAGTCCAGTTCACTGAGCAAGGAGTAGGTCTTGTCTATTACATATTGGGTGTATGGAACAGTATCTGAGCGAATTTGAAACCCTTGTTTTATGCATCACCCCACCTCACCTTTCCCGTTAAGCAGCCATAGTGTGTTTTCTAAACGTGTGACTCTGTTCTGTTTTGTAATTCAGTTCAAGTGTAGCGGTTTTTACATTCCCTCTATAAGTGATATCTTATGATAAGTGTCTTTTTCTGTGTGACTTATTTCGCTTAGAATCGTCATACCTAAATCCACTCATCTTGCTTCTACTAGCCTTATGACATTGATTTCATGTCTGAGTGATATTCCTTTGTACATAAGGACCACAACTTCTTTATCCATTTTTCTCTTTCCTGGGATATTTAAGGTGTCATGAAGTGGAGGTTCTTGTCAACATAGCAGCCCTAAACATTGGGGTGCCTGTGTCTTGCTGATTTTTAGTTTTCCCAATTTATACGCCCATGAGTGGACGTGCCCTATGCTCCCTAAGCTGTGTTTTTTCGATGTTTCAGGACACACCGTACACTTCTCTAGAGTGGCTGTTGGCAATTTACATCCCGCCCATCAGCGTAGCAAGGCTGCCATTTCTCCATGGCCTGTCCTGCATTTCTGGTTTTGACACTTTTTGCAGCATGGCCCTTTTGACCGATGGGAAGCGAGACCTCTTTGTAGCGCTGATTTGCCTTTCCAGGTTGCTTGGTTGGCCAAAAAGGGCGTATGCGTTTTTTCCTGAATATATTCAGGAAAAAACGCATACGCCCTTTTTAGCCAAGGGCATCACTGTCGACGGTTTCCCACTTTTCATGTGCTTTAAAGGCCATTCGAATCTACCTCCTGAAACCTGTTTCCTGCAATTCGGCCTTGCTTTCAAATCCTCTTCGTTGCCTTCCCTCAATATATCTGTGGATGAGAGTTATCATTTATAACTCTGCAGGTTTGTGAATTGCAGTGCCCCTGAGCTCCATTTTTCAACTCGCTTTTTTGGGAGCTGGCCGCAAAAGCACGGGATTGCCTCAGGCCCTATTCTGGTTCCCGGCGGCAGGCTGAGCCTGTGTTTAATTCTTCTTCCTGATGGGAAATTAGAGTGACCTGTGCCTGTCCCAACACCTAGATCTAGTCTCTCATTTGTTGCCCCTCTTCCCGTTCATCCTCAGGACAAATTGCAACCTGTAGGGAACAGGAGCTTAAAGGTGCTGATTCTCCAAGTAGGGAGATTGCTAGTAAAGTAGCTGGAAAGGCGAACCCGAGCACAAGGAGATGAGAAATTGGGTGCGTTTTAGAAACCTTTCAAAATCACACGGTGTACCATCTTCTGGGTTTCTCATGCATGTTTTCGATGTAGGAAGATGCCCTTGAACCTGGAGATTTGGGACCCATGGGATGGGTACCACACAGTATTACTTTAAAGGATCTGCGTTTGCTCACCCAACCTCACCCAACCTCTAAGCCCCAAGAGTGTCCACCCTTATGTCTCATCCAGCTGTGGGTCTAGATATGGTCAATCCAGGTTGCATCACAGCCTCTGAACGAATTTTGTAAGAATTTCTCTCTCTTTCACTGTCTTTGTTTTACGGGTTTTTAAAAGTAATTTATTTTTATAATGGGGTTTAGCTGCTTTTCACGGCTGTGTTTATGCGGCTTTACACCCACTTGACTCACTTCCAGACAGATATCAATATATAGGTTTTAAGATTCTTACTAGTCACATATATTCTTGTGCGGTGAATAGGGGGTGTTGAGTCCAGTTCACTGAGCAAGGAGTAGGTCTTGTCTATTACATATTGGGTGTATGGAACGGTATCTGAGCGAATTTGAACCCCTTGTTTTATGCATCACCCCACCTCACCTTTCCCGTTAAGCAGCCATAGTGTGTTTTCTAAACGTGTGACTCTGTTCTGTTTTGTAATTCAGTTCAAGTGTAGCGGTTTTTACATTCCCTCTATAAGTGATATCTTATGATAAGTGTCTTTTTCTGTGTGACTTATTTCACTTAGAATCGTCATACCTAAATCCACTCATCTTGCTTCTACTAGCCTTATGACATTGATTTCATGTCTGAGTGATATTCCTTTGTACATAAGGACCACAACTTCTTTATCCATTTTTCTCTTTCCTGGGATATTTAAGGTGTCATGAAGTGGAGGTTCTTGTCAACATAGCAGCCCTAAACATTGGGGTGCCTGTGTCTTGCTGATTTTTAGTTTTCCCAATTTATACGCCCATGAGTGGACGTGCCCTATGCTCCCTAAGCTGTGTTTTTTCGATGTTTCAGGACACACCGTACACTTCTCTAGAGTGGCTGTTGGCAATTTACATCCCGCCCATCAGCGTAGCAAGGCTGCCATTTCTCCATGGCCTGTCCTGCATTTCTGGTTTTGACACTTTTTGCAGCATGGCCCTTTTGACCGATGGGAAGCGAGACCTCTTTGTAGCGCTGATTTGCCTTTCCAGGTTGCTTGGTTGGCCAAAAAGGGCGTATGCGTTTTTTCCTGAATATATTCAGGAAAAAACGCATACGCCCTTTTTGGCCAAGGGCATCATTGTCGACGTTTTGCCGCTTTTCATGTGCTTTAAAGGCGATTCGAATCTACCTCCTGAAATCTGCTTCCTGCAATTCTGCCTTGCTTTCAAATCCTCTTCGTTGCCTTCCCTCAATATATCTGTGGATGAGAGTTATCATTTATAACTCTGCGGGTTTGTGAATTGCAGTGTCCCTGAGCTCCATTTTTCAACACGCTTTTTTGGGAGCTGGCCACAAAAGCGCGAGATTGCCTCAGGCCTTATTCTGGTTCCTGGCGGCAGGCTGAGCCTGTGGTTAATTCTTCTTCCTGATGGGAAAATAGAGTGACCTGTGCCTGTCCCAACACCTAGATCTAGTCTCTCATTGGTTGCCCCTCTTCCCGTTCATCCTCAGGACAAATTGCAACCTGTAGGGAACAGAAGCTTAAAGGTGCTGATTCTCCAAGTAGGGAGATTGCTAGTAAAGTAGCTGGAAAGGCGAACCCTAGCACAAGGAGATGAGAAATGGGGTGCGTTTTAGAAACCTTTCAAAATCACACGGTGTACCATCTTCTGGGTTTCTCATGCATGTTTTCGATGTAGGAAGATGCCCTTGAACCTGGAGATTTGGGACCCATGGGATGGGTACCACGCAGTATTACTTTAAAGGGTCTGAGTTTGCTCTCCCAACCTCACCCAACCTCTCAGCCCCAAGAGTGTCCACCCTTATGTCTCATCCAGGTGTGGGTCTAGATATGGTCAATCCAGGTTGCATCACAGCCCCTGAACGAATTTTGTAAGAATTTCTCTCTCTTTCACTGTCTTTGTTTTACGGGTTTTTAAAAGTAATTTATTTTTATAATGGGGTTTAGCTGCTTTTCACGGCTGTGTTTATGCGGCTTTACACCCACTTGACTCACATCCAGAGAGATATCAATACATAGGTTTTACGATTCTTACTAGTCACATATATTCTTGTGCGGTGAATAGGGGGTGTTGAGTCCAGTTCACTGAGCAAGGAGTAGGTCTTGTCTATTACATATTGGGTGTATGGAACAGTATCTGAGCGAATTTGAAACCCTTGTTTTATGCATCACCCCACCTCACCTTTCCCGTTAAGCAGCCATAGTGTGTTTTCTAAACGTGTGACTCTGTTCTGTTTTGTAATTCAGTTCAAGTGTAGCGGTTTTTACATTCCCTCTATAAGTGATATCTTATGATAAGTGTCTTTTTCTGTGTGACTTATTTCACTTAGAATCGTCATACCTAAATCCACTCATCTTGCTTCTACTAGCCTTATGACATTGATTTCATGTCTGAGTGATATTCCTTTGTACATAAGGACCACAACTTCTTTATCCATTTTTCTCTTTCCTGGGATATTTAAGGTGTCATGAAGTGGAGGTTCTTGTCAACATAGCAGCCCTAAACATTGGGGTGCCTGTGTCTTGCTGATTTTTAGTTTTCCCAATTTATACGCCCATGAGTGGACGTGCCCTATGCTCCCTAAGCTGTGTTTTTTCGATGTTTCAGGACACACCGTACACTTCTCTAGAGTGGCTGTTGGCAATTTACATCCCGCCCATCAGCGTAGCAAGGCTGCCATTTCTCCATGGCCTGTCCTGCATTTCTGGTTTTGACACTTTTTGCAGCATGGCCCTTTTGACCGATGGGAAGCGAGACCTCTTTGTAGCGCTGATTTGCCTTTCCAGGTTGCTTGGTTGGCCAAAAAGGGCGTATGCGTTTTTTCCTGAATATATTCAGGAAAAAACGCATACGCCCTTTTTGGCCAAGGGCATCATTGTCGACGTTTTGCCGTTTTTCATGTGCTTTAAAGGCGATTCGAATCTACCTCCTGAAATCTGCTTCCTGCAATTCTGCCTTGCTTTCAAATCCTCTTCGTTGCCTTCCCTCAATATATCTGTGGATGAGAGTTATCATTTATAACTCTGCGGGTTTGTGAATTGCAGTGTCCCTGAGCTCCATTTTTCAACTCGCTTTTTTGGGAGCTGGCCACAAAAGCGCGAGATTGCCTCAGGCCTTATTCTGGTTCCTGGCGGCAGGCTGAGCCTGTGGTTAATTCTTCTTCCTGATGGGAAAATAGAGTGACCTGTGCCTCTACCAACACCTAGATCTAGTCTCTCATTGGTTGCCCCTCTTCCCGTTCATCCTCAGGACAAATTGCAACCTGTAGGGAACAGGAGCTTAAAGGTGCTGATTCTCCAAGTAGGGAGATTGCTAGTAAAGTAGCTGGAAAGGCGAACCCTAGCACAAGGAGATGAGAAATGGGGTGCGTTTTAGAAACCTTTAAAAATCACACGGTGTACCATCTTCTGGGTTTCTCATGCATGTTTTCGATGTAGGAAGATGCCCTTGAACCTGGAGATTTGGGACCCATGGGATGGGTACCACGCAGTATTACTTTAAAGGGTCTGAGTTTGCTCTCCCAACCTCACCCAACCTCTCAGCCCCAAGAGTGTCCACCCTTATGTCTCATCCAGGTGTGGGTCTAGATATGGTCAATCCAGGTTGCATCACAGCCCCTGAACGAATTTTGTAAGAATTTCTCTCTCTTTCACTGTCTTTGTTTTACGGGTTTTTAAAAGTAATTTATTTTTATAATGGGGTTTAGCTGCTTTTCACGGCTGTGTTTATGCGGCTTTACACCCACTTGACTCACTTCCAGAGAGATATCAATACATAGGTTTTACGATTCTTACTAGTCACATATATTCTTGTGCGGTGAATAGGGGTTGTTGAGTCCAGTTCACTGAGCAAGGAGTAGGTCTTGTCTATTACATATTGGGTGTATGGAACAGTATCTGAGCGAATTTGAAACCCTTGTTTTATGCATCACCCCACCTCACCTTTCCCGTTAAGCAGCCATAGTGTGTTTTCTAAACGTGTGACTCTGTTCTGTTTTGTAATTCAGTTCAAGTGTAGCGGTTTTTACATTCCCTCTATAAGTGATATCTTATGATAAGTGTCTTTTTCTGTGTGACTTATTTCACTTAGAATCGTCATACCTAAATCCACTCATCTTGCTTCTACTAGCCTTATGACATTGATTTCATGTCTGAGTGATATTCCTTTGTACATAAGGACCACAACTTCTTTATCCATTTTTCTCTTTCCTGGGATATTTAAGGTGTCATGAAGTGGAGGTTCTTGTCAACATAGCAGCCCTAAACATTGGGGTGCCTGTGTCTTGCTGATTTTTAGTTTTCCCAATTTATACGCCCATGAGTGGACGTGCCCTATGCTCCCTAAGCTGTGTTTTTTCGATGTTTCAGGACACACCGTACACTTCTCTAGAGTGGCTGTTGGCAATTTACATCCCGCCCATCAGCGTAGCAAGGCTGCCATTTCTCCATGGCCTGTCCTGCATTTCTGGTTTTGACACTTTTTGCAGCATGGCCCTTTTGACCGATGGGAAGCGAGACCTCTTTGTAGCGCTGATTTGCCTTTCCAGGTTGCTTGGTTGGCCAAAAAGGGCGTATGCGTTTTTTCCTGAATATATTCAGGAAAAAACGCATACGCCCTTTTTAGCCAAGGGCATCACTGTCGACGGTTTCCCACTTTTCATGTGCTTTAAAGGCCATTCGAATCTACCTCCTGAAACCTGTTTCCTGCAATTCGGCCTTGCTTTCAAATCCTCTTCGTTGCCTTCCCTCAATATATCTGTGGATGAGAGTTATCATTTATAACTCTGCAGGTTTGTGAATTGCAGTGCCCCTGAGCTCCATTTTTCAACTCGCTTTTTTGGGAGCTGGCCGCAAAAGCACGGGATTGCCTCAGGCCCTATTCTGGTTCCCGGCGGCAGGCTGAGCCTGTGTTTAATTCTTCTTCCTGATGGGAAATTAGAGTGACCTGTGCCTGTCCCAACACCTAGATCTAGTCTCTCATTTGTTGCCCCTCTTCCCGTTCATCCTCAGGACAAATTGCAACCTGTAGGGAACAGGAGCTTAAAGGTGCTGATTCTCCAAGTAGGGAGATTGCTAGTAAAGTAGCTGGAAAGGCGAACCCGAGCACAAGGAGATGAGAAATTGGGTGCGTTTTAGAAACCTTTCAAAATCACACGGTGTACCATCTTCTGGGTTTCTCATGCATGTTTTCGATGTAGGAAGATGCCCTTGAACCTGGAGATTTGGGACCCATGGGATGGGTACCACACAGTATTACTTTAAAGGATCTGCGTTTGCTCACCCAACCTCACCCAACCTCTAAGCCCCAAGAGTGTCCACCCTTATGTCTCATCCAGCTGTGGGTCTAGATATGGTCAATCCAGGTTGCATCACAGCCTCTGAACGAATTTTGTAAGAATTTCTCTCTCTTTCACTGTCTTTGTTTTACGGGTTTTTAAAAGTAATTTATTTTTATAATGGGGTTTAGCTGCTTTTCACGGCTGTGTTTATGCGGCTTTACACCCACTTGACTCACTTCCAGACAGATATCAATATATAGGTTTTAAGATTCTTACTAGTCACATATATTCTTGTGCGGTGAATAGGGGGTGTTGAGTCCAGTTCACTGAGCAAGGAGTAGGTCTTGTCTATTACATATTGGGTGTATGGAACGGTATCTGAGCGAATTTGAACCCCTTGTTTTATGCATCACCCCACCTCACCTTTCCCGTTAAGCAGCCATAGTGTGTTTTCTAAACGTGTGACTCTGTTCTGTTTTGTAATTCAGTTCAAGTGTAGCGGTTTTTACATTCCCTCTATAAGTGATATCTTATGATAAGTGTCTTTTTCTGTGTGACTTATTTCACTTAGAATCGTCATACCTAAATCCACTCATCTTGCTTCTACTAGCCTTATGACATTGATTTCATGTCTGAGTGATATTCCTTTGTACATAAGGACCACAACTTCTTTATCCATTTTTCTCTTTCCTGGGATATTTAAGGTGTCATGAAGTGGAGGTTCTTGTCAACATAGCAGCCCTAAACATTGGGGTGCCTGTGTCTTGCTGATTTTTAGTTTTCCCAATTTATACGCCCATGAGTGGACGTGCCCTATGCTCCCTAAGCTGTGTTTTTTCGATGTTTCAGGACACACCGTACACTTCTCTAGAGTGGCTGTTGGCAATTTACATCCCGCCCATCAGCGTAGCAAGGCTGCCATTTCTCCATGGCCTGTCCTGCATTTCTGGTTTTGACACTTTTTGCAGCATGGCCCTTTTGACCGATGGGAAGCGAGACCTCTTTGTAGCGCTGATTTGCCTTTCCAGGTTGCTTGGTTGGCCAAAAAGGTCGTATGCGTTTTTTCCTGAATATATTCAGGAAAAAACGCATACGCCCTTTTTGGCCAAGGGCATCATTGTCGACGTTTTGCCGCTTTTCATGTGCTTTAAAGGCGATTCGAATCTACCTCCTGAAATCTGCTTCCTGCAATTCTGCCTTGCTTTCAAATCCTCTTCGTTGCCTTCCCTCAATATATCTGTGGATGAGAGTTATCATTTATAACTCTGCGGGTTTGTGAATTGCAGTGTCCCTGAGCTCCATTTTTCAACTCGCTTTTTTGGGAGCTGGCCACAAATGCCCGAGATTGCCTCAGGCCTTATTCTGGTTCCTGGCGGCAGGCTGAGCCTGTGGTTAATTCTTCTTCCTGATGGGAAAATAGAGTGACCTGTGCCTCTACCAACACCTAGATCTAGTCTCTCATTGGTTGCCCCTCTTCCCGTTCATCCTCAGGACAAATTGCAACCTGTAGGGAACAGAAGCTTAAAGGTGCTGATTCTCCAAGTAGGGAGATTGCTAGTAAAGTAGCTGGAAAGGCGAACCCTAGCACAAGGAGATGAGAAATGGGGTGCGTTTTAGAAACCTTTCAAAATCACACGGTGTACCATCTTCTGGGTTTCTCATGCATGTTTTCGATGTAGGAAGATGCCCTTGAACCTGGAGATTTGGGACCCATGGATTGGGTACCACGCAGTATTACTTTAAAGGGTCTGAGTTTGCTCTCCCAACCTCACCCAACCTCTCAGCCCCAAGAGTGTCCACCCTTATGTCTCATCCAGGTGTGGGTCTAGATATGGTCAATCCAGGTTGCATCACAGCCCCTGAACAAATTTTGTAAGAATTTCTCTCTCTTTCACTGTCTTTGTTTTACGGGTTTTTAAAAGTAATTTATTTTTATAATGGGGTTTAGCTGCTTTTCACGGCTGTGTTTATGCGGCTTTACACCCACTTGGCTCACTTCCAGAGAGATATCAATACATAGGTTTTACGATTCTTACTAGTCAGATATATTCTTGTGCGGTGAATAGGGGGTGTTGAGTCCAGTTCACTGAGCAAGGAGTAGGTCTTGTCTATTACATATTGGGTGTATGGAACGGTATCTGAGCGAATTTGAACCCCTTGTTTTATGCATCACCCCACCTCACCTTTCCCGTTAAGCAGCCATAGTGTGTTTTCTAAACGTGTGACTCTGTTCTGTTTTGTAATTCAGTTCAAGTGTAGCGGTTTTTACATTCCCTCTATAAGTGATATCTTATGATAAGTGTCTTTTTCTGTGTGACTTATTTCACTTAGAATCGTCATACCTAAATCCACTCATCTTGCTTCTACTAGCCTTATGACATTGATTTCATGTCTGAGTGATATTCCTTTGTACATAAGGACCACAACTTCTTTATCCATTTTTCTCTTTCCTGGGATATTTAAGGTGTCATGAAGTGGAGGTTCTTGTCAACATAGCAGCCCTAAACATTGGGGTGCCTGTGTCTTGCTGATTTTTAGTTTTCCCAATTTATACGCCCATGAGTGGACGTGCCCTATGCTCCCTAAGCTGTGTTTTTTCGATGTTTCAGGACACACCGTACACTTCTCTAGAGTGGCTGTTGGCAATTTACATCCCGCCCATCAGCGTAGCAAGGCTGCCATTTCTCCATGGCCTGTCCTGCATTTCTGGTTTTGACACTTTTTGCAGCATGGCCCTTTTGACCGATGGGAAGCGAGACCTCTTTGTAGCGCTGATTTGCCTTTCCAGGTTGCTTGGTTGGCCAAAAAGGGCGTATGCGTTTTTTCCTGAATATATTCAGGAAAAAACGCATACGCCCTTTTTGGCCAAGGGCATCATTGTCGACGTTTTGCCGCTTTTCATGTGCTTTAAAGGCGATTCGAATCTACCTCCTGAAATCTGCTTCCTGCAATTCTGCCTTGCTTTCAAATCCTCTTCGTTGCCTTCCCTCAATATATCTGTGGATGAGAGTTATCATTTATAACTCTGCGGGTTTGTGAATTGCAGTGTCCCTGAGCTCCATTTTTCAACTCGCTTTTTTGGGAGCTGGCCACAAAAGCGCGAGATTGCCTCAGGCCTTATTCTGGTTCCTGGCGGCAGGCTGAGCCTGTGGTTAATTCTTCTTCCTGATGGGAAAATAGAGTGACCTGTGCCTCTACCAACACCTAGATCTAGTCTCTCATTGGTTGCCCCTCTTCCCGTTCATCCTCAGGACAAATTGCAACCTGTAGGGAACAGGAGCTTAAAGGTGCTGATTCTCCAAGTAGGGAGATTGCTAGTAAAGTAGCTGGAAAGGCGAACCCTAGCACAAGGAGATGAGAAATGGGGTGCGTTTTAGAAACCTTTCAAAATCACACGGTGTACCATCTTCTGGGTTTCTCATGCATGTTTTCGATGTAGGAAGATGCCCTTGAACCTGGAGATTTGGGACCCATGGGATGGGTACCACGCAGTATTACTTTAAAGGGTCTGAGTTTGCTCTCCCAACCTCACCCAACCTCTCAGCCCCAAGAGTGTCCACCCTTATGTCTCATCCAGGTGTGGGTCTAGATATGGTCAATCCAGGTTGCATCACAGCCTCTGAACGAATTTTGTAAGAATTTCTCTCTCTTTCACTGTCTTTGTTTTACGGGTTTTTAAAAGTAATTTATTTTTATAATGGGGTTTAGCTGCTTTTCACGGCTGTGTTTATGCGGCTTTACACCCACTTGACTCACTTCCAGACAGATATCAATATATAGGTTTTAAGATTCTTACTAGTCACATATATTCTTGTGCGGTGAATAGGGGGTGTTGAGTCCACTTCACTGAGCAAGGAGTAGGTCTTGTCTATTACATATTGGGTGTATGGAACGGTATCTGAGCGAATTTGAAACCCTTGTTTTATGCATCACCCCACCTCACCTTTCCCGTTAAGCAGCCATAGTGTGTTTTCTAAACGTGTGACTCTGTTCTGTTTTGTAATTCAGTTCAAGTGTAGCGGTTTTTACATTCCCTCTATAAGTGATATCTTATGATAAGTGTCTTTTTCTGTGTGACTTATTTCACTTAGAATCGTCATACCTAAATCCACTCATCTTGCTTCTACTAGCCTTATGACATTGATTTCATGTCTGAGTGATATTCCTTTGTACATAAGGACCACAACTTCTTTATCCATTTTTCTCTTTCCTGGGATATTTAAGGTGTCATGAAGTGGAGGTTCTTGTCAACATAGCAGCCCTAAACATTGGGGTGCCTGTGTCTTGCTGATTTTTAGTTTTCCCAATTTATACGCCCATGAGTGGACGTGCCCTATGCTCCCTAAGCTGTGTTTTTTCGATGTTTCAGGACACACCGTACACTTCTCTAGAGTGGCTGTTGGCAATTTACATCCCGCCCATCAGCGTAGCAAGGCTGCCATTTCTCCATGGCCTGTCCTGCATTTCTGGTTTTGACACTTTTTGCAGCATGGCCCTTTTGACCGATGGGAAGCGAGACCTCTTTGTAGCGCTGATTTGCCTTTCCAGGTTGCTTGGTTGGCCAAAAAGGTCGTATGCGTTTTTTCCTGAATATATTCAGGAAAAAACGCATACGCCCTTTTTGGCCAAGGGCATCATTGTCGACGTTTTGCCGCTTTTCATGTGCTTTAAAGGCGATTCGAATCTACCTCCTGAAATCTGCTTCCTGCAATTCTGCCTTGCTTTCAAATCCTCTTCGTTGCCTTCCCTCAATATATCTGTGGATGAGAGTTATCATTTATAACTCTGCGGGTTTGTGAATTGCAGTGTCCCTGAGCTCCATTTTTCAACTCGCTTTTTTGGGAGCTGGCCACAAATGCCCGAGATTGCCTCAGGCCTTATTCTGGTTCCTGGCGGCAGGCTGAGCCTGTGGTTAATTCTTCTTCCTGATGGGAAAATAGAGTGACCTGTGCCTCTACCAACACCTAGATCTAGTCTCTCATTGGTTGCCCCTCTTCCCGTTCATCCTCAGGACAAATTGCAACCTGTAGGGAACAGAAGCTTAAAGGTGCTGATTCTCCAAGTAGGGAGATTGCTAGTAAAGTAGCTGGAAAGGCGAACCCTAGCACAAGGAGATGAGAAATGGGGTGCGTTTTAGAAACCTTTCAAAATCACACGGTGTACCATCTTCTGGGTTTCTCATGCATGTTTTCGATGTAGGAAGATGCCCTTGAACCTGGAGATTTGGGACCCATGGATTGGGTACCACGCAGTATTACTTTAAAGGGTCTGAGTTTGCTCTCCCAACCTCACCCAACCTCTCAGCCCCAAGAGTGTCCACCCTTATGTCTCATCCAGGTGTGGGTCTAGATATGGTCAATCCAGGTTGCATCACAGCCCCTGAACAAATTTTGTAAGAATTTCTCTCTCTTTCACTGTCTTTGTTTTACGGGTTTTTAAAAGTAATTTATTTTTATAATGGGGTTTAGCTGCTTTTCACGGCTGTGTTTATGCGGCTTTACACCCACTTGGCTCACTTCCAGAGAGATATCAATACATAGGTTTTACGATTCTTACTAGTCAGATATATTCTTGTGCGGTGAATAGGGGGTGTTGAGTCCAGTTCACTGAGCAAGGAGTAGGTCTTGTCTATTACATATTGGGTGTATGGAACGGTATCTGAGCGAATTTGAACCCCTTGTTTTATGCATCACCCCACCTCACCTTTCCCGTTAAGCAGCCATAGTGTGTTTTCTAAACGTGTGACTCTGTTCTGTTTTGTAATTCAGTTCAAGTGTAGCGGTTTTTACATTCCCTCTATAAGTGATATCTTATGATAAGTGTCTTTTTCTGTGTGACTTATTTCACTTAGAATCGTCATACCTAAATCCACTCATCTTGCTTCTACTAGCCTTATGACATTGATTTCATGTCTGAGTGATATTCCTTTGTACATAAGGACCACAACTTCTTTATCCATTTTTCTCTTTCCTGGGATATTTAAGGTGTCATGAAGTGGAGGTTCTTGTCAACATAGCAGCCCTAAACATTGGGGTGCCTGTGTCTTGCTGATTTTTAGTTTTCCCAATTTATACGCCCATGAGTGGACGTGCCCTATGCTCCCTAAGCTGTGTTTTTTCGATGTTTCAGGACACACCGTACACTTCTCTAGAGTGGCTGTTGGCAATTTACATCCCGCCCATCAGCGTAGCAAGGCTGCCATTTCTCCATGGCCTGTCCTGCATTTCTGGTTTTGACACTTTTTGCAGCATGGCCCTTTTGACCGATGGGAAGCGAGACCTCTTTGTAGCGCTGATTTGCCTTTCCAGGTTGCTTGGTTGGCCAAAAAGGGCGTATGCGTTTTTTCCTGAATATATTCAGGAAAAAACGCATACGCCCTTTTTGGCCAAGGGCATCATTGTCGACGTTTTGCCGCTTTTCATGTGCTTTAAAGGCGATTCGAATCTACCTCCTGAAATCTGCTTCCTGCAATTCTGCCTTGCTTTCAAATCCTCTTCGTTGCCTTCCCTCAATATATCTGTGGATGAGAGTTATCATTTATAACTCTGCGGGTTTGTGAATTGCAGTGTCCCTGAGCTCCATTTTTCAACTCGCTTTTTTGGGAGCTGGCCACAAAAGCGCGAGATTGCCTCAGGCCTTATTCTGGTTCCTGGCGGCAGGCTGAGCCTGTGGTTAATTCTTCTTCCTGATGGGAAAATAGAGTGACCTGTGCCTCTACCAACACCTAGATCTAGTCTCTCATTGGTTGCCCCTCTTCCCGTTCATCCTCAGGACAAATTGCAACCTGTAGGGAACAGGAGCTTAAAGGTGCTGATTCTCCAAGTAGGGAGATTGCTAGTAAAGTAGCTGGAAAGGCGAACCCTAGCACAAGGAGATGAGAAATGGGGTGCGTTTTAGAAACCTTTCAAAATCACACGGTGTACCATCTTCTGGGTTTCTCATGCATGTTTTCGATGTAGGAAGATGCCCTTGAACCTGGAGATTTGGGACCCATGGGATGGGTACCACGCAGTATTACTTTAAAGGGTCTGAGTTTGCTCTCCCAACCTCACCCAACCTCTCAGCCCCAAGAGTGTCCACCCTTATGTCTCATCCAGGTGTGGGTCTAGATATGGTCAATCCAGGTTGCATCACAGCCTCTGAACGAATTTTGTAAGAATTTCTCTCTCTTTCACTGTCTTTGTTTTACGGGTTTTTAAAAGTAATTTATTTTTATAATGGGGTTTAGCTGCTTTTCACGGCTGTGTTTATGCGGCTTTACACCCACTTGACTCACTTCCAGACAGATATCAATATATAGGTTTTAAGATTCTTACTAGTCACATATATTCTTGTGCGGTGAATAGGGGGTGTTGAGTCCACTTCACTGAGCAAGGAGTAGGTCTTGTCTATTACATATTGGGTGTATGGAACGGTATCTGAGCGAATTTGAAACCCTTGTTTTATGCATCACCCCACCTCACCTTTCCCGTTAAGCAGCCATAGTGTGTTTTCTAAACGTGTGACTCTGTTCTGTTTTGTAATTCAGTTCAAGTGTAGCGGTTTTTACATTCCCTCTATAAGTGATATCTTATGATAAGTGTCTTTTTCTGTGTGACTTATTTCACTTAGAATCGTCATACCTAAATCCACTCATCTTGCTTCTACTAGCCTTATGACATTGATTTCATGTCTGAGTGATATTCCTTTGTACATAAGGACCACAACTTCTTTATCCATTTTTCTCTTTCCTGGGATATTTAAGGTGTCATGAAGTGGAGGTTCTTGTCAACATAGCAGCCCTAAACATTGGGGTGCCTGTGTCTTGCTGATTTTTAGTTTTCCCAATTTATACGCCCATGAGTGGACGTGCCCTATGCTCCCTAAGCTGTGTTTTTTCGATGTTTCAGGACACACCGTACACTTCTCTAGAGTGGCTGTTGGCAATTTACATCCCGCCCATCAGCGTAGCAAGGCTGCCATTTCTCCATGGCCTGTCCTGCATTTCTGGTTTTGACACTTTTTGCAGCATGGCCCTTTTGACCGATGGGAAGCGAGACCTCTTTGTAGCGCTGATTTGCCTTTCCAGGTTGCTTGGTTGGCCAAAAAGGGCGTATGCGTTTTTTCCTGAATATATTCAGGAAAAAACGCATACGCCCTTTTTGGCCAAGGGCATCATTGTCGACGTTTTGCCGCTTTTCATGTGCTTTAAAGGCGATTCGAATCTACCTCCTGAAATCTGCTTCCTGCAATTCTGCCTTGCTTTCAAATCCTCTTCGTTGCCTTCCCTCAATATATCTGTGGATGAGAGTTATCATTTATAACTCTGCGGGTTTGTGAATTGCAGTGTCCCTGAGCTCCATTTTTCAACTCGCTTTTTTGGGAGCTGGCCACAAAAGCGCGAGATTGCCTCAGGCCTTATTCTGGTTCCTGGCGGCAGGCTGAGCCTGTGGTTAATTCTTCTTCCTGATGGGAAAATAGAGTGACCTGTGCCTCTACCAACACCTAGATCTAGTCTCTCATTGGTTGCCCCTCTTCCCGTTCATCCTCAGGACAAATTGCAACCTGTAGGGAACAGAAGCTTAAAGGTGCTGATTCTCCAAGTAGGGAGATTGCTAGTAAAGTAGCTGGAAAGGCGAACCCTAGCACAAGGAGATGAGAAATGGGGTGCGTTTTAGAAACCTTTCAAAATCACACGGTGTACCATCTTCTGGGTTTCTCATGCATGTTTTCGATGTAGGAAGATGCCCTTGAACCTGGAGATTTGGGACCCATGGGATGGGTACCACGCAGTATTACTTTAAAGGGTCTGAGTTTGCTCTCCCAACCTCACCCAACCTCTCAGCCCCAAGAGTGTCCACCCTTATGTCTCATCCAGGTGTGGGTCTAGATATGGTCAATCCAGGTTGCATCACAGCCTCTGAACGAATTTTGTAAGAATTTCTCTCTCTTTCACTGTCTTTGTTTTACGGGTTTTTAAAAGTAATTTATTTTTATAATGGGGTTTAGCTGCTTTTCACGGCTGTGTTTATGCGGCTTTACACCCACTTGACTCACTTCCAGAGAGATATCAATACATAGGTTTTACGATTCTTACTAGTCACATATATTCTTGTGCGGTGAATAGGGGTTGTTGAGTCCAGTTCACTGAGCAAGGAGTAGGTCTTGTCTATTACATATTGGGTGTATGGAACAGTATCTGAGCGAATTTGAAACCCTTGTTTTATGCATCACCCCACCTCACCTTTCCCGTTAAGCAGCCATAGTGTGTTTTCTAAACGTGTTACTCTGTTCTGTTTTGTAATTCAGTTCAAGTGTAGCGGTTTTTACATTCCCTCTATAAGTGATATCTTATGATAAGTGTCTTTTTCTGTGTGACTTATTTCACTTAGAATCGTCATACCTAAATCCACTCATCTTGCTTCTACTAGCCTTATGACATTGATTTCATGTCTCAGTGATATTCCATTGTACATAAGGACCACAACTTCTTTATCCATTTTTCTCTTTCCTGGGATATTTAAGGTGTCATGAAGTGGAGGTTCTTGTCAACATAGCAGCCCTAAACATTGGGGTGCCTTTGTCTTGCTGATTTTTAGTTTTCCCAATTTATACGCCCATGAGTGGACGTGCCCTATGCTCCCTAAGCTGTGTTTTTTCGATGTTTCAGGACACACCGTACACTTCTCCAGAGTGGCTTTTGGCAATTTACATCCCGCCCATCAGCGTAGCAAGGCTGCCATTTCTCCATGGCCTGTACTGCATTTCTGGTTTTGACACTTTTTGCAGCATGGCCCTTTTGACCGATGGGAAGCGAGACTTCGTGGTAGCGCTGATTTGCCTTTCCAGGTTGCTTGGTTGGCCAAAAAGGGCGTATGCGTTTTTTCCTGAATATATTCAGGAAAAAACGCATACGCCCTTTTTGGCCAAGGGCATCATTGTCGACGTTTTGCCGCTTTTCATGTGCTTTAAAGGCCATTCGAATCTACCTCCTGAAATCTCTTTCCTGCAATTCTGCCTTGCTTTCAAATCCTCTTCGTTGCCTTCCCTCAATATATCTGTGGATGAGAGTTATCATTTATAACTCTGCGGGTTTGTGAATTGCAGTGTCCCTGAGCTCCATTTTTCAACTCGCTTTTTTGGGAGCTGGCCGCAAAAGCGCGGGATTGCCTCAGGCCCTATTCTGGTTCCTGGAGGCAGGCAGAGCCTGTGGTTAATTCTTCTTCCTGATGGGAAAATAGAGTGACCTGTGCCTGTCCCAACACCTAGATCTAGTCTCTCATTGGTTGCCCCTCTTCCCGTTCATCCTCAGGACAAATTGCAACCTGTAGGGAACAGGAGCTTAAAGGTGCTGATTCTCCAAGTAGGGAGATTGCTAGTAAAGTAGCTGGAAAGGCGAACCCGAGCACAAGGAGATGAGAAATTGGGTGCGTTTTAGAAACCTTTCAAAATCACACGGTGCACCATCTTCTGGGTTTCTCATGCATGTTTTCGATGTAGGAAGATGCCCTTGAACCTGGAGATTTGGGACCCATGGGATGGGTACCACACAGTATTACTTTAAAGGGTCTGCGTTTGCTCACCCAACCTCACCCAACCTCTAAGCCCCAAGAGTGTCCACCCTTATGTCTCATCCAGCTGTGGGTCTAGATATGGTCAATCCAGGTTGCATCACAGCCTCTGAACGAATTTTGTAAGAATTTCTCTCTCTTTCACTGTCTTTGTTTTACGGGTTTTTAAAAGTAATTTATTTTTATAATGGGGTTTAGCTGCTTTTCACGGCTGTGTTTATGCAGCTTTACACCCACTTGACACACTTCCAGAGAGATATCAATACATAGGTTTTACGATTCTTACTAGTCACATATATTCTTGTGCGGTGAATAGGGGTTGTTGAGTCCAGTTCACTGAGCAAGGAGTAGGTCTTGTCTATTACATATTGGGTGTATGGAACAGTATCTGAGCGAATTTGAAACCCTTGTTTTATGCATCACCCCACCTCACCTTTCCCGTTAAGCAGCCATAGTGTGTTTTCTAAACGTGTGACTCTGTTCTGTTGTGTAATTCAGTTCAAGTGTAGCGGTTTTTACATTCCCTCTATAAGTGATATCTTATGATAAGTGTCTTTTTCTGTGTGACTTATTTCACTTAGAATCGTCATACCTAAATCCACTCATCTTGCTTCTACTAGCCTTATGACATTGATTTCATGTCTGAGTGATATTCCTTTGTACATAAGGACCACAACTTCTTTATCCATTTTTCTCTTTCCTGGGATATTTAAGGTGTCATGAAGTGGAGGTTCTTGTCAACATAGCAGCCCTAAACATTGGGGTGCCTGTGTCTTGCTGATTTTTAGTTTTCCCAATTTATACGCCCATGAGTGGACGTGCCCTATGCTCCCTAAGCTGTGTTTTTTCGATGTTTCAGGACACACCGTACACTTCTCTAGAGTGGCTGTTGGCAATTTACATCCCGCCCATCAGCGTAGCAAGGCTGCCATTTCTCCATGGCCTGTCCTGCATTTCTGGTTTTGACACTTTTTGCAGCATGGCCCTTTTGACCGATGGGAAGCGAGACCTCTTTGTAGCGCTGATTTGCCTTTCCAGGTTGCTTGGTTGGCCAAAAAGGGCGTATGCGTTTTTTCCTGAATATATTCAGGAAAAAACGCATACGCCCTTTTTAGCCAAGGGCATCACTGTCGACGGTTTCCCACTTTTCATGTGCTTTAAAGGCCATTCGAATCTACCTCCTGAAACCTGTTTCCTGCAATTCTGCCTTGCTTTCAAATCCTCTTCGTTGCCTTCCCTCAATATATCTGTGGATGAGAGTTATCATTTATAACTCTGCAGGTTTGTGAATTGCAGTGCCCCTGAGCTCCATTTTTCAACTCGCTTTTTTGGGAGCTGGCCGCAAAAGCACGGGATTGCCTCAGGCCCTATTCTGGTTCCCGGCGGCAGGCTGAGCCTGTGTTTAATTCTTCTTCCTGATGGGAAATTAGAGTGACCTGTGCCTGTCCCAACACCTAGATCTAGTCTCTCATTGGTTGCCCCTCTTCCCGTTCATCCTCAGGACAAATTGCAACCTGTAGGGAACAGGAGCTTAAAGGTGCTGATTCTCCAAGTAGGGAGATTGCTAGTAAAGTAGCTGGAAAGGCGAACCCGAGCACAAGGAGATGAGAAATTGGGTGCGTTTTAGAAACCTTTCAAAATCACACGGTGTACCATCTTCTGGGTTTCTCATGCATGTTTTCGATGTAGGAAGATGCCCTTGAACCTGGAGATTTGGGACCCATGGGATGGGTACCACACAGTATTACTTTAAAGGATCTGCGTTTGCTCACCCAACCTCACCCAACCTCTAAGCCCCAAGAGTGTCCACCCTTATGTCTCATCCAGCTGTGGGTCTAGATATGGTCAATCCAGGTTGCATCACAGCCTCTGAACGAATTTTGTAAGAATTTCTCTCTCTTTCACTGTCTTTGTTTTACGGGTTTTTAAAAGTAATTTATTTTTATAATGGGGTTTAGCTGCTTTTCACGGCTGTGTTTATGCGGCTTTACACCCACTTGACTCACTTCCAGACAGATATCAATATATAGGTTTTAAGATTCTTACTAGTCACATATATTCTTGTGCGGTGAATAGGGGGTGTTGAGTCCAGTTCACTGAGCAAGGAGTAGGTCTTGTCTATTACATATTGGGTGTATGGAACGGTATCTGAGCGAATTTGAACCCCTTGTTTTATGCATCACCCCACCTCACCTTTCCCGTTAAGCAGCCATAGTGTGTTTTCTAAACGTGTGACTCTGTTCTGTTTTGTAATTCAGTTCAAGTGTAGCGGTTTTTACATTCCCTCTATAAGTGATATCTTATGATAACTGTCTTTTTCTGTGTGACTTATTTCACTTAGAATCGTCATACCTAAATCCACTCATCTTGCTTCTACTAGCCTTATGACATTGATTTCATGTCTGAGTGATATTCCTTTGTACATAAGGACCACAACTTCTTTATCCATTTTTCTCTTTCCTGGGATATTTAAGGTGTCATGAAGTGGAGGTTCTTGTCAACATAGCAGCCCTAAACATTGGGGTGCCTGTGTCTTGCTGATTTTTAGTTTTCCCAATTTATACGCCCATGAGTGGACGTGCCCTATGCTCCCTAAGCTGTGTTTTTTCGATGTTTCAGGACACACCGTACACTTCTCTAGAGTGGCTGTTGGCAATTTACATCCCGCCCATCAGCGTAGCAAGGCTGCCATTTCTCCATGGCCTGTCCTGCATTTCTGGTTTTGACACTTTTTGCAGCATGGCCCTTTTGACCGATGGGAAGCGAGACCTCTTTGTAGCGCTGATTTGCCTTTCCAGGTTGCTTGGTTGGCCAAAAAGGGCGTATGCGTTTTTTCCTGAATATATTCAGGAAAAAACGCATACGCCCTTTTTGGCCAAGGGCATCATTGTCGACGTTTTGCCGCTTTTCATGTGCTTTAAAGGCGATTCGAATCTACCTCCTGAAATCTGCTTCCTGCAATTCTGCCTTGCTTTCAAATCCTCTTCGTTGCCTTCCCTCAATATATCTGTGGATGAGAGTTATCATTTATAACTCTGCGGGTTTGTGAATTGCAGTGTCCCTGAGCTCCATTTTTCAACTCGCTTTTTTGGGAGCTGGCCACAAAAGCGCGAGATTGCCTCAGGCCTTATTCTGGTTCCTGGCGGCAGGCTGAGCCTGTGGTTAATTCTTCTTCCTGATGGGAAAATAGAGTGACCTGTGCCTCTACCAACACCTAGATCTAGTCTCTCATTGGTTGCCCCTCTTCCCGTTCATCCTCAGGACAAATTGCAACCTGTAGGGAACAGAAGCTTAAAGGTGCTGATTCTCCAAGTAGGGAGATTGCTAGTAAAGTAGCTGGAAAGGCGAACCCTAGCACAAGGAGATGAGAAATGGGGTGCGTTTTAGAAACCTTTCAAAATCACACGGTGTACCATCTTCTGGGTTTCTCATGCATGTTTTCGATGTAGGAAGATGCCCTTGAACCTGGAGATTTGGGACCCATGGATTGGGTACCACGCAGTATTACTTTAAAGGGTCTGAGTTTGCTCTCCCAACCTCACCCAACCTCTCAGCCCCAAGAGTGTCCACCCTTATGTCTCATCCAGGTGTGGGTCTAGATATGGTCAATCCAGGTTGCATCACAGCCCCTGAACAAATTTTGTAAGAATTTCTCTCTCTTTCACTGTCTTTGTTTTACGGGTTTTTAAAAGTAATTTATTTTTATAATGGGGTTTAGCTGCTTTTCACGGCTGTGTTTATGCGGCTTTACACCCACTTGGCTCACTTCCAGAGAGATATCAATACATAGGTTTTACGATTCTTACTAGTCAGATATATTCTTGTGCGGTGAATAGGGGGTGTTGAGTCCAGTTCACTGAGCAAGGAGTAGGTCTTGTCTATTACATATTGGGTGTATGGAACGGTATCTGAGCGAATTTGAAACCCTTGTTTTATGCATCACCCCACCTCACCTTTCCCGTTAAGCAGCCATAGTGTGTTTTCTAAACGTGTGACTCTGTTCTGTTTTGTAATTCAGTTCAAGTGTAGCGGTTTTTACATTCCCTCTATAAGTGATAGCTTATGATAAGTGTCTTTTTCTGTGTGACTTATTTCACTTAGAATCGTCATACCTAAATCCACTCATCTTGCTTCTACTAGCCTTATGACATTGATTTCATGTCTGAGGGATATTCCTTTGTACATAAAGACCACAACTTCTTTATCCATTTATCTCTTTCCTGGGATATTTAAGGTGTCATGAAGTGGAGGTTCTTGTCAACATAGCAGCCCTAAACATTGGGGTGCCTGTGTCTTGCTGATTTTTAGTTTTCCCAATTTATACGCCCATGAGTGGATGTGCCCTATGCTCCCTAAGCTGTGTTTTTTCGATGTTTCAGGACACACCGTACACTTCTCCAGAGTGGCTTTTGGCAATTTACATCCCGCCCATTAGCGTAGCAAGGCTGCCATTTCTCCATGGCCTGTACTGCATTTCTGGTTTTGTCACTTTTTGCAGCATGGCCCTTTTGACCGATGGGAAGCGAGACTTCTTTGTAGCGCTGATTTGCCTTTCCAGGTTGCTTGGTTGGCCAAAAAGGGCGTATGCGTTTTTTCCTGAATATATTCAGGAAAAAACGCTTACGCCCTTTTTGGCCAAGGGCATCACTGTCGACGTTTTGCCACTTTTCATGTGCTTTAAAGGCGATTCGAATCTACCTCCTGAAACCTGTTTCCTGCAATTCTGCCTTGCTTTCAAATCCTCTTCGTTGCCTTCCCTCAATATATCTGTGGATGAGAGTTATCATTTATAACTCTCCAGGTTTGTGAATTGCAGTGCCCCTGAGCTCCATTTTTCAACTGTCTTTTTTGGGAGCTGGCCGCAAAAGCACGGGATTGCCTCAGGCCCTATTCTGGTTCCCAGCGGCAGGCTGAGCCTGTGTTTAATTCTTCTTCCTGATGGGAAATTAGAGTGACCTGTGCCTGTCCCAACACCTAGATCTAGTCTCTCATTGGTTGCCCCTCTTCCCGTTCATCCTCAGGACAAATTGCAACCTGTAGGGAACAGGAGCTTAAAGGTGCTGATTCTCCAAGTAGGGAGATTGCTAGTAAAGTAGCTGGAAAGGCGAACCCGAGCACAAGGAGATGAGAAATTGGGTGCGTTTTAGAAACCTTTCAAAATCACACGGTGTACCATCTTCTGGGTTTCTCATGCATGTTTTCGATGTAGGAAGATGCCCTTGAACCTGGAGATTTGGGACCCATGGGATGGGTACCACACAGTATTACTTTAAAGGATCTGCGTTTGCTCACCCAACCTCACCCAACCTCTAAGCCCCAAGAGTGTCCACCCTTATGTCTCATCCAGCTGTGGGTCTAGATATGGTCAATCCAGGTTGCATCACAGCCTCTGAACGAATTTTGTAAGAATTTCTCTCTCTTTCACTGTCTTTGTTTTACGGGTTTTTAAAAGTAATTTATTTTTATAATGGGGTTTAGCTGCTTTTCACGGCTGTGTTTATGCGGCTTTACACCCACTTGACTCACTTCCAGACAGATATCAATATATAGGTTTTAAGATTCTTACTAGTCACATATATTCTTGTGCGGTGAATAGGGGGTGTTGAGTCCAGTTCACTGAGCAAGGAGTAGGTCTTGTCTATTACATATTGGGTGTATGGAACGGTATCTGAGCGAATTTGAAACCCTTGTTTTATGCATCACCCCACCTCACCTTTCCCGTTAAGCAGCCATAGTGTGTTTTCTAAACGTGTGACTCTGTTCTGTTTTGTAATTCAGTTCAAGTGTAGCGGTTTTTACATTCCCTCTATAAGTGATAGCTTATGATAAGTGTCTTTTTCTGTGTGACTTATTTCACTTAGCATCGTCATACCTAAATCCACTCATCTTGCTTCTACTAGCCTTATGACATTGATTTCATGTCTGAGGGATATTCCTTTGTACATAAGGACCACAACTTCTTTATCCATTTTTCTCTTTCCTGGGATATTTAAGGTGTCATGAAGTGGAGGTTCTTGTCAACATAGCAGCCCTAAACATTGGGGTGCCTGTGTCTTGCTGATTTTTAGTTTTCCCAATTTATACGCCCATGAGTGGACGTGCCCTATGCTCCCTAAGCTGTGTTTTTTCGATGTTTCAGGACACACCGTACACTTCTCCAGAGTGGCTGTTGGCAATTTACATCCCGCCCATCAGCGTAGCAAGGCTGCCATTTCTCCATGGCCTGTACTGCATTTCTGGTTTTGACACATTTTGCAGCATGGCCCTTTTGACCGATGGGAAGCGAGACTTCGTGGTAGCGCTGATTTGCCTTTCCAGGTTGCTTGGTTGGCCAAAAAGGGCGTATGCGTTTTTTCCTGAATATATTCAGGAAAAAACGCATACGCCCTTTTTGGCCAAGGGCATCATTGTCGACGTTTTGCCGCTTTTCATGTGCTTTAAAGGCCATTCGAATCTACCTCCTGAAATCTCTTTCCTGCAATTCTGCCTTGCTTTCAAATCCTCTTCGTTGCCTTCCCTCAATATATCTGTGGATGAGAGTTATCATTTATAACTCTGCGGGTTTGTGAATTGCAGTGTCCCTGAGCTCCATTTTTCAACTCGCTTTTTTGGGAGCTGGCCGCAAAAGCGCGGGATTGCCTCAGGCCCTATTCTGGTTCCTGGAGGCAGGCAGAGCCTGTGGTTAATTCTTCTTCCTGATGGGAAAATAGAGTGACCTGTGCCTGTCCCAACACCTAGATCTAGTCTCTCATTGGTTGCCCCTCTTCCCGTTCATCCTCAGGACAAATTGCAACCTGTAGGGAACAGGAGCTTAAAGGTGCTGATTCTCCAAGTAGGGAGATTGCTAGTAAAGTAGCTGGAAAGGCGAACCCGAGCACAAGGAGATGAGAAATTGGGTGCGTTTTAGAAACCTTTCAAAATCACACGGTGCACCATCTTCTGGGTTTCTCATGCATGTTTTCGATGTAGGAAGATGCCCTTGAACCTGGAGATTTGGGACCCATGGGATGGGTACCACACAGTATTACTTTAAAGGGTCTGCGTTTGCTCACCCAACCTCACCCAACCTCTAAGCCCCAAGAGTGTCCACCCTTATGTCTCATCCAGCTGTGGGTCTAGATATGGTCAATCCAGGTTGCATCACAGCCTCTGAACGAATTTTGTAAGAATTTCTCTCTCTTTCACTGTCTTTGTTTTACGGGTTTTTAAAAGTAATTTATTTTTATAATGGGGTTTAGCTGCTTTTCACGGCTGTGTTTATGCAGCTTTACACCCACTTGACACACTTCCAGAGAGATATCAATACATAGGTTTTACGATTCTTACTAGTCACATATATTCTTGTGCGGTGAATAGGGGTTGTTGAGTCCAGTTCACTGAGCAAGGAGTAGGTCTTGTCTATTACATATTGGGTGTATGGAACAGTATCTGAGCGAATTTGAAACCCTTGTTTTATGCATCACCCCACCTCACCTTTCCCGTTAAGCAGCCATAGTGTGTTTTCTAAACGTGTGACTCTGTTCTGTTTTGTAATTCAGTTCAAGTGTAGCGGTTTTTACATTCCCTCTATAAGTGATATCTTATGATAAGTGTCTTTTTCTGTGTGACTTATTTCACTTAGAATCGTCATACCTAAATCCACTCATCTTGCTTCTACTAGCCTTATGACATTGATTTCATGTCTGAGTGATATTCCTTTGTACATAAGGACCACAACTTCTTTATCCATTTTTCTCTTTCCTGGGATATTTAAGGTGTCATGAAGTGGAGGTTCTTGTCAACATAGCAGCCCTAAACATTGGGGTGCCTGTGTCTTGCTGATTTTTAGTTTTCCCAATTTATACGCCCATGAGTGGACGTGCCCTATGCTCCCTAAGCTGTGTTTTTTCGATGTTTCAGGACACACCGTACACTTCTCTAGAGTGGCTGTTGGCAATTTACATCCCGCCCATCAGCGTAGCAAGGCTGCCATTTCTCCATGGCCTGTCCTGCATTTCTGGTTTTGACACTTTTTGCAGCATGGCCCTTTTGACCGATGGGAAGCGAGACCTCTTTGTAGCGCTGATTTGCCTTTCCAGGTTGCTTGGTTGGCCAAAAAGGGCGTATGCGTTTTTTCCTGAATATATTCAGGAAAAAACGCATACGCCCTTTTTAGCCAAGGGCATCACTGTCGACGGTTTCCCACTTTTCATGTGCTTTAAAGGCCATTCGAATCTACCTCCTGAAACCTGTTTCCTGCAATTCTGCCTTGCTTTCAAATCCTCTTCGTTGCCTTCCCTCAATATATCTGTGGATGAGAGTTATCATTTATAACTCTGCAGGTTTGTGAATTGCAGTGCCCCTGAGCTCCATTTTTCAACTCGCTTTTTTGGGAGCTGGCCGCAAAAGCACGGGATTGCCTCAGGCCCTATTCTGGTTCCCGGCGGCAGGCTGAGCCTGTGTTTAATTCTTCTTCCTGATGGGAAATTAGAGTGACCTGTGCCTGTCCCAACACCTAGATCTAGTCTCTCATTTGTTGCCCCTCTTCCCGTTCATCCTCAGGACTAATTGCAACGTGTAGGGAACAGGAGCTTAAAGGTGCTGATTCTCCAAGTAGGGAGATTGCTAGTAAAGTAGCTGGAAAGGCGAACCCGAGCACAAGGAGATGAGAAATTGGGTGCGTTTTAGAAACCTTTCAAAATCACACGGTGTACCATCTTCTGGGTTTCTCATGCATGTTTTCGATGTAGGAAGATGCCCTTGAACCTGGAGATTTGGGACCCATGGGATGGGTACCACACAGTATTACTTTAAAGGATCTGCGTTTGCTCACCCAACCTCACCCAACCTCTAAGCCCCAAGAGTGTCCACCCTTATGTCTCATCCAGCTGTGGGTCTAGATATGGTCAATCCAGGTTGCATCACAGCCTCTGAACGAATTTTGTAAGAATTTCTCTCTCTTTCACTGTCTTTGTTTTACGGGTTTTTAAAAGTAATTTATTTTTATAATGGGGTTTAGCTGCTTTTCACGGCTGTGTTTATGCGGCTTTACACCCACTTGACTCACTTCCAGACAGATATCAATATATAGGTTTTAAGATTCTTACTAGTCACATATATTCTTGTGCGGTGAATAGGGGGTGTTGAGTCCAGTTCACTGAGCAAGGAGTAGGTCTTGTCTATTACATATTGGGTGTATGGAACGGTATCTGAGCGAATTTGAAACCCTTGTTTTATGCATCACCCCACCTCACCTTTCCCGTTAAGCAGCCATAGTGTGTTTTCTAAACGTGTGACTCTGTTCTGTTTTGTAATTCAGTTCAAGTGTAGCGGTTTTTACATTCCCTCTATAAGTGATAGCTTATGATAAGTGTCTTTTTCTGTGTGACTTATTTCACTTAGAATCGTCATACCTAAATCCACTCATCTTGCTTCTACTAGCCTTATGACATTTATTTCATGTCTGAGTGATATTCCTTTGTACATAAGGACCACAACTTCTTTATCCATTTTTCTCTTTCCTGGGATATTTAAGGTGTCATGAAGTGGAGGTTCTTGTCAACATAGCAGCCCTAAACATTGGGGTGCCTGTGTCTTGCTGATTTTTAGTTTTCCCAATTTATACGCCCATGAGTGGACGTGCCCTATGCTCCCTAAGCTGTGTTTTTTCGATGTTTCAGGACACACCGTACACTTCTCTAGAGTGGCTGTTGGCAATTTACATCCCGCCCATCAGCGTAGCAAGGCTGCCATTTCTCCATGGCCTGTCCTGCATTTCTGGTTTTGACACTTTTTGCAGCATGGCCCTTTTGACCGATGGGAAGCGAGACCTCTTTGTAGCGCTGATTTGCCTTTCCAGGTTGCTTGGTTGGCCAAAAAGGGCGTATGCGTTTTTTCCTGAATATATTCAGGAAAAAACGCATACGCCCTTTTTGGCCAAGGGCATCATTGTCGACGTTTTGCCGCTTTTCATGTGCTTTAAAGGCGATTCGAATCTACCTCCTGAAATCTGCTTCCTGCAATTCTGCCTTGCTTTCAAATCCTCTTCGTTGCCTTCCCTCAATATATCTGTGGATGAGAGTTATCATTTATAACTCTGCGGGTTTGTGAATTGCAGTGTCCCTGAGCTCCATTTTTCAACTCGCTTTTTTGGGAGCTGGCCACAAAAGCGCGAGATTGCCTCAGGCCTTATTCTGGTTCCTGGCGGCAGGCTGAGCCTGTGGTTAATTCTTCTTCCTGATGGGAAAATAGAGTGACCTGTGCCTCTACCAACACCTAGATCTAGTCTCTCATTGGTTGCCCCTCTTCCCGTTCATCCTCAGGACAAATTGCAACCTGTAGGGAACAGAAGCTTAAAGGTGCTGATTCTCCAAGTAGGGAGATTGCTAGTAAAGTAGCTGGAAAGGCAAACCCTAGCACAAGGAGATGAGAAATGGGGTGCGTTTTAGAAACCTTTCAAAATCACACGGTGTACCATCTTCTGGGTTTCTCATGCATGTTTTCGATGTAGGAAGATGCCCTTGAACCTGGAGATTTGGGACCCATGGATTGGGTACCACGCAGTATTACTTTAAAGGGTCTGAGTTTGCTCTCCCAACCTCACCCAACCTCTCAGCGCCAAGAGTGTCCACCCTTATGTCTCATCCAGGTGTGGGTCTAGATATGGTCAATCCAGGTTGCATCACAGCCCCTGAACAAATTTTGTAAGAATTTCTCTCTCTTTCACTGTCTTTGTTTTACGGGTTTTTAAAAGTAATTTATTTTTATAATGGGGTTTAGCTGCTTTTCACGGCTGTGTTTATGCGGCTTTACACCCACTTGGCTCACTTCCAGAGAGATATCAATACATAGGTTTTACGATTCTTACTAGTCAGATATATTCTTGTGTGGTGAATAGGGGGTGTTGAGTCCAGTTCACTGAGCAAGGAGTAGGTCTTGTCTATTACATATTGGGTGTATGGAACGGTATCTGAGCGAATTTGAAACCCTTGTTTTATGCATCACCCCACCTCACCTTTCCCGTTAAGCAGCCATAGTGTGTTTTCTAAACGTGTGACTCTGTTCTGTTTTGTAATTCAGTTCAAGTGTAGCGGTTTTTACATTCCCTCTATAAGTGATAGCTTATGATAAGTGTCTTTTTCTGTGTGACTTATTTCACTTAGAATCGTCATACCTAAATCCACTCATCTTGCTTCTACTAGCCTTATGACATTGATTTCATGTCTGAGGGATATTCCTTTGTACATAAAGACCACAACTTCTTTATCCATTTATCTCTTTCCTGGGATATTTAAGGTGTCATGAAGTGGAGGTTCTTGTCAACATAGCAGCCCTAAACATTGGGGTGCCTGTGTCTTGCTGATTTTTAGTTTTCCCAATTTATACGCCCATGAGTGGATGTGCCCTATGCTCCCTAAGCTGTGTTTTTTCGATGTTTCAGGACACACCGTACACTTCTCCAGAGTGGCTTTTGGCAATTTACATCCCGCCCATTAGCGTAGCAAGGCTGCCATTTCTCCATGGCCTGTACTGCATTTCTGGTTTTGTCACTTTTTGCAGCATGGCCCTTTTGACCGATGGGAAGCGAGACTTCTTTGTAGCGCTGATTTGCCTTTCCAGGTTGCTTGGTTGGCCAAAAAGGGCGTATGCGTTTTTTCCTGAATATATTCAGGAAAAAACGCTTACGCCCTTTTTGGCCAAGGGCATCACTGTCGACGTTTTGCCACTTTTCATGTGCTTTAAAGGCGATTCGAATCTACCTCCTGAAACCTGTTTCCTGCAATTCTGCCTTGCTTTCAAATCCTCTTCGTTGCCTTCCCTCAATATATCTGTGGATGAGAGTTATCATTTATAACTCTCCAGGTTTGTGAATTGCAGTGCCCCTGAGCTCCATTTTTCAACTGTCTTTTTTGGGAGCTGGCCGCAAAACCACGGGATTGCCTCAGGCCCTATTCTGGTTCCCGGCGGCAGGCTGAGCCTGTGTTTAATTCTTCTTCCTGATGGGAAATTAGAGTGACCTGTGCCTGTCCCAACACCTAGATCTAGTCTCTCATTGGTTGCCCCTCTTCCCGTTCATCCTCAGGACAAATTGCAACCTGTAGGGAACAGGAGCTTAAAGGTGCTGATTCTCCAAGTAGGGAGATTGCTAGTAAAGTAGCTGGAAAGGCGAACCCGAGCACAAGGAGATGAGAAATTGGGTGCGTTTTAGAAACCTTTCAAAATCACACGGTGTACCATCTTCTGGGTTTCTCATGCATGTTTTCGATGTAGGAAGATGCCCTTGAACCTGGAGATTTGGGACCCATGGGATGGGTACCACACAGTATTACTTTAAAGGATCTGCGTTTGCTCACCCAACCTCACCCAACCTCTAAGCCCCAAGAGTGTCCACCCTTATGTCTCATCCAGCTGTGGGTCTAGATATGGTCAATCCAGGTTGCATCACAGCCTCTGAACGAATTTTGTAAGAATTTCTCTCTCTTTCACTGTCTTTGTTTTACGGGTTTTTAAAAGTAATTTATTTTTATAATGGGGTTTAGCTGCTTTTCACGGCTGTGTTTATGCGGCTTTACACCCACTTGACTCACTTCCAGACAGATATCAATATATAGGTTTTAAGATTCTTACTAGTCACATATATTCTTGTGCGGTGAATAGGGGGTGTTGAGTCCAGTTCACT
Source organism: Eschrichtius robustus (assembly GCF_028021215.1). NCBI lineage: Eukaryota > Metazoa > Chordata > Mammalia > Artiodactyla > Eschrichtiidae > Eschrichtius > Eschrichtius robustus. The sequence continues at coordinate 438,845 of NW_027175163.1, forward strand.
GAGCAAGGAGTAGGTCTTGTCTATTACATATTGGGTGTATGGAACGGTATCTGAGCGAATTTGAAACCCTTGTTTTATGCATCACCCCACCTCACCTTTCCCGTTAAGCAGCCATAGTGTGTTTTCTAAACGTGTGACTCTGTTCTGTTTTGTAATTCAGTTCAAGTGTAGCGGTTTTTACATTCCCTCTATAAGTGATACCTTATGATAAGTGTCTTTTTCTGTGTGACTTATTTCACTTAGAATTGTCATACCTAAATCCACTCATCTTGCTTCTACTAGCCTTATGACATTGATTTCATGTCTGAGTGATATTCCTTTGTACATAAGGACCACAACTTCTTTATCCATTTTTCTCTTTCCTGGGATATTTAAGGTGTCATGAAGTGGAGGTTCTTGTCAACATAGCAGCCCTAAACATTGGGGTGCCTGTGTCTTGCTGATTTTTAGTTTTCCCAATTTATACGCCCATGAGTGGACGTGCCCTATGCTCCCTAAGCTGTGTTTTTTCGATGTTTCAGGACACACCGTACACTTCTCTAGAGTGGCTGTTGGCAATTTACATCCCGCCCATCAGCGTAGCAAGGCTGCCATTTCTCCATGGCCTGTCCTGCATTTCTGGTTTTGACACTTTTTGCAGCATGGCCCTTTTGACCGATGGGAAGCGAGACCTCTTTGTAGCGCTGATTTGCCTTTCCAGGTTGCTTGGTTGGCCAAAAAGGGCGTATGCGTTTTTTCCTGAATATATTCAGGAAAAAACGCATACGCCCTTTTTGGCCAAGGGCATCATTGTCGACGTTTTGCCGCTTTTCATGTGCTTTAAAGGCGATTCGAATCTACCTCCTGAAATCTGCTTCCTGCAATTCTGCCTTGCTTTCAAATCCTCTTCGTTGCCTTCCCTCAATATATCTGTGGATGAGAGTTATCATTTATAACTCTGCGGGTTTGTGAATTGCAGTGTCCCTGAGCTCCATTTTTCAACTCGCTTTTTTGGGAGCTGGCCACAAAAGCCCGAGATTGCCTCAGGCCTTATTCTGGTTCCTGGCGGCAGGCTGAGCCTGTGGTTAATTCTTCTTCCTGATGGGAAAATAGAGTGACCTGTGCCTCTACCAACACCTAGATCTAGTCTCTCATTGGTTGCCCCTCTTCCCGTTCATCCTCAGGACAAATTGCAACCTGTAGGGAACAGAAGCTTAAAGGTGCTGATTCTCCAAGTAGGGAGATTGCTAGTAAAGTAGCTGGAAAGGCGAACCCTAGCACAAGGAGATGAGAAATGGGGTGCGTTTTAGAAACCTTTCAAAATCACACGGTGTACCATCTTCTGGGTTTCTCATGCATGTTTTCGATGTAGGAAGATGCCCTTGAACCTGGAGATTTGGGACCCATGGGATGGGTACCACGCAGTATTACTTTAAAGGGTCTGAGTTTGCTCTCCCAACCTCACCCAACCTCTCAGCCCCAAGAGTGTCCACCCTTATGTCTCATCCAGGTGTGGGTCTAGATATGGTCAATCCAGGTTGCATCACAGCCCCTGAACGAATTTTGTAAGAATTTCTCTCTCTTTCACTGTCTTTGTTTTATGGGTTTTTAAAAGTAATTTATTTTTATAATGGGGTTTAGCTGCTTTTCACGGCTGTGTTTATGCGGCTTTACACCCACTTGACTCACTTCCAGAGAGATATCAATACATAGGTTTTACGATTCTTACTAGTCACATATATTCTTGTGCGGTGAATAGGGGGTGTTGAGTCCAGTTCACTGAGCAAGGAGTAGGTCTTGTCTATTACATATTGGGTGTATGGAACAGTATCTGAGCGAATTTGAAACCCTTGTTTTATGCATCACCCCACCTCACCTTTCCCGTTAAGCAGCCATAGTGTGTTTTCTAAACGTGTGACTCTGTTCTGTTTTGTAATTCAGTTCAAGTGTAGCGGTTTTTACATTCCCTCTATAAGTGATATCTTATGATAAGTGTCTTTTTCTGTGTGACTTATTTCACTTAGAATCGTCATACCTAAATCCACTCATCTTGCTTCTACTAGCCTTATGACATTGATTTCATGTCTGAGTGATATTCCTTTGTACATAAGGACCACAACTTCTTTATCCATTTTTCTCTTTCCTGGGATATTTAAGGTGTCATGAAGTGGAGGTTCTTGTCAACATAGCAGCCCTAAACATTGGGGTGCCTGTGTCTTGCTGATTTTTAGTTTTCCCAATTTATACGCCCATGAGTGGACGTGCCCTATGCTCCCTAAGCTGTGTTTTTTCGATGTTTCAGGACACACCGTACACTTCTCCAGAGTGGCTTTTGGCAATTTACATCCCGCCCATCAGCGTAGCAAGGCTGCCATTTCTCCATGGCCTGTACTGCATTTCTGGTTTTGACACTTTTTGCAGCATGGCCCCTTTGACCGATGGGAAGCGAGACTTCTTTGTAGCGCTGATTTGCCTTTCCAGGTTGCTTGGTTGGCCAAAAAGGGCGTATGCGTTTTTTCCTGAATATATTCAGGAAAAAACGCATACGCCCTTTTTGGCCAAGGGCATCACTGTCGACGTTTTGCCGCTTTTCATGTGCTTTAAAGGCCATTCGAATCTACCTCCTGAAATCTCTTTCCTGCAATTCTGCCTTGCTTTCAAATCCTCTTCGTTGCCTTCCCTCAATATATCTGTGGATGAGAGTTATCATTTATAACTCTGCAGGTTTGTGAATTTCAGTGCCCCTGAGCTCCATTTTACAACTGTCTTTTTTGGGAGCTGGCCGCAAAAGCACGGGATTGCCTCAGGCCCTATTCTGGTTCCCGGCGGCAGGCTGAGCCTGTGTTTAATTCTTCTTCCTGATGGGAAATTAGAGTGACCTGTGCCTGTCCCAACACCTAGATCTAGTCTCTCATTGGTTGCCCCTCTTCCCGTTCATCCTCAGGACAAATTGCAACCTGTAGGGAACAGGAGCTTAAAGGTGCTGATTCTCCAAGTAGGGAGATCGCTAGTAAAGTAGCTGGAAAGGCGAACCCGAGCACAAGGAGATGAGAAATTGGGTGCGTTTTAGAAACCTTTCAAAATCACACGGTGTACCATCTTCTGGGTTTCTCATGCATGTTTTCGATGTAGGAAGATGCCCTTGAACCTGGAGATTTGGGACCCATGGGATGGGTACCACACAGTATTACTTTAAAGGATCTGCGTTTGCTCACCCAACCTCACCCAACCTCTAAGCCCCAAGAGTGTCCACCCTTATGTCTCATCCAGCTGTGGGTCTAGATATCGTCAATCCAGGTTGCATCACAGCCTCTGAACGAATTTTGTAAGAATTTCTCTCTCTTTCACTGTCTTTGTTTTACGGGTTTTTAAAAGTAATTTATTTTTATAATGGGGTTTAGCTGCTTTTCACGGCTGTGTTTATGCGGCTTTACACCCACTTGACTCACTTCCAGACAGATATCAATATATAGGTTTTAAGATTCTTACTAGTCACATATATTCTTGTGCGGTGAATAGGGGGTGTTGAGTCCAGTTCACTGAGCAAGGAGTAGGTCTTGTCTATTACATATTGGGTGTATGGAACGGTATCTGAGCGAATTTGAAACCCTTGTTTTATGCATCACCCCACCTCACCTTTCCCGTTAAGCAGCCATAGTGTGTTTTCTAAACGTGTGACTCTGTTCTGTTTTGTAATTCAGTTCAAGTGTAGCGGTTTTTACATTCCCTCTATAAGTGATATCTTATGATAAGTGTATTTTTCTGTGTGACTTATTTCACTTAGAATCGTCATACCTAAATCCACTCATCTTGCTTCTACTAGCCTTATGACATTGATTTCATGTCTGAGTGATATTCCTTTGTACATAAGGACCACAACTTCTTTATCCATTTTTCTCTTTCCTGGGATATTTAAGGTGTCATGAAGTGGAGGTTCTTGTCAACATAGCAGCCCTAAACATTGGGGTGCCTGTGTCTTGCTGATTTTTAGTTTTCCCAATTTATACGCCCATGAGTGGACGTGCCCTATGCTCCCTAAGCTGTGTTTTTTCGATGTTTCAGGACACACCGTACACTTCTCTAGAGTGGCTGTTGGCAATTTACATCCCGCCCATCAGCGTAGCAAGGCTGCCATTTCTCCATGGCCTGTCCTGCATTTCTGGTTTTGACACTTTTTGCAGCATGGCCCTTTTGACCGATGGGAAGCGAGACCTCTTTGTAGCGCTGATTTGACTTTCCAGGTTGCTTGGTTGGCCAAAAAGGGCGTATGCGTTTTTTCCTGAATATATTCAGGAAAAAACGCATACGCCCTTTTTGGCCAAGGGCATCATTGTCGACGTTTTGCCGCTTTTCATGTGCTTTAAAGGCGATTCGAATCTACCTCCTGAAATCTGCTTCCTGCAATTCTGCCTTGCTTTCAAATCCTCTTCGTTGCCTTCCCTCAATATATCTGTGGATGAGAGTTATCATTTATAACTCTGCGGGTTTGTGAATTGCAGTGTCCCTGAGCTCCATTTTTCAACTCGCTTTTTTGGGAGCTGGCCACAAAAGCGCGAGATTGCCTCAGGCCTTATTCTGGTTCCTGGCGGCAGGCTGAGCCTGTGGTTAATTCTTCTTCCTGATGGGAAAATAGAGTGACCTGTGCCTCTACCAACACCTAGATCTAGTCTCTCATTGGTTGCCCCTCTTCACGTTCATCCTCAGGACAAATTGCAACCTGTAGGGAACAGAAGCTTAAAGGTGCTGATTCTCCAAGTAGGGAGATTGCTAGTAAAGTAGCTGGAAAGGCGAAACCTAGCACAAGGAGATGAGAAATGGGGTGCGTTTTAGAAACCTTTCAAAATCACACGGTGTACCATCTTCTGGGTTTCTCATGCATGTTTTCGATGTAGGAAGATGCCCTTGAACCTGGAGATTTGGGACCCATGGGATGGGTACCACGCAGTATTACTTTAAAGGGTCTGAGTTTGCTCTCCCAACCTCACCCAACCTCTCAGCCCCAAGAGTGTCCACCCTTATGTCTCATCCAGGTGTGGGTCTAGATATGGTCAATCCAGGTTGCATCACAGCCCCTGAACGAATTTTTTAAGAATTTCTCTCTCTTTCACTGTCTTTGTTTTACGGGTTTTTAAAAGTAATTTATTTTTATAATGGGGTTTAGCTGCTTTTCACGGCTGTGTTTATGCGGCTTTACACCCACTTGACTCACTTCCAGAGAGATATCAATACATAGGTTTTACGATTCTTACTAGTCACATATATTCTTGTGCGGTGAATAGGGGGTGTTGAGTCCAGTTCACTGAGCAAGGAGTAGGTCTTGTCTATTACATATTGGGTGTATGGAACAGTATCTGAGCGAATTTGAAACCCTTGTTTTATGCATCACCCCACCTCACCTTTCCCGTTAAGCAGCCATAGTGTGTTTTCTAAACGTGTGACTCTGTTCTGTTTTGTAATTCAGTTCAAGTGTAGCGGTTTTTACATTCCCTCTATAAGTGATATCTTATGATAAGTGTCTTTTTCTGTGTGACTTATTTCACTTAGAATCGTCATACCTAAATCCACTCATCTTGCTTCTACTAGCCTTATGACATTGATTTCATGTCTGAGTGATATTCCATTGTACATAAGGACCACAACTTCTTTATCCATTTTTCTCTTTCCTGGGATATTTAAGGTGTCATGAAGTGGAGGTTCTTGTCAACATAGCAGCCCTAAACATTGGGGTGCCTGTGTCTTGCTGATTTTTAGTTTTCCCAATTTATACGCCCATGAGTGGACGTGCCCTATGCTCCCTAAGCTGTGTTTTTTCGATGTTTCAGGACACACCGTACACTTCTCCAGAGTGGCTTTTGGCAATTTACATCCCGCCCATCAGCGTAGCAAGGCTGCCATTTCTCCATGGCCTGTACTGCATTTCTGGTTTTGACACTTTTTGCAGCATGGCCCTTTTGACCGATGGGAAGCGAGACTTCTTTGTAGCGCTGATTTGCCTTTCCAGGTTGCTTGGTTGGCCAAAAAGGGCGTATGCGTTTTTTCCTGAATATATTCAGGAAAAAACGCATACGCCCTTTTTGGCCAAGGGCATCATTGTCGACGTTTTGCCGCTTTTCATGTGCTTTAAAGGCCATTCGAATCTACCTCCTGAAATCTCTTTCCTGCAATTCTGCCTTGCTTTCAAATCCTCTTCGTTGCCTTCCCTCAATATATCTGTGGATGAGAGTTATCATTTATAACTCTGCGGGTTTGTGAATTGCAGTGTCCCTGAGCTCCATTTTTCAACTCGCTTTTTTGGGAGCTGGCCGCAAAAGCGCGGGATTGCCTCAGGCCCTATTCTGGTTCCTGGAGGCAGGCAGAGCCTGTGGTTAATTCTTCTTCCTGATGGGAAAATAGAGTGACCTGTGCCTGTCCCAACACCTAGATCTAGTCTCTCATTGGTTGCCCCTCTTCCCGTTCATCCTCAGGACAAATTGCAACCTGTAGGGAACAGGAGCTTAAAGGTGCTGATTCTCCAAGTAGGGAGATTGCTAGTAAAGTAGCTGGAAAGGCGAACCCGAGCACAAGGAGATGAGAAATTGGGTGCGTTTTAGAAACCTTTCAAAATCACACGGTGCACCATCTTCTGGGTTTCTCATGCATGTTTTTGATGTAGGAAGATGCCCTTGAACCTGGAGATTTGGGACCCATGGGATGGGTACCACACAGTATTACTTTAAAGGGTCTGCGTTTGCTCACCCAACCTCACCCAACCTCTAAGCCGCAAGAGTGTCCACCCTTATGTCTCATCCAGCTGTGGGTCTAGATATGGTCAATCCAGGTTGCATCACAGCCTCTGAACGAATTTTGTAAGAATTTCTCTCTCTTTCACTGTCTTTGTTTTACGGGTTTTTAAAAGTAATTTATTTTTATAATGGGGTTTAGCTGCTTTTCACGGCTGTGTTTATGCAGCTTTACACCCACTTGACACACTTCCAGAGAGATATCAATACATAGGTTTTACGATTCTTACTAGTCACATATATTCTTGTGCGGTGAATAGGGGTTGTTAAGTCCAGTTCACTGAGCAAGGAGTAGGTCTTGTCTATTACATATTGGGTGTATGGAACGGTATCTGAGCGAATTTGAACCCCTTGTTTTATGCATCACCCCACCTCACCTTTCCCGTTAAGCAGCCATAGTGTGTTTTCTAAACGTGTGACTCTGTTCTGTTTTGTAATTCAGTTCAAGTGTAGCGGTTTTTACATTCCCTCTATAAGTGATAGCTTATGATAAGTGTCTTTTTCTGTGTGACTTATTTCACTTAGAATCGTCATACCTAAATCCACTCATCTTGCTTCTACTAGCCTTATGACATTGATTTCATGTCTGAGTGATATTCCTTTGTACATAAGGACCACAACTTCTTTATCCATTTTTCTCTTTCCTGGGATATTTAAGGTGTCATGAAGTGGAGGTTCTTGTCAACATAGCAGCCCTAAACATTGGGGTGCCTGTGTCTTGCTGATTTTTAGTTTTCCCAATTTATACGCCCATGAGTGGACGTGCCCTATGCTCCCTAAGCTGTGTTTTTTCGATGTTTCAGGACACACCGTACACTTCTCTAGAGTGGCTGTTGGCAATTTACATCCCGCCCATCAGCGTAGCAAGGCTGCCATTTCTCCATGGCCTGTCCTGCATTTCTGGTTTTGACACTTTTTGCAGCATGGCCCTTTTGACCGATGGGAAGCGAGACCTCTTTGTAGCGCTGATTTGCCTTTCCAGGTTGCTTGGTTGGCCAAAAAGGGCGTATGCGTTTTTTCCTGAATATATTCAGGAAAACACGCATACGCCCTTTTTGGCCAAGGGCATCATTGTCGACGTTTTGCCGCTTTTCATGTGCTTTAAAGGCGATTCGAATCTACCTCCTGAAATCTGCTTCCTGCAATTCTGCCTTGCTTTCAAATCCTCTTCGTTGCCTTCCCTCAATATATCTGTGGATGAGAGTTATCATTTATAACTCTGCGGGTTTGTGAATTGCAGTGTCCCTGAGCTCCATTTTTCAACTCGCTTTTTTGGGAGCTGGCCACAAAAGCGCGAGATTGCCTCAGGCCTTATTCTGGTTCCTGGCGGCAGGCTGAGCCTGTGGTTAATTCTTCTTCCTGATGGGAAAATAGAGTGACCTGTGCCTCTACCAACACCTAGATCTAGTCTCTCATTGGTTGCCCCTCTTCCCGTTCATCCTCAGGACAAATTGCAACCTGTAGGGAACAGAAGCTTAAAGGTGCTGATTCTCCAAGTAGGGAGATTGCTAGTAAAGTAGCTGGAAAGGCGAACCCTAGCACAAGGAGATGAGAAATGGGGTGCGTTTTAGAAACCTTTCAAAATCACACGGTGTACCATCTTCTGGGTTTCTCATGCATGTTTTCGATGTAGGAAGATGCCCTTGAACCTGGAGATTTGGGACCCATGGGATGGGTACCACGCAGTATTACTTTAAAGGGTCTGAGTTTGCTCTCCCAACCTCACCCAACCTCTCAGCCCCAAGAGTGTCCACCCTTATGTCTCATCCAGGTGTGGGTCTAGATATGGTCAATCCAGGTTGCATCACAGCCCCTGAACGAATTTTGTAAGAATTTCTCTCTCTTTCACTGTCTTTGTTTTACGGGTTTTTAAAAGTAATTTATTTTTATAATGGGGTTTAGCTGCTTTTCACGGCTGTGTTTATGCGGCTTTACACCCACTTGACTCACTTCCAGAGAGATATCAATACATAGGTTTTACGATTCTTACTAGTCACATATATTCTTGTGCGGTGAATAGGGGGTGTTGAGTCCAGTTCACTGAGCAAGGAGTAGGTCTTGTCTATTACATATTGGGTGTATGGAACAGTATCTGAGCGAATTTGAAACCCTTGTTTTATGCATCACCCCACCTCACCTTTCCCGTTAAGCAGCCATAGTGTGTTTTCTAAACGTGTGACTCTGTTCTGTTTTGTAATTCAGTTCAAGTGTAGCGGTTTTTACATTCCCTCTATAAGTGATATCTTATGATAAGTGTCTTTTTCTGTGTGACTTATTTCACTTAGAATCGTCATACCTAAATCCACTCATCTTGCTTCTACTAGCCTTATGACATTGATTTCATGTCTGAGTGATATTCCATTGTACATAAGGACCACAACTTCTTTATCCATTTTTCTCTTTCCTGGGATATTTAAGGTGTCATGAAGTGGAGGTTCTTGTCAACATAGCAGCCCTAAACATTGGGGTGCCTGTGTCTTGCTGATTTTTAGTTTTCCCAATTTATACGCCCATGAGTGGACGTGCCCTATGCTCCCTAAGCTGTGTTTTTTCGATGTTTCAGGACACACCGTACACTTCTCCAGAGTGGCTTTTGGCAATTTACATCCCGCCCATCAGCGTAGCAAGGCTGCCATTTCTCCATGGCCTGTACTGCATTTCTGGTTTTGACACTTTTTGCAGCATGGCCCTTTTGACCGATGGGAAGCGAGACTTCTTTGTAGCGCTGATTTGCCTTTCCAGGTTGCTTGGTTGGCCAAAAAGGGCGTATGCGTTTTTTCCTGAATATATTCAGGAAAAAACGCATACGCCCTTTTTGGCCAAGGGCATCATTGTCGACGTTTTGCCGCTTTTCATGTGCTTTAAAGGCCATTCGAATCTACCTCCTGAAATCTCTTTCCTGCAATTCTGCCTTGCTTTCAAATCCTCTTCGTTGCCTTCCCTCAATATATCTGTGGATGAGAGTTATCATTTATAACTCTGCGGGTTTGTGAATTGCAGTGTCCCTGAGCTCCATTTTTCAACTCGCTTTTTTGGGAGCTGGCCGCAAAAGCGCGGGATTGCCTCAGGCCCTATTCTGGTTCCTGGAGGCAGGCAGAGCCTGTGGTTAATTCTTCTTCCTGATGGGAAAATAGAGCGACCTGTGCCTGTCCCAACACCTAGATCTAGTCTCTCATTGGTTGCCCCTCTTCCCGTTCATCCTCAGGACAAATTGCAACCTGTAGGGAACAGGAGCTTAAAGGTGCTGATTCTCCAAGTAGGGAGATTGCTAGTAAAGTAGCTGGAAAGGCGAACCCGAGCACAAGGAGATGAGAAATTGGGTGCGTTTTAGAAACCTTTCAAAATCACACGGTGCACCATCTTCTGGGTTTCTCATGCATGTTTTCGATGTAGGAAGATGCCCTTGAACCTGGAGATTTGGGACCCATGGGATGGGTACCACACAGTATTACTTTAAAGGGTCTGCGTTTGCTCACCCAACCTCACCCAACCTCTAAGCCGCAAGAGTGTCCACCCTTATGTCTCATCCAGCTGTGGGTCTAGATATGGTCAATCCAGGTTGCATCACAGCCTCTGAACGAATTTTGTAAGAATTTCTCTCTCTTTCACTGTCTTTGTTTTACGGGTTTTTAAAAGTAATTTATTTTTATAATGGGGTTTAGCTGCTTTTCACGGCTGTGTTTATGCAGCTTTACACCCACTTGACACACTTCCAGAGAGATATCAATACATAGGTTTTACGATTCTTACTAGTCACATATATTCTTGTGCGGTGAATAGGGGTTGTTAAGTCCAGTTCACTGAGCAAGGAGTAGGTCTTGTCTATTACATATTGGGTGTATGGAACGGTATCTGAGCGAATTTGAACCCCTTGTTTTATGCATCACCCCACCTCACCTTTCCCGTTAAGCAGCCATAGTGTGTTTTCTAAACGTGTGACTCTGTTCTGTTTTGTAATTCAGTTCAAGTGTAGCGGTTTTTACATTCCCTCTATAAGTGATAGCTTATGATAAGTGTCTTTTTCTGTGTGACTTATTTCACTTAGAATCGTCATACCTAAATCCACTCATCTTGCTTCTACTAGCCTTATGACATTGATTTCATGTCTGAGTGATATTCCTTTGTACATAAGGACCACAACTTCTTTATCCATTTTTCTCTTTCCTGGGATATTTAAGGTGTCATGAAGTGGAGGTTCTTGTCAACATAGCAGCCCTAAACATTGGGGTGCCTGTGTCTTGCTGATTTTTAGTTTTCCCAATTTATACGCCCATGAGTGGACGTGCCCTATGCTCCCTAAGCTGTGTTTTTTCGATGTTTCAGGACACACCGTACACTTCTCTAGATTGGCTGTTGGCAATTTACATACCGCCCATCAGCGTAGCAAGGCTGCCATTTCTCCATGGCCTGTCCTGCATTTCTGGTTTTGACACTTTTTGCAGCATGGCCTTTTTGACCGATGGGAAGCGAGACTTCTTTGTAGCGCTGATTTGCCTTTCCAGGTTGCTTGGTTGGCCAAAAAGGGCGTATGCGTTTTTTCCTGAATATATTCAGGAAAAAACGCATACGCCCTTTTTAGCCAAGGGCATCACTGTCGACGGTTTCCCACTTTTCATGTGCTTTAAAGGCCATTCGAATCTACCTCCTGAAACCTGTTTCCTGCAATTCTGCCTTGCTTTCAAATCCTCTTCGTTGCCTTCCCTCAATATATCTGTGGATGAGAGTTATCATTTATAACTCTGCAGGTTTGTGAATTGCAGTGCCCCTGAGCTCCATTTTTCAACTCGCTTTTTTGGGAGCTGGCCGCAAAAGCACGGGATTGCCTCAGGCCCTATTCTGGTTCCCGGCGGCAGGCTGAGCCTGTGTTTAATTCTTCTTCCTGATGGGAAATTAGAGTGACCTGTGCCTGTCCCAACACCTAGATCTAGTCTCTCATTTGTTGCCCGTCTTCCCGTTCATCCTCAGGACAAATTGCCACCTGTAGGGAACAGGAGCTTAAAGGTGCTGATTCTCCAAGTAGGGAGATTGCTAGTAAAGTAGCTGGAAAGGCGAACCCGAGCACAAGGAGATGAGAAATTGGGTGCGTTTTAGAAACCTTTCAAAATCACACGGTGTACCATCTTCTGGGTTTCTCATGCATGTTTTCGATGTAGGAAGATGCCCTTGAACCTGGAGATTTGGGACCCATGGGATGGGTACCACACAGTATTACTTTAAAGGATCTGCGTTTGCTCACCCAACCTCACCCAACCTCTAAGCCCCAAGAGTGTCCACCCTTATGTCTCATCCAGCTGTGGGTCTAGATATGGTCAATCCAGGTTGCATCACAGCCTCTGAACGAATTTTGTAAGAATTTCTCTCTCTTTCACTGTCTTTGTTTTACGGGTTTTAAAAAGTAATTTATTTTTATAATGGGGTTTAGCTGCTTTTCACGGCTGTGTTTATGCGGCTTTACACCCACTTGACTCACTTCCAGACAGATATCAATATATAGGTTTTAAGATTCTTACTAGTCACATATATTCTTGTGCGGTGAATAGGGGGTGTTGAGTCCAGTTCACTGAGCAAGGAGTAGGTCTTGTCTATTACATATTGGGTGTATGGAACGGTATCTGAGCGAATTTGAACCCCTTGTTTTATGCATCACCCCACCTCACCTTTCCCGTTAAGCAGCCATAGTGTGTTTTCTAAACGTGTGACTCTGTTCTGTTTTGTAATTCAGTTCAATGTAGCGGTTTTTACATTCCCTCTATAAGTGATAGCTTATGATAAGTGTCTTTTTCTGTGTGACTTATTTCACTTAGAATCGTCATACCTAAATCCACTCATCTTGCTTCTACTAGCCTTATGACATTGATTTCATGTCTGAGTGATATTCCTTTGTACATAAGGACCACAACTTCTTTATCCATTTTTCTCTTTCCTGGGATATTTAAGGTGTCATGAAGTGGAGGTTCTTGTCAACATAGCAGCCCTAAACATTGGGGTGCCTGTGTCTTGCTGATTTTTAGTTTTCCCAATTTATACGCCCATGAGTGGACGTGCCCTATGCTCCCTAAGCTGTGTTTTTTCGATGTTTCAGGACACACCGTACACTTCTCTAGAGTGGCTGTTGGCAATTTACATCCCGCCCATCAGCGTAGCAAGGCTGCCATTTCTCCATGGCCTGTCCTGCATTTCTGGTTTTGACACTTTTTGCAGCATGGCCCTTTTGACCGATGGGAAGCGAGACCTCTTTGTAGCGCTGATTTGCCTTTCCAGGTTGCTTGGTTGGCCAAAAAGGGCGTATGCGTTTTTTCCTGAATATATTCAGGAAAAAACGCATACGCCCTTTTTGGCCAAGGGCATCATTGTCGACGTTTTGCCGCTTTTCATGTGCTTTAAAGGCGATTCGAATCTACCTCCTGAAATCTGCTTCCTGCAATTCTGCCTTGCTTTCAAATCCTCTTCGTTGCCTTCCCTCAATATATCTGTGGATGAGAGTTATCATTTATAACTCTGCGGGTTTGTGAATTGCAGTGTCCCTGAGCTCCATTTTTCAACTCGCTTTTTTGGGAGCTGGCCACAAAAGCCCGAGATTGCCTCAGGCCTTATTCTGGTTCCTGGCGGCAGGCTGAGCCTGTGGTTAATTCTTCTTCCTGATGGGAAAATAGAGTGACCTGTGCCTCTACCAACACCTAGATCTAGTCTCTCATTGGTTGCCCCTCTTCCCGTTCATCCTCAGGACAAATTGCAACCTGTAGGGAACAGGAGCTTAAAGGTGCTGATTCTCCAAGTAGGGAGATTGCTAGTAAAGTAGCTGGAAAGGCGAACCCTAGCACAAGGAGATGAGAAATGGGGTGCGTTTTAGAAACCTTTCAAAATCACACGGTGTACCATCTTCTGGGTTTCTCATGCATGTTTTCGATGTAGGAAGATGCCCTTGAACCTGGAGATTTGGGACCCATGGGATGGGTACCACGCAGTATTACTTTAAAGGGTCTGAGTTTGCTCTCCCAACCTCACCCAACCTCTCAGCCCCAAGAGTGTCCACCCTTATGTCTCATCCAGGTGTGGGTCTAGATATGGTCAATCCAGGTTGCATCACAGCCCCTGAACAAATTTTGTAAGAATTTCTCTCTCTTTCACTGTCTTTGTTTTACGGGTTTTTAAAAGTAATTTATTTTTATAATGGGGTTTAGCTGCTTTTCACGGCTGTGTTTATGCGGCTTTACACCCACTTGGCTCACTTCCAGAGAGATATCAATACATAGGTTTTACGATTCTTACTAGTCAGATATATTCTTGTGCGGTGAATAGGGGGTGTTGAGTCCAGTTCACTGAGCAAGGAGTAGGTCTTGTCTATTACATATTGGGTGTATGGAACGGTATCTGAGCGAATTTGAACCCCTTGTTTTATGCATCACCCCACCTCACCTTTCCCGTTAAGCAGCCATAGTGTGTTTTCTAAACGTGTGACTCTGTTCTGTTTTGTAATTCAGTTCAAGTGTAGCGGTTTTTACATTCCCTCTATAAGTGATAGCTTATGATAAGTGTCTTTTTCTGTGTGACTTATTTCACTTAGAATCGTCATACCTAAATCCACTCATCTTGCTTCTACTAGCCTTATGACATTGATTTCATGTCTGAGGGATATTCCTTTGTACATAAGGACCACAACTTCTTTATCCATTTATCTCTTTCCTGGGATATTTAAGGTGTCATGAAGTGGAGGTTCTTGTCAACATAGCAGCCCTAAACATTGGGGTGCCTGTGTCTTGCTGATTTTTAGTTTTCCCAATTTATACGCCCATGAGTGGATGTGCCCTATGCTCCCTAAGCTGTGTTTTTTCGATGTTTCAGGACACACCGTACACTTCTCCAGAGTGGCTTTTGGCAATTTACATCCCGCCCATTAGCGTAGCAAGGCTGCCATTTCTCCATGGCCTGTACTGCATTTCTGGTTTTGTCACTTTTTGCAGCATGGCCCTTTTGACCGATGGGAAGCGAGACTTCTTTGTAGCGCTGATTTGCCTTTCCAGGTTGCTTGGTTGGCCAAAAAGGGCGTATGCGTTTTTTCCTGAATATATTCAGGAAAAAACGCTTACGCCCTTTTTGGCCAAGGGCATCACTGTCGACGTTTTGCCACTTTTCATGTGCTTTAAAGGCGATTCGAATCTACCTCCTGAAACCTGTTTCCTGCAATTCTGCCTTGCTTTCAAATCCTCTTCGTTGCCTTCCCTCAATATATCTGTGGATGAGAGTTATCATTTATAACTCTGCAGGTTTGTGAATTGCAGTGCCCCTGAGCTCCATTTTTCAACTGTCTTTTTTGGGAGCTGGCCGCAAAAGCACGGGATTGCCTCAGGCCCTATTCTGGTTCCCGGCGGCAGGCTGAGCCTGTGTTTAATTCTTCTTCCTGATGGGAAATTAGAGTGACCTGTGCCTGTCCCAACACCTAGATCTAGTCTCTCATTGGTTGCCCCTCTTCCCGTTCATCCTCAGGACAAATTGCAACCTGTAGGGAACAGGAGCTTTAAGGTGCTGATTCTCCAAGTAGGGAGATTGCTAGTAAAGTAGCTGGAAAGGCGAACCCGAGCACAAGGAGATGAGAAATTGGGTGCGTTTTAGAAACCTTTCAAAATCACACGGTGTACCATCTTCTGGGTTTCTCATGCATGTTTTCGATGTAGGAAGATGCCCTTGAACCTGGAGATTTGGGACCCATGGGATGGGTACCACACAGTATTACTTTAAAGGATCTGCGTTTGCTCACCCAACCTCACCCAACCTCTAAGCCCCAAGAGTGTCCACCCTTATGTCTCATCCAGCTGTGGGTCTAGATATGGTCAATCCAGGTTGCATCACAGCCTCTGAACGAATTTTGTAAGAATTTCTCTCTCTTTCACTGTCTTTGTTTTACGGGTTTTTAAAAGTAATTTATTTTTATAATGGGGTTTAGCTGCTTTTCACGGCTGTGTTTATGCGGCTTTACACCCACTTGACTCACTTCCAGACAGATATCAATATATAGGTTTTAAGATTCTTACTAGTCACATATATTCTTGTGCGGTGAATAGGGGGTGTTGAGTCCAGTTCACTGAGCAAGGAGTAGGTCTTGTCTATTACATATTGGGTGTATGGAACGGTATCTGAGCGAATTTGAAACCCTTGTTTTATGCATCACCCCACCTCACCTTTCCCGTTAAGCAGCCATAGTGTGTTTTCTAAACGTGTGACTCTGTTCTGTTTTGTAATTCAGTTCAAGTGTAGCGGTTTTTACATTCCCTCTATAAGTGATATCTTATGATAAGTGTCTTTTTCTGTGTGACTTATTTCACTTAGAATCGTCATACCTAAATCCACTCATCTTGCTTCTACTAGCCTTATGATATTGATTTCATGTCTGAGTGATATTCCTTTGTACATAAGGACCACAACTTCTTTATCCATTTTTCTCTTTCCTGGGATATTTAAGGTGTCATGAAGTGGAGGTTCTTGTCAACATAGCAGCCCTAAACATTGGGGTGCCTGTGTCTTGCTGATTTTTAGTTTTCCCAATTTATACGCCCATGAGTGGACGTGCCCTATGCTCCCTAAGCTGTGTTTTTTCGATGTTTCAGGACACACCGTACACTTCTCTAGAGTGGCTGTTGGCAATTTACATCCCGCCCATCAGCGTAGCAAGGCTGCCATTTCTCCATGGCCTGTCCTGCATTTCTGGTTTTGACACTTTTTGCAGCATGGCCCTTTTGACCGATGGGAAGCGAGACCTCTTTGTAGCGCTGATTTGCCTTTCCAGGTTGCTTGGTTGGCCAAAAAGGGCGTATGCGTTTTTTCCTGAATATATTCAGGAAAAAACGCATACGCCCTTTTTGGCCAAGGGCATCATTGTCGACGTTTTGCCGCTTTTCATGTGCTTTAAAGGCGATTCGAATCTACCTCCTGAAATCTGCTTCCTGCAATTCTGCCTTGCTTTCAAATCCTCTTCGTTGCCTTCCCTCAATATATCTGTGGATGAGAGTTATCATTTATAACTCTGCGGGTTTGTGAATTGCAGTGTCCCTGAGCTCCATTTTTCAACTCGCTTTTTTGGGAGCTGGCCACAAAAGCGCGAGATTGCCTCAGGCCTTATTCTGGTTCCTGGCGGCAGGCTGAGCCTGTGGTTAATTCTTCTTCCTGATGGGAAAATAGAGTGACTTGTGCCTCTACCAACACCTAGATCTAGTCTCTCATTGGTTGCCCCTCTTCCCGTTCATCCTCAGGACAAATTGCAACCTGTAGGGAACAGAAGCTTAAAGGTGCTGATTCTCCAAGTAGGGAGATTGCTAGTAAAGTAGCTGGAAAGGCGAACCCTAGCACAAGGAGATGAGAAATGGGGTGCGTTTTAGAAACCTTTCAAAATCACACGGTGTACCATCTTCTGGGTTTCTCATGCATGTTTTCGATGTAGGAAGATGCCCTTGAACCTGGAGATTTGGGACCCATGGGATGGGTACCACGCAGTATTACTTTAAAGGGTCTGAGTTTGCTCTCCCAACCTCACCCAACCTCTCAGCCCCAAGAGTGTCCACCCTTATGTCTCATCCAGGTGTGGGTCTAGATATGGTCAATCCAGGTTGCATCACAGCCCCTGAACGAATTTTGTAAGAATTTCTCTCTCTTTCACTGTCTTTGTTTTACGGGTTTTTAAAAGTAATTTATTTTTATAATGGGGTTTAGCTGCTTTTCACGGCTGTGTTTATGCGGCTTTACACCCACTTGACTCACTTCCAGAGAGATATCAATACATAGGTTTTACGATTCTTACTAGTCACATATATTCTTGTGCGGTGAATAGGGGGTGTTGAGTCCAGTTCACTGAGCAAGGAGTAGATCTTGTCTATTACATATTGGGTGTATGGAACAGTATCTGAGCGAATTTGAAACCCTTGTTTTATGCATCACCCCACCTCACCTTTCCCGTTAAGCAGCCATAGTGTGTTTTCTAAACGTGTGACTCTGTTCTGTTTTGTAATTCAGTTCAAGTGTAGCGGTTTTTACATTCCCTCTATAAGTGATATCTTATGATAAGTGTCTTTTTCTGTGTGACTTATTTCACTTAGAATCGTCATACCTAAATCCACTCATCTTGCTTCTACTAGCCTTATGACATTGATTTCATGTCTGAGTGATATTCCTTTGTACATAAGGACCACAACTTCTTTATCCATTTTTCTCTTTCCTGGGATATTTAAGGTGTCATGAAGTGGAGGTTCTTGTCAACATAGCAGCCCTAAACATTGGGGTGCCTGTGTCTTGCTGATTTTTAGTTTTCCCAATTTATACGCCCATGAGTGGACGTGCCCTATGCTCCCTAAGCTGTGTTTTTTCGATGTTTCAGGACACACCGTACACTTCTCCAGAGTGGCTTTTGGCAATTTACATCCCGCCCATCAGCGTAGCAAGGCTGCCATTTCTCCATGGCCTGTACTGCATTTCTGGTTTTGACACTTTTTGCAGCATGGCCCCTTTGACCGATGGGAAGCGAGACTTCTTTGTAGCGCTGATTTGCCTTTCCAGGTTGCTTGGTTGGCCAAAAAGGGCGTATGCGTTTTTTCCTGAATATATTCAGGAAAAAACGCATACGCCCTTTTTGGCCAAGGGCATCACTGTCGACGTTTTGCCGCTTTTCATGTGCTTTAAAGGCCATTCGAATCTACCTCCTGAAATCTGCTTCCTGCAATTCTGCCTTGCTTTCAAATCCTCTTCGTTGCCTTCCCTCAATATATCTGTGGATGAGAGTTATCATTTATAACTCTGCGGGTTTGTGAATTGCAGTGTCCCTGAGCTCCATTTTTCAACTCGCTTTTTTGGGAGCTGGCCGCAAAAGCGCGGGATTGCCTCAGGCCCTATTCTGGTTCCTGGAGGCAGGCAGAGCCTGTGGTTAATTCTTCTTCCTGATGGGAAAATAGAGTGACCTGTGCCTGTCCCAACACCTAGATCTAGTCTCTCATTGGTTGCCCCTCTTCCCGTTCATCCTCAGGACAAATTGCAACCTGTAGGGAACAGGAGCTTAAAGGTGCTGATTCTCCAAGTAGGGAGATTGCTAGTAAAGTAGCTGGAAAGGCGAACCCGAGCACAAGGAGATGAGAAATTGGGTGCGTTTTAGAAACCTTTCAAAATCACACGGTGCACCATCTTCTGGGTTTCTCATGCATGTTTTCGATGTAGGAAGATGCCCTTGAACCTGGAGATTTGGGACCCATGGGATGGGTACCACACAGTATTACTTTAAAGGGTCTGCGTTTGCTCACCCAACCTCACCCAACCTCTAAGCCCCAAGAGTGTCCACCCTTATGTCTCATCCAGCTGTGGGTCTAGATATGGTCAATCCAGGTTGCATCACAGCCTCTGAACGAATTTTGTAAGAATTTCTCTCTCTTTCACTGTCTTTGTTTTACGGGTTTTTAAAAGTAATTTATTTTTATAATGGGGTTTAGCTGCTTTTCACGGCTGTGTTTATGCAGCTTTACACCCACTTGACACACTTCCAGAGAGATATCAATACATAGGTTTTACGATTCTTACTAGTCACATATATTCTTGTGCGGTGAATAGGGGTTGTTGAGTCCAGTTCACTGAGCAAGGAGTAGGTCTTGTCTATTACATATTGGGTGTATGGAACAGTATCTGAGCGAATTTGAAACCCTTGTTTTATGCATCACCCCACCTCACCTTTCCCGTTAAGCAGCCATAGTGTGTTTTCTAAACGTGTGACTCTGTTCTGTTTTGTAATTCAGTTCAAGTGTAGCGGTTTTTACATTCCCTCTATAAGTGATATCTTATGATAAGTGTCTTTTTCTGTGTGACTTATTTCACTTAGAATCGTCATACCTAAATTCACTCATCTTGCTTCTACTAGCCTTATGACATTGATTTCATGTCTGAGTGATATTCCTTTGTACATAAGGACCACAACTTCTTTATCCATTTTTCTCTTTCCTGGGATATTTAAGGTGTCATGAAGTGGAGGTTCTTGTCAACATAGCAGCCCTAAACATTGGGGTGCCTGTGTCTTGCTGATTTTTAGTTTTCCCAATTTATACGCCCATGAGTGGACGTGCCCTATGCTCCCTAAGCTGTGTTTTTTCGATGTTTCAGGACACACCGTACACTTCTCTAGAGTGGCTGTTGGCAATTTACATCCCGCCCATCAGCGTAGCAAGGCTGCCATTTCTCCATGGCCTGTCCTGCATTTCTGGTTTTGACACTTTTTGCAGCATGGCCCTTTTGACCGATGGGAAGCGAGACCTCTTTGTAGCGCTGATTTGCCTTTCCAGGTTGCTTGGTTGGCCAAAAAGGGCGTATGCGTTTTTTCCTGAATATATTCAGGAAAAAACGCATACGCCCTTTTTGGCCAAGGGCATCATTGTCGACGTTTTGCCGCTTTTCATGTGCTTTAAAGGCGATTCGAATCTACCTCCTGAAATCTGCTTCCTGCAATTCTGCCTTGCTTTCAAATCCTCTTCGTTGCCTTCCCTCAATATATCTGTGGATGAGAGTTATCATTTATAACTCTGCGGGTTTGTGAATTGCAGTGTCCCTGAGCTCCATTTTTCAACTCGCTTTTTTGGGAGCTGGCCACAAAAGCGCGAGATTGCCTCAGGCCTTATTCTGGTTCCTGGCGGCAGGCTGAGCCTGTGGTTAATTCTTCTTCCTGATGGGAAAATAGAGTGACCTGTGCCTCTACCAACACCTAGATCTAGTCTCTCATTGGTTGCCCCTCTTCCCGTTCATCCTCAGGACAAATTGCAACCTGTAGGGAACAGGAGCTTAAAGGTGCTGATTCTCCAAGTAGGGAGATTGCTAGTAAAGTAGCTGGAAAGGCGAACCCTAGCACAAGGAGATGAGAAATGGGGTGCGTTTTAGAAACCTTTCAAAATCACACGGTGTACCATCTTCTGGGTTTCTCATGCATGTTTTCGATGTAGGAAGATGCCCTTGAACCTGGAGATTTGGGACCCATGGGATGGGTACCACGCAGTATTACTTTAAAGGGTCTGAGTTTGCTCTCCCAACCTCACCCAACCTCTCAGCCCCAAGAGTGTCCACCCTTATGTCTCATCCAGGTGTGGGTCTAGATATGGTCAATCCAGGTTGCATCACAGCCCCTGAACGAATTTTGTAAGAATTTCTCTCTCTTTCACTGTCTTTGTTTTACGGGTTTTTAAAAGTAATTTATTTTTATAATGGGGTTTAGCTGCTTTTCACGGCTGTGTTTATGCGGCTTTACACCCACTTGGCTCACTTCCAGAGAGATATCAATACATAGGTTTTACGATTCTTACTAGTCAGATATATTCTTGTGCGGTGAATAAGGGGTGTTGAGTCCAGTTCACTGAGCAAGGAGTAGGTCTTGTCTATTACATATTGGGTGTATGGAACGGTATCTGAGCGAATTTGAAACCCTTGTATTATGCATCACCCCACCTCACCTTTCCCGTTAAGCAGCCATAGTGTGTTTTCTAAACGTGTGACTCTGTTCTGTTTTGTAATTCATTTCAAGTGTAGCGGTTTTTACATTCCCTCTATAAGTGATAGCTTATGATAAGTGTCTTTTTCTGTGTGACTTATTTCACTTAGAATCGTCATACCTAAATCCACTCATCTTGCTTCTACTAGCCTTATGACATTGATTTCATGTCTGAGGGATATTCCTTTGTACATAAGGACCACAACTTCTTTATCCATTTATCTCTTTCCTGGGATATTTAAGGTGTCATGAAGTGGAGGTTCTTGTCAACATAGCAGCCCTAAACATTGGGGTGCCTGTGTCTTGCTGATTTTTAGTTTTCCCAATTTATACGCCCATGAGTGGATGTGCCCTATGCTCCCTAAGCTGTGTTTTTTCGATGTTTCAGGACACACCATACACTTCTCCAGAGTGGCTTTTGGCAATTTACATCCCGCCCATTAGCGTAGCAAGGCTGCCATTTCTCCATGGCCTGTACTGCATTTCTGGTTTTGTCACTTTTTGCAGCATGGCCCTTTTGACCGATGGGAAGCGAGACTTCTTTGTAGCGCTGATTTGCCTTTCCAGGTTGCTTGGTTGGCCAAAAAGGGCGTATGCGTTTTTTCCTGAATATATTCAGGAAAAAACGCTTACGCCCTTTTTGGCCAAGGGCATCACTGTCGACGTTTTGCCACTTTTCATGTGCTTTAAAGGCGATTCGAATCTACCTCCTGAAACCTGTTTCCTGCAATTCTGCCTTGCTTTCAAATCCTCTTCGTTGCCTTCCCTCAATATATCTGTGGATGAGAGTTATCATTTATAACTCTGCAGGTTTGTGAATTGCAGTGCCCCTGAGCTCCATTTTTCAACTGTCTTTTTTGGGAGCTGGCCGCAAAAGCACGGGATTGCCTCAGGCCCTATTCTGGTTCCCGGCGGCAGGCTGAGCCTGTGGTTAATTCTTCTTCCTGATGGGAAAATAGAGTGACCTGTGCCTCTACCAACACCTAGATCTAGTCTCTCATTGGTTGCCCCTCTTCCCGTTCATCCTCAGGACAAATTGCAACCTGTAGGGAACAGAAGCTTAAAGGTGCTGATTCTCCAAGTAGGGAGAATGCTAGTATAGTAGCTGGAAAGGCGAACCCTAGCACAAGGAGATGAGAAATGGGGTGCGTTTTAGAAACCTTTCAAAATCACACGGTGTACCATCTTCTGGGTTTCTCATGCATGTTTTCGATGTAGGAAGATGCCCTTGAACCTGGAGATTTGGGACCCATGAGATGGGTACCACGCAGTATTACTTTAAAGGGTCTGAGTTTGCTCTCCCAACCTCACCCAACCTCTCAGCCCCAAGAGTGTCCACCCTTATGTCTCATCCAGGTGTGGGTCTAGATATGGTCAATCCAGGTTGCATCACAGCCCCTGAACGAATTTTGTAAGAATTTCTCTCTCTTTCACTGTCTTTGTTTTACGGGTTTTTAAAAGTAATTTATTTTTATAATGGGGTTTAGCTGCTTTTCACCGCTGTGTTTATGCGGCTTTACACCCACTTGACTCACTTCCAGAGAGATATCAATACATAGGTTTTACGATTCTTACTAGTCAGATATATTCTTGTGCGGTGAATAAGGGGTGTTGAGTCCAGTTCACTGAGCAAGGAGTAGGTCTTGTCTATTACATATTGGGTGTATGGAACAGTATCTGAGCGAATTTGAAACCCTTGTTTTATGCATCACCCCACCTCACCTTTCCCGTTAAGCAGCCATAGTGTGTTTTCTAAACGTGTGACTCTGTTCTGTTTTGTAATTCAGTTCAAGTGTAGCGGTTTTTACATTCCCTCTATAAGTGATATCTTATGATAAGTGTCTTTTTCTGTGTGACTTATTTCACTTAAAATCGTCATACCTAAATCCACTCATCTTGCTTCTACTAGCCTTATGACATTGATTTCATGTCTGAGTGATATTCCTTTGTACATAAGGACCACAACTTCTTTATCCATTTTTCTCTTTCCTGGGATATTTAAGGTGTCATGAAGTGGAGGTTCTTGTCAACATAGCAGCCCTAAACATTGGGGTGCCTGTGTCTTGCTGATTTTTAGTTTTCCCAATTTATACGCCCATGAGTGGACGTGCCCTATGCTCCCTAAGCTGTGTTTTTTCGATGTTTCAGGACACACCGTACACTTCTCCAGAGTGGCTTTTGGCAATTTACATCCCGCCCATCAGCGTAGCAAGGCTGCCATTTCTCCATGGCCTGTACTGCATTTCTGGTTTTGACACTTTTTGCAGCATGGCCCCTTTGACCGATGGGAAGCGAGACTTCTTTGTAGCGCTGATTTGCCTTTCCAGGTTGCTTGGTTGGCCAAAAAGGGCGTATGCGTTTTTTCCTGAATATATTCAGGAAAAAACGCATACGCCCTTTTTGGCCAAGGGCATCACTGTCGACGTTTTGCCGCTTTTCATGTGCTTTAAAGGCCATTCGAATCTACCTCCTGAAATCTCTTTCCTGCAATTCTGCCTTGCTTTCAAATCCTCTTCGTTGCCTTCCCTCAATATATCTGTGGATGAGAGTTATCATTTATAACTCTGCGGGTTTGTGAATTGCAGTGTCCCTGAGCTCCATTTTTCAACTCGCTTTTTTGGGAGCTGGCCGCAAAAGCGCGGGATTGCCTCAGGCCCTATTCTGGTTCCTGGAGGCAGGCAGAGCCTGTGGTTAATTCTTCTTCCTGATGGGAAAATAGAGTGACCTGTGCCTGTCCCAACACCTAGATCTAGTCTCTCATTGGTTGCCCCTCTTCCCGTTCATCCTCAGGACAAATTGCAACCTGTAGGGAACAGGAGCTTAAAGGTGCTGATTCTCCAAGTAGGGAGATTGCTAGTAAAGTAGCTGGAAAGGCGAACCCGAGCACAAGGAGATGAGAAATTGGGTGCGTTTTAGAAACCTTTCAAAATCACACGGTGCACCATCTTCTGGGTTTCTCATGCATGTTTTCGATGTAGGAAGATGCCCTTGAACCTGGAGATTTGGGACCCATGGGATGGGTACCACACAGTATTACTTTAAAGGGTCTGCGTTTGCTCACCCAACCTCACCCAACCTCTAAGCCCCAAGAGTGTCCACCCTTATGTCTCATCCAGCTGTGGGTCTAGATATGGTCAATCCAGGTTGCATCACAGCCTCTGAACGAATTTTGTAAGAATTTCTCTCTCTTTCACTGTCTTTGTTTTACGGGTTTTTAAAAGTAATTTATTTTTATAATGGGGTTTAGCTGCTTTTCACGGCTGTGTTTATGCAGCTTTACACCCACTTGACACACTTCCAGAGAGATATCAATACATAGGTTTTACGATTCTTACTAGTCACATATATTCTTGTGCGGTGAATAGGGGTTGTTGAGTCCAGTTCACTGAGCAAGGAGTAGGTCTTGTCTATTACATATTGGGTGTATGGAACAGTATCTGAGCGAATTTGAAACCCTTGTTTTATGCATCACCCCACCTCACCTTTCCCGTTAAGCAGCCATAGTGTGTTTTCTAAACGTGTGACTCTGTTCTGTTTTGTAATTCAGTTCAAGTGTAGCGGTTTTTACATTCCCTCTATAAGTGATATCTTATGATAAGTGTCTTTTTCTGTGTGACTTATTTCACTTAGAATCGTCATACCTAAATCCACTCATCTTGCTTCTACTAGCCTTATGACATTGATTTCATGTCTGAGTGATATTCCTTTGTACATAAGGACCACAACTTCTTTATCCATTTTTCTCTTTCCTGGGATATTTAAGGTGTCATGAAGTGGAGGTTCTTGTCAACATAGCAGCCCTAAACATTGGGGTGCCTGTGTCTTGCTGATTTTTAGTTTTCCCAATTTATACGCCCATGAGTGGACGTGCCCTATGCTCCCTAAGCTGTGTTTTTTCGATGTTTCAGGACACACCGTACACTTCTCTAGAGTGGCTGTTGGCAATTTACATCCCGCCCATCAGCGTAGCAAGGCTGCCATTTCTCCATGGCCTGTCCTGCATTTCTGGTTTTGACACTTTTTGCAGCATGGCCCTTTTGACCGATGGGAAGCGAGACCTCTTTGTAGCGCTGATTTGCCTTTCCAGGTTGCTTGGTTGGCCAAAAAGGGCGTATGCGTTTTTTCCTGAATATATTCAGGAAAAAACGCATACGCCCTTTTTGGCCAAGGGCATCATTGTCGACGTTTTGCCGCTTTTCATGTGCTTTAAAGGCGATTCGAATCTACCTCCTGAAATCTACTTCCTGCAATTCTGCCTTGCTTTCAAATCCTCTTCGTTGCCTTCCCTCAATATATCTGTGGATGAGAGTTATCATTTATAACTCTGCGGGTTTGTGAATTGCAGTGTTCCTGAGCTCCATTTTTCAACTCGCTTTTTTGGGAGCTGGCCACAAAAGCACGAGATTGCCTCAGGCCTTATTCTGGTTCCTGGCGGCAGGCTGAGCCTGTGGTTAATTCTTCTTCCTGATGGGAAAATAGAGTGACCTGTGCCTCTACCAACACCTAGATCTAGTCTCTCATTGGTTGCCCCTCTTCCCGTTCATCCTCAGGACAAATTGCAACCTGTAGGGAACAGGAGCTTAAAGGTGCTGATTCTCCAAGTAGGGAGATTGCTAGTAAAGTAGCTGGAAAGGCGAACCCTAGCACAAGGAGATGAGAAATGGGGTGCGTTTTAGAAACCTTTCAAAATCACACGGTGTACCATCTTCTGGGTTTCTCATGCATGTTTTCGATGTAGGAAGATGCCCTTGAACCTGGAGATTTGGGACCCATGGGATGGGTACCACGCAGTATTACTTTAAAGGGTCTGAGTTTGCTCTCCCAACCTCACCCAACCTCTCAGCCCCAAGAGTGTCCACCCTTATGTCTCATCCAGGTGTGGGTCTAGATATGGTCAATCCAGGTTGCATCACAGCCCCTGAACGAATTTTGTAAGAATTTCTCTCTCTTTCACTGTCTTTGTTTTACGGGTTTTTAAAAGTAATTTATTTTTATAATGGGGTTTAGCTGCTTTTCACGGCTGTGTTTATGCGGCTTTACACCCACTTGGCTCACTTCCAGAGAGATATCAATACATAGGTTTTACGATTCTTACTAGTCAGATATATTCTTGTGCGGTGAATAGGGGGTGTTGAGTCCAGTTCACTGAGCAAGGAGTAGGTCTTGTCTATTACATATTGGGTGTATGGAACGGTATCTGAGCGAATTTGAAACCCTTGTTTTATGCATCACCCCACCTCACCTTTCCCGTTAAGCAGCCATAGTGTGTTTTCTAAACGTGTGACTCTGTTCTGTTTTGTAATTCAGTTCAAGTGTAGCGGTTTTTACATTCCCTCTATAAGTGATATCTTATGATAAGTGTCTTTTTCTGTGTGACTTATTTCACTTAGAATCGTCATACCTAAATCCACTCATCTTGCTTCTACTAGCCTTATGACATTGATTTCATGTCTGAGGGATATTCCTTTGTACATAAGGACCACAACTTCTTTATCCATTTATCTCTTTCCTGGGATATTTAAGGTGTCATGAAGTGGAGGTTCTTGTCAACATAGCAGCCCTAAACATTGGGGTGCCTGTGTCTTGCTGATTTTTAGTTTTCCCAATTTATACGCCCATGAGTGGATGTGCCCTATGCTCCCTAAGCTGTGTTTTTTCGATGTTTCAGGACACACCGTACACTTCTCCAGAGTGGCTTTTGGCAATTTGCATCCCGCCCATTAGCGTAGCAAGGCTGCCATTTCTCCATGGCCTGTACAGCATTTCTGGTTTTGTCACTTTTTGCAGCATGGCCCTTTTGACCGATGGGAAGCGAGACTTCTTTGTAGCGCTGATTTGCCTTTCCAGGTTGCTTGGTTGGCCAAAAAGGGCGTATGCGTTTTTTCCTGAATATATTCAGGAAAAAACGCATACGCCCTTTTTGGCCAAGGGCATCACTGTCGACGTTTTGCCACTTTTCATGTGCTTTAAAGGCGATTCGAATCTACCTCCTGAAACCTGTTTCCTGCAATTCTGCCTTGCTTTCAAATCCTCTTCGTTGCCTTCCCTCAATATATCTGTGGATGAGAGTTATCATTTATAACTCTGCAGGTTTGTGAATTGCAGTGCCCCTGAGCTCCATTTTTCAACTCGCTTTTTTGGGAGCTGGCCGCAAAAGCACGGGATTGCCTCAGGCCCTATTCTGGTTCCCGGCGGCAGGCTGAGCCTGTGTTTAATTCTTCTTCCTGATGGGAAATTAGAGTGACCTGTGCCTGTCCCAACACCTAGATCTAGTCTCTCATTGGTTGCCCCTCTTCCCGTTCATCCTCAGGACAAATTGCAACCTGTAGGGAACAGGAGCTTAAAGGTGCTGATTCTCCAAGTAGGGAGATTGCTAGTAAAGTAGCTGGAAAGGCGAACCCGAGCACAAGGAGATGAGAAATTGGGTGCGTTTTAGAAACCTTTCAAAATCACACGGTGTACCATCTTCTGGGTTTCTCATGCATGTTTTCGATGTAGGAAGATGCCCTTGAACCTGGAGATTTGGGACCCATGGGATGGGTACCACACAGTATTACTTTAAAGGATCTGCGTTTGCTCACCCAACCTCACCCAACCTCTAAGCCCGAAGAGTGTCCATCCTTATGTCTCATCCAGCTGTGGGTCTAGATATGGTCAATCCAGGTTGCATCACAGCCTCTGAACGAATTTTGTAAGAATTTCTCTCTCTTTCACTGTCTTTGTTTTACGGGTTTTTAAAAGTAATTTATTTTTATAATGGGGTTTAGCTGCTTTTCACGGCTGTGTTTATGCGGCTTTACACCCACTTGGCTCACTTCCAGAGAGATATCAATACATAGGTTTTACGATTCTTACTAGTCAGATATATTCTTGTGCGGTGAATAGGGGGTGTTGAGTCCAGTTCACTGAGCAAGGAGTAGGTCTTGTCTATTACATATTGGGTGTATGGAACGGTATCTGAGCGAATTTGAAACCCTTGTTTTATGCATCACCCCACCTCACCTTTCCCGTTAAGCAGCCATAGTGTGTTTTCTAAACGTGTGACTCTGTTCTGTTTTGTAATTCAGTTCAAGTGTAGCGGTTTTTACATTCCCTCTATAAGTGATATCTTATGATAAGTGTCTTTTTCTGTGTGACTTATTTCACTTAGAATCGTCATACCTAAATCCACTCATCTTGCTTCTACTAGCCTTATGACATTGATTTCATGTCTGAGTGATATTACTTTGTACATAAGGACCACAACTTCTTTATCCATTTTTCTCTTTCCTGGGATATTTAAGGTGTCATGAAGTGGAGGTTCTTGTCAACATAGCAGCCCTAAACATTGGGGTGCCTGTGTCTTGCTGATTTTTAGTTTTCCCAATTTATACGCCCATGAGTGGACGTGCCCTATGCTCCCTAAGCTGTGTTTTTTCGATGTTTCAGGACACACCGTACACTTCTCTAGAGTGGCTGTTGGCAATTTACATCCCGCCCATCAGCGTAGCAAGGCTGCCATTTCTCCATGGCCTGTCCTGCATTTCTGGTTTTGACACTTTTTGCAGCATGGCCCTTTTGACCGATGGGAAGCGAGACCTCTTTGTAGCGCTGATTTGCCTTTCCAGGTTGCTTGGTTGGCCAAAAAGGGCGTATGCGTTTTTTCCTGAATATATTCAGGAAAAAACGCATACACCCTTTTTGGCCAAGGGCATCATTGTCGACGTTTTGCCGCTTTTCATGTGCTTTAAAGGCGATTCGAATCTACCTCCTGAAATCTGCTTCCTGCAATTCTGCCTTGCTTTCAAATCCTCTTCGTTGCCTTCCCTCAATATATCTGTGGATGAGAGTTATCATTTATAACTCTGCGGGTTTGTGAATTGCAGTGTCCCTGAGCTCCATTTTTCAACTCGCTTTTTTGGGAGCTGGCCGCAAAAGCGCGGGATTGCCTCAGGCCCTATTCTGGTTCCTGGAGGCAGGCAGAGCCTGTGGTTAATTCTTCTTCCTGATGGGAAAATAGAGTGACCTGTGCCTGTCCCAACACCTAGATCTAGTCTCTCATTGGTTGCCCCTCTTCCCGTTCATCCTCAGGACAAATTGCAACCTGTAGGGAACAGGAGCTTAAAGGTGCTGATTCTCCAAGTAGGGAGATTGCTAGTAAAGTAGCTGGAAAGGCGAACCCGAGCACAAGGAGATGAGAAATTGGGTGCGTTTTAGAAACCTTTCAAAATCACACGGTGCACCATCTTCTGGGTTTCTCATGCATGTTTTCGATGTAGGAAGATGCCCTTGAACCTGGAGATTTGGGACCCATGGGATGGGAACCACACAGTATTACTTTAAAGGGTCTGCGTTTGCTCACCCAACCTCACCCAACCTCTAAGCCCCAAGAGTGTCCACCCTTATGTCTCATCCAGCTGTGGGTCTAGATATGGTCAATCCAGGTTGCATCACAGCCTCTGAACGAATTTTGTAAGAATTTCTCTCTCTTTCACTGTCTTTGTTTTACGGGTTTTTAAAAGTAATTTATTTTTATAATGGGGTTTAGCTGCTTTTCACGGCTGTGTTTATGCAGCTTTACACCCACTTGACACACTTCCAGAGAGATATCAATACATAGGTTTTACGATTCTTACTAGTCACATATATTCTTGTGCGGTGAATAGGGGTTGTTGAGTCCAGTTCACTGAGCAAGGAGTAGGTCTTGTCTATTACATATTGGGTGTATGGAACAGTATCTGAGCGAATTTGAAACCCTTGTTTTATGCATCACCCCACCTCACCTTTCCCGTTAAGCAGCCATAGTGTGTTTTCTAAACGTGTGACTCTGTTCTGTTTTGTAATTCAGTTCAAGTGTAGCGGTTTTTACATTCCCTCTATAAGTGATATCTTATGATAAGTGTCTTTTTCTGTGTGACTTATTTCACTTAGAATCGTCATACCTAAATCCACTCATCTTGCTTCTACTAGCCTTATGACATTGATTTCATGTCTGAGTGATATTCCTTTGTACATAAGGACCACAACTTCTTTATCCATTTTTCTCTTTCCTGGGATATTTAAGGTGTCATGAAGTGGAGGTTCTTGTCAACATAGCAGCCCTAAACATTGGGGTGCCTGTGTCTTGCTGATTTTTAGTTTTCCCAATTTATACGCCCATGAGTGGACGTGCCCTATGCTCCCTAAGCTGTTTTTTCGATGTTTCAGGACACACCGTACACTTCTCTAGAGTGGCTGTTGGCAATTTACATCCCGCCCATCAGCGTAGCAAGGCTGCCATTTCTCCATGGCCTGTCCTGCATTTCTGGTTTTGACACTTTTTGCAGCATGGCCCTTTTGACCGATGGGATGCGAGACCTCTTTGTAGCGCTGATTTGCCTTTCCAGGTTGCTTGGTTGGCCAAAAAGGGCGTATGCGTTTTTTCCTGAATATATTCAGGAAAAAACGCATACGCCCTTTTTGGCCAAGGGCATCATTGTCGACGTTTTGCCGCTTTTCATGTGCTTTAAAGGCGATTCGAATCTACCTCCTGAAATCTGCTTCCTGCAATTCTGCCTTGCTTTCAAATCCTCTTCGTTGCCTTCCCTCAATATATCTGTGGATGAGAGTTATCATTTATAACTCTGCGGGTTTGTGAATTGCAGTGTCCCTGAGCTCCATTTTTCAACTCGCTTTTTTGGGAGCTGGCCACAAAAGCGCGAGATTGCCTCAGGCCTTATTCTGGTTCCTGGCGGCAGGCTGAGCCTGTGGTTAATTCTTCTTCCTGATGGGAAAATAGAGTGACCTGTGCCTCTACCAACACCTAGATCTAGTCTCTCATTGGTTGCCCCTCTTCCTGTTCATCCTCAGGACAAACTGCAACCTGTAGGGAACAGGAGCTTAAAGGTGCTGATTCTCCAAGTAGGGAGATTGTTGGTAAAGTAGCTGGAAAGGCGAACCCGAGCACAAGGAGATGACAAATTGGGTGCGTTTTAGAAACCTTTCAAAATCACACGGTGCACCATCTTCTGGGTTTCTCATGCATGTTTTCGATGTAGGAAGATGCCCTTGAACCTGGAGATTTGGGACCCATGGGATGGGTACCACACAGTATTACTTTAAAGGGTCTGCGTTTGCTCACCCAACCTCACCCAACCTCTAAGCCCCAAGAGTGTCCACCCTTATGTCTCATCCAGCTGTGGGTCTAGATATGGTCAATCCAGGTTGCATCACAGCCTCTGAACGAATTTTGTAAGAATTTCTCTCTCTTTCACTGTCTTTGTTTTACGGGTTTTTAAAAGTAATTTATTTTTATAATGGGGTTTAGCTGCTTTTCACGGCTGTGTTTATGCAGCTTTACACCCACTTGACACACTTCCAGAGAGATATCAATACATAGGTTTTACGATTCTTACTAGTCACATATATTCTTGTGCGGTGAATAGGGGTTGTTGAGTCCAGTTCACTGAGCAAGGGGTAGGTCTTGTCTATTACATATTGGGTGTATGGAACAGTATCTGAGCGAATTTGAAACCCTTGTTTTATGCATCACCCCACCTCACCTTTCCCGTTAAGCAGCCATAGTGTGTTTTCTAAACGTGTGACTCTGTTCTGTTTTGTAATTCAGTTCAAGTGTAGCGGTTTTTACATTCCCTCTATAAGTGATATCTTATGATAAGTGTCTTTTTCTGTGTGACTTATTTCACTTAGAATCGTCGTACCTAAATCCACTCATCTTGCTTCTACTAGCCTTATGACATTGATTTCATGTCTGAGTGATATTCCTTTGTACATAAGGACCACAACTTCTTTATCCATGTTTCTCTTTCCTGGGATATTTAAGGTGTCATGAAGTGGAGGTTCTTGTCAACATAGCAGCCCTAAACATTGGGGTGCCTGTGTCTTGCTGATTTTTAGTTTTCCCAATTTATACGCCCATGAGTGGACGTGCCCTATGCTCCCTAAGCTGTGTTTTTTCGATGTTTCAGGACACACCGTACACTTCTCTAGAGTGGCTGTTGGCAATTTACATCCCGCCCATCAGCGTAGCAAGGCTGCCATTTCTCCATGGCCTGTCCTGCATTTCTGGTTTTGACACTTTTTGCAGCATGGCCCTTTTGACCGATGGGAAGCGAGACCTCTTTTTAGCGCTGATTTGCCTTTCCAGGTTGCTTGGTTGGCCAAAAAGGGCGTATGCGTTTTTTCCTGAATATATTCAGGAAAAAACGCATACGCCCTTTTTGGCCAAGGGCATCATTGTCGACGTTTTGCCGCTTTTCATGTGCTTTAAAGGCGATTCGAATCTACCTCCTGAAATCTGCTTCCTGCAAATCTGCCTTGCTTTCAAATCCTCTTCGTTGCCTTCCCTCAATATATCTGTGGATGAGAGTTATCATTTATAACTCTGCGGGTTTGTGAATTGCAGTGTCCCTGAGCTCCATTTTTCAACTCGCTTTTTTGGGAGCTGGCCACAAAAGCGCGGGATTGCCTCAGGCCTTATTCTGGTTCCTGGCGGCAGGCTGAGCCTGTGGTTAATTCTTCTTCCTGATGGGAAAATAGAGTGA
Source organism: Eschrichtius robustus (assembly GCF_028021215.1). Classification (NCBI taxonomy): domain Eukaryota; kingdom Metazoa; phylum Chordata; class Mammalia; order Artiodactyla; family Eschrichtiidae; genus Eschrichtius; species Eschrichtius robustus. The sequence continues at coordinate 471,619 of NW_027175163.1, forward strand.
CCTGTGCCTCTACCAACACCTAGATCTAGTCTCTCATTGGTTGCCCCTCTTCCTGTTCATCCTCAGGACAAACTGCAACCTGTAGGGAACAGGAGCTTAAAGGTGCTGATTCTCCAAGTAGGGAGATTGCTAGTAAAGTAGCTGGAAAGGCGCACCCTAGCACAAGGAGATGAGAAATGGGGTGCGTTTTAGAAACCTTTCAAAATCACACGGTGTACCATCTTCTGGGTTTCTCATGCATGTTTTCGATGTAGGAAGATGCCCTTGAACCTGGAGATTTGGGACCCATGGGATGGGTACCACGCAGTATTACTTTAAAGGGTCTGAGTTTGCTCTCCCAACCTCACCCAACCTCTCAGCCCCAAGAGTGTCCACCCTTATGTCTCATCCAGGTGTGGGTCTAGATATGGTCAATCCAGGTTGCATCACAGCCCCTGAACGAATTTTGTAAGAATTTCTCTCTCTTTCACTGTCTTTGTTTTACGGGTTTTTAAAAGTAATTTATTTTTATAATGGGGTTTAGCTGCTTTTCACGGCTGTGTTTATGCGGCTTTACACCCACTTGGCTCACTTCCAGAGAGATATCAATACATAGGTTTTACGATTCTTACTAGTCAGATATATTCTTGTGCGGTGAATAGGGGGTGTTGAGTCCAGTTCACTGAGCAAGGAGTAGGTCTTGTCTATTACATATTGGGTGTATGGAACGGTATCTGAGCGAATTTGAAACCCTTGTTTTATGCATCACCCCACCTCACCTTTCCCGTTAAGCAGCCATAGTGTGTTTTCTAAACGTGTGACTCTGTTCTGTTTTGTAATTCAGTTCAAGTGTAGCGGTTTTTACATTCCCTCTATAAGTGATAGCTTATGATAAGTGTCTTTTTCTGTGTGACTTATTTCACTTAGAATCGTCATACCTAAATCCACTCATCTTGCTTCTACTAGCCTTATGACATTGATTTCATGTCTGAGGGATATTCCTTTGTACATAAGGACCACAACTTCTTTATCCATTTATCTCTTTCCTGGGATATTTAAGGTGTCATGAAGTGGAGGTTCTTGTCAACATAGCAGCCCTAAACATTGGGGTGCCTGTGTCTTGCTGATTTTTAGTTTTCCCAATTTATACGCCCATGAGTGGATGTGCCCTATGCTCCCTAAGCTGTGTTTTTTCGATGTTTCAGGACACACCGTACACTTCTCCAGAGTGGCTTTTGGCAATTTACATCCCGCCCATTAGCGTAGCAAGGCTGCCATTACTCCATGGCCTGTACTGCATTTCTGGTTTTGTCACTTTTTGCACCATGGCCCTTTTGACCGATGGGAAGCGAGACTTCTTTGTAGCGCTGATTTGCATTTCCAGGTTGCTTGGTTGGCCAAAAAGGGCGTATGCGTTTTTTCCTGAATATATTCAGGAAAAAACGCTTACGCCCTTTTTGGCCAAGGGCATCACTGTCGACGTTTTCCCACTTTTCATGTGCTTTAAAGGCGATTCGAATCTACCTCCTGAAACCTGTTTCCTGCAATTCTGCCTTGCTTTCAAATCCTCTTCGTTGCTTTCCCTCAATATATCTGTGGATGAGAGTTATCATTTATAACTCTGCAGGTTTGTGAATTGCAGTGCCCCTGAGCTCCATTTTTCAACTCGCTTTTTTGGGAGCTGGCCGCAAAAGCACGGGATTGCCTCAGGCCCTATTCTGGTTCCCGGCGGCAGGCTGAGCCTGTGTTTAATTCTTCTTCCTGATGGGAAATTAGAGTGACCTGTGCCTGTCCCAACACCTAGATCTAGTCTCTCATTGGTTGCCCCTCTTCCCGTTCATCCTCAGGACAAATTGCAACCTGTAGGGAACAGGAGCTTAAAGGTGCTGATTCTCCAAGTAGGGAGATTGCTAGTAAAGTAGCTGGAAAGGCGAACCCGAGCACAAGGAGATGAGAAATTGGGTGCGTTTTAGAAACCTTTCAAAATCACACGGTGTACCATCTTCTGGGTTTCTCATGCATGTTTTCGATGTAGGAAGATGCCCTTGAACCTGGAGATTTGGGACCCATGGGATGGGTACCACACAGTATTACTTTAAAGGATCTGCGTTTGCTCACCCAACCTCACCCAACCTCTAAGCCCCAAGAGTGTCCACCCTTATGTCTCATCCAGCTGTGGGTCTAGATATGGTCAATCCAGGTTGCATCACAGCCTCTGAACGAATTTTGTAAGAATTTCTCTCTCTTTCACTGTCTTTGTTTTACGGGTTTTTAAAAGTAATTTATTTTTATAATGGGGTTTAGCTGCTTTTCACGGCTGTGTTTATGCGGCTTTACACCCACGTGACTCACTTCCAGACAGATATCAATATATAGGTTTTAAGATTCTTACTAGTCACATATATTCTTGTGCGGTGAATAGGGGGTGTTGAGTCCAGTTCACTGAGCAAGGAGTAGGTCTTGTCTATTACATATTGGGTGTATGGAACGGTATCTGAGCGAATTTGAAACCCTTGTTTTATGCATCACCCCACCTCACCTTTCCCGTTAAGCAGCCATAGTGTGTTTTCTAAACGTGTGACTCTGTTCTGTTTTGTAATTCAGTTCAAGTGTAGCGGTTTTTACATTCCCTCTATAAGTGATATCTTATGATAAGTGTCTTTTTCTGTGTGACTTATTTCACTTAGAATCGTCATACCTAAATCCACTCATCTTGCTTCTACTAGCCTTATGACATTGATTTCATGTCTGAGGGATATTCCTTTGTACATAAGGACCACAACTTCTTTATCCATTTATCTCTTTCCTGGGATATTTAAGGTGTCATGAAGTGGAGGTTCTTGTCAACATAGCAGCCCTAAACATTGGGGTGCCTGTGTCTTGCTGATTTTTAGTTTTCCCAATTTATACGCCCATGAGTGGATGTGCCCTATGCTCCCTAAGCTGTGTTTTTTCGATGTTTCAGGACACACCGTACACTTCTCCAGAGTGGCTTTTGGCAATTTGCATCCCGCCCATTAGCGTAGCAAGGCTGCCATTTCTCCATGGCCTGTACAGCATTTCTGGTTTTGTCACTTTTTGCAGCATGGCCCTTTTGACCGATGGGAAGCGAGACTTCTTTGTAGCGCTGATTTGCCTTTCCAGGTTGCTTGGTTGGCCAAAAAGGGCGTATGCGTTTTTTCCTGAATATATTCAGGAAAAAACGCATACGCCCTTTTTGGCCAAGGGCATCACTGTCGACGTTTTGCCACTTTTCATGTGCTTTAAAGGCGATTCGAATCTACCTCCTGAAACCTGTTTCCTGCAATTCTGCCTTGCTTTCAAATCCTCTTCGTTGCCTTCCCTCAATATATCTGTGGATGAGAGTTATCATTTATAACTCTGCAGGTTTGTGAATTGCAGTGCCCCTGAGCTCCATTTTTCAACTCGCTTTTTTGGGAGCTGGCCGCAAAAGCACGGGATTGCCTCAGGCCCTATTCTGGTTCCCGGCGGCAGGCTGAGCCTGTGTTTAATTCTTCTTCCTGATGGGAAATTAGAGTGACCTGTGCCTGTCCCAACACCTAGATCTAGTCTCTCATTGGTTGCCCCTCTTCCCGTTCATCCTCAGGACAAATTGCAACCTGTAGGGAACAGGAGCTTAAAGGTGCTGATTCTCCAAGTAGGGAGATTGCTAGTAAAGTAGCTGGAAAGGCGAACCCGAGCACAAGGAGATGAGAAATTGGGTGCGTTTTAGAAACCTTTCAAAATCACACGGTGTACCATCTTCTGGGTTTCTCATGCATGTTTTCGATGTAGGAAGATGCCCTTGAACCTGGAGATTTGGGACCCATGGGATGGGTACCACACAGTATTACTTTAAAGGATCTGCGTTTGCTCACCCAACCTCACCCAACCTCTAAGCCCGAAGAGTGTCCATCCTTATGTCTCATCCAGCTGTGGGTCTAGATATGGTCAATCCAGGTTGCATCACAGCCTCTGAACGAATTTTGTAAGAATTTCTCTCTCTTTCACTGTCTTTGTTTTACGGGTTTTTAAAAGTAATTTATTTTTATAATGGGGTTTAGCTGCTTTTCACGGCTGTGTTTATGCGGCTTTACACCCACTTGGCTCACTTCCAGAGAGATATCAATACATAGGTTTTACGATTCTTACTAGTCAGATATATTCTTGTGCGGTGAATAGGGGGTGTTGAGTCCAGTTCACTGAGCAAGGAGTAGGTCTTGTCTATTACATATTGGGTGTATGGAACGGTATCTGAGCGAATTTGAAACCCTTGTTTTATGCATCACCCCACCTCACCTTTCCCGTTAAGCAGCCATAGTGTGTTTTCTAAACGTGTGACTCTGTTCTGTTTTGTAATTCAGTTCAAGTGTAGCGGTTTTTACATTCCCTCTATAAGTGATATCTTATGATAAGTGTCTTTTTCTGTGTGACTTATTTCACTTAGAATCGTCATACCTAAATCCACTCATCTTGCTTCTACTAGCCTTATGACATTGATTTCATGTCTGAGTGATATTACTTTGTACATAAGGACCACAACTTCTTTATCCATTTTTCTCTTTCCTGGGATATTTAAGGTGTCATGAAGTGGAGGTTCTTGTCAACATAGCAGCCCTAAACATTGGGGTGCCTGTGTCTTGCTGATTTTTAGTTTTCCCAATTTATACGCCCATGAGTGGACGTGCCCTATGCTCCCTAAGCTGTGTTTTTTCGATGTTTCAGGACACACCGTACACTTCTCTAGAGTGGCTGTTGGCAATTTACATCCCGCCCATCAGCGTAGCAAGGCTGCCATTTCTCCATGGCCTGTCCTGCATTTCTGGTTTTGACACTTTTTGCAGCATGGCCCTTTTGACCGATGGGAAGCGAGACCTCTTTGTAGCGCTGATTTGCCTTTCCAGGTTGCTTGGTTGGCCAAAAAGGGCGTATGCGTTTTTTCCTGAATATATTCAGGAAAAAACGCATACACCCTTTTTGGCCAAGGGCATCATTGTCGACGTTTTGCCGCTTTTCATGTGCTTTAAAGGCGATTCGAATCTACCTCCTGAAATCTGCTTCCTGCAATTCTGCCTTGCTTTCAAATCCTCTTCGTTGCCTTCCCTCAATATATCTGTGGATGAGAGTTATCATTTATAACTCTGCGGGTTTGTGAATTGCAGTGTCCCTGAGCTCCATTTTTCAACTCGCTTTTTTGGGAGCTGGCCGCAAAAGCGCGGGATTGCCTCAGGCCCTATTCTGGTTCCTGGAGGCAGGCAGAGCCTGTGGTTAATTCTTCTTCCTGATGGGAAAATAGAGTGACCTGTGCCTGTCCCAACACCTAGATCTAGTCTCTCATTGGTTGCCCCTCTTCCCGTTCATCCTCAGGACAAATTGCAACCTGTAGGGAACAGGAGCTTAAAGGTGCTGATTCTCCAAGTAGGGAGATTGCTAGTAAAGTAGCTGGAAAGGCGAACCCGAGCACAAGGAGATGAGAAATTGGGTGCGTTTTAGAAACCTTTCAAAATCACACGGTGCACCATCTTCTGGGTTTCTCATGCATGTTTTCGATGTAGGAAGATGCCCTTGAACCTGGAGATTTGGGACCCATGGGATGGGAACCACACAGTATTACTTTAAAGGGTCTGCGTTTGCTCACCCAACCTCACCCAACCTCTAAGCCCCAAGAGTGTCCACCCTTATGTCTCATCCAGCTGTGGGTCTAGATATGGTCAATCCAGGTTGCATCACAGCCTCTGAACGAATTTTGTAAGAATTTCTCTCTCTTTCACTGTCTTTGTTTTACGGGTTTTTAAAAGTAATTTATTTTTATAATGGGGTTTAGCTGCTTTTCACGGCTGTGTTTATGCAGCTTTACACCCACTTGACACACTTCCAGAGAGATATCAATACATAGGTTTTACGATTCTTACTAGTCACATATATTCTTGTGCGGTGAATAGGGGTTGTTGAGTCCAGTTCACTGAGCAAGGAGTAGGTCTTGTCTATTACATATTGGGTGTATGGAACAGTATCTGAGCGAATTTGAAACCCTTGTTTTATGCATCACCCCACCTCACCTTTCCCGTTAAGCAGCCATAGTGTGTTTTCTAAACGTGTGACTCTGTTCTGTTTTGTAATTCAGTTCAAGTGTAGCGGTTTTTACATTCCCTCTATAAGTGATATCTTATGATAAGTGTCTTTTTCTGTGTGACTTATTTCACTTAGAATCGTCATACCTAAATCCACTCATCTTGCTTCTACTAGCCTTATGACATTGATTTCATGTCTGAGTGATATTCCTTTGTACATAAGGACCACAACTTCTTTATCCATTTTTCTCTTTCCTGGGATATTTAAGGTGTCATGAAGTGGAGGTTCTTGTCAACATAGCAGCCCTAAACATTGGGGTGCCTGTGTCTTGCTGATTTTTAGTTTTCCCAATTTATACGCCCATGAGTGGACGTGCCCTATGCTCCCTAAGCTGTTTTTTCGATGTTTCAGGACACACCGTACACTTCTCTAGAGTGGCTGTTGGCAATTTACATCCCGCCCATCAGCGTAGCAAGGCTGCCATTTCTCCATGGCCTGTCCTGCATTTCTGGTTTTGACACTTTTTGCAGCATGGCCCTTTTGACCGATGGGATGCGAGACCTCTTTGTAGCGCTGATTTGCCTTTCCAGGTTGCTTGGTTGGCCAAAAAGGGCGTATGCGTTTTTTCCTGAATATATTCAGGAAAAAACGCATACGCCCTTTTTGGCCAAGGGCATCATTGTCGACGTTTTGCCGCTTTTCATGTGCTTTAAAGGCGATTCGAATCTACCTCCTGAAATCTGCTTCCTGCAATTCTGCCTTGCTTTCAAATCCTCTTCGTTGCCTTCCCTCAATATATCTGTGGATGAGAGTTATCATTTATAACTCTGCGGGTTTGTGAATTGCAGTGTCCCTGAGCTCCATTTTTCAACTCGCTTTTTTGGGAGCTGGCCACAAAAGCGCGAGATTGCCTCAGGCCTTATTCTGGTTCCTGGCGGCAGGCTGAGCCTGTGGTTAATTCTTCTTCCTGATGGGAAAATAGAGTGACCTGTGCCTCTACCAACACCTAGATCTAGTCTCTCATTGGTTGCCCCTCTTCCTGTTCATCCTCAGGACAAACTGCAACCTGTAGGGAACAGGAGCTTAAAGGTGCTGATTCTCCAAGTAGGGAGATTGTTGGTAAAGTAGCTGGAAAGGCGAACCCGAGCACAAGGAGATGACAAATTGGGTGCGTTTTAGAAACCTTTCAAAATCACACGGTGCACCATCTTCTGGGTTTCTCATGCATGTTTTCGATGTAGGAAGATGCCCTTGAACCTGGAGATTTGGGACCCATGGGATGGGTACCACACAGTATTACTTTAAAGGGTCTGCGTTTGCTCACCCAACCTCACCCAACCTCTAAGCCCCAAGAGTGTCCACCCTTATGTCTCATCCAGCTGTGGGTCTAGATATGGTCAATCCAGGTTGCATCACAGCCTCTGAACGAATTTTGTAAGAATTTCTCTCTCTTTCACTGTCTTTGTTTTACGGGTTTTTAAAAGTAATTTATTTTTATAATGGGGTTTAGCTGCTTTTCACGGCTGTGTTTATGCAGCTTTACACCCACTTGACACACTTCCAGAGAGATATCAATACATAGGTTTTACGATTCTTACTAGTCACATATATTCTTGTGCGGTGAATAGGGGTTGTTGAGTCCAGTTCACTGAGCAAGGGGTAGGTCTTGTCTATTACATATTGGGTGTATGGAACAGTATCTGAGCGAATTTGAAACCCTTGTTTTATGCATCACCCCACCTCACCTTTCCCGTTAAGCAGCCATAGTGTGTTTTCTAAACGTGTGACTCTGTTCTGTTTTGTAATTCAGTTCAAGTGTAGCGGTTTTTACATTCCCTCTATAAGTGATATCTTATGATAAGTGTCTTTTTCTGTGTGACTTATTTCACTTAGAATCGTCGTACCTAAATCCACTCATCTTGCTTCTACTAGCCTTATGACATTGATTTCATGTCTGAGTGATATTCCTTTGTACATAAGGACCACAACTTCTTTATCCATGTTTCTCTTTCCTGGGATATTTAAGGTGTCATGAAGTGGAGGTTCTTGTCAACATAGCAGCCCTAAACATTGGGGTGCCTGTGTCTTGCTGATTTTTAGTTTTCCCAATTTATACGCCCATGAGTGGACGTGCCCTATGCTCCCTAAGCTGTGTTTTTTCGATGTTTCAGGACACACCGTACACTTCTCTAGAGTGGCTGTTGGCAATTTACATCCCGCCCATCAGCGTAGCAAGGCTGCCATTTCTCCATGGCCTGTCCTGCATTTCTGGTTTTGACACTTTTTGCAGCATGGCCCTTTTGACCGATGGGAAGCGAGACCTCTTTTTAGCGCTGATTTGCCTTTCCAGGTTGCTTGGTTGGCCAAAAAGGGCGTATGCGTTTTTTCCTGAATATATTCAGGAAAAAACGCATACGCCCTTTTTGGCCAAGGGCATCATTGTCGACGTTTTGCCGCTTTTCATGTGCTTTAAAGGCGATTCGAATCTACCTCCTGAAATCTGCTTCCTGCAAATCTGCCTTGCTTTCAAATCCTCTTCGTTGCCTTCCCTCAATATATCTGTGGATGAGAGTTATCATTTATAACTCTGCGGGTTTGTGAATTGCAGTGTCCCTGAGCTCCATTTTTCAACTCGCTTTTTTGGGAGCTGGCCACAAAAGCGCGGGATTGCCTCAGGCCTTATTCTGGTTCCTGGCGGCAGGCTGAGCCTGTGGTTAATTCTTCTTCCTGATGGGAAAATAGAGTGACCTGTGCCTCTACCAACACCTAGATCTAGTCTCTCATTGGTTGCCCCTCTTCCTGTTCATCCTCAGGACAAACTGCAACCTGTAGGGAACAGGAGCTTAAAGGTGCTGATTCTCCAAGTAGGGAGATTGCTAGTAAAGTAGCTGGAAAGGCGCACCCTAGCACAAGGAGATGAGAAATGGGGTGCGTTTTAGAAACCTTTCAAAATCACACGGTGTACCATCTTCTGGGTTTCTCATGCATGTTTTCGATGTAGGAAGATGCCCTTGAACCTGGAGATTTGGGACCCATGGGATGGGTACCACGCAGTATTACTTTAAAGGGTCTGAGTTTGCTCTCCCAACCTCACCCAACCTCTCAGCCCCAAGAGTGTCCACCCTTATGTCTCATCCAGGTGTGGGTCTAGATATGGTCAATCCAGGTTGCATCACAGCCCCTGAACGAATTTTGTAAGAATTTCTCTCTCTTTCACTGTCTTTGTTTTACGGGTTTTTAAAAGTAATTTATTTTTATAATGGGGTTTAGCTGCTTTTCACGGCTGTGTTTATGCGGCTTTACACCCACTTGGCTCACTTCCAGAGAGATATCAATACATAGGTTTTACGATTCTTACTAGTCAGATATATTCTTGTGCGGTGAATAGGGGGTGTTGAGTCCAGTTCACTGAGCAAGGAGTAGGTCTTGTCTATTACATATTGGGTGTATGGAACGGTATCTGAGCGAATTTGAAACCCTTGTTTTATGCATCACCCCACCTCACCTTTCCCGTTAAGCAGCCATAGTGTGTTTTCTAAACGTGTGACTCTGTTCTGTTTTGTAATTCAGTTCAAGTGTAGCGGTTTTTACATTCCCTCTATAAGTGATAGCTTATGATAAGTGTCTTTTTCTGTGTGACTTATTTCACTTAGAATCGTCATACCTAAATCCACTCATCTTGCTTCTACTAGCCTTATGACATTGATTTCATGTCTGAGGGATATTCCTTTGTACATAAGGACCACAACTTCTTTATCCATTTATCTCTTTCCTGGGATATTTAAGGTGTCATGAAGTGGAGGTTCTTGTCAACATAGCAGCCCTAAACATTGGGGTGCCTGTGTCTTGCTGATTTTTAGTTTTCCCAATTTATACGCCCATGAGTGGATGTGCCCTATGCTCCCTAAGCTGTGTTTTTTCGATGTTTCAGGACACACCGTACACTTCTCCAGAGTGGCTTTTGGCAATTTACATCCCGCCCATTAGCGTAGCAAGGCTGCCATTACTCCATGGCCTGTACTGCATTTCTGGTTTTGTCACTTTTTGCACCATGGCCCTTTTGACCGATGGGAAGCGAGACTTCTTTGTAGCGCTGATTTGCATTTCCAGGTTGCTTGGTTGGCCAAAAAGGGCGTATGCGTTTTTTCCTGAATATATTCAGGAAAAAACGCTTACGCCCTTTTTGGCCAAGGGCATCACTGTCGACGTTTTCCCACTTTTCATGTGCTTTAAAGGCGATTCGAATCTACCTCCTGAAACCTGTTTCCTGCAATTCTGCCTTGCTTTCAAATCCTCTTCGTTGCTTTCCCTCAATATATCTGTGGATGAGAGTTATCATTTATAACTCTGCAGGTTTGTGAATTGCAGTGCCCCTGAGCTCCATTTTTCAACTCGCTTTTTTGGGAGCTGGCCGCAAAAGCACGGGATTGCCTCAGGCCCTATTCTGGTTCCCGGCGGCAGGCTGAGCCTGTGTTTAATTCTTCTTCCTGATGGGAAATTAGAGTGACCTGTGCCTGTCCCAACACCTAGATCTAGTCTCTCATTGGTTGCCCCTCTTCCCGTTCATCCTCAGGACAAATTGCAACCTGTAGGGAACAGGAGCTTAAAGGTGCTGATTCTCCAAGTAGGGAGATTGCTAGTAAAGTAGCTGGAAAGGCGAACCCGAGCACAAGGAGATGAGAAATTGGGTGCGTTTTAGAAACCTTTCAAAATCACACGGTGTACCATCTTCTGGGTTTCTCATGCATGTTTTCGATGTAGGAAGATGCCCTTGAACCTGGAGATTTGGGACCCATGGGATGGGTACCACACAGTATTACTTTAAAGGATCTGCGTTTGCTCACCCAACCTCACCCAACCTCTAAGCCCCAAGAGTGTCCACCCTTATGTCTCATCCAGCTGTGGGTCTAGATATGGTCAATCCAGGTTGCATCACAGCCTCTGAACGAATTTTGTAAGAATTTCTCTCTCTTTCACTGTCTTTGTTTTACGGGTTTTTAAAAGTAATTTATTTTTATAATGGGGTTTAGCTGCTTTTCACGGCTGTGTTTATGCGGCTTTACACCCACGTGACTCACTTCCAGACAGATATCAATATATAGGTTTTAAGATTCTTACTAGTCACATATATTCTTGTGCGGTGAATAGGGGGTGTTGAGTCCAGTTCACTGAGCAAGGAGTAGGTCTTGTCTATTACATATTGGGTGTATGGAACGGTATCTGAGCGAATTTGAAACCCTTGTTTTATGCATCACCCCACCTCACCTTTCCCGTTAAGCAGCCATAGTGTGTTTTCTAAACGTGTGACTCTGTTCTGTTTTGTAATTCAGTTCAAGTGTAGCGGTTTTTACATTCCCTCTATAAGTGATATCTTATGATAAGTGTCTTTTTCTGTGTGACTTATTTCACTTAGAATCGTCATACCTAAATCCACTCATCTTGCTTCTACTAGCCTTATGACATTGATTTCATGTCTGAGTGATATTCCTTTGTACATAAGGACCACAACTTCTTTATCCATTTTTCTCTTTCCTGGGATATTTAAGGTGTCATGAAGTGGAGGTTCTTGTCAACATAGCAGCCCTAAACATTGGGGTGCCTGTGTCTTGCTGATTTTTAGTTTTCCCAATTTATACGCCCATGAGTGGACGTGCCCTATGCTCCCTAAGCTGTGTTTTTTCGATGTTTCAGGACACACCGTACACTTCTCTAGAGTGGCTGTTGGCAATTTACATCCCGCCCATCAGCGTAGCAAGGCTGCCATTTCTCCATGGCCTGTCCTGCATTTCTGGTTTTGACACTTTTTGCAGCATGGCCCTTTTGACCGATGGGAAGCGAGACCTCTTTGTAGCGCTGATTTGCCTTTCCAGTTTGCTTGGTTGGCCAAAAAGGGCGTATGCGTTTTTTCCTGAATATATTCAGGAAAAAACGCATACGCCCTTTTTGGCCAAGGGCATCATTGTCGACGTTTTGCCGCTTTTCATGTGCTTTAAATGCGATTCGAATCTACCTCCTGAAATCTGCTTCCTGCAATTCTGCCTTGCTTTCAAATTCTCTTCGTTGCCTTCCCTCAATATATCTGTGGATGAGAGTTATCATTTATAACTCTGTGGGTTTGTGAATTGCAGTGTCCCTGAGCTCCATTTTTCAACTCGCTTTTTTGGGAGCTGGCCACAAAAGCGCGAGATTGCCTCAGGCCTTATTCTGGTTCCTGGCGGCAGGCTGAGCCTGTGGTTAATTCTTCTTCCTGATGGGAAAATAGAGTGACCTGTGCCTCTACCAACACCTAGATCTAGTCTCTCATTGGTTGCCCCTCTTCCCGTTCATCCTCAGGACAAATTGCAACCTGTAGGGAACAGGAGCTTAAAGGTGCTGATTCTCCAAGTAGGGAGATTGCTAGTAAAGTAGCTGGAAAGGCGAACCCTAGCACAAGGAGATGAGAAATGGGGTGCGTTTTAGAAACCTTTCAAAATCACACGGTGTACCATCTTCTGGGTTTCTCATGCATGTTTTCGATGTAGGAAGATGCCCTTGAACCTGGAGATTTGGGACCCATGGGATGGGTACCACGCAGTATTACTTTAAAGGGTCTGCGTTTGCTCTCCCAACCTCACCCAACCTCTCAGCCCCAAGAGTGTCCACCCTTATGTCTCATCCAGGTGTGGGTCTAGATATGGTCAATCCAGGTTGCATCACAGCCCCTGAACGAATTTTGTAAGAATTTCTCTCTCTTTCACTGTCTTTGTTTTACGGGTTTTTAAAAGTAATTTATTTTTATAATGGGGTTTAGCTGCTTTTCACGGCTGTGTTTATGCGGCTTTACACCCACTTGGCTCACTTCCAGAGAGATATCAATACATAGGTTTTACGATTCTTACTAGTCAGATATATTCTTGTGCGGTGAATAGGGGGTGTTGAGTCCAGTTCACTGAGCAAGGAGTAGGTCTTGTCTATTACATATTGGGTGTATGGAACGGTATCTGAGCGAATTTGAAACCCTTGTTTTATGCATCACCCCACCTCACCTTTCCCGTTAAGCAGCCATAGTGTGTTTTCTAAACGTGTGACTCTGTTCTGTTTTGTAATTCAGTTCAAGTGTAGCGGTTTTTACATTCCCTCTATAAGTGATAGCTTATGATAAGTGTCTTTTTCTGTGTGACTTATTTCACTTAGAATCGTCATACCTAAATCCACTCATCTTGCTTCTACTAGCGTTATGACATTGATTTCATGTCTGAGGGATATTCCTTTGTACATAAGGACCACAACTTCTTTATCCATTTATCTCTTTCCTGGGATATTTAAGGTGTCATGAAGTGGAGGTTCTTGTCAACATAGCAGCCCTAAACATTGGGGTGCCTGTGTCTTGCTGATTTTTAGTTTTCCCAATTTATACGCCCATGAGTGGACGTGCCCTATGCTCCCTAAGCTGTGTTTTTTCGATGTTTCAGGACACACCGTACACTTCTCCAGAGTGGCTTTTGGCAATTTACATCCCGCCCATTAGCGTAGCAAGGCTGCCATTTCTCCATGGCCTGTACTGCATTTCTGGTTTTCTCACTTTTTGCAGCATGGCCCTTTTGACCGATGGGAAGCGAGACTTCTTTGTAGCGCTGATTTGCCTTTCCAGGTTGCTTGGTTGGCCAAAAAGGGCGTATGCGTTTTTTCCTGAATATATTCAGGAAAAAACGCATACGCCCTTTTTGGCCAAGGGCATCATTGTCGACGTTTTGCCGCTTTTCATGTGCTTTAAAGGCGATTCGAATCTACCTCCTGAAATCTGCTTCCTGCAATTCTGCCTTGCTTTCAAATCCTCTTCGTTGCCTTCCCTCAATATATCTGTGGATGAGAGTTATCATTTATAACTCTGCGGGTTTGTGAATTGCAGTGTCCCTGAGCTCCATTTTTCAACTCGCTTTTTTGGGAGCTGGCCACAAAAGCGCGAGATTGCCTCAGGCCTTATTCTGGTTCCTGGCGTCAGGCTGAGCCTGTGGTTAATTCTTCTTCCTGATGGGAAAATAGAGTGACCTGTGCCTCTACCAACACCTAGATCTAGTCTCTCATTGGTTGCCCCTCTTCCCGTTCATCCTCAGGACAAATTGCAACCTGTAGGGAACAGGAGCTTAAAGGTGCTGATTCTCCAAGTAGGGAGATTGCTAGTAAAGTAGCTGGAAAGGCGAACCCTAGCACAAGGAGATGAGAAATGGGGTGCGTTTTAGAAACCTTTCAAAATCACACGGTGTACCATATTCTGGGTTTCTCATGCATGTTTTCGATGTAGGAAGATGCCCTTGAACCTGGAGATTTGGGACCCATGTGATGGGTACCACGCAGTATTACTTTAAAGGGTCTGAGTTTGCTCTCCCAACCTCACCCAACCTCTCAGCCCCAAGAGTGTCCACCCTTATGTCTCATCCAGGTGTGCGTCTAGTTATGGTCAATCCAGGTTGCATCACAGCCCCTGAACGAATTTTGTAAGAATTTCTCTCTCTTTCACTGTCTTTGTTTTACGGGTTTTTAAAAGTAATTTATTTTTATAATGGGGTTTAGCTGCTTTTCACGGCTGTGTTTATGCGGCTTTACACCCACTTGACTCACTTCCAGAGAGATATCAATACATAGGTTTTACGATTCTTACTAGTCACATATATTCTTGTGCGGTGAATAGGGGGTGTTGAGTCCAGTTCACTGAGCAAGGAGTAGGTCTTGTCTATTACATATTGGGTGTATGGAACAGTATCTGAGCGAATTTGAAACCCTTGTTTTATGCATCACCCCACCTCACCTTTCCCGTTAAGCAGCCATAGTGTGTTTTCTAAACGTGTGACTCTGTTCTGTTTTGTAATTCAGTTCAAGTGTAGCGGTTTTTACATTCCCTCTATAAGTGATATCTTATGATAAGTGTCTTTTTCTGTGTGACTTATTTCACTTAGAATCGTCATACCTAAATCCACTCATCTTGCTTCTACTAGCCTTATGACATTGATTTCATGTCTGAGTGATATTCCATTGTACATAAGGACCACAACTTCTTTATCCATTTTTCTCTTTCCTGGGATATTTAAGGTGTCATGAAGTGGAGGTTCTTGTCAACATAGCAGCCCTAAACATTGGGGTGCCTGTGTCTTGCTGATTTTTAGTTTTCCTAATTTATACGCCCATGAGTGGACGTGCCCTATGCTCCCTAAGCTGTGTTTTTTCGATGTTTCAGGACACACCGTACACTTCTCCAGAGTGGCTTTTGGCAATTTACATCCCGCCCATCAGCGTAGCAAGGCTGCCTTTTCTCCATGGCCTGTACTGCATTTCTGGTTTTGACACTTTTTGCAGCATGGCCCTTTTGACCGATGGGAAGCGAGACTTCTTTGTAGCGCTGATTTGACTTTCCAGGTTGCTTGGTTGGCCAAAAAGGGCGTATGCGTTTTTTCCTGAATATATTCAGGAAAAAACGCATACGCCCTTTTTGGCCAAGGGCATCATTGTCGACGTTTTGCCGCTTTTCATGTGCTTTAAAGGCCATTCGAATCTACCTCCTGAAATCTCTTTCCTGCAATTCTGCCTTGCTTTCAAATCCTCTTCGTTGCCTTCCCTCAATATATCTGTGGATGAGAGTTATCATTTATAACTCTGCGGGTTTGTGAATTGCAGTGTCCCTGAGCTCCATTTTTCAACTCGCTATTTTGGGAGCTGGCCGCAAAAGCGCGGGATTGCCTCAGGCCCTATTCTGGTTCCTGGAGGCAGGCAGAGCCTGTGGTTAATTCTTCTTCCTGATGGGAAAATAGAGTGACCTTTGCCTGTCCCAACACCTAGATCTAGTCTCTCATTGGTTGCCCCTCTTCCCGTTCATCCTCAGGACAAATTGCAACCTGTAGGGAACAGGAGCTTAAAGGTGCTGATTCTCCAAGTAG
This sequence comes from Eschrichtius robustus, assembly GCF_028021215.1. Taxonomy (NCBI): domain Eukaryota; kingdom Metazoa; phylum Chordata; class Mammalia; order Artiodactyla; family Eschrichtiidae; genus Eschrichtius; species Eschrichtius robustus. The sequence goes on from NW_027175163.1 coordinate 487,578, forward strand.
GGAGATTGCTAGTAAAGTAGCTGGAAAGGCGAACCCGAGCACAAGGAGATGAGAAATTGGGTGCGTTTTAGAAACCTTTCAAAATCACACGGTGCACCATCTTCTGGGTTTCTCATGCATGTTTTCGATGTAGGAAGATTCCCTTGAACCTGGAGATTTGGGACCCATGGGATGGGTACCACACAGTATTACTTTAAAGGGTCTGCGTTTGCTCACCCAACCTCACCCAACCTCTAAGCCCCAAGAGTGTCCACCCTTATGTCTCATCCAGCTGTGGGTCTAGATATGGTCAATCCAGGTTGCATCACAGCCTCTGAACGAATTTTGTAAGAATTTCTCTCTCTTTCACTGTCTTTGTTTTACGGGTTTTTAAAAGTAATTTATTTTTATAATGGGGTTTAGCTGCTTTTCACGGCTGTGTTTTTGCAGCTTTACACCCACTTGACACACTTCCAGAGAGATATCAATACATAGGTTTTAAGATTCTTACTAGTCACATATATTCTTGTGCGGTGAATAGGGGGTGTTGAGTCCAGTTCACTGAGCAAGGAGTAGGTCTTGTCTATTACATATTGGGTGTATGGAACGGTATCTGAGCGAATTTGAAACCCTTCTTTTATGCATCACCCCACCTCACCTTTCCCGTTAAGCAGCCAAAGTGTGTTTTCTAAACGTGTGACTCTGTTCTGTTTTGTAATTCAGTTCAGGTGTAGCGGTTTTTACATTCCCTCTATAAGTGATAGCTTATGATAAGTGTCTTTTTCTGTGTGACTTATTTCACTTAGAATCGTCATACCTAAATCCACTCATCTTGCTTCTACTAGCCTTATGACATTGATTTCATGTCTGAGTGATATTCCTTTGTACATAAGGACCACAACTTCTTTATCCATTTTTCTCTTTCCTGGGATATTTAAGGTGTCATGAAGTGGAGGTTCTTGTCAACATAGCAGCCCTAAACATTGGGGTGCCTGTGTCTTGCTGATTTTTAGTTTTCCCAATTTATACGCCCATGAGTGGACGTGCCCTATGCTCCCTAAGCTGTGTTTTTTCGATGTTTCAGGACACACCGTACACTTCTCTAGAGTGGCTGTTGGCAATTTACATCCCGCCCATCAGCGTAGCAAGGCTGCCATTTCTCCATGGCCTGTCCTGCATTTCTGGTTTTGACACTTTTTGCAGCATGGCCCTTTTGACCGATGGGAAGCGAGACCTCTTTGTAGCGCTGATTTGCCTTTCCAGGTTGCTTGGTTGGCCAAAAGGGCGTATGCGTTTTTTCCTGAATATATTCAGGAAAAAACGCATACGCCCTTTTTGGCCAAGGGCATCATTGTCGACGTTTTGCCGCTTTTCATGTGCTTTAAAGGCGATTCGAATCTACCTCCTGAAATCTGCTTCCTGCAATTCTGCCTTGCTTTCAAATCCTCTTCGTTGCCTTCCCTCAATATATCTGTGGATGAGAGTTATCATTTATAACTCTGTGGGTTTGTGAATTGCAGTGTCCCTGAGCTCCATTTTTCAACTCGCTTTTTTGGGAGCTGGCCACAAAAGCGCGAGATTGCCTCAGGCCTTATTCTGGTTCCTGGCGGCAGGCTGAGCCTGTGGTTAATTCTTCTTCCTGATGGGAAAATAGAGTGACCTGTGCCTCTACCAACACCTAGATCTAGTCTCTCATTGGTTGCCCCTCTTCCCGTTCATCCTCAGGACAAATTGCAACCTGTAGGGAACAGGAGCTTAAAGGTGCTGATTCTCCAAGTAGGGAGATTGCTAGTAAAGTAGCTGGAAAGGCGAACCCTAGCACAAGGAGATGAGAAATGGGGTGCGTTTTAGAAACCTTTCAAAATCACACGGTGTACCATCTTCTGGGTTTCTCATGCATGTTTTCGATGTAGGAAGATGCCCTTGAACCTGGAGATTTGGGACCCATGGGATGGGTACCACGCAGTATTACTTTAAAGGGTCTGCGTTTGCTCTCCCAACCTCACCCAACCTCTCAGCCCCAAGAGTGTCCACCCTTATGTCTCATCCAGGTGTGGGTCTAGATATGGTCAATCCAGGTTGCATCACAGCCCCTGAACGAATTTTGTAAGAATTTCTCTCTCTTTCACTGTCTTTGTTTTACGGGTTTTTAAAAGTAATTTATTTTTATAATGGGGTTTAGCTGCTTTTCACGGCTGTGTTTATGCGGCTTTACACCCACTTGGCTCACTTCCAGAGAGATATCAATACATAGGTTTTACGATTCTTACTAGTCAGATATATTCTTGTGCGGTGAATAGGGGGTGTTGAGTCCAGTTCACTGAGCAAGGAGTAGGTCTTGTCTATTACATATTGGGTGTATGGAACGGTATCTGAGCGAATTTGAAACCCTTGTTTTATGCATCACCCCACCTCACCTTTCCCGTTAAGCAGCCATAGTGTGTTTTCTAAACGTGTGACTCTGTTCTGTTTTGTAATTCAGTTCAAGTGTAGCGGTTTTTACATTCCCTCTATAAGTGATAGCTTATGATAAGTGTCTTTTTCTGTGTGACTTATTTCACTTAGAATCGTCATACCTAAATCCACTCATCTTGCTTCTACTAGCCTTATGACATTGATTTCATGTCTGAGGGATATTCCTTTGTACATAAGGACCACAACTTCTTTATCCATTTATCTCTTTCCTGGGATATTTAAGGTGTCATGAAGTGGAGGTTCTTGTCAACATAGCAGCCCTAAACATTGGGGTGCCTGTGTCTTGCTGATTTTTAGTTTTCCCAATTTATACGCCCATGAGTGGATGTGCCCTATGCTCCCTAAGCTGTGTTTTTTCGATGTTTCAGGACACACCGTACACTTCTCCAGAGTGGCTTTTGGCAATTTACATCCCGCCCATTAGCGTAGCAAGGCTGCCATTTCTCCATGGCCTGTACTGCATTTCTGGTTTTCTCACTTTTTGCAGCATGGCCCTTTTGACCGATGGGAAGCGAGACTTCTTTGTAGCGCTGATTTGCCTTTCCAGGTTGCTTGGTTGGCCAAAAAGGGCGTATGCGTTTTTTCCTGAATATATTCAGGAAAAAACGCTTACGCCCTTTTTGGCCAAGGGCATCACTGTCGACGTTTTGCCACTTTTCATGTGCTTTAAAGGCGATTCGAATCTACCTCCTGAAACCTGTTTCCTGCAATTCTGCCTTGCTTTCAAATCCTCTTCGTTGCCTTCCCTCAATATATCTGTGGATGAGAGTTATCATTTATAACTCTGCAGGTTTGTGAATTGCAGTGCCCCTGAGCTCCATTTTTCAACTCGCTTTTTTGGGAGCTGGCCGCAAAAGCACGGGATTGCCTCAGGCCCTATTCTGGTTCCCAGCGGCAGGCTGAGCCTGTGTTTAATTCTTCTTCCTGATGGGAAATTAGAGTGACCTGTGCCTGTCCCAACACCTAGATCTAGTCTCTCATTGGTTGCCCCTCTTCCCGTTCATCCTCAGGACAAATTGCAACCTGTAGGGAACAGGAGCTTAAAGGTGCTGATTCTCCAAGTAGGGAGATTGCTAGTAAAGTAGCTGGAAAGGCGAACCCGAGCACAAGGAGATGAGAAATGGGGTGCGTTTTAGAAACCTTTCAAAATCACACGGTGTACCATCTTCTGGGTTTCTCATGCATGTTTTCGATGTAGGAAGATGCCCTTGAACCTGGAGATTTGGGACCCATGGGATGGGTACCACACAGTATTACTTTAAAGGATCTGCGTTTGCTCACCCAACCTCACCCAACCTCTAAGCCCCAAGAGTGTCCACCCTTATGTCTCATCCAGCTGTGGGTCCAGATATGGTCAATCCAGGTTGCATCACAGCCTCTGAACGAATTTTGTAAGAATTTCTCTCTCTTTCACTGTCTTTGTTTTACGGGTTTTTAAAAGTAATTTATTTTTATAATGGGGTTTAGCTGCTTTTCACGGCTGTGTTTATGCGGCTTTACACCCACTTGACTCACTTCCAGACAGATATCAATATATAGGTTTTAAGATTCTTACTAGTCACATATATTCTTGTGCGGTGAATAGGGGGTGTTGAGTCCAGTTCACTGAGCAAGGAGTAGGTCTTGTCTATTACATATTGGGTGTATGGAACGGTATCTGAGCGAATTTGAAACCCTTGTTTTATGCATCACCCCACCTCACCTTTCCCGTTAAGCAGCCATAGTGTGTTTTCTAAACGTGTGACTCTGTTCTGTTTTGTAATTCAGTTCAAGTGTAGCGGTTTTTACATTCCCTCTATAAGTGATATCTTATGATAAGTGTCTTTTTCTGTGTGACTTATTTCACTTAGAATCGTCATACCTAAATCCACTCATCTTGCTTCTACTAGCCTTATGACATTGATTTCATGTCTGAGTGATATTCCTTTGTACATAAGGACCACAACTTCTTTATCCATTTTTCTCTTTCCTGGGATATTTAAGGTGTCATGAAGTGGAGGTTCTTGTCAACATAGCAGCCCTAAACATTGGGCTGCCTGTGTCTTGCTGATTTTTAGTTTTCCCAATTTATACGCCCATGAGTGGACGTGCCCTATGCTCCCTAAGCTGTGTTTTTTCGATGTTTCAGGACACACCGTACACTTCTCTAGAGTGGCTGTTGGCAATTTACATCCCGCCCATCAGCGTAGCAAGGCTGCCATTTCTCCATGGCCTGTCCTGCATTTCTGGTTTTGACACTTTTTGCAGCATGGCCCTTTTGACCGATGGGAAGCGAGACCTCTTTGTAGCGCTGATTTGCCTTTCCAGGTTGCTTGGTTGGCCAAAAAGGGCGTATGCGTTTTTTCCTGAATATATTCAGGAAAAAACGCATACGCCCTTTTTGGCCAAGGGCATCATTGTCGACGTTTTGCCGCTTTTCATGTGCTTTAAAGGCGATTCGAATCTACCTCCTGAAATCTGCTTCCTGCAATTCTGCCTTGCTTTCAAATCCTCTTCGTTGCCTTCCCTCAATATATCTGTGGATGAGAGTTATCATTTATAACTCTGCGGGTTTGTGAATTGCAGTGTCCCTGAGCTCCATTTTTCAACTCGCTTTTTTGGGAGCTGGCCACAAAACCGCGAGATTGCCTCAGGCCTTATTCTGGTTCCTGGCGGCAGGCTGAGCCTGTGGTTAATTCTTCTTCCTGATGGGAAAATAGAGTGACCTGTGCCTGTCCCAACACCTAGATCTAGTCTCTCATTGGTTGCCCCTCTTCCCGTTCATCCTCAGGACAAATTGCAACCTGTAGGGAACAGGAGCTTAAAGGTGCTGATTCTCCAAGTAGGGAGATTGCTAGTAAAGTAGCTGGAAAGGCGAACCCTAGCACAAGGAGATGAGAAATGGGGTGCGTTTTAGAAACCTTTCAAAATCACACGGTGTACCATCTTCTGGGTTTCTCATGCATGTTTTCGATGTAGGAAGATGCCCTTGAACCTGGAGATTTGGGACCCATGGGATGGGTACCACGCAGTATTACTTTAAAGGGTCTGAGTTTGCTCTCCCAACCTCACCCAACCTCTCAGCCCCAAGAGTGTCCACCCTTATGTTTCATCCAGGAGTGGGTCTAGTTATGGTCAATCCAGGTTGCATCACAGCCCCTGAACGAATTTTGTAAGAATTTCTCTCTCTTTCACTGTCTTTGTTTTACGGGTTTTTAAAAGTAATTTATTTTTATAATGGGGTTTAGCTGCTTTTCACGGCTGTGTTTATGCGGCTTTACACCCACTTGACTCACTTCCAGAGAGATATCAATACATAGGTTTTACGATTCTTACTAGTCACATATATTCTTGTGCGGTGAATAGGGGGTGTTGAGTCCAGTTCACTGAGCAAGGAGTAGGTCTTGTCTATTACATATTGGGTGTATGGAACAGTATCTGAGCGAATTTGAAACCCTTGTTTTATGCATCACCCCACCTCACCTTTCCCGTTAAGCAGCCATAGTGTGTTTTCTAAACGTGTGACTCTGTTCTGTTTTGTAATTCAGTTCAAGTGTAGCGGTTTTTACATTCCCTCTATAAGTGATATCTTATGATAAGTGTCTTTTTCTGTGTGACTTATTTCACTTAGAATCGTCATACCTAAATCCACTCATCTTGCTTCTACTAGCCTTATGACATTGATTTCATGTCTGAGTGATATTCCATTGTACATAAAGACCACAACTTCTTTATCCATTTTTCTCTTTCCTGGGATATTTAAGGTGTCATGAAGTGGAGGTTCTTGTCAACATAGCAGCCCTAAACATTGGGGTGCCTGTGTCTTGCTGATTTTTAGTTTTCCCAATTTATACGCCCATGAGTGGACGTGCCCTATGCTCCCTAAGCTGTGTTTTTTCGATGTTTCAGGACACACCGTACACTTCTCCAGAGTGGCTTTTGGCAATTTACATCCCGCCCATCAGCGTAGCAAGGCTGCCTTTTCTCCATGGCCTGTACTGCATTTCTGGTTTTGACACTTTTTGCAGCATGGCCCTTTTGACCGATGGGAAGCGAGACTTCTTTGTAGCGCTGATTTGCCTTTCCAGGTTGCTTGGTTGGCGAAAAAGGGCGTATGCGTTTTTTCCTGAATATATTCAGGAAAAAACGCATACGCCCTTTTTGGCCAAGGGCATCATTGTCGACGTTTTGCCGCTTTTCATGTGCTTTAAAGGCCATTCGAATCTACCTCCTGAAATCTCTTTCCTGCAATTCTGCCTTGCTTTCAAATCCTCTTCGTTGCCTTCCCTCAATATATCTGTGGATGAGAGTTATCATTTATAACTCTGCGGGTTTGTGAATTGCAGTGTCCCTGAGCTCCATTTTTCAACTCGCTATTTTGGGAGCTGGCCGCAAAAGCGCGGGATTGCCTCAGGCCCTATTCTGGTTCCTGGAGGCAGGCAGAGCCTGTGGTTAATTCTTCTTCCTGATGGGAAAATAGAGTGACCTGGGCCTGTCCCAACACCTAGATCTAGTCTCTCATTGTTTGCCCCTCTTCCCGTTCATCCTCAGGACAAATTGCAACCTGTAGGGAACAGGAGCTTAAAGGTGCTGATTCTCCAAGTAGGGAGATTGCTAGTAAAGTAGCTGGAAAGGCGAACCCGAGCACAAGGAGATGAGAAATTGGGTGCGTTTTAGAAACCTTTCAAAATCACACGGTGCACCATCTTCTGGGTTTCTCATGCATGTTTTCGATGTAGGAAGATTCCCTTGAACCTGGAGATTTGGGACCCATGGGATGGGTACCACACAGTATTACTTTAAAGGGTCTGCGTTTGCTCACCCAACCTCACCCAACCTCTAAGCCCCAAGAGTGTCCACCCTTATGTCTCATCCAGCTGTGGGTCTAGATATGGTCAATCCAGGTTGCATCACAGCCTCTGAACGAATTTTGTAAGAATTTCTCTCTCTTTCACTGTCTTTGTTTTACGGGTTTTTAAAAGTAATTTATTTTTATAATGGGGTTTAGCTGCTTTTCACGGCTGTGTTTTTGCAGCTTTACACCCACTTGACACACTTCCAGAGAGATATCAATACATAGGTTTTAAGATTCTTACTAGTCACATATATTCTTGTGCGGTGAATAGGGGGTGTTGAGTCCAGTTCACTGAGCAAGGAGTAGGTCTTGTCTATTACATATTGGGTGTATGGAACGGTATCTGAGCGAATTTGAAACCCTTCTTTTATGCATCACCCCACCTCACCTTTCCCGTTAAGCAGCCAAAGTGTGTTTTCTAAACGTGTGACTCTGTTCTGTTTTGTAATTCAGTTCAGGTGTAGCGGTTTTTACATTCCCTCTATAAGTGATAGCTTATGATAAGTGTCTTTTTCTGTGTCACTTATTTCACTTAAAATCGTCATACCTAAATCCACTCATCTTGCTTCTACTAGCCTTATGACATTGATTTCATGTCTGAGTGATATTCCTTTGTACATAAGGACCACAACTTCTTTATCCATTTTTCTCTTTCCTGGGATATTTAAGGTGTCATGAAGTGGAGGTTCTTGTCAACATAGCAGCCCTAAACATTGGGGTGCCTGTGTCTTGCTGATTTTTAGTTTTCCCAATTTATACGCCCATGAGTGGACGTGCCCTATGCTCCCTAAGCTGTGTTTTTTCGATGTTTCAGGACACACCGTACACTTCTCTAGAGTGGCTGTTGGCAATTTACATCCCGCCCATCAGCGTAGCAAGGCTGCCATTTCTCCATGGCCTGTCCTGCATTTCTGGTTTTGACACTTTTTGCAGCATGGCCCTTTTGACCGATGGGAAGCGAGACTTCTTTGTAGCGCTGATTTGCCTTTCCAGGTTGCTTGGTTGGCCAAAAAGGGCGTATGCGTTTTTTCCTGAATATATTCAGGAAAAAACGCATACGCCCTTTTTGGCCAAGGGCATCATTGTCGACGTTTTGCCGCTTTTCATGTGCTTTAAAGGCCATTCGAATCTACCTCCTGAAATCTCTTTCCTGCAATTCTGCCTTGCTTTCAAATCCTCTTCGTTGCCTTCCCTCAATATATCTGTGGATGAGAGTTATCATTTATAACTCTGCGGGTTTGTGAATTGCAGTGTCCCTGAGCTCCATTTTTCAACTCGCTATTTTGGGAGCTGGCTGCAAAAGCGCGGGATTGCCTCAGGCCCTATTCTGGTTCCTGGAGGCAGGCAGAGCCTGTGGTTAATTCTTCTTCCTGATGGGAAAATAGAGTGACCTGTGCCTGTCCCAACACCTAGATCTAGTCTCTCATTGGTTGCCCCTCTTCCCGTTCATCCTCAGGACAAATTGCAACCTGTAGGGAACAGGAGCTTAAAGGTGCTGATTCTCCAAGTAGGGAGATTGCTAGTAAAGTAGCTGGAAAGGCGAACCCGAGCACAAGGAGATGAGAAATTGGGTGCGTTTTAGAAACCTTTCAAAATCACACGGTGCACCATCTTCTGGGTTTCTCATGCATGTTTTCGATGTAGGAAGATTCCCTTGAACCTGGAGATTTGGGACCCATGGGATGGGTACCACACAGTATTACTTTAAAGGGTCTGCGTTTGCTCACCCAACCTCACCCAACCTCTAAGCCCCAAGAGTGTCCACCCTTATGTCTCATCCAGCTGTGGGTCTAGATATGGTCAATCCAGGTTGCATCACAGCCTCTGAACGAATTTTGTAAGAATTTCTCTCTCTTTCACTGTCTTTGTTTTACGGGTTTTTAAAAGTAATTTATTTTTATAATGGGGTTTAGCTGCTTTTCACGGCTGTGTTTTTGCAGCTTTACACCCACTTGACACACTTCCAGAGAGATATCAATACATAGGTTTTAAGATTCTTACTAGTCACATATATTCTTGTGCGGTGAATAGGGGGTGTTGAGTCCAGTTCACTGAGCAAGGAGTAGGTCTTGTCTATTACATATTGGGTGTATGGAACGGTATCTGAGCGAATTTGAAACCCTTCTTTTATGCATCACCCCACCTCACCTTTCCCGTTAAGCAGCCAAAGTGTGTTTTCTAAACGTGTGACTCTGTTCTGTTTTGTAATTCAGTTCAGGTGTAGCGGTTTTTACATTCCCTCTATAAGTGATAGCTTATGATAAGTGTCTTTTTCTGTGTCACTTATTTCACTTAAAATCGTCATACCTAAATCCACTCATCTTGCTTCTACTAGCCTTATGACATTGATTTCATGTCTGAGTGATATTCCTTTGTACATAAGGACCACAACTTCTTTATCCATTTTTCTCTTTCCTGGGATATTTAAGGTGTCATGAAGTGGAGGTTCTTGTCAACATAGCAGCCCTAAACATTGGGGTGCCTGTGTCTTGCTGATTTTTAGTTTTCCCAATTTATACGCCCATGAGTGGACGTGCCCTATGCTCCCTAAGCTGTGTTTTTTCGATGTTTCAGGACACACCGTACACTTCTCCAGAGTGGCTGTTGGCAATTTACATCCCGCCCATCAGCGTAGCAAGGCTGCCATTTCTCCATGGCCTGTCCTGCATTTCTGGTTTTGACACTTTTTGCAGCATGGCCCTTTTGACCGATGGGAAGCGAGACCTCTTTGTAGCGCTGATTTGCCTTTCCAGGTTGCTTGGTTGGCCAAAAAGGGCGTATGCGTTTTTTCCTGAATATATTCAGGAAAAAACGCATACGCCCTTTTTGGCCAAGGGCATCATTGTCGACGTTTTGCCGCTTTTCATGTGCTTTAAAGGCCATTCGAATCTACCTCCTGAAATCTCTTTCCTGCAATTCTGCCTTGCTTTCAAATCCTCTTCGTTGCCTTCCCTCAATATATCTGTGGATGAGAGTTATCATTTATAACTCTGCGGGTTTGTGAATTGAAGTGTCCCTGAGCTCCATTTTTCAACTCGCTATTTTGGGAGCTGGCCGCAAAAGCGCGGGATTGCCTCAGGCCCTATTCTGGTTCCTGGAGGCAGGCAGAGCCTGTGGTTAATTCTTCTTCCTGATGGGAAAATAGAGTGACCTGTGCCTGTCCCAACACCTAGATCTAGTCTCTCATTGGTTGCCCCTCTTCCCGTTCATCCTCAGGACAAATTGCAACCTGTAGGGAACAGGAGCTTAAAGGTGCTGATTCTCCAAGTAGGGAGATTGCTAGTAAAGTAGCTGGAAAGGCGAACCCGAGCACAAGGAGATGAGAAATTGGGTGCGTTTTAGAAACCTTTCAAAATCACACGGTGCACCATCTTCTGGGTTTCTCATGCATGTTTTCGATGTAGGAAGATTCCCTTGAACCTGGAGATTTGGGAACCATGGGATGGGTACCACACAGTATTACTTTAAAGGGTCTGCGTTTGCTCACCCAACCTCACCCAACCTCTAAGCCCCAAGAGTGTCCACCCTTATGTCTCATCCAGCTGTGGGTCTAGATATGGTCAATCCAGGTTGCATCACAGCCTCTGAACGAATTTTGTAAGAATTTCTCTCTCTTTCACTGTCTTTGTTTTACGGGTTTTTAAAAGTAATTTATTTTTATAATGGGGTTTAGCTGCTTTTCACGGCTGTGTTTTTGCAGCTTTACACCCACTTGACACACTTCCAGAGAGATATCAATACATAGGTTTTAAGATTCTTACTAGTCACATATATTCTTGTGCGGTGAATAGGGGGTGTTGAGTCCAGTTCACTGAGCAAGGAGTAGGTCTTGTCTATTACATATTGGGTGTATGGAACGGTATCTGAGCGAATTTGAAACCCTTCTTTTATGCATCACCCCACCTCACCTTTCCCGTTAAGCAGCCAAAGTGTGTTTTCTAAACGTGTGACTCTGTTCTGTTTTGTAATTCAGTTCAGGTGTAGCGTTTTTTACATTCCCTCTATAAGTGATAGCTTATGATAAGTGTCTTTTTCTGTGTCAATTATTTCACTTAAAATCGTCATACCTAAATCCACTCATCTTGCTTCTACTAGCCTTATGACATTGATTTCATGTCTGAGTGATATTCCTTTGTACATAAGGACCACAACTTCTTTATCCTTTTTTCTCTTTCCTGGGATATTTAAGGTGTCATGAAGTGGAGGTTCTTGTCAACATAGCAGCCCTAAACATTGGGGTGCCTGTGTCTTGCTGATTTTTAGTTTTCCCAATTTATACGCCCATGAGTGGACGTGCCCTATGCTCCCTAAGCTGTGTTTTTTCGATGTTTCAGGACACACCGTACACTTCTCCAGAGTGGCTGTTGGCAATTTACATCCCGCCCATCAGCGTAGCAAGGCTGCCATTTCTCCATGGCCTGTCCTGCATTTCTGGTTTTGACACTTTTTGCAGCATGGCCCTTTTGACCGATGGGAAGCGAGACCTCTTTGTAGCGCTGATTTGCCTTTCCAGGTTGCTTGGTTGGCCAAAAAGGGCGTATGCGTTTTTTCCTGAATATATTCAGGAAAAAACGCATACGCCCTTTTTGGCCAAGGGCATCATTGTCGACGTTTTGCCGCTTTTCATGTGCTTTAAAGGCCATTCGAATCTACCTCCTGAAATCTCTTTCCTGCAATTCTGCCTTGCTTTCAAATCCTCTTCGTTGCCTTCCCTCAATATATCTGTGGATGAGAGTTATCATTTATAACTCTGCGGGTTTGTGAATTGCAGTGTCCCTGAGCTCCATTTTTCAACTCGCTTTTTTGGGAGCTGGCCGCAAAAGCGCGGGATTGCCTCAGGCCCTATTCTGGTTCCTGGAGGCAGGCAGAGCCTGTGGTTAATTCTTCTTCCTGATGGGAAAATAGAGTGACCTGTGCCTGTCCCAACACCTAGATCTAGCCTCTCATTGGTTGCCCCTCTTCCCGTTCATCCTCAGGACAAATTGCAACCTGTAGGGAACAGGAGCTTAAAGGTGCTGATTCTCCAAGTAGGGAGATTGCTAGTAAAGTAGCTGGAAAGGCGAACCCGAGCACAAGGAGATGAGAAATTGGGTGCGTTTTAGAAACCTTTCAAAATCACACGGTGCACCATCTTCTGGGTTTCTCATGCATGTTTTCGATGTAGGAAGATGCCCTTGAACCTGGAGATTTGGGACCCATGGGATGGGTACCACACAGTATTACTTTAAAGGGTCTGCGTTTGCTCACCCAACCTCACCCAACCTCTAAGCCCCAAGAGTGTCCACCCTTATGTCTCATCCAGCTGTGGGTCTAGATATGGTCAATCCAGTTTGCATCACAGCCTCTGAACGAATTTTGTAAGAATTTCTCTCTCTTTCACTGTCTTTGTTTTACGGGTTTTTAAAAGTAATTTATTTTTATAATGGTGTTTAGCTGCTTTTCACGGCTGTGTTTTTGCAGCTTTACACCCACTTGACACACTTCCAGAGAGATATCAATACATAGGTTTTAAGATTCTTACTAGTCACATATATTCTTGTGCGGTGAATAGGGGGTGTTGAGTCCAGTTCACTGAGCAAGGAGTAGGTCTTGTCTATTACATATTGGGTGTATGGAACGGTATCTGAGCGAATTTGAAACCCTTGTTTTATGCATCACCCCACCTCACCTTTCCCGTTAAGCAGCCAAAGTGTGTTTTCTAAACGTGTGACTCTGTTCTGTTTTGTAATTCAGTTCAGGTGTAGCGGTTTTTACATTCCCTCTATAAGTGATAGCTTATGATAAGTGTCTTTTTCTGTGTCACTTATTTCACTTAGAATCGTCATACCTAAATCCACTCATCTTGCTTCTACTAGCCTTATGACATTGATTTCATGTCTGAGTGATATTCCTTTGTACATAAGGACCACAACTTCTTTATCCATTTTTCTCTTTCCTGGGATATTTAAGGTGTCATGAAGTGGAGGTTCTTGTCAACATAGCAGCCCTAAACATTGGGGTGCCTGTGTCTTGCTGATTTTTAGTTTTCCCAATTTATACGCCCATGAGTGGACGTGCCCTATGCTCCCTAAGCTGTGTTTTTTCGATGTTTCAGGACACACCGTACACTTCTCCAGAGTGGCTGTTGGCAATTTACATCCCGCCCATCAGCGTAGCAAGGCTGCCATTTCTCCATGGCCTGTCCTGCATTTCTGGTTTTGACACTTCTTGCAGCATGGCCCTTTTGACCGATGGGAAGCGAGACCTCTTTGTAGCGCTGATTTGCCTTTCCAGGTTGCTTGGTTGGCCAAAAAGGGCGTATGCGTTTTTTCCTGAATATATTCAGGAAAAAACGCATACGCCCTTTTTGGCCATGGGCATCATTGTCGATGTTTTGCCGCTTTTCATGTGCTTTAAAGGCGATTCGAATCTACCTCCTGAAATCTGTTTCCTGCAATTCTGCCTTGCTTTCAAATCCTCTTCGTTGCCTTCCCTCAATATATCTGTGGATGGGAGTTATCCCTTATAACTCTGCGGGTTTGTGAATTGCAGTGTCCCTGAGCTCCATTTTTCAACTCGCTTTTTTGGGAGCTGGCCGCAAAAGCGCGGGATTGCCTCAGGCCCTATTCTGGTTCCTGGCGGCAGGCTGAGCCTGTGGTTAATTCTTCTTCCTGATGGGAAAATAGAGTGACCTGGGCCTGTCCCAACACCTAGATCTAGTCTCTCATTGGTTGCCCCTCTTCCCGTTCATCCTCAGGACAAATTGCAACCTGTAGGGAACAGGAGCTTAAAGGTGCTGATTCTCCAAGTAGGGAGATTGCTAGTAAAGTAGCTGAAAAGGCGAACGCGAGCACAAGGAGACGAGAAATTGGGTGCGTTTTCGAAACCTTTCAAAATCACACGGTGTACCATCTTCTGGGTTTCTCATGCATGTTTTCGATGTAGGAAGATGCCCTTGAACCTGGAGATTTGGGACCCATGGGATGGGTACCACACAGTATTACTTTAAAGGATCTGCGTTTGCTCACCCAACCTCACCCAACCTCTAAGCCCCAAGAGTGTCCACCCTTATGTCTCATCCAGCTGTGGGTCTAGATATGGTCAATCCAGGTTGCATCACAGCCTCTGAACGAATTTTGTAAGAATTTCTCTCTCTTTCACTGTCTTTGTTTACGGGTTTTTAAAAGTAATTTATTTTTATAATGGGGTTTAGCTGCTTTTCACGGCTGTGTTTATGCGGCTTTACACCCACTTGACTCACTTCCAGACAGATATCAATATATAGGTTTTAAGATTCTTACTAGTCACATATATTCTTGTGCGGTGAATAGGGGGTGTTGAGTCCAGTTCACTGAGCAAGGAGTAGGTCTTGTCTATTACATATTGGGTGTATGGAACGGTATCTGAGCGAATTTGAAACCCTTGTTTTATGCATCACCCCACCTCACCTTTCCCGTTAAGCAGCCATAGTGTGTTTTCTAAACGTGTGACTCTGTTCTGTTTTGTAATTCAGTTCAAGTGTAGCGGTTTTTACATTCCCTCTATAAGTGATATCTTATGATAAGTGTCTTTTTCTGTGTGACTTATTTCACTTAGAATCGTCATACCTAAATCCACTCATCTTGCTTCTACTAGCCTTATGACATTGATTTCATGTCTGAGTGATATTCTTTTGTACATAAGGAACACAACTTCTTTATCCATTTTTCTCTTTCCTGGGATATTTAAGGTGTCATGAAGTGGAGGTTCTTGTCAACATAGCAGCCCTAAACATTGGGGTGCCTGTGTCTTGCTGATTTTTAGTTTTCCCAATTTATACGCCCATGAGTGGACGTGCCCTATGCTCCCTAAGCTGTGTTTTTTCGATGTTTCAGGACACACCGTACACTTCTCTAGAGTGGCTGTTGGCAATTTACATCCCGCCCATCAGCGTAGCAAGGCTGCCATTTCTCCATGGCCTGTCCTGCATTTCTGGTTTTGACACTTTTTGCAGCATGGCCCTTTTGACCGATGGGAAGCGAGACCTCTTTGTAGCGCTGATTTGCCTTTCCAGGTTGCTTGGTTGGCCAAAAATGGCGTATGCGTTTTTTCCTGAATATATTCAGGAAAAAACGCATACGCCCTTTTTGGCCAAGGGCATCATTGTCGACGTTTTGCCGCTTTTCATGTGCTTTAAAGGCGATTCGAATCTACCTCCTGAAATCTGCTTCCTGCAATTCTGCCTTGCTTTCAAATCCTCTTCGTTGCCTTCCCTCAATATATCTGTGGATGAGAGTTTTCATTTATAACTCTGCGGGTTTGTGAATTGCAGTGTCCCTGAGCTCCATTTTTCAACTCGCTTTTTTGGGAGCTGGCCACAAAAGCGCGAGATTGCCTCAGGCCCTATTCTGGTTCCTGGAGGCAGGCAGAGCCTGTGGTTAATTCTTCTTCCTGATGGGAAAATAGAGTGACCTGTGCCTGTCCCAACACCTAGATCTAGTCTCTCATTGGTTGCCCCTCTTCCCGTTCATCCTCAGGACAAATTGCAACCTGTAGGGAACAGGAGCTTAAAGGTGCTGATTCTCCAAGTAGGGAGATTTCTAGTAAAGTAGCTGGAAAGGCGAACCCGAGCACAAGGAGATGAGAAATTGGGTGCGTTTTAGAAACCTTTCAAAATCACACGGTGCACCATCTTCTGGGTTTCTCATGCATGTTTTCGATGTAGGAAGATGCCCTTGAACCTGGAGATTTGGGACCCATGGGATGGGTACCACACAGTATTACTTTAAAGGGTCTGCGTTTGCTCACCCAACCTCACCCAACCTCTAAGCCCCAAGAGTGTCCACCCTTATGTCTCATCCAGCTGTGGGTCTAGATATGGTCAATCCAGGTTGCATCACAGCCTCTGAACGAATTTTGTAAGAATTTCTCTCTCTTTCACTGTCTTTGTTTTACGGGTTTTTAAAAGTAATTTATTTTTATAATGGGGTTTAGCTGCTTTTCACGGCTGTGTTTTTGCAGCTTTACACCCACTTGACACACTTCCAGAGAGATATCAATACATAGGTTTTAAGATTCTTACTAGTCACATATATTCTTGTGTGGTGAATAGGGGGTGTTGAGTCCAGTTCACTGAGCAAGGAGTAGGTCTTGTCTATTACATATTGGGTGTATGGAACGGTATCTGAGCGAATTTGAAACCCTTCTTTTATGCATCACCCCACCTCACCTTTCCCGTTAAGCAGCCATAGTGTGTTTTCTAAACGTGTGACTCTGTTCTGTTTTGTAATTCAGTTCAGGTGTAGCGGTTTTTACATTCCCTCTATAAGTGATAGCTTATGATAAGTGTCTTTTTCTGTGTCACTTATTTCACTTAGAATCGTCATACCTAAATCCACTCATCTTGCTTCTACTAGCCTTATGACATTGATTTCATGTCTGAGTGATATTCCTTTGTACATAAGGACCACAACTTCTTTATCCATTTTTCTCTTTCCTGGGATATTTAAGGTGTCATGAAGTGGAGGTTCTTGTCAACATAGCAGCCCTAAACATTGGGGTGCCTGTGTCTTGCTGATTTTTAGTTTTCCCAATTTATACGCCCATGAGTGGACGTGCCCTATGCTCCCTAAGCTGTGTTTTTTCGATGTTTCAGGACACACCGTACACTTCTCCAGAGTGGCTGTTGGCAATTTACATCCCGCCCATCAGCGTAGCAAGGCTGCCATTTCTCCATGGCCTGTCCTGCATTTCTGGTTTTGACACTTTTTGCAGCATGGCCCTTTTGACCGATGGGAAGCGAGACCTCTTTGTAGCGCTGATTTGCCTTTCCAGGTTGCTTGGTTGGCCAAAAAGGGCGTATGCGTTTTTTCCTGATTATATTCAGGAAAAAACGCATACGCCCTTTTTGGCCAAGGGCATCATTGTCGACGTTTTGCCGCTTTTCATGTGCTTTAAAGGCCATTCGAATCTACCTCCTGAAATCTCTTTCCTGCAATTCTGCCTTGCTTTCAAATCCTCTTCGTTGCCTTCCCTCAATATATCTGTGGATGAGAGTTATCATTTATAACTCTGCGGGTTTGTGAATTGCAGTGTCCCTGAGCTCCATTTTTCAACTCGCTTTTTTGGGAGCTGGCCACAAAAGCGCGAGATTGCCTCAGGCCCTATTCTGGTTCCTGGAGGCAGGCAGAGCCTGTGGTTAATTCTTCTTCCTGATGGGAAAATAGAGTGACCTGTGCCTGTCCCAACACCTAGATCTAGTCTCTCATTGGTTGCCCCTCTTCCCGTTCATCCTCAGGACAAATTGCAACCTGTAGGGAACAGGAGCTTAAAGGTGCTGATTCTCCAATTAGGGAGATTGCTAGTAAAGTAGCTGGAAAGGCGAACCCGAGCACAAGGAGATGAGAAATTCGGTGCGTTTTAGAAACCTTTCAAAATCACACGGTGCACCATCTTCTGGGTTTCTCATGCATGTTTTCGATGTAGGAAGATGCCCGTGAACCTGGAGATTTGGGACCCATGGGATGGGTACCACACAGTATTACTTTAAAGGGTCTGCGTTTGCTCACCCAACCTCACCCAACCTCTA
Organism: Eschrichtius robustus; assembly: GCF_028021215.1. Classification (NCBI taxonomy): domain Eukaryota; kingdom Metazoa; phylum Chordata; class Mammalia; order Artiodactyla; family Eschrichtiidae; genus Eschrichtius; species Eschrichtius robustus. The sequence continues at coordinate 505,412 of NW_027175163.1, forward strand.
AGCCCCAAGAGTGTCCACCCTTATGTCTCATCCAGCTGTGGGTCTAGATATGGTCAATCCAGGTTGCATCACAGCCTCTGAACGAATTTTGTAAGAATTTCTCTCTCTTTCACTGTCTTTGTTTTACGGGTTTTTAAAAGTAATTTATTTTTATAATGGGGTTTAGCTGCTTTTCACGGCTGTGTTTTTGCAGCTTTACACCCACTTGACACACTTCCAGAGAGATATCAATACATAGGTTTTAAGATTCTTACTAGTCACATATATTCTTTTGCGGTGAATAGGGGGTGTTGAGTCCAGTTCACTGAGCAAGGAGTAGGTCTTGTCTATTACATATTGGGTGTATGGAACGGTATCTGAGCGAATTTGAAACCCTTGTTTTATGCATCACCCCACCTCACCTTTCCCGTTAAGCAGCCATAGTGTGTTTTCTAAACGTGTGACTCTGTTCTGTTTTGTAATTCAGTTCAAGTGTAGCGGTTTTTACATTCCCTCTATAAGTGATATCTTATGATAAGTGTCTTTTTCTGTGTGACTTATTTCACTTAGAATCGTCATACCTAAATCCACTCATCTTGCTTCTACTAGCCTTATGACATTGATTTCATGTCTGAGTGATATTCCTTTGTACATAAGGACCACAACTTCTTTATCCATTTTTCTCTTTCCTGGGATATTTAAGGTGTCATGAAGTGGAGGTTCTTCTCAACATAGCAGCCCTAAACATTGGGGTGCCTGTGTCTTGCTGATTTTTAGTTTTCCCAATTTATACGCCCATGAGTGGACGTGCCCTATGCTCCCTAAGCTGTGTTTTTTCGATGTTTCAGGACACACCGTACACTTCTCTAGAGTGGCTGTTGGCAATTTACATCCCGCCCATCAGCGTAGCAAGGCTGCCATTTCTCCATGGCCTGTCCTGCATTTCTGGTTTTGACACTTTTTGCAGCATGGCCCTTTTGACCGATGGGAAGCGAGACCTCTTTGTAGCGCTGATTTGCCTTTCCAGGTTGCTTGGTTGGCCAAAAAGGGCGTATGCGTTTTTTCCTGAATATATTCAGGAAAAAACGCATACGCCCTTTTTGGCCAAGGGCATCATTGTCGACGTTTTGCCGCTTTTCATGTGCTTTAAAGGCGATTCGAATCTACCTCCTGAAATCTGCTTCCTGCAATTCTGCCTTGCTTTCAAATCCTCTTCGTTGCCTTCCCTCAATATATCTGTGGATGAGAGTTATCATTTATAACTCTGCGGGTTTGTGAATTGCAGTGTCCCTGAGCTCCATTTTTCAACTCGCTTTTTTGGGAGCTGGCCACAAAAGCGCGAGATTGCCTCAGGCCTTATTCTGATTCCTGGCGGCAGGCTGAGCCTGTGGTTAATTCTTCTTCCTGATGGGAAAATAGAGTGACCTGTGCCTGTCCCAACACCTAGATCTAGTCTCTCATTGGTTGCCCCTCTTCCCGTTCATCCTCAGGACAAATTGCAACCTGTAGGGAACAGGAGCTTAAAGGTGCTGATTCTCCAAGTAGGGAGATTGCTAGTAAAGTAGCTGGAAAGGCGAACCCGAGCACAAGGAGATGAGAAATTGGGTGCGTTTTAGAAACCTTTCAAAATCACACGGTGCACCATCTTCTGGGTTTCTCATGCATGTTTTCGATGTAGGAAGATGCCCTTGAACCTGGAGATTTGGGACCCATGGGATGGGTACCACACAGTATTACTTTAAAGGGTCTGCGTTTGCTCACCCAACCTCACCCAACCTCTAAGCCCCAAGAGTGTCCACCCTTATGTCTCATCCAGCTGTGGGTCTAGATATGGTCAATCCAGGTTGCATCACAGCCTCTGAACGAATTTTGTAAGAATTTCTCTCTCTTTCACTGTCTTTGTTTTACGGGTTTTTAAAAGTAATTTATTTTTATAATGGGGTTTAGCTGCTTTTCACGGCTGTGTTTTTGCAGCTTTACACCCACTTGACACACTTCCAGAGAGATATCAATACATAGGTTTTAAGATTCTTACTAGTCACATATATTCTTGTGCGGTGAATAGGGGGTGTTGAGTCCAGTTCACTGAGCAAGGAGTAGGTCTTGTCTATTACATATTGGGTGTATGGAACGGTATCTGAGCGAATTTGAAACCCTTGTTTTATGCATCACCCCACCTCACCTTTCCCGTTAAGCAGCCATAGTGTGTTTTCTAAACGTGTGACTCTGTTCTGTTTTGTAATTCAGTTCAGGTATAGCGGTTTTTACATTCCCTCTATAAGTGATAGCTTATGATAAGTGTCTTTTTCTGTGTGACTTATTTCACTTATAATCGTCATACCTAAATCCACTCATCTTGCTTCTACTAGCCTTATGACATTGATTTCATGTCTGAGTGATATTCCTTTGTACATAAGGACCACAACTTCTTTATCCATTTTTCTCTTTCCTGGGATATTTAAGGTGTCATGAAGTGGAGGTTCTTGTCAACATAGCAGCCCTAAACATTGGGGTGCCTGTGTCTTGCTGATTTTTAGTTTTCCCAATTTATACGCCCATGAGTGGACGTGCCCTATGCTCCCTAAGCTGTGTTTTTTCGATGTTTCAGGACACACCGTACACTTCTCCAGAGTGGCTGTTGGCAATTTACATCCCGCCCATCAGCGTAGCAAGGCTGCCATTTCTCCATGGCCTGTCCTGCATTTCTGGTTTTGACACTTTTTGCAGCATGGCCCTTTTGACCGATGGGAAGCGAGACCTCTTTGTAGCGCTGATTTGCCTTTCCAGGTTGCTTGGTTGGCCAAAAAGGGCGTATGCGTTTTTTCCTGAATATATTCAGGAAAAAACGCATACGCCCTTTTTGGCCAAGGGCATCATTGTCGACGTTTTGCCGCTTTTCATGTGCTTTAAAGGCGATTCGAATCTACCTCCTGAAATCTGTTTCCTGCAATTCTGCCTTGCTTTCAAATCCTCTTCGTTGCCTTCCCTCAATATATCTGTGGATGAGAGTTCTCCCTTATAACTCTGCGGGTTTGTGAATTGCAGTGTCCCTGAGCTCCATTTTTCAACTCGCTTTTTTGGGAGCTGGCCGCAAAAGCGCGGGATTGCCTCAGGCCCTATTCTGGTTCCTGGCGGCAGGCTGAGCCTGTGGTTAATTCTTCTTCCTGATGGGAAAATAGAGTGACCTGGGCCTGTCCCAACACCTAGATCTAGTCTCTCATTGGTTGCCCCTCTTCCCGTTCATCCTCAGGACAAATTGCAACCTGTAGGGAACAGGAGCTTAAAGGTGCTGATTCTCCAAGTAGGGAGATTGCTAGTAAAGTAGCTGGAAAGGCGAACCCTAGCACAAGGAGATGAGAAATGGGGTGCATTTTAGAAACCTTTCAAAATCACACGGTGTACCATCTTCTGGGTTTCTCATGCATGTTTTCGATGTAGGAAGATGCCCTTGAACCTGGAGATTTGGGACCCATGGGATGGGTACCACGCAGTATTACTTTAAAGGGTCTGAGTTTGCTCTCCCAACCTCACCCAACCTCTCAGCCCCAAGAGTGTCCACCCTTATGTCTCATCCAGGTGTGGGTCTAGATATGGTCAATCCAGGTTGCATCACAGCCCCTGAACGAGTTTTGTAAGAATTTCTCTCTCTTTCACTGTCTTTGTTTTACGGGTTTTTAAAAGTAATTTATTTTTATAATGGGGTTTAGCTGCTTTTCACGGCTGTGTTTATGCGGCTTTACACCCACTTGGCTCACTTCCAGAGAGATATCAATACATAGGTTTTACGATTCTTACTAGTCAGATATATTCTTGTGCGGTGAATAGGGGGTGTTGAGTCCAGTTCACTGAGCAAGGAGTAGGTCTTGTCTATTACATATTGGGTGTATGGAACGGTATCTGAGCGAATTTGAAACCCTTGTTTTATGCATCACCCCACCTCACCTTTCCCGTTAAGCAGCCATAGTGTGTTTTCTAAACGTGTGACTCTGTTCTGTTTTGTAATTCAGTTCAAGTGTAGCGGTTTTTACATTCCCTCTATAAGTGATAGCTTATGATAAGTGTCTTTTTCTGTGTGACTTATTTCACTTAGAATCGTCATACCTAAATCCACTCATCTTGCTTCTACTAGCCTTATGACATTGATTTCATGTCTGAGGGATATTCCTTTGTACATAAGGACCACAACTTCTTTATCCATTTATCTCTTTCCTGGGATATTTAAGGTGTCATGAAGTGGAGGTTCTTGTCAACATAGCAGCCCTAAACATTGGGGTGCCTGTGTCTTGCTGATTTTTAGTTTTCCCAATTTATACGCCCATGAGTGGATGTGCCCTATGCTCCCTAAGCTGTGTTTTTTCGATGTTTCAGGACACACCGTACACTTCTCCAGAGTGGCTTTTGGCAATTTACATCCCGCCCATTAGCGTAGCAAGGCTGCCATTTCTCCATGGCCTGTACTGCATTTCTGGTTTTGTCACTTTTTGCAGCATGGCCCTTTTGACCGATGGGAAGCGAGACTTCTTTGTTGCGCTGATTTGCCTTTCCAGGTTGCTTGGTTGGCCAAAAACGGCGTATGCGTTTTTTCCTGAATATATTCAGGAAATAACGCTTACGCCCTTTTTGGCCAAGGGCATCACTGTCGACGTTTTGCCACTTTTCATGTGCTTTAAAGGCGATTCGAATCTACCTCCTGAAACCTGTTTCCTGCAATTCTGCCTTGCTTTCTAATCCTCTTCGTTGCCTTCCCTCAATATATCTGTGGATGAGAGTTATCATTTATAACTCTGCAGGTTTGTGAATTGCAGTGCCCCTGAGCTCCATTTTTCAACTCGCTTTTTTGGGAGCTGGCCGCAAAAGCACGGGATTGCCTCAGGCCCTATTCTGGTTCCCGGCGGCAGGCTGAGCCTGTGTTTAATTCTTCTTCATGATGGGAAATTAGAGTGACCTGTGCCTGTCCCAACACCTAGATCTAGTCTCTCATTGGTTGCCCCTCTTCCCGTTCATCCTCAGGACAAATTGCAACCTGTAGGGAACAGGAGCTTAAAGGTGCTGATTCTCCAAGTAGGGAGATTGATAGTAAAGTAGCTGGAAAGGCGAACGTGAGCACAAGGAGATGAGAAATTGGGTGCGTTTTAGAAACCTTTCAAAATCACACGGTGTACCATCTTCTGGGTTTCTCATGCATGTTTTCGATGTAGGAAGATGCCCTTGAACTTGGAGATTTGGGACCCATGGGATGGGTACCACACAGTATTACTTTAAAGGGTCTGCGTTTGCTCACCCAACCTCACCCAACCTCTAAGCCCCAAGAGTGTCCACCCTTATGTCTCATCCAGCTGTGGGTCTAGATATGGTCAATCCAGGTTGCATCACAGCCTCTGAACGAATTTTGTAAGAATTTCTCTCTCTTTCACTGTCTTTGTTTTACGGGTTTTTAAAAGTAATTTATTTTTATAATGGGGTTTAGCTGCTTTTCACGGCTGTGTTTATGCGGCTTTACACCCACCTGACACACTTCCAGAGAGATATCAATACATAGGTTTTAAGATTCTTACTAGTCACATATATTCTTGTGCGGTGAATAGGGGGTGTTGAGTCCAGTTCACTGAGCAAGGAGTAGGTCTTGTCTATTACATATTGGGTGTATGGAACGGTATCTGAGCGAATTTGAAGCCCTTGTTTTATGCATCACCCCACCTCACCTTTCCCGTTAAGCAGCCATAGTGTGTTTTCTAAACGTGTGACTCTGTTCTGTTTTGTAATTCAGTTCAAGTGTAGCGGTTTTTACATTCCCTCTATAAGTGATATCTTATGATAAGTGTCTTTTTCTGTGTGACTTATTTCACTTAGAATCGTCATACCTAAATCCACTCATCTTGCTTCTACTAGCCTTATGACATTGATTTCATGTCTGAGTGATATTCCTTTGTACATAAGGACCACAACTTCTTTATCCATTTTTCTCTTTCCTGGGATATTTAAGGTGTCATGAAGTGGAGGTTCTTGTCAACATAGCAGCCCTAAACATTGGGGTGCCTGTGTCTTGCTGATTTTTAGTTTTCCCAATTTATACGCCCATGAGTGGACGTGCCCTATGCTCCCTAAGCTGTGTTTTTTCGATGTTTCAGGACACACCGTACACTTCTCTAGAGTGGCTGTTGGCAATTTACATCCCGCCCATCAGCGTAGCAAGGCTGCCATTTCTCCATGGCCTGTCCTGCATTTCTGGTTTTGACACTTTTTGCAGCATGACCCTTTTGACCGATGGGAAGCGAGACCTCTTTGTAGCGCTGATTTGCCTTTCCAGGTTGCTTGGTTGGCCAAAAAGGGCGTATGCGTTTTTTCCTGAATATATTCAGGAAAAAACGCATACGCCCTTTTTGGCCAAGGGCGTCATTGTCGACGTTTTGCCGCTTTTCATGTGCTTTAAAGGCGATTCGAATCTACCTCCTGAAATCTGCTTCCTGCAATTCTGCCTTGCTTTCAAATCCTCTTCGTTGCCTTCCCTCAATATATCTGTGGATGAGAGTTATCATTTATAACTCTGCGGGTTTGTGAATTGCAGTGTCCCTGAGCTCCATTTTTCAACTCGCTTTTTTGGGAGCTGGCCACAAAAGCGCGAGATTGCCTCAGGCCTTATTCTGGTTCCTGGCGGCAGGCTGAGCCTGTGGTTAATTCTTCTTCCTGATGGGAAAATAGAGTGACCTGTGCCTCTACCAACACCTAGATCTAGTCTCTCATTGGTTGCCCCTCTTCCCGTTCATCCTCAGGACAAATTGCAACCTGTAGGGAACAGGAGCTTAAAGGTGCTGATTCTCCAAGTAGGGAGATTGCTAGTAAAGTAGCTGGAAAGGCGAACCCGAGCACAAGGAGATGAGAAATTGGGTGCGTTTTAGAAACCTTTCAAAATCACACGGTGCACCATCTTCTGGGTTTCTCATGCATGTTTTCGATGTAGGAAGATGCCCTTGAACCTGGAGATTTGGGACCCATGGGATGGGTACCACACAGTATTACTTTAAAGGGTCTGCGTTTGCTCACCCAACCTCACCCAACCTCTAAGCCCCAAGAGTGTCCACCCTTATGTCTCATCCAGCTGTTGGTCTAGATATGGTCAATCCAGGTTGCATCACAGCCTCTGAACGAATTTTGTAAGAATTTCTCTCTCTTTCACTGTCTTTGTTTTACGGGTTTTTAAAAGTAATTTATTTTTATAATGGGGTTTAGCTGCTTTTCACGGCTGTGTTTTTGCAGCTTTACACCCACTTGACACACTTCCAGAGAGATATCAATACATAGGTTTTAAGATTCTTACTAGTCACATATATTCTTGTGCGGTGAATAGGGGGTGTTGAGTCCAGTTCACTGAGCAAGGAGTAGGTCTTGTCTATTACATATTGGGTGTATGGAACGGTATCTGAGCGAATTTGAAACCCTTCTTTTATGCATCACCCCACCTCACCTTTCCCGTTAAGCAGCCATAGTGTGTTTTCTAAACGTGTGACTCTGTTCTGTTTTGTAATTCAGTTCAGGTGTAGCGGTTTTTACATTCCCTCTATAAGTGATAGCTTATGATAAGTGTCTTTTTCTGTGTCAGTTATTTCACTTAGAATCGTCATACCTAAATCCACTCATCTTGCTTCTACTAGCCTTATGATATTGATTTCATGTCTGAGTGATATTCCTTTGTACATAAGGACCACAACTTCTTTATCCATTTTTCTCTTTCCTGGGATATTTAAGGTGTCATGAAGTGGAGGTTCTTGTCAACAGAGCAGCCCCAAACTTTGGGGTGCCTGTGTCTTGCTGATTTTTAGTTTTCCCAATTTATACGCCCATGAGTGGACGTGCCCTATGCTCCCTAAGCTGTGTTTTTTCGATGTTTCAGGACACACCGTACACTTCTCCAGAGTGGCTTTTGGCAATGTACATCCCGCCCATCAGCGTAGCAAGGCTGCCATTTCTCCATGGCCTGTACTGCATTTCTGGTTTTGACACTTTTTGCAGCATGGCCCTTTTGACCGATGGGAAGCGAGACTTCTTTGTAGCGCTGATTTGCCTTTCCAGGTTGCTTGGTTGGCCAAAAAGGGCGTATGCGTTATTTCCTGAATATATTCAGGAAAAAACGCATACGCCCTTTTTGGCCAAGGGCATCATTGTCGACGTTTTGCCGCTTTTCATGTGCTTTAAAGGCGATTCGAATCTTCCTCCTGAAATCTGTTTCCTGCAATTCTGCCTTGCTTTCAAATCCTCTTCGTTGCCTTCCCTCAATATATCTGTGGATGAGAGTTATCACTTATAACTCTGCGGGTTTGTGAATTGCAGTGTCCCTGAGCTCCATTTTTCAACTCGCTTTTTTGGGAGCTGGCCGCAAAAGCGCGGGATTGCCTCAGGCCCTATTCTGGTTCCTGGCGGCAGGCTGAGCCTGTGGTTAAATCTTCTTCCTGATGGGAAAATAGAGTGACCTGGGCCTGTCCCAACACCTAGATCTAGTCTCTCATTGGTTGCCCCTCTTCCCGTTCATCCTCAGGACAAATTGCAACCTGTAGGGAACAGGAGCTTAAAGGTGCTGATTCTCCAAGTAGGGAGATTGCTAGTAAAGTAGCTGGAAAGGCGAACCCGAGCAGAAGGAGATGAGAAATTGGGTGCGTTTTAGAAACCTTTCAAAATCACACGGTGTACCATCTTCTGGGTTTCTCATGCATGTTTTCGATGTAGGAAGATGCCCTTGAACCTGGAGATTTGGGACCCATGGGATGGGTACCACACAGTATTACTTTAAAGGGTCTGCGTTTGCTCACCCAACCTCACCCAAACTCTAAGCCCCAAGAGTGTCCACCCTTATGTCTCATCCAGCTGTGGGTCTAGATATGGTCAATCCAGGTTGCATCACAGCCTCTGAACGAATTTTGTAAGAATTTCTCTCTCTTTCACTGTCTTTGTTTTACGGGTTTTTAAAAGTAATTTATTTTTATAATGGGGTTTAGCTGCTTTTCACGGCTGTGTTTATGCGGCTTTACACCCACTTGACTCACTTCCAGACAGATATCAATACATAGGTTTTAAGATTCTTACTAGTCACATATATTCTTGTGCGGTGAATAGGGGGTGTTGTGTCCAGTTCACTGAGCAAGGGGTAGGTCTTGTCTATTACATATTGGGTGTATGGAACGGTATCTGAGCGAATTTGAAACCCTTGTTTTATGCATCACCCCACCTCACCTTTCCCGTTAAGCAGCCATAGTGTGTTTTCTAAACGTGTGACTCTGTTCTGTTTTGTAATTCAGTTCAGGTGTAGCGGTTTTTACATTCCCTCTATAAGTGATAGCTTATGATAAGTGTCTTTTTCTGTGTCAGTTATTTCACTTAGAATCGTCATACCTAAATCCACTCATCTTGCTTCTACTAGCCTTATGATATTGATTTCATGTCTGAGTGATATTCCTTTGTACCTAATGACCACAACTTCTTTATCCATTTTTCTCTTTCCTGGGATATTTAAGGTGTCATGAAGTGGAGGTTCTTGTCAACATAGCAGCCCTAAACATTGGGGTGCCTGTGTCTTGCTGATTTTTAGTTTTCCCAATTTATACGCCCATGAGTGGACGTGCCCTATGCTCCCTAAGCTGTGTTTTTTCGATGTTTCAGGACACACCGTACATTTCTCCAGAGTGGCTTTTGGCAATGTACATCCCGCCCATCAGCGTAGCAAGGCTGCCATTTCTCCATGGCCTGTACTGCATTTCTGGTTTTGACACTTTTTGCAGCATGGCCCTTTTGACCGATGGGAAGCGAGACTTCTTTGTAGCGCTGATTTGCCTTTCCAGGTTGCTTGGTTGGCCAAAAAGGGCGTATGCGTTATTTCCTGAATATATTCAGGAAAAAACGCATACGCCCTTTTTGGCCAAGGGCATCATTGTCGACGTTTTGCCGCTTTTCATGTGCTTTAAAGGCGATTCGAATCTACCTCCTGAAATCTGTTTCCTGCAATTCTGCCTTGCTTTCAAATCCTCTTCGTTGCCTTCCCTCAATATATCTGTGGATGAGAGTTATCACTTCTAACTCTGCGGGTTTGTGAATTGCAGTGTCCCTGAGCTCCATTTTTCAACTCGCTTTTTTGGGAGCTGGCCGCAAAAGCGCGGGATTGCCTCAGGCCCTATTCTGGTTCCTGGCGGCAGGCTGAGCCTGTGGTTAATTCTTCTTCCTGATGGGAAAATAGAGTGACCTGGGCCTGTCCCAACACCTAGATCTAGTCTCTCATTGGTTGCCCCTCTTCCCGTTCATCCTCAGGACAAATTGCAACCTGTAGGGAACAGGAGCTTAAAGGTGCTGATTCTCCAAGTAGGGAGATTGCTAGTAAAGTAGCTGGAAAGGCGAACCCGAGCACAAGGAGATGAGAAATTGGGTGCGTTTTAGAAACCTTTCAAAATCACACGGTGTACCATCTTCTGGGTTTCTCATGCATGTTTTCGATGTAGGAAGATGCCCTTGAACCTGGAGATTTGGGACCCATGGGATGGGTACCACACAGTATTACTTTAAAGGGTCTGGGTTTGCTCACCCAACCTCACCCAAACTCTAAGCCCCAAGAGTGTCCACCCTTATGTCTCATCCAGCTGTGGGTCTAGATATGGTCAATCCAGGTTGCATCACAGCCTCTGAACGAATTTTGTAAGAATTTCTCTCTCTTTCACTGTCTTTGTTTTACGGGTTTTTAAAAGTAATTTATTTTTATAATGGGGTTTAGCTGCTTTTCACGGCTGTGTTTATGCGGCTTTACACCCACTTGACTCACTTCCAGACAGATATCAATACATAGGTTTTAAGATTCTTACTAGTCACTTATATTCTTGTGCGGTGAATAGGGGGTGTTGAGTCCAGTTCACTGAGCAAGGGGTAGGTCTTGTCTATTACATATTGGGTGTATGGAACGGTATCTGAGCGAATTTGAAACCCTTGTTTTATGCATCAACCCACCTCACCTTTCCCGTTAAGCAGCCATAGTGTGTTTTCTAAACGTGTGACTCTGTTCTGTTTTGTAATTCAGTTCAGGTGTAGCGGTTTTTACATTCCCTCTATAAGTGATAGCTTATGATAAGTGTCTTTTTCTGTGTCAGTTATTTCACTTAGAATCGTCATACCTAAATCCACTCATCTTGCTTCTACTAGCCTTATGATATTGATTTCATGTCTGAGTGATATTCCTTTGTACCTAATGACCACAACTTCTTTATCCATTTTTCTCTTTCCTGGGATATTTAAGGTGTCATGAAGTGGAGGTTCTTGTCAACATAGCAGCCCTAAACATTGGGGTGCCTGTGTCTTGCTGATTTTTAGTTTTCCCAATTTATACGCCCATGAGTGGACGTGCCCTATGCTCCCTAAGCTGTGTTTTTTCGATGTTTCAGGACACACCGTACACTTCTCCAGAGTGGCTTTTGGCAATGTACATCCCGCCCATCAGCGTAGCAAGGCTGCCATTTCTCCATGGCCTGTACTGCATTTCTGGTTTTGACACTTTTTGCAGCATGGCCCTTTTGACCGATGGGAAGCGAGACTTCTTTGTAGCGCTGATTTGCCTTTCCAGGTTGCTTGGTTGGCCAAAAAGGGCGTATGCGTTATTTCCTGAATATATTCAGGAAAAAACGCATACGCCCTTTTTGGCCAAGGGCATCATTATCGACGTTTTGCCGCTTTTCATGTGCTTTAAAGGCGATTCGAATCTACCTCCTGAAATCTCTTTCCTGCAATTCTGCCTTGCTTTCAAATCCTCTTCGTTGCCTTCCCTCAATATATCTGTGGATGAGAGTTATCACTTATAACTCTGCGGGTTTGTGAATTGCAGTGTCCCTGAGCTCCATTTTTCAACTCGCTTTTTTGGGAGCTGGCCGCAAAAGCGCGGGATTGCCTCAGGCCCTATTTTGGTTCCTGGCGGCAGGCTGAGCCTGTGGTTAAATCTTCTTCCTGATGGGAAAATAGAGTGACCTGGGCCTGTCCCAACACCTAGATCTAGTCTCTCATTGGTTGCCCCTCTTCCCGTTCATCCTCAGGACAAATTGCAACCTGTAGGGAACAGGAGCTTAAAGGTGCTGATTCTCCAAGTAGGGAGATTGCTAGTAAAGTAGCTGGAAAGGCGAACCCGAGCACAAGGAGATGAGAAATTGGGTGCGTTTTAGAAACCTTTCAAAATCACACGGTGTACCATATTCTGGGTTTCTCATGCATGTTTTCGATGTAGGAAGATGCCCTTGAACCTGGAGATTCGGGACCCATGGGATGGGTACCACACAGTATTACTTTAAAGGGTCTGCGTTTGCTCACCCAACCTCACCCAAACTCTAAGCCCCAAGAGTGTCCACCCTTATGTCTCATCCAGCTGTGGGTCTAGATATGGTCAATCCAGGTTGCATCACAGCCTCTGAACGAATTTTGTAAGAATTTCTCTCTCTTTCACTGTCTTTGTTTTACGGGTTTTTAAAAGTAATTTATTTTTATAATGGGGTTTAGCTGCTTTTCACGGCTGTGTTTATGCGGCTTTACACCCACTTGACTCACTTCCAGACAGATATCAATACATAGGTTTTAAGATTCTTACTAGTCACATATATTCTTGTGCGGTGAATAGGGGGTGTTGTGTCCAGTTCACTGAGCAAGGGGTAGGTCTTGTCTATTACATATTGGGTGTATGGAACGGTATCTGAGCGAATTTGAAACCCTTGTTTTATGCATCACCCCACCTCACCTTTCCCGTTAAGCAGCCATAGTGTGTTTTCTAAACGTGTGACTCTGTTCTGTTTTGTAATTCAGTTCAGGTGTAGCGGTTTTTACATTCCCTCTATAAGTGATAGCTTATGATAAGTGTCTTTTTCTGTGTCAGTTATTTCACTTAGAATCGTCATACCTAAATCCACTCATCTTGCTTCTACTAGCCTTATGATATTGATTTCATGTCTGAGTGATATTCCTTTGTACCTAATGACCACAACTTCTTTATCCATTTTTCTCTTTCCTGGGATATTTAAGGTGTCATGAAGTGGAGGTTCTTGTCAACATAGCAGCCCTAAACATTGGGGTGCCTGTGTCTTGCTGATTTTTAGTTTTCCCAATTTATACGCCCATGAGTGGACGTGCCCTATGCTCCCTAAGCTGTGTTTTTTCGATGTTTCAGGACACACCGTACACTTCTCCAGAGTGGCTTTTGGCAATGTACATCCCGCCCATCAGCGTAGCAAGGCTGCCATTTCTCCATGGCCTGTACTGCATTTCTGGTTTTGACACTTTTTGCAGCATGGCCCTTTTGACCGATGGGAAGCGAGACTTCTTTGTAGCGCTGATTTGCCTTTCCAGGTTGCTTGGTTGGCCAAAAAGGGCGTATGCGTTATTTCCTGAATATATTCAGGAAAAAACGCATACGCCCTTTTTGGCCAAGGGCATCATTGTCGACGTTTTGCCGCTTTTCATGTGCTTTAAAGGCGATTCGAATCTACCTCCTGAAATCTGTTTCCTGCAATTCTGCCTTGCTTTCAAATCCTCTTCGTTGCCTTCCCTCAATATATCTGTGGATGAGAGTTATCACTTATAACTCTGCGGGTTTGTGAATTGCAGTGACCCTGAGCTCCATTTTTCAACTCGCTTTTTTGGGAGCTGGCCGCAAAAGCGCGGGATTGCCTCAGGCCCTATTCTGGTTCCTGGCGGCAGGCTGAGCCTGTGGTTAATTCTTCTTCCTGATGGGAAAATAGAGTGACCTGGGCCTGTCCCAACACCTAGATCTAGTCTCTCATTGGTTGCCCCTCTTCCCGTTCATCCTCAGGACAAATTGCAACCTGTAGGGAACAGGAGCTTAAAGGTGCTGATTCTCCAAGTAGGGAGATTGCTAGTAAAGTAGCTGGAAAGGCGAACCCGAGCACAAGGAGATGAGAAATTGGGTGCGTTTTAGAAACCTTTCAAAATCACACGGTGTACCATCTTCTGGGTTTCTCATGCATGTTTTCGATGTAGGAAGATGCCCTTGAACCTGGAGATTTGGGACCCATGGGATGGGTACCACACAGTATTACTTTAAAGGGTCTGCGTTTGCTCACCCAACCTCACCCAAACTCTAAGCCCCAAGAGTGTCCACCCTTATGTCTCATCCAGCTGTGGGTCTAGATATGGTCAATCCAGGTTGCATCACAGCCTCTGAACGAATTTTGTAAGAATTTCTCTCTCTTTCACTGTCTTTGTTTTACGGGTTTTTAAAAGTAATTTATTTTTATAATGGGGTTTAGCTGCTTTTCACGGCTGTGTTTTTGCGGATTTACACCCACTTGACACACTTCCAGAGAGATATCAATACATAGGTTTTAAGATTCTTACTAGTCACATATATTCTTGTGCGGTGAATAGGGGGTGTTGAGTCCAGTTCACTGAGCAAGGAGTAGGTCTTGTCTATTACATATTGGGTGTATGGAACGGTATCTGAGCGAATTTGAAACCCTTGTTTTATGCATCACCCCACCTCACCTTTCCCGTTAAGCAGCCATAGTGTGTTTTCTAAACGTGTGACTCTGTTCTGTTTTGTAATTCAGTTCAGGTGTAGCGGTTTTTACATTCCCTCTATAAGTGATAGCTTTTGATAAGTGTCTTTTTCTGTGTCAGTTATTTCACTTAGAATCGTCATACCTAAATCCACTCATCTTGCTTCTACTAGCCTTATGATATTGATTTCATGTCTGAGTGATATTCCTTTGTACATAAGGACCACAACTTCTTTATCCATTTTTCTCTTTCCTGTGATATTTAAGGTGTCATGAAGTGGAGGTTCTTGTCAACATAGCAGCCCTAAACATTGGGGTGCCTGTGTCTTGCTGATTTTTAGTTTTCCCAATTTATACGCCCATGAGTGGACGTGCCCTATGCTCCCTAAGCTGTGTTTTTTCGATGTTTCAGGACACACCGTACACTTCTCCAGAGTGGCTTTTGGCAATGTACATCCCGCCCATCAGCGTAGCAAGGCTGCCATTTCTCCATGGCCTGTACTGCATTTCTGGTTTTGACACTTTTTGCAGCATGGCCCTTTTGACCGATGGGAAGCGAGACTTCTTTGTAGCGCTGATTTGCCTTTCCAGGTTGCTTGGTTGGCCAAAAAGGGCGTATGCGTTATTTCCTGAATATATTCAGGAAAAAACGCATACGCCCTTTTTGGCCAAGGGCATCATTGTCGACGTTTTGCCGCTTTTCATGTGCTTTAAAGGCGATTCGAATCTACCTCCTGAAATCTGTTTCCTGCAATTCTGCCTTGCTTTCAAATCCTCTTCGTTGCCTTCCCTCAATATATCTGTGGATGAGAGTTATCACTTATAACTCTGCGGGTTTGTGAATTGCAGTGTCCCTGAGCTCCATTTTTCAACTCGCTTTTTTGGGAGCTGGCCGCAAAAGCGCGGGATTGCCTCAGGCCCTATTCTGGTTCCTGGCGGCAGGCTGAGCCTGTGGTTAATTCTTCTTCCTGATGGGAAAATAGAGTGACCTGGGCCTGTCCCAACACCTAGATCTAGTCTCTCATTGGTTGCCCCTCTTCCCGTTCATCCTCAGGACAAATTGCAACCTGTAGGGAACAGGAGCTTAAAGGTGCTGATTCTCCAAGTAGGGAGATTGCTAGTAAAGTAGCTGGAAAGGCGAACCCGAGCACAAGGAGATGAGAAATTGGGTGCGTTTTAGAAACCTTTCAAAATCACACGGTGTACCATCTTCTGGGTTTCTCATGCATGTTTTCGATGTAGGAAGATGCCCTTGAACCTGGAGATTTGGGACCCATGGGATGGGTACCACACAGTATTACTTTAAAGGGTCTGCGTTTGCTCACCCAACCTCACCCAAACTCTAAGCCCCAAGAGTGTCCACCCTTATGTCTCATCCAGCTGTGGGTCTAGATATGGTCAATCCAGGTTGCATCACAGCCTCTGAACGAATTTTGTAAGAATTTCTCTCTCTTTCACTGTCTTTGTTTTACGGGTTTTTAAAAGTAATTTATTTTTATAAGGGGGTTTAGCTGCTTTTCACGGCTGTGTTTATGCGGCTTTACACCCACTTGACTCACTTCCAGACAGATATCAATACATAGGTTTTAAGATTCTTACTAGTCACATATATTCTTGTGCGGTGAATAGGGGGTGTTGAGTCCAGTTCACTGAGCAAGGGGTAGGTCTTGTCTATTACATATTGGGTGTATGGAACGGTATCTGAGGGAATTTGAAACCCTTGTTTTATGCATCACCCCACCTCACCTTTCCCGTTAAGCAGCCATAGTGTGTTTTCTAAACGTGTGACTCTGTTCTGTTTTGTAATTCAGTTCAGGTGTAGCGGTTTTTACATTCCCTCTATAAGTGATAGCTTATGATAAGTGTCTTTTTCTGTGTCACTTATTTCACTTAGAATCGTCATACCTAAATCCACTCATCTTGCTTCTACTAGCCTTATGACATTGATTTCATGTCTGAGTGATATTCCTTTGTACATAAGGACCACAACTTCTTTATCCATTTTTCTCTTTCCTGGGATATTTAAGGTGTCATGAAGTGGAGGTTCTTGTCAACATAGCAGCCCTAAACATTGGGGTGCCTGTGTCTTGCTGATTTTTAGTTTTCCCAATTTATACGCCCATGAGTGGACTTGCCCTATGCTCCCTAAGCTGTGTTTTTTCGATGTTTCAGGACACACCGTACACTTCTCCAGAGTGGCTTTTGGCAATTTACATCCCGCCCATCAGCGTAGCAAGGCTGCCATTTCTCCATGGCCTGTACTGCATTTCTGGTTTTGACACTTTTTGCAGCATGGCCCTTTTGACCGATGGGAAGCGAGACCTCTTTGTAGCGCTGATTTGCCTTTCCAGGTTGCTTGGTTGGCCAAAAAGGGCGTATGCGTTTTTTCCTGAATATATTCAGGAAAAAACGCATACGCCCTTTTTGGCAAAGGGCATAATTGTCGACGTTTTGCCGCTTTTCATGTGCTTTAAAGGCGATTCGAATCTACCTCCTGAAATCTCTTTCCTGCAATTCTGCCTTGCTTTCAAATCCTCTTCGTTGCCTTCCCTCAATATATCTGTGGATGAGAGTTATCATTTATAACTCTGCGGGTTTGTGAATTGCAGTGTCCCTGAGCTCCATTTTCAAACTCGCTTTTTTGCGAGCTGGCCACAAAAGCGCGAGATTGCCTCAGGCCCTATTCTGGTTCCTGGAGGCAGGCTGAGCCTGTGGTTAATTCTTCTTCCTGATGGGAAAATAGAGTGACCTGTGCCTGTCCCAACACCTAGATCTAGTCTCTCATTGGTTGCCCCTCTTCCCGTTCATCTTCAGGACAAATTGCAACCTGTAGGGAACAGGAGCTTAAAGGTGCTGATTCTCCAAGTAGGGAGATTGCTAGTAAAGTAGCTCGAAAGGCGAACCCGAGCACAAGGAGATGAGAAATGAGGTGCGTTTTAGAAACCTTTCAAAATCACACAGTGTACCATCTTCTGGGTTTCTCATGCATGTTTTCGATGTAGGAAGATGCCCTTGAACCTGGAGATTTAGGAACCATGGGATGGGTAGTACACAGTATTACTTTAAAGGGTCTGTGTTTGCTCACCCAACCTCACCCAACCTCTAAGCCCCAAGAGTGTCCACCCTTATGTCTCATCCAGCTGTGGGTCTAGATATGGTCAATCCAGGTTGCATCACAGCCTCTGAACGAATTTTGTAAGAATTTCTCTCTCTTTCACTGTCTTTGTTTTACGGGTTTTTAAAAGTAATTTATTTTATAATGGGGTTTAGCTGCTTTTCACAGCTGTGTTTATGCGGCTTTACACCCACTTGACTCACTTCCAGACAGATATCAATACATAGGTTTTAAGATTCTTACTAGTCACATATATTCTTGTGCGGTGAATAGGGGGTGTTGAGTCCAGTTCACTGAGCAAGGAGTAGGTCTTGTCTATTACATATTGGGTGTATGGAACGGTATCTGAGCGAATTTGAAGCCCTTGTTTTATGCATCACCCCACCTCACCTTTCCCGTTAAGCAGCCATAGTGTGTTTTCTAAACGTGTGACTCTGTTCTGTTTTGTAATTCAGTTCAGGTGTAGCGGTTTTTACATTCCCTCTATAAGTGATAGCTTATGATAAGTGTCTTTTTCTGTGTCACTTATTTCACTTAGAATCGTCATACCTAAATCCACTCATCTTGCTTCTACTAGCCTTATGACATTGATTTCATGTCTGAGTGATATTCCTTTGTACATAAGGACCACAACTTCTTTATCCATTTTTCTCTTTCCTGGGATATTTAAGGTGTCATGAAGTGGAGGTTCTTGTCAACATAGCAGCCCTAAACATTGGGGTGCCTGTGTCTTGCTGATTTTTAGTTTTCCCAATTTATACGCCCATGAGTGGACGTGCCCTATGCTCCCTAAGCTGTGTTTTTTCGATGTTTCAGGACACACCGTACACTTCTCCAGAGTGGCTTTTGGCAATGTACATCCCGCCCATCAGCGTAGCAAGGCTGCCATTTCTCCATGGCCTGTACTGCATTTCTGGTTTTGACACTTTTTGCAGCATGGCCCTTTTGACCGATGGGAAGCGAGACTTCTTTGTAGCGCTGATTTGCCTTTCCAGGTTGCTTGGTTGGCCAAAAAGGGCGTATGCGTTATTTCCTGAATATATTCAGGAAAAAACGCATACGCCCTTTTTGGCCAAGGGCATCATTGTCGACGTTTTGCCGCTTTTCATGTGCTTTAAAGGCGATTCGAATCTACCTCCTGAAATCTGCTTCCTGCAATTCTGCCTTGCTTTCAAATCCTCTTCGTTGCCTTCCCTCAATATATCTGTGGATGAGAGTTATCATTTATAACTCTGCGGGTTTGTGAATTGCAGTGTCCCTGAGCTCCATTTTTCAACTCGCTTTTTTGGGAGCTGGCCGCAAAAGCGCGGGATTGCCTCAGGCCCTATTCTGGTTCCTGGCGGCAGGCTGAGCCTGTGGTTAATTCTTCTTCCTGATGGGAAAATAGAGTGACCTGTGCCTGTCCCAACACCTAGATCTAGTCTCTCATTGGTTGCCCCTCTTCCCGTTCAACCTCAGGACAAATTGCAACCTGTAGGGAACAGGAGCTTAAAGGTGCTGATTCTCCAAGTAGGGAGATTGCTAGTAAAGTAGCTGGAAAGGCGAACCCTAGCACAAGGAAATGAGAAATGGGGTGCGTTTTAGAAACCTTTCAAAATCACACGGTGTACCATCTTCTGGGTTTCTCATGCATGTTTTCGATGTAGGAAGATGCCCTTGAACCTGGAGATTTGGCACCCATGGGATGGGTACCACGCAGTATTACTTTAAAGGGTCTGAGTTTGCTCAACCAACCTCACCCAACCTCTAAGCCCCAAGAGTGTCCACCCTTATGTCTCATCCAGGTGTGGGTCTAGATATGGTCCATCCAGGTTGCATCACAGCCCCTGAACGAATTTTGTAGGAATTTCTCTCTCTTTCACTGTCTTTGTTTTACGGGTTTTTAAAAGTAATTTATTTTTATAATGGGGTTTAGCTGCTTTTCACGGCTGTGTTTATGCGGCTTTACACCCACTTGGCTCACTTCCAGAGAGATATCAATACATAGGTTTTACGATTCTTACTAGTCAGAAATATTCTTGTGCGGTGAATAGGGGGTGTTGAGTCCACTTCACTGAGCAAGGAGTAGGTCTTGTCTATTACATATTGTGTGTATGGAACGGTATCTGAGCGTATTTGAAACCCTTGTTTTATGCATCACCCCACCTCACCTTTCCCGTTAAGCAGCTATAGTGTGTTTTCTAAACGTGTGACTCTGTTCTCTTTTGTAATTCAGTTCAAGTGTAGCGGTTTTTACATTCCCTCTATAAGTGATAGCTTATAATTAGTGTCTTTTTCTGTGTGACTTATTTCACTTAGAATCGTCATACCTAAATCCACTCATCTTGCTTCTACAAGCCTTATGACATTGATTTCATGTCTGAGTGATATTCCATTGTACATAAGGACCACAACTTCTTTATCCATTTTTCTCTTTCCTGGGATATTTAAGGTGTCATGAAGTGGAGGTTCTTGTCAACAGAGCAGCCCTAAACTTTGGGGTGCCTGTGTCTTGCTGATTTTTAGTTTTCCCAATTTCTACGCCCATGAGTGAACGTGCCCTACGCTCCCTAAGCTGTGTTTTTTCGATGTTTCAGGACACACCGTACACTTCTCCAGTGTGGCTGTTGGCAATTTACATCCCGCCCATCAGCGTAGCAAGGCTGCCATTTCTCCATGGCCTGTCCTGCATTTCTGGTTTTGACACTTTTTGCAGCATGGCCCTTTTGACCGATGGGAAGCGAGACTTCTTTGTAGCGCTGATTTGCCTTTCCAGGTTGCTTGGTTGGCCAAAAAGGGCGTATGCGTTTTTTCCTGAATATATTCAGGAAAAAACGCATACGCCCTTTTTGGCCAAGGGCATCATTGTCGACGTTTTGCTGCTTTTCATGTGCTTTAAAGGCGATTCGGATCTACCTCCGGAAATCTGTTTCCTGCAATTCTGCCTTGCTTTGAATTCCTCTTCGTTGCCTTCCCTCAATATATCTGTGGATGACAGTTATCATTTATAACTCTGCGGGTTTGTGAATTGCAGTGTCCCTGAGCTCCATTTTTCAACTCGCTTTTTTGGGAGCTGGCCGCAAAAGCGCGGGATTGCCTCAGGCCCTATTCTGGTTCCTGGCGGCAGGCGGAGCCTGTGGTTAATTCTTCTTCCTGATGGGAAAATAGAGAGACCTGTGCCTGTCCCAACACCTAGATCTAGTTTCTCATTGGTTGTCCCTCTTCCCGTTCATCCTCAGGACAAATTGCAACCTGTAGGGAACAGGAGCTTAAAAGTGCTGATTCTCCAAGTAGGGAGATTGCTAGTAAAGTAGCTGGAAAGGCGAACCCGAGCACAAGGAGATGAGAAATGGGGTGCGTTTTAGAAACCTTTCAAAATCACACGGTGTACCATCTTCTGGGTTTCTCATGCATGTTTTCGATGTAGGAAGATGCCCTTGAACCTGGAGATTTGGGACCCATGGGATGGGTACCACGCAGTATTACTTCAAAGGGTCTGCGTTTGCTCACCCAACCTCTCAGCCCCAAGAGTGTCCACCCCTATGTCTCATCCAGCTGTGGGTCTAGATATGGTCAATCCAGGTTGCATCACAGCCCCTGAACGAATTTTGTAAGAATTTCTCTCTCTTTCACTGTCTTTGTTTTACGGGTTTTTAAAAGTAATTTATTTTTATAATGGGGTTTAGCTGATTTTCACGGCTGTGTTTATTCGGATTTACACCCACTTGACTCACTTCCAGACAGATATCAATACATAGGTTTTAAGATTGTTACTAGTCACATATATTCTTGTGCGGTGAATAGGGGGTGTTGAGTCCAGTTCACTGAGCAAAGAGTAGGTCTTGTCTATTACATATTGGGTGTATGGAACGGTATCTGAGCGAATTTGAACCCCTTGTTTTATGCATCACCCCACCTCACCTTTCCCGTTAAGCAGCCATAGTGTGTTTTCTAAACGTGTGATTCTGTTCTGTTCTGTAATTCAGTTCAAGTGTAGCGGTTTTTACATTCCCTCTATAAGTGATATCTTATGATAAGTGTCTTTTTCTGTGTGACTTATTTCCCTTAGAATCGTCGTACCTATGTCCACTCATCTTGCTTCTACTAGCCTTATGATATTAATTTCATGTCTGAGTGATATTCCTTTGTACATAAGGACCACAACTTCTTTATCCATTTTTCTCTTTCCTGGGATATTTAAGGTGTCATGAAGTGGAGGTTCTTGTCAACAGAGCAGCCCTAAACTTTGGGGTGCCTGTGTCTTGCTGATTTTTAGTTTTCCCAATTTATACGCCCATGAGTGGACGTGCCCTATGCTCCCTAAGCTGTGTTTTTTCGATGTTTCAGGACACACTGTACACTTCTCCAGAGTGGCTGTTGGCAATTTACATCCCGCTCATCAGCGTAGCAAGGCTGCCATTTCTCCATGGCCTGTCCTGCATTTCTGGTTTTGACACTTTTTGCAGCATGGCCCTTTTGACCGATGGGAAGCGAGACTTCTTTGTAGCGCTGATTTGCCTTTCCAGGTTGCTTGGTTGGCCAAAAAGGGCGTATGCGTTTTTTCCTGAATATATTCAGGAAAAAACGCATACGCCCTTTTTGGCCAAGGGCATCATTGTCGACCTTTTGCCGCTTTTCATGTGCTTTAAAGGCGATTCGAATCTACCTCCTGAAATCTGTTTTCTGCAATTCTGCCTTGCTTTCAAATCCTCTTCGTTGCCTTCCCTCAATATATCTGTGGATGAGAGTTATCATTTATAACTCTGCGGGTTTGTGAATTGCAGTGTCCCTGAGCTCCATTTTTCAACTCGCTTTTTTGGGAGCTGGCCGCAAAAGCGCGGGATTGCCTCAGGCCCTATTGTGCTTCTGGGCGGCAGGCTGAGCCTGTGATTAATTCTTCTTCCTGATGGGAAATTAGAGTGACCTGTGCCTGTCCCAACACCTAGATCTAGTCTCTCATTGGTTGCCCCTCTTCCCGTTCATCCTCAGGACAAATTGCAACCTGTACAGAACAGGAGGTTAAAGGTGCTGATTCTCCAAGTAGGGAGATTGCTAGTAAAGTAGCTGGAATGGCGAACCCGAGCACAAGGAGATGAGAAATGAGGTGCGTTTTAGAAACCTTTCAAAATCACACGGTGTACCATCTTCTGAGTTTCTCATGCATGTTTTTGATGTAGAAAGATGCCCTTGAACCTGGAGACTTGGGACCCATGGGATGGGTACCACGCAGTATTACTTTAAAGGGTCTGCGTTTGCTCACCCAACCTAACCCAACCTTTCAGCCCCAAGAGTGTCCACCCTTATGTCTCATCCACCTGTGCGTGTAGATATGGTCAATCCAGGTTGCATCACAGCCTCTGAACGAATTTTGTAAGAATTTCTCTCTCTTTCACTGTCTTTGTTTTACGGGTTTTTAAAAGTAATTTATTTTTATAATGGGGTTTAGTTGCTTTTCACGGCTGTGTTTATGCGGCTTTACACCCACTTGACTCACTTCCAGACATATATCAATACATAGGTTTTAAGATTCTTTCTAGTCACCTATATTCTTGTGCGGTGAATAGGGGGTGTTGAGTCCAGTTCACTGAGCAAGGAGTAGGTCTTGTCTATTACATATTGGGTGTATGGAACGGTATCTGAGCGAATTTGAAACCCTTGTTTTATGCATCACCCCACCTCACCTTTCCCGTTAAGCAGCCATAGTGTGTTTTCTAAACGTGTGACTCTGTTCTGTTTTGTAATTCAGTTCAAGTGTAGCGGTTTTTACATTCCCTCTATAAGTGATAGCTTATGATAAGTGTCTTTTTCTGTGTGACTTATTTCACTTAGAATCGTCATACCTAAATCCACTCATCTTGCTTCTACTAGCCTTATGACATTGATTTCATGTCTGAGTGATATTGCATTGTACATAAGGACCACAACTTCTTTATCCATTTTTCTCTTTCCTGGGATATTTAAGGTGTCATGAAGTGGAGGTTCTTGTCAACAGAGCAGCCCTAAACTTTGGGGTGCCTGTGTCTTGCTGATTTTTAGTTTTCCCAATTTATACGCCCATGAGTGGACGTGCCCTATGCTCCCTAAGCTGTGTTTTTTCGATGTTTCAGGACACACTGTACACTTCTCCAGAGTGGCTGTTGGCAATTTACATCCCGCTCATCAGCGTAGCAAGGCTGCCATTTCTCCATGGCTTGTCCTGCATTTCTGGTTTTGACACTTTTTGCAGCATGGCCCTTTTCACCGATGGGAAGCGAGACCTCTTTGTAGCGCTGATTTGCCTTTCCAGGTTGCTTGGTTGGCCAAAAAGGGCGTATGCGTTTTTTCCTGAATATATTCAGGAAAAAACGCATACGCCCATTTTGGCCAAGGGCATCATTGTCGACGTTTTGCCGCTTTTCATGTGCTTTAAAGGCGATTCGAATCTACCTCCTGAAATCTCTTTCCTGCAATTCTGCCTTGCTTTCAAATCCTCTTCGTTGCCTTCCCTCAATATATCTGTGGATGAGAGTTATCATTTATAACTCTGCGGGTTTGTGAATTGCAGTGTCCCTGAGCTCCATTTTTCAACTCGCTTTTTTGGGAGCTGGCCACAAAAGCGCGAGATTGCCTCAGGCCCTATTGTGGTTCCTGGAGGCAGGCTGAGCCTGTGGTTAATTCTTCTTCCTGATGGGAAAATAGAGTGACCTGTGCCTGTCCCAACACCTAGATCTAGTCTCTCATTGGTTGCCCCTCTTCCCGTTCATCTTCAGGACAAATTGCAACCTGTAGGGAACAGGAGCTTAAAGGTGCTGATTCTCCAAGTAGGGAGATTGCTAGTAAAGTAGCTGGAAAGGCGAACCCTAGCACAAGGAGATGAGAAATGGGGTGCGTTTTAGAAACCTTTCAAAATCACACGGTGTACCATCTTCTGGGTTTCTCATGCATGTTTTCGATGTAGGAAGATGCCCTTGAACCTGGAGATTTGGGACCCATGGGATGGGTACCACGCAGTATTACTTTAAAGGGTCTGAGTTTGCTCACCCAACCTCACCCAACCTCTCAGCCCCAAGAGTGTCCACCCTTATGTCTCATCCAGGTGTGGGTCTAGATATGGTCAATCCAGGTTGCATCACAGCCCCTGAACGAATTTTGTAAGAATTTCTCTCTCTTTCACTGTCTTTGTTTTACGGGTTTTTAAAAGTAATTTATTTTTATAATGGGGTTTAGCTGCTTTTCACGGCTGTGTTTATGCGGCTTTACACCCACTTGGCTCACTTCCAGAGAGATATCAATACATAGGTTTTACGATTCTTACTAGTCAGATATATTCTTGTGTGGTGAATAGGGGGTGTTGAGTCCAGTTCACTGAGCAAGGAGTAGGTCTTGTCTATTACATATTGGGTGTATGGAACGGTATCTGAGCGTATTTGAAACCCTTGTTTTATGCATCACCCCACCTCACCTTTCCCGTTAAGCAGCTATAGTGTGTTTTCTAAACGTGTGACTCTGTTCTCTTTTGTAATTCAGTTCAAGTGTAGCGGTTTTTACATTCCCTCTATAAGTGATAGCTTATAATTAGTGTCTTTTTCTGTGTGACTTATTTCACTTAGAATCGTCATACCTAAATCCACTCATCTTGCTTCTACAAGCCTTATGACATTGATTTCATGTCTGAGTGATATTCCATTGTACATAAGGACCACAACTTCTTTATCCATTTTTCTCTTTCCTGGGATATTTAAGGTGTCATGAAGTGGAGGTTCTTGTCAACAGAGCAGCCCTAAACTTTGGGGTGCCTGTGTCTTGCTGATTTTTAGTTTTCCCAATTTCTACGCCCATGAGTGAACGTGCCCTACGCTCCCTAAGCTGTGTTTTTTCGATGTTTCAGGACACACCGTACACTTCTCCAGAGTGGCTGTTGGCAATTTACATCCCGCCCATCAGCGTAGCAAGGCTGCCATTTCTCCATGGCCTGTCCTGCATTTCTGGTTTTGACACTTTTTGCAGCATGGCCCTTTTGACCGATGGGAAGCGAGACTTCTTTGTAGCGCTGATTTGCCTTTCCAGGTTGCTTGGTTGGCCAAAAAGGGCGTATGCGTTTTTTCCTGAATATATTCAGGAAAAAACGCATACGCCCTTTTTGGCCAAGGGCATCATTGTCGACGTTTTGCTGCTTTTCATGTGCTTTAAAGGCGATTCGGATCTACCTCCGGAAATCTGTTTCCTGCAATTCTGCCTTGCTTTGAATTCCTCTTCGTTGCCTTCCCTCAATATATCTGTGGATGACAGTTATCATTTATAACTCTGCGGGTTTGTGAATTGCAGTGTCCCTGAGCTCCATTTTTCAACTCGCTTTTTTGGGAGCTGGCCGCAAAAGCGCGGGATTGCCTCAGGCCCTATTCTGGTTCCTGGCGGCAGGCGGAGCCTGTGGTTAATTCTTCTTCCTGATGGGAAAATAGAGAGACCTGTGCCTGTCCCAACACCTAGATCTAGTCTCTCATTGGTTTCCCCTCTTCCCGTTCATCCTCAGGACAAATTGCAACCTGTAGGGAACAGGAGCTTAAAAGTGCTGATTCTCCAAGTAGGGAGATTGCTAGTAAAGTAGCTGGAAAGGCGAACCCGAGCACAAGGAGATGAGAAATGGGGTGCGTTTTAGAAACCTTTCAAAATCACACGGTGTACCATCTTCTGGGTTTCTCATGCATGTTTTCGATGTAGGAAGATGCCCTTGAACCTGGAGATTTGGGACCCATGGGATGGGTACCACGCAGTATTACTTCAAAGGGTCTGCGTTTGCTCACCCAACCTCTCAGCCCCAAGAGTGTCCACCCTTATGTCTCATCCAGCTGTGGGTCTAGATATGGTCAATCCAGGTTGCATCACAGCCCCTGAACGAATTTTGTAAGAATTTCTCTCTCTTTCACTGTCTTTGTTTTACGGGTTTTTAAAAGTAATTTATTTTTATAATGGGGTTTAGCTGCTTTTCACGGCTGTGTTTATTCGGATTTACACCCACTTGACTCACTTCCAGACAGATATCAATACATAGGTTTTAAGATTGTTACTAGTCACATATATTCTTGTGCGGTGAATAGGGGGTGTTGAGTCCAGTTCACTGAGCAAAGAGTAGGTCTTGTCTATTACATATTGGGTGTATGGAACGGTATCTGAGCGAATTTGAACCCCTTGTTTTATGCATCACCCCACCTCACCTTTCCCGTTAAGCAGCCATAGTGTGTTTTCTAAACGTGTGATTCTGTTCTGTTCTGTAATTCAGTTCAAGTGTAGCGGTTTTTACATTCCCTCTATAAGTGATAGCTTATGATAAGTGTCTTTTTCTGTGTGACTTATTTCCCTTAGAATCGTCGTACCTATGTCCACTCATCTTGCTTCTACTAGCCTTATGATATTAATTTCATGTCTGAGTGATATTCCTTTGTACATAAGGACCACAACTTCTTTATCCATTTTTCTCTTTCCTGGGATATTTAAGGTGTCATGAAGTGGAGGTTCTTGTCAACAGAGCAGCCCTAAACTTTGGGGTGCCTGTGTCTTGCTGATTTTTAGTTTTCCCAATTTATACGCCCATGAGTGGACGTGCCCTATGCTCCCTAAGCTGTGTTTTTTCGATGTTTCAAGACACACTGTACACTTCTCCAGAGTGGCTGTTGGCAATTTACATCCCGCTCATCAGCGTAGCAAGGCTGCCATTTCTCCATGGCCTGTCCTGCATTTCTGGTTTTGACACTTTTTGCAGCATGGCCCTTTTGACCGATGGGAAGCGAGACTTCTTTGTAGCGCTGATTTGCCTTTCCAGGTTGCTTGGTTGGCCAAAAAGGGCGTATGCGTTTTTTCCTGAATATATTCAGGAAAAAACGCATACGCCCTTTTTGGCCAAGGGCATCATTGTCGACCTTTTGCCGCTTTTCATGTGCTTTAAAGGCGATTCGAATCTACCTCCTGAAATCTGTTTTCTGCAATTCTGCCTTGCTTTCAAATCCTCTTCGTTGCCTTCCCTCAATATATCTGTGGATGAGAGTTATCATTTATAACTCTGCGGGTTTGTGAATTGCAGTGTCCCTGAGCTCCATTTTTCAACTCGCTTTTTTGGGAGCTGGCCGCAAAAGCGCGGGATTGCCTCAGGCCCTATTGTGCTTCTGGGCGGCAGGCTGAGCCTGTGATTAATTCTTCTTCCTGATGGGAAATTAGAGTGACCTGTGCCTGTCCCAACACCTAGATCTAGTCTCTCATTGGTTGCCCCTCTTCCCGTTCATCCTCAGGACAAATTGCAACCTGTACAGAACAGGAGGTTAAAGGTGCTGATTCTCCAAGTAGGGAGATTGCTAGTAAAGTAGCTGGAATGGCGAACCCGAGCACAAGGAGATGAGAAATGAGGTGCGTTTTAGAAACCTTTCAAAATCACACGGTGTACCATCTTCTGAGTTTCTCATGCATGTTTTTGATGTAGGAAGATGCCCTTGAACCTGGAGACTTGGGACCCATGGGATGGGTACCACGCAGTATTACTTTAAAGGGTCTGCGTTTGCTCACCCAACCTAACCCAACCTTTCAGCCCCAAGAGTGTCCACCCTTATGTCTCATCCACCTGTGCGTGTAGATATGGTCAATCCAGGTTGCATCACAGCCTCTGAACGAATTTTGTAAGAATTTCTCTCTCTTTCACTGTCTTTGTTTTACGGGTTTTTAAAAGTAATTTATTTTTATAATGGGGTTTAGTTGCTTTTCACGGCTGTGTTTATGCGGCTTTACACCCACTTGACTCACTTCCAGACATATATCAATACATAGGTTTTAAGATTCTTACTAGTCACCTATATTCTTGTGCGGTGAATAGGGGGTGTTGAGTCCAGTTCACTGAGCAAGGAGTAGGTCTTGTCTATTACATATTGGGTGTATGGAACGGTATCTGAGCGAATTTGAAACCCTTGTTTTATGCATCACCCCACCTCACCTTTCCCGTTAAGCAGCCATAGTGTGTTTTCTAAACGTGTGACTCTGTTCTGTTTTGTAATTCAGTTCAAGTGTAGCGGTTTTTACATTCCCTCTATAAGTGATAGCTTATGATAAGTGTCTTTTTCTGTGTGACTTATTTCACTTAGGATCGTCGTACCTAAGTCCACTCATCTTGCTTCTACTAGCCTTATGACATTGATTTCATGTCTGAGTGATATTGCATTGTACATAAGGACCACAACTTCTTTATCCATTTTTCTCTTTCCTGGGATATTTAAGGTGTCATGAAGTGGAGGTTCTTGTCAACAGAGCAGCCCTAAACTTTGGGGTGCCTGTGTCTTGCTGATTTTTAGTTTTCCCAATTTATACGCCCATGAGTGGACGTGCCCTATGCTCCCTAAGCTGTGTTTTTTCGATGTTTCAGGACACACTGTACACTTCTCCAGAGTGGCTGTTGGCAATTTA
The DNA here is from genome assembly GCF_028021215.1 of Eschrichtius robustus. Taxonomy (NCBI): domain Eukaryota; kingdom Metazoa; phylum Chordata; class Mammalia; order Artiodactyla; family Eschrichtiidae; genus Eschrichtius; species Eschrichtius robustus. The sequence goes on from NW_027175163.1 coordinate 534,419, forward strand.
CATCCCGCTCATCAGCGTAGCAAGGCTGCCATTTCTCCATGGCCTGTCCTGCATTTCTGGTTTTGACACTTTTTGCAGCATGGCCCTTTTCACCGATGGGAAGCGAGACCTCTTTGTAGCGCTGATTTGCCTTTCCAGGTTGCTTGGTTGGCCAAAAAGGGCGTATGCGTTTTTTCCTGAATATATTCAGGAAAAAACGCATACGCCCTTTTTGGCCAAGGGCATAATTGTCGACGTTTTGCCGCTTTTCATGTGCTTTAAAGGCGATTCGAATCTACCTCCTGAAATCTCTTTCCTGCAATTCTGCCTTGCTTTCAAATCCTCTTCGTTGCCTTCCCTCAATATATCTGTGGATGAGAGTTATCATTTATAACTCTGCGGGTTTGTGAATTGCAGTGTCCCTGAGCTCCATTTTTCAACTCGCTTTTTTGGGAGCTGGCCACAAAAGCGCGAGATTGCCTCAGGCCCTATTGTGGTTCCTGGAGGCAGGCTGAGCCTGTGGTTAATTCTTCTTCCTGATGGGAAAATAGAGTGACCTGTGCCTGTCCCAACACCTAGATCTAGTCTCTCATTGGTTGCCCCTCTTCCCGTTCATCTTCAGGACAAATTGCAACCTGTAGGGAACAGGAGCTTAAAGGTGCTGATTCTCCAAGTAGGGAGATTGCTAGTAAAGTAGCTGGAAAGGCGAACCCTAGCACAAGGAGATGAGAAATGGGGTGCGTTTTAGAAACCTTTCAAAATCACACGGTGTACCATCTTCTGGGTTTCTCATGCATGTTTTCGATGTAGGAAGATGCCCTTGAACCTGGAGATTTGGGACCCATGGGATGGGTACCACGCAGTATTACTTTAAAGGGTCTGAGTTTGCTCACCCAACCTCACCCAACCTCTCAGCCCCAAGAGTGTCCACCCTTATGTCTCATCCAGGTGTGGGTCTAGATATGGTCAATCCAGGTTGCATCACAGCCCCTGAACGAATTTTGTAAGAATTTCTCTCTCTTTCACTGTCTTTGTTTTACGGGTTTTTAAAAGTAATTTATTTTTATAATGGGGTTTAGCTGCTTTTCACGGCTGTGTTTATGCGGCTTTACACCCACTTGGCTCACTTCCAGAGAGATATCAATACATAGGTTTTACGATTCTTACTAGTCAGATATATTCTTGTGTGGTGAATAGGGGGTGTTGAGTCCAGTTCACTGAGCAAGGAGTAGGTCTTGTCTATTACATATTGGGTGTATGGAAAAGTATCTGAGCGAATTTGAAACCCTTGTTTTATGAATCACCCCACCTCACCTTTCCCGTTAAGCAGCCATAGTGTGTTTTCTAAACGTGTGACTCTGTTATGTTTTTTAATTCAGTTCAATTGTAGCGGTTTTTACATTCTCTCTATAAGTGATAGCTTATGATAAGTGTCTTTTTCTGTGTGATTATTTCACTTAGAATCGTCATACCTAAATCCACTCATCTTGCTTCTACTAGCCTTATGACATTGATTTCATGTCTGAGTGATATTCCTTTGTACATAAGGACCACAACTTATTTATCCATTTTTCTCTTTCCTGGGATATTTAAGGTGTCATGAAGTGGAGGTTCTTGTCAACATAGCAGCCCTAAACATTGGGGTGCCTGTGTCTTGCTGATTTTTAGTTTTCCCAATTTATACGCCCATGAGTGGACGTGCCCTATGCTCCCTAAGCTGTGTTTTTTCGATGTTTCAGGACACACCGTATACTTCTCCAGAGTGGCTGTTGGCAATTTACATCCCGCCCATCAGCGTAGCAAGGCTGCCATTTCTCCATGGCCTGTCCTGCATTTCTGGTTTTGACACTTTTTGCAGCATGGCCCTTTTGACCGATGGGAAGCGAGACCTCTTTGTAGCGCTGATTTGCCTTTCCCGGTTGCTTGGTTGGCCAAAAAGGGCGTATGCTTTTTTTCCTGAATATATTCAGGAAAAAACGCATACGCCTTTTTTGGCCAAGGGCATCATTGTCGACGTTTTGCCGCTTTTCATGTGCTTTAAAGGCGATTCGAATCTACCTCCTGAAATCTGCTTCCTGCAATTCTGCCTTGCTTTCAAATCCTCTTCGTTGCCTTCCCTCAATATATCTGTGGATGAGAGTTATCATTTATAACTCTGCGGGTTTGTGAATTGCAGTGTCCCTGAGCTCCATTTTTCAACTCGCTTTTTTGGGAGCTGGCCGCAAAAGCGCGGGATTGCCTCAGGCCCTATTCTGGTTCCTGGCGGCTGGCTGAGCCTGTGGTTAATTCTTCTTCCTGATGGGAAAATAGAGTGACCTGGGCCTGTCCCAACACCTAGATCTAGTCTCTCATTGGTTGCCCCTCTTCCCGTTCAACCTCAGGACAAATTGCAACCTGTAGGGAACAGGAGCTTAAAGGTGCTGATTCTCCAAGTAGGGAGATTGCTAGTAAAGTAGCTCGAAAGGCGAACCCGAGCACAAGGAGATGAGAAATGGGGTGCGTTTTAGAAACCTTTCAAAATCACACGGTGTACCATCTTCTGGGTTTCTCATGCATGTTTTCGATGTAGGAAGATGCCCTTGAACCTGGAGATTTGGCACCCATGGGATGGGTACCACGCAGTATTACTTTAAAGGGTCTGAGTTTGCTCACCCAACCTCACCCAACCTCTAAGCCCCAAGAGTGTCCACCCTTATGTCTCATCCAGGTGTGGGTCTAGATATGGTCCATCCAGGTTGCATCACAGCCCCTGAACGAATTTTGTAGGAATTTCTCTCTCTTTCACTGTCTTTGTTTTACGGGTTTTTAAAAGTAATTTATTTTATAATGGGGTTTAGCTGCTTTTCACGGCTGTGTTTATGCGGCTTTACACCCACTTGGCTCACTTCCAGAGAGATATCAATACATAGGTTTTACGATTCTTACTAGTCAGAAATATTCTTGTGCGGTGAATAGGGGGTGTTGAGTCCACTTCACTGAGCAAGGAGTAGGTCTTGTCTATTACATATTGGGTGTATGGAACGGTATCTGAGCGAATTTGAAACCCTTGTTTTATGCATCACCCCACCTCACCTTTCCCGTTAAGCAGCCATAGTGTGTTTTCTAAACGTGTGACTCTGTTCTGTTTTGTAATTCAGTTCAAGTGTAGCGGTTTTTACATTCCCTCTATAAGTGATAGCTTATGATTAGTGTCTTTTTCTGTGTCACTTATTTCACTTAGAATCGTCATACCTAAATCCACTCATCTTGCTTCTACAAGCCTTATGACATTGATTTCATGTCTGAGTGATATTCCATTGTACATAAGGACCACAACTTCTTTATCCATTTTTCTCTTTCCTGGGATATTTAAGGTGTCATGAAGTGGAGGTTCTTGTCAACAGAGCAGCCCTAAACTTTGGGGTGCCTGTGTCTTGCTGATTTTTAGTTTTCCCAATTTCTACGCCCATGAGTGAAGGTGCCCTATGCTCCCTAAGCTGTGTTTTTTCGATGTTTCAGGACACACCGTACACTTCTCCAGTGTGGCTGTTGGCAATTTACATCCCGCCCATCAGCGTAGCAAGGCTGCCATTTCTCCATGGCCTGTCCTGCATTTCTGGTTTTGACACTTTTTGCAGCATGACCCTTTTGACCGATGGGAAGCGAGACTTCTTTGTAGCGCTGATTTGCCTTTCCAGGTTGCTTGGTTGGCCAAAAAGGGCGTATGCGTTTTTTCCTGAATATATTCAGGAAAAAACGCATACGCCCTTTTTGGCCAAGGGCATCATTGTCGACGTTTTGCCGCTTTTCATGTGCTTTAAAGGCGATTCGGATCTACCTCCGGAAATCTGTTTCCTGCAATTCTGCCTTGCTTTGAATTCCTCTTCGTTGCCTTCCCTCAATATATCTGTGGATGACAGTTATCATTTATAACTCTGCGGGTTTGTGAATTGCAGTGTCCCTGAGCTCCATTTTTCAACTCGCTTTTTTGGGAGCTGGCCGCAAAAGCGCGGGATTGCCTCAGGCCCTATTCTGGTTCCTGGCGGCAGGCGGAGCCTGTGGTTAATTCTTCTTCCTGATGGGAAAATAGAGAGACCTGTGCCTGTCCCAACACCTAGATCTAGTCTCTCATTGGTTTCCCCTCTTCCCGTTCATCCTCAGGACAAATTGCAACCTGTAGGGAACAGGAGCTTAAAAGTGCTGATTCTCCAAGTAGGGAGATTGCTAGTAAAGTAGCTGGAAAGGCGAACCCGAGCACAAGGAGATGAGAAATGGGGTGCGTTTTAGAAACCTTTCAAAATCACACGGTGTACCATCTTCTGGGTTTCTCATGCATGTTTTCGATGTAGGAAGATGCCCTTGAACTTGGAGATTTGGGACCCATGGGATGGGTACCACGCAGTATTACTTCAAAGGGTCTGCGTTTGCTCACCCAACCTCTCAGCCCCAAGAGTGTCCACCCTTATGTCTCATCCAGCTGTGGGTCTAGATATGGTCAATCCAGGTTGCATCACAGCCCCTGAACGAATTTTGTAAGAATTTCTCTCTGTTTCACTGTCTTTGTTTTATGGGTTATTAAAAGTAATTTATTTTTATAATGGGGTTTAGCTGCTTTTCACGGCTGTGTTTATGCGGATTTACACCCACTTGACTCACTTCCAGACAGATATCAGTACATAGGTTTTAAGATTGTTACTAGTCACATATATTCTTGTGCGGTGAATAGGGGGTGTTGTGTCCAGTTCACTGAGCAAGGAGTAGGTCTTGTCTATTACATATTGGGTGTATGGAACGGTATCTGAGCGAATTTGAACCCCTTGTTTTATGCATCACCCCACTTCACCTTTCCCGTTAAGCAGCCATAGTGTGTTTTCTAAACGTGTGACTCTGTTCTGTTTTGTAATTCAGTTCAAGTGTAGCGGTTTTTACATTCCCTCTATAAGTGATAGCTTATGATAAGTGTCTTTTTCTGTGTGACTTATTTCACTTAGGATCGTCGTACCTAAGTCCACTCATCTTGCTTCTACTAGCCTTATGACATTGATTTCATGTCTGAGTGATATTCCATTGTACATAAGGACCACAACTTCTTTATCCATTTTTCTCTTTCCTGGGATATTTAAGGTGTCATGAAGTGGAGGTTCTTGTCAACAGAGCAGCCCTAAACTTTGGGGTGCCTGTGTCTTGCTGATTTTTAGTTTTCCCAATTTATACGCCCATGAGTGGACGTGCCCTATGCTCCCTAAGCTGTGTTTTTTCGATGTTTCAGGACACACTGTACACTTCTCCAGAGTGGCTGTTGGCAATTTACATCCCGCTCATCAGCGTAGCAAGGCTGCCATTTCTCCATGGCCTGTCCTGCATTTCTGGTTTTGACACTTTTTGCAGCATGGCCCTTTTCACCGATGGGAAGCGAGACCTCTTTGTAGCGCTGATTTGCCTTTCCAGGTTGCTTGGTTGGCCAAAAAGGGCGTATGCGTTTTTTCCTGAATATATTCAGGAAAAAACGCATACGCCCTTTTTGGCCAAGGGCATAATTGTCGACGTTTTGCCGCTTTTCATGTGCTTTAAAGGCGATTCGAATCTACCTCCTGAAATCTCTTTCCTGCAATTCTGCCTTGCTTTCAAATCCTCTTCGTTGCCTTCCCTCAATATATCTGTGGATGAGAGTTATCATTTATAACTCTGCGGGTTTGTGAATTGCAGTGTCCCTGAGCTCCATTTTTCAACTCGCTTTTTTGGGAGCTGGCCACAAAAGCGCGAGATTGCCTCAGGCCCTATTGTGGTTCCTGGAGGCAGGCTGATCCTGTGGTTAATTCTTCTTCCTGATGGGAAAATAGAGTGACCTGTGCCTGTCCCAACACCTAGATCTAGTCTCTCATTGGTTGCCCCTCTTCCCGTTCATCTTCAGGACAAATTGCAACCTGTAGGGAACAGGAGCTTAAAGGTGCTGATTCTCCAAGTAGGGAGATTGCTAGTAAAGTAGCTGGAAAGGCGAACCCTAGCACAAGGAGATGAGAAATGGGGTGCGTTTTAGAAACCTTTCAAAATCACACGGTGTACCATCTTCTGGGTTTCTCATGCATGTTTTCGATGTAGGAAGATGCCCTTGAACCTGGAGATTTGGGACCCATGGGATGGGTACCACGCAGTATTACTTTAAAGGGTCTGAGTTTGCTCACCCAACCTCACCCAACCTCTCAGCCCCAAGAGTGTCCACCCTTATGTCTCATCCAGGTGTGGGTCTAGATATGGTCAATCCAGGTTGCATCACAGCCCCTGAACGAATTTTGTAAGAATTTCTCTCTCTTTCACTGTCTTTGTTTTACGGGTTTTTAAAAGTAATTTATTTTTATAATGGGGTTTAGCTGCTTTTCACGGCTGTGTTTATGCGGCTTTACACCCACTTGGCTCACTTCCAGAGAGATATCAATACATAGGTTTTACGATTCTTACTAGTCAGATATATTCTTGTGTGGTGAATAGGGGGTGTTGAGTCCAGTTCACTGAGCAAGGAGTAGGTCTTGTCTATTACATATTGGGTGTATGGAAAAGTATCTGAGCGAATTTGAAACCCTTGTTTTATGAATCACCCCACCTCACCTTTCCCGTTAAGCAGCCATAGTGTGTTTTCTAAACGTGTGACTCTGTTATGTTTTTTAATTCAGTTCAATTGTAGCGGTTTTTACATTCTCTCTATAAGTGATAGCTTATGATAAGTGTCTTTTTCTGTGTGACTTATTTCACTTAGAATCGTCATACCTAAATCCACTCATCTTGCTTCTACTAGCCTTATGACATTGATTTCATGTCTGAGTGATATTCCTTTGTACATAAGGACCACAACTTATTTATCCATTTTTCTCTTTCCTGGGATATTTAAGGTGTCATGAAGTGGAGGTTCTTGTCAACATAGCAGCCCTAAACATTGGGGTGCCTGTGTCTTGCTGATTTTTAGTTTTCCCAATTTATACGCCCATGAGTGGACGTGCCCTATGCTCCCTAAGCTGTGTTTTTTCGATGTTTCAGGACACACCGTATACTTCTCCAGAGTGGCTGTTGGCAATTTACATCCCGCCCATCAGCGTAGCAAGGCTGCCATTTCTCCATGGCCTGTCCTGCATTTCTGGTTTTGACACTTTTTGCAGCATGGCCCTTTTGACCGATGGGAAGCGAGACCTCTTTGTAGCGCTGATTTGCCTTTCCCGGTTGCTTGGTTGGCCAAAAAGGGCGTATGCTTTTTTTCCTGAATATATTCAGGAAAAAACGCATACGCCTTTTTTGGCCAAGGGCATCATTGTCGACGTTTTGCCGCTTTTCATGTGCTTTAAAGGCGATTCGAATCTACCTCCTGAAATCTGCTTCCTGCAATTCTGCCTTGCTTTCAAATCCTCTTCGTTGCCTTCCCTCAATATATCTGTGGATGAGAGTTATCATTTATAACTCTGCGGGTTTGTGAATTGCAGTGTCCCTGAGCTCCATTTTTCAACTCGCTTTTTTGGGAGCTGGCCGCAAAAGCGCGGGATTGCCTCAGGCCCTATTCTGGTTCCTGGCGGCTGGCTGAGCCTGTGGTTAATTCTTCTTCCTGATGGGAAAATAGAGTGACCTGGGCCTGTCCCAACACCTAGATCTAGTCTCTCATTGGTTGCCCCTCTTCCCGTTCAACCTCAGGACAAATTGCAACCTGTAGGGAACAGGAGCTTAAAGGTGCTGATTCTCCAAGTAGGGAGATTGCTAGTAAAGTAGCTCGAAAGGCGAACCCGAGCACAAGGAGATGAGAAATGGGGTGCGTTTTAGAAACCTTTCAAAATCACACGGTGTACCATCTTCTGGGTTTCTCATGCATGTTTTCGATGTAGGAAGATGCCCTTGAACCTGGAGATTTGGCACCCATGGGATGGGTACCACGCAGTATTACTTTAAAGGGTCTGAGTTTGCTCACCCAACCTCACCCAACCTCTAAGCCCCAAGAGTGTCCACCCTTATGTCTCATCCAGGTGTGGGTCTAGATATGGTCCATCCAGGTTGCATCACAGCCCCTGAACGAATTTTGTAGGAATTTCTCTCTCTTTCACTGTCTTTGTTTTACGGGTTTTTAAAAGTAATTTATTTTATAATGGGGTTTAGCTGCTTTTCACGGCTGTGTTTATGCGGCTTTACACCCACTTGGCTCACTTCCAGAGAGATATCAATACATAGGTTTTACGATTCTTACTAGTCAGAAATATTCTTGTGCGGTGAATAGGGGGTGTTGAGTCCACTTCACTGAGCAAGGAGTAGGTCTTGTCTATTACATATTGGGTGTATGGAACGGTATCTGAGCGAATTTGAAACCCTTGTTTTATGCATCACCCCACCTCACCTTTCCCGTTAAGCAGCCATAGTGTGTTTTCTAAACGTGTGACTCTGTTCTGTTTTGTAATTCAGTTCAAGTGTAGCGGTTTTTACATTCCCTCTATAAGTGATAGCTTATGATTAGTGTCTTTTTCTGTGTCACTTATTTCACTTAGAATCGTCATACCTAAATCCACTCATCTTGCTTCTACAAGCCTTATGACATTGATTTCATGTCTGAGTGATATTCCATTGTACATAAGGACCACAACTTCTTTATCCATTTTTCTCTTTCCTGGGATATTTAAGGTGTCATGAAGTGGAGGTTCTTGTCAACAGAGCAGCCCTAAACTTTGGGGTGCCTGTGTCTTGCTGATTTTTAGTTTTCCCAATTTCTACGCCCATGAGTGAAGGTGCCCTATGCTCCCTAAGCTGTGTTTTTTCGATGTTTCAGGACACACCGTACACTTCTCCAGTGTGGCTGTTGGCAATTTACATCCCGCCCATCAGCGTAGCAAGGCTGCCATTTCTCCATGGCCTGTCCTGCATTTCTGGTTTTGACACTTTTTGCAGCATGACCCTTTTGACCGATGGGAAGCGAGACTTCTTTGTAGCGCTGATTTGCCTTTCCAGGTTGCTTGGTTGGCCAAAAAGGGCGTATGCGTTTTTTCCTGAATATATTCAGGAAAAAACGCATACGCCCTTTTTGGCCAAGGGCATCATTGTCGACGTTTTGCCGCTTTTCATGTGCTTTAAAGGCGATTCGGATCTACCTCCGGAAATCTGTTTCCTGCAATTCTGCCTTGCTTTGAATTCCTCTTCGTTGCCTTCCCTCAATATATCTGTGGATGACAGTTATCATTTATAACTCTGCGGGTTTGTGAATTGCAGTGTCCCTGAGCTCCATTTTTCAACTCGCTTTTTTGGGAGCTGGCCGCAAAAGCGCGGGATTGCCTCAGGCCCTATTCTGGTTCCTGGCGGCAGGCGGAGCCTGTGGTTAATTCTTCTTCCTGATGGGAAAATAGAGAGACCTGTGCCTGTCCCAACACCTAGATCTAGTCTCTCATTGGTTTCCCCTCTTCCCGTTCATCCTCAGGACAAATTGCAACCTGTAGGGAACAGGAGCTTAAAAGTGCTGATTCTCCAAGTAGGGAGATTGCTAGTAAAGTAGCTGGAAAGGCGAACCCGAGCACAAGGAGATGAGAAATGGGGTGCGTTTTAGAAACCTTTCAAAATCACACGGTGTACCATCTTCTGGGTTTCTCATGCATGTTTTCGATGTAGGAAGATGCCCTTGAACCTGGAGATTTGGGACCCATGGGATGGGTACCACGCAGTATTACTTCAAAGGGTCTGCGTTTGCTCACCCAACCTCTCAGCCCCAAGAGTGTCCACCCTTATGTCTCATCCAGCTGTGGGTCTAGATATGGTCAATCCAGGTTGCATCACAGCCCCTGAACGAATTTTGTAAGAATTTCTCTCTGTTTCACTGTCTTTGTTTTATGGGTTATTAAAAGTAATTTATTTTTATAATGGGGTTTAGCTGCTTTTCACGGCTGTGTTTATGCGGATTTACACCCACTTGACTCACTTCCAGACAGATATCAGTACATAGGTTTTAAGATTGTTACTAGTCACATATATTCTTGTGCGGTGAATAGGGGGTGTTGTGTCCAGTTCACTGAGCAAGGAGTAGGTCTTGTCTATTACATATTGGGTGTATGGAACGGTATCTGAGCGAATTTGAACCCCTTGTTTTATGCATCACCCCACTTCACCTTTCCCGTTAAGCAGCCATAGTGTGTTTTCTAAACGTGTGACTCTGTTCTGTTTTGTAATTCAGTTCAAGTGTAGCGGTTTTTACATTCCCTCTATAAGTGATAGCTTATGATAAGTGTCTTTTTCTGTGTGACTTATTTCACTTAGGATCGTCGTACCTAAGTCCACTCATCTTGCTTCTACTAGCCTTATGACATTGATTTCATGTCTGAGTGATATTCCATTGTACATAAGGACCACAACTTCTTTATCCATTTTTCTCTTTCCTGGGATATTTAAGGTGTCATGAAGTGGAGGTTCTTGTCAACAGAGCAGCCCTAAACTTTGGGGTGCCTGTGTCTTGCTGATTTTTAGTTTTCCCAATTTATACGCCCATGAGTGGACGTGCCCTATGCTCCCTAAGCTGTGTTTTTTCGATGTTTCAGGACACACTGTACACTTCTCCAGAGTGGCTGTTGGCAATTTACATCCCGCTCATCAGCGTAGCAAGGCTGCCATTTCTCCATGGCCTGTCCTGCATTTCTGGTTTTGACACTTTTTGCAGCATGGCCCTTTTCACCGATGGGAAGCGAGACCTCTTTGTAGCGCTGATTTGCCTTTCCAGGTTGCTTGGTTGGCCAAAAAGGGCGTATGCGTTTTTTCCTGAATATATTCAGGAAAAAACGCATACGCCCTTTTTGGCCAAGGGCATAATTGTCGACGTTTTGCCGCTTTTCATGTGCTTTAAAGGCGATTCGAATCTACCTCCTGAAATCTCTTTCCTGCAATTCTGCCTTGCTTTCAAATCCTCTTCGTTGCCTTCCCTCAATATATCTGTGGATGAGAGTTATCATTTATAACTCTGCGGGTTTGTGAATTGCAGTGTCCCTGAGCTCCATTTTTCAACTCGCTTTTTTGGGAGCTGGCCACAAAAGCGCGAGATTGCCTCAGGCCCTATTGTGGTTCCTGGAGGCAGGCTGAGCCTGTGGTTAATTCTTCTTCCTGATGGGAAAATAGAGTGACCTGTGCCTGTCCCAACACCTAGATCTAGTCTCTCATTGGTTGCCCCTCTTCCCGTTCATCTTCAGGACAAATTGCAACCTGTAGGGAACAGGAGCTTAAAGGTGCTGATTCTCCAAGTAGGGAGATTGCTAGTAAAGTAGCTGGAAAGGCGAACCCTAGCACAAGGAGATGAGAAATGGGGTGCGTTTTAGAAACCTTTCAAAATCACACGGTGTACCATCTTCTGGGTTTCTCATGCATGTTTTCGATGTAGGAAGATGCCCTTGAACCTGGAGATTTGGGACCCATGGGATGGGTACCACGCAGTATTACTTTAAAGGGTCTGAGTTTGCTCACCCAACCTCACCCAACCTCTCAGCCCCAAGAGTGTCCACCCTTATGTCTCATCCAGGTGTGGGTCTAGATATGGTCAATCCAGGTTGCATCACAGCCCCTGAACGAATTTTGTAAGAATTTCTCTCTCTTTCACTGTCTTTGTTTTACGGGTTTTTAAAAGTAATTTATTTTTATAATGGGGTTTAGCTGCTTTTCACGGCTGTGTTTATGCGGCTTTACACCCACTTGGCTCACTTCCAGAGAGATATCAATACATAGGTTTTACGATTCTTACTAGTCAGATATATTCTTGTGTGGTGAATAGGGGGTGTTGAGTCCAGTTCACTGAGCAAGGAGTAGGTCTTGTCTATTACATATTGGGTGTATGGAAAAGTATCTGAGCGAATTTGAAACCCTTGTTTTATGAATCACCCCACCTCACCTTTCCCGTTAAGCAGCCATAGTGTGTTTTCTAAACGTGTGACTCTGTTATGTTTTTTAATTCAGTTCAATTGTAGCGGTTTTTACATTCTCTCTATAAGTGATAGCTTATGATAAGTGTCTTTTTCTGTGTGACTTATTTCACTTAGAATCGTCATACCTAAATCCACTCATCTTGCTTCTACTAGCCTTATGACATTGATTTCATGTCTGAGTGATATTCCTTTGTACATAAGGACCACAACTTATTTATCCATTTTTCTCTTTCCTGGGATATTTAAGGTGTCATGAAGTGGAGGTTCTTGTCAACATAGCAGCCCTAAACATTGGGGTGCCTGTGTCTTGCTGATTTTTAGTTTTCCCAATTTATACGCCCATGAGTGGACGTGCCCTATGCTCCCTAAGCTGTGTTTTTTCGATGTTTCAGGACACACCGTATACTTCTCCAGAGTGGCTGTTGGCAATTTACATCCCGCCCATCAGCGTAGCAAGGCTGCCATTTCTCCATGGCCTGTCCTGCATTTCTGGTTTTGACACTTTTTGCAGCATGGCCCTTTTGACTGATGGGAAGCGAGACCTCTTTGTAGCGCTGATTTGCCTTTCCCGGTTGCTTGGTTGGCCAAAAAGGGCGTATGCTTTTTTTCCTGAATATATTCAGGAAAAAACGCATACGCCTTTTTTGGCCAAGGGCATCATTGTCGACGTTTTGCCGCTTTTCATGTGCTTTAAAGGCGATTCGAATCTACCTCCTGAAATCTGCTTCCTGCAATTCTGCCTTGCTTTCAAATCCTCTTCGTTGCCTTCCCTCAATATATCTGTGGATGAGAGTTATCATTTATAACTCTGCGGGTTTGTGAATTGCAGTGTCCCTGAGCTCCATTTTTCAACTCGCTTTTTTGGGAGCTGGCCGCAAAAGCGCGGGATTGCCTCAGGCCCTATTCTGGTTCCTGGCGGCTGGCTGAGCCTGTGGTTAATTCTTCTTCCTGATGGGAAAATAGAGTGACCTGGGCCTGTCCCAACACCTAGATCTAGTCTCTCATTGGTTGCCCCTCTTCCCGTTCAACCTCAGGACAAATTGCAACCTGTAGGGAACAGGAGCTTAAAGGTGCTGATTCTCCAAGTAGGGAGATTGCTAGTAAAGTAGCTCGAAAGGCGAACCCGAGCACAAGGAGATGAGAAATGGGGTGCGTTTTAGAAACCTTTCAAAATCACACGGTGTACCATCTTCTGGGTTTCTCATGCATGTTTTCGATGTAGGAAGATGCCCTTGAACCTGGAGATTTGGCACCCATGGGATGGGTACCACGCAGTATTACTTTAAAGGGTCTGAGTTTGCTCACCCAACCTCACCCAACCTCTAAGCCCCAAGAGTGTCCACCCTTATGTCTCATCCAGGTGTGGGTCTAGATATGGTCCATCCAGGTTGCATCACAGCCCCTGAACGAATTTTGTAGGAATTTCTCTCTCTTTCACTGTCTTTGTTTTACGGGTTTTTAAAAGTAATTTATTTTATAATGGGGTTTAGCTGCTTTTCACGGCTGTGTTTATGCGGCTTTACACCCACTTGGCTCACTTCCAGAGAGATATCAATACATAGGTTTTACGATTCTTACTAGTCAGAAATATTCTTGTGCGGTGAATAGGGGGTGTTGAGTCCACTTCACTGAGCAAGGAGTAGGTCTTGTCTATTACATATTCGGTGTATGGAACGGTATCTGAGCGAATTTGAAACCCTTGTTTTATGCATCACCCCACCTCACCTTTCCCGTTAAGCAGCCATAGTGTGTTTTCTAAACGTGTGACTCTGTTCTGTTTTGTAATTCAGTTCAAGTGTAGCGGTTTTTACATTCCCTCTATAAGTGATAGCTTATGATTAGTGTCTTTTTCTGTGTCACTTATTTCACTTAGAATCGTCATACCTAAATCCACTCATCTTGCTTCTACAAGCCTTATGACATTGATTTCATGTCTGAGTGATATTCCATTGTACATAAGGACCACAACTTCTTTATCCATTTTTCTCTTTCCTGGGATATTTAAGGTGTCATGAAGTGGAGGTTCTTGTCAACAGAGCAGCCCTAAACTTTGGGGTGCCTGTGTCTTGCTGATTTTTAGTTTTCCCAATTTCTACGCCCATGAGTGAAGGTGCCCTATGCTCCCTAAGCTGTGTTTTTTCGATGTTTCAGGACACACCGTACACTTCTCCAGTGTGGCTGTTGGCAATTTACATCCCGCCCATCAGCGTAGCAAGGCTGCCATTTCTCCATGGCCTGTCCTGCATTTCTGGTTTTGACACTTTTTGCAGCATGACCCTTTTGACCGATGGGAAGCGAGACTTCTTTGTAGCGCTGATTTGCCTTTCCAGGTTGCTTGGTTGGCCAAAAAGGGCGTATGCGTTTTTTCCTGAATATATTCAGGAAAAAACGCATACGCCCTTTTTGGCCAAGGGCATCATTGTCGACGTTTTGCCGCTTTTCATGTGCTTTAAAGGCGATTCGGATCTACCTCCGGAAATCTGTTTCCTGCAATTCTGCCTTGCTTTGAATTCCTCTTCGTTGCCTTCCCTCAATATATCTGTGGATGACAGTTATCATTTATAACTCTGCGGGTTTGTGAATTGCAGTGTCCCTGAGCTCCATTTTTCAACTCGCTTTTTTGGGAGCTGGCCGCAAAAGCGCGGGATTGCCTCAGGCCCTATTCTGGTTCCTGGCGGCAGGCGGAGCCTGTGGTTAATTCTTCTTCCTGATGGGAAAATAGAGAGACCTGTGCCTGTCCCAACACCTAGATCTAGTCTCTCATTGGTTTCCCCTCTTCCCGTTCATCCTCAGGACAAATTGCAACCTGTAGGGAACAGGAGCTTAAAAGTGCTGATTCTCCAAGTAGGGAGATTGCTAGTAAAGTAGCTGGAAAGGCGAACCCGAGCACAAGGAGATGAGAAATGGGGTGCGTTTAGAAACCTTTCAAAATCACACGGTGTACCATCTTCTGGGTTTCTCATGCATGTTTTCGATGTAGGAAGATGCCCTTGAACCTGGAGATTTGGGACCCATGGGATGGGTACCACGCAGTATTACTTCAAAGGGTCTGCGTTTGCTCACCCAACCTCTCAGCCCCAAGAGTGTCCACCCTTATGTCTCATCCAGCTGTGGGTCTAGATATGGTCAATCCAGGTTGCATCACAGCCCCTGAACGAATTTTGTAAGAATTTCTCTCTGTTTCACTGTCTTTGTTTTATGGGTTATTAAAAGTAATTTATTTTTATAATGGGGTTTAGCTGCTTTTCACGGCTGTGTTTATGCGGATTTACACCCACTTGACTCACTTCCAGACAGATATCAGTACATAGGTTTTAAGATTGTTACTAGTCACATATATTCTTGTGCGGTGAATAGGGGGTGTTGTGTCCAGTTCACTGAGCAAGGAGTAGGTCTTGTCTATTACATATTGGGTGTATGGAACGGTATCTGAGCGAATTTGAACCCCTTGTTTTATGCATCACCCCACTTCACCTTTCCCGTTAAGCAGCCATAGTGTGTTTTCTAAACGTGTGACTCTGTTCTGTTTTGTAATTCAGTTCAAGTGTAGCGGTTTTTACATTCCCTCTATAAGTGATAGCTTATGATAAGTGTCTTTTTCTGTGTGACTTATTTCACTTAGAATCGTCGTACCTAAGTCCACTCATCTTGCTTCTACTAGCCTTATGACATTGATTTCATGTCTGAGTGATATTCCATTGTACATAAGGACCACAACTTTTTTATCCATTTTTCTCTTTCCTGGGATATTTAAGGTTTCATGAAGTGGAGGTTCTTGTCAACAGAGTAGCCCCAAACTTTGGGGTGCCTGTGTCTTGCTGATTTTTAGTTTTCCCAATTTATACGCCCATGAGTGGACGTGCCCTATGCTCACTAAGCTGTGTTTTTTCGATGTTTCAGGACACACCGTATACTTCTCCAGAGTGGCTGTTGGCAATTTACATCCCGCCCATCAGCGTAGCAAGGCTGCCATTTCTCCATGGCCTGTCCTGCATTTCTGGTTTTGACACTTTTTGCAGCATGACCCTTTTGACCGATGGGAAGCGAGACTTCTTTGTAGCGCTGATTTGCCTTTCCAGGTTGCTTGGTTGGCCAAAAAGGGCGTATGCGTTTTTTCCTGAATATATTCAGGAAAAAACGCATACGCCCTTTTTGGCCAAGGGCATCATTGTCGACGTTTTGCCGCTTTTCATGTGCTTTAAAGGCGATTCGAATCTACCTCCTGAAACCTGTTTCCTGCAATTCTGCCTTGCTTTCAAATCCTCTTCGTTGCCTTCCCTCAATATATTTGTGGACGAGAGTTATCTTTTATAACTCAGCAGGTTTGTGAATGGCAGTGCCCCTGAGCTCCATTTTTCAACTGTCTTGTTTGGGAGCTGGCCGCAAAAGCACGGGGTTGCCTCAGGCCCTATTCTGGTTCCCGGCGGCAGGCTGAGCCTGTGGTTAATTCTTCTTCCTGATGGGAAAATAGAGTGACCTGTGCCTGTCCCAACACCTAGATCTAGTCTCTCATTGGTTGCCCCTCTTCCCGTTCATCCTCAGGACAAATTGCAACCTGTACAGAACAGGAGGTTAAAGGTGCTGATTCTCCAAGTAGGGAGATTGCTAGTGAAGTAGCTGGAATGGCGAACCCGAGCACAAGGAGATGAGAAATGAGGTGCGTTTTAGAAACCTTTCAAAATCACACGGTGTACCTTCTTCTGGGTTCCTCATGCAAGATTTCGATGTAGGAAGATGCCCTTGAACCTGGAGATTTGGGACCCATGGGATGGGTACCATGCAGTATTACTTTAAAGGGTCTGCGTTTTCTCACCCAAGCTCACCCAACCTCTCAGCCCCAAGACTGTCCACCTTTATGTCTCATCCAGCTGTGGGTCTAGATATGGTCAATCCAGGTTGCATCACAGCCCCTGAACGAATTTTGTAAGAATTTCTCTCTCTTTCACTGTCTTTGTTTTACGGGTTTTTAAAAGTAATTTATTTTTATAATGGGGTTTAGCTGCTTTTCACGGCTGTGTTTATGCGGATTTACACCCACTTGACTCACTTTCAGACAGATATCAATACATAGGTTTTAAGATTGTTACTAGTCACATATATTCTTGTGCGGTGAATAGGGGGTGTTGAGTCCAGTTCACTGAGCAAAGAGTAGGTCTTGTCTATTACATATTGGGTGTATGGAACGGTATCTGAGCGAATTTGAAACCCTTGTTTTATGCATCACCCCACCTCACCTTTCCCGTTAAGCAGCCATAGTGTGTTTTCTAAACGTGTGATTCTGTTCTGTTCTGTAATTCATTTCAAGTGTAGCGGTTTTTACATTCCCTCTATAAGTGATAGCTTATGATAAGTGTCTTTTTCTGTGTGCCTTATTTCCCTTAGAATCGTCGTACCTGAGTCCACTCATCTTGCTTCTACTAGCCTTATGACATTTATTTCATGTCTGAGTGATATTGCATTGTACATAAGGACCACAACTTCTTTATCCATTTTTCTCTTTCCTGGGATATTTAAGGTGTCATGAAGTGGAGGTTCTTGTCAACAGAGCAGCCCTAAACTTTGGGGTGCCTGTGTCTTGCTGATTTTTAGTTTTCCCAATTTATACGCCCATGAGTGGACGTGCCCTATGCTCCCTAAGCTGTGTTTTTTCGATGTTTCAGGACACACTGTACACTTCTCCAGAGTGGCTGTTGGCAATTTACATCCCGCTCATCAGCGTATCAAGGCTGCCATTTCTCCATGGCCTGTCCTGCATTTCTGGTTTTGACACTTTTTGCAGCACGGCCCTTTGGACCGATGGGAAGCGAGACTTCTTTGTAGCGCTGATTTGCCTTTCCAGGTTGCTTGGTTGGCCAAAAAGGGCGTATGCGTTTTTTCCTGAATATATTCAGGAAAAAACGCATACGCCCTTTTTGGCCAAGGGCATCATTGTCGACCTTTTGCCGCTTTTCATGTGCTTTAAAGGCGATTCGAATCTACCTCCTGAAATCTGTTTTCTGCAATTCTGCCTTGCTTTCAAATCCTCTTCGTTGCCTTCCCTCAATATATCTGTGGATGAGAGTTATCATTTATAACTCTGCGGGTTTGTGAATTGCAGTGTCCCTGAGCTCCATTTTTCAACTCGCTTTTTTGGGAGCTGGCCGCAAAAGCGCGGGATTGCCTCAGGCCCTATTGTGCTTCTGGGCGGCAGGCTGAGCCTGTGATTAATTCTTCTTCCTGATGGGAAATTAGAGTGACCTGTGCCTGTCCCAACACCTAGATCTAGTCTCTCATTGGTTGCCCCTCTTCCGTTCATCCTCAGGACAAATTGCAACCTGTACAGAACAGGAGGTTAAAGGTGCTGATTCTCCAAGTAGGGAGATTGCTAGTAAAGTAGCTGGAATGGCGAACCCGAGCACAAGGAGATGAGAAATGAGGTGCGTTTTAGAAACCTTTCAAAATCACACGGTGTACCATCTTCTGAGTTTCTCATGCATGTTTTTGATGTAGGAAGATGCCCTTGAACCTGGAGACTTGGGACCCATGGGATGGGTACCACGCAGTATTACTTTAAAGGGTCTGCGTTTGCTCACCCAACCTAACCCAACCTTTCAGCCCCAAGAGTGTCCACCCTTATGTCTCATCCACCTGTGCGTGTAGATATGGTCAATCCAGGTTGCATCACAGCCTCTGAACGAATTTTGTAAGAATTTCTCTCTCTTTCACTGTCTTTGTTTTACGGGTTTTTAAAAGTAATTTATTTTTATAATGGGGTTTAGTTGCTTTTCACGGCTGTGTTTATGCGGCTTTACACCCACTTGACTCACTTCCAGACATATATCAATACATAGGTTTTAAGATTCTTACTAGTCACCTATATTCTTGTGCGGTGAATAGAGGGTGTTGAGTCCAGTTCACTGAGCAAGGAGTAGGTCTTGTCTATTACATATTGGGTGTATGGAACGGTGTCTGAGCGAATTTGAAACCCTTGTTTTATGCATCACCCCACCTCACCTTTCCCGTTAAGCAGCCATAGTGTGTTTTCTAAACGTGTGACTCTGTTCTGTTTTGTAATTCAGTTCAAGTGTAGCGGTTTTTACATTCCCTCTATAAGTGATAGCTTATGATAAGTGTCTTTTTCTGTGTGACTTATTTCACTTAGAATCGTCATACCTAAATCCACTCATCTTGCTTCTACTAGCCTTATGACATTGATTTCATGTCTGAGTGATATTGCATTGTACATAAGGACCACAACTTCTTTATCCATTTTCTCTTTCCTGGGATATTTAAGGTGTCATGAAGTGGAGGTTCTTGTCAACAGAGCAGCCCTAAACTTTGGGGTGCCTGTGTCTTGCTGATTTTTAGTTTTCCCAATTTATACGCCCATGAGTGGACGTGCCCTATGCTCCCTAAGCTGTGTTTTTTCGATGTTTCAGGACACACTGTACACTTCTCCAGAGTGGCTGTTGGCAATTTACATCCCGCTCATCAGCGTAGCAAGGCTGCCATTTCTCCATGGCCTGTCCTGCATTTCTGGTTTTGACACTTTTTGCAGCATGGCCCTTTTCACCGATGGGAAGCGAGACCTCTTTGTAGCGCTGATTTGCCTTTCCAGGTTGCTTGGTTGGCCAAAAAGGGCGTATGCGTTTTTTCCTGAATATATTCAGGAAAAAACGCATACGCCCTTTTTGGCCAAGGGCATCATTGTCGACGTTTTGCCGCTTTTCATGTGCTTTAAAGGCGATTCGAATCTACCTCCTGAAATCTCTTTCCTGCAATTCTGCCTTGCTTTCAAATCCTCTTCGTTGCCTTCCCTCAATATATCTGTGGATGAGAGTTATCATTTATAACTCTGCGGGTTTGTGAATTGCAGTGTCCCTGAGCTCCATTTTTCAACTCGCTTTTTTGGGAGCTGGCCACAAAAGCGCGAGATTGCCTCAGGCCCTATTGTGGTTCCTGGAGGCAGGCTGAGCCTGTGGTTAATT
Source organism: Eschrichtius robustus (assembly GCF_028021215.1). Classification (NCBI taxonomy): domain Eukaryota; kingdom Metazoa; phylum Chordata; class Mammalia; order Artiodactyla; family Eschrichtiidae; genus Eschrichtius; species Eschrichtius robustus. The sequence continues at coordinate 554,250 of NW_027175163.1, forward strand.
CTTCTTCCTGATGGGAAAATAGAGTGACCTGTGCCTGTCCCAACACCTAGATCTAGTCTCTCATTGGTTGCCCCTCTTCCCGTTCATCTTCAGGACAAATTGCAACCTGTAGGGAACAGGAGCTTAAAGGTGCTGATTCTCCAAGTAGGGAGATTGCTAGTAAAGTAGCTGGAAAGGCGAACCCTAGCACAAGGAGATGAGAAATGGGGTGCGTTTTAGAAACCTTTCAAAATCACACGGTGTACCATCTTCTGGGTTTCTCATGCATGTTTTCGATGTAGGAAGATGCCCTTGAACCTGGAGATTTGGGACCCATGGGATGGGTACCACGCAGTATTACTTTAAAGGGTCTGAGTTTGCTCACCCAACCTCACCCAACCTCTCAGCCCCAAGAGTGTCCACCCTTATGTCTCATCCAGGTGTGGGTCTAGATATGGTCAATCCAGGTTGCATCACAGCCCCTGAACGAATTTTGTAAGAATTTCTCTCTCTTTCACTGTCTTTGTTTTACGGGTTTTTAAAAGTAATTTATTTTTATAATGGGGTTTAGCTGCTTTTCACGGCTGTGTTTATGCGGCTTTACACCCACTTGGCTCACTTCCAGAGAGATATCAATACATAGGTTTTACGATTCTTACTAGTCAGATATATTCTTGTGTGGTGAATAGGGGGTGTTGAGTCCAGTTCACTGAGCAAGGAGTAGGTCTTGTCTATTACATATTGGGTGTATGGAAAAGTATCTGAGCGAATTTGAAACCCTTGTTTTATGAATCACCCCACCTCACCTTTCCCGTTAAGCAGCCATAGTGTGTTTTCTAAACGTGTGACTCTGTTATGTTTTTTAATTCAGTTCAATTGTAGCGGTTTTTACATTCTCTCTATAAGTGATAGCTTATGATAAGTGTCTTTTTCTGTGTGACTTATTTCACTTAGAATCGTCATACCTAAATCCACTCATCTTGCTTCTACTAGCCTTATGACATTGATTTCATGTCTGAGTGATATTCCTTTGTACATAAGGACCACAACTTCTTTATCCATTTTTCTCTTTCCTGGGATATTTAAGGTGTCATGAAGTGGAGGTTCTTGTCAACATAGCAGCCCTAAACATTGGGGTGCCTGTGTCTTGCTGATTTTTAGTTTTCCCAATTTATACGCCCATGAGTGGACGTGCCCTATGCTCCCTAAGCTGTGTTTTTTCGATGTTTCAGGACACACCGTATACTTCTCCAGAGTGGCTGTTGGCAATTTACATCCCGCCCATCAGCGTAGCAAGGCTGCCATTTCTCCATGGCCTGTCCTGCATTTCTGGTTTTGACACTTTTTGCAGCATGGCCCTTTTGACCGATGGGAAGCGAGACCTCTTTGTAGCGCTGATTTGCCTTTCCCGGTTGCTTGGTTGGCCAAAAAGGGCGTATGCTTTTTTTCCTGAATATATTCAGGAAAAAACGCATACGCCCTTTTTGGCCAAGGGCATCATTGTCGACGTTTTGCCGCTTTTCATGTGCTTTAAAGGCGATTCGAATCTACCTCCTGAAATCTGCTTCCTGCAATTCTGCCTTGCTTTCAAATCCTCTTCGTTGCCTTCCCTCAATATATCTGTGGATGAGAGTTATCATTTATAACTCTGCGGGTTTGTGAATTGCAGTGTCCCTGAGCTCCATTTTTCAACTCGCTTTTTTGGGAGCTGGCCGCAAAAGCACGGGATTGCCTAAGGCCCTATTGTGCTTCTGGGCGGCAGGCTGAGCCTGTGATTAATTCTTCTTCCTGATGGGAAATTAGAGTGACCTGTGCCTGTCCCAACACCTAGATCTAGTCTCTCATCGGTTGCCCCTCTTCCCGTTCATCCTCAGGACAAATTGCAACCTGTACGGAACAGGAGGTTAAAGGTGCTGATTCTCCAAGTAGGGAGATTGCAAGTAAAGGAGCTGGAATGGCGAACCCGAGCACAAGGAGATGAGAAATGAGGTGCGTTTTAGAAACCTTTCAAAATCACACGGTGTACCATCTTCTGAGTTTCTCATGCATGTTTTCGATGTAGGAAGATGCCCTTGAACCTGGAGACTTGGGACCCATGGGATGGGTACCACGCAGTATTACTTTAAAGGGTCTGCGTTTGCTCACCCAACCTCACCCAACCTTTCAGCCCCAAGACTGTCCACCCTTATGTCTCATCCAGCTGTGCGTGTAGATATGGTCAATCCAGGTTGCATCACAGCCTCTGAACGAATTTTGTAAGAATTTCTCTCTCTTTCACTGTCTTTGTTTTACGGGTTTTTAAAAGTAATTTATTTTTATAATGGGGTTTAGCTGCTTTTCACGGCTGTGTTTATGCGGCTTTACACCCACTTGACTCACTTCCAGACATATATCAATACATAGGTTTTAAGATTCTTATTGGTCACCTATATTCTTGTGCGGTGAATAGGGGGTGTTGAGTCCAGTTCACTGAGCAAGGAGTAGGTCTTGTCTATTACATATTGGGTGTATGGAACGGTATCTGAGCGAATTTGAAACCCTTGTTTTATGCATCACCCCACCTCACCTTTCCCGTTAAGCAGCCATAGTGTGTTTTCTAAACGTGTGACTCTGTTCTGTTTTGTAATTCAGTTCAAGTTTAGCGGTTTTTACATTCCCTCTATAAGTGATAGCTTATGATAAGTGTCTTTTTCTGTGTGACTTATTTCACTTAGAATCGTCGTACCTAACTCCACTCATCTTGCTTCTACTAGCCTTATGACATTGATTTCATGTCTGAGTGATATTCCATTGTACATAAGGACCACGACTTCTTTATCCATTTTTCTCTTTCCTGGGATATTTAAGTTGTCATGAAGTGGAGGTTCTTGTCAACAGAGCAGCCCTAAACTTTGGGGTGCCTGTGTCTTGCTGATTTTTCTTTCTCCCAATTTATACGCCCATGAGTGGACGTGCCCTACGCTCCCTAAGCTGTGTTTTTTCGATGTTTCAGGACACACCATACACTTCTCCAGAGTGGCTGCTGGCAATTAACATCCCGCCCATCAGCGTAGCAAGGCTGCCATTTCTCCATGGCCTGTCCTGCATTTCTGGTTTTGACACTTTTTGCAGCATGACCCTTTTGACCGATGGGAAGCGAGACTTCTTTGTAGCGCTGATTTGCCTTTCCAGGTTGCTTGGTTGGCCAAAAAGGGCGTATGCGTTTTTTCCTGAATATATTCAGGAAAAAACGCATACGCCCTTTTTGGCCAAGGGCATCATTGTCGACGTTTTGCCGCTTTTCATGTGCTTTAAAGGCGATTCGAATCTACCTCCTGAAACCTGTTTCCTGCAATTCTGCCTTGCTTTCAAATCCTCTTCGTTGCCTTCCCTCAATATATTTGTGGACGAGAGTTATCGTTTATAACTCAGCAGGTTTGTGAATGGCAGTGCCCCTGAGCTCCATTTTTCAACTGTCTTGTTTGGGAGCTGGCCGCAAAAGCACGGGATTGCCTCAGGCCCTATTCTGGTTCCCGGCGGCAGGCTGAGCCTGTGGTTAATTCTTCTTCCTGATGGGAAAATAGAGTGACCTGTGCCTGTCCCAACACCTAGATCTAGTCTCTCATTGGTTGCCCCTCTTCCCGTTCATCCTCAGGACAAATTGCAACCTGTACAGAACAGGAGGTTAAAGGTGCTGATTCTCCAAGTAGGGAGATTGCTAGTGAAGTAGCTGGAATGGCGAACCCGAGCACAAGGAGATGAGAAATGAGGTGCGTTTTAGAAACCTTTCAAAATCACACGGTGTACCTTCTTCTGGGTTCCTCATGCAAGATTTCGATGTAGGAAGATGCCCTTGAACCTGGAGATTTGGGACCCATGGGATGGGTACCATGCAGTATTACTTTAAAGGGTCTGCGTTTTCTCACCCAAGCTCACCCAACCTCTCAGCCCCAAGACTGTCCACCTTTATGTCTCATCCAGCTGTGGGTCTAGATATGGTCAATCCAGGTTGCATCACAGCCCCTGAACGAATTTTGTAAGAATTTCTCTCTCTTTCACTGTCTTTGTTTTACGGGTTTTTAAAAGTAATTTATTTTTATAATGGGGTTTAGCTGCTTTTCACGGCTGTGTTTATGCGGATTTACACCCACTTGACTCACTTTCAGACAGATATCAATACATAGGTTTTAAGATTGTTACTAGTCACATATATTCTTGTGCGGTGAATAGGGGGTGTTGAGTCCAGTTCACTGAGCAAAGAGTAGGTCTTGTCTATTACATATTGGGTGTATGGAACGGTATCTGAGCGAATTTGAAACCCTTGTTTTATGCATCACCCCACCTCACCTTTCCCGTTAAGCAGCCATAGTGTGTTTTCTAAACGTGTGATTCTGTTCTCTTCTGTAATTCAGTTCAAGTGTAGCGGTTTTTACATTCCCTCTATAAGTGATAGCTTATGATAAGTGTCTTTTTCTGTGTGACTTATTTCCCTTAGAATCGTCGTACCTGAGTCCACTCATCTTGCTTCTACTAGCCTTATGACATTGATTTCATGTCTGAGTGATATTGCATTGTACATAAGGACCACAACTTCTTTATCCATTTTTCTCTTTCCTGGGATATTTAAGGTGTCATGAAGTGGAGGTTCTTGTCAACAGAGCAGCCCTAAACTTTGGGGTGCCTGTGTCTTGCTGATTTTTAGTTTTCCCAATTTATACGCCCATGAGTGGACGTGCCCTATGCTCCCTAAGCTGTGTTTTTTCGATGTTTCAGGACACACTGTACACTTCTCCAGAGTGGCTGTTGGCAATTTACATCCCGCTCATCAGCGTAGCAAGGCTGCCATTTCTCCATGGCCTGTCCTGCATTTCTGGTTTTGACACTTTTTGCAGCATGGCCCTTTGGACCGATGGGAAGCGAGACTTCTTTGTAGCGCTGATTTGCCTTTCCAGGTTGCTTGGTTGGCCAAAAAGGGCGTATGCGTTTTTTCCTGAATATATTCAGGAAAAAACGCATACGCCCTTTTTGGCCAAGGGCATCATTGTCGACCTTTTGCCGCTTTTCATGTGCTTTAAAGGCGATTCGAATCTACCTCCTGAAATCTGTTTTCTGCAATTCTGCCTTGCTTTCAAATACTCTTCGTTGCCTTCCCTCAATATATCTGTGGATGAGAGTTATCATTTATAACTCTGCGGGTTTGTGAATTGCAGTGTCCCTGAGCTCCATTTTTCAACTCGCTTTTTTGGGAGCTGGCCGCAAAAGCGCGGGATTGCCTCAGGCCCTATTGTGCTTCTGGGCGGCAGGCTGAGCCTGTGATTAATTCTTCTTCCTGATGGGAAATTAGAGTGACCTGTGCCTGTCCCAACACCTAGATCTAGTCTCTCATTGGTTGCCCCTCTTCCCGTTCATCCTCAGGACAAATTGCAACCTGTACAGAACAGGAGGTTAAAGGTGCTGATTCTCCAAGTAGGGAGATTGCTAGTAAAGTAGCTGGAATGGCGAACCCGAGCACAAGGAGATGAGAAATGAGGTGCGTTTTAGAAACCTTTCAAAATCACACGGTGTACCATCTTCTGAGTTTCTCATGCATGTTTTTGATGTAGGAAGATGCCCTTGAACCTGGAGACTTGGGACCCATGGGATGGGTACCACGCAGTATTACTTTAAAGGGTCTGCGTTTGCTCACCCAACCTAACCCAACCTTTCAGCCCCAAGAGTGTCCACACTTATGTCTCATCCACCTGTGCGTGTAGATATGGTCAATCCAGGTTGCATCACAGCCTCTGAACGAATTTTGTAAGAATTTCTCTCTCTTTCACTGTCTTTGTTTTACGGGTTTTTAAAAGTAATTTATTTTTATAATGGGGTTTAGTTGCTTTTCACGGCTGTGTTTATGCGGCTTTACACCCACTTGACTCACTTCCAGACATATATCAATACATAGGTTTTAAGATTCTTACTAGTCACCTATATTCTTGTGCGGTGAATAGGGGGTGTTGAGTCCAGTTCACTGAGCAAGGAGTAGGTCTTGTCTATTACATATTGGGTGTATGGAACGGTGTCTGAGCGAATTTGAAACCCTTGTTTTATGCATCACCCCACCTCACCTTTCCCGTTAAGCAGCCATAGTGTGTTTTCTAAACGTGTGACTCTGTTCTGTTTTGTAATTCAGTTCAAGTGTAGCGGTTTTTACATTCCCTCTATAAGTGATAGCTTATGATAAGTGTCTTTTTCTGTGTGACTTATTTCACTTAGAATCGTCATACCTAAATCCACTCATCTTGCTTCTACTAGCCTTATGACATTGATTTCATGTCTGAGTGATATTGCATTGTACATAAGGACCACAACTTCTTTATCCATTTTTCTCTTTCCTGGGATATTTAAGGTGTCATGAAGTGGAGGTTCTTGTCAACAGAGCAGCCCTAAACTTTGGGGTGCCTGTGTCTTGCTGATTTTTAGTTTTCCCAATTTATACGCCCATGAGTGGACGTGCCCTATGCTCCCTAAGCTGTGTTTTTTCGATGTTTCAGGACACACTGTACACTTCTCCAGAGTGGCTGTTGGCAATTTACATCCCGCTCATCAGCGTAGCAAGGCTGCCATTTCTCCATGGCCTGTCCTGCATTTCTGGTTTTGACACTTTTTGCAGCATGGCCCTTTTCACCGATGGGAAGCGAGACCTCTTTGTAGCGCTGATTTGCCTTTCCAGGTTGCTTGGTTGGCCAAAAAGGGCGTATGCGTTTTTTCCTGAATATATTCAGGAAAAAACGCATACGCCCTTTTTGGCCAAGGGCATCATTGTCGACGTTTTGCCGCTTTTCATGTGCTTTAAAGGCGATTCGAATCTACCTCCTGAAATCTCTTTCCTGCAATTCTGCCTTGCTTTCAAATCCTCTTCGTTGCCTTCCCTCAATATATCTGTGGATGAGAGTTATCATTTATAACTCTGCGGGTTTGTGAATTGCAGTGTCCCTGAGCTCCATTTTTCAACTCGCTTTTTTGGGAGCTGGCCACAAAAGCGCGAGATTGCCTCAGGCCCTATTGTGGTTCCTGGAGGCAGGCTGAGCCTGTGGTTAATTCTTCTTCCTGATGGGAAAATAGAGTGACCTGTGCCTGTCCCAACACCTAGATCTAGTCTCTCATTGGTTGCCCCTCTTCCCGTTCATCTTCAGGACAAATTGCAACCTGTAGGGAACAGGAGCTTAAAGGTGCTGATTCTCCAAGTAGGGAGATTGCTAGTAAAGTAGCTGGAAAGGCGAACCCTAGCACAAGGAGATGAGAAATGGGGTGCGTTTTAGAAACCTTTCAAAATCACACGGTGTACCATCTTCTGGGTTTCTCATGCATGTTTTCGATGTAGGAAGATGCCCTTGAACCTGGAGATTTGGGACCCATGGGATGGGTACCACGCAGTATTACTTTAAAGGGTCTGAGTTTGCTCACCCAACCTCACCCAACCTCTCAGCCCCAAGAGTGTCCACCCTTATGTCTCATCCAGGTGTGGGTCTAGATATGGTCAATCCAGGTTGCATCACAGCCCCTGAACGAATTTTGTAAGAATTTCTCTCTCTTTCACTGTCTTTGTTTTACGGGTTTTTAAAAGTAATTTATTTTTATAATGGGGTTTAGCTGCTTTTCACGGCTGTGTTTATGCGGCTTTACACCCACTTGGCTCACTTCCAGAGAGATATCAATACATAGGTTTTACGATTCTTACTAGTCAGATATATTCTTGTGTGGTGAATAGGGGGTGTTGAGTCCAGTTCACTGAGCAAGGAGTAGGTCTTGTCTATTACATATTGGGTGTATGGAAAAGTATCTGAGCGAATTTGAAACCCTTGTTTTATGAATCACCCCACCTCACCTTTCCCGTTAAGCAGCCATAGTGTGTTTTCTAAACGTGTGACTCTGTTATGTTTTTTAATTCAGTTCAATTGTAGCGGTTTTTACATTCTCTCTATAAGTGATAGCTTATGATAAGTGTCTTTTTCTGTGTGACTTATTTCACTTAGAATCGTCATACCTAAATCCACTCATCTTGCTTCTACTAGCCTTATGACATTGATTTCATGTCTGAGTGATATTCCTTTGTACATAAGGACCACAACTTCTTTATCCATTTTTCTCTTTCCTGGGATATTTAATGTGTCATGAAGTGGAGGTTCTTGTCAACATAGCAGCCCTAAACATTGGGGTGCCTGTGTCTTGCTGATTTTTAGTTTTCCCAATTTATACGCCCATGAGTGGACGTGCCCTATGCTCCCTAAGCTGTGTTTTTTCGATGTTTCAGGACACACCGTATACTTCTCCAGAGTGGCTGTTGGCAATTTACATCCCGCCCATCAGCGTAGCAAGGCTGCCATTTCTCCATGGCCTGTCCTGCATTTCTGGTTTTGACACTTTTTGCAGCATGGCCCTTTTGACCGATGGGAAGCGAGACCTCATTGTAGCGCTGATTTGCCTTTCCCGGTTGCTTGGTTGGCCAAAAAGGGCGTATGCTTTTTTTCCTGAATATATTCAGGAAAAAACGCATACGCCCTTTTTGGCCAAGGGCATCATTGTCGACGTTTTGCCGCTTTTCATGTGCTTTAAAGGCGATTCGAATCTACCTCCTGAAATCTGCTTCCTGCAATTCTGCCTTGCTTTCAAATCCTCTTCGTTGCCTTCCCTCAATATATCTGTGGATGAGAGTTATCATTTATAACTCTGCGGGTTTGTGAATTGCAGTGTCCCTGAGCTCCATTTTTCAACTCGCTTTTTTGGGAGCTGGCCGCAAATGCGCGGGATTGCCTCAGGCCCTATTCTGGTTCCTGGCGGCTGGCTGAGCCTGTGGTTAATTCTTCTTCCTGATGGGAAAATAGAGTGACCTGGGCCTGTCCCAACACCTAGATCTAGTCTCTCATTGGTTGCCCCTCTTCCCGTTCAACCTCAGGACAAATTGCAACCTGTAGGGAACAGGAGCTTAAAGGTGCTGATTCTCCAAGTAGGGAGATTGCTAGTAAAGTTGCTCGAAAGGCGAACCCGAGCACAAGGAGATGAGAAATGGGGTGCGTTTTAGAAACCTTTCAAAATCACACGGTGTACCATCTTCTGGGTTTCTCATGCATGTTTTCGATGTAGGAAGATTCCCTTGAACCTGGAGATTTGGCACCCATGGGATGGGTACCACGCAGTATTACTTTAAAGGGTCTGAGTTTGCTCACCCAACCTCACCCAACCTCTAAGCCCCAAGAGTGTCCACCCTTATGTCTCATCCAGGTGTGGGTCTAGATATGGTCCATCCAGGTTGCATCACAGCCCCTGAACGAATTTTGTAGGAATTTCTCTCTCTTTCACTGTCTTTGTTTTACGGGTTTTTAAAAGTAATTTATTTTATAATGGGGTTTAGCTGCTTTTCACGGCTGTGTTTATGCGGCTTTACACCCACTTGGCTCACTTCCAGAGAGATATCAATACATAGGTTTTACGATTCTTACTAGTCAGAAATATTTTTGTGCGGTGAATAGGGGGTGTTGAGTCCACTTCACTGAGCAAGGAGTAGGTCTTGTCTATTACATATTGGGTGTATGGAACGGTATCTGAGCGAATTTGAAACCCTTGTTTTATGCATCACCCCACCTCACCTTTCCCGTTAAGCAGCCATAGTGTGTTTTCTAAACGTGTGACTCTGTTCTGTTTTGTAATTCAGTTCAAGTGTAGCGGTTTTTACATTCCCTCTATAAGTGATAGCTTATGATTAGTGTCTTTTTCTGTGTCACTTATTTCACTTAGAATCGTCATACCTAAATCCACTCATCTTGCTTCTACAAGCCTTATGACATTGATTTCATGTCTGAGTGATATTCCATTGTACATAAGGACCACAACTTCTTTATCCATTTTTCTCTTTCCTGGGATATTTAAGGTGTCATGAAGTGGAGGTTCTTGTCAACAGAGCAGCCCTAAACTTTGGGGTGCCTGTGTCTTGCTGATTTTTAGTTTTCCCAATTTCTACGCCCATGAGTGAAGGTGCCCTATGCTCCCTAAGCTGTGTTTTTTCGATGTTTCAGGACACACCGTACACTTCTCCAGTGTGGCTGTTGGCAATTTACATCCCGCCCATCAGCGTAGCAAGGCTGCCATTTCTCCATGGCCTGTCCTGCATTTCTGGTTTTGACACTTTTTGCAGCATGACCCTTTTGACCGATGGGAAGCGAGACTTCTTTGTAGCGCTGATTTGCCTTTCCAGGTTGCTTGGTTGGCCAAAAAGGGCGTATGCGTTTTTTCCTGAATATATTCAGGAAAAAACGCATACGCCTTTTTGGCCAAGGGCATCATTGTCGACGTTTTGCCGCTTTTCATGTGCTTTAAAGGCGATTCGGATCTACCTCCGGAAATCTGTTTCCTGCAATTCTGCCTTGCTTTGAATTCCTCTTCGTTGCCTTCCCTCAATATATCTGTGGATGACAGTTATCATTTATAACTCTGCGGGTTTGTGAATTGCAGTGTCCCTGAGCTCCATTTTTCAACTCGCTTTTTTGGGAGCTGGCCGCAAAAGCGCGGGATTGCCTCAGGCCCTATTCTGGTTCCTGGCGGCAGGCGGAGCCTGTGGTTAATTCTTCTTCCTGATGGGAAAATAGAGAGACCTGTGCCTGTCCCAACACCTAGATCTAGTCTCTCATTGGTTTCCCCTCTTCCCGTTCATCCTCAGGACAAATTGCAACCTGTAGGGAACAGGAGCTTAAAAGTGCTGATTCTCCAAGTAGGGAGATTGCTAGTAAAGTAGCTGGAAAGGCGAACCCGAACACAAGGAGATGAGAAATGGGGTGCGTTTTAGAAACCTTTCAAAATCACACGGTGTACCATCTTCTGGGTTTCTCATGCATGTTTTCGATGTAGGAAGATGCCCTTGAACCTGGAGATTTGGGACCCATGGGATGGGTACCACGCAGTATTACTTCAAAGGGTCTGCGTTTGCTCACCCAACCTCTCAGCCCCAAGAGTGTCCACCCTTATGTCTCATCCAGCTGTGGGTCTAGATATGGTCAATCCAGGTTGCATCACAGCCCCTGAACGAATTTTGTAAGAATTTCTCTCTGTTTCACTGTCTTTGTTTTATGGGTTATTAAAAGTAATTTATTTTTATAATGGGGTTTAGCTGCTTTTCACGGCTGTGTTTATGCGGATTTACACCCACTTGACTCACTTCCAGACAGATATCAGTACATAGGTTTTAAGATTGTTACTAGTCACATATATTCTTGTGCGGTGAATAGGGGGTGTTGTGTCCAGTTCACTGAGCAAGGAGTAGGTCTTGTCTATTACATATTGGGTGTATGGAACGGTATCTGAGCGAATTTGAACCCCTTGTTTTATGCATCACCCCACTTCACCTTTCCCGTTAAGCAGCCATAGTGTGTTTTCTAAACGTGTGACTCTGTTCTGTTTTGTAATTCAGTTCAAGTGTAGCGGTTTTTACATTCCCTCTATAAGTGATAGCTTATGATAAGTGTCTTTTTCTGTGTGACTTATTTCACTTAGAATCGTCGTACCTAAGTCCACTCATCTTGCTTCTACTAGCCTTATGACAATGATTTCATGTCTGAGTGATATTCCATTGTACATAAGGACCACAACTTTTTTATCCATTTTTCTCTTTCCTGGGATATTTAAGGTTTCATGAAGTGGAGGTTCTTGTCAACAGAGTAGCCCCAAACTTTGGGGTGCCTGTGTCTTGCTGATTTTTAGTTTTCCCAATTTATACGCCCATGAGTGGACGTGCCCTATGCTCACTAAGCTGTGTTTTTTCGATGTTTCAGGACACACCGTATACTTCTCCAGAGTGGCTGTTGGCAATTTACATCCCGCCCATCAGCGTAGCAAGGCTGCCATTTCTCCATGGCCTGTCCTGCATTTCTGGTTTTGACACTTTTTGGAGCATGGCCCTTTTGGCCGATGGGAAGCGAGACTTCTTTGTAGCGCTGATTTGCCTTTCCAGGTTGCTTGGTTGGCCAAAAAGGGCGTATGCGTTTTTTCCTGAATATATTCAGGAAAAAACGCATACGCCCTTTTTGGCCAAGGGCATCATTGTCGACGTTTTGCAGCTTTTCATGTGCCTTAAAGGCGATTCGAATCTACCTCCTGAAATCTGTTTCCTGCAATTCTGCCTTGCTTTCAAATCCTCTTCGTTGCCTTCCCTCAATATATCTGTGGATGAGAGTTATCATTTATAACTCTGCGGGTTTGTGAATTGCAGTGTCCCTGAGCTCCATTTTTCAACTCGCTTTTTTGGGAGCTGGCCGCAAAAGCACGGGATTGCCTCAGGCCCTATTGTGCTTCTGGGCGGCAGGCTGAGCCTGTGATTAATTCTTCTTCCTGATGGGAAATAAGAGTGACCTGTGCCTGTCCCAACACCTAGATCTAGTCTCTCATCGGTTGCCCCTCTTCCCGTTCATCCTCAGGACAAATTGCAACCTGTACGGAACAGGAGGTTAAAGGTGCTGATTCTCCAAGTAGGGAGATTGCAAGTAAAGGAGCTGGAATGGCGAACCCGAGCACAAGGAGATGAGAAATGAGGTGCGTTTTAGAAACCTTTCAAAATCACACGGTGTACCATCTTCTGAGTTTCTCATGCATGTTTTCGATGTAGGAAGATGCCCTTGAACCTGGAGACTTGGGACCCATGGGATGGGTACCACGCAGTATTACTTTAAAGGGTCTGCGTTTGCTCACCCAACCTCACCCAACCTTTCAGCCCCAAGAGTGTCCACCCTTATGTCTCATCCAGCTGTGCGTGTAGATATGGTCAATCCAGGTTGCATCACAGCCTCTGAACGAATTTTGTAAGAATTTCTCTCTCTTTCACTGTCTTTGTTTTACGGGTTTTTAAAAGTAATTTATTTTTATAATGGGGTTTAGCTGCTTTTCACGGCTGTGTTTATGCGGCTTTACACCCACTTGACTCACTTCCAGACATATATCAATACATAGGTTTTAAGATTCTTACTAGTCACCTATATTCTTGTGCGGTGAATAGGGGGTGTTGAGTCCAGTTCACTGAGCAAGGAGTAGGTCTTGTCTATTACATATTGGGTGTATGGAACGGTATCTGAGCGAATTTGAACCCCTTGTTTTATGCATCACCCCACCTCACCTTTCCCGTTAAGCAGCCATAGTGTGTTTTCTAAACGTGTGACTCTGTTCTGTTTTGTAATTCAGTTCAAGTGTAGCGGTTTTTACATTCCCTCTATAAGTGATAGCTTATGATAAGTGTCTTTTTCTGTGTGACTTATTTCACTTAGAATCGTCGTACCTAACTCCACTCATCTTGCTTCTACTAGCCTTATGACATTGATTTCATGTCTGAGTGATATTCCATTGTACATAAGGACCACGACTTCTTTATCCATTTTTCTCTTTCCTGGGATATTTAAGTTGTCATGAAGTGGAGGTTCTTGTCAACAGAGCAGCCCTAAACTTTGGGGTGCCTGTGTCTTGCTGATTTTTCTTTCTCCCAAATTATACGCCCATGAGTGGACGTGCCCTACGCTCCCTAAGCTGTGTTTTTTCGATGTTTCAGGACACACCATACACTTCTCCAGAGTGGCTGCTGGCAATTAACATCCCGCCCATCAGCGTAGCAAGGCTGCCATTTCTCCATGGCCTGTCCTGCATTTCTGGTTTTGACACTTTTTGCAGCATGACCCTTTTGACCGATGGGAAGCGAGACTTCTTTGTAGCGCTGATTTGCCTTTCCAGGTTGCTTGGTTGGCCAAAAAGGGCGTATGCGTTTTTTCCTGAATATATTCAGGAAAAAACGCATACGCCCTTTTTGGCCAAGGGCATCATTGTCGACGTTTTGCCGCTTTTCATGTGCTTTAAAGGCGATTCGAATCTACCTCCTGAAACCTGTTTCCTGCAATTCTGCCTTGCTTTCAAATCCTCTTCGTTGCCTTCCCTCAATATATTTGTGGACGAGAGTTATCGTTTATAACTCAGCAGGTTTGTGAATGGCAGTGCCCCTGAGCTCCATTTTTCAGCTGTCTTGTTTGGGAGCTGGCCGCAAAAGCACGGGATTGCCTCAGGCCCTATTCTGGTCCCCGGCGGCAGGCTGAGCCTGTGGTTAATTCTTCTTCCTGATGGGAAAATAGAGTGACCTGTGCCTGTCCCAACACCTAGATCTAGTCTCTCATTGGTTGCCCCTCTTCCCGTTCATCCTCAGGACAAATTGCAACCTGTACAGAACAGGAGGTTAAAGGTGCTGATTCTCCAAGTAGGGAGATTGCTAGTGAAGTAGCTGGAATGGCGAACCCGAGCACAAGGAGATGAGAAATGAGGTGCGTTTTAGAAACCTTTCAAAATCACACGGTGTACCTTCTTCTGGGTTCCTCATGCAAGATTTCGATGTAGGAAGATGCCCTTGAACCTGGAGATTTGGGACCCATGGGATGGGTACCATGCAGTATTACTTTAAAGGGTCTGCGTTTTCTCACCCAAGCTCACCCAACCTCTCAGCCCCAAGACTGTCCACCTTTATGTCTCATCCAGCTGTGGGTCTAGATATGGTCAATCCAGGTTGCATCACAGCCCCTGAACGAATTTTGTAAGAATTTCTCTCTCTTTCACTGTCTTTGTTTTACGGGTTTTTAAAAGTAATTTATTTTTATAATGGGGTTTAGCTGCTTTTCACGGCTGTGTTTATGCGGATTTACACCCACTTGACTCACTTTCAGACAGATATCAATACATAGGTTTTAAGATTGTTACTAGTCACATATATTCTTGTGCGGTGAATAGGGGGTGTTGAGTCCAGTTCACTGAGCAAAGAGTAGGTCTTGTCTATTACATATTGGGTGTATGGAACGGTATCTGAGCGAATTTGAAACCCTTGTTTTATGCATCACCCCACCTCACCTTTCCCGTTAAGCAGCCATAGTGTGTTTTCTAAACGTGTGATTCTGTTCTGTTCTGTAATTCAGTTCAAGTGTAGCGGTTTTTACATTCCCTCTATAAGTGATAGCTTATGATAAGTGTCTTTTTCTGTGTGACTTATTTCCCTTAGAATCGTCGTACCTGAGTCCACTCATCTTGCTTCTACTAGCCTTATGACATTGATTTCATGTCTGAGTGATATTGCATTGTACATAAGGACCACAACTTCTTTATCCATTTTTCTCTTTCCTGGGATATTTAAGGTGTCATGAAGTGGAGGTTCTTGTCAACAGAGCAGCCCTAAACTTTGGGGTGCCTGTGTCTTGCTGATTTTTAGTTTTCCCAATTTATACGCCCATGAGTGGACGTGCCCTATGCTCCCTAAGCTGTGTTTTTTCGGTGTTTCAGGACACACTGTACACTTCTCCAGAGTGGCTGTTGGCAATTTACATCCCGCTCATCAGCGTAGCAATGCTGCCATTTCTCCATGGCCTGTCCTGCATTTCTGGTTTTGACACTTTTTGCAGCATGGCCCTTTGGACCGATGGGAAGCGAGACCTCTTTGTAGCGCTGATTTGCCTTTCCAGGTTGCTTGGTTGGCCAAAAAGGGCGTATGCGTTTTTTCCTGAATATATTCAGGAAAAAACGCATACGCCCTTTTTGGCCAAGGGCATCATTGTCGACCTTTTGCCGCTTTTCATGTGCTTTAAAGGCGATTCGAATCTACCTCCTGAAATCTGTTTTCTGCAATTCTGCCTTGCTTTCAAATCCTCTTCGTTGCCTTCCCTCAATATATCTGTGGATGAGAGTTATCATTTATAACTCTGCGGGTTTGTGAATTGCAGTGTCCCTGAGCTCCATTTTTCAACTCGCTTTTTTGGGAGCTGGCCGCAAAAGCGCGGGATTGCCTCAGGCCCTATTCTGGTTCCTGGCGGCAGGCGGAGCCTGTGGTTAATTCTTCTTCCTGATGGGAAAATAGAGAGACCTGTGCCTGTCCCAACACCTAGATCTAGTCTCTCATTGGTTTCCCCTCTTCCCGTTCATCCTCAGGACAAATTGCAACCTGTAGGGAACAGGAGCTTAAAAGTGCTGATTCTCCAAGTAGGGAGATTGCTAGTAAAGTAGCTGGAAAGGCGAACCCGAGCACAAGGAGATGAGAAATGGGGTGCGTTTTAGAAACCTTTCAAAATCACACGGTGTACCATCTTCTGGGTTTCTCATGCATGTTTTCGATGTAGGAAGATGCCCTTGAACCTGGAGATTTGGGACCCATGGGATGGGTACCACGCAGTATTACTTCAAAGGGTCTGCGTTTGCTCACCCAACCTCTCAGCCCCAAGAGTGTCCACCCTTATGTCTCATCCAGCTGTGGGTCTAGATATGGTCAATCCAGGTTGCATCACAGCCCCTGAACGAATTTTGTAAGAATTTCTCTCTGTTTCACTGTCTTTGTTTTATGGGTTATTAAAAGTAATTTATTTTTATAATGGGGTTTAGCTGCTTTTCACGGCTGTGTTTATGCGGATTTACACCCACTTGACTCACTTCCAGACAGATATCAGTACATAGGTTTTAAGATTGTTACTAGTCACATATATTCTTGTGCGGTGAATAGGGGGTGTTGTGTCCAGTTCACTGAGCAAGGAGTAGGTCTTGTCTATTACATATTGGGTGTATGGAACGGTATCTGAGCGAATTTGAACCCCTTGTTTTATGCATCACCCCACTTCACCTTTCCCGTTAAGCAGCCATAGTGTGTTTTCTAAACGTGTGACTCTGTTCTGTTTTGTAATTCAGTTCAAGTGTAGCGGTTTTTACATTCCCTCTATAAGTGATAGCTTATGATAAGTGTCTTTTTCTGTGTGACTTATTTCACTTAGAATCGTCGTACCTAAGTCCACTCATCTTGCTTCTACTAGCCTTATGACATTGATTTCATGTCTGAGTGATATTCCATTGTACATAAGGACCACAACTTTTTTATCCATTTTTCTCTTTCCTGGGATATTTAAGGTTTCATGAAGTGGAGGTTCTTGTCAACAGAGTAGCCCCAAACTTTGGGGTGCCTGTGTCTTGCTGATTTTTAGTTTTCCCAATTTATACGCCCATGATTGGACGTGCCCTATGCTCACTAAGCTGTGTTTTTTCGATGTTTCAGGACACACCGTATACTTCTCCAGAGTGGCTGTTGGCAATTTACATCCCGCCCATCAGCGTAGCAAGGCTGCCATTTCTCCATGGCCTGTCCTGCATTTCTGGTTTTGACACTTTTTGGAGCATGGCCCTTTTGGCCGATGGGAAGCGAGACTTCTTTGTAGCGCTGATTTGCCTTTCCAGGTTGCTTGGTTGGCCAAAAAGGGCGTATGCGTTTTTTCCTGAATATATTCAGGAAAAAACGCATACGCCCTTTTTGGCCAAGGGCATCATTGTCGACGTTTTGCAGCTTTTCATGTGCCTTAAAGGCGATTCGAATCTACCTCCTGAAATCTGTTTCCTGCAATTCTGCCTTGCTTTCAAATCCTCTTCGTTGCCTTCCCTCAATATATCTGTGGATGAGAGTTATCATTTATAACTCTGCGGGTTTGTGAATTGCAGTGTCCCTGAGCTCCATTTTTCAACTCGCTTTTTTGGGAGCTGGCCGCAAAAGCACGGGATTGCCTCAGGCACTATTGTGCTTCTGGGCGGCAGGCTGAGCCTGTGATTAATTCTTCTTCCTGATGGGAAATAAGAGTGACCTGTGCCTGTCCCAACACCTAGATCTAGTCTCTCATCGGTTGCCCCTCTTCCCGTTCATCCTCAGGACAAATTGCAACCTGTACGGAACAGGAGGTTAAAGGTGCTGATTCTCCAAGTAGGGAGATTGCAAGTAAAGGAGCTGGAATGGCGAACCCGAGCACAAGGAGATGAGAAATGAGGTGCGTTTTAGAAACCTTTCAAAATCACACGGTGTACCATCTTCTGAGTTTCGCATGCATGTTTTCGATGTAGGAAGATGCCCTTGAACCTGGAGACTTGGGACCCATGGGATGGGTACCACGCAGTATTACTTTAAAGGGTCTGCGTTTGCTCACCCAACCTCACCCAACCTTTCAGCCCCAAGAGTGTCCACCCTTATGTCTCATCCAGCTGTGCGTGTAGATATGGTCAATCCAGGTTGCATCACAGCCTCTGAACGAATTTTGTAAGAATTTCTCTCTCTTTCACTGTCTTTGTTTTACGGGTTTTTAAAAGTAATTTATTTTTATAATGGGGTTTAGCTGCTTTTCACGGCTGTGTTTATGCGGCTTTACACCCACTTGACTCACTTCCAGACATATATCAATACATAGGTTTTAAGATTCTTACTAGTCACCTATATTCTTGTGCGGTGAATAGGGGGTGTTGAGTCCAGTTCACTGAGCAAGGAGTAGGTCTTGTCTATTACATATTGGGTGTATGGAACGGTATCTGAGCGAATTTGAACCCCTTGTTTTATGCATCACCCCACCTCACCTTTCCCGTTAAGCAGCCATAGTGTGTTTTCTAAACGTGTGACTCTGTTCTGTTTTGTAATTCAGTTCAAGTGTAGCGGTTTTTACATTCCCTCTATAAGTGATAGCTTATGATAAGTGTCTTTTTCTGTGTGACTTATTTCCCTTAGAATCGTCATACCTAAATCCACTCATCTTGCTTCTACTAGCCTTATGACATTGATTTCATGGCTGAGTGATATTCCATTGTACATAAGGACCACAACTTCTTTATCCATTTTTCTCTTTCCTGGGATATTTAAGTTGTCATGAAGTGGAGGTTCTTGTCAACAGAGCAGCCCTAAACTTTGGGGTGCCTGTGTCTTGCTGATTTTTCTTTCTCCCAATTTATACGCCCATGAGTGGACGTGCCCTACGCTCCCTAAGCTGTGTTTTTTCGATGTTTCAGGACACACCATACACTTCTCCAGAGTGGCTGCTGGCAATTAACATCCCGCCCATCAGCGTAGCAAGGCTGCCATTTCTCCATGGCCTGTCCTGCATTTCTGGTTTTGACACTTTTTGCAGCATGACCCTTTTGACCGATGGGAAGCGAGACTTCTTTGTAGCGCTGATTTGCCTTTCCAGGTTGCTTGGTTGGCCAAAAAGGGCGTATGCGTTTTTTCCTGAATATATTCAGGAAAAAACGCATACGCCCTTTTTGGCCAAGGGCATCATTGTCGACGTTTTGCCGCTTTTCATGTGCTTTAAAGGCGATTCGAATCTACCTCCTGAAACCTGTTTCCTGCAATTCTGCCTTGCTTTCAAATCCTCTTCGTTGCCTTCCCTCAATATATTTGTGGACGAGAGTTATCGTTTATAACTCAGCAGGTTTGTGAATGGCAGTGCCCCTGAGCTCCATTTTTCAGCTGTCTTGTTTGGGAGCTGGCCGCAAAAGCACGGGATTGCCTCAGGCCCTATTCTGGTTCCCGGCGGCAGGCTGAGCCTGTGGTTAATTCTTCTTCCTGATGGGAAAATAGAGTGACCTGTGCCTGTCCCAACACCTAGATCTAGTCTCTCATTGGTTGCCCCTCTTCCCGTTCATCCTCAGGACAAATTGCAACCTGTACAGAACAGGAGGTTAAAGGTGCTGATTCTCCAAGTAGGGAGATTGCTAGTGAAGTAGCTGGAATGGCGAACCCGAGCACAAGGAGATGAGAAATGAGGTGCGTTTTAGAAACCTTTCAAAATCACACGGTGTACCTTCTTCTGGGTTCCTCATGCAAGATTTCGATGTAGGAAGATGCCCTTGAACCTGGAGATTTGGGACCCATGGGATGGGTACCATGCAGTATTACTTTAAAGGGTCTGCGTTTTCTCACCCAAGCTCACCCAACCTCTCAGCCCCAAGACTGTCCACCTTTATGTCTCATCCAGCTGTGGGTCTAGATATGGTCAATCCAGGTTGCATCACAGCCCCTGAACGAATTTTGTAAGAATTTCTCTCTCTTTCACTGTCTTTGTTTTACGGGTTTTTAAAAGTAATTTATTTTTATAATGGGGTTTAGCTGCTTTTCACGGCTGTGTTTATGCGGATTTACACCCACTTGACTCACTTTCAGACAGATATCAATACATAGGTTTTAAGATTGTTACTAGTCACATATATTCTTGTGCGGTGAATAGGGGGTGTTGAGTCCAGTTCACTGAGCAAAGAGTAGGTCTTGTCTATTACATATTGGGTGTATGGAACGGTATCTGAGCGAATTTGAAACCCTTGTTTTATGCATCACCCCACCTCACCTTTCCCGTTAAGCAGGCATAGTGTGTTTTCTAAACGTGTGATTCTGTTCTGTTCTGTAATTCAGTTCAAGTGTAGCGGTTTTTACATTCCCTCTATAAGTGATAGCTTATGATAAGTGTCTTTTTCTGTGTGACTTATTTCCCTTAGAATCGTCGTACCTGAGTCCACTCATCTTGCTTCTACTAGCCTTATGACATTGATTTCATGTCTGAGTGATATTGCATTGTACATAAGGACCACAACTTCTTTATCCATTTTTCTCTTTCCTGGGATATTTAAGGTGTCATGAAGTGGAGGTTCTTGTCAACAGAGCAGCCCTAAACTTTGGGGTGCCTGTGTCTTGCTGATTTTTAGTTTTCCCAATTTATACGCCCATGAGTGGACGTGCCCTATGCTCCCTAAGCTGTGTTTTTTCGATGTTTCAGGACACACTGTACACTTCTCCAGAGTGGCTGTTGGCAATTTACATCCCGCTCATCAGCGTAGCAAGGCTGCCATTTCTCCATGGCCTGTCCTGCATTTCTGGTTTTGACACTTTTTGCAGCATGGCCCTTTGGACCGATGGGAAGCGAGACCTCTTTGTAGCGCTGATTTGCCTTTCCAGGTTGCTTGGTTGGCCAAAAAGGGCGTATGCGTTTTTTCCTGAATATATTCAGGAAAAAACGCATACGCCCTTTTTGGCCAAGGGCATCATTGTCGACCTTTTGCCGCTTTTCATGTGCTTTAAAGGCGATTCGAATCTACCTCCTGAAATCTGTTTTCTGCAATTCTGCCTTGCTTTCAAATCCTCTTCGTTGCCTTCCCTCAATATATCTGTGGATGAGAGTTATCATTTATAACTCTGCGGGTTTGTGAATGGCAGTGTCCCTGAGCTCCATTTTTCAACTCGCTTTTTTGGGAGCTGGCCGCAAAAGCGCGGGATTGCCTCAGGCCCTATTGTGCTTCTGGGCGGCAGGCTGAGCCTGTGATTAATTCTTCTTCCTGATGGGAAATTAGAGTGACCTGTGCCTGTCCCAACACCTAGATCTAGTCTCTCATTGGTTGCCCCTCTTCCCGTTCATCCTCAGGACAAATTGCAACCTGTACAGAACAGGAGGTTAAAGGTGCTGATTCTCCAAGTAGGGAGATTGCTAGTAAAGTAGCTGGAATGGCGAACCCGAGCACAAGGAGATGAGAAATGAGGTGCGTTTTAGAAACCTTTCAAAATCACACGGTGTACCATCTTCTGAGTTTCTCATGCATGTTTTCGATGTAGGAAGATGCCCTTGAACCTGGAGACTTGGGACCCATGGGATGGGTACCACGCAGTATTACTTTAAAGGGTCTGCGTTTGCTCACCCAACCTAACCCAACCTCTCAGCCCCAAGAGTGTCCACCCTTATGTCTCATCCACCTGTGCGTGTAGATATGGTCAATCCAGGTTGCATCACAGCCTCTGAACGAATTTTGTAAGAATTTCTCTCTCTTTCACTGTCTTTGTTTTACGGGTTTTTAAAAGTAATTTATTTTTATAATGGGGTTTAGTTGCTTTTCACGGCTGTGTTTATGCGGCTTTACACCCACTTGACTCACTTCCAGACAGATATCAATACATAGGTTTTAAGATTCTTACTAGTCACCTATATTCTTGTGCGGTGAATAGGGGGTGTTGAGTCCAGTTCACTGAGCAAGGAGTAGGTCTTGTCTATTACATATTGGGTGTATGGAACGGTATCTGAGCGAATTTGAAACCCTTGTTTTATGCATCACCCCACCTCACTTTTCCCGTTAAGCAGCCATAGTGTGTTTTCTAAACGTGTGACTCTGTTCTGTTTTGTAATTCAGTTCAAGTGTAGCGGTTTTTACATTCCCTCTATAAGTGATAGCTTATGATAAGTGTCTTTTTCTGTGTGACTTATTTCACTTAGAATCGTCGTACCTAACTCCACTCATCTTGCTTCTACTAGCCTTATGACATTGATTTCATGTCTGAGTGATATTGCATTGTACATAAGGACCACAACTTCTTTATCCATTTTTCTCTTTCCTGGGATATTTAAGGTGTCATGAAGTGGAGGTTCTTGTCAACAGAGCAGCCCTAAACTTTGGGGTGCCTGTGTCTTGCTGATATTTAGTTTTCCCAATTTATACGCCCATGAGTGGACGTGCCCTATGCTCCCTAAGCTGTGTTTTTTCGATGTTTCAGGACACACTGTACAATTCTCCAGAGTGGCTGTTGGCAATTTACATCCCGCTCATCAGCGTAGCAAGGCTGCCATTTCTCCATGGCCTGTCCTGCATTTCTGGTTTTGACACTTTTTGCAGCATGACCCTTTTGACCGATGGGAAGCGAGACTTCTTTGTAGCGCTGATTTGCCTTTCCAGGTTGCTTGGTTGGCCAAAAAGGGCGTATGCGTTTTTTCCTGAATATATTCAAGAAAAAACGCATACGCCCTTTTTGGCCAAGGGCATCATTGTCGACGTTTTGCTGCTTTTCATGTGCTTTAAAGGCGATTCGAATCTACCTCCTGAAATCTGTTTTCTGCAATTCTGCCTTGCTTTCAAATCCTCTTCGTTGCCTTCCCTCAATATATCCGTTGATGAGAGTTATCATTTATAAGTCTGCGGGTTTGTGAATTGCAGTGTCCCTGAGCTCCATTTTTCAACTCGCTTTTTTGGGAGCTGGCCGCAAAAGCGCGGGATTGCCTCAGGCCCTATTGTGCTTCTGGGCGGCAGGCTGAGCCTGTGATTAATTCTTCTTCCTGATGGGAAATTAGAGTGACCTGTGCCTGTCCCAACACCTAGATCTAGTCTCTCATTGGTTGCCCCTCTTCCCGTTCATCCTCAGGACAAATTGCAACCTGTACAGAACAGGAGGTTAAAGGTGCTGATTCTCCAAGTAGGGAGATTGCTAGTAAAGTAGCTGGAATGGCGAACCCGAGCACAAGGAGATGAGAAATGAGGTGCGTTTTAGAAACCTTTCAAAATCACACGGTGTACCATCTTCTGA
Source organism: Eschrichtius robustus (assembly GCF_028021215.1). NCBI lineage: Eukaryota > Metazoa > Chordata > Mammalia > Artiodactyla > Eschrichtiidae > Eschrichtius > Eschrichtius robustus. The sequence goes on from NW_027175163.1 coordinate 577,363, forward strand.
GTTTCTCATGCATGTGTTCGATGTAGGAAGATGCCCTTGAACCTGGAGACTTGGGACCCATGGGATGGGTACCACGCAGTATTACTTTAAAGGGTCTGCGTTTGCTCACCCAACCTAACCCAACCTTTCAGCCCCAAGAGTGTCCACTTTTATGTCTCATCCACCTGTGCGTGTAGATATGGTCAATCCAGGTTGCATCACAGCCTCTGAACGAATTTTGTAAGAATTTCTCTCTCTTTCACTGTCTTTGTTTTACGGGTTTTTAAAAGTAATTTATTTTTATAATGGGGTTTAGTTGCTTTTCACGGCTGTGTTTATGCGGCTTTACACCCACTTGACTCACTTCCAGACATATATCAATACATAGGTTTTAAGATTCTTAATAGTCACCTATATTCTTGTGCGGTGAATAGGGGGTGTTGAGTCCAGTTCACTGAGCAAGGAGTAGGTCTTGTCTATTACATATTGGGTGTATGGAATGGTATCTGAGCGAATTTGAACCCCTTGTTTTATGCATCACCCCACCTCACCTTTCCCGTTAAGCAGCCATAGTGTGTTTTCTAAACGTGTGACTCTGTTCTGTTTTGTAATTCAGTTCAAGTGTAGCGGTTTTTACATTCCCTCTATAAGTGATAGCTTATGATAAGTGTCTTTTTCTGTGTGACTTATTTCACTTAGAATCGTCGTACCTAACTCCACTCATCTTGCTTCTACTAGCCTTATGACATTGATTTCATGTCTGAGTGATATTCCATTGTACATAAGGACCACGACTTCTTTATCCATTTTTCTCTTTCCTGGGATATTTAAGTTGTCATGAAGTGGAGGTTTTTGTCAACAGAGCAGCCCTAAACTTTGGGGTGCCTGTGTCTTGCTGATTTTTCTTTTTCCCAATTTATACGCCCATGAGTGGACGTGCCCTATGCTCCCTAAGCTGTGTTTTTTCGATGTTTCAGGACACACTGTACACTTCTCCAGAGTGGCTGTTGGCAATTTACATCCCGCTCATCAGCGTAGCTAGGCTGCCATTTCTCCATGGCCTGTCCTGCATTTCTGGTTTTGACACTTTTTGCAGCATGGCCCTTTTGACCGATGGGAAGCGAGACTTCTGTGTAGCGCTGATTTGCCTTTCCAGGTTGCTTGGTTGGCCAAAAAGGGCGTATGCGTTTTTTCCTGAATATATTCAGGAAAAAACGCATACGCCCTTTTTGGCCAAGGGCATCATTGTCGACGTTTTGCCGCTTTTCATGTGCTTTACAGGCGATTCGAATCTACCTCCTGAAATCTCTTTCCTGCAATTCTGCCTTGCTTTCAAATCCTCTTCGTTGCCTTCCCTCAATATATCTGTGGATGAGAGTTATCATTTATAACTCTGCGGGTTTGTGAATTGCAGTGTCCCTGAGCTCCATTTTTCAACTCGCTTTTTTGGGAGCTGGCCGCAAAAGCACGGGATTGCCTCAGGCCCTATTGTGCTTCTGGGCGGCAGGCTGAGCCTGTGATTAATTCTTCTTCCTGATGGGAAATTAGAGTGACCTGTGCCTGTCCCAACACCTAGATCTAGTCTCTCATTGGTTGCCCCTCTTCCCGTTCATCCTCAGGACAAATTGCAACCTGTAGGGAACAGGAGGTTAAAGGTGCTGATTCTCCAAGAAGGGAGATTGCTAGTAAAGTAGCTGGAATGGCGAACCCGAGCACAAGGAGATGAGAAATGAGGTGCGTTTTAGAAATCTTTCAAAATCACACGGTGTACCATCTTCTGAGTTTCTCATGCATGTTTTCGATGTAGGAAGATGCCCTCAACCCTGGGGGCTTGGGACCCATGGGATGGGTACCACGCAGTATTACTTTAAAGGGTCTGCGTTTGCTCACCCAACCTAACCCAACCTTTCAGCCCCAAGACTGTCCACCCTTATGTCTCATCCAGCTGTGCGTGTAGATATGGTCAATCCAGGTTGCATCACAGCCTCTGAACGAATTTTGTAAGAATTTCTCTCTCTTTCACTGTCTTTGTTTTACGGGTTTTTAAAAGTAATTTATTTTTATAATGGGGTTTAGCTGCTTTTCACGGCTGTGTTTATGCGGATTTACACCCACTTGACTCACTTTCAGACAGATATCAATACATAGGTTTTAAGATTGTTACTAGTCACATATATTCTTGTGCGGTGAATAGGGGGTGTTGAGTCCAGTTCACTGAGCAAGGAGTAGGTCTTGTCTATTACATATTGGGTGTATGGAACGGTATCTGAGCGAATTTGAACCCCTTGTTTTATGCATCACCCCACCTCACCTTTCCCGTTAAGCAGCCATAGTGTGTTTTCTAAACGTGTGATTCTGTTCTGTTCTGTAATTCAGTTCAAGTGTAGCGGTTTTTACATTCCCTCTATAAGTGATAGCTTATGATAAGTGTCTTTTTCTGTGTGACTTATTTCACTTAGAATCGTCGTACCTAAGTCCACTCATCTTGCTTCTACTAGCCTTATGACATTGATTTCATGTCTGAGTGATATTGCATTGTACATAAGGACCACAACTTCTTTATCCATTTTTCTCTTTCCTGGGATATTTAAGGTGTCATGAAGTGGAGGTTCTTGTCAACAGAGCAGCCCTAAACTTTGGGGTGCCTGTGTCTTGCTGATTTTTCTTTTTCCCAATTTATACGCCCATGAGTGGACGTGCCCTATGCTCCCTAAGCTGTGTTTTTTCGATGTTTCAGTACACACTGTACACTTCTCCAGAGTGGCTGCTGGCAATTAACATCCCGCCCATCAGCGTAGCAAGGCTGCCATTTCTCCATGGCCTGTCCTGCATTTCTGGTTTTGACACTTTTTGCAGCATGACCCTTTTGACCGATGGGAAGCGAAACTTCTTTGTAGCGCTGATTTGCCTTTCCAGGTTGCTTGGTTGGCCAAAAAGGGCGTATGCGTTTTTTCCTGAATATATTCAGGAAAAAACGCATACGCCCTTTTTGGCCAAGGGCATCATTGTCGACGTTTTGCCGCTTTTCATGTGCTTTAAAGGCGATTCGAATCTACCTCCTGAAACCTGTTTCCTGCAATTCTGCCTTGCTTTCAAATCCTCTTCGTTGCTTTCCCTCAATATATTTGTGGACGAGAGTTATCATTTATAACTCAGCAGGTTTGTGAATGGCAGTGCCCCTGAGCTCCATTTTTCAACTGTCTTGTTTGGGAGCTGGCCGCAAAAGCACGGGATTGCCTCAGGCCCTATTCTGGTTCCCAGCGGCAGGCTGAGCCTGTGGTTAATTCTTCTTCCTGATGGGAAAATAGAGTGACCTGTGCCTGTCCCAACACCTAGATCTAGTCTCTCATTGGTTGCCCCTCTGCCCGTTCATCCTCAGGACAAATTGCAACCTGTACAGAACAGGAGGTTAAAGGTTCTGATTCTCCAAGTAGGGAGATTGCTAGTGAAGTAGCTGGAATGGCGAACCCGAGCACAAGGAGATGAGAAATGAGGTGCGTTTTAGAAACCTTTCAAAATCACATGGTGTACCTTCTTCTGGGTTCCTCATGCAAGATTTCGATGTAGGAAGATGCCCTTGAACCTGGAGATATGGGACCCATGGGATGGGTACCATGCAGTATTACTTTAAAGGGTCTGCGTTTTCTCACCCAACCTCACCCAACCTCTCAGCCCCAAGAGTGTCCACCCTTATGTCTCATCCAGCTGTGGGTCTAGATATGGTCAATCCAGGTTGCATCACAGCCCCTGAACGAATTTTGTAAGAATTTCTCTCTCTTTCACTGTCTTTGTTTTACGGGTTTTTAAAAGTAATTTATTTTTATAATGGGGTTTAGCTGCTTTTCACGGCTGTGTTTATGCGGATTTACACCCACTTGACTCACTTTCAGACAGATATCAATACATAGGTTTTAAGATTGTTACTAGTCACATATATTCTTGTTCGGTGAATAGGGGGTGTTGAGGCCAGTTCACTGAGCAAAGAGTAGGTCTTGTCTATTACATATTGGGTGTATGGAACGGTATCTGAGCGAATTTGAAACCCTTGTTTTATGCATCACCCCACCTCACCTTTCCCGTTAAGCAGCCATAGTGTGTTTTCTAAACGTGTGACTCTGTTCTGTTTTGTAATTCAGTTCAAGTGTAGCGGTTTTTACATTCCCTCTATAAGTGATAGCTTATGATAAGTGTCTTTTTCTGTGTGACTTATTTCACTTAGAATCGTCGTACCTAACTCCACTCATCTTGCTTCTACTAGCCTTATGACATTGATTTCATGTCTGAGTGATATTCCATTGTACATAAGGACCACGACTTCTTTATCCATTTTTCTCTTTCCTGGGATATTTAAGTTGTCATGAAGTGGAGGTTCTTGTCAACAGAGCAGCCCTAAACTTTGGGGTGCCTGTGTCTTGCTGATTTTTCTTTTTCCCAATTTATACGCCCATGAGTGGACGTGCCGTACGCTCCCTAAGCTGTGTTTTTTCGATGTTTCAGGACACACCATACACTTCTCCAGAGTGGCTGCTGGCAATTAACATCCCGCCCATCAGCGTAGCAAGGCTGCCATTTCTCCATGGCCTGTCCTGCATTTCTGGTTTTGACACTTTTTGCAGCATGACCCTTTTGACCGATGGGAAGCGAGACTTCTTTGTAGCGCTGATTTGCCTTTCCAGGTTGCTTGGTTGGCCAAAAAGGGCGTATGCGTTTTTTCCTGAATATATTCAGGAAAAAACGCATACGCCCTTTTTGGCCAAGGGCATCATTGTCGACCTTTTGCCGCTTTTCATGTGCTTTAAAGGCGATTCGAATCTACCTCCTGAAATCTGTTTTCTGCAATTCTGCCTTGCTTTCAAATCCTCTTCGTTGCCTTCCCTCAATATATCTGTGGATGAGAGTTATCATTTATAACTCTGCGGGTTTGTGAATTGCAGTGTCCCTGAGCTCCATTTTTCAACTCGCTTTTTTGGGAGCTGGCCGCAAAAGCGCGGGATTGCCTCAGGCCCTATTGTGCTTCTGGGCGGCAGGCTGAGCCTGTGATTAATTCTTCTTCCTGATGGGAAATTAGAGTGACCTGTGCCTGTCCCAACACCTAGATCTACTCTCTCATTGGTTGCCCCTCTTCCCGTTCATCCTCAGGACAAATTGCAACCTGTACAGAACAGGAGGTTAAAGGTGCTGATTCTCCAAGTAGGGAGATTGCTAGTAAAGTAGCTGGAATGGCAAACCCGAGCACAAGGAGATGAGAAATGAGGTGCGTTTTAGAAACCTTTCAAAATCACACGGTGTACCATCTTCTGAGTTTCTCATGCATGTTTTCGATGTAGGAAGATGCCCTTGAACCTGGAGACTTGGGACCCATGGGATGGGTACCACGCAGTATTACTTTAAAGGGTCTGCGTTTGCTCACCCAACCTAACCCAACCTTTCAGCCCCAAGAGTGTCCACCCTTATGTCTCATCCACCTGTGCGTGTAGATATGGTCAATCCAGGTTGCATCACAGCCTCTGAACGAATTTTGTAAGAATTTCTCTCTCTTTCACTGTCTTTGTTTTACGGGTTTTTAAAAGTAATTTATTTTTATAATGGGGTTTAGTTGCTTTTCACGGCTGTGTTTATGCGGCTTTACACCCACTTGACTCACTTCCAGACATATATCAATACATAGGTTTTAAGATTCTTACTAGTCACCTATATTCTTGTGCGGTGAATAGGGGGTGTTGAGTCCAGTTCACTGAGCAAGGAGTAGGTCTTGTCTATTACATATTGGGTGTATGGAACGGTATCTGAGCGAATTTGAACCCTTTGTTTTATGCATCACCCCACCTCACCTTTCCCGTTAAGCAGCCATAGTGTGTTTTCTAAACGTGTGACTCTGTTCTGTTTTGTAATTCAGTTCAAGTGTAGCGGTTTTTACATTCCCTCTATAAGTGATAGCTTATGATAAGTGTCTTTTTCTGTGTGACTTATTTCACTTAGAATCGTCGTACCTAACTCCACTCATCTTGCTTCTTCTAGCCTTATGACATTGATTTCATGTCTGAGTGATATTCCATTGTACATAAGGACCACGACTTCTTTATCCATTTTTCTCTTTCCTGGGATATTTAAGTTGTCATGAAGTGGAGGTTCTTGTCAACAGAGCAGCCCTAAACTTTGGGGTGCCTGTGTCTTGCTGATTTTTCTTTTTCCCAATTTATACGCCCATGAGTGGACGTGCCCTACGCTCCCTAAGCTATGTTTTTTCGATGTTTCAGGACACACCATACACTTCTCCAGAGTGGCTGCTGGCAATTAACATCCCGCCCATCAGCGTAGCAAGGCTGCCATTTCTCCATGGCCTGTCCTGCATTTCTGGTTTTGACACTTTTTGCAGCATGACCCTTTTGACCGATGGGAAGCGAGACTTCTTTGTAGCGCTGATTTGTCTTTCCAGGTTGCTTGGTTGGCCAAAAAGGGCGTATGCGTTTTTTCCTGAATATATTCAGGAAAAAACGCATACGCCCTTTTTGGCCAAGGGCATCATTGTCGACGTTTTGCCGCTTTTCATGTGCTTTAAAGGCGATTCGAATCTACCTCCTGAAACCTGTTTCCTGCAATTCTGCCTTGCTTTCAAATCCTCTTCGTTGCCTTCCCTCAATATATTTGTGGACGAGAGTTATCATTTATAACTCAGCAGTTTTGTGAATGGCAGTGCCCCTGAGCTCCATTTTTCACCTGTCTTGTTTGGGAGCTGGCCGCAAAAGCACGGGATTGCCTCAGGCCCTATTCTGGTTCCCGGCGGCAGGCTGAGCCTGTGGTTAATTCTTCTTCCTGATGGGAAAATAGAGTGACCTGTGCCTGTCCCAACACCTAGATCTAGTCTCTCATTGGTTGCCCCTCTTCCCGTTCATCCTCAGGACAAATTGCAACCTGTACAGAACAGGAGGTTAAAGGTGCTGATTCTCCAAGTAGGGAGATTGCTAGTGAAGTAGCTGGAATTGCGAACCCGAGCACAAGGAGATGAGAAATGAGGTGCGTTTTAGAAACCTTTCAAAATCACACGGTGTACCATCTTCTGAGTTTCTCATGCATGTTTTCGATGTAGGAAGATGCCCTTGAACCTGGAGACTTGGGACCCATGGGATGGGTACCACGCAGTATTACTTTAAAGGGTCTGCGTTTGCTCACCCAACCTAACCCAACCTTTCAGCCCCAAGAGTGTCCACCCTTATGTCTCATCCACCTGTGCGTGTAGATATGGTCAATCCAGGTTGCATCACAGCCTCTGAACGAATTTTGTAAGAATTTCTCTCTCTTTCACTGTCTTTGTTTTACGGGTTTTTAAAAGTAATTTATTTTTATAATGGGGTTTAGTTGCTTTTCACGGCTGTGTTTATGCGGCTTTACACCCACTTGACTCACTTCCAGACATATATCAATACATAGGTTTTAAAATTCTTACTAGTCACCTATATTCTTGTGCGGTGAATAGGGGGTGTTGAGTCCAGTTCACTGAGCAAGGAGTAGGTCTTGTCTATTACATATTGGGTGTATGGAACGGTATCTGAGCGAATTTGAACCCCTTGTTTTATGCATCACCCCACCTCACCTTTCCCGTTAAGCAGCCATAGTGTGTTTTCTAAACGTGTGACTGTGTTCTGTTTTGTAATTCAGTTCAAGTGTAGCGGTTTTTACATTCCCTCTATAAGTGATAGCTTATGATAAGTGTCTTTTTCTGTGTGACTTATTTCACTTAGAATCGTCGTACCTAACTCCACTCATCTTGCTTCTACTAGCCTTATGACATTGATTTCATGTCTGAGTGATATTCCATTGTACATAAGGACCACAACTTCTTTATCCATTTTTCTCTTTCCTGGGATATTTAAGTTGTCATGAAGTGGAGGTTCTTGTCAACAGAGCAGCCCTAAACTTTGGGGTGCCTGTGTCTTGCTGATTTTTCTTTTTCCCAATTTATACGCCCATGAGTGGACGTGCCCTATGCTCCCTAAGCTGTGTTTTTTCGATGTTTCAGGACACACTGTACACTTCTCCAGAGTGGCTGTTGGCAATTTACATCCCGCTCATCAGCGTAGCAAGGCTGCCATTTCTCCATGGCCTGTCCTGCATTTCTGGTTTTGACACTTTTTGCAGCATGGCCCTTTTGACCGATGGGAAGCGAGACTTCTGTGTAGCGCTGATTTGCCTTTCCAGGTTGCTTGGTTGGCCAAAAAGGGCGTATGCGTTTTTTCCTGAATATATTCAGGAAAAAACGCATACGCCCTTTTTGGCCAAGGGCATCATTGTCGACGTTTTGCCGCTTTTCATGTGCTTTACATGTGATTCGAATCTACCTCTTGAAATCTCTTTCCTGCAATTCTGCCTTGCTTTCAAATCCTCTTCGTTGCCTTCCCTCAATATATCTGTGGATGAGAGTTATCATTTATAACTCTGCGGGTTTGTGAATTGCAGTGTCCCTGAGCTCAATTTTTCAACTCGCTTTTTTGGGAGCTGACCGCAAAAGCACGGGATAACTTCAGGCCCTATTGTGCTTCTGGGCGGCAGGCTGAGCCTGTGATTAATTCTTCTTCCTGATGGGAAATTAGAGTGACCTGTGCCTGTCCCAACACCTAGATCTAGTCTCTCATTGGTTGCCCCTCTTCCCGTTCATCCTCAGGACAAATTGCAACCTGTAGGGAACAGGAGGTTAAAGGTGCTGATTCTCCAAGTAGGGAGATTGCTAGTAAAGTAGCTGGAATGGCGAACCCGAGCACAAGGAGATGAGAAATGAGGTGCGTTTTAGAAACCTTTCAAAATCACACGGTGTACCATCTTCTGAGTTTCTCATGCATGTTTTCGATGTAGGAAGATGCCCTCAACCCTGGAGACTTGGGACCCATGGGATGGGTACCACGCAGTATTACTTTAAAGGGTCTGCGTTTGCTCACCCAACCTAACCCAAACTTTCAGCCCCAAGACTGTCCACCCTTATGTCTCATCCAGCTGTGCGTGTAGATATGGTCAATCCAGGTTGCATCACAGCCTCTGAACGAATTTTGTAAGAATTTCTCTCTCTTTCACTGTCTTTGTTTTACGGGTTTTTAAAAGTAATTTATTTTTATAATGGGGTTTAGCTGCTTTTCACGGCTGTGTTTATGCGGATTTACACCCACTTGACTCACTTTCAGACAGATATCAATACATAGGTTTTAAGATTGTTACTAGTCACATATATTCTTGTGCGGTGAATAGGGGGTGTTGAGTCCAGTTCACTGAGCAAGGAGTAGGTCTTGTCTATTACATATTGGGTGTATGGAACGGTATCTGAGCGAATTTGAAACCCTTGTTTTATGCATCACCCCACCTCACCTTTCCCGTTAAGCAGCCATAGTGTGTTTTCTAAACGTGTGATTCTGTTCTGTTCTGTAATTCAGTTCAAGTGTAGCGGTTTTTACATTCCCTCTATAAGTGATAGCTTATGATAAGTGTGTTTTTCTGTGTGACTTATTTCACTTAGAATCGTCGTACCTAAGTCCACTCATCTTGCTTCTACTAGCCTTATGACATTGATTTCATGTCTGAGTGATATTGCATTGTACATAAGGACCACAACTTCTTTATCCATTTTTCTCTTTCCTGGGATATTTAAGGTGTCATGAAGTGGAGGTTCTTGTCAACAGAGCAGCCCTAAACTTTGGTGTGCCTGTGTCTTGCTGATTTTTCTTTTTCCCAATTTATACGCCCATGAGTGGACGTGCCCTATGCTCCCTAAGCTGTGTTTTTTCGATGTTTCAGTACACACTGTACACTTCTCCAGAGTGGCTGCTGGCAATTAACATCCCGCCCATCAGCGTAGCAAGGCTGCCATTTCTCCATGGCCTGTCCTGCATTTCTGGTTTTGACACTTTTTGCAGCATGACCCATTTGACCGATGGGAAGCGAGACTTCTTTGTAGCGCTGATTTGCCTTTCCAGGTTGCTTGGTTGGCCAAAAAGGGCGTATGCGTTTTTTCCTGAATATATTCAGGAAAAAACGCATACGCCCATTTTGGCCAAGGGCATCATTGTCGACGTTTTGCCGCTTTTCATGTGCTTTAAAGGCGATTCGAATCTACCTCCTGAAACCTGTTTCCTGCAATTCTGCCTTGCTTTCAAATCCTCTTCGTTGCTTTCCCTCAATATATTTGTGGACGAGAGTAATCATTTATAACTCAGCAGGTTTGTGAATGGCAGTGCCCCTGAGCTCCATTTTTCAACTGTCTTGTTTGGGAGCTGGCCGCAAAAGCACGGGATTGCCTCAGGCCCTATTCTGGTTCCCGGCGGCAGGCTGAGCCTGTGGTTAATTCTTCTTCCTGATGGGAAAATAGAGTGACCTGTTCCTGTCCCAACACCTAGATCTAGTCTCTCATTGGTTGCCCCTCTTCCCGTTCATCCTCAGGACAAATTGCAACCTGTACAGAACAGGAGGTTAAAGGTGCTGATTCTCCAAGTAGGGAGATTGCTAGTGAAGTAGCTGGAATGGCGAACCCGAGCACAAGGAGATGAGAAATGAGGTGCGTTTTAGAAACCTTTCAAAATCGCATGATGTACCTTCTTCTGGGTTCCTCATGCAAGATTTCGATGTAGGAAGATGCCCTTGAACCTGGAGATATGGGACCCATGGGATGGGTACCATGCAGTATTACTTTAAAGGGTCTGAGTTTTCTCACCCAACCTCACCCAACCTCTCAGCCCCAAGAGTGTCCACCCTTATGTCTCATCCAGCTGTGGGTCTAGATATGGTCAATCCAGGTTGCATCACAGCCCCTGAACGAATTTTGTAAGAATTTCTCTCTCTTTCACTGTCTTTGTTTTACGGGTTTTTAAAAGTAATTTATTTTTATAATGGGTTTTAGCTGCTTTTCACGGCTGTGTTTATGCGGATTTACACCCACTTGACTCACTTTCAGACAGATATCAATACATAGGTTTTAAGATTGTTACTAGTCACATATAGTCTTGTTCGGTGAATAGGGGGTGTTGAGGCCAGTTCACTGAGCAAAGAGTAGGTCTTGTCTATTACATATTGGGTGTATGGAACGGTATCTGAGCGAATTTGAAACCCTTGTTTTATGCATCACTCCACCTCACCTTTCCCGTTAAGCAGCCATAGTGTGTTTTCTAAACGTGTGACTCTGTTCTGTTTTGTAATTCAGTTCAAGTGTAGCGGTTTTTACATTCCCTCTATAAGTGATAGCTTATGATAAGTGTCTTTTTCTGTGTGACTTATTTCACTTAGAATCGTCGTACCTAACTCCACTCATCTTGCTTCTACTAGCCTTATGACATTGATTTCATGTCTGAGTGATATTCCATTGTACATAAGGACCACGACTTCTTTATCCGTTTTTCTCTTTCCTGGGATATTTAAGTTGTCATGAAGTGGAGGTTCTTGTCAACAGAGCAGCCCTAAACTTTGGGGTGCCTGTGTCTTGCTGATTTTTCTTTTTCCCAATTTATACGCCCATGAGTGGACGTGCCATACGCTCCCTAAGCTGTGTTTTTTCGATGTTTCAGGACACACCATACACTTCTCCAGAGTGCCTGCTGGCAATTAACATCCCGCCCATCAGCGTAGCAAGGCTGCCATTTCTCCATGGCCTGTCCTGCATTTCTGGTTTTGACACTTTTTGCAGCATGACCCTTTTGACCGATGGGAAGCGAGACTTCTTTGTAGCGCTGATTTGCCTTTCCACGTTGCTTGGTTGGCCAAAAAGGGCGTATGCGTTTTTTCCTGAATATATTCAGGAAAAAACGCATACGCCCTTTTTGGCCAAGGGCATCATTGTCGACGTTTTGCCGCTTTTCATGTGCTTTAAAGGCGATTCGAATCTACCTCCTGAAACCTGTTTCCTGCAATTCTGCCTTGCTTTCAAATCCTCTTCGTTGCCTTCCCTCAATATATTTGTGGACGAGAGTTATCATTTATAACTCAGCAGGTTTGTGAATGGCAGTGCCCCTGAGCTCCATTTTTCACCTGTCTTGTTTGGGAGCTGGCCGCAAAAGCACGGGATTGCCTCAGGCCCTATTCTGGTTCCCGGCGGCAGGCTGAGCCTGTGGTTAATTCTTCTTCCTGATGGGAAAATAGAGTGACCTGTGCCTGTCCCAACACCTAGATCTAGTCTCTCATTGGTTGCCCCTCTTCCCGTTCATCCTCAGGACAAATTGCAACCTGTACAGAACAGGAGGTTAAAGGTGCTGATTCTCCAAGTAGGGAGATTGCTAGTGAAGTAGCTGGAATGGCGAACCCGATCACAAGGAGATGAGAAATGAGGTGCGTTTTAGAAACCTTTCAAAATTACACGGTGTACCTTCTTCTGGGTTCCTCATGCAAGATTTCGATGTAGGAAGATGCCCTTGAACCTGGAGATTTGGGACCCATGGGATGGGTACCATGCAGTATTACTTTAAAGGGTCTGCGTTTTCTCACCCAACCTCACCCAACCTCTCAGCCCCAAGACTGTCCACCCTTATGTCTCATCCAGCTGTGGGTCTAGATATGGTCAATCCAGGTTGCATCACAGCCCCTGAACGAATTTTTTAAGAATTTCTCTCTCTTTCACTGTCTTTGTTTTACGGGTTTTTAAAAGTAATTTATTTTTATAATGGGGTTTAGCTGCTTTTCACGGCTGTGTTTATGCGGATTTACACCCACTTGACTCACTTCCAGACAGATATCAATACATAGGTTTTAAGATTGTTACTAGTCACATATATTCTTGTGCGGTGAATAGGGGGTGTTGAGTCCAGTTCACTGAGCAAAGAGTAGGTCTTGTCTATTACATATTGGGTGTATGGAACGGTATCTGAGCGAATTTGAAACCCTTGTTTTATGCATCACCCCACCTCACCTTTCCCGTTAAGCAGCCATAGTGTGTTTTCTAAACGTGTGATTCTGTTCTGTTCTGTAATTCAGTTCAAGTGTAGCGGTTTTTACATTCCCTCTATAAGTGATAGCTTATGATAAGTGTCTTTTTCTGTGTCACTTATTTCACTTAGAATCGTCGTACCTAAGTCCACTCATCTTGCTTCTACTTGCCTTATGACATTGATTTCATGTCTGAGTGATATTGCATTGTACATAAGGACCACAACTTCTTTATCCATTTTTCTCTTTCCTGGGATATTTAAGGTGTCATGAAGTGGAGGTTCTTGTCAACAGAGCAGCCCTAAACTTTGGGGTGCCTGTGTCTTGCTGATTTTTCTTTTTCCCAATTTATACGCCCATGAGTGGACGTGCCGTACGCTCCCTAAGCTGTGTTTTTTCGATGTTTCAGGACACACCATACACTTCTCCAGAGTGGCTGCTGGCAATTAACATCCCGCCCATCAGCGTAGCAAGGCTGCCATTTCTCCATGGCCTGTCCTGCATTTCTGGTTTTGACACTTTTTGCAGCATGACCCTTTTGACCGATGGGAAGCGAGACTTCTTTGTAGCGCTGATTTGCCTTTCCAGTTTGCTTGGTTGGCCAAAAAGGGCGTATGCGTTTTTTCCTGAATATATTCAGGAAAAAACGCATACGCCCTTTTTGGCCAAGGGCATCATTGTCGACGTTTTGCCGCTTTTCATGTGCTTTAAAGGCGATTCGAATCTACCGCCTGAAACCTGTTTCCTGCAATTCTGCCTTGCTTTCAAATCCTCTTCGTTGCCTTCCCTCAATATATTTGTGGACGAGAGTTATCATTTATAACTCAGCAGGTTTGTGAATGGCAGTGCCCCTGAGCTCCATTTTTCAACTGTCTTTTTTGGGAGCTGGCCGCAAAAGCACGGGATTGCCTCAGGCCCTATTCTTGTTCCCTGCGGCAGGCTGAGCCTGTAGTTAATTCTTCTTCCTGATGGGAAAATAGAGTGACCTGTGCCTGTCCCAACACCTAGATCTAGTCTCTCATTGGTTGCCCCTCTTCCCGTTCATCCTCAGGACAAATTGCAACCTGTACAGAACAGGAGGTTAAAGGTGCTGATTCTCCAAGTAGGGAGATTGCTAGTGAAGTAGCTGGAATGGCGAACCCGAGCACAAGGAGATGAGAAATGAGGTGCGTTTTAGAAACCTTTCAAAGTCACACGGTGTACCTTCTTCTGGGTTCCTCATGCAAGATTTCGATGTAGGAAGATGCCCTTGAACCTGGAGATTTGGGACCCATGGGATGGGTACCATGCAGTATTATTTTAAAGGGTCTGCGTTTTCTCACCCAACCTCACCCAACCTCTCAGCCCCAAGAGTGTCCACCCTTATGTCTCATCCAGCTGTGGGTCTAGATATGGTCAATCCAGGTTGCATCACAGCCCCTGAACGAATTTTGTAAGAATTTCTCTCTCTTTCACTGTCTTTGTTTTACGGGTTTTTAAAAGTAATTTATTTTTATAATGGGGTTTAGCTGCTTTTCACGGCTGTGTTTATGCGGATTTACACCCACTTGACTCACTTCCAGACAGATATCAATACATAGGTATTAAGATTGTTACTAGTCACATATATTCTTGTGCGGTGAATAGGGGGTGTTGAGTCCAGTTCACTTAGCAAAGAGTAGGTCTTGTCTATTACATATTGGGTGTATGGAACGGTATCTGAGCGAATTTGAAACCCTTGTTTTATGCATCACCCCACCTCACCTTTCCCGTTAAGCAGCCATAGTGTGTTTTCTAAACGTGTGATTCTGTTCTGTTCTGTAATTCAGTTCAAGTGTAGCGGTTTTTACATTCCCTCTATAAGTGATAGCTTATGATAAGTGTCTTTTTCTGTGTGACTTATTTCACTTAGAATCGTCGTACCTAAGTCCACTCATCTTGCTTCTACTAGCCTTATGACATTGATTTCATGTCTGAGTGATATTGCATTGTACATAAGGACCACAACTTCTTTATCCATTTTTCTCTTTCCTGGGATGTTTAAGGTGTCATGAAGTGGAGGTTCTTGTCAACAGAGCAGCCCTAAACTTTGGGGTGCCTGTGTCTTGCTGATTTTTAGTTTTCCCAATTTATACTCCCATGAGTGGACGTGCCCTATGCTCCATAAGCTGTGTTTTTTCGATGTTTCAGGACACACTGTACACTTCTCCAGAGTGGCTGTTGGCAATTTACATCCCGCTCATCAGCGTAGCAAGGCTGCCATTTCTCCATGGCCTGTCCTGCATTTCTGGTTTTGACACTTTTTGCAGCATGGCCCTTTTGACCGATGGGAAGCGAGACTTCTTTGTAGCGCTGATTTGCCTTTCCAGGTTGCTTGGTTGGCCAAAAAGGGCGTATGCGTTTTTTCCTGAATATATTCAGGAAAAAACGCATACGCCCTTTTTGGCCAAGGGCATCATTGTCGACCTTTTGCCGCTTTTCATGTGCTTTAAAGGCGATTCGAATCTACCTCCTGAAATCTGTTTTCTGCAATTCTGCCTTGCTTTCAAATCCTCTTTGTTGCCTTCCCTCAATTTATCTGTGGATGAGAGTTATCATTTATAACTCTGCAGGTTTGTGAATTGCAGTGTCCCTGAGCTCCATTTTTCAACTCGCTTTTTTGGGAGCTGGCCGCAAAAGCGCGGGATTGCCTCAGGCCCTATTGTGCTTCTGGGCGGCAGGCTGACCCTGTGATTAATTCTTCTTCCTGATGGGAAATTAGAGTGACCTGTGCCTATCCCAACACCTAGATCTAGTCTCTCATTGGTTGCCCCTCTTCCCGTTCATCCTCAGGACAAATTGCAACCTGTACAGAACAGGAGGTTAAAGGTGCTGATTCTCCAAGTAGGGTGATTGCTAGTAAAGTAGCTGGAATGGCGAACCCGAGCACAAGGAGATGAGAAATGAGGTGCGTTTTAGAAACCTTTCAAAATCACACGGTGTACCATCTTCTGAGTTTCTCATGCATGTTTTCGATGTAGGAAGATGCCCTTGAACCTGGAGACTTGGGACCCATGGGATGGGTACCACGCAGTATTACTTTAAAGGGTCTGCGTTTGCTCACCCAACCTAACCCAACCTTTCAGCCCCAAGAGTGTCCACCCTTATGTCTCATCCACCTGTGCGTGTAGATATGGTCAATCCAGGTTGCATCACAGCCTCTGAACGAATTTTGTAAGAATTTCTCTCTCTTTCACTGTCTTTGTTTTACGGGTTTTTAAAAGTAATTTATTTTTATAATGGGGTTTAGTTGCTTTTCACGGCTGTGTTTATGCGGCTTTACACCCACTTGACTCACTTCCAGACATATATCAATACATAGGTTTTAAGATTCTTACTAGTCACCTATATTCTTGTGCGGTGAATAGGGGGTGTTGAGTCCAGTTCACTGAGCAAGGAGTAGGTCTTGTCTATTACATATTGGGTGTATGGAACGGTATCTGAGCGAATTTGAACCCCTTGTTTTATGCATCACCCCACCTCACCTTTCCCGTTAAGCAGCCATAGTGTGTTTTCTAAACGTGTGACTCTGTTCTGTTTTGTAATTCAGTTCAAGTGTAGCGGTTTTTACATTCCCTTTATAAGTGATAGCTTATGATAAGTGTCTTTTTCTGTGTGACTTATTTCACTTAGAATCGTCGTACCTAACTCCACTCATCTTGCTTCTACTAGCCTTATGACATTGATTTCATGTCTGAGTGATATTCCATTGTACATAAGGACCACGACTTCTTTATCCATTTTTCTCTTTCCTGGGATATTTAAGTTGTCATGAAGTGGAGGTTCTTGTCAACAGAGCAGCCCTAAACTTTGGGGTGCCTGTGTCTTGCTGATTTTTCTTTTTCCCAATTTATACGCCCATGAGTGGACGTGCCGTACGCTCCCTAAGCTGTGTTTTTTCGATGTTTCAGGACACACCATACACTTCTCCAGAGTGGCTGCTGGCAATTAACATCCCGCCCATCAGCGTAGCAAGGCTGCCATTTCTCCATGACCTGTCCTGCATTTCTGGTTTTGACACTTTTTGCAGCATGACCCTTTTGACCGATGGGAAGCGAGACTTCTTTGTAGCGCTGATTTGCCTTTCCAGGTTGCTTGGTTGGCCAAAAAGGGCGTATGCGTTTTTTCCTGAATATATTCAGGAAAAAAAGCATACGCCCTTTTTGGCCAAGGGCATCATTGTCGACGTTTTGCCGCTTTTCATGTGCTTTAAAGGCGATTCGAATCTACCTCCTGAAACCTGTTTCCTGCAATTCTGCCTTGCTTTCAAATCCTCTTCGTTGCCTTCCCTCAATATATTTGTGGACGAGAGTTATCGTTTATAACTCAGCAGGTTTGTGAATGGCAGTGCCCCTGAGCTCCATTTTTCAACTGTCTTGTTTGGGAGCTGGCCGCAAAAGCACGGGATTGCCTCAGGCCCTATTCTGGTTCCCGGCGGCAGGCTGAGCCTGTGGTTAATTCTTGTTCCTGATGGGAAAATAGAGTGACCTGTGCCTGTCCCAACACCTAGATCTAGTCTCTCATTGGTTGCCCCTCTTCCCGTTCATCCTCAGGACAAATTGCAACCTGTACAGAACAGGAGGTTAAAGGTGCTGATTCTCCAAGTAGGGAGATTGCTAGTGAAGTAGCTGGAATGGCGAACCCGAGCACAAGGAGATGAGAAATGAGGTGCGTTTTAGAAACCTTTCAAAATCACACGGTGTACCTTCTTCTGGGTTCCTCATGCAAGATTTCGATGTAGGAAGATGCCCTTGAACCTGGAGATTTGGGACCCATGGGATGGGTACCATGCAGTATTACTTTAAAGGGTCTGCGTTTTCTCACCCAACCTCACCCAACCTCTCAGCCCCAAGAGTGTCCACCCTTATGTCTCATCCAGCTGTGGGTCTAGATATGGTCAATCCAGGTTGCATCACAGCCCCTGAACGAATTTTGTAAGAATTTCTCTCTCTTTCACTGTCTTTGTTTTACGGGTTTTTAAAAGTAATTTATTTTTATAATGGGGTTTAGCTGCTTTTCACGGCTGTGTTTATGCGGATTTACACCCACTTGACTCACTTCCAGACAGATATCAATACATAGGTATTAAGATTGTTACTAGTCACATATATTCTTGTGCGGTGAATAGGGGGTGTTGAGTCCAGTTCACTGAGCAAAGAGTAGGTCTTGTCTATTACATATTGGGTGTATGGAACGGTATCTGAGCGAATTTGAAACCCTTGTTTTATGCATCACCCCACCTCACCTTTCCCGTTAAGCAGCCATAGTGTGTTTTCTAAACGTGTGATTCTGTTCTGTTCTGTAATTCAGTTCAAGTGTAGCGGTTTTTACATTCCCTCTATAAGTGATAGCTTATGATAAGTGTCTTTTTCTGTGTGACTTATTTCACTTAGAATCGTCGTACCTAAATCCACTCATCTTGCTTCTACTAGCCTTATGACATTGATTTCATGTCTGAGTGATATTGCATTGTACATAAGGACCACAACTTCTTTATCCATTTTTCTCTTTCCTGGGATGTTTAAGGTGTCATGAAGTGGAGGTTCTTGTCAACAGAGCAGCCCTAAACTTTGGGGTGCCTGTGTCTTGCTGATTTTTAGTTTTACCAATTTATACTCCCATGAGTGGACGTGCCCTATGCTCCATAAGCTGTGTTTTTTCGATGTTTCAGGACACACTGTACACTTCTCCAGAGTGGCTGTTGGCAATTTACATCCCGCTCATCAGCGTAGCAAGGCTGCCATTTCTCCATGGCCTGTCCTGCATTTCTGGTTTTGACACTTTTTGCAGCATGGCCCTTTTGACCGATGGGAAGCGAGACTTCTTTGTAGCGCTGATTTGCCTTTCCAGGTTGCTTGGTTGGCCAAAAAGGGCGTATGCGTTTTTTCCTGAATATATTCAGGAAAAAACACATACGCCCTTTTTGGCCAAGGGCATCATTGTCGACCTTTTGCCGCTTTTCATGTGCTTTAAAGGCGATTCGAATCTACCTCCTGAAATCTGTTTTCTGCAATTCTGCCTTGCTTTCAAATCCTCTTCGTTGCCTTCCCTCAATATATCTGTGGATGAGAGTTATCATTTATAACTCTGCGGGTTTGTGAATTGCAGTGTCCCTGAGCTCCATTTTTCAACTCGCTTTTTTGGGAGCTGGCCGCAAAAGCGCGGGATTGCCTCAGGCCCTATTGTGCTTCTGGGCGGCAGGCTGACCCTGTGATTAATTCTTCTTCCTGATGGGAAATTAGAGTGACCTGTGCCTATCCCAACACCTAGATCTAGTCTCTCATTGGTTGCCCCTCTTCCCGTTCATCCTCAGGACAAATTGCAACCTGTACAGAACAGGAGGTTAAAGGTGCTGATTCTCCAAGTAGGGAGATTGCTAGTAAAGTAGCTGGAATGGCGAACCCGAGCACAAGGAGATGAGAAATTAGGTGCGTTTTAGAAACCTTTCAAAATCACACGGTGTACCATCTTCTGAGTTTCTCATGCATGTTTTCGATGTAGGAAGATGCCCTTGAACCTGGAGACTTGGGACCCATGGGATGGGTACCACGCAGTATTACTTTAAAGGGTCTGCGTTTGCTCACCCAACCTAACCCAACCTTTCAGCCCCAAGAGTGTCCACCCTTATGTCTCATCCACCTGTGCGTGTAGATATGGTCAATCCAGGTTGCATCACAGCCTCTGAACGAATTTTGTAAGAATTTCTCTCTCTTTCACTGTCTTTGTTTTACGGGTTTTTAAAAGTAATTTATTTTTATAATGGGGTTTAGTTGCTTTTCACGGCTGTGTTTATGCGGCTTTACACCCACTTGACTCACTTCCAGACATATATCAATACATAGGTTTTAAGATTCTTACTAGTCACCTATATTCTTGTGCGGTGAATAGGGGGTGTTGAGTCCAGTTCACTGAGCAAGGAGTAGGTCTTGTCTATTACATATTGGGTGTATGGAACGGTATCTGAGCGAATTTGAACCCCTTGTTTTATGCATCACCCCACCTCACCTTTCCCGTTAAGCAGCCATAGTGTGTTTTCTAAACGTGTGACTCTGTTCTGTTTTGTAATTCAGTTCAAGTGTAGCGGTTTTTACATTCCCTCTATAAGTGATAGCTTATGATAAGTGTCTTTTTCTGTGTGACTTATTTCACTTAGAATCGTCGTACCTAACTCCACTCATCTTGCTTCTACTAGCCTTATGACATTGATTTCATGTCTGAGTGATATTCCATTTTACATAAGGACCACGACTTCTTTATCCATTTTTCTCTTTCCTGGGATATTTAAGTTGTCATGAAGTGGAGGTTCTTGTCAACAGAGCAGCCCTAAACTTTGGGGTGCCTGTGTCTTGCTGATTTTTCTTTTTCCCAATTTATACGCCCATGAGTGGACGTGCCGTACGCTCCCTAAGCTGTGTTTTTTCGATGTTTCAGGACACACCATACACTTCTCCAGAGTGGCTGCTGGCAATTAACATCCCGCCCATCAGCGTAGCAAGGCTGCCATTTCTCCATGGCCTGTCCTGCATCTCTGGTTTTGACACATTTTGCAGCATGACCCTTTTGACCGATGGGAAGCGAGACTTCTTTGTAGTGCTGATTTGCCTTTCCAGGTTGCTTGGTTGGCCAAAAAGGGCAATGCGTTTTTTCCTGAATATATTCAGGAAAAAACGCATACGCCCTTTTTGGCCAAGGGCATCATTGTCGACGTTTTGCCGCTTTTCATATGCTTTAAAGGCGATTCGAATCTACCTCCTGAAACCTGTTTCCTGCAATTCTGCCTTGCTTTCAAATCCTCTTCGTTGCCTTCCCTCAATATATTTGTGGACAAGAGTTATCATTTATAACTCAGCAGGTTTGTGAATGGCAGTGCCCCTGAGCTCCATTTTTCAACTGTCTTGTTTGGGAGCTGGCCGCAAAAGCACGGGATTGCCTCAGGCCCTATTCTGGTTCCTGGCGGCAGGCAGAGCCTGTGGTTAATTCTTCTTCCTGATGGGAAAATAGAGTGACCTGTGCCTGTCCCAACACCTAGATCTAGTCTCTCATTGGTTGCCCCTCTTCCCGTTCATCCTCAGGACAAATTGCAACCTGTACAGACCAGGAGGTTAAAGGTGCTGATTCTCCAAGTAGGGAGATTGCTAGTGAAGTAGCTGCAATGGTGAACCCGAGCACAAGGAGATGAGAAATGAGGTGCGTTTTAGAAACCTTTCAAAATCACACGGTGTACCTTCTTCTGGGTTCCTCATGCAAGATTTCGATGTAGGAAGATGCCCTTGAACCTGGAGATTTGGGACCCATGGGATGGGTACCATGCAGTATTACTTTAAAGGGTCTGCGTTTTCTCACCCAACCTCACCCAACCTCTCAGCCCCAAGAGTGTCCACCCTTATGTCTCATCCAGCTGTGGGTCTAGATATGGTCAATCCAGGTTGCATCACAGCCCCTGAACGAATTTTGTAAGAATTTCTCTCTCTTTCACTGTCTTTGTTTTACGGGTTTTTAAAAGTAATTTATTTTTATAATGGGGTTTAGCTGCTTTTCACGGCTGTGTTTATGCGGATTTACACCCACTTGACTCACTTCCAGACAGATATCAATACATAGGTTTTAAGATTGTTACTAGTCACATATATTCTTGTGCGGTGAAAAGGGGGTGTTGAGTCCAGTTCACTGTGCAAGGAGTAGGTCTTGTCTATTACATATTGGGTGTATGGAACGGTATCTGAGCGAATTTGAAACCCTTGTTTTATGTATCACCCCACCTCCCCTTTCCCGTTAAGCAGCCATAGTGTGTTTTCTAAATGTGTGATTCTGTTCTGTTCTGTAATTCAGTTCAAGTGTAGCGGTTTTTACATTCCCTCTATAAGTGATAGCTTATGATAAGTGTCTTTTTCTGTGTGACTTATTTCACTTAGAATCGTCGTACCTAAGTCCACTCATCTTGCTTCTACTAGCCTTATGACATTGATTTCATGTCTGAGTGATATTGCATTGTACATAAGGACCACAACTTCTTTATCCATTTTTCTCTTTCCTGGGATATTTAAGGTGTCATGAAGTGGAGGTTCTTGTCAACAGAGCAGCCCTTAACTTTGGGGTGCCTGTGTCTTGCTGATTTTTAGTTTTCCCAATTTATACGCCCATGAGTGGACGTGCCCTACGCTCCCTAAGCTGTGTTTTTTCGATGTTTCAGGACACACCGTACACTTCTCCAGAGTGGCTGTTGGCAATTTACATCCCGCCCATCAGCGTAGCAAGGCTGCCATTTCTCCATGGCCTGTCCTGCATTTCTGGTTTTGACACTTTTTGCAGCATGGCCCTTTTGACCGATGGGAAGCGAGACTTCTTTGTAGCGCTGATTTGCCTTTCCAGGTTGCTTGGTTGGCCAAAAAGGGCGTATGCGTTTTTTCCAGAATATATTCAGGAAAAAACGCATACGCCCTTTTTGGCCAAGGGCATCATTGTCGACGTATTGCCGCTTTTCATGTGCTTTAAAGGCGATTCGAATCTACCTCCTGAAACCTGTTTCCTGCAATTCTGCCTTGCTTTCAAATCCTCTTCGTTGCCTTCCCTCAATATATTTGTGGACGAGAGTTATCATTTATAACTCAGCAGGTTTGTGAATGGCAGTGCCCCTGAGCTCCATTTTTCAACTGTCTTGTTTGGGAGCTGGCCGCAAAAGCACGGGATTGCCTCAGGCCCTATTCTGGTTCCCGGCGGCAGGCTGAGCCTGTGGTTAATTCATCTTCCTGATGGGAAATTAGAGTGACCTGTGCCTGTCCCAACACCTAGATCTAGTCTCTCATTGGTTGCCCCTCTTCCCGTTCATCCTCAGGACAAATTGCAACCTGTACAGAACAGGAGGTTAAAGGTGCTGATTCTCCAAGTAGGGAGATTGCTAGTGAAGTAGCTGGAAACGCGAACCCGAGCACAAGGAGATGAGAAATTGGGTGTGTTTTAGAAACCTTTCAAAATCACACGGTGTACCATCTTCTGAGTTTCTCATGCATGTTTTCGATGTAGGAAGATGCCCTAGAACCTGGAGATTTGGGACCCATGGGATGGGTACCACGCAGTATTACTTTAAAGGGTCTGCACTTGCTCATCCAACATCACCCAACCTCTAAGCCCCAATAGTGTCCACCCTTATGTCTCATCCAGCTGTGGGTCCAGATATGGTCAGTCCAGATTGCATCACAGCCTCTGAACTAATTTTGTAAGAATTTCTCTCTCTTTCACTGTCTTTGTTTTACTGGTTTTTAAAAGTAATTTATTTTTATAATGGGGTTTAGCTGCTTTTCACCGCTGTGTTTATGCGGCTTTACACCCACTTGACTCACTTCCAGAGAGATATCAATACATAGGTTTTAAGATTCTTACTAGTCAGATATATACTTGTGCGGTGAATAGGGGGTGTTGAGTCCAGTTCACTGAGCAAGGAGTAGGTCTTGTCTATTACATATTGGGTGTATGGAACGGTATCTGAGCTAATATGAAACCCTTGTTTTATGCATCACCCCACCTCACCTTTCCCGTTAAGCAGCCATAGTGTGTTTTCTAAACGTGTGACTCTGTTCTGTTTTGTAATTCAGTTCAAGTGTAGCGGTTTTTACATTCCCTCTATAAGTGATAGCTTTTGATAAGTGTCTTTTTCTGTGTGACTTATTTCACTTAGAATCGTCGTACCTAAATCCACTCATCTTGCTTCTACTAGCCTTATGACATTGATTTCATGTCTGAGTGATATTGCATTGTACATAAGGACCACAACTTCTTTATCCATTTTTCTCTTTCCTGGGATGTTTAAGGTGTCATGAAGTGGAGGTTCTTGTCAACAGAGCAGCCCTAAACTTTGGGGTGCCTGTGTCTTGCTGATTTTTAGTTTTACCAATTTATACTCCCATGAGTGGACGTGCCCTATGCTACATAAGCTGTGTTTTTTCGATATTTCAGGACACACTGTACACTTCTCCAGAGTGGCTGTTGGCAATTTACATCCCGCTCATCAGCGTAGCAAGGCTGCCATTTCTCCATGGCCTGTCCTGCATTTCTGGTTTTGACACTTTTTGCAGCATGGCCCTTTTGACCGATGGGAAGCGAGACTTCTTTGTAGCGCTGATTTGCCTTTCCAGGTTGCTTGGTTGGCCAAAAAGGGCGTATGCGTTTTTTCCTGAATATATTCAGGAAAAAACGCATACGCCCTTTTTGGCCAAGGGCATCATTGTCGACCTTTTGCCGCTTTTCATGTGCTTTAAAGGCGATTCGAATCTACCTCCTGAAATCTGTTTTCTGCAATTCTGCCTTGCTTTCAAATCCTCTTCGTTGCCTTCCCTCAATATATCTGTGGATGAGAGTTATCATTTATAACTCTGCGGGTTTGTGAATTGCAGTGTCCCTGAGCTCCATTTTTCAACTCGCTTTTTTGGGAGCTGGCCGCAAAAGCGCGGGATTGCCTCAGGCCCTATTGTGCTTCTGGGCGGCAGGCTGACCCTGTGATTAATTCTTCTTCCTGATGGGAAATTAGAGTGACCTGTGCCTATCCCAACACCTAGATCTAGTCTCTCATTGGTTGCCCCTCTTCCCGTTCATCCTCAGGACAAATTGCAACCTGTACAGAACAGGAGGTTAAAGGTGCTGATTCTCCAAGTAGGGAGATTGCTAGTAAAGTAGCTGGAATGGCGAACCCGAGCACAAGGAGATGAGAAATGAGGTGCGTTTTAGAAACCTTTCAAAATCACACGGTGTACCATCTTCTGAGTTTCTCATGCATGTTTTCGATGTAGGAAGATGCCCTTGAACCTGGAGACTTGGGACCCATGGGATGGGTACCACGCAGTATTACTTTAAAGGGTCTGCGTTTGCTCACCCAACCTAACCCAACCTTTCAGCCCCAAGAGTGTCCACCCTTATGTCTCATCCACCTGTGCGTGTAGATATGGTCAATCCAGGTTGCATCACAGCCTCTGAACGAATTTTGTAAGAATTTCTCTCTCTTTCACTGTCTTTGTTTTACGGGTTTTTAAAAGTAATTTATTTTTATAATGGGGTTTAGTTGCTTTTCACGGCTGTGTTTATGCGGCTTTACACCCACTTGACTCACTTCCAGACATATATCAATACATAGGTTTTAAGATTCTTACTAGTCACCTATATTCTTGTGCGGTGAATAGGGGGTGTTGAGTCCAGTTCACTGAGCAAGGAGTAGGTCTTGTCTATTACATATTGGGTGTATGGAACGGTATCTGAGCGAATTTGAACCCCTTGTTTTATGCATCACCCCACCTCACCTTTCCCGTTAAGCAGCCATAGTGTGTTTTCTAATCGTGTGACTCTGTTCTGTTTTGTAATTCAGTTCAAGTGTAGCGGTTTTTACATTCCCTCTATAAGTGATAGCTTATGATAAGTGTCTTTTTCTGTGTGACTTATTTCACTTAGAATCGTCGTACCTAACTCCACTCATCTTGCTTCTACTAGCCTTATGACATTGATTTCATGTCTGAGTGATATTCCATTTTACATAAGGACCACGACTTCTTTATCCATTTTTCTCTTTCCTGGGATAATTAAGTTGTCATGAAGTGGAGGTTCTTGTCAACAGAGCAGCCCTAAACTTTGGGGTGCCTGTGTCTTGCTGATTTTTCTTTTTCCCAATTTATACGCCCATGAGTGGACGTGCCGTACGCTCCCTAAGCTGTGTTTTTTCGATGTTTCAGGACACACCATACACTTCTCCAGAGTGGCTGCTGGCAATTAACATCCCGCCCATCAGCGTAGCAAGGCTGCCATTTCTCCATGGCCTGTCCTGCATTTCTGGTTTTGACACATTTTGCAGCATGACCCTTTTG
Organism: Eschrichtius robustus; assembly: GCF_028021215.1. Taxonomy (NCBI): domain Eukaryota; kingdom Metazoa; phylum Chordata; class Mammalia; order Artiodactyla; family Eschrichtiidae; genus Eschrichtius; species Eschrichtius robustus. The sequence continues at coordinate 603,090 of NW_027175163.1, forward strand.
ACCGATGGGAAGCGAGACTTCTTTGTAGTGCTGATTTGCCTTTCCAGGTTGCTTGGTTGGCCAAAAAGGGCGTATGCGTTTTTTCCTGAATATATTCAGGAAAAAACTCATACGCCCTTTTTGGCCAAGGGCATCATTGTCGACGTTTTGCCGCTTTTCATATGCTTTAAAGGCGATTCGAATCTACCTCCTGAAACCTGTTTCCTGCAATTCTGCCTTGCTTTCAAATCCTCTTCGTTGCCTTCCCTCAATATATTTGTGGACAAGAGTTATCATTTATAACTCAGCAGGTTTGTGAATGGCAGTGCCCCTGAGCTCCATTTTTCAACTGTCTTGTTTGGGAGCTGGCCGCAAAAGCACGGGATTGCCTCAGGCCCTATTCTGGTTCCTGGCGGCAGGCAGAGCCTGTGGTTAATTCTTCTTCCTGATGGGAAAATAGAGTGACCTGTGCCTGTCCCAACACCTAGATCTAGTCTCTCATTGGTTGCCCCTCTTCCCGTTCATCCTCAGGACAAATTGCAACCTGTACAGACCAGGAGGTTAAAGGTGCTGATTCTCCAAGTAGGGAGATTGCTAGTGAAGTAGCTGCAATGGCGAACCCGAGCACAAGGAGATGAGAAATGAGGTGCGTTTTAGAAACCTTTCAAAATCACACGGTGTACCTTCTTCTGGGTTCCTCATGCAAGATTTCGATGTAGGAAGATGCCCTTGAACCTGGAGATTTGGGACCCATGGTATGGGTACCACACAGTATTACTTTAAAGGGTCTGCGTTTGCTCACCCAACCTCACCCAACCTCTCAGCCCCAAGAGTGTCCACCCTTATGTCTCATCCAGCTGTGGGTCTAGATATGGTCAATCCAGGTTGCATCACAGCCCCTGAACGAATTTTGTAAGAATTTCTCTCTCTTTCACTGTCTTTGTTTTACGGGTTTTTAAAAGTAATTTATTTTTATAATGGGGTTTAGCTGCTTTTCACGGCTGTGTTTATGCGGATTTACACCCACTTGACTCACTTCCAGACAGATATCAATACATAGGTTTTAAGATTGTTACTAGTCACATATATTCTTGTGCGGTGAATAGGGGGTGTTGAGTCCAGTTCACTGTGCAAGGAGTAGGTCTTGTCTATTACATATTGGGTGTATGGAACGGTATCTGAGCGAATTTGAAACCCTTGTTTTATGTATCACCCCACCTCACCTTTCCCGTTAAGCAGCCATAGTGTGTTTTCTAAATGTGTGATTCTGTTCTGTTCTGTAATTCAGTTCAAGTGTAGCGGTTTTTACATTCCCTCTATAAGTGATAGCTTATGATAAGTGTCTTTTTCTGTGTGACTTATTTCACTTAGAATCGTCGTACCTAAGTCCACTCATCTTGCTTCTACTAGCCTTATGACATTGATTTCATGTCTGAGTGATATTGCATTGTACATAAGGACCACAACTTCTTTATCCATTTTTCTCTTTCCTGGGATATTTAAGGTGTCATGAAGTGGAGGTTCTTGTCAACAGAGCAGCCCTTAACTTTGGGGTGCCTGTGTCTTGCTGATTTTTAGTTTTCCCAATTTATACGCCCATGAGTGGACGTGCCCTACGCTCCCTAAGCTGTGTTTTTTCGATGTTTCAGGACACACCGTACACTTCTCCAGAGTGGCTGTTGGCAATTTACATCCCGCCCATCAGCGTAGCAAGGCTGCCATTTCTCCATGGCCTGTCCTGCATTTCTGGTTTTGACACTTTTTGCAGCATGGCCCTTTTGACCGATGGGAAGCGAGACTTCTTTGTAGCGCTGATTTGCCTTTCCAGGTTGCTTGGTTGGCCAAAAAGGGCGTATGCGTTTTTTCCTGAATATATTCAGGAAAAAACGCATACGCCCTTTTTGGCCAAGGGCATCATTGTCGACGTTTTGCCGCTTTTCATGTGCTTTAAAGGCGATTCGAATCTAACTCCTGAAACCTGTTTCCTGCAATTCTGCCTTGCTTTCAAATCCTCTTCGTTGCCTTCCCTCAATATATTTGTGGACGAGAGTTATCATTTATAACTCAGCAGGTTTGTGAATGGCAGTGCCCCTGAGCTCCATTTTTCAACTGTCTTGTTTGGGAGCTGGCCGCAAAAGCACGGGATTGCCTCAGGCCCTATTCTGGTTCCCGGCGGCAGGCTGAGCCTGTGGTTAATTCATCTTCCTGATGGGAAATTAGAGTGACCTGTGCCTGTCCCAACACCTAGATCTAGTCTCTCATTGGTTGCCCCTCTTCCCGTTCATCCTCAGGACAAATTGCAACCTGTACAGAACAGGAGGTTAAAGGTGCTGATTCTCCAAGTAGGGAGATTGCTAGTGAAGTAGCTGGAAACGCGAACCCGAACACAAGGAGATGAGAAATTGGGTGTGTTTTAGAAACCTTTCAAAATCACACGGTGTACCATCTTCTGAGTTTCTCATGCATGTTTTCGATGTAGGAAGATGCCCTAGAACCTGGAGATTTGGGACCCATGAGATGGGTACCACGCAGTATTACTTTAAAGGGTCTGCACTTGCTCATCCAACATCACCCAACCTCTAAGCCCCAATAGTGTCCACCCTTATGTCTCATCCAGCTGTGGGTCCAGATATGGTCAGTCCAGATTGCATCACAGCCTCTGAACTAATTTTGTAAGAATTTCTCTCTCTTTCACTGTCTTTGTTTTACTGGTTTTTAAAAGTAATTTATTTTTATAATGGGGTTTAGCTGCTTTTCACCGCTGTGTTTATGCGGCTTTACACCCACTTGACTCACTTCCAGAGAGATATCAATACATAGGTTTTAAGATTCTTACTAGTCAGATATATACTTGTGCGGTGAATAGGGGGTGTTGAGTCCAGTTCACTGAGCAAGGAGTAGGTCTTGTCTATTACATATTGGGTGTATGGAACGGTATCTGAGCTAATATGAAACCCTTGTTTTATGCATCACCCCACCTCACCTTTCCCGTTAAGCAGCCATAGTGTGTTTTCTAAACGTGTGACTCTGTTCTGTTTTGTAATTCAGTTCAAGTGTAGCGGTTTTTACATTCCCTCTATAAGTGATAGCTTTTGATAAGTGTCTTTTTCTGTGTGACTTATTTCACTTAGAATCGTCGTACCTAAATCCACTCATCTTGCTTCTACTAGCCTTATGACATTGATTTCATGTCTGAGTGATATTCCATTGTACATAAGGACCACAACTTCTTTATCTATTTTTCTCTTTCCTGGGATATTTAAGGTGTCATGAAGTGGAGGTTCTTATCAACAGAGCAGCCCTAAACTTTGGTGTGCCTGTGTCTTGCTGATTTTTAGTTTTCCCAATTTATACGCCCATGAGTGGACGTGCCCTACGCTCCCTAAGCTGTGTTTTTTCGATGTTTCAGGACACACCGTACACTTCTCCAGAGTGGCTGTTGGCAATTTACATCCCGCCCATCAGCGTAGCAAGGCTGCCATTTCTCCATGGCCTGTCCTGCATTTCTGGTTTTGACACTTTTTGCAGCATGGCCCTTTTGACCGATGGGAAGCGAGACTTCTTTGTAGCGCTGATTTGCCTTTCCAGGTTGCTTGGTTGGCCAAAAAGGGCGTATGCGTTTTTTCCTGAATATATTCAGGAAAAAACGCATACGCCCTTTTTGGCCAAGGGCATCATTGTCGACGTTATGCCAATTTTCATGTGCTTTAAAGGTGATTCGAATCTACCTCCTGAAACCTGTTTCCTGCAATTCTGCGTTGCTTTCAAATCCTCTTCGTTGCCTTCCCTCAATATATTTGTGGACGAGAGTTATCATTTATAACTCAGCAGGTTTGTGAATTGCAGTGCCCCTGAGCTCCATTTTTCAACTGTCTTTTTTGGGAGTTGGCCGCAAAAGTTCGGGATTGCCTCAGGCCCTATTCTGGTTCCTGGCGGCAGGCTGAGCCTGTGGTTAATTCTTCTTCCTGATGGGAAAATAGAGTGACCTGTGCCTGTCCCAACACCTAGATCTAGTCTCTCATTGGTTGTCCCTCTTCCCTTTCATCCTCAGGACAAATTGCAACCTGTACAGAACAGGAGCTTAAAGGTGCTGATTCTCCAAGTAGGGAGATTGCTAGTAAAGTAGCTGGAAAGGCGAACCCGAGCACAAGGAGATGAGAAATGAGGTGCGTTTTAGAAAGCTTTCAAAATCACAGGGTGTACCATCTTCTGGGTTTCTCATGCATGTTTTCGATGTAGGAAGATGCCCTTGAACCTGGAGATTTGGGACCCATGGGATGGGTACCACGCAGTATTATTTAAAGGGTCTGCGTTTGCTCACCCAACCTCACCCAAACTCTCAGCCCCAAAAGTGTACACCCTTATGTCTCATCCAGCTGTGGGTCTAGATATGGTCAATCCAGGTTGCATCACAGCCCCTGAAGGAATTTTGTAAGAATTTCTCTCTCTTTCACTGTCTTTGTTTTACGGGTTTTTAAAAGTAATTTATTTTTATAATGGGGTTTAGCTGCTTTTCACGGCTGTGTTTATGCGGCTTTACACCCACTTGACTCACTTCCACACAGATATCAATACATAGGTTTTAAGATTCTTACTAATCAGATATATTCTTGTGCGGTGAATAGGGGGTGTTGAGTCCAGTTCACTGAGCAAGGAGTAGGTCTTGTCTATTACATATTGGGTGTATGGAACGGTATCTGAGCGAATTTGAAACCCTTGTTTTATGCATCACCCCACCTCACCTTTTCCGTTAACAAGCCATAGTGTGTTTTCTAAACGTGTGACTCTGTTCTGTTTTGTAATTCAGTTCAAGTGTAGCGGTTTTTACATTCCCTCTATAAGTGATAGCTTATGATAAGTGTCTATTTCTGTGTGACTTATTTCACTTAGAATCGTCGTACCTAAATCCACTCATCTTGCTTCTACTAGCCTTATGACATTGATTTCATGTCTGAGTGATATTGCATTGTACATAAGGACCACAACTTCTTTATCCATTTTTCTCTTTCCTGGGATATTTAAGGTGTCATGAAGTGGAGGTTCTTGTCAACAGAGCAGCCCTAAACTTTGGGGTGCCTGTGTCTTGCTGATTTTTAGTTTTCAAAATTTATACTCCCATGAGTGGACGTGCCCTATGCTCCCTAAGCTGTGTTTTTTCGATGTTTCAGGCCTCACCGTACACTTCTCCAGAGTGGCTGTTGGCAATTTACATCCCGCCCATCAGCGTAGCAAGGCTCCAATTTCTCCATGGCCTGTCCTGCATTTGTGGTTTTGACACTTTTATCAGCATGGCCCTTTTGATGCATGGGAAGCGAGACTTCTTTGTAGCGCTGATTTGCCTTTCCAGGTTGCTTGGTTGGCCAAAAAGGGCGTATGCGTTTTTTCCTGAATATATTCAGGAAAAAACGCATACGCCCTTTTTGGCCAAGGGCATCATTGTCGACGTTTTGCCGCTTTTCATGTGCTTTAAAGGCGATTCGAATCTACCTCCTGAAACCTGTTTCCTGCAATTCTGCCTTGCTTTCAAATCCTCTTCGTTGCCTTCCCTCAGTATATTTGTGGACGAGAGTTATCATTTATAACTCTGCAGGGTTGTGAATTGCAGTGCCCATGTGCTCCATTTTTCAACTGTCTTTTTTGGGAGCTGGCCGCAGAAGCACGGGATTGCCTCAGGCCCTATTCTGGTTCCGGGCGGCAGGCTGAGCCTGTGGTTAATTCTTCTTCCTGATGAGAAAATAGAGTGACCTGTGCCTGTCCCAAAACCTAGATCTAGTCTCTCATTGGCTGCCCCTCTTCCCGTTCATCCTCAGGACAAATTGCCACCTGTACGGAACAGGAGTTTAAAGGTGCTGATTCTGCAAGTAGGGAGATTGCTAGTGAAGTAGCTGGAATGGCGAACCCGAGCACAAGGAGATGAGAAATGAGGTGCGTTTTAGAAACCTTTCAAAATCACACGGTGTACCATCTTCTGGGTTCCTCATGCAAGTTTTCGATGTAGGAAGATGCCCTTGAACCTGGAGATTTGGGACCCATGGGATGGGTACCACGCAGTATTACCTTAAAGGGTCTGCGTTGGCTCACCCAACCTCACCAAAACTCTCAGCCCCAAGAATGTCCACCCTTATGTCTCATCCAGCTGTGGGTCTAGATATGTTCAATCCAGTTTGAGTCACAGCCCCTGAATGAATTTTGTAAGAATTTCTGTCTCTTTCACTGTCTTTGTTTCATGGGTTTTTAAAACTAATTTATTTTTATAATGGGATTTAGCTGCTTTTCACGGCTGTGTTTATGCGGCTTTACACCCACTTGACACACTTCCAGAGAGATATCAATACATAGGTTTTAAGATTCTTACTAGTCACATATATTCTTGTGCGGTGAATAGGGGGTGTTGAGTCCAGTTCACTGAGCAAGGAGTAGGTCTTGTCTATTACGTATTGGGTGTATGGAACGGTATCTGAGCTAATTTGAAACCCTTGTTTTATGCATCACCCCACCTCACCTTTCCCGTTAAGCAACCATAGTCTTTTTTCTAAATGTTTGACTTTGTTCTGTTTTTTAATTCAGTTCAAATGTAGCGGTTTTTACATTCCCTGTATAAGTTATAGCTTTTGATAAGTGTCTTTTTCTGTGTGACTTATTTCACTTAGAATCGTCGTACCTAAGTCCACCCATCTTGCTTCTACTTGCCTTATGACATTGATTTCATGGCTGAGTGATATTCCATTGTACATAAGGACCACAACTTCTTTATCCATTTTTCTCTTTCCTGGGATATTTAAGGTGTCATGAAGTGGAGGTTCTTGTCAACAGAGCAGCCCTAAACTTTGGGGTGCCTGTGTCTTGCTGATTTTTAGTTTTCAAAATTTATACGCCCATGAGTGGAAGTGCCCTATGCTCCCTAAGCTGTGTTTTTTCGAAGTTTCAGGCCTCACCGTACACTTCTCCAGAGTGGCTGTTGGCAGTTTACATCCCGCCCATCAGCGTAGCAAGGCTCCAATTTCTCCATGGCCTGTCCTGCATTTGTGGTTTTGACACTTTTATCAGCATGGCCCTTTTGACGGATGGGAAGCGAGACTTCTTTGTAGCGCTGATTTGCCTTTCCAGGTTGCTTGGTTGGCCAAAAAGGGCGTATGCGTTTTTTCCTGAATATATTCAGGAAAAAACGCCTACGCCCTTTTTGGCCAAGGGCATCATTGTCCACGTTTTGCCGCTTTTCATGTGCTTTAAAGGCGATTCGAATCTACCTCCTGAAACCTGTTTCCTGCAATTCTGCCTTGCTTTCAAATCCTCTTCGTTGCCTTCCCTCAATATATTTGTGGACGAGAGTTATCATTTATAACTCAGCAGGTTTGTGAATGGCAGTGTCCCTGAGGTCCATTTTTCAACTCGCTTTTTTGGGATCTGGCCGCAAAAGCGCGGGATTGCCTCAGGCCCTATTCTGGTTTCGGGTGGTAGGCTGAGCCTGTGGTATTTTCTTCTTCCTGATGGGAAAATAGAGTGACCTGTGCCTGTCCCAACACCTAGATCTAGTCTCTCATTGGTTGCCCCTCTTCCCGTTCATCCTCAGGACAAATTGCAACCTGTACAGAACAGGAGGTTAAAGGTGCTGATTCTCCAAGTAGGGAGATTGCTAGTGAAGTAGCTGGAATGGCGAACCCGAGCACAAGGAGATGAGAAATGGGGTGTGTTTTAGAAACCTTTCAAAATCACACGGTGTACCATCTTCTAGTTTTCCCATGCGTGTTTTCGATGTAGGTAGATGCCCTTGAACCTGGAGACTTGGGACCCATGGGATGGGTACCACGCAGTATTACTTTAAAGGGTCTGCGTTGGCTCACCCAACCTCACCCAACCTCTCAGCCCCAAGAGTGTCCACCCTTAGGTCTCATCCAGCTGTGGGTCTAGATATGTTCAATCCAGGTTGCATCACAGCCCCTGAACGAATTGGGTAAGAATTTCTCTCTCTTTCACTGTCTTTGTTTTACGGGTTTTTACAAGTAATTTATTTTTATAATGGGGTTTAGCTGCTTTTCACGGCTGTGTTTATGCGGCTTTACACCCACTTGACACACTTCCAGAGAGATATCAATACATAGGTTTTAAGATTCTTACTAGTCAGATATATACTTGTGCGGTGAATAGGGGGTGTTGTGTCCAGTTCACTGAGCAAGGAGTAGGTCTTGTCTATTACATATTGGGTGTATGGAACGGTATCTGAGCTAATTTGAAACCCTTGTTTTATGCATCACACCACCTCACCTTTACCGTTAAGCAGCCATAGTGTGTTTTCTAAACGTGTGACTCTGTTCTCTTTTGTAATTCAGTTCAAGTGTAGCAGTTTTTACATTCCCTCTATACGTGGTAGCTTATGATAAGTGTCTTTTTCTGTGTGACTTATTTCACTTAGAGTCGTCGTACCTAAATCCACTCATCATGCTGCTACTAGCCTTATGACATTGATTTCATGGCTGAGTGATATTCCATTGTACATAAGGACCACAACTTCTTTATCCATTTTTCTCTTCCCTGGGATATTTAAGGTGTCATGAAGTGGAGGTTCTTGTCAACAGAGCAGCCCTAAACTTTGGGGTGCCTGTGTCTTGCTGATTTTTAGTTTTCAAAATTTATACGCCCATGAGTGGAAGTGCCCTATGCTCCCTAAGCTGTGTTTTTTCGATGTTTCAGGCCTCACCGTACACTTCTCCAGGGTGGCTGTTGGCAATTTACATCCCGCCCATGAGCGTAGCAAGGCTCCAATTTCTCCATGGCCTGTCCTGCATTTGTGGTTTTGACACTTTTATCAGCATGGCCCTTTTGACGGATGGGAAGCGAGACTTCTTTGTAGCGCTGATTTGCCTTTCCAGGTTGCTTGGTTGGCCAAAAAGGGCGTATGCGTTTTTTCCTGAATATATTCAGGAAAAAACGCATACGCCCTTTTTGGCCAAGGGCATCATTGTCCACGTTTTGCCGCTTTTCATGTGCTTTAAAGGCGATTCGAATCTACCTCCTGAAACCTGTTTCCTGCAATTCTGCCTTGCTTTCAAATCCTCTTCGTTGCCTTCCCTCAGTATATTTGTGGACGAGAGTTATCATTTATAACTCTGCAGGGTTGTGAATTGCAGTGCCCATGTGCTCCATTTTTCAACTGACTTTTTTGGGAGCTGGCCGCAGAAGCGCGGGATTGCCTCAGGCCCTATTCTGGTTCCGGGTGGCAGGCTGAGCCTGTGGTTATTTCTTCTTCCTGATGAGAAAATAGAGTGACCTGTGCCTGTCCCAACACCTAGATCTAGTCTCTCATTGGCTGCCCCTCTTCCCGTTCATCCTCAGGACAAATTGCAACCTGTACGGAACAGGAGGTTAAAGGTGCTGATTCTCCAAGTAGGGAGATTGCTAGTGAAGTAGCTGGAATGGCGAACCCGAGCACAAGGAGATGAGAAATGAGGTGCGTTTTAGAAACCTTTCAAAATCACACGGTGTACCATCTTCTGGGTTCCTCATGCAAGTTTTCGATGTAGGAAGATGCCCTTGAACCTGGAGATTTGGGACACATTGGATGGGTACCACGCAGTATTACCTTAAAGGGTCTGCTTTGGCTCACGCAACCTCACCAAACCTCTCAGCCCCAAGAATGTCCACCCTTATGTCTCATCCAGCTGTGGGTCTAGATATGGTCAATCCAGGTTGCGTCACAGCCCCTGAATGAATTTTGTAAGAATTTCTGTCTCTTTCTCTGTCTTTGTTTCATGGGTTTTTAAAACTAATTTATTTTTATAATGGGCTTTAGCTGCTTTTCACGGCTGTGTTTATGCGGCTTTACACCCACTTGACACACTTCCAGAGAGATATCAATACATAGGTTTTAAGATTCTTACTAGTCACATATATTCTTGTGCAGTGAATAGGGGGTGTTGAGTCCAGTTCACTGAGCAAGGAGTAGGTCTTGTCTATTACGTATTGGGTGTATGGAACGGTATCTGAGCTAATTTGAAACCCTTGTTTTATCCATCACCCCACCTCACCTTTCCCGTTAAGCAACCATAGTTTTTTTTCTAAATGTGTGACTTTGTTCTGTTTTGTAATTCAGTTCAAATGTAGCGGTTTTTACATTCCCTGTATAAGTTATAGCTTTTGATAAGTGTCTTTTTCTGTGTGACTTATTTCACTTAGAATCGTCGTACCTACGTCCACCCATCTTGCTTCTACTAGCCTTATGACATTGATTTCATGGCTGAGTGATATTCCATTGTACATAAGGACCACAACTTCTTTATCCATTTTTCTCTTTCCTGGGATATTTAAGGTGTCATGAAGTGGAGGTTCTTGTCAACAGAGCAGCCCTAAACTTTGGGGTGCCTGTGTCTTGCTGATTTTTAGTTTTCAAAATTTATACGCCCATGAGTGGACGTGCCCTATGCTCCCTAAGCTGTGTTTTTTCGATGTTTCAGGCCTCACCGTAAACTTCTCCAGAGTGGCTGTTGGCAATTTACATCCCGCCCATCAGCGTAGCAAGGCTCCAATTTCTCCATGGCCTGTCCTGCATTTGTGGTTTTGACACTTTTATCAGCATGGCCCTTTTGACGGATGGGAAGCGAGATTTCTTTGTAGCGCTGATTTGACTTTCCAGGTTGCTTGGTTTGCCAAAAAGGGCGTATGCGTTTTTTCCTGAATATATTCAGGAAAAAACGCATACGCCCTTTTTGGCCAAGGGCATCATTGTCCACGTTTTGCCGCTTTTCATGTGCTTTAAAGGCGATTTGAATCTACCTCCTGAAACCTGTTTCCTGCAATTCTGCCTTGCTTTCAAATCCTCTTCGTTGCCTTCCCTCAATATATTTGTGGACGAGAGTTATCATTTATAACTCTGCAGGGTTGTGAATTGCAGTGCCCATGTGCTCCATTTTTCAACTGGCTTTTTTGGGAGCTGGCCGCAGAAGCGCGGGATTGCCTCAGGCCCTATTCTGGTTCCGGGTGGCAGGCTGAGCCTGTGGTTATTTCTTCTTCCTGACGAGAAAATAGAGTGACCTGTGCCTGTCCCAACACCTAGATCTAGTCTCTCATTGGCTGCCCCTCTTCCCGTTCATCCTCAGGACAAATTGCAACCTGTACGGAACAGGAGGTTAAAGGTGCTGATTCTCCAAGTAGGGAGATTGCTAGTGAAGTAGCTGGAATGGCGAACCCGAGTACAAGGAGATGAGAAATGAGGTGCGTTTTAGAAACCTTTCAAAATCACACGGTGTACCATCTTCTGGGTTCCTCATGCAAGTTTTCGATGTAGGAAGATGCCCTTGAACCTGGAGATTTGGGACCCAAGGGATGGGTACCACGCAGTATTACCTTAAAGGGTCTGCGTTGGCTCACCCAACCTCACCATACCTCTCAACCCCAAGAATGTCCACCCTTATGTCTCATCCAGCTGTGGGTCTAGATATGGTCAATCCAGGTTGCGTCACAGCCCCTGAATGAATTTTGTAAGAATTTCTGTCTCTTCCACTGTCTTTGTTTCATGGGTTTTTAAAACTAATTTATTTTTATAATGGGGTTTAGCTGCTTTTCACGGCTGTGTTTATGCGGCTTTACACCCACTTGGCTCACTTCCAGAGAGATATGAATACATAGGTTTTAAGATTCTTACTAGTCAAATATATTCTTGTGCGGTGAATAGGGGGTGTTGAGTCCAGTTCACTGAGCAAGGAGTAGGTCTTGTCTATTACGTATTGGGTGTATGGAACGGTATCTGAGCTAATTTGAAACCCTTGTATTATGCATCACCCCACCTCACCTTCCCCGTTAAGCAACCATAGTTTTTTTTCTAAATGTGTGACTTTGTTCTGTTTTCTAATTCAGTTCAAATGTAGCGGTTTTTACATTCCCTGTATAAGATATAGCTTTTGATAAGTGTCTTTTTCTGTGTGACTTATTTCACTTAGAATAATCGTACCTAAATCCACTCATCATGCTGCTACTAGCCTTATGACATTGATTTCATGGCTGAGTGATATTCCATTGTACATAAGGACCACAACTTCTTTATCCATTTTTCTCTTTCCTGGGATATTTAAGGTGTCATGAAGTGGAGGTTCTTGTCAACAGAGCAGCCCTAAACTTTGGGGTGCCTGTGTCTTGCTGATTTTTAGTTTTCCCAATTTATACGCCCATGAGTGGAAGTGCCCTATGCTCCCTATGCTGTGTTTTTTCGATGTTTCAGGCCTCACCGTAAACTTCTCCAGAGTGGCTGTTGGCAATTTACATCCCGCCCATCAGCGTAGCAAGGCTCCAATTTCTCCATGGCCTGTCCTGCATTTGTGGTTTTGACACTTTTATCAGCATGGCCCTTTTGACGGATGGGAAGCGAGACTTCTTTGTAGCGCTGATTTGACTTTCCAGGTTGCTTGGTTTGCCAAAAAGGGCGTATGCGTTTTTTCCTGAATATATTCAGGAAAAAACGCATACGCCCTTTTTGGCCAAGGGCATCATTGTCCACGTTTTGCCGCTTTTCATGTGCTTTAAAGGCGATTTGAATCTACCTCCTGAAACCTGTTTCCTGCAATTCTGCCTTGCTTTCAAATCCTCTTCGTTGCCTTCCCTCAATATATTTGTGGACGAGAGTTATCATTTATAACTCTGCAGGGTTGTGAATTGCAGTGCCCATGTGCTCCATTTTTCAACTGGCTTTTTTGGGAGCTGGCCGCAGAAGCGCGGGATTGCCTCAGGCCCTATTCTGGTTCCGGGTGGCAGGCTGAGCCTGTGGTTATTTCTTCTTCCTGACGAGAAAATAGAGTGACCTGTGCCTGTCCCAACACCTAGATCTAGTCTCTCATTGGCTGCCCCTCTTCCCGTTCATCCTCAGGACAAATTGCAACCTGTACGGAACAGGAGGTTAAAGGTGCTGATTCTCCAAGTAGGGAGATTGCTAGTGAAGTAGCTGGAATGGCGAACCCGAGTACAAGGAGATGAGAAATGAGGTGCGTTTTAGAAACCTTTCAAAATCACACGGTGTACCATCTTCTGGGTTCCTCATGCAAGTTTTCGATGTAGGAAGATGCCCTTGAACCTGGAGATTTGGGACCCAAGGGATGGGTACCACGCAGTATTACCTTAAAGGGTCTGCGTTGGCTCACCCAACCTCACCATACCTCTCAACCCCAAGAATGTCCACCCTTATGTCTCATCCAGCTGTGGGTCTAGATATGGTCAATCCAGGTTGCGTCACAGCCCCTGAATGAATTTTGTAAGAATTTCTGTCTCTTCCACTGTCTTTGTTTCATGGGTTTTTAAAACTAATTTATTTTTATAATGGGGTTTAGCTGCTTTTCACGGCTGTGTTTATGCGGCTTTACACCCACTTGGCTCACTTCCAGAGAGATATGAATACATAGGTTTTAAGATTCTTACTAGTCAAATATATTCTTGTGCGGTGAATAGGGGGTGTTGAGTCCAGTTCACTGAGCAAGGAGTAGGTCTTGTCTATTACGTATTGGGTGTATGGAACGGTATCTGAGCTAATTTGAAACCCTTGTATTATGCATCACCCCACCTCACCTTCCCCGTTAAGCAACCATAGTTTTTTTTCTAAATGTGTGACTTTGTTCTGTTTTCTAATTCAGTTCAAATGTAGCGGTTTTTACATTCCCTGTATAAGATATAGCTTTTGATAAGTGTCTTTTTCTGTGTGACTTATTTCACTTAGAATCATCGTACCTAAATCCACTCATCATGCTGCTACTAGCCTTATGACATTGATTTCATGGCTGAGTGATATTCCATTGTACATAAGGACCACAACTTCTTTATCCATTTTTCTCTTTCCTGGGATATTTAAGGTGTCATGAAGTGGAGGTTCTTGTCAACAGAGCAGCCCTAAACTTTGGGGTGCCTGTGTCTTGCTGATTTTTAGTTTTCCCAATTTATACGCCCATGAGTGGAAGTGCCCTATGCTCCCTATGCTGTGTTTTTTCGATGTTTCAGGCCTCACCGTAAACTTCTCCAGAGTGGCTGTTGGCAATTTACATCCCGCCCATCAGCGTAGCAAGGCTCCAATTTCTCCATGGCCTGTCCTGCATTTGTGGTTTTGACACTTTTATCAGCATGGCCCTTTTGACGGATGGGAAGCGAGACTTCTTTGTAGCGCTGATTTGACTTTCCAGGTTGCTTGGTTTGCCAAAAAGGGCGTATGCGTTTTTTCCTGAATATATTCAGGAAAAAACGCATACGCCCTTTTTGGCCAAGGGCATCATTGTCCACGTTTTGCCGCTTTTCATGTGCTTTAAAGGCGATTTGAATCTACCTCCTGAAACCTGTTTCCTGCAATTCTGCCTTGCTTTCAAATCCTCTTCGTTGCCTTCCCTCAATATATTTGTGGACGAGAGTTATCATTTATAACTCTGCAGGGTTGTGAATTGCAGTGCCCATGTGCTCCATTTTTCAACTGGCTTTTTTGGGAGCTGGCCGCAGAAGCGCGGGATTGCCTCAGGCCCTATTCTGGTTCCGGGTGGCAGGCTGAGCCTGTGGTTATTTCTTCTTCCTGACGAGAAAATAGAGTGACCTGTGCCTGTCCCAACACCTAGATCTAGTCTCTCATTGGCTGCCCCTCTTCCCGTTCATCCTCAGGACAAATTGCAACCTGTACGGAACAGGAGGTTAAAGGTGCTGATTCTCCAAGTAGGGAGATTGCTAGTGAAGTAGCTGGAATGGCGAACCCGAGTACAAGGAGATGAGAAATGAGGTGCGTTTTAGAAACCTTTCAAAATCACACGGTGTACCATCTTCTGGGTTCCTCATGCAAGTTTTCGATGTAGGAAGATGCCCTTGAACCTGGAGATTTGGGACCCAAGGGATGGGTACCACGCAGTATTACCTTAAAGGGTCTGCGTTGGCTCACCCAACCTCACCATACCTCTCAACCCCAAGAATGTCCACCCTTATGTCTCATCCAGCTGTGGGTCTAGATATGGTCAATCCAGGTTGCGTCACAGCCCCTGAATGAATTTTGTAAGAATTTCTGTCTCTTCCACTGTCTTTGTTTCATGGGTTTTTAAAACTAATTTATTTTTATAATGGGGTTTAGCTGCTTTTCACGGCTGTGTTTATGCGGCTTTACACCCACTTGGCTCACTTCCAGAGAGATATGAATACATAGGTTTTAAGATTCTTACTAGTCAAATATATTCTTGTGCGGTGAATAGGGGGTGTTGAGTCCAGTTCACTGAGCAAGGAGTAGGTCTTGTCTATTACGTATTGGGTGTATGGAACGGTATCTGAGCTAATTTGAAACCCTTGTATTATGCATCACCCCACCTCACCTTCCCCGTTAAGCAACCATAGTTTTTTTTCTAAATGTGTGACTTTGTTCTGTTTTCTAATTCAGTTCAAATGTAGCGGTTTTTACATTCCCTGTATAAGATATAGCTTTTGATAAGTGTCTTTTTCTGTGTGACTTATTTCACTTAGAATCATCGTACCTAAATCCACTCATCATGCTGCTACTAGCCTTATGACATTGATTTCATGGCTGAGTGATATTCCATTGTACATAAGGACCACAACTTCTTTATCCATTTTTCTCTTTCCTGGGATATTTAAGGTGTCATGAAGTGGAGGTTCTTGTCAACAGAGCAGCCCTAAACTTTGGGGTGCCTGTGTCTTGCTGATTTTTAGTTTTCCCAATTTATACGCCCATGAGTGGAAGTGCCCTATGCTTCCTATGCTGTGTTTTTTCGATGTTTCAGGCCTCACCGTAAACTTCTCCAGAGTGGCTGTTGGCAATTTACATCCCGCCCATCAGCGTAGCAAGGCTCCAATTTCTCCATGGCCTGTCCTGCATTTGTGGTTTTGACACTTTTATCAGCATGGCCCTTTTGACGGATGGGAAGCGAGACTTCTTTGTAGCGCTGATTTGACTTTCCAGGTTGCTTGGTTTGCCAAAAAGGGCGTATGCGTTTTTTCCTGAATATATTCAGGAAAAAACGCATACGCCCTTTTTGGCCAAGGGCATCATTGTCCACGTTTTGCCGCTTTTCATGTGCTTTAAAGGCGATTTGAATCTACCTCCTGAAACCTGTTTCCTGCAATTCTGCCTTGCTTTCAAATCCTCTTCGTTGCCTTCCCTCAATATATTTGTGGACGAGAGTTATCATTTATAACTCTGCAGGGTTGTGAATTGCAGTGCCCATGTGCTCCATTTTTCAACTGGCTTTTTTGGGAGCTGGCCGCAGAAGCGCGGGATTGCCTCAGGCCCTATTCTGGTTCCGGGTGGCAGGCTGAGCCTGTGGTTATTTCTTCTTCCTGACGAGAAAATAGAGTGACCTGTGCCTGTCCCAACACCTAGATCTAGTCTCTCATTGGCTGCCCCTCTTCCCGTTCATCCTCAGGACAAATTGCAACCTGTACGGAACAGGAGGTTAAAGGTGCTGATTCTCCAAGTAGGGAGATTGCTAGTGAAGTAGCTGGAATGGCGAACCCGAGTACAAGGAGATGAGAAATGAGGTGCGTTTTAGAAACCTTTCAAAATCACACGGTGTACCATCTTCTGGGTTCCTCATGCAAGTTTTCGATGTAGGAAGATGCCCTTGAACCTGGAGATTTGGGACCCAAGGGATGGGTACCACGCAGTATTACCTTAAAGGGTCTGCGTTGGCTCACCCAACCTCACCATACCTCTCAACCCCAAGAATGTCCACCCTTATGTCTCATCCAGCTGTGGGTCTAGATATGGTCAATCCAGGTTGCGTCACAGCCCCTGAATGAATTTTGTAAGAATTTCTGTCTCTTCCACTGTCTTTGTTTCATGGGTTTTTAAAACTAATTTATTTTTATAATGGGGTTTAGCTGCTTTTCACGGCTGTGTTTATGCGGCTTTACACCCACTTGGCTCACTTCCAGAGAGATATGAATACATAGGTTTTAAGATTCTTACTAGTCAAATATATTCTTGTGCGGTGAATAGGGGGTGTTGAGTCCAGTTCACTGAGCAAGGAGTAGGTCTTGTCTATTACGTATTGGGTGTATGGAACGGTATCTGAGCTAATTTGAAACCCTTGTATTATGCATCACCCCACCTCACCTTCCCCGTTAAGCAACCATAGTTTTTTTTCTAAATGTGTGACTTTGTTCTGTTTTCTAATTCAGTTCAAATGTAGCGGTTTTTACATTCCCTGTATAAGATATAGCTTTTGATAAGTGTCTTTTTCTGTGTGACTTATTTCACTTAGAATCATCGTACCTAAATCCACTCATCATGCTGCTACTAGCCTTATGACATTGATTTCATGGCTGAGTGATATTCCATTGTACATAAGGACCACAACTTCTTTATCCATTTTTCTCTTTCCTGGGATATTTAAGGTGTCATGAAGTGGAGGTTCTTGTCAACAGAGCAGCCCTAAACTTTGGGGTGCCTGTGTCTTGCTGATTTTTAGTTTTCCCAATTTATACGCCCATGAGTGGAAGTGCCCTATGCTCCCTATGCTGTGTTTTTTCGATGTTTCAGGCCTCACCGTAAACTTCTCCAGAGTGGCTGTTGGCAATTTACATCCCGCCCATCAGCGTAGCAAGGCTCCAATTTCTCCATGGCCTGTCCTGCATTTGTGGTTTTGACACTTTTATCAGCATGGCCCTTTTGACGGATGGGAAGCGAGACTTCTTTGTAGCGCTGATTTGACTTTCCAGGTTGCTTGGTTTGCCAAAAAGGGCGTATGCGTTTTTTCCTGAATATATTCAGGAAAAAACGCATACGCCCTTTTTGGCCAAGGGCATCATTGTCCACGTTTTGCCGCTTTTCATGTGCTTTAAAGGCGATTTGAATCTACCTCCTGAAACCTGTTTCCTGCAATTCTGCCTTGCTTTCAAATCCTCTTCGTTGCCTTCCCTCAATATATTTGTGGACGAGAGTTATCATTTATAACTCTGCAGGGTTGTGAATTGCAGTGCCCATGTGCTCCATTTTTCAACTGGCTTTTTTGGGAGCTGGCCGCAGAAGCGCGGGATTGCCTCAGGCCCTATTCTGGTTCCGGGTGGCAGGCTGAGCCTGTGGTTATTTCTTCTTCCTGACGAGAAAATAGAGTGACCTGTGCCTGTCCCAACACCTAGATCTAGTCTCTCATTGGCTGCCCCTCTTCCCGTTCATCCTCAGGACAAATTGCAACCTGTACGGAACAGGAGGTTAAAGGTGCTGATTCTCCAAGTAGGGAGATTGCTAGTGAAGTAGCTGGAATGGCGAACCCGAGTACAAGGAGATGAGAAATGAGGTGCGTTTTAGAAACCTTTCAAAATCACACGGTGTACCATCTTCTGGGTTCCTCATGCAAGTTTTCGATGTAGGAAGATGCCCTTGAACCTGGAGATTTGGGACCCAAGGGATGGGTACCACGCAGTATTACCTTAAAGGGTCTGCGTTGGCTCACCCAACCTCACCATACCTCTCAACCCCAAGAATGTCCACCCTTATGTCTCATCCAGCTGTGGGTCTAGATATGGTCAATCCAGGTTGCGTCACAGCCCCTGAATGAATTTTGTAAGAATTTCTGTCTCTTCCACTGTCTTTGTTTCATGGGTTTTTAAAACTAATTTATTTTTATAATGGGGTTTAGCTGCTTTTCACGGCTGTGTTTATGCGGCTTTACACCCACTTGGCTCACTTCCAGAGAGATATGAATACATAGGTTTTAAGATTCTTACTAGTCAAATATATTCTTGTGCGGTGAATAGGGGGTGTTGAGTCCAGTTCACTGAGCAAGGAGTAGGTCTTGTCTATTACGTATTGGGTGTATGGAACGGTATCTGAGCTAATTTGAAACCCTTGTATTATGCATCACCCCACCTCACCTTCCCCGTTAAGCAACCATAGTTTTTTTTCTAAATGTGTGACTTTGTTCTGTTTTCTAATTCAGTTCAAATGTAGCGGTTTTTACATTCCCTGTATAAGATATAGCTTTTGATAAGTGTCTTTTTCTGTGTGACTTATTTCACTTAGAATCATCGTACCTAAATCCACTCATCATGCTGCTACTAGCCTTATGACATTGATTTCATGGCTGAGTGATATTCCATTGTACATAAGGACCACAACTTCTTTATCCATTTTTCTCTTTCCTGGGATATTTAAGGTGTCATGAAGTGGAGGTTCTTGTCAACAGAGCAGCCCTAAACTTTGGGGTGCCTGTGTCTTGCTGATTTTTAGTTTTCCCAATTTATACGCCCATGAGTGGAAGTGCCCTATGCTCCCTATGCTGTGTTTTTTCGATGTTTCAGGCCTCACCGTAAACTTCTCCAGAGTGGCTGTTGGCAATTTACATCCCGCCCATCAGCGTAGCAAGGCTCCAATTTCTCCATGGCCTGTCCTGCATTTGTGGTTTTGACACTTTTATCAGCATGGCCCTTTTGACGGATGGGAAGCGAGACTTCTTTGTAGCGCTGATTTGACTTTCCAGGTTGCTTGGTTTGCCAAAAAGGGCGTATGCGTTTTTTCCTGAATATATTCAGGAAAAAACGCATACGCCCTTTTTGGCCAAGGGCATCATTGTCCACGTTTTGCCGCTTTTCATGTGCTTTAAAGGCGATTTGAATCTACCTCCTGAAACCTGTTTCCTGCAATTCTGCCTTGCTTTCAAATCCTCTTCGTTGCCTTCCCTCAATATATTTGTGGACGAGAGTTATCATTTATAACTCTGCAGGGTTGTGAATTGCAGTGCCCATGTGCTCCATTTTTCAACTGGCTTTTTTGGGAGCTGGCCGCAGAAGCGCGGGATTGCCTCAGGCCCTATTCTGGTTCCGGGTGGCAGGCTGAGCCTGTGGTTATTTCTTCTTCCTGACGAGAAAATAGAGTGACCTGTGCCTGTCCCAACACCTAGATCTAGTCTCTCATTGGCTGCCCCTCTTCCCGTTCATCCTCAGGACAAATTGCAACCTGTACGGAACAGGAGGTTAAAGGTGCTGATTCTCCAAGTAGGGAGATTGCTAGTGAAGTAGCTGGAATGGCGAACCCGAGTACAAGGAGATGAGAAATGAGGTGCGTTTTAGAAACCTTTCAAAATCACACGGTGTACCATCTTCTGGGTTCCTCATGCAAGTTTTCGATGTAGGAAGATGCCCTTGAACCTGGAGATTTGGGACCCAAGGGATGGGTACCACGCAGTATTACCTTAAAGGGTCTGCGTTGGCTCACCCAACCTCACCATACCTCTCAACCCCAAGAATGTCCACCCTTATGTCTCATCCAGCTGTGGGTCTAGATATGGTCAATCCAGGTTGCGTCACAGCCCCTGAATGAATTTTGTAAGAATTTCTGTCTCTTCCACTGTCTTTGTTTCATGGGTTTTTAAAACTAATTTATTTTTATAATGGGGTTTAGCTGCTTTTCACGGCTGTGTTTATGCGGCTTTACACCCACTTGGCTCACTTCCAGAGAGATATGAATACATAGGTTTTAAGATTCTTACTAGTCAAATATATTCTTGTGCGGTGAATAGGGGGTGTTGAGTCCAGTTCACTGAGCAAGGAGTAGGTCTTGTCTATTACGTATTGGGTGTATGGAACGGTATCTGAGCTAATTTGAAACCCTTGTATTATGCATCACCCCACCTCACCTTCCCCGTTAAGCAACCATAGTTTTTTTTCTAAATGTGTGACTTTGTTCTGTTTTCTAATTCAGTTCAAATGTAGCGGTTTTTACATTCCCTGTATAAGATATAGCTTTTGATAAGTGTCTTTTTCTGTGTGACTTATTTCACTTAGAATCATCGTACCTAAATCCACTCATCATGCTGCTACTAGCCTTATGACATTGATTTCATGGCTGAGTGATATTCCATTGTACATAAGGACCACAACTTCTTTATCCATTTTTCTCTTTCCTGGGATATTTAAGGTGTCATGAAGTGGAGGTTCTTGTCAACAGAGCAGCCCTAAACTTTGGGGTGCCTGTGTCTTGCTGATTTTTAGTTTTCCCAATTTATACGCCCATGAGTGGAAGTGCCCTATGCTCCCTATGCTGTGTTTTTTCGATGTTTCAGGCCTCACCGTAAACTTCTCCAGAGTGGCTGTTGGCAATTTACATCCCGCCCATCAGCGTAGCAAGGCTCCAATTTCTCCATGGCCTGTCCTGCATTTGTGGTTTTGACACTTTTATCAGCATGGCCCTTTTGACGGATGGGAAGCGAGACTTCTTTGTAGCGCTGATTTGACTTTCCAGGTTGCTTGGTTTGCCAAAAAGGGCGTATGCGTTTTTTCCTGAATATATTCAGGAAAAAACGCATACGCCCTTTTTGGCCAAGGGCATCATTGTCCACGTTTTGCCGCTTTTCATGTGCTTTAAAGGCGATTTGAATCTACCTCCTGAAACCTGTTTCCTGCAATTCTGCCTTGCTTTCAAATCCTCTTCGTTGCCTTCCCTCAATATATTTGTGGACGAGAGTTATCATTTATAACTCTGCAGGGTTGTGAATTGCAGTGCCCATGTGCTCCATTTTTCAACTGGCTTTTTTGGGAGCTGGCCGCAGAAGCGCGGGATTGCCTCAGGCCCTATTCTGGTTCCGGGTGGCAGGCTGAGCCTGTGGTTATTTCTTCTTCCTGACGAGAAAATAGAGTGACCTGTGCCTGTCCCAACACCTAGATCTAGTCTCTCATTGGCTGCCCCTCTTCCCGTTCATCCTCAGGACAAATTGCAACCTGTACGGAACAGGAGGTTAAAGGTGCTGATTCTCCAAGTAGGGAGATTGCTAGTGAAGTAGCTGGAATGGCGAACCCGAGTACAAGGAGATGAGAAATGAGGTGCGTTTTAGAAACCTTTCAAAATCACACGGTGTACCATCTTCTGGGTTCCTCATGCAAGTTTTCGATGTAGGAAGATGCCCTTGAACCTGGAGATTTGGGACCCAAGGGATGGGTACCACGCAGTATTACCTTAAAGGGTCTGCGTTGGCTCACCCAACCTCACCATACCTCTCAACCCCAAGAATGTCCACCCTTATGTCTCATCCAGCTGTGGGTCTAGATATGGTCAATCCAGGTTGCGTCACAGCCCCTGAATGAATTTTGTAAGAATTTCTGTCTCTTCCACTGTCTTTGTTTCATGGGTTTTTAAAACTAATTTATTTTTATAATGGGGTTTAGCTGCTTTTCACGGCTGTGTTTATGCGGCTTTACACCCACTTGGCTCACTTCCAGAGAGATATGAATACATAGGTTTTAAGATTCTTACTAGTCAAATATATTCTTGTGCGGTGAATAGGGGGTGTTGAGTCCAGTTCACTGAGCAAGGAGTAGGTCTTGTCTATTACGTATTGGGTGTATGGAACGGTATCTGAGCTAATTTGAAACCCTTGTATTATGCATCACCCCACCTCACCTTCCCCGTTAAGCAACCATAGTTTTTTTTCTAAATGTGTGACTTTGTTCTGTTTTCTAATTCAGTTCAAATGTAGCGGTTTTTACATTCCCTGTATAAGATATAGCTTTTGATAAGTGTCTTTTTCTGTGTGACTTATTTCACTTAGAATCATCGTACCTAAATCCACTCATCATGCTGCTACTAGCCTTATGACATTGATTTCATGGCTGAGTGATATTCCATTGTACATAAGGACCACAACTTCTTTATCCATTTTTCTCTTTCCTGGGATATTTAAGGTGTCATGAAGTGGAGGTTCTTGTCAACAGAGCAGCCCTAAACTTTGGGGTGCCTGTGTCTTGCTGATTTTTAGTTTTCCCAATTTATACGCCCATGAGTGGAAGTGCCCTATGCTCCCTATGCTGTGTTTTTTCGATGTTTCAGGCCTCACCGTAAACTTCTCCAGAGTGGCTGTTGGCAATTTACATCCCGCCCATCAGCGTAGCAAGGCTCCAATTTCTCCATGGCCTGTCCTGCATTTGTGGTTTTGA
This sequence comes from Eschrichtius robustus, assembly GCF_028021215.1. NCBI lineage: Eukaryota > Metazoa > Chordata > Mammalia > Artiodactyla > Eschrichtiidae > Eschrichtius > Eschrichtius robustus. The sequence continues at coordinate 625,944 of NW_027175163.1, forward strand.
CACTTTTATCAGCATGGCCCTTTTGACGGATGGGAAGCGAGACTTCTTTGTAGCGCTGATTTGACTTTCCAGGTTGCTTGGTTTGCCAAAAAGGGCGTATGCGTTTTTTCCTGAATATATTCAGGAAAAAACGCATACGCCCTTTTTGGCCAAGGGCATCATTGTCCACGTTTTGCCGCTTTTCATGTGCTTTAAAGGCGATTTGAATCTACCTCCTGAAACCTGTTTCCTGCAATTCTGCCTTGCTTTCAAATCCTCTTCGTTGCCTTCCCTCAATATATTTGTGGACGAGAGTTATCATTTATAACTCTGCAGGGTTGTGAATTGCAGTGCCCATGTGCTCCATTTTTCAACTGGCTTTTTTGGGAGCTGGCCGCAGAAGCGCGGGATTGCCTCAGGCCCTATTCTGGTTCCGGGTGGCAGGCTGAGCCTGTGGTTATTTCTTCTTCCTGACGAGAAAATAGAGTGACCTGTGCCTGTCCCAACACCTAGATCTAGTCTCTCATTGGCTGCCCCTCTTCCCGTTCATCCTCAGGACAAATTGCAACCTGTACGGAACAGGAGGTTAAAGGTGCTGATTCTCCAAGTAGGGAGATTGCTAGTGAAGTAGCTGGAATGGCGAACCCGAGTACAAGGAGATGAGAAATGAGGTGCGTTTTAGAAACCTTTCAAAATCACACGGTGTACCATCTTCTGGGTTCCTCATGCAAGTTTTCGATGTAGGAAGATGCCCTTGAACCTGGAGATTTGGGACCCAAGGGATGGGTACCACGCAGTATTACCTTAAAGGGTCTGCGTTGGCTCACCCAACCTCACCATACCTCTCAACCCCAAGAATGTCCACCCTTATGTCTCATCCAGCTGTGGGTCTAGATATGGTCAATCCAGGTTGCGTCACAGCCCCTGAATGAATTTTGTAAGAATTTCTGTCTCTTCCACTGTCTTTGTTTCATGGGTTTTTAAAACTAATTTATTTTTATAATGGGGTTTAGCTGCTTTTCACGGCTGTGTTTATGCGGCTTTACACCCACTTGGCTCACTTCCAGAGAGATATGAATACATAGGTTTTAAGATTCTTACTAGTCAAATATATTCTTGTGCGGTGAATAGGGGGTGTTGAGTCCAGTTCACTGAGCAAGGAGTAGGTCTTGTCTATTACGTATTGGGTGTATGGAACGGTATCTGAGCTAATTTGAAACCCTTGTATTATGCATCACCCCACCTCACCTTCCCCGTTAAGCAACCATAGTTTTTTTTCTAAATGTGTGACTTTGTTCTGTTTTCTAATTCAGTTCAAATGTAGCGGTTTTTACATTCCCTGTATAAGATATAGCTTTTGATAAGTGTCTTTTTCTGTGTGACTTATTTCACTTAGAATCATCGTACCTAAATCCACTCATCATGCTGCTACTAGCCTTATGACATTGATTTCATGGCTGAGTGATATTCCATTGTACATAAGGACCACAACTTCTTTATCCATTTTTCTCTTTCCTGGGATATTTAAGGTGTCATGAAGTGGAGGTTCTTGTCAACAGAGCAGCCCTAAACTTTGGGGTGCCTGTGTCTTGCTGATTTTTAGTTTTCCCAATTTATACGCCCATGAGTGGAAGTGCCCTATGCTCCCTATGCTGTGTTTTTTCGATGTTTCAGGCCTCACCGTAAACTTCTCCAGAGTGGCTGTTGGCAATTTACATCCCGCCCATCAGCGTAGCAAGGCTCCAATTTCTCCATGGCCTGTCCTGCATTTGTGGTTTTGACACTTTTATCAGCATGGCCCTTTTGACGGATGGGAAGCGAGACTTCTTTGTAGCGCTGATTTGACTTTCCAGGTTGCTTGGTTTGCCAAAAAGGGCGTATGCGTTTTTTCCTGAATATATTCAGGAAAAAACGCATACGCCCTTTTTGGCCAAGGGCATCATTGTCCACGTTTTGCCGCTTTTCATGTGCTTTAAAGGCGATTTGAATCTACCTCCTGAAACCTGTTTCCTGCAATTCTGCCTTGCTTTCAAATCCTCTTCGTTGCCTTCCCTCAATATATTTGTGGACGAGAGTTATCATTTATAACTCTGCAGGGTTGTGAATTGCAGTGCCCATGTGCTCCATTTTTCAACTGGCTTTTTTGGGAGCTGGCCGCAGAAGCGCGGGATTGCCTCAGGCCCTATTCTGGTTCCGGGTGGCAGGCTGAGCCTGTGGTTATTTCTTCTTCCTGACGAGAAAATAGAGTGACCTGTGCCTGTCCCAACACCTAGATCTAGTCTCTCATTGGCTGCCCCTCTTCCCGTTCATCCTCAGGACAAATTGCAACCTGTACGGAACAGGAGGTTAAAGGTGCTGATTCTCCAAGTAGGGAGATTGCTAGTGAAGTAGCTGGAATGGCGAACCCGAGTACAAGGAGATGAGAAATGAGGTGCGTTTTAGAAACCTTTCAAAATCACACGGTGTACCATCTTCTGGGTTCCTCATGCAAGTTTTCGATGTAGGAAGATGCCCTTGAACCTGGAGATTTGGGACCCAAGGGATGGGTACCACGCAGTATTACCTTAAAGGGTCTGCGTTGGCTCACCCAACCTCACCATACCTCTCAACCCCAAGAATGTCCACCCTTATGTCTCATCCAGCTGTGGGTCTAGATATGGTCAATCCAGGTTGCGTCACAGCCCCTGAATGAATTTTGTAAGAATTTCTGTCTCTTCCACTGTCTTTGTTTCATGGGTTTTTAAAACTAATTTATTTTTATAATGGGGTTTAGCTGCTTTTCACGGCTGTGTTTATGCGGCTTTACACCCACTTGGCTCACTTCCAGAGAGATATGAATACATAGGTTTTAAGATTCTTACTAGTCAAATATATTCTTGTGCGGTGAATAGGGGGTGTTGAGTCCAGTTCACTGAGCAAGGAGTAGGTCTTGTCTATTACGTATTGGGTGTATGGAACGGTATCTGAGCTAATTTGAAACCCTTGTATTATGCATCACCCCACCTCACCTTCCCCGTTAAGCAACCATAGTTTTTTTTCTAAATGTGTGACTTTGTTCTGTTTTCTAATTCAGTTCAAATGTAGCGGTTTTTACATTCCCTGTATAAGATATAGCTTTTGATAAGTGTCTTTTTCTGTGTGACTTATTTCACTTAGAATCATCGTACCTAAATCCACTCATCATGCTGCTACTAGCCTTATGACATTGATTTCATGGCTGAGTGATATTCCATTGTACATAAGGACCACAACTTCTTTATCCATTTTTCTCTTTCCTGGGATATTTAAGGTGTCATGAAGTGGAGGTTCTTGTCAACAGAGCAGCCCTAAACTTTGGGGTGCCTGTGTCTTGCTGATTTTTAGTTTTCCCAATTTATACGCCCATGAGTGGAAGTGCCCTATGCTCCCTATGCTGTGTTTTTTCGATGTTTCAGGCCTCACCGTAAACTTCTCCAGAGTGGCTGTTGGCAATTTACATCCCGCCCATCAGCGTAGCAAGGCTCCAATTTCTCCATGGCCTGTCCTGCATTTGTGGTTTTGACACTTTTATCAGCATGGCCCTTTTGACGGATGGGAAGCGAGACTTCTTTGTAGCGCTGATTTGACTTTCCAGGTTGCTTGGTTTGCCAAAAAGGGCGTATGCGTTTTTTCCTGAATATATTCAGGAAAAAACGCATACGCCCTTTTTGGCCAAGGGCATCATTGTCCACGTTTTGCCGCTTTTCATGTGCTTTAAAGGCGATTTGAATCTACCTCCTGAAACCTGTTTCCTGCAATTCTGCCTTGCTTTCAAATCCTCTTCGTTGCCTTCCCTCAATATATTTGTGGACGAGAGTTATCATTTATAACTCTGCAGGGTTGTGAATTGCAGTGCCCATGTGCTCCATTTTTCAACTGGCTTTTTTGGGAGCTGGCCGCAGAAGCGCGGGATTGCCTCAGGCCCTATTCTGGTTCCGGGTGGCAGGCTGAGCCTGTGGTTATTTCTTCTTCCTGACGAGAAAATAGAGTGACCTGTGCCTGTCCCAACACCTAGATCTAGTCTCTCATTGGCTGCCCCTCTTCCCGTTCATCCTCAGGACAAATTGCAACCTGTACGGAACAGGAGGTTAAAGGTGCTGATTCTCCAAGTAGGGAGATTGCTAGTGAAGTAGCTGGAATGGCGAACCCGAGTACAAGGAGATGAGAAATGAGGTGCGTTTTAGAAACCTTTCAAAATCACACGGTGTACCATCTTCTGGGTTCCTCATGCAAGTTTTCGATGTAGGAAGATGCCCTTGAACCTGGAGATTTGGGACCCAAGGGATGGGTACCACGCAGTATTACCTTAAAGGGTCTGCGTTGGCTCACCCAACCTCACCATACCTCTCAACCCCAAGAATGTCCACCCTTATGTCTCATCCAGCTGTGGGTCTAGATATGGTCAATCCAGGTTGCGTCACAGCCCCTGAATGAATTTTGTAAGAATTTCTGTCTCTTCCACTGTCTTTGTTTCATGGGTTTTTAAAACTAATTTATTTTTATAATGGGGTTTAGCTGCTTTTCACGGCTGTGTTTATGCGGCTTTACACCCACTTGGCTCACTTCCAGAGAGATATGAATACATAGGTTTTAAGATTCTTACTAGTCAAATATATTCTTGTGCGGTGAATAGGGGGTGTTGAGTCCAGTTCACTGAGCAAGGAGTAGGTCTTGTCTATTACGTATTGGGTGTATGGAACGGTATCTGAGCTAATTTGAAACCCTTGTATTATGCATCACCCCACCTCACCTTCCCCGTTAAGCAACCATAGTTTTTTTTCTAAATGTGTGACTTTGTTCTGTTTTCTAATTCAGTTCAAATGTAGCGGTTTTTACATTCCCTGTATAAGATATAGCTTTTGATAAGTGTCTTTTTCTGTGTGACTTATTTCACTTAGAATCATCGTACCTAAATCCACTCATCATGCTGCTACTAGCCTTATGACATTGATTTCATGGCTGAGTGATATTCCATTGTACATAAGGACCACAACTTCTTTATCCATTTTTCTCTTTCCTGGGATATTTAAGGTGTCATGAAGTGGAGGTTCTTGTCAACAGAGCAGCCCTAAACTTTGGGGTGCCTGTGTCTTGCTGATTTTTAGTTTTCCCAATTTATACGCCCATGAGTGGAAGTGCCCTATGCTCCCTATGCTGTGTTTTTTCGATGTTTCAGGCCTCACCGTAAACTTCTCCAGAGTGGCTGTTGGCAATTTACATCCCGCCCATCAGCGTAGCAAGGCTCCAATTTCTCCATGGCCTGTCCTGCATTTGTGGTTTTGACACTTTTATCAGCATGGCCCTTTTGACGGATGGGAAGCGAGACTTCTTTGTAGCGCTGATTTGACTTTCCAGGTTGCTTGGTTTGCCAAAAAGGGCGTATGCGTTTTTTCCTGAATATATTCAGGAAAAAACGCATACGCCCTTTTTGGCCAAGGGCATCATTGTCCACGTTTTGCCGCTTTTCATGTGCTTTAAAGGCGATTTGAATCTACCTCCTGAAACCTGTTTCCTGCAATTCTGCCTTGCTTTCAAATCCTCTTCGTTGCCTTCCCTCAATATATTTGTGGACGAGAGTTATCATTTATAACTCTGCAGGGTTGTGAATTGCAGTGCCCATGTGCTCCATTTTTCAACTGGCTTTTTTGGGAGCTGGCCGCAGAAGCGCGGGATTGCCTCAGGCCCTATTCTGGTTCCGGGTGGCAGGCTGAGCCTGTGGTTATTTCTTCTTCCTGACGAGAAAATAGAGTGACCTGTGCCTGTCCCAACACCTAGATCTAGTCTCTCATTGGCTGCCCCTCTTCCCGTTCATCCTCAGGACAAATTGCAACCTGTACGGAACAGGAGGTTAAAGGTGCTGATTCTCCAAGTAGGGAGATTGCTAGTGAAGTAGCTGGAATGGCGAACCCGAGTACAAGGAGATGAGAAATGAGGTGCGTTTTAGAAACCTTTCAAAATCACACGGTGTACCATCTTCTGGGTTCCTCATGCAAGTTTTCGATGTAGGAAGATGCCCTTGAACCTGGAGATTTGGGACCCAAGGGATGGGTACCACGCAGTATTACCTTAAAGGGTCTGCGTTGGCTCACCCAACCTCACCATACCTCTCAACCCCAAGAATGTCCACCCTTATGTCTCATCCAGCTGTGGGTCTAGATATGGTCAATCCAGGTTGCGTCACAGCCCCTGAATGAATTTTGTAAGAATTTCTGTCTCTTCCACTGTCTTTGTTTCATGGGTTTTTAAAACTAATTTATTTTTATAATGGGGTTTAGCTGCTTTTCACGGCTGTGTTTATGCGGCTTTACACCCACTTGGCTCACTTCCAGAGAGATATGAATACATAGGTTTTAAGATTCTTACTAGTCAAATATATTCTTGTGCGGTGAATAGGGGGTGTTGAGTCCAGTTCACTGAGCAAGGAGTAGGTCTTGTCTATTACGTATTGGGTGTATGGAACGGTATCTGAGCTAATTTGAAACCCTTGTATTATGCATCACCCCACCTCACCTTCCCCGTTAAGCAACCATAGTTTTTTTTCTAAATGTGTGACTTTGTTCTGTTTTCTAATTCAGTTCAAATGTAGCGGTTTTTACATTCCCTGTATAAGATATAGCTTTTGATAAGTGTCTTTTTCTGTGTGACTTATTTCACTTAGAATCATCGTACCTAAATCCACTCATCATGCTGCTACTAGCCTTATGACATTGATTTCATGGCTGAGTGATATTCCATTGTACATAAGGACCACAACTTCTTTATCCATTTTTCTCTTTCCTGGGATATTTAAGGTGTCATGAAGTGGAGGTTCTTGTCAACATAGCAGCCCTAAACATTGGGGTGCCTGTGTCTTGCTGATTTTTAGTTTTCCCAATTTATACGCCCATGAGTGGACGTGCCCTATGCTCCCTAAGCTGTGTTTTTTCGATGTTTCAGGACACACCGTACACTTCTCCAGAGTGGCTTTTGGCAATTTACATCCCGCCCATCAGCGTAGCAAGGCTGCCATTTCTCCATGGCCTGTACTGCATTTCTGGATTTGACACTTTTTGCAGCATGGCCCTTTTGACCGATGGGAAGCGAGACTTCTTTGTAGCGCTGATTTGCCTTTCCAGGTTGCTTGGTTGGCCAAAAAGGGTGTATGCGTTTTTTCCTAAATATATTCAGGAAAAAACGCATACGCCCTTTTTGGCCAAGGGCATCATTGTCCACGTTTTGCCGCTTTTCATGTGCTTTAAAAGCGATTCGAATCTACCTCCTGAAACCTGTTTCCTGCAATTCTGCCTTGCTTTCAAATCCTCTTCGTTGCCTTCCCTCAATATATTTCTGGACGAGAGTTATCATTTATAACTCTGCAGGTTTGTGAATTGCAGTGAACCTGATCTCCATTTTTCAACTCGCTTTTTTGGGATATGCCCGCAAAAGCACGGGATTGCCTCAGGCCTTATTCTGGTTCCTGGCAGCAGGCTGAGCCTGTGGTTATTTCTTCTTCCTGATGGGAACATAGAGTGACCTGTGCCTGTCCCAACACCTAGATCTAGTCTGTAATTGGTTGCCCCTCTTCCCGTTCATCCTCAGGACAAATTGCAAGCTGTACGGAACAGGAGGTTAAAGGTGCTGATTCTCCAAGTAGGGAGATTGCTATTAAAGAAGCTGCAATGGCGAACTTGAGCACACGGAGTTGAGAAATGAGGTGCGTTTTAGAAACTTTCCCAATCACACGGTGTACCATCTTCTGGGTTTCTCATGCATGTTTTCGATGTAGGAAGATGCCCTTAAACCTGGAGATTTGGGACCCATGGGATGGGAACCGCGCAGTATTACTTTCAAGGGTCTGCGTTTGCTCACTCAACCTCACCAAAACTCTTAGCCCCAAGAGTGTCCACCCTTATGTCTCATCCAGCTGTGGGTCTAGATATGGTCAATCCAGGTTGTGTCACAGCCCCTGAATGAATTTTGTAAGAATTTCTCTCTCTTTCACTGTCTTTGTTTTACGGGTTTTTAAAAGTAATTTATTTTTATAATGGGGTTTAGCGGCTTTTCACGGCTGTGTTTATGCGGCTTTACACCCACTTGACTCACTTCCAGAGAGATATCAATACATAAGTTTTAAGATTCTCACTAGTCAGATATATTCTTGTGCGGTGAATAGGGGGTGTTGAGTCCAGTTCACTGAACAAGGAGTAGGTCTTGTCTATTACATATTGGGTGTATGGAACGGTATCTGAGCTAATTTGAAACCCTTGTTTTATGCATCACCCCACGTCACCTTTCCCGTTAAGCAGCCATAGTGTGTTTTCTAAATGTGTGACTCTGTTCTGATTTGTAATTCAATTCAAGTGTAGTGGTTTTTACATTCACTCTATAAGTGATAGCTTTTGATAAGTGTCTTTTTCTGTGTGTCTTATTTCCCTTAGAATCGTCGTACCTAATTCCACCCATCTTGCTTCTACTGGCCTTATGACATTGATTTCATGGCTGAGTGATATTTCATTGTACATAAGGACCACGATTTCTTTATCCATTTTTCTCTTTCCTGGGATATTTAAGGTTTCGTGAAGTGGAGGTTCTTCTCAACAGAGCAGCCCTAAACTTTGGGGTGCCTGAGTCTTGCTGATTTTTAGTTTTCCCAATTTATACGCCCATGAGTGGAAGTGCCCTATGCTCCCTTAGCTGTGTTTTTTCGATATTTCAGGCCACACCGTACACTTCTTCAGAGTGGCTGTTAGCAATTTACATCCCGCCCATCAGCGTAGCAAGGCTTCCATTTCTCCATGGCCTGTCCTGCATTTGTGGTTTTGACACTTTTTTCAGCATGGCCCTTTTAACCGATGGGAAGCGAGACTTCTTTGTAGCGCTGATTTGTCTTTCCAGGTTGCTTGGTTGGCCAAAAAGGGCGTATGCGTTTTTTCCTGAATATATTCAGGAAAAAACGCATACGCCCTTTTTGGCCAAGGGCATCATTGTCCACGTTTTGCCGATTTTCATGTGGTTTAAAGGCGATTCTAATCTACCTCCTGAAACCTGTTTTCTGCAATTCTGCCTTGCTTTCAAATCCTCTTCGTTTCCTTCCCTCAATATATTTGTGGACGAGAGTTATCATTTATAACTCTGCATGTTTGTGAATTGCAGTGCCCCTGAGCTCCATTTTTCAACTGTCTTTTTTGGGAGCTGGCCGCAAAAGCACGGGATTGCCTCAGGCCCTATTCTGATTCCGGGCGGCAGGCTGAGCCTGTAGTTAATACTTCTTCCTGATGGGAAAATAGAGTGACCTGTGCCTGTCCCAACACCTAGATCTAGTCTCTCATTGGTTGCCCCTCTTCCCGTAAATCCTCAGGACAAATTGCAACCTGTACGGAACAGGAGGTTAAAGGTGCTGATTCTCCAAGTAGGGAGATTGCTAGTAAAGTAGCTGGAATGGTGAACCCGAGCACAAGGAGATGAGAAATGAGGTGCCTTTTAAAAACCTTTCAAAATCACACGGTGTACCGTCTTCTGGGTTCGTCATGCAAGTTTTCGATGTAGGAAGATGCCCTTGAAACTGGAGATTTGGGACCCATGGGATGGGTACCACGCAGTATTACCTTAAACGGTCTGTGTTTGCTCACCCAAACTCACCAAACCTGTCAGCCCCAAGAGTGTCCACCCTTAGGTTTCATCCAACTGTGGGTCTAGATTTGTTCAATCCAGGTTGCATCACATCTCCTGAAAGAATTGTGTAATAATTTCTCTCTCTTTCACTGTCTTTGTTTTACGGGTTTTTACAAGTAATTTATTTTTATAATGGGGTTTAGCTGCTTTTCACGGATGTGTTTATGCGGCTTTACACCCACTTGACACACTTCCAAAGAGATATCAATACATAGGTTTTAAGATTCTTACTAGTCAGATATATACTTGTGCGGTGAATAGGGGGTGTTGAGTCCAGTTCACTGAGCAAGGAGTAGGTCTTGTCTATTACATATTGGGTGTATGGAACGGTATCTGAGCTAATGTGAAACCCTTGTTTTATGCATCACACCACCTCACCTTTCCCGTTAAACAGCCATAGTGTGTTTTCTAAACGTGTGACACTGTTCTCTTTTGTAATTCAGTTCAAGTGTAGCAGTTTTTACATTCCCTCTATAAGTGATAGCTTATGATAATTGTGTTTTTCTGTGTGACTTATTTCACTTAGAGTCGTCGTACCTAAATCCACTCATCATGCTGCTACTAGCCTTATGACATTGATTTCATGGCTGAGTGATATTCCATTGTACATAAGGACCACAACTTCTTTATCCATTTTTCTCTTTCCTGGGATATTTAAGGTGTCATGAAGAGGAGGTTCTTGTCAACAGAGCAGCCCTAAAATTTGGGGTGCCTGTGTCTTGCTGATTTTTAGTTTTCCCAATTTATACGCCCATGAGTGGACGTGCTCTATGCTCCCTAAGCTGTGTTTTTTCGATGTTTAAGGCAACACCGTACACTTCTCGAGAGTGGCTGCTGGCAATTTACATCCCGCCCATCAGTGTAGCAAGGCTCCCATTTCTCCATGGCCTCTCCTGCTTTTGTGGTTTTGACACTTTTTTCAGCATGGCCCTTTTGACCGATTCGAAGTGAGACTCCTTTTTAGCGCTGATTTGCCTTTCCAGGTTGCTTGGTTGGCCAAAAAGGGCGTATGCGTTTTTTCCTGAATATATTCAGGAAAAAACGCATACGCCCTTTTTGGCCAAGGGCATCATTGTCCACATTTTGCCGCTTTTCATGTGCTTTAAAGGCGATTCGAATCTACCTCCTGAAATCTGTTTCCTGCAATTCTGGCTTGCTTTCAAATCCTCTTCGTTGCCTTCCCTCAATATATTTCTGGACGAGAGTTATCATTTATACCTCTGCAGGTCTGTGAATTGCAGTGCCCATGTGCTCCATTTTTCAACTGCCTTTTTTGGGAGCTGGCCGCAGAAGCGCGGATTTGCCTCAGGCAATATTCTGGTTCCTGGCGGCAGGCCTAGCCTGTGCTTAATTCTTCTTCCTGATGGGAAAATACAGTGACCTGTGCCTGTCCAAACACCTAGATCTAGTCTCTCATTGGTTGCCCCTCTTCCCGTTCATCCTCAGGACAAATTGCAACCTGTACAGAACAGGAGGTTAAAGGTGCTGATTCTCCAAGTAGGGAGATTGCTAGTAAAGTAGCTGGAATGGCGAACCCGAGAACAAGGAAATGAGAAATGAGGTGCGTTTCAGAAACCTTTCCCGATCAGACGGTGTACCATCTTCTAGTTTTCCCATGCGTGTTTTCGATGTAGGAAGATGCCCTTGAACCTGGAGATTTGGGACCCATGGGATGGGTACCACGCAGTATTACTTTAAAGGGTCTGTGTTTGCTCACGCAACCTCACCCAACCTCTCAGCCCCAAGAGTGTCCACCCTTATGTCTCATCCAGCTGTGGGTCTAGATATGGTCAATCCAGGTTGCATCACAGCCTCTGAACGAATTTTGTAAGAATGTCTCTCTCTTTCACTGTCTTTGTTTTACGGGTTTTTACAAGTAATTTATTTTTATAATGGGGTTTAGCTGCTTTTCATGGCTCTGTTTATGCGGCTTTACACCCACTTGACTCACTTCCAGGTTGATATCAATACATAGGTTTTAAGATTCTCACTAGTCAGATATATTCTTGTGCGGTGAATAGGGGGTGTTGAGTCCAGTTCACTGAGCAAGGAGTAGGTCTTTTCTATTACTTATTGGGTGTATGGAACGGTATCTGAGCTAATTTGAAACCCTTGTTTTATGCATCAGCGCACATCACCTTTCCCGTTAAGCAGCCATAGTGTGTTTTCTAAATGTGTGACTCTGTTCTGATTTGTAATTCAATTCAAGTGTAGCGGTTTTTACATTCCCTTTATAAGTGATAGCTTTTGATAAGTGTCTTTTTCTGTGTGACTTCTTTCACTTAGAGTCATCGTACCTAAATCCACTCATCATGCTGCTACTAGCCTTATGACATTGATTTCATGGCTGAGTGATATTCCATTGTACATAAGGACCACAACTTCTTTATCCATTTTTCTCTTTCCTGGGATATTTAAGATTTCCTGAAGTGGAGGTTCTTGTCAACAGAGCAGCCCTAAACTTTGGGTTGCCTGAGTCTTGCTGATTTTTAGTTTTCCCAATTTATACGCCCATGAGTGGAAGTGCCCTATGCTCCATAAACTGTGTTTTTTCGATGTTTCAGGCCACACCGTACAGTTCTCCAGAGTGGCTGTTGGCAATTTACATCCCGCTCATCAGCGTAGCAAGGCTCCTATTTCTCCATGGCCTGTCCTGCATTTGTGGTTTTGACACTTTTTTCAGCATGGCCCTTTGGACCGATGGGAAGCGAGACTTCTTGTAGCGCTGATTTGCCTTTCCAGGTTGCTTGGTTGGCCAAAAAGGGCGTATGCGTTTTTTCCTGAATATATTCAGGAAAAAACGCATACGCCCTTTTTGGCCAAGGGCATCATTGTCGACGTTTTGCCGCTTTTCATGTGCTTTAAAGGCGATTCGAATCTACCTCCTGAAACCTGTTTCCTGCAACTCTGCCTTGCTTTCAAATCCTCTTCGTTGCCTTCCCTCAATATATTTGTGGACGAGAGTTATCATTTATAACTCTGCAGGTTTGTGAATTGCAGTGCCCATGTGCTCCATTTTTCAACTGGCTTTTTTGGGAGCTGGCCGCAGAAGCGCGGGATTGCCTCAGGCCCTATTCTGGTTCCGGGCGGCAGGCTGAGCCTGTGGTTAATTCTTCTTTCTGATGGGAAAATAGAATGACCTGTGCCTGTCCCAACACCTAGATCTAATCTCTCATTCGTTGCCCCTCTTCCCATTCATCCTTAGGACAAATTGCAACCTGTACGGAACAGGAGCTTAAAGGTGCTGATTCTCCAAGTAGGGAGATTGCTAGTAAAGTAGCTGGAATGGCGAACCCGAGAACAAGGAAATGAGAAATGAGGTGCGTTTCAGAAACCTTTCCCGATCAGACGGTGTACCATCTTCTAGGTTTCCCATGCGTGTTTTCGATGTAGGAAGATGCCCTTGAACCTGGAGATTTCGGACCCATGGGATGGGTACCACGCAGTATTACTTTAAACGGTCTACGTTTGCTCTCCCAACCTCACTAAACCTCTCAGCCCCAAGAGTGTCCACCCTTAGGTCTCATCCAACTGTGGGTCTAGATATGTTCAACCCAGGTTGCGTCACAGCCCCTGAAGGAATTTTGTAAGAATTTCTCTCTCTTTCACTGTCTTTGTTTTACGGGTTTTTAGAAGTAATTTATTTTTATAATGGAGTTTAGCTGCTTTTCACGGCTGTGTTTATGCGGCTTTACACACACTTGACTCACTTCCAGAGAGATATCAATACATAGGTTTTAAGATTCTCACTAGTCAGATATATTCTTGTGCGGTGAATAGGGGGTGTTGAGTCCAGTTCACTGAGCAAGGAGTAGGTCTTTTCTATTACTTATTGGGTGTATGGAACGGTATCTGAGCTAATTTGAAACCCTTGTTTTATGCATCACCGCACATCACCTTTCCCGTTAAGCAGCCATAGTGTGTTTTCTAAATGTGTGACTCTGTTCTGATTTGTAATTCAATTCAAGTGTAGCGGTTTTTACATTCCCTTTATAAGTGATAGCTTTTGATAAGTGTCTTTTTCTGTGTGACTTATTTCACTTAGAGTCATCGTACCTAAATCCACTCATCATGCTGCCACTAGCCTTATGACATTGATTTCATGGCTGAGTGATATTCCATTGTACATAAGGACCACAATTTCTTTATCCATTTTTCTCTTTCCTGGGATATTTAAGGTTTCCTGAAGTGGAGGTTCTTGTCAACAGAGCAGCCCTAACCTTTCGTTGCCTAAGTCTTGCTGATTTTTAGTTTTCCCAATTTATACGCCCATGAGTGGAAGTGCCCTATGCTCCATAAACTGTGTTTTTTCGATGTTTCAGGCCACACCGTACACTTCTCCAGAGTGGCTGTTCGCAATTTACATCCCGCCCATCAGCGTAGCAAGGCTCCCATTTCTCCATGGCCTGTCCTGCATTTGTGGTTTTGACACTTTTTTCAGCATGACCCTTTTGACCGATGGGAAGCGAGACTTCTTTGTAGCGCTGATTTGCCTTTCCAGGTTGCTTGGTTGGCCAAAAAGGGCGTATGCGTTTTTTCCTGAATATATTCAGGAAAAAAGGCATACGCCCTTTTTTTCCAAGGGCATCATTTTCCACGTTTTGCCGCTTTTCATGTGCTTGAAAGGCGATTCGAATCTACCTCCTGAAATCTGTGTTTTGCAGTTCTGCCTTGCTTTCAAATCCTCTTCGTTGCCTTCCCTCAATATATTTGTGGACGAGAGTTATCATTTATAACTCTGCAGGCTTGTGAATTGCAGTGCCACTGAGCTCCATTTTTCAACTCGCTTTTTTGGGATCTGGCCGCAAAAGCGCGGGATTGCCTCAGGCCCTTTTCTGGTTCCGGGTGGCAGGCTGAGCCTGTGGTTATTTCTTCTTCCTGATGGGAAAATAGAGTGACCTGTGCCTGTCCCAACACCTAGATCTAGTCTCTCATTGGTTGCCCCTCTTCCCGTTCATCCTCAGGACAAATTGCAACCTATACGGAACTGGAGGTTAAAGGTGCTGATTCTCCAAGTAGGGAGATTGCTAGTAAATTAGCTAGAATGGCGTACCCGAGCACAAGGAGATGAGAAATGAGGTGCGTTTTAGAAACCTTTCAAAATCACATGCTGTAACATCTTCTAGGTTCCTCATGCAAGTTTTCAATGTAGGAAGATGCCCTTGAACCTGGAGATTTGGGACCCATGGGATGGGTACCATGCATTATTACTTTAAAGGGTCTGCGTTGGCTCACCCAACCTCACCAAACCTCTCAGCCCCAAGAGTGTCCACCATTATGTCTCATCCAGCTGTGGGTCTAGATATGGTCAATCCAGGTTGCGTCACAGCCCCTGAATGAATTTTGTAAGAATTTCTCTCTCTTTCACTGTCTTTGTTTCATGCGTTTTTAAAACTAATTTATTTTTATAATGGGGTTTAGCTGCTTTTCACGGCTGTGTTTATGCGGATTTACACCCACTTGACTCACTTCCAGAGAGATATCAATACATAGGTTTAAAGATTGTTACTAGTCACATATATTCTTGTGCGGTGAATAGGGGGTGTTGAGTCCAGTTCACTGAGCAAGGAGTAGGTCTTGTCTATTACATATTGGGTGTATGGAACGGTATCTGAGCGAATTTGAAACCCTTGTTTTATGCATCACCCCACCTCACCTTTCCCGTTAAGCAGCCATAGTGTGTTTTCAAAATGGGTGACACTGTTCTGATTTGTAATTCAGTTCAAGTGTAGCGGTTTTTACATTCCCTCTATAAGTGATAGCTTTTGATATGTGTCTTTTTCTGTGTGACTTATTTCACTTAGAGTCGTCGTACCTAAAACCAATCATCATGCTGCTACTAGCCTTATGATATTGATTTCATGGCTGAGTGATATTCCATTGTACATAAGGACCACAACTTCTTTATCCATTTTTCTCTTTCCTGGGATATTTAAGGTGTCATGAAGTGGAGGTTCTTGTCAACAGAGCAGCCCTAAACTTTGGGGTGCCTGTGTCTTGCTGATTTTAGTTTTCCCAATTTATACGCCCATGAGTGGAAGTGCCCTATGCTCCCTAAGCTTTGTTTTTTCGATGTTTCAGGACACACCGTACACTTCTCCAGAGTGGCTGTTGGCAATTTACATCCCGCTCATCAGCGTAGCAAGGTTCCTATTTCTCCATGGCCTGTCCTGCATTTGTGGTTTTGACACTTTTTTCAGCATGGCCTTTTGGACCGATGGGAAGCGAGACTTCTTTGTAGCGCTGATTTGCCTTTCCAGGTTGCTTGGTTGGCCAAAAAGGGCGTATGCGTTTTTTCCTGAATATATTCAGGAAAAAACGCATACGCCCTTTTTGGCCAAGGGCATCATTGTCGACCTTTTGCCGCTTTTCATGTGCTTTAAAGGCGATTCGAATCTACCTCCTGAAACCTGTTTCCTGCAACTCTGCCTTGCTTTCAAATCCTCTTCGTTGCCTTCCCTCAATATATTTGTGGACGAGAGTTATCATTTATAACTCTGCAGGTTTGTGAATTGCAGTGCCCATGTGCTGCATTTATCAACTGGCTTTTTTGGGAGCTGGCCGCAGAAGCGCGGGATTGCCTCAGGCCCTATTCTGGTTCCGGGCGGCAGGCTGAGCCTGTGGTTAATTCTTCTTCCTGATGGGAAAATAGAGTGACCTCTGCCTGTCCCAACACCTAGATCTAGTCTCTCATTGGTTGCCCCTCTTCCCATTCATCCTTAGGACAAATTGCAACCTGTATGGAACAGGAGGTTAAAGGTGCTGATTCTCCAAGTAGGGAGATTGCTAGTAAAGTAGCTGGAATGGGGAACCCGAGCACACGGAGTTGAGAAATGAGGTGCGTTTTAGAAACTTTCCCAATCTCACGGTGTACCATCTTCTGGGTTTCTCATGCATGTTTTCGATGTAGGAAGATGCCTTTGAACCTGGAGATTTGGGACCCATGGGATGGGTACCACGCAGTATTACTTTAAAGCGTCTGCATTTGCTCACCCAACCACACCAAACCTCTCAGCCCCAAGAGTGTCCACCCTTATGTCTCATCCAGCTGTGGGTCTAGATATGGTCAATCCAGGTTGCGTCACAGCCCCTGAATGAATTTTGTAAGAATTTCTCTCTCTTTCACTGTCTTTGTTTCATGGGTTTTTAAAACTAATTTATTTTTATAATGGGGTTTAGCTGCTTTTCACGGCTGTGTTTATGCGGCTTTACACCCACTTGACTCACTTCCAGAGAGATATCAATACATAAGTTTTACGATTCTCACTAGTCAGATATATTCTTGTGTGGTGAATAGGGGGTGTTGAGTCCAGTTCACTGAGCAAGGAGTAGGTCTTGTCTATTACATATTGGGTGTATGGAACGGTATCTGAGCTAATTTGAAACCCTTGTTTTATGCATCACCCCACGTCACCTTTCCCGTTAAGCAGCCATAGTGTGTTTTCTAAATGTGTGACTCTGTTTTGATTTGTAATTCAGTTCAATTGTAGCGGTTTTTACATTCCCTTTATAAGTGATAGCTTTTGATAAGTGTATTTTTCTGTGTGACTTATTTCACTTAGAGTCGTCGTACCTAAATCCACTCATCATGCTGCTACTAGCCTTATGACATTGATTTCATGGCTGAGTGATATTCCATTGTACATAAGGACCACGACTTCTTTATCCATTTTTCTCCTTCCTGGGATATTTAAGGTTTCGTGAAGTGGAGGTTCTTGTCAACAGAGCAGCCCTAAACTTTGGGGTGCCTGAGTCTTGCTGATTTTTAGTTTTCCCAATTTATACGCCCATGAGTGGAAGTGCCCTATGCTCCATAAACTTTGTTTTTTCGATGTTTCAGGCCACACCGTACACTTCTCCAGAGTGGCTGTTGGCAATTTACATCCCGCCCATCAGCGTGGCAAGGCTCCCATTTCTCCATGGCCTGTCCTGCATTTGTGGTTTTGACACTTTTTTCAGCATGGCCCTTTTGACCCATGGGAAGCGAGACTTCTTTGTAGCGCTGATTTGCCTTTCCAGGTTGCTTGGTTGGCCAAAAAGGGCGTATGCGTTTTTTCCTGAATATATTCAGGAAAAAACGCATACGCCCTTTTTGGCCAAGGGCATCATTTTCCACGTTTTGCCGCTTTTCATGTGCTTGAAAGGCGATTCGAATCTACCTCCTGAAACCTGTTTCATGCAACTCTGCCTTGCTTTCAAATCCTCTTCGTTGTCTTCCCTCAATATATTTGTGGACGAGAGTTATCATTTATAACTCTGCAGGTTTGTGAATTGCAGTGCCCATGTGCTCCATTTTTCAACTGGCTTTTTTCGGAGCTGGCCGCAGAAGCGCGGGATTGCCTCAGGCACTAATCTGGTTCCCGGCGGCAGGCTGAGCCTGTGCTTAATTCTTCTTCCTGATGGGAAAATAGAGTGACCTGTGCCTGTCCCAACACCTAGATGTAGTCTCTCATTGGTTGCCCCTCTTCCCGTTCATCCTCAGGACAAATTGCAACCTGTACAGAGCAGGAGGTTAAAGGTGTTGATTCTCCAAGTAGGGAGATTGCTAGTAAAGTAGCTGGAATGGCAAACCCGAGCACAAGGAGATGAGAAATGAGGTGCGTTTTAGAAACCTTTCAAAATCACACGGTGTACCATCTTCTGAGTTTCTCATGCATGTTTTCGATGTAGGAAGATGCCCTTGAACCTGGAGACTTGGGACCCATGGGATGGGTACCACGCAGTATTACTTTAAAGGGTCTGCGTTTGCTCACCCAACCTAACCCAACCTTTCAGCCCCAAGAGTGTCCACCCTTATGTCTCATCCACCTGAGCGTGTAGATATGGTCAATCCAGGTTGCATCACAGCCTCTGAACGAATTTTGTAAGAATTTCTCTCTCTTTCACTGACTTTGTTTTACGGGTTTTTAAAAGTAGTTTATTTTTATAATGGGGTTTAGCTGCTTTTCACGGCTGTGTTTATGCGGCTTTACACCCACTTGACTCACTTACAGACAGATATCAATACATAGGTTTAAAGATTGTTACTAGTCACATATATTCTTGTGCGGTGAATAGGGGGTGTTGAGTCCAGTTCACTGAGCAAGGAGTAGGTCTTGTCTATTACATATTGGGTGTATGGAACGGTATCTGAGCGAATTTGAACCCCTTGTTTTATGCATCACCCCACCTCACCTTTCCCGTTAAGCAGCCATAGTGTGTTTTCTAAACGTGTGACTCTGTTCTGTTTTGTAATTCAGTTCAAGTGTAGCGGTTTTTACATTCCCTCTATAAGTGATAGCTTATGATAAGTGTCTTTTTCTGTGTGACTTATTTCACTTAGAATCGTCGTACCTAACTCCACTCATCTTGCTTCTACTAGCCTTATGACATTGATTTCATGTCTGAGTGATATTCCATTGTACATAAGGACCACAACTTCTTTATCCATTTTTCTCTTTCCTGGGATATTTAAGGTGTCATGAAGTGGAGGTTCTTGTCAACATAGCAGCCCTAAACATTGGGGTGCCTGTGTCTTGCTGATTTTTAGTTTTCCCAATTTATACGCCCATGAGTGGAAGTGCCCTATGCTCCCTTAGCTGTGTTTTTTCGATATTTCAGGCCACACCGTACACTTCTTCAGAGTGGCTGTTAGCAATTTACATCCCGCCCATCAGCGTAGCAAGGCTTCCATTTCTCCATGGCCTGTCCTGCATTTCTGGTTTTGACACTTTTTGCAGCATGACCCTTTTGACCGATGGGAAGCGAGACTTCTTTGTAGCGCTGATTTGCATTTCCAGGTTGCTTGGTTGGCCAAAAAGGGCGTATGCGTTTTTTCCTGAATATATTCAGGAAAAAACGCCTACGCCCTTTTTGGCCAAGGGCATCATTGTCCACGTTTTGCCGCTTTTCATGTGCTTTAAAGGCGATTCGAATCTACCTCCTGAAACCTGTTTCCTGCAATTCTGCCTTGCTTTCAAATCCTCTTCGTTGCCTTCCCTCAATATATTTGTGGACGACAGTTATCATTTATAACTCAGCAGGTTTGTGAATGGCAGTGCCCCTGAGCTCCATTTTTCAACTGTCTTGTTTGGGAGCTGGCTGCAAAAGCACGGGATTGCCTCAGGCCCTATTCTGGTTCCCGGCGGCAGGCTGAGCCTGTGGTTAATTCTTCTTCCTGATGGGAAAATAGAGTGACCTGTGCCTGTCCCAACACCTAGATCTAGTCTCTCATTGGTTGCCCCTCTTCCCGTTCATCCTCAGGACAAATTGCAACCTGTACGGAACAGGAGGTTAAAGGTGCTGATTCTCCAAGTAGGGAGATTGCTAGTGAAGTAGCTGGAATGGCGAACCCGAGCACAAGGAAATGAGAAATGAGGTGCGTTTTAGAAACCTTTCAAAATCACACGGTGTACCTTCTTCTGGGTTCCTCATGCAAGATTTCGATGTAGGAAGATGCCCTTGAACCTGGAGATTGGGGACCCATGGGATGGGTACCATGCAGTATTACTTTAAAGGGTCTGCGTTTTCTCACCCAACCTCACCCAACCTCTCAGCCCCAAGAGTGTCCACCCTTATGTCTCATCCAGCTGTGGGTCTAGATATGGTCAATCCAGGTTGCATCACAGCCCCTGAACGAATTTTGTAAGAATTTCTCTCTCTTTCACTGTCTTTGTTTTACGGGTTTTTAAAAGTAATTTATTTTTATAATGGGGTTTAGCTGCTTTTCACGGCTGTGTTTATGCGGATTTACACCCACTTGACTCACTTTCAGACAGATATCAATACATAGGTTTTAAGATTGTTACTAGTCACATATATTCTTGTTCGGTGAATAGGGGGTGTTGAATCCAGTTCACTGAGCAAAGAGTAGGTCTTGTCTATTACATATTGGGTGTATGGAACGGTATCTGAGCGAATTTGAAACCCTTGTTTTATGCATCACCCCACCTCACCTTTCCCGTTAAGCAGCCATAGTGTGTTTTCTAAACGTGTGACTCTGTTCTGTTTTGTAATTCAGTTCAAGTGTAGCGGTTTTTACATTCCCTCTATAAGTGATAGCTTATGATAAGTGTCTTTTTCTGTGTGACTTATTTCACTTAGAATCGTCGTACCTAACTCCACTCATCTTGCTTCTACTAGCCTTATGACATTGATTTCATGTCTGAGTGATATTCCATTGTACATAAGGACCACGACTTCTTTATCCATTTTTCTCTTTCCTGGGATATTTAAGGTGTCATGAAGTGGAGGTTCTTGTCAACAGAGCAGCCCTAAACTTTGGGGTGCCTGTGTCTTGTGATTTTTAGTTTTCCCAATTTATACTCCCATGAGTGGACGTGCCCTATGCTCCATAAGCTATTTTTTTTCGATGTTTCAGTACACACTGTACACTTCTCCAGAGTGGCTGTTGGCAATTTACATCCCGCTCATCAGCGTAGCAAGGCTGCCATTTCTCCATGGCCTGTCCTGCATTTCTGGTTTTGACACTTTTTGCAGCATGGCCCTTTTGACCGATGGGAAGCGAGACTTCTTTGTAGCGCTGATTTGCCTTTCCAGGTTGCTTGGTTGGCCAAAAAGGGCGTATGCGTTTTTTCCTGAATATATTCAGGAAAAAAAGCATACGCCCTTTTTGGACAAGGGCATCATTGTCGACCTTTTGCCGCTTTTCATGTGCTTTAAAGGCGATTCGAATCTACCTCCTGAAATCTGTTTTCTGCAATTCTGCCTTGCTTTCAAATCCTCTTCGTTGCCTTCCCTCAATATATCTGTGGATGAGAGTTATCATTTATAACTCTGCGGGTTTGTGAATTGCAGTGTCCCTGAGCTCCATTTTTCAACTCGCTTTTTTGGGAGCTGGCTGCAAAAGCGCGGGATTGCCTCAGGCCCTATTGTGCTTCTGGGCGGCAGGCTGAGCCTGTGATTAATTCTTCTTCCTGATGGGAAATTAGAGTGACCTGTGCCTGTCCCAACACCTAGATCTAGTCTCTCATTGGTTGCCCCCCTTCCCGTTCATCCTCAGGACAAATTGCAACCTGTACAGAACAGGAGGTTAAAGGTGCTGATTCTCCAAGTAGGGAGATTGCTAGTAAAGTAGCTGGAATGGCGAACCCGAGCACAAGGAGATGAGAAATGAGGTGCGTTTTAGAAACCTTTCAAAATCACACGGTGTACCATCTTCTGAGTCTCTCATGCATGTTTTCGATGTAGGAAGATGCCCTTGAACCTGGAGACTTGGGAACCATGGGATGGGTACCACGCAGTATTACTTTAAAGGGTCTGCGATTGCTCACCTAACCTAACCCAACCTTTCAGCCCCAAGAGTGTCCACCCTTATGTCTCATCCACCTGTGCGTGTAGATATGGTCAATCCAGGTTGCATCACAGCCTCTGAACGAATTTTGTAAGAATTTCTCTCTCTTTCACTGTCTTTGTTTTACGGGTTTTTAAAAGTAATTTATTTTTATAATGGGGTTTAGTTGCTTTTCACGGCTGTGTTTATGCGGCTTTACACCCACTTGACTCACTTCCAGACATATATCAATACATAGGTTTTAAGATTCTTACTAGTCACCTATATTCTTGTGCGGTGAATAGGGGGTGTTGAGTCCTGTTCACTGAGCAAGGAGTAGGTCTTGTCTATTACATATTGGGTGTATGGAACGGTATCTGAGCGAATTTGAACCCCTTGTTTTATGCATCACCCCACCTCACCTTTCCCGTTAAGCAGCCATAGTGTGTTTTCTAAACGTGTGACTCTGTTCTGTTTTGTAATTCAGTTCAAGTGTAGCGGTTTTTACATTCCCTCTATAAGTGATAGCTTATGATAAGTGTCTTTTTCTGTGTGACTTATTTCACTTAGAATCGTCGTACCTAACTCCACTCATCTTGCTTCTACTAGCCTTATGACATTGATTTCATGTCTGAGTGATATTCCATTGTACATAAGGACCACGACTTCTTTATCCATTTTTCTCTTTCCTGGGATATTTAAGTTGTCATGAAGTGGAGGTTCTTGTCAACAGAGCAGCCCTAAACTTTGGGGTGCCTGTGTCTTGCTGATTTTTCTTTTTCCCAATTTATACGCCCATGAGTGGACGTGCCGTACGCTCCCTAAGCTGTGTTTTTTCGATGTTTCAGGACACACCATACACTTCTCCAGAGTGGCTGCTGGCAATTAACATCCCGCCCATCAGCGTAGCAAGGCTTCCATTTCTCCATGGCCTGTCCTGCATTTCTGGTTTTGACACTTTTTGCAGCATGAACCTTTTGACCGATGGGAAGCGAGACTTCTTTGTAGCGCTGATTTGCCTTTCCAGGTTGCTTGGTTGGCCAAAAAGGGCGTATGCGTTTTTTCCTGAATATATTCAGGAAAAAACGCATACGCCCTTTTTGGCCAAGGGCATCATTGTCGACGTTTTGCCGCTTTTCATGTGCTTTAAAGGCGATTCGAATCTACCTCCTGAAACCTGTTTCCTGCAATTCTGCCTTGCTTTCAAATCCTCTTCGTTGCCTTCCCTCAATATATTTGTGGACGAGAGTTATCGTTTATAACTCAGCAGGTTTGTGAATGGCAGTGCCCGTGAGCTCCATTTTTCAACTGTCTTGTTTGGGAGCTGGCCGCAAAAGCACGGGATTGCCTCATGCCCTATTCTGGTTCCCGGCGGCAGGCTGAGCCTGTGGTTAATTCTTCTTCCTGATGGGAAAATAGAGTGACCTGTGCCTGTCCCAACACCTAGATCTAGTCTCTCATTGGTTGCCCCTCTTCCCGTTCATCCTCAGGACAAATTGCAACCTGTACAGAACAGGAGGTTAAAGGTGCTGATTCTCCAAGTAGGGAGATTGCTAGTGAAGTAGCTGGAATGGCGAACCCGAGCACAAGGAGATGAGAAATGAGGTGCGTTTTAGAAACCTTTCAAAATCACACGGTGTACCATCTTCTGGGTTTCTCATGCATGTTTTCGATGTAGGAAGATGCCCTTGAACCTGGAGATTTGGGACCCATGGGATGGGTACCAGGCAGTATTACTTTAAAGGGTCTGCGTTTGCTCACCCAACCTCACCCAACCTTTCAGCCCCAAGAGTGTCCACCCTTATGTCTCATCCAGCTGTGGGTCTAGATATGGTCAATCCAGGTTGCATCACAGCCTCTGAACGAATTTTGTAAGAATTTCTCTCTCTTTCACTGTCTTTGTTTTACGGGTTTTTAAAAGTAATTTATTTTTATAATGGGGTTTAGCTGCTTTTCACGGCTGTGTTTATGCGGCTTTACACCCACTTGACTCACTTCCAGACAGATATCAATACATAGGTTTTAAGATTGTTACTAGTCACCTATATTCTTGTGCGGTGAATAGGGGGTGTTGAGTCCAGTTCACTGAGCAAAGAGTAGGTCTTGTCTATTACATATTGGGTGTATGGAACGGTATCTGAGCGAATTTGAAACCCTTGTTTTATGCATCACCCCACCTCACCTTTCCCGTTAAGCAGCCATAGTGTGTTTTCTAAACGTGTGATTCTGTTCTGTTCTGTAATTCAGTTCAAGTGTAGCGGTTTTTACATTCCCTCTATAAGTGATAGCTTATGATAAGTGTCTTTTTCTGTGTGACTTATTTCACTTAGAATCGTCGTACCTAAGTCCACTCATCTTGCTTCTACTAGCCTTATGACATTGATTTCATGTCTGAGTGATATTGCATTGTACATAAGGACCACAACTTCTTTATCCATTTTTCTCTTTCCTGGGATATTTAAGGTGTCATGAAGTGGAGGTTCTTGTCAACAGAGCAGCCCTAAACTTTGGGGTGCCTGTGTCTTGCTGATTTTTAGTTTTCCCAATTTATACGCCCATGAGTGGACGTGCCCTATGCTCCCTAAGCTGTGTTTTTTCGATGTTTCAGGACACACCGTACACTTCTCCAGAGTGGCTGTTGGCAATTTACATCCCGCTCATCAGCGTAGCAAGGCTGCCATTTCTCCATGGCCTGTCCTGCATTTCTGGTTTTGACACTTTTTGCAGCATGGCCCTTTTGACCGATGGGAAGCGAGACTTCTTTGTAGCGCTGATTTGCCTTTCCAGGTTGCTTGGTTGGCCAAAAAGGGCGTATGCGTTTTTTCCTGAATATATTCAGGAAAAAACGCATACGCCCTTTTTGGCCAAGGGCATCATTGTCGACCTTTTGCCGCTTTTCATGTGCTTTAAAGGCGATTCGAATCTACCTCCTGAAATCTGTTTTCTGCAATTCTGCCTTGCTTTCAAATCCTCTTCGTTGCCTTCCCTCAATATATCTGTGGATGAGAGTTATCATTTATAACTCTGCGGGTTTGTGAATTGCAGTGTCCCTGAGCTCCATTTTTCAACTCGCTTTTTTGGGAGCTGGCCGCAAAAGCACGGGATTGCCTCAGGCCCTATTGTGCTTCTGGGCGGCAGACTGAGCCTGTGATTAATTCTTCTTCCTGATGGGAAATTAGAGTGACCTGTGCCTGTCCCAACACCTAGATCTAGTCTCTCATTGGTTGCCCCTCTTCCCGTTCATCCTCAGGACAAATTGCAACCTGTACAGAACAGGAGGTTAAAGTTGCTGATTCTCCAAGTAGGGAGATTGCTAGTAAAGTAGCTGGAATGGCGAACCCGAGCACAAGGAGATGAGAAATGAGGTGCGTTTTAGAAACCTTTCAAAATCACACGGTGTACCATCTTCTGAGTTTCTCATGCATGTTTTCGATGTAGGAAGATGCCCTTGAACCTGGAGACTTGGGACCCATGGGATGGGTACCACGCAGTATTACTTTAAAGGGTCTGCGTTTGCTCACCCAACCTAACCCAACCTTTCAGCCCCAAGAGTGTCCACCCTTATGTCTCATCCACCTGTGCGTGTAGATATGGTCAATCCAGGTTGCATCACAGCCTCTGAACGAATTTTGTAAGAATTTCTCTCTCTTTCACTGTCTTTGTTTTACGGGTTTTTAAAAGTAATTTATTTTTATAATGGGGTTTAGTTGCTTTTCACGGCTGTGTTTATGCGGCTTTACACCCACTTGACTCACTTCCAGACATATATCAATACATAGGTTTTAAGATTCTTACTAGTCACCTATATTCTTGTGCGGTGAATAGGGGGTGTTGAGTCCAGTTCACTGAGCAAGGAGTAGGTCTTGTCTATTACATATTGGGTGTATGGAACGGTATCTGAGAGAATTTGAACCCCTTGTTTTATGCATCACCCCACCTCACCTTTCCCGTTAAGCAGCCATAGTGTGTTTTCTAAACGTGTGACTCTGTTCTGTTTTGTAATTCAGTTCAAGTGTAGCGGTTTTTACATTCCCTCTATAAGTGATAGCTTATGATAAGTGTCTTTTTCTGTGTGACTTATTTCACTTAGAATCGTCGTACCTAACTCCACTCATCTTGCTTCTACTAGCCTTATGACATTGATTTCATGTCTGAGTGATATTCCATTGTACATAAGGACCACGACTTCTTTATCCATTTTTCTCTTTCCTGGGATATTTAAGTTGTCATGAAGTGGAGGTTATTGTCAACAGAGCAGCCCTAAACTTTGGGGTGCCTGTGTCTTGCTGATTTTTCTTTTTCCCAATTTATACGCCCATGAGTGGACGTGCCGTACGCTCCCTAAGCTGTGTTTTTTCGATGTTTCAGGACACACCATACACTTCTCCAGAGTGGCTGCTGGCAATTAACATCCCGCCCATCAGCGTAGCAAGGCTGCCATTTCTCCATGGCCTGTCCTGCATTTCTGGTTTTGACACTTTTTGCAGCATGACCCTTTTGACCGATGGGAAGCGAGACTTCTTTGTAGCGCTGATTTGCCTTTCCAGGTTGCTTGGTTGGCCAAAAAGGGCGTATGCGTTTTTTCCTGAATATATTCAGGAAAAAACGCATACGCCCTTTTTGGCCAAGGGCATCATTGTCGACGTTTTGCCGCTTTTCATGTGCTTTAAAGGCGATTCGAATCTACCTCCTGAAACCTGTTTCCTGCAATTCTGCCTTGCTTTCAAATCCTCTTCGTTGCCTTCCCTCAATATATTTGTGGACGAGAGTTATCGTTTATAACTCAGCAGGTTTGTGAATGGCAGTGCCCCTGAGCTCCATTTTTCAACTGTCTTTTTTGGGTGCTGGCCGCAAAAGCACGGGATTGCCTCAGGCCCTATTCTGGTTCCCTGCGGCAGGCTGAGCCTGTGGTTAATTCTTCTTCCTGATGGGAAAATAGAGTGACCTCTGCCTGTCCCAACACCTAGATCTAGTCTCTCATTGGTTGCCCCTCTTCCCGTTCATCCTCAGGACAAATTGCAACCTGTACAGAACAGGAGGTTAAAGGTGCTGATTCTCCAAGTAGGGAGATTGCTAGTGAAGTAGCTGGAATGGCGAACCCGAGCACAAGGAGATGAGAAATGAGGTGCGTTTTAGAAACCTTTCAAAATCACACGGTGTACCTTCTTCTGGGTTCCTCATGCAAGATTTCGATGTAGGAAGATGCCCTTGAACCTGGAGATTTGGGACCCATGGGATGGGTACCATGCAGTATTACTTTAAAGGGTCTGCGTTTTCTCACCCAACCTCACCCAACCTCTCAGCCCCAAGAGTGTCCACCCTTATGTCTCATCCAGCTGTGGGTCTAGATATGGTCAATCCAGGTTGCATCACAGCCTCTGAACGAATTTTGTAAGAATTTCTCTCTCTTTCACTGTCTTTGTTTTACGGGTTTTTAAAAGTAATTTATTTTTATAATGGGGTTTAGCTGCTTTTCACGGCTGTGTTTATGCGGCTTTACACCCACTTGACTCACTTCCAGACAGATATCAATACATAGGTTTTAAGATTGTTACTAGTCACCTATATTCTTGTGCGGTGAATAGGGGGTGTTGAGTCCAGTTCACTGAGCAAAGAGTAGGTCTT
This sequence comes from Eschrichtius robustus, assembly GCF_028021215.1. Taxonomy (NCBI): domain Eukaryota; kingdom Metazoa; phylum Chordata; class Mammalia; order Artiodactyla; family Eschrichtiidae; genus Eschrichtius; species Eschrichtius robustus. The sequence goes on from NW_027175163.1 coordinate 653,488, forward strand.
GTCTATTACATATTGGGTGTATGGAACGGTATCTGAGCGAATTTGAAACCCTTGTTTTATGCATCACCCCACCTCACCTTTCCCGTTAAGCAGCCATAGTGTGTTTTCTAAACGTGTGATTCTGTTCTGTTCTGTATTTCAGTTCAAGTGTAGCGGTTTTTACATTCCCTCTATAAGTGATAGCTCATGATAAGTGTCTTTTTCTGTGTGACTTATTTCACTTAGAATCGTCGTACCCAAGTCCACTCATCTTGCTTCTACTAGCCTTATGTAATTGATTTCATGTCTGAGTGATATTGCATTGTACATAAGGACCACAACTTCTTTATCCATTTTTCTCTTTCCTGGGATATTTAAGGTGTCATGAAGTGGAGGTTCTTGTCAACAGAGCAGCCCTAAACTTTGGGGTGCCTGTGTCTTGCTGATTTTTAGTTTTCCCAATTTATACGCCCATGAGTGGACGTGCCCTATGCTCCCTAAGCTGTGTTTTTTCGATGTTTCAGGACACACCGTACACTTCTCCAGAGTGGCTGTTGGCAATTTACATCCCGCTCATCAGCGTAGCAAGGCTGCCATTTCTCCATGGCCTGTCCTGCATTTCTGGTTTTGACACTTTTTGCAGCATGGCCCTTTTGACCGATGGGAAGCGAGACTTCTTTGTAGCGCTGATTTGCCTTTCCAGGTTGCTTGGTTGGCCAAAAAGGGCGTATGCGTTTTTTCCTGAATATATTCAGGAAAAAACGCATACGCCCTTTTTGGCCAAGGGCATCATTGTCGACCTTTTGCCGCTTTTCATGTGCTTTAAAGGCGATTCGAATCTACCTCCTGAAATCTGTTTTCTGCAATTCTGCCTTGCTTTCAAATCCTCTTCGTTGCCTTCCCTCAATATATCTGTGGATGAGAGTTATCATTTATAACTCTGCGGGTTTGTGAATTGCAGTGTCCCTGAGCTCCATTTTTCAACTCGCTTTTTTGGGAGCTGGCCGCAAAAGCACGGGATTGCCTCAGACCCTATTGTGCTTCTGGGCGGCAGGCTGAGCCTGTGATTAATTCTTCTTCCTGATGGGAAATTAGAGTGACCTGTGCCTGTCCCAACACCTAGATCTAGTCTCTCATTGGTTGCCCCTCTTCCCGTTCATCCTCAGGACAAATTGCAACCTGTACAGAACAGGAGGTTAAAGGTGCTGATTCTCCAAGTAGGGAGATTGCTAGTAAAGTAGCTGGAATGGCGAACCCGAGCACAAGGAGATGAGAAATGAGGTGCGTTTTAGAAACCTTTCAAAATCACACGGTGTACCATCTTCTGAGTTTCTCATGCATGTTTTCGATGTAGGAAGATGCCCTTGAACCTGGAGACTAGGGACCCATGGGATGGGTACCACGCAGTATTACTTTAAAGGGTCTGCGTTTGCTCACCCAACCTAACCCAACCTTTCAGCCCCAAGAGTGTCCACCCTTATGTCTCATCCACCTGTGCGTGTAGATATGGTCAATCCAGGTTGCATCACAGCCTCTGAACGAATTTTGTAAGAATTTCTCTCTCTTTCACTGTCTTTGTTTTACGGGTTTTTAAAAGTAATTTATTTTTATAATGGGGTTTAGTTGCTTTTCACGGCTGTGTTTATGCGGCTTTACACCCACTTGACTCACTTCCAGACATATATCAATACATAGGTTTTAAGATTCTTACTAGTCACCTATATTCTTGTGCGGTGAATAGGGGGTGTTGAGTCCAGTTCACTGAGCAAGGAGTAGGTCTTGTCTATTACATATTGGGTGTATGGAACGGTATCTGAGCGAATTTGAACCCCTTGTTTTATGCATCACCCCACCTCACCTTTCCCGTTAAGCAGCCATAGTGTGTTTTCTAAACGTGTGACTCTGTTCTGTTTTGTAATTCAGTTCAAGTGTAGCGGTTTTTACATTCCCTCTATAAGTGATAGCTTATGATAAGTGTCTTTTTCTGTGTGACTTATTTCACTTAGAATCGTCGTACCTAACTCCACTCATCTTGCTTCTACTAGCCTTATGACATTGATTTCATGTCTGAGTGATATTCCATTGTACATAAGGACCACGACTTCTTTATCCATTTTTCTCTTTCCTGGGATATTTAAGTTGTCATGAAGTGGAGGTTCTTGTCAACAGAGCAGCCCTAAACTTTGGGGTGCCTGTGTCTTGCTGATTTTTCTTTTTCCCAATTTATACGCCCATGAGTGGACGTGCCGTACGCTCCCTAAGCTGTGTTTTTTCGATGTTTCAGGACACACCATACACTTCTCCAGAGTGGCTGCTGGCAATTAACATCCCGCCCATCAGCGTAGCAAGGCTGCCATTTCTCCATGGCCTGTCCTGCATTTCTGGTTTTGACACTTTTTGCAGCATGACCCTTTTGACCGATGGGAAGCGAGACTTCTTTGTAGCGCTGATTTGCCTTTCCAGGTTGCTTGGTTGGCCAAAAAGGGCGTATGCGTTTTTTCCTGAATATATTCAGGAAAAAACGCATACGCCCTTTTTGGCCAAGGGCATCATTGTCGACGTTTTGCCGCTTTTCATGTGCTTTAAAGGCGATTCGAATCTACCTCCTGAAACCTGTTTCCTGCAATTCTGCCTTGCTTTCAAATCCTCTTCGTTGCCTTCCCTCAATATATTTGTGGACGAGAGTTATCATTTATAACTCAGCAGGTTTGTGAATGGCAGTGCCCCTGAGCTCCATTTTTCAACTGTCTTGTTTGGGAGCTGGCCGCAAAAGCACGGGATTGCCTCAGGCCCTATTCTGGTTCCCGGCAGCAGGCTGAGCCTGTGGTTAATTCTTCTTCCTGATGGGAAAATAGAGTGACCTGTGCCTGTCCCAACACCTAGATCTAGTCTCTCATTGGTTGCCCCTCTTCCCGTTCATCCTCAGGACAAATTGCAACCTGTACAGAACAGGAGGTTAAAGGTGCTGTTTCTCCAAGTAGGGAGATTGCTAGTGAAGTAGCTGGAATGGCGAACCCGAGCACAAGGAGATGAGAAATGAGGTGCGTTTTAGAAACCTTTCAAAATCACACGGTGTACCTTCTTCTGGGTTCCTCATGCAAGATTTCGATGTAGGAAGATGCCCTTGAACCTGGAGATTTGGGACCCATGGGATGGGTACCATGCAGTATTACTTTAAAGGGTCTGCGTTTGCTCACCCAACCTCACCCAACCTCTCAGCCCCAAGAGTGTCCACCCTTATGTCTCATCCAGCTGTGGGTCTAGATATGGTCAATCCAGGTTGCATCACAGCCCCTGAACGAATTTTGTAAGAATTTGTCTCTCTTTCACTGTCTTTGTTTTACGAGTTTTTATAAGTAATTTATTTTTTTAATGGGGTTTAGCTGCTTTTCACGGCTGTGTTTATGCGGATTTACACCCACTTGACTCACTTTCAGACAGATATCAATACATAGGTTTTAAGATTGTTACTAGTCACATATATTCTTGTGCGGTGAATAGGGGGTGTTGAGTCCAGTTCACTGAGCAAGGAGTAGGTCTTGTCTATTACATATTGGGTGTATGGAACGGTATCTGAGCGAATTTGAACCCCTTGTTTTATGCATCACCCCACCTCACCTTTCCCGTTAAGCCGCCATAGTGTGTTTTCTAAACGTGTGATTCTGTTCTGTTCTGTAATTCAGTTCAAGTGTAGCGGTTTTTACATTCCCTCTATAAGTGATAGCTTATGATAAGTGTCTTTTTCTGTGTGACTTATTTCACTTAGAATCGTCGTACCTAAGTCCACTCATCTTGCTTCTACTAGCCTTATGACATTGATTTCATGTCTGAGTGATATTGCATTGTACATAAGGACCACAACTTCTTTATCCATTTTTCTCTTTCCTGGGATATTTAAGGTGTCATGAAGTGGAGGTTCTTGTCAACAGAGCAGCCCTAAACTTTGGGGTGCCTGTGTCTTGCTGATTTTTAGTTTTCCCAATTTATACGCCCATGAGTGGACGTGCCCTATGCTCCCTAAGCTGTGTTTTTTCGATGTTTCAGGACACACCGTACACTTCTCCAGAGTGGCTGTTGGCAATTTACATCCCGCTCATCAGCGTAGCAAGGCTGCCATTTCTCCATGGCCTGTCCTGCATTTCTGGTTTTGACACTTTTTGCAGCATGGCCCTTTTGACCGATGGGAAGCGAGACTTCTTTGTAGCGCTGATTTGCCTTTCCAGGTTGCTTGGTTGGCCAAAAAGGGCGTATGCGTTTTTTCCTGAATATATTCAGGAAAAAACGCATACGCCCTTTTTGGCCAAGGGCATCATTGTCGACCTTTTGCCGCTTTTTATGTGCTTTAAAGGCGATTAGAATCTACCTCCTGAAATCTGTTTTCTGCAATTCTGCCTTGCTTTCAAATCCTCTTCGTTGCCTTCCCTCAATATATCTGTGGATGAGAGTTATCATTTATAACTCTGCGGGTTTGTGAATTGCAGTGTCCCTGAGCTCCATTTTTCAACTCGCTTTTTTGGGAGCTGGCCTCAAAAGCACGGGATTGCCTCAGACCCTATTGTGCTTCTGGGCGGCAGGCTGAGCCTGTGATTAATTCTTCTTCCTGATGGGAAATTAGAGTGACCTGTGCCTGTCCCAACACCTAGATCTAGTCTCTCATTGGTTGCCCCTCTTCCCGTTCATCCTCAGGACAAATTGCAACCTGTACAGAACAGGAGGTTAAAGGTGCTGATTCTCCAAGTAGGGAGATTGCTAGTAAAGTAGCTGGAATGGCGAACCCGAGCACAAGGAGATGAGAAATGAGGTGCGTTTTAGAAACCTTTCAAAATCACACGGTGTACCATCTTCTGAGTTTCTCATGCATGTTTTCGATGTAGGAAGATGCCCTTGAACCTGGAGACTAGGGACCCATGGGATGGGTACCACGCAGTATTACTTTAAAGGGTCTGCGTTTGCTCACCCAACCTAACCCAACCTTTCAGCCCCAAGAGTGTCCACCCTTATGTCTCATCCACCTGTGCGTGTAGATATGGTCAATCCAGGTTGCATCACAGCCTCTGAACGAATTTTGTAAGAATTTCTCTCTCTTTCACTGTCTTTGTTTTACGGGTTTTTAAAAGTAATTTATTTTTATAATGGGGTTTAGTTGCTTTTCACGGCTGTGTTTATGCGGCTTTACACCCACTTGACTCACTTCCAGACATATATCAATACATAGGTTTTAAGATTCTTACTAGTCACCTATATTCTTGTGCGGTGAATAGGGGGTGTTGAGTCCAGTTCACTGAGCAAGGAGTAGGTCTTGTCTATTACATATTGGGTGTATGGAACGGTATCTGAGCGAATTTGAACCCCTTGTTTTATGCATCACCCCACCTCACCTTTCCCGTTAAGCAGCCATAGTGTGTTTTCTAAACGTGTGACTCTGTTCTGTTTTGTAATTCAGTTCAAGTGTAGCGGTTTTTACATTCCCTCTATAAGTGATAGCTTATGATAAGTGTCTTTTTCTGTGTGACTTATTTCACTTAGAATCGTCGTACCTAACTCCACTCATCTTGCTTCTACTAGCCTTATGACATTGATTTCATGTCTGAGTGATATTCCATTGTACATAAGGACCACGACTTCTTTATCCATTTTTCTCTTTCCTGGGATATTTAAGTTGTCATGAAGTGGAGGTTCTTGTCAACAGAGCAGCCCTAAACTTTGGGGTGCCTGTGTCTTGCTGATTTTTCTTTTTCCCAATTTATACGCCCATGAGTGGACGTGCCGTACGCTCCCTAAGCTGTGTTTTTTCGATGTTTCAGGACACACCATACACTTCTCCAGAGTGGCTGCTGGCAATTAACATCCCGCCCATCAGCGTAGCAAGGCTGCCATTTCTCCATGGCCTGTCCTGCATTTCTGGTTTTGACACTTTTTGCAGCATGACCCTTTTGACCGATGGGAAGCGAGACTTCTTTGTAGCGCTGATTTGCCTTTCCAGGTTGCTTGGTTGGCCAAAAAGGGCGTATGCGTTTTTTCCTGAATATATTCAGGAAAAAACGCATACGCCCTTTTTGGCCAAGGGCATCATTGTCGACGTTTTGCCGCTTTTCATGTGCTTTAAAGGCGATTCGAATCTACCTCCTGAAACCTGTTTCCTGCAATTCTGCCTTGCTTTCAAATCCTCTTCGTTGCCTTCCCTCAATATATTTGTGGACGAGAGTTATCATTTATAACTCAGCAGGTTTGTGAATGGCAGTGCCCCTGAGCTCCATTTTTCAACTGTCTTGTTTGGGAGCTGGCCGCAAAAGCACGGGATTGCCTCAGGCCCTATTCTGGTTCCCGGCAGCAGGCTGAGCCTGTGGTTAATTCTTCTTCCTGATGGGAAAATAGAGTGACCTGTGCCTGTCCCAACACCTAGATCTAGTCTCTCATTGGTTGCCCCTCTTCCCGTTCATCCTCAGGACAAATTGCAACCTGTACAGAACAGGAGGTTAAAGGTGCTGTTTCTCCAAGTAGGGAGATTGCTAGTGAAGTAGCTGGAATGGCGAACCCGAGCACAAGGAGATGAGAAATGAGGTGCGTTTTAGAAACCTTTCAAAATCACACGGTGTACCTTCTTCTGGGTTCCTCATGCAAGATTTCGATGTAGGAAGATGCCCTTGAACCTGGAGATTTGGGACCCATGGGATGGGTACCATGCAGTATTACTTTAAAGGGTCTGCGTTTGCTCACCCAACCTCACCCAACCTCTCAGCCCCAAGAGTGTCCACCCTTATGTCTCATCCAGCTGTGGGTCTAGATATGGTCAATCCAGGTTGCATCACAGCCCCTGAACGAATTTTGTAAGAATTTGTCTCTCTTTCACTGTCTTTGTTTTACGAGTTTTTATAAGTAATTTATTTTTTTAATGGGGTTTAGCTGCTTTTCACGGCTGTGTTTATGCGGATTTACACCCACTTGACTCACTTTCAGACAGATATCAATACATAGGTTTTAAGATTGTTACTAGTCACATATATTCTTGTGCGGTGAATAGGGGGTGTTGAGTCCAGTTCACTGAGCAAGGAGTAGGTCTTGTCTATTACATATTGGGTGTATGGAACGGTATCTGAGCGAATTTGAACCCCTTGTTTTATGCATCACCCCACCTCACCTTTCCCGTTAAGCCGCCATAGTGTGTTTTCTAAACGTGTGATTCTGTTCTGTTCTGTAATTCAGTTCAAGTGTAGCGGTTTTTACATTCCCTCTATAAGTGATAGCTTATGATAAGTGTCTTTTTCTGTGTGACTTATTTCACTTAGAATCGTCGTACCTAAGTCCACTCATCTTGCTTCTACTAGCCTTATGACATTGATTTCATGTCTGAGTGATATTGCATTGTACATAAGGACCACAACTTCTTTATCCATTTTTCTCTTTCCTGGGATATTTAAGGTGTCATGAAGTGGAGGTTCTTGTCAACAGAGCAGCCCTAAACTTTGGGGTGCCTGTGTCTTGCTGATTTTTAGTTTTCCCAATTTATACGCCCATGAGTGGACGTGCCCTATGCTCCCTAAGCTGTGTTTTTTCGATGTTTCAGGACACACCGTACACTTCTCCAGAGTGGCTGTTGGCAATTTACATCCCGCTCATCAGCGTAGCAAGGCTGCCATTTCTCCATGGCCTGTCCTGCATTTCTGGTTTTGACACTTTTTGCAGCATGGCCCTTTTGACCGATGGGAAGCGAGACTTCTTTGTAGCGCTGATTTGCCTTTCCAGGTTGCTTGGTTGGCCAAAAAGGGCGTATGCGTTTTTTCCTGAATATATTCAGGAAAAAACGCATACGCCCTTTTTGGCCAAGGGCATCATTGTCGACCTTTTGCCGCTTTTTATGTGCTTTAAAGGCGATTAGAATCTACCTCCTGAAATCTGTTTTCTGCAATTCTGCCTTGCTTTCAAATCCTCTTCGTTGCCTTCCCTCAATATATCTGTGGATGAGAGTTATCATTTATAACTCTGCGGGTTTGTGAATTGCAGTGTCCCTGAGCTCCATTTTTCAACTCGCTTTTTTGGGAGCTGGCCTCAAAAGCACGGGATTGCCTCAGACCCTATTGTGCTTCTGGGCGGCAGGCTGAGCCTGTGATTAATTCTTCTTCCTGATGGGAAATTAGAGTGACCTGTGCCTGTCCCAACACCTAGATCTAGTCTCTCATTGGTTGCCCCTCTTCCCGTTCATCCTCAGGACAAATTGCAACCTGTACAGAACAGGAGGTTAAAGGTGCTGATTCTCCAAGTAGGGAGATTGCTAGTAAAGTAGCTGGAATGGCGAACCCGAGCACAAGGAGATGAGAAATGAGGTGCGTTTTAGAAACCTTTCAAAATCACACGGTGTACCATCTTCTGAGTTTCTCATGCATGTTTTCGATGTAGGAAGATGCCCTTGAACCTGGAGACTAGGGACCCATGGGATGGGTACCACGCAGTATTACTTTAAAGGGTCTGCGTTTGCTCACCCAACCTAACCCAACCTTTCAGCCCCAAGAGTGTCCACCCTTATGTCTCATCCACCTGTGCGTGTAGATATGGTCAATCCAGGTTGCATCACAACCTCTGAACGAATTTTGTAAGAATTTCTCTCTCTTTCACTGTCTTTGTTTTACGGGTTTTTAAAAGTAATTTATTTTTATAATGGGGTTTAGTTGCTTTTCACGGCTGTGTTTATGCGGCTTTACACCCACTTGACTCACTTCCAGACATATATCAATACATAGGTTTTAAGATTCTTACTAGTCACCTATATTCTTGTGCGGTGAATAGGGGGTGTTGAGTCCAGTTCACTGAGCAAGGAGTAGGTCTTGTCTATTACATATTGGGTGTATGGAACGGTATCTGAGCGAATTTGAAGCCCTTGTTTTATGCATCACCCCACCTCACCTTTCCCGTTAAGCAGCCATAGTTTGTTTTCTAAACGTGTGACTCTGTTCTGTTTTGTAATTCAGTTCAAGTGTAGCGGTTTTTACATTCCCTCTATAAGTGATAGCTTATGATAAGTGTCTTTTTCTGTGTGACTTATTTCACTTAGAATCGTCGTACCTAACTCCACTCATCTTGCTTCTACTAGCCTTATGACATTGATTTCATGTCTGAGTGATATTCCATTGTACATAAGGACCACGACTTCTTTATCCATTTTTCTCTTTCCTGGGATATTTAAGTTGTCATGAAGTGGAGGTTCTTGTCAACAGAGCAGCCCTAAACTTTGGGGTGCCTGTGTCTTGCTGATTTTTCTTTTTCCCAATTTATACGGCCATGAGTGGACGTGCCGTACGCTCCCTAAGCTGTGTTTTTTCGATGTTTCAGGACACACCATACACTTCTCCAGAGTGGCTGCTGGCAATTAACATCCCGCCCATCAGCGTAGCAAGGCTGCCATTTCTCCATGGCCTGTCCTGCATTTCTGGTTTTGACACTTTTTGCAGCATGACCCTTTTGACCGATGGGAAGCGAGACTTCTTTGTAGCGCTGATTTGCCTTTCCAGGTTGCTTGGTTGGCCAAAAAGGGCGTATGCGTTTTTTCCTGAATATATTCAGGAAAAAACGCATACGCCCTTTTTGGCCAAGGGCATCATTGTCGACGTTTTGCCGCTTTTCATGTGCTTTAAAGGCGATTCGAATCTACCTCCTGAAACCTGTTTCCTGCAATTCTGCCTTGCTTTCAAATCCTCTTCGTTGCCTTCCCTCAATATATTTGTGGATGAGAGTTATCATTTATAACTCAGCAGGTTTCTGAATGGCAGTGCCCCTGAGCTCCATTTTTCAACTGTCTTGTTTGGGAGCTGGCCGCAAAAGCACGGGATTGCCTCAGGCCCTATTCTGGTTCCCGGAAGCAGGCTGAGCCTGTGGTTAATTCTTCTTCCTGATGGGAAAATAGAGTGACCTGTGCCTGTCCCAACACCTAGATCTAGTCTCTCATTGGTTGCCCCTCTTCCCGTTCATCCTCAGGACAAATTGCAACCTGTACAGAACAGGAGGTTAAAGGTGCTGTTTCTCCAAGTAGGGAGATTGCTAGTGAAGTAGCTGGAATGGCGAACCCGAGCACAAGGAGATGAGAAATGAGGTGCGTTTTAGAAACCTTTCAAAATCACACGGTGTACCTTCTTCTGGGTTCCTCATGCAAGATTTCGATGTAGGAAGATGCCCTTGAACCTGGAGATTTGGGACCCATGGGATGGGTACCATGCAGTATTACTTTAAAGGGTCTGCATTTGCTCACCCAACCTCACCCAACCTCTCAGCCCCAAGAGTGTCCACCCTTATGTCTCATCCAGCTGTGGGTCTAGATATGGTCAATCCAGGTTGCATCACAGCCCCTGAACGAATTTTGTAAGAATTTGTCTCTCTTTCACTGTCTTTGTTTTACGGGTTTTTATAAGTAATTTATTTTTTTAATGGGGTTTAGCTGCTTTTCACGGCTGTGTTTATGCGGATTTACACCCACTTGACTCACTTCCAGACAGATATCAATACATAGGTTTTAAGATTGTTACTAGTCACATATATTCTTGTGCGGTGAATAGGGGGTGTTGAGTCCAGTTCACTGAGCAAGGAGTAGGTCTTGTCTATTACATATTGGGTGTATGGAACGGTATCTGAGCGAATTTGAACCCCTTGTTTTATGCATCACCCCACCTCACCTTTCCCGTTAAGCAGCCATAGTGTGTTTTCTAAACGTGTGATTCTGTTCTGTTCTGTAATTCAGTTCAAGTGTAGCAGGTTTTTACATTCCCTCTCTAAGTGATAGCTTATGATAAGTGTCTTTTTCTGTGTGACTTATTTCACTTAGAATCGTCGTACCTAAGTCCACTCATCTTGCTTCTACTAGCCTTATGACATTGATTTCATGTCTGAGTGACATTGCATTGTACATAAGGACCACAACTTCTTTATCCATTTTTCTCTTTCCTGGGATATTTAAGGTGTCATGAAGTGGAGGTTCTTGTCAACAGAGCAGCCCTAAACTTTGGGGTGCCTGTGTCTTGCTGATTTTTAGTTTTCCCAATTTATACGCCCATGAGTGGACGTGCCCTATGCTCCCTAAGCTGTGTTTTTTCGATGTTTCAGGACACACCGTACACTTCTCCAGAGTGGCTGTTGGCAATTTACATCCCGCTCATCAGCGTAGCAAGGCTGCCATTTCTCCATGGCCTGTCCTGCATTTCTGGTTTTGACACTTTTTGCAGCATGGCCCTTTTGACCGATGGGAAGCGAGACTTCTTTGTAGCGCTGATTTGCCTTTCCAGGTTGCTTGGTTGGCCAAAAAGGGCGTATGCGTTTTTTCCTGAATATATTCAGGAAAAAACGCATACGCCCTTTTTGGCCAAGGGCATCATTGTCGACCTTTTGCCGCTTTTCATGTGCTTTAAAGGCGATTCGAATCTACCTCCTGAAATCTGTTTTCTGCAATTCTGCCTTGCTTTCAAATCCTCTTCGTTGCCTTCCCTCAATATATCTGTGGATGAGAGTTATCATTTATAACTCTGCGGGTTTGTGAATTGCAGTGTCCCTGAGCTCCATTTTTCAACTCGCTTTTTTGGGAGCTGGCCGCAAAAGCACGGGATTGCCTCAGGCCCTATTGTGCTTCTGGGCGGCAGACTGAGCCTGTGATTAATTCTTCTTCCTGATGGGAAATTAGAGTGACCTGTGCCTGTCCCAACACCTAGATCTAGTCTCTCATTGGTTGCCCCTCTTCCCGTTCATCCTCAGGACAAATTGCAACCTGTACAGAACAGGAGGTTAAAGTTGCTGATTCTCCAAGTAGGGAGATTGCTAGTAAAGTAGCTGGAATGGCGAACCCGAGCACAAGGAGATGAGAAATGAGGTGCGTTTTAGAAACCTTTCAAAATCACACGGTGTACCATCTTCTGAGTTTCTCATGCATGTTTTCGATGTAGGAAGATGCCCTTGAACCTGGAGACTTGGGACCCATGGGATGGGTACCACGCAGTATTACTTTAAAGGGTCTGCGTTTGCTCACCCAACCTAACCCAACCTTTCAGCCCCAAGAGTGTCCACCCTTATGTCTCATCCACCTGTGCGTGTAGATATGGTCAATCCAGGTTGCATCACAGCCTCTGAACGAATTTTGTAAGAATTTCTCTCTCTTTCACTGTCTTTGTTTTACGGGTTTTTAAAAGTAATTTATTTTTATAATGGGGTTTAGTTGCTTTTCACGGCTGTGTTTATGCGGCTTTACACCCACTTGACTCACTTCCAGACATATATCAATACATAGGTTTTAAGATTCTTACTAGTCACCTATATTCTTGTGCGGTGAATAGGGGGTGTTGAGTCCAGTTCACTGAGCAAGGAGTAGGTCTTGTCTATTACATATTGGGTGTATGGAACGGTATCTGAGAGAATTTGAACCCCTTGTTTTATGCATCACCCCACCTCACCTTTCCCGTTAAGCAGCCATAGTGTGTTTTCTAAACGTGTGACTCTGTTCTGTTTTGTAATTCAGTTCAAGTGTAGCGGTTTTTACATTCCCTCTATAAGTGATAGCTTATGATAAGTGTCTTTTTCTGTGTGACTTATTTCACTTAGAATCGTCGTACCTAACTCCACTCATCTTGCTTCTACTAGCCTTATGACATTGATTTCATGTCTGAGTGATATTCCATTGTACATAAGGACCACGACTTCTTTATCCATTTTTCTCTTTCCTGGGATATTTAAGTTGTCATGAAGTGGAGGTTATTGTCAACAGAGCAGCCCTAAACTTTGGGGTGCCTGTGTCTTGCTGATTTTTCTTTTTCCCAATTTATACGCCCATGAGTGGACGTGCCGTACGCTCCCTAAGCTGTGTTTTTTCGATGTTTCAGGACACACCATACACTTCTCCAGAGTGGCTGCTGGCAATTAACATCCCGCCCATCAGCGTAGCAAGGCTGCCATTTCTCCATGGCCTGTCCTGCATTTCTGGTTTTGACACTTTTTGCAGCATGACCCTTTTGACCGATGGGAAGCGAGACTTCTTTGTAGCGCTGATTTGCCTTTCCAGGTTGCTTGGTTGGCCAAAAAGGGCGTATGCGTTTTTTCCTGAATATATTCAGGAAAAAACGCATACGCCCTTTTTGGCCAAGGGCATCATTGTCGACGTTTTGCCGCTTTTCATGTGCTTTAAAGGCGATTCGAATCTACCTCCTGAAACCTGTTTCCTGCAATTCTGCCTTGCTTTCAAATCCTCTTCGTTGCCTTCCCTCAATATATTTGTGGACGAGAGTTATCGTTTATAACTCAGCAGGTTTGTGAATGGCAGTGCCCCTGAGCTCCATTTTTCAACTGTCTTTTTTGGGTGCTGGCCGCAAAAGCACGGGATTGCCTCAGGCCCTATTCTGGTTCCCTGCGGCAGGCTGAGCCTGTGGTTAATTCTTCTTCCTGATGGGAAAATAGAGTGACCTCTGCCTGTCCCAACACCTAGATCTAGTCTCTCATTGGTTGCCCCTCTTCCCGTTCATCCTCAGGACAAATTGCAACCTGTACAGAACAGGAGGTTAAAGGTGCTGATTCTCCAAGTAGGGAGATTGCTAGTGAAGTAGCTGGAATGGCGAACCCGAGCACAAGGAGATGAGAAATGAGGTGCGTTTTAGAAACCTTTCAAAATCACACGGTGTACCTTCTTCTGGGTTCCTCATGCAAGATTTCGATGTAGGAAGATGCCCTTGAACCTGGAGATTTGGGACCCATGGGATGGGTACCATGCAGTATTACTTTAAAGGGTCTGCGTTTTCTCACCCAACCTCACCCAACCTCTCAGCCCCAAGAGTGTCCACCCTTATGTCTCATCCAGCTGTGGGTCTAGATATGGTCAATCCAGGTTGCATCACAGCCTCTGAACGAATTTTGTAAGAATTTCTCTCTCTTTCACTGTCTTTGTTTTACGGGTTTTTAAAAGTAATTTATTTTTATAATGGGGTTTAGCTGCTTTTCACGGCTGTGTTTATGCGGCTTTACACCCACTTGACTCACTTCCAGACAGATATCAATACATAGGTTTTAAGATTGTTACTAGTCACCTATATTCTTGTGCGGTGAATAGGGGGTGTTGAGTCCAGTTCACTGAGCAAAGAGTAGGTCTTGTCTATTACATATTGGGTGTATGGAACGGTATCTGAGCGAATTTGAAACCCTTGTTTTATGCATCACCCCACCTCACCTTTCCCGTTAAGCAGCCATAGTGTGTTTTCTAAACGTGTGATTCTGTTCTGTTCTGTATTTCAGTTCAAGTGTAGCGGTTTTTACATTCCCTCTATAAGTGATAGCTCATGATAAGTGTCTTTTTCTGTGTGACTTATTTCACTTAGAATCGTCGTACCCAAGTCCACTCATCTTGCTTCTACTAGCCTTATGTAATTGATTTCATGTCTGAGTGATATTGCATTGTACATAAGGACCACAACTTCTTTATCCATTTTTCTCTTTCCTGGGATATTTAAGGTGTCATGAAGTGGAGGTTCTTGTCAACAGAGCAGCCCTAAACTTTGGGGTGCCTGTGTCTTGCTGATTTTTAGTTTTCCCAATTTATACGCCCATGAGTGGACGTGCCCTATGCTCCCTAAGCTGTGTTTTTTCGATGTTTCAGGACACACCGTACACTTCTCCAGAGTGGCTGTTGGCAATTTACATCCCGCTCATCAGCGTAGCAAGGCTGCCATTTCTCCATGGCCTGTCCTGCATTTCTGGTTTTGACACTTTTTGCAGCATGGCCCTTTTGACCGATGGGAAGCGAGACTTCTTTGTAGCGCTGATTTGCCTTTCCAGGTTGCTTGGTTGGCCAAAAAGGGCGTATGCGTTTTTTCCTGAATATATTCAGGAAAAAACGCATACGCCCTTTTTGGCCAAGGGCATCATTGTCGACCTTTTGCCGCTTTTCATGTGCTTTAAAGGCGATTCGAATCTACCTCCTGAAATCTGTTTTCTGCAATTCTGCCTTGCTTTCAAATCCTCTTCGTTGCCTTCCCTCAATATATCTGTGGATGAGAGTTATCATTTATAACTCTGCGGGTTTGTGAATTGCAGTGTCCCTGAGCTCCATTTTTCAACTCGCTTTTTTGGGAGCTGGCCGCAAAAGCACGGGATTGCCTCAGACCCTATTGTGCTTCTGGGCGGCAGGCTGAGCCTGTGATTAATTCTTCTTCCTGATGGGAAATTAGAGTGACCTGTGCCTGTCCCAACACCTAGATCTAGTCTCTCATTGGTTGCCCCTCTTCCCGTTCATCCTCAGGACAAATTGCAACCTGTACAGAACAGGAGGTTAAAGGTGCTGATTCTCCAAGTAGGGAGATTGCTAGTAAAGTAGCTGGAATGGCGAACCCGAGCACAAGGAGATGAGAAATGAGGTGCGTTTTAGAAACCTTTCAAAATCACACGGTGTACCATCTTCTGAGTTTCTCATGCATGTTTTCGATGTAGGAAGATGCCCTTGAACCTGGAGACTAGGGACCCATGGGATGGGTACCACGCAGTATTACTTTAAAGGGTCTGCGTTTGCTCACCCAACCTAACCCAAACTTTCAGCCCCAAGAGTGTCCACCCTTATGTCTCATCCACCTGTGCGTGTAGATATGGTCAATCCAGGTTGCATCACAGCCTCTGAACGAATTTTGTAAGAATTTCTCTCTCTTTCACTGTCTTTGTTTTACGGGTTTTTAAAAGTAAGTTATTTTTATAATGGGGTTTAGTTGCTTTTCACGGCTGTGTTTATGCGGTTTTACACCCACTTGACTCACTTCCAGACATATATCAATACATAGGTTTTAAGATTCTTACTAGTCACCTATATTCTTGTGCGGTGAATAGGGGGTGTTGAGTCCAGTTCACTGAGCAAGGAGTAGGTCTTGTCTATTACATATTGGGTGTATGGAACGGTATCTGAGCGAATTTGAACCCCTTGTTTTATGCATCACCCCACCTCACCTTTCCCGTTAAGCAGCCATAGTGTGTTTTCTAAACGTGTGACTCTGTTCTGTTTTGTAATTCAGTTCAAGTGTAGCGGTTTTTACATTCCCTCTATAAGTGATAGCTTATGATAAGTGTCTTTTTCTGTGTGACTTATTTCACTTAGAATCGTCGTACCTAACTCCACTCATCTTGCTTCTACTAGCCTTATGACATTGATTTCATGTCTGAGTGATATTCCATTGTACATAAGGACCACGACTTCTTTATCCATTTTTCTCTTTCCTGGGATATTTAAGTTGTCATGAAGTGGAGGTTCTTGTCAACAGAGCAGCCCTAAACTTTGGGGTGCCTGTGTCTTGCTGATTTTTCTTTTTCCCAATTTATACGCCCATGAGTGGACGTGCCGTACGCTCCCTAAGCTGTGTTTTTTCGATGTTTCAGGACACACCATACACTTCTCCAGAGTGGCTGCTGGCAATTAACATCCCGCCCATCAGCGTAGCAAGGCTGCCATTTCTCCATGGCCTGTCCTGCATTTCTGGTTTTGACACTTTTTGCAGCATGACCCTTTTGACCGATGGGAAGCGAGACTTCTTTGTAGCGCTGATTTGCCTTTCCAGGTTGCTTGGTTGGCCAAAAAGGGCGTATGCGTTTTTTCCTGAATATATTCAGGAAAAAACGCATACGCCCTTTTTGGCCAAGGGCATCATTGTCGACGTTTTGCCGCTTTTCATGTGCTTTAAAGGCGATTCGAATCTACCTCCTGAAACCTGTTTCCTGCAATTCTGCCTTGCTTTCAAATCCTCTTCGTTGCCTTCCCTCAATATATTTGTGGACGAGAGTTATCATTTATAACTCAGCAGGTTTGTGAATGGCAGTGCCCCTGAGCTCCATTTTTCAACTGTCTTGTTTGGGAGCTGGCCGCAAAAGCACGGGATTGCCTCAGGCCCTATTCTGGTTCCCGGCAGCAGGCTGAGCCTGTGGTTAATTCTTCTTCCTGATGGGAAAATAGAGTGACCTGTGCCTGTCCCAACACCTAGATCTAGTCTCTCATTGGTTGCCCCTCTTCCCGTTCATCCTCAGGACAAATTGCAACCTGTACAGAACAGGAGGTTAAAGGTGCTGTTTCTCCAAGTAGGGAGATTGCTAGTGAAGTAGCTGGAATGGCGAACCCGAGCACAAGGAGATGAGAAATGAGGTGCGTTTTAGAAACCTTTCAAAATCACACGGTGTACCTTCTTCTGGGTTCCTCATGCAAGATTTCGATGTAGGAAGATGCCCTTGAACCTGGAGATTTGGGACCCATGGGATGGGTACCATGCAGTACTACTTTAAAGGGTCTGCGTTTGCTCACCCAACCTCACCCAACCTCTCAGCCCCAAGAGTGTCCACCCTTATGTCTCATCCAGCTGTGGGTCTAGATATGGTCAATCCAGGTTGCATCACAGCCCCTGAACGAATTTTGTAAGAATTTGTCTCTCTTTCACTGTCTTTGTTTTACGGGTTTTTATAAGTAATTTATTTTTTTAATGGGGTTTAGCTGCTTTTCACGGCTGTGTTTATGCGGATTTACACCCACTTGACTCACTTTCAGACAGATATCAATACATAGGTTTTAAGATTGTTACTAGTCACATATATTCTTGTGCGGTGAATAGGGGGTGTTGAGTCCAGTTCACTGAGCAAGGAGTAGGTCTTGTCTATTACATATTGGGTGTATGGAACGGTATCTGAGCGAATTTGAACCCCTTGTTTTATGCATCACCCCACCTCACCTTTCCCGTTAAGCCGCCATAGTGTGTTTTCTAAACGTGTGATTCTGTTCTGTTCTGTAATTCAGTTCAAGTGTAGCGGTTTTTACATTCCCTCTATAAGTGATAGCTTATGATAAGTGTCTTTTTCTGTGTGACTTATTTCACTTAGAATCGTCGTACCTAAGTCCACTCATCTTGCTTCTACTAGCCTTATGACATTGATTTCATGTCTGAGTGATATTGCATTGTACATAAGGACCACAACTTCTTTATCCATTTTTCTCTTTCCTGGGATATTTAAGGTGTCATGAAGTGGAGGTTCTTGTCAACAGAGCAGCCCTAAACTTTGGGGTGCCTGTGTCTTGCTGATTTTTAGTTTTCCCAATTTATACGCCCATGAGTGGACGTGCCCTATGCTCCCTAAGCTGTGTTTTTTCGATGTTTCAGGACACACCGTACACTTCTCCAGAGTGGCTGTTGGCAATTTACATCCCGCTCATCAGCGTAGCAAGGCTGCCATTTCTCCATGGCCTGTCCTGCATTTCTGGTTTTGACACTTTTTGCAGCATGGCCCTTTTGACCGATGGGAAGCGAGACTTCTTTGTAGCGCTGATTTGCCTTTCCAGGTTGCTTGGTTGGCCAAAAAGGGCGTATGCGTTTTTTCCTGAATATATTCAGGAAAAAACGCATACGCCCTTTTTGGCCAAGGGCATCATTGTCGACCTTTTGCCGCTTTTTATGTGCTTTAAAGGCGATTAGAATCTACCTCCTGAAATCTGTTTTCTGCAATTCTGCCTTGCTTTCAAATCCTCTTCGTTGCCTTCCCTCAATATATCTGTGGATGAGAGTTATCATTTATAACTCTGCGGGTTTGTGAATTGCAGTGTCCCTGAGCTCCATTTTTCAACTCGCTTTTTTGGGAGCTGGCCGCAAAAGCACGGGATTGCCTCAGACCCTATTGTGCTTCTGGGCGGCAGGCTGAGCCTGTGATTAATTCTTCTTCCTGATGGGAAATTAGAGTGACCTGTGCCTGTCCCAACACCTAGATCTAGTCTCTCATTGGTTGCCCCTCTTCCCGTTCATCCTCAGGACAAATTGCAACCTGTACAGAACAGGAGGTTAAAGGTGCTGATTCTCCAAGTAGGGAGATTGCTAGTAAAGTAGCTGGAATGGCGAACCCGAGCACAAGGAGATGAGAAATGAGGTGCGTTTTAGAAACCTTTCAAAATCACACGGTGTACCATCTTCTGAGTTTCTCATGCATGTTTTCGATGTAGGAAGATGCCCTTGAACCTGGAGACTAGGGACCCATGGGATGGGTACCACGCAGTATTACTTTAAAGGGTCTGCGTTTGCTCACCCAACCTAACCCAACCTTTCAGCCCCAAGAGTGTCCACCCTTATGTCTCATCCACCTGTGCGTGTAGATATGGTCAATCCAGGTTGCATCACAGCCTCTGAACGAATTTTGTAAGAATTTCTCTCTCTTTCACTGTCTTTGTTTTACGGGTTTTTAAAAGTAATTTATTTTTATAATGGGGTTTAGTTGCTTTTCACGGCTGTGTTTATGCGGCTTTACACCCACTTGACTCACTTCCAGACATATATCAATACATAGGTTTTAAGATTCTTACTAGTCACCTATATTCTTGTGCGGTGAATAGGGGGTGTTGAGTCCAGTTCACTGAGCAAGGAGTAGGTCTTGTCTATTACATATTGGGTGTATGGAACGGTATCTGAGCGAATTTGAAGCCCTTGTTTTATGCATCACCCCACCTCACCTTTCCCGTTAAGCAGCCATAGTTTGTTTTCTAAACGTGTGACTCTGTTCTGTTTTGTAATTCAGTTCAAGTGTAGCGGTTTTTACATTCCCTCTATAAGTGATAGCTTATGATAAGTGTCTTTTTCTGTGTGACTTATTTCACTTAGAATCGTCGTACCTAACTCCACTCATCTTGCTTCTACTAGCCTTATGACATTGATTTCATGTCTGAGTGATATTCCATTGTACATAAGGACCACGACTTCTTTATCCATTTTTCTCTTTCCTGGGATATTTAAGTTGTCATGAAGTGGAGGTTCTTGTCAACAGAGCAGCCCTAAACTTTGGGGTGCCTGTGTCTTGCTGATTTTTCTTTTTCCCAATTTATACGGCCATGAGTGGACGTGCCGTACGCTCCCTAAGCTGTGTTTTTTCGATGTTTCAGGACACACCATACACTTCTCCAGAGTGGCTGCTGGCAATTAACATCCCGCCCATCAGCGTAGCAAGGCTGCCATTTCTCCATGGCCTGTCCTGCATTTCTGGTTTTGACACTTTTTGCAGCATGACCCTTTTGACCGATGGGAAGCGAGACTTCTTTGTAGCGCTGATTTGCCTTTCCAGGTTGCTTGGTTGGCCAAAAAGGGCGTATGCGTTTTTTCCTGAATATATTCAGGAAAAAACGCATACGCCCTTTTTGGCCAAGGGCATCATTGTCGACGTTTTGCCGCTTTTCATGTGCTTTAAAGGCGATTCGAATCTACCTCCTGAAACCTGTTTCCTGCAATTCTGCCTTGCTTTCAAATCCTCTTCGTTGCCTTCCCTCAATATATTTGTGGATGAGAGTTATCATTTATAACTCAGCAGGTTTGTGAATGGCAGTGCCCCTGAGCTCCATTTTTCAACTGTCTTGTTTGGGAGCTGGCCGCAAAAGCACGGGATTGCCTCAGGCCCTATTCTGGTTCCCGGCAGCAGGCTGAGCCTGTGGTTAATTCTTCTTCCTGATGGGAAAATAGAGTGACCTGTGCCTGTCCCAACACCTAGATCTAGTCTCTCATTGGTTGCCCCTCTTCCCGTTCATCCTCAGGACAAATTGCAACCTGTACAGAACAGGAGGTTAAAGGTGCTGTTTCTCCAAGTAGGGAGATTGCTAGTGAAGTAGCTGGAATGGCGAACCCGAGCACAAGGAGATGAGAAATGAGGTGCGTTTTAGAAACCTTTCAAAATCACACGGTGTACCTTCTTCTGGGTTCCTCATGCAAGATTTCGATGTAGGAAGATGCCCTTGAACCTGGAGATTTGGGACCCATGGGATGGGTACCATGCAGTATTACTTTAAAGGGTCTGCATTTGCTCACCCAACCTCACCCAACCTCTCAGCCCCAAGAGTGTCCACCCTTATGTCTCATCCAGCTGTGGGTCTAGATATGGTCAATCCAGGTTGCATCACAGCCCCTGAACGAATTTTGTAAGAATTTGTCTCTCTTTCACTGTCTTTGTTTTACGGGTTTTTATAAGTAATTTTTTTTTTAATGGGGTTTAGCTGCTTTTCACGGCTGTGTTTATGCGGATTTACACCCACTTGACTCACTTCCAGACAGATATCAATACATAGGTTTTAAGATTGTTACTAGTCACATATATTCTTGTGCGGTGAATAGGGGGTGTTGAGTCCAGTTCACTGAGCAAGGAGTAGGTCTTGTCTATTACATATTGGGTGTATGGAACGGTATCTGAGCGAATTTGAACCCCTTGTTTTATGCATCACCCCACCTCACCTTTCCCGTTAAGCAGCCATAGTGTGTTTTCTAAACGTGTGATTCTGTTCTGTTCTGTAATTCAGTTCAAGTGTAGCAGGTTTTTACATTCCCTCTCTAAGTGATAGCTTATGATAAGTGTCTTTTTCTGTGTGACTTATTTCACTTAGAATCGTCGTACCTAAGTCCACTCATCTTGCTTCTACTAGCCTTATGACATTGATTTCATGTCTGAGTGACATTGCATTGTACATAAGGACCACAACTTCTTTATCCATTTTTCTCTTTCCTGGGATATTTAAGGTGTCATGAAGTGGAGGTTCTTGTCAACAGAGCAGCCCTAAACTTTGGGGTGCCTGTGTCTTGCTGATTTTTAGTTTTCCCAATTTATACGCCCATGAGTGGACGTGCCCTATGCTCCCTAAGCTGTGTTTTTTCGATGTTTCAGGACACACCGTACACTTCTCCAGAGTGGCTGTTGGCAATTTACATCCCGCTCATCAGCGTAGCAAGGCTGCCATTTCTCCATGGCCTGTCCTGCATTTCTGGTTTTGACACTTTTTGCAGCATGGCCCTTTTGACCGATGGGAAGCGAGACTTCTTTGTAGCGCTGATTTGCCTTTTCAGGTTGCTTGGTTGGCCAAAAAGGGCGTATGCGTTTTTTCCTGAATATATTCAGGAAAAAACGCATACGCCCTTTTTGGCCAAGGGCATCATTGTCGACGTTTTGCCGCTTTTCATGTGCTTTAAAGGCGATTCGAATCTGCCTCCTGAAATCTGTTTTCTGCAATTCTGCCTTGCTTTCAAATCCTCTTCGTTGCCTTCCCTCAATATATCTGTGGATGAGAGTTATCATTTATAACTCTGCGGGTGTGTGAATTGCAGTGTCCCTGAGCTCCATTTTTCAACTCGCTTTTTTGGGAGCTGGCCGCAAAACACGGGATTGCCTCAGGCCCTATTGTGCTTCTGGGTGGCAGGCTGAGCCTGTGATTAATTCTTCTTCCTGATGGGAAATTAGAGTGACTTGTGCCTGTCCCAACACCTAGATCTAGTCTCTCATTGGTTGCCCCTCTTCCCGTTCATCCCCAGGACAAATTGCAACCTGTACAGAACAGGAGGTTAAAGGTGCTGATTCTCCAAGTAGGGAGATTTCTAGTAAAGTAGCTGGAATGGCGAACCCGAGCACAAGGAGATGAGAAATGAGGTGCGTTTTAGAAACCTTTCAAAATCACATGGTGTACCATCTTCTGAGTTTCTCATGCATGTTTTCGATGTAGGAAGATGCCCTTGAACCTGGAGACTTGGGACCCATGGGATGGGTACCACGCAGTATTACTTTAAAGGGTCTGCATTTGCTCACCCAACCTAACCCAACCTTTCAGCCCCAAGAGTGTCCACCCTTATGTCTCATCCACCTGTGCGTGTAGATATGGTCAATCCAGGTTGCATCACAGCCTCTGAACGAATTTTGTAAGAATTTCTCTCTCTTTCACTGTCTTTGTTTTACGGGTTGTTAAAAGTAATTTATTTTTATAATGGGGTTTAGTTGCTTTTCACGGCTGTGTTTATGCGGCTTTACACCCACTTGACTCACTTCCAGACATATATCAATACATAGGTTTTAAGATTCTTACTAGTCACCTATATTCTTGTGCAGTGAATAGGGGGTGTTGAGTCCAGTTCACTGAGCAAGGAGTAGGTCTTGTCTAATACATATTGGGTGTATGGAACGGTATCTGAGCGAATTTGAACCCCTTGTTTTATGCATCACCCCACCTCACCTTTCCCGTTAAGCAGCCATAGTGTGTTTTCTAAACGTGTGACTCTGTTCTGTTTTGTAATTCAGTTCAAGTGTAGCGGTTTTTACATTCCCTCTATAAGTGATAGCTTATGATAAGTGTCTTTTCTGTGTGACTTATTTCACTTAGAATCGTCGTACCTAAGTCCACTCATCTTGCTTCTACTAGCCTTATGACATTGCTTTCATGTCTGAGTGATATTCCATTGTACATAATGACCACAACTTCTTTATCCATTTTTCTCTTTCCTGGGATATTTAAGGTGTCATGAAGTGGAGGTTCTTGTCAACAGAGCAGCCCTAAACTTTGGGGTGCCTGTGTCTTGCTGATTTTTCTTTTTCCCAATTTATACGCCCATGAGTGGACGTGCCGTACGCTCCCTAAGCTGTGTTTTTTCGATGTTTCAGGACACACCATACACTTCTCCAGAGTGGCTGCTGGCAATTAACATCCCGCCCATCAGCGTAGCAAGGCTGCCATTTCTCCATGGCCTGTCCTGCATTTCTGGTTTTGACACTTTTTGCAGCATGGCCCTTTTGGCCGATGGGAAGCGAGACTTCTTTGTAGCGGTGATTTGCCTTTCCAGGTTGCTTGGTTGTCCAAAAAGGGCGTATGCGTTTTTTCTGAATATATTCAGGAAAAAACGCATACGCCCTTTTTGGCCAAGGGCATCATTGTCGACGTTTTGCCGCTTTTCATGTGCCTTAAATGCGATTCGAATCTACCTCCTGAAATCTGTTTCCTGCAATTCTGCCTTGCTTTCAAATCCTCTTCGTTGCCTTCCCTCAATATATCTGTGGATGAGAGTTATCACTTATAACTCTGCGGGTTTGTGAATTGCAGTGTCCCTGAGCTCCATGTTTCAACTGTCTTTTTTGAGAGCTGGCCGCAAAAGCACGGGATTGCCTCAGGCCCTATTCTGGTTCCTGGCAGCAGGCTGAGCCTGTGGTTAATTCTTCTTCCTGATGGGAAAATAGAGTGACCTGTGCCTCTCCCAACACCTAGATCTAGTCTCTCATTGGTTGCCCCTCTTCCCGTTCATCCTCAGGACAAATTGCAACCTGTACAGAACAGGAGGTTAAAGGTGCTGATTCTCCAAGTAGGGAGATTGCTAGTGAAGTAGCTGGAATGGCGAACCCGAGCACAAGGAGATGAGAAATGAGGTGCCTTTTAGAAACCTTTCAAAATCACACGGTGTACCTTCTTCTGGGTTCCTCATGCAAGATTTCGATGTAGGAAGATGACCTTGAACCTGGAGATTTGGGACCCATGGGATGGGTATCACGCAGTATTACTTTAAAGGGTCTGCGTTTGCTCACCCCACCTCTCAGCCCCAAGAGTGTCCACCCTTATGTCTCATCCAGCTGTGGGTCTAGATATGGTCAATCCAGGTGGCATCACAGCCCCTGAACGAATTTTGTAAGAATTTCTCTCTCTTTCACTGTCTTTGTTTTACGGGTTTTTAAAAGTAATTTATTTTTATAATGGGGTTTAGCTGCTTTTCACGGCTGTGTTCATGCGGATTTACACCCACTTGACTCACTTCCAGACAGATATCAATACATAGGTTTTAAGATTGTTACTAGTCACATATATTCTTGTGCTGTGAATAGGGGGTGTTGAGTCCAGTTCACTGAGCAAGGAGTAGGTCTTGTCTATTACATATTGGGTGTATGGAACGGTATCTGAGCGAATTTGAACCCCTTGTTTTATGCATCACCCCACCTCACCTTTCCCGTTAAGCAGCCATAGTGTGTTTTCTAAACGTGTGATTCTGTTCTGTTCTGTAATTCAGTTCAAGTGTAGCAGGTTTTTACATTCCCTCTATAAGTGATAGCTTATGATAAGTGTCTTTTTCTGTGTGACTTATTTCACTTAGAATCGTCGTACCTAAGTCCACTCATCTTGCTTCTACTAGCCTTATGACATTGATTTCATGTCTGAGTGATATTGCATTGTACATAAGGACCACAACTTCTTTATCCATTTTTCTCTTTCCTGGGATATTTAAGGTGTCATGAAGTGGAGGTTCTTGTCAACAGAGCAGCCCTAAACTTTGGGGTGCCTGTGTCTTGCTGATTTTTAGTTTTCCCAATTTATACGCCCATGAGTGGACGTGCCCTATGCTCCCTAAGCTGTGTTTTTTCGATGTTTCAGGACACACCGTACACTTCTCCAGAGTGACTGTTGGCAATTTACATCCTGCCCATCAGCGTAGCAAGGCTGCCATTTCTCCATGGCCTGTCCTGCATTTCTGGTTTTGACACTTTTTGCAGCATGGCCCTTTTGACCGATGGGAAGCGAGACTTCTTTGTAGCGCTGATTTGCCTTTTCAGGTTGCTTGGTTGGCCAAAAAGGGCGTATGCGTTTTTTCCTGAATATATTCAGGAAAAAACGCATACGCCCTTTTTGGCCAAGGGCATCATTGTCGACGTTTTGCCGCTTTTCATGTGCTTTAAAGGCGATTCGAATCTACCTCCTGAAATCTGTTTTCTGCAATTCTGCCTTGCTTTCAAATCCTCTTCGTTGCCTTCCCTCAATATATCTGTGGATGAGAGTTATCATTTATAACTCTGCGGGTTTGTGAATTGCAGTGTCCCTGAGCTCCATTTTTCAACTCGCTTTTTTGGGAGCTGGCCGCAAAAGCACGGGATTGCCTCAGGCACTATTGTGCTTCTGGGCGGCAGGCTGAGCCTGTGATTAATTCTTCTTCCTGATGGGAAATTAGAGTGACCTGTGCCTGTCCCAACACCTAGATCTAGTCTCTCATTGGTTGCCCCTCTTCCCGTTCATCCCCAGGACAAATTGCAACCTGTACAGAACAGGAGGTTAAAGGTGCTGATTCTCCAAGTAGGGAGATTGTTAGTAAAGTAGCTGGAATGGCGAACCCGAGCACAAGGAGATGAGAAATGAGGTGCGTTTTAGAAACCTTTCAAAATCACACGGTGTACCATCTTCTGTGTTTCTCATGCATGTTTTCGATGTAGGAAGATGCCCTTGAACCTGGAGACTTGGGACACATGGGATGGGTACCACGCAGTATTACTTTAAAGGGTCTGCATTTGCTCACCCAACCTAACCCAACCTTTCAGCCCCAAGAGTGTCCACCCTTATGTCTCATCCAGCTGTGCGTGTAGATATGGTCAATCCAGGTTGCATCACAGCCTCTGAACGAATTTTGTAAGAATTTCTCTCTCTTTCACTGTCTTTGTTTTACGGGTTTTTAAAAGTAATTTATTTTTATAATGGGGTTTAGCTGTTTTTCACGGCTGTGTTTATGCGGCTTTACACCCACTTGACTCACTTCCAGACATATATCAATACATAGGTTTTAAGATTCTTACTAGTCACATATATTCTTGTGCGGTGAATAGGGGGTGTTGAGTCCAGTTCACTGAGCAAGGAGTAGGTCTTGTCTATTACATATTGGGTGTATGGAACGGTATCTGAGCGAATTTGAACCCCTTGTTTTATGCATCACCCCACGTCACCTTTCCCGTTAAGCAGCCATAGTGTGTTTTCTAAACGTGTGACTCTGTTCTGTTTTGTAATTCAGTTCAATGTAGCGGTTTTTACATTCCCTCTATAAGTGATAGCTTATGATAAGTGTCTTTTTCTGTGTGACTTATTTCACTTAGAATCGTCGTACCTAACTCCACTCATCTTGCTTCTACTAGCCTTATGACATTGATTTCATGTCTGAGTGATATTCCATTGTACATAAGGACCACGACTTCTTTATCCATTTTTCTCTTTCCTGGGATATTTAAGTTGTCATGAAGTGGAGGTTCTTGTCAACAGAGCAGCCCTAAACTTTGGGGTGCCTGTGTCTTGCTGATTTTTCTTTTTCCCAATTTATACGCCCATGAGTGGACGTGCCGTACGCTCCCTAAGCTGTGTTTTTTCGATGTTTCAGGACACACCATACACTTCTCCAGAGTGGCTGCTGGCAATTAACATCCCGCCCATCAGCGTAGCAAGGCTGCCATTTCTCCATGGCCTGTCCTGCATTTCTGGTTTTGACACTTTTTGCAGCATGGCCCTTTTGGCCGATGGGAAGCGAGACTTCTTTGTAGCGCTGATTTGCCTTTCCAGGTTGCTTGGTTGGCCAAAAAGGGCGTATGCGTTTTTTCCTGAATATATTCAGGAAAAAACGCATATGCCCTTTTTAGCCAAGGGCATCATTGTCGACCTTTTGCCGCTTTTCATGTGCCTTAAAGGCGATTCGAATCTACCTCCTGAAATCTGTTTCCTGCAATTCTGCATTGCTTTCAAATCCTCTTCGTTGCCTTCCCTCAATATATCTGTGGATGAGAGTTATCACTTATAACTCTGCGGGTTTGTGAATTGCAGTGTCCCTGAGCTCCATTTTTCAACTGTCTTTTTTGAGAGCTGGCCGCAAAAGCACGGGATTGCCTCAGGCCCTATTCTGCTTCCTGGCAACAGGCTGAGCCTGTGGTTAATTCTTCTTCCTGATGGGAAAATAGAGTGACCTGTGCCTGTCCCAACCCCTAGATCTAGTCTCTCATTGGTTGCCCCTCTTCCCGTTCATCCTCAGGACAAATTGCAACCTGTACAGAACAGGAGGTTAAAGGTGCTGATCCTCCAAGTAGGGAGATTGCTAGTAAAGTAGCTGGAATGGCGAACCCGAGCACAAGGAGATGAGAAATGAGGTGCGTTTTAGAAACCTTTCAAAATCACACGGTGTACCTTCTTCTGGGTTCCTCATGCAAGATTTCGATGTAGGAAGATGCCCTTGAACCTGGAGATTTGGGACCCATGGGATGGGTACCATGCAGTATTACTTTAAAGGGTCTGCGTTTGCTCACCCAACCTCACCCAACCTCTCAGCCCCAAGAGTGTCCACCCTTATGTCTCATCCAGCTGTGGGTCTAGATATGGTCAATCCAGGTTGCATCACAGCCCCTGAACGAATTTTGTAAGAATTTGTCTCTCTTTCACTGTCTTTGTTTTACGGGTTTTTAAAAGTAATTTATTTTTATAATGGGGTTTATCTGCTTTTCACGGCTGTGTTTATGCGGATTTACACCCACTTGACTCACTTCCAGACAGATATCAATACATAGGTTTTAAGATTGTTACTAGTCACATATATTCTTGTGCGGTGAATAGGGGGTGTTGAGTCCAGTTCACTGAGCAAGGAGTAGGTCTTGTCTATTACATATTGGGTGTATGGAACGGTATCTGAGCGAATTTGAACCCCTTGTTTTATGCATCACCCCACCTCACCTTTCCCGTTAAGCAGCCATAGTGTGTTTTCTAAACGTGTGATTCTGTTCTGTTCTGTAATTCAGTTCAAGTGTAGCAGGTTTTTACATTCCCTCTATAAGTGATAGCTTATGATAAGTGTCTTTTTCTGTGTGACTTATTTCACTTAGAATCGTCGTACCTAAGTCCACTCATCTTGCTTCTACTAGCCTTATGACATTGATTTCATGTCTGAGTGATATTGCATTGTACATAAGGACCACAACTTCTTTATCCATTTTTCTCTTTCCTGGGATATTTAAGGTGTCATGAAGTGGAGGTTCTTGTCAACAGAGCAGCCCTAAACTTTGGGGTGCCTGTGTCTTGCTGATTTTTAGTTTTCCCAATTTATACGCCCATGAGTGGACGTGCCCTATGCTCCCTAAGCTGTGTTTTTTCGATGTTTCAGGACACACCGTACACTTCTCCAGAGTGGATGTTGGCAAATTACATCCCGCCCATCAGCGTAGCAAGGCTGCCATTTCTCCATGGCCTGTCCTGCATTTCTGGTTTTGACACTTTTTGCAGCATGGCCCTTTTGACCGATGGGAAGCGAGACTTCTTTGTAGCGCTGATTTGCCTTTTCAGGTTGCTTGGTTGGCCAAAAAGGGCGTATGCGTTTTTTCCTGAATATATTCAGGAAAAAACGCATACGCCCTTTTTGGCCAAGGGCATCATTGTCGACGTTTTGCCGCTTTTCATGTGCATTAAAGGCGATTCGAATCTACCTCCTGAAATCTGTTTTCTGCAATTCTGCCTTGCTTTCAAATCCTCTTCGTTGCCTTCCCTCAATATATCTGTGGATGAGAGTTATCATTTATAACTCTGCGGGTTTGTGAATTGCAGTGTCCCTGAGCTCCATTTTTCAACTCGCTTTTTTGGGAGCTGGCCGCAAAAGCGCGGGATTGCCTCAGGCCCTATTGTGCTTCTGGGCGGCAGGCTGAGCCTGTGATTAATTCTTCTTCCTGATGGGAAATTAGAGTGACCTGTGCCTGTCCCAACACCTAGATCTAGTCTCTCATTGGTTGCCCCTCTTCCCGTTCATCCCCAGGACAAATTGCAACCTGTACAGAACAGGAGCTTAAAGGTGCTGATTCTCCAAGTAGGGAGATTGCTAGTAAAGTAGCTGGAATGGCGAACCCGAGCACAAGGAGATGAGAAATGAGGTGCGTTTTAGAAACCTTTCAAAATCACACGGTGTACCATCTTCTGAGTTTCTCATGCATGTTTTCGATGTAGGAAGATGCCCTTGAACCTGGAGACTTGGGACCCATGGGATGGGTACCACGCAGTATTACTTTAAAGGGTCTGCGTTTGCTCACCCAACCTAACCCAACCTTTCAGCCCCAAGAGTGTCCACCCTTATGTCTCATCCACCTGTGCATGTAGATATGGTCAATCCAGGTTGCATCACAGCCTCTGAACGAATTTTGTAAGAATTTCTCTCTCTTTCACTGTCTTTGTTTTATGGGTTTTTAAAAGTAATTTATTTTTATAATGGGGTTTAGTTGCTTTTCACGGCTGTGTTTATGCGGCTTTACACCCACTTGACTCACTTCCAGACATATATCAATACATAGGTTTTAAGATTCTTACTAGTCACCTATATTCTTGTGCGGTGAATAGGGGGTGTTGAGTCCAGTTCACTGAGCAAGGAATAGGTCTTGTCTATTACATATTGGGTGTATGGAACGGTATCTGAGCGAATTTGAACCCCTTGTTTTATGCATCACCCCACCTCACCTTTCCCGTTAAGCAGCCATAGTGTGTTTTCTAAACGTGTGACTCTGTTCTGTTTTGTAATTCAGTTCAAGTGTAGCGGTTTTTACATTCCCTCTATAAGTGATAGCTTATGATAAGTGTCTTTTTCTGTGTGACTTATTTCACTTAGAATCGTCGTACCTAACTCCACTCATCTTGCTTCTACTAGCCTTATGACATTGATTTCATGTCTGAGTGATATTCCATTGTACATAAGGACCACGACTTCTTTATCCATTTTTCTCTTTCCTGGGATATTTAAGTTGTCATGAAGTGGAGGTTCTTGTCAACAGAGCAGCCCTAAACTTTGGGGTGCCTGTGTCTTGCTGATTTTTCTTTTTCCCAATTTATACGGCCATGAGTGGACGTGCCGTACGCTCCCTAAGCTGTGTTTTTTCGATGTTTCAGGACACACCATACACTTCTCCAGAGTGGCTGCTGGCAATTAACATCCCGCCCATCAGCGTAGCAAGGCTGCCATTTCTCCATGGCCTGTCCTGCATTTCTGGTTTTGACACTTTTTGCAGCATGGCCCTTTTGGCCGATGGGAAGCGAGACTTCTTTGTAGCGCTGATTTGCCTTTCCAGGTTGCTTGGTTGGCCAAAAAGGGCGTATGCGTTTTTTCCTGAATATATTCAGGAAAAAACGCATATGCCCTTTTTAGCCAAGGGCATCATTGTCGACCTTTTGCCGCTTTTCATGTGCCTTAAAGGCGATTCGAATCTACCTCCTGAAATCTGTTTCCTGCAATTCTGCCTTGCTTTCAAATCCTCTTCGTTGCCTTCCCTCAATATATCTGTGGATGAGAGTTATCACTTATAACTCTGCGGGTTTGTGAATTGCAGTGTCCCTGAGCTCCATTTTTCAACTGTCTTTTTTGAGAGCTGGCCGCAAAAGCACGGGATTGCCTCAGGCCCTATTCTGGTTCCTGGCAACAGGCTGAGCCTGTGGTTAATTCTTCTTCCTGATGGGAAAATAGAGTGACCTGTGCCTGTCCCAACCCCTAGATCTAGTCTCTCATTGGTTGCCCCTCTTCCCGTTCATCCTCAGGACAAATTGCAACCTGTACAGAACAGGAGGTTAAAGGTGCTGATCCTCCAAGTAGGGAGATTGCTAGTAAAGTAGCTGGAATGGCGAACCCGAGCACAAGGAGATGAGAAATGAGGTGCGTTTTAGAAACCTTTCAAAATCACACGGTGTACCTTCTTCTGGGTTCCTCATGCAAGATTTCGATGTAGGAAGATGCCCTTGAACCTGGAGATTTGGGACCCATGGGATGGGTACCATGCAGTATTACTTTAAAGGGTCTGCGTTTGCTCACCCAACCTCACCCAACCTCTCAGCCCCAAGAGTGTCCACCCTTATGTCTCATCCAGCTGTGGGTCTAGATATGGTCAATCCAGGTTGCATCACAGCCCCTGAACGAATTTTGTAAGAATTTGTCTCTCTTTCACTGTCTTTGTTTTACGGGTTTTTAAAAGTAATTTATTTTTATAATGGGGTTTATCTGCTTTTCACGGCTGTGTTTATGCGGATTTACACCCACTTGACTCACTTCCAGACAGATATCAATACATAGGTTTTAAGATTGTTACTAGTCACATATATTCTTGTGCGGTGAATAGGGGGTGTTGAGTCCAGTTCACTGAGCAAGGAGTAGGTCTTGTCTATTACATATTGGGTGTATGGAACGGTATCTGAGCGAATTTGAACCCCTTGTTTTATGCATCACCCCACCTCACCTTTCCCGTTAAGCAGCCATAGTGTGTTTTCTAAACGTGTGATTCTGTTCTGTTCTGTAATTCAGTTCAAGTGTAGCAGGTTTTTACATTCCCTCTATAAGTGATAGCTTATGATAAGTGTCTTTTTCTGTGTGACTTATTTCACTTAGAATCGTCGTACCTAATTCCACTCATCTTGCTTCTACTAGCCTTATGACAATGATTTCATGTCTGAGTGATATTGCATTGTACATAAGGACCACAACTTCTTTATCCATTTTTCTCTTTCCTGGGATATTTAAGGTGTCATGAAGTGGAGGTTCTTGTCAACAGAGCAGCCCTAAACTTTGGGGTGCCTGTGTCTTGCTGATTTTTAGTTTTCCCAATTTATACGCCCATGAGTGGACGTGCCCTATGCTCCCTAAGCTGTGTTTTTTCGATGTTTCAGGACACACCGTACACTTCTCCAGAGTGGCTGTGGGCAATTTACATCCCGCCCATCAGCGTAGCAAGGCTGCCATTTCTCCATGGCCTGTCCTGCATTTCTGGTTTTGACACTTTTTGCAGCATGGCCCTTTTGACCGATGGGAAGCGAGACTTCTTTGTAGCGCTGATTTGCCTTTTCAGGTTGCTTGGTTGGCCAAAAAGGGCGTATGCGTTTTTTCCTGAATATATTCAGGAAAAAACGCATACGCCCTTTTTGGCCAAGGGCATCATTGTCGACGTTTTGCCGCTTTTCATGTGCATTAAAGGCGATTCGAATCTACCTCCTGAAATCTGTTTTCTGCAATTCTGCCTTGCTTTCAAATCCTCTTCGTTGCCTTCCCTCAATATATCTGTGGATGAGAGTTATCATTTATAACTCTGCGGGTTTGTGAATTGCAGTGTCCCTGAGCTCCATTTTTCAACTCGCTTTTTTGGGAGCTGGCCGCAAAAGCACGGGATTGCCTCAGGCCCTATTGTGCTTCTGGGCGGCAGGCTGAGCCTGTGATTAATTCTTCTTCCTGATGGGAAATTAGAGTGACCTGTGCCTGTCCCAACACCTAGATCTAGTCTCTCATTGGTTGCCCCTCTTCCCGTTCATCCTCAGGACAAATTGCAACCTTTACAGAACAGGAGGTTAAAGGTGCTGATTCTCCAAGTAGGGAGATTGCTAGTAAAGTAGCTGGAATGGCGAACCCGAGCACAAGGAGATGAGAAATGAGGTGCGTTTTAGAAACCTTTCAAAATCACACGGTGTACCATCTTCTGAGTTTCTCATGCATGTTTTCGATGTAGGAAGATGCCCTTGAACCTGGAGACTTGGGACCCATGGGATGGGTACCACGCAGTATTACTTTAAAGGGTCTGCGTTTGCTCACCCAACCTAACCCAACCTTTCAGCCCCAAGAGTGTCCACCCTTATGTCTCATCCACCTGTGCGTGTAGATATGGTCAATCCAGGTTGCATCACAGCCTCTGAACGAATTTTGTAAGAATTTCTCTCTCTTTCACTGTCTTTGTTTTACGGGTTTTTAAAAGTAATTTATTTTTATAATGGGGTTTAGTTGCTTTTCACGGCTGTGTTTATGCGGCTTTACACCCACTTGACTCACTTCCAGACATATATCAATACATAGGTTTTAAGATTCTTACTAGTCACCTATATTCTTGTGCGGTGAATAGGGGGTGTTGAGTCCAGTTCACTGAGCAAGGAGTAGGTCTTGTCTATTACATATTGGGTGTATGGAACGGTATCTGAGCGAATTTGAACCCCTTGTTTTATGCATCACCCCACCTCACCTTTCCCGTTAAGCAGCCATAGTGTGTTTTCTAAACGTGTGACTCTGTTCTGTTTTGTAATTCAGTTCAAGTGTAGCGGTTTTTACATTCCCTCTATAAGTGATAGCTTATGATAAGTGTCTTTTTCTGTGTGACTTATTTCACTTAGAATCGTCGTACCTAACTCCACTCATCTTGCTTCTACTAGCCTTATGACATTGATTTCATGTCTGAGTGATATTCCATTGTACATAAGGACCACGACTTCTTTATCCATTTTTCTCTTTCCTGGGATATTTAAGTTGTCATGAAGTGGAGGTTCTTGTCAACAGAGCAGCCCTAAACTTTGGGGTGCCTGTGTCTTGCTGATTTTTCTTTTTCCCAATTTATACGCCCATGAGTGGACGTGCCGTACGCTCCCTAAGCTGTGTTTTTTCGATGTTTCAGGACACACCATACACTTCTCCAGAGTGGCTGCTGGCAATTAACATCCCGCCCATCAGCGTAGCAAGGCTGCCATTTCTCCATGGCCTGTCCTGCATTTCTGGTTTTGACACTTTTTGCAGCATGGCCCTTTTGGCCGATGGGAAGCGAGACTTCTTTGTAGCGCTGATTTGCCTTTCCAGGTTGCTTGGTTGGCCAAAAAGGGCGTATGCGTTTTTTCCTGAATATATTCAGGAAAAAACGCATACGCCCTTTTTGGCCAAGGGCATCATTGTCGACGTTTTGCCGCTTTTCATGTGCCTTAAAGGCGATTCGAATCTACCTCCTGAAATCTGTTTCCTGCAATTCTGCCTTGCTTTCAAATCCTCTTCGTTGCCTTCCCTCAATATATCTGTGGATGAGAGTTATCACTTATAACTCTGCGGGTTTGTGAATTGCAGTGTCCCTGAGCTCCATTTTTCAACTGTCTTTTTTGAGAGCTGGCCGCAAAAGCACGGGATTGCCTCAGGCCCTATTCTGGTTCCTGGCAGCAGGCTGAGCCTGTGGTTAATTCTTCTTCCTGATGGGAAAATAGAGTGACCTGTGCCTGTCCCAACACCTAGATCTAGTCTCTCATTGGTTGCCCCTCTTCCCGTTCATCCTCAGGACAAATTGCAACCTGTACAGAACAGGAGGTTAAAGGTGCTGATTCTCCAAGTAGGGAGATTGCTAGTGAAGTAGCTGGAATGGCGAACCCGAGCACAAGGAGATGAGAAATGAGGTGCGTTTTAGAAACCTTTCAAAATCACACGGTGTACCTTCTTCTGGGTTCCTCATGCAAGATTTCGATGTAGGAAGATGCCCTTGAACCTGGAGATTTGGGACCCATGGGATGGGTACCATGCAGTATTACTTTAAAGTGTCTGCGTTTGCTCACCCAACCTCACCCAACCTCTCAGCCCCAAGAGTGTCCACCCTTATGTCTCATCCAGCTGTGGGTCTATATATGGTCAATCCAGGTTGCATCACAGCCCCTGAACGAATTTTGTAAGAATTTCTCTCTCTTTCACTGTCTTTGTTTTACGGGTTTTTAAAAGTAATTTATTTTTATAATGGGGTTTAGCTGCTTTTCACGGCTGTGTTTATGCGGATTTACACCCACTTGACTCACTTTCAGACAGATATCAATACATAGGTTTTAAGATTGTTACTAGTCACATATATTCTTGTGCTGTGAATAGGGGGTGTTGAGTCCAGTTCACTGAGCAAGGAGTAGGTCTTGTCTATTACATATTGGGTGTATGGAACGGTATCTGAGCGAATTTGAACCCCTTGTTTTATGCATCACCCCACGTCACCTTTCCCGTTAAGCAGCCATAGTGTGTTTTCTAAACGTGTGACTCTGTTCTGTTTTGTAATTCAGTTCAAGTGTAGCGGTTTTTACATTCCCTCTATAAGTGATATCTTATGATAAGTGTCTTTTTCTGTGTGACTTATTTCACTTAGAATCGTCATACCTAAATCCACTCATCTTGCTTCTACTAGCCTTATGACATTGATTTCATGTCTGAGTGATATTCCTTTGTACATAAGGACCACAACTTCTTTATCCATTTTTCTCTTTCCTGGGATATTTAAGGTGTCATGAAGTGGAGGTTCTTGTCAACAGAGCAGCCCTAAACTTTGGGGTGCCTGTGTCTTGCTGATTTTTCTTTTTCCCAATTTATACGCCCATGAGTGGACGTGCCGTACGCTCCCTAAGCTGTGTTTTTTCGATGTTTCAGGACACACCATACACTTCTCCAGAGTGGCTGCTGGCAATTAACATCCCGCCCATCAGCGTAGCAAGGCTGCCATTTCTCCATGGCCTGTCCTGCATTTCTGGTTTTGACACTTTTTGCAGCATGGCCCTTTTGGCCGATGGGAAGCGAGACTTCTTTGTAGCGCTGATTTGCCTTTCCAGGTTGCTTCGTTGGCCAAAAAGGGCGTATGCGTTTTTTCCTGAATATATTCAGGAAAAAACGCATATGCCCTTTTTAGCCAAGGGCATCATTGTCGACCTTTTGCCGCTTTTCATGTGCCTTAAAGGCGATTCGAATCTACCTCCTGAAATCTGTTTCCTGCAATTCTGCCTTGCTTTCAAATCCTCTTCGTTGCCTTCCCTCAATATATCTGTGGATGAGAGTTATCACTTATAACTCTGCGGGTTTGTGAATTGCAGTGTCCCTGAGCTCCATTTTTCAACTGTCTTTTTTGAGAGCTGGCCGCAAAAGCACGGGATTGCCTCAGGCCCTATTCTGGTTCCTGGCAACAGGCTGAGCCTGTGGTTAATTCTTCTTCCTGATGGGAAAATAGAGTGACCTGTGCCTGTCCCAACCCCTAGATCTAGTCTCTCATTGGTTGACCCTCTTCCCGTTCATCCTCAGGACAAATTGCAACCTGTACAGAACAGGAGGTTAAAGGTGCTGATCCTCCAAGTAGGGAGATTGCTAGTAAAGTAGCTGGAATGGCGAACCCGAGCACAAGGAGATGAGAAATGAGGTGCGTTTTAGAAACCTTTCAAAATCACACGGTGTACCTTCTTCTGGGTTCCTCATGCAAGATTTCGATGTAGGAAGATGCCCTTGAACCTGGAGATTTGGGACCCATGGGATGGGTACCATGCAGTATTACTTTAAAGGGTCTGCGTTTGCTCACCCAACCTCACCCAACCTCTCAGCCCCAAGAGTGTCCACCCTTATGTCTCATCCAGCTGTGGGTCTAGATATGGTCAATCCAGGTTGCATCACAGCCCCTGAACGAATTTTGTAAGAATTTCTCTCTCTTTCACTGTCTTTGTTTTACGGGTTTTTAAAAGTAATTTATTTTTATAATGGGGTTTAGCTGCTTTTCACGGCTGTGTTTATGCGGATTTACACCCACTTGACTCACTTTCAGACAGATATCAATACATAGGTTTTAAGATTGTTACTAGTCACATATATTCTTGTGCTGTGAATAGGGGGTGTTGAGTCCAGTTCACTGAGCAAGGAGTAGGTCTTGTCTATTACATATTGGGTGTATGGAACGGTATCTGAGCGAATTTGAACCCCTTGTTTTATGCATCACCCCACCTCACCTTTCCCGTTAAGCAGCCATAGTGTGTTTTCTAAACGTGTGACTCTGTTCTGTTTTGTAATTCAGTTCAAGTGTAGCGGTTTTTACATTCCCTCTATAAGTGATATCTTATGATAAGTGTCTTTTTCTGTGTGACTTATTTCACTTAGAATCGTCATACCTAAATCCACTCATCTTGCTTCTACTAGCCTTATGACATTGATTTCATTTCTGAGTGATATTCCTTTGTACATAAGGACCACAACTTCTTTATCCATTTTTCTCTTTCCTGGGATATTTAAGGTGTCATGAAGTGGAGGTTCTTGTCAACAGAGCAGCCCTAAACTTTGGGGTGCCTGTGTCTTGCTGATTTTTCTTTTTCCCAATTTATACGCCCATGAGTGGACGTGCCGTACGCTCCCTAAGCTGTGTTTTTTCGATGTTTCAGGACACACCATACACTTCTCCAGAGTGGCTGCTGGCAATTAACATCCCGCCCATCAGCGTAGCAAGGCTGCCATTTCTCCATGGCCTGTCCTGCATTTCTGGTTTTGACACTTTTTGCAGCATGGCCCTTTTGGCCGATGGGAAGCGAGACTTCTTTGTAGCGCTGATTTGCCTTTCCAGGTTGCTTCGTTGGCCAAAAAGGGCGTATGCGTTTTTTCCTGAATATATTCAGGAAAAAACGCATATGCCCTTTTTAGCCAAGGGCATCATTGTCGACCTTTTGCCGCTTTTCATGTGCCTTAAAGGCGATTCGAATCTACCTCCTGAAATCTGTTTCCTGCAATTCTGCCTTGCTTTCAAATCCTCTTCGTTGCCTTCCCTCAATATATCTGTGGATGAGAGTTATCACTTATAACTCTGCGGGTTTGTGAATTGCAGTGTCCCTGAGCTCCATTTTTCAACTGTCTTTTTTGAGAGCTGGCCGCAAAAGCACGGGATTGCCTCAGGCCCTATTCTGGTTCCTGGCAACAGGCTGAGCCTGTGGTTAATTCTTCTTCCTGATGGGAAAATAGAGTGACCTGTGCCTGTCCCAACCCCTAGATCTAGTCTCTCATTGGTTGACCCTCTTCCCGTTCATCCTCAGGACAAATTGCAACCTGTACAGAACAGGAGGTTAAAGGTGCTGATTCTCCAAGTAGGGAGATTGCTAGTAAAGTAGCTGGAATGGCGAACCCGAGCACAAGGAGATGAGAAATGAGGTGCGTTTTAGAAACCTTTCAAAATCACACGGTGTACCATCTTCTGAGTTTCTCATGCATGTTTTCGATGTAGGAAGATGCCCTTGAACCTGGAGACTTGGGACCCATGGGATGGGTACCACGCAGTATTACTTTAAAGGGTCTGCGTTTGCTCACCCAACCTAACCCAACCTTTCAGCCCCAAGAGTGTCCACCCTTATGTCTCATCCACCTGTGCGTGTAGATATGGTCAATCCAGGTTGCATCACAGCCTCTGAACGAATTTTGTAAGAATTTCTCTCTCTTTCACTGTCTTTGTTTTACGGGTTTTTAAAAGTAATTTATTTTTATAATGGGGTTTAGTTGCTTTTCACGGCTGTGTTTATGCGGCTTTACACCCACTTGACTCACTTCCAGACATATATCAATACATAGGTTTTAAGATTCTTACTAGTCACCTATATTCTTGTGCGGTGAATAGGGGGTGTTGAGTCCAGTTCACTGAGCAAGGAGTAGGTCTTGTCTATTACATATTGGGTGTATGGAACGGTATCTGAGCGAATTTGAACCCCTTGTTTTATGCATCACCCCACCTCACCTTTCCCGTTAAGCAGCCATAGTGTGTTTTCTAAACGTGAGACTCTGTTCTGTTTTGTAATTCAGTTCAAGTGTAGCGGTTTTTACATTCCCTCTATAAGTGATAGCTTATGATAAGTGTCTTTTTCTGTGTGACTTATTTCACTTAGAATCGTCGTACCTAAGTCCACTCATCTTGCTTCTACTAGCCTTATGACATTGATTTCATGTCTGAGTGATATTGCATTGTACATAAGGACCACAACTTCTTTATCCATTTTTCTCTTTCCTGGGATATTTAAGGTGTCATGAAGTGGAGGTTCTTGTCAACAGAGCAGCCCTAAACTTTGGGGTGCCTGTGTCTTGCTGATTTTTAGTTTTCCCAATTTATACGCCCATGAGTGGACGTGCCCTATGCTCCCTAAGCTGTGGTTTTTCGATGTTTCAGGACACACCGTACACTTCTCCAGAGTGACTGTTGGCAATTTACCTCCTGCCCATCAGCGTAGCAAGGCTGCCATTTCTCCATGGCCTGTCCTGCATTTCTGGTTTTGACACTTTTTGCAGCATGGCCCTTTTGACCGATGGGAAGCGAGACTTCTTTGTAGCGCTGATTTGCGTTTTCTGGTTGCTTGGTTGGCCAAAAAGGGCGTATGCGTTTTTTCCTGAATATATTCAGGAAAAAACGCATACGCCCTTTTTGGCCAAGGGCATCATTGTCGACGTTTTGCCGCTTTTCATGTGCTTTAAAGGCGATTCGAATCTACCTCCTGAAATCTGTTTTCTGCAATTCTGCCTTGCTTTCAAATCCTCTTCGTTGCCTTCCCTCAATATATCTGTGGATGAGAGTTATCATTTATAACTCTGCGGGTTTGTGAATTGCAGTGTCCCTGAGCTCCATTTTTCAACTCGCTTTTTTGGGAGCTGGCCGCAAAAGCGCGGGATTGCCTCAGGCCCTATTGTGCTTCTGGGCGGCAGGCTGAGCCTGTGATTAATTCTTCTTCCTGATGGGAAATTAGAGTGACCTGTGCCTGTCCCAACACCTAGATCTAGTCTCTCATTGGTTGCCCCTCTTCCCGTTCATCCCCAGGACAAATTGCAACCTGTACAGAACAGGAGGTTAAAGGTGCTGATTCTCCAAGTAGGGAGATTGCTAGTAAAGTAGCTGGAATGGCGAACCCGAGCACAAGGAGATGAGAAATGAGGTGCGTTTTAGAAACCTTTCAAAATCACACGGTGTACCATCTTCTGAGTTTCTCATGCATGTTTTCGATGTAGGAAGATGCCCTTGAACCTGGAGACTTGGGACCCATGGGATGGGTACCACGCAGTATTACTTTAAAGGGTCTGCGTTTGCTCACCCAACCTAACCCAACCTTTCAGCCCCAAGAGTGTCCACCCTTATGTCTCATCCACCTGTGCGTGTAGATATGGTCAATCCAGGTTGCATCACAGCCTCTGAACGAATTTTGTAAGAATTTCTCTCTCTTTCACTGTCTTTGTTTTATGGGTTTTTAAAAGTAATTTATTTTTATAATGGGGTTTAGTTGCTTTTCACGGCTGTGTTTATGCGGCTTTACACCCACTTGACTCACTTCCAGACATATATCAATACATAGGTTTTAAGATTCTTACTAGTCACCTATATTCTTGTGCGGTGAATAGGGGGTGTTGAGTCCAGTTCACTGAGCAAGGAGTAGGTCTTGTCTATTACATATTGGGTGTATGGAACGGTATCTGAGCGAATTTGAACCCCTTGTTTTATGCATCACCCCACCTCACCTTTCCCGTTAAGCAGCCATAGTGTGTTTTCTAAACGTGTGACTCTGTTCTGTTTTGTAATTCAGTTCAAGTGTAGCGGTTTTTACATTCCCTCTATAAGTGATAGCTTATGATAAGTGTCTTTTTCTGTGTGACTTATTTCACTTAGAATCGTCGTACCTAACTCCACTCATCTTGCTTCTACTAGCCTTATGACATTGATTTCATGTCTGAGTGATATTCCATTGTACATAAGGACCACGACTTCTTTATCCATTTTTCTCTTTCCTGGGATATTTAAGTTGTCATGAAGTGGAGGTTCTTGTCAACAGAGCAGCCCTAAACTTTGGGGTGCCTGTGTCTTGCTGATTTTTCTTTTTCCCAATTTATACGCCCATGAGTGGACGTGCCGTACGCTCCCTAAGCTGTGTTTTTTCGATGTTTCAGGACACACCATACACTTCTCCAGAGTGGCTGCTGGCAATTAACATCCCGCCCATCAGCGTAGCAAGGCTGCCATTTCTCCATGGCCTGTCCTGCATTTCTGGTTTTGACACTTTTTGCAGCATGGCCCTTTTGGCCGATGGGAAGCGAGACTTCTTTGTAGCGCTGATTTGCCTTTCCAGGTTGCTTCGTTGGCCAAAAAGGGCGTATGCGTTTTTTCCTGAATATATTCAGGAAAAAACGCATATGCCCTTTTTAGCCAAGGGCATCATTGTCGACCTTTTGCCGCTTTTCATGTGCCTTAAAGGCGATTCGAATCTACCTCCTGAAATCTGTTTTCTGCAATTCTGCCTTGCTTTCAAATCCTCTTCGTTGCCTTCCCTCAATATATCTGTGGATGAGAGTTATCATTTATAACTCTGCGGGTTTGTGAATTGCAGTGTCCCTGAGCTCCATTTTTCAACTCGCTTTTTTGGGAGCTGGCCGCAAAAGCGCGGGATTGCCTCAGGCCCTATTGTGCTTCTGGGCGGCAGGCTGAGCCTGTGATTAATTCTTCTTCCTGATGGGAAATTAGAGTGACCTGTGCCTGTCCCAACACCTAGATCTAGTCTCTCATTGGTTGCCCCTCTTCCCGTTCATCCCCAGGACAAATTGCAACCTGTACAGAACAGGAGGTTAAAGGTGCTGATTCTCCAAGTAGGGAGATTGCTAGTAAAGTAGCTGGAATGGCGAACCCGAGCACAAGGAGATGAGAAATGAGGTGCGTATTAGAAACCTTTCAAAATCACACGGTGTACCATCTTCTGTGTTTCTCATGCATGTTTTCGATGTAGGAAGATGCCCTTGAACCTGGAGACTTGGGACACATGGGATGGGTACCACGCAGTATTACTTTAAAGGGTCTGCGTTTGCTCACCCAACCTAACCCAACCTTTCAGCCCCAAGAGTGTCCACCCTTATGTCTCATCCAGCTGTGCGTGTAGATATGGTCAATCCAGGTTGCATCACAGCCTCTGAACGAATTTTGTAAGAATTTCTCTCTCTTTCACTGTCTTTGTTTTACGGGTTTTTAAAAGTAATTTATTTTTATAATGGGGATTAGCTGCTTTTCACGGCTGTGTTTATGCGGCTTTACACCCACTTGACTCACTTCCAGACATATATCAATACATAGGTTTTAAGATTCTTACTAGTCACATATATTCTTGTGCGGTGAATAGGGGGTGTTGAGTCCAGTTCACTGAGCAAGGAGTAGGTCTTTTCTATTACATATTGGGTGTATGGAACGGTATCTGAGCGAATTTGAACCCCTTGTTTTATGCATCACCCCACGTCACCTTTCCCGTTAAGCAGCCATAGTGTGTTTTCTAAACGTGTGACTCTGTTCTGTTTTGTAATTCAGTTCAAGTGTAGCGGTTTTTACATTCCCTCTATAAGTGATAGCTTATGATAAGTGTCTTTTTCTGTGTGACTTATTTCACTTAGAATCGTCGTACCTAAGTCCACTCATCTTGCTTCTACTAGCCTTATGACATTGATTTCATGTCTGAGTGATATTGCATTGTACATAAGGACCACAACTTCTTTATCCATTTTTCTCTTTCCTGGGATATTTAAGGTGTCATGAAGTGGAGGTTCTTGTCAACAGAGCAGCCCTAAACTTTGGGGTGCCTGTGTCTTGCTGATTTTTAGTTTTCCCAATTTATACGCCCATGAGTGGACGTGCCCTATGCTCCCTAAGCTGTGTTTTTTCGATGTTTCAGGACACACTGTACACTTCTCCAGAGTGGCTGTTGGCAATTTACATCCCGCTCATCAGCGTAGCAAGGCTGCCATTTCTCCATGGCCTGTCCTGCATTTCTGGTTTTGACACTTTTTGCAGCATGGCCCTTTTGACCGATGGGAAGCGAGACTTCTTTGTAGCGCTGATTTGCCTTTCCAGGTTGCTTGGTTGGCCAAAAAGGGCGTATGCGTTTTTTCCTGAATATATTCAGGAAAAAACGCATACGCCCTTTTTGGCCAAGGGCATCATTGTCGACCTTTTGCCGCTTTTCATGTGCTTTAAAGATGATTCGTATCTACCTCCTGAAATCTGTTTTCTGCAATTCTGCCTTGCTTTCAAATCCTCTTCGTTGCCTTCCCTCAATATAT
This sequence comes from Eschrichtius robustus, assembly GCF_028021215.1. Taxonomy (NCBI): domain Eukaryota; kingdom Metazoa; phylum Chordata; class Mammalia; order Artiodactyla; family Eschrichtiidae; genus Eschrichtius; species Eschrichtius robustus. Next base: position 696,609 of record NW_027175163.1, read on the forward strand.
CTGTGGATGAGAGTTATCATTTATAACTCTGCGGGTTTGTGAATTGCAGTGTCCCTGAGCTCCATTTTTCAACTCGCTTTTTTGGGAGCTGGGCGCAAAAGCGCGGGATTGCCTCAGGCCCTATTGTGCTTCTGGGCGGCAGGCTGAGCCTGTGATTAATTCTTCTTCCTGATGGGAAATTAGAGTGACCTGTGCCTGTCCCAACACCTAGATCTAGTCTCTCATTGGTTGCCCCTCTTCCCGTTCATCCCCAGGACAAATTGCAACCTGTACAGAACAGGAGGTTAAAGGTGCTGATTCTCCAAGTAGGGAGATTGCTAGTAAAGTAGCTGGAATGGCGAACCCGAGCACAAGGAGATGAGAAATGAGGTGCGTTTTAGAAACCTTTCAAAATCACACGGTGTACCATCTTCTGAGTTTCTCATGCATGTTTTCGATGTAGGAAGATGCCCTTGAACCTGGAGACTTGGGAACCATGGGATGGGTACCACGCAGTATTACTTTAAAGGGTCTGCGTTTGCTCACCCAACCTAACCCAACCTTTCAGCCCCAAGAGTGTCCACCCTTATGTCTCATCCACCTGTGCGTGTAGATATGGTCAATCCAGGTTGCATCACAGCCTCTGAACGAATTTTGTAAGAATTTCTCTCTCTTTCACTGTCTTTGTTTTATGGGTTTTTAAAAGTAATTTATTTTTATAATGGGGTTTAGTTGCTTTTCACGGCTGTGTTTATGCGGCTTTACACCCACTTGACTCACTTCCAGACATATATCAATACATAGGTTTTAAGATTCTTACTAGTCACCTATATTCTTGTGCGGTGAATAGGGGGTGTTGAGTCCAGTTCACTGAGCAAGGAGTAGGTCTTGTCTATTACATATTGGGTGTATGGAACGGTATCTGAGCGAATTTGAACCCCTTGTTTTATGCATCACCCCACCTCACCTTTCCCGTTAAGCAGCCATAGTGTGTTTTCTAAACGTGTGACTCTGTTCTGTTTTGTAATTCAGTTCAAGTGTAGCGGTTTTTACATTCCCTCTATAAGTGATAGCTTATGATAAGTGTCTTTTTCTGTGTGACTTATTTCACTTAGAATCGTCGTACCTAACTCCACTCATCTTGCTTCTACTAGCCTTATGACATTGATTTCATGTCTGAGTGATATTCCATTGTACATAAGGACCACGACTTCTTTATCCATTTTTCTCTTTCCTGGGATATTTAAGTTGTCATGAAGTGGAGGTTCTTGTCAACAGAGCAGCCCTAAACTTTGGGGTGCCTGTGTCTTGCTGATTTTTCTTTTTCCCAATTTATACGCCCATGAGTGGACGTGCCGTACGCTCCCTAAGCTGTGTTTTTTCGATGTTTCAGGACACACCATACACTTCTCCAGAGTGGCTGCTGGCAATTAACATCCCGCCCATCAGCGTAGCAAGGCTGCCATTTCTCCATGGCCTGTCCTGCATTTCTGGTTTTGACACTTTTTGCAGCATGGCCCTTTTGGCCGATGGGAAGCGAGACTTCTTTGTAGCGCTGATTTGCCTTTCCAGGTTGCTTCGTTGGCCAAAAAGGGCGTATGCGTTTTTTCCTGAATATATTCAGGAAAAAACGCATATGCCCTTTTTAGCCAAGGGCATCATTGTCGACCTTTTGCCGCTTTTCATGTGCCTTAAAGGCGATTCGAATCTACCTCCTGAAATCTGTTTCCTGCAATTCTGCCTTGCTTTCAAATCCTCTTCGTTGCCTTCCCTCAATATATCTGTGGATGAGAGTTATCACTTATAACTCTGCGGGTTTGTGAATTGCAGTGTCCCTGAGCTCCATTTTTCAACTGTCTTTTTTGAGAGCTGGCCGCAAAAGCACGGGATTGCCTCAGGCCCTATTCTGGTTCCTGGCAGCAGGCTGAGCCTGTGGTTAATTCTTCTTCCTGATGGGAAAATAGAGTGACCTGTGCCTGTCCCAACACCTAGATCTAGTCTCTCATTGGTTGCCCCTCTTCCCGTTCATCCTCAGGACAAATTGCAACCTGTACAGAACAGGAGGTTAAAGGTGCTGATCCTCCAAGTAGGGAGATTGCTAGTAAAGTAGCTGGAATGGCGAACCCGAGCACAAGGAGATGAGAAATGAGGTCCGTTTTAGAAACCTTTCCCGATCACATGATGTACCATCTTCTGGGTTTCTCATGCATGTTTTCAATGCAGGAAGATGCCCTTAAAACTGGAGATTTGTGACCCATGGGATGGGTACCACGCAGTATTACCTTAAAGGGTCTGTGTTTGCTCACCCAACCTCACCAAACCTGTCAGCCCCAAGAGTGTCCACCCTTAGGTCTCATCCAACTGTGTGTCTAGATATTTTCAATCCAGGTTGCATCACAGCCCCTGAATGAATTTTGTAAGAATTTCTCTGTCTTTCACTGTCTTTGTTTCATGGGTTTTTAAAACTAATTTATTTTTATAATGGGGTTTAGCTGCTTTTCACAGCTGTGTTTATGCGGCTTTACACCCACTTGACTCACTTCCAGAGAGATATCAATATATAAGTTTTAAGATTCTCACTAGTCAGATATATTCTTGTGCGGTGAATAGTGGGTGTTGAGTCCAGTTCACTGAGCAAGGAGTAGGTCTTTTCTATTACATATTGGGTGTATGGAACGGTATCTGAGCTAATTTGAAACCCTTGTTTTATGCATCACCCCACGTCACCTTTCCCGTTAAGCAGCCATAGTGTGTTTTAAATGTGTGACTATGTTCTAATTTGTAATTCAATTCAAGTGTAGCGGTTTTTACATTCCCTCTATAAGTGATAGCTTTTGATAAGTGTCTTTTTCTGTGTGACTTATTTCACTTAGAATCGTCGTACCTAACTCCACTCATCTTGCTTCTACTAGCCTTATGACATTGATTTCATGTCTGAGTGATATTCCATTGTACATAAGGACCACGACTTCTTTATCCATTTTTCTCTTTCCTGGGATATTTAAGGTGTCATGAAGTGGAGGTTCTTGTCAACAGAGTAGCCCTAAACTTTGGGGTGCCTGTGTCTTGCTGATTTTTAGTTTTCCCAATTTATACGCCCATGAGTGGAAGTGTCCTATGCTACCTAAGCTGTGTTTTTTCGATGTTTCAGGACACACCGTACACTTCTCCAGAGTGGCTGTTGGCAATTTACATCCTGCCCATCAGAGTAGCAAGGCTGCCATTTCTCCATGGCCTGTCCTGCATTTGTGGTTTTGACACATTTTTCAGCATTGCCCTTTTGACCGATGGGAAGCGAGACTTCTTTGTAGTGCTGATTTGCCTTTCCAGGTTGCTTGGTTGGCCAAAAAGGGCGTATGCGTTTTTTCCTGAATATATTCAGGAAAAATCGCATACGCCTTTTTTGGCCAAGGGCATCACTGTCAACGTTTTGCCCCTTTTCTTGAGCTTTAAAGGCGATTCGAATCTACCTCCTGAAATCTGTTTCCTGCAATACTGCCTTGCTTTCAAATCCTCTTCGTTGCCTTCCCTCAATATATTTGTGGACGAGAGTTATCATTTATAACTCTGCAGGTTTGTGAATTGCAGTGCCCATGTGCTCCATTTTTCAACTGGCTTTTTTGGGAGCTGGCCGCAGAAGCGCGGGTTTGCCTCAGGCCCTATTCTGGTTCCGGGCGGCAGGCTGAGCCTGTGGTTAATTCTTCTTCCTGATGGGAAAATAGAGTGACCTGTGCCTGTCCCAACACCTAGATCTAGTCTCTCATTGGTTGCCCCTCTTCCCATTCATCCTTAGGACAAATTGCAACCTGTATGGAACAGGAGGTTAAAGGTGCTGATTCTCCAAGTAGGGAGATTGCTAGTAAAGTAGCTGGAATGGGGAACCCGAGCACACGGAGTTGAGAAATGAGGTGCGTTTTAGAAACTTTCCCAATCTCACGGTGTACCATCTTCTGGGTTTCTCATGCATGTTTTCGATGTAGGAAGATGCCTTTGAACCTGGAGATTTGGGACCCATGGGATGGGTACCACACAGTATTACTTTAAAGGGTCTGCATTTGCTCACCCAACCACACCAAACCTCTCAGCCCCAAGAGTGTCCACCCTTATGTCTCATCCAGCTGTGGGTCTAGATATGGTCAATCCAGGTTGCGTCACAGCCCCTGAATGAATTTTGTAAGAATTTCTCTCTCTTTCACTGTCTTTGTTTCATGGGTTTTTAAAACTAATTTATTTTTATAATGGGGTTTAGCTGCTTTTCACGGCTGTGTTTATGCGGCTTTACACCCACTTGACTCACTTCCAGAGAGATATCAATACATAAGTTTTACGATTCTCACTAGTCAGATATATTCTTGTGTGGTGAATAGGGGGTGTTGAGTCCAGTTCACTGAGCAAGGAGTAGGTCTTCTCTATTACATATTGGGTGTATGGAACGGTATCTGAGCTAATTTGAAACCCTTGTTTTATGCATCACCCCACGTCACCTTTCCCGTTAAGCAGCCATAGTGTGTTTTCTAAATGTGTGACTCTGTTGTGATTTTAATTCAGTTCAATTGTAGCGGTTTTTACATTCCCTTTATAAGTCATAGCTTTTGATAAGTGTATTTTTCTGTGTGACTTATTTCACTTAGAGTCGTCGTACCTAAATCCACTCATCATGCTGCTACTAGCCTTATGACATTGATTTCATGGCTGAGTGATATTCCATTGTACATAAGGACCACGACTTCTTTATCCATTTTTCTCCTTCCTGGGATATTTAAGGTTTCGTGAAGTGGAGGTTCTTGTCAACAGAGCAGCCCTAAACTTTAGGGTGCCTGAGTCTTGCTGATTTTTAGTTTTCCCAATTTATACGCCCATGAGTGGAAGTGCCCTATGCTCCATAAACTTTGTTTTTTCGATGTTTCAGGCCACACCGTATACTTCTCCAGAGTGGCTGTTGGCAATTTACATCCCGCCCATCAGCGTGGCAAGGCTCCCATTTCTCCATGGCCTGTCCTGCATTTGTGGTTTTGACACTTTTTTCAGCATGGCCCTTTTGACCCATGGGAAGCGAGACTTCTTTGTAGCGCTGATTTTCCTTTCCAGGTTGCTTGGTTGACCAAAAAGGGCGTATGCGTTTTTTCCTGAATATATTCAGGAAAAAACGCATACGCCCTTTTTGGCCAAGGGCATCATTTTCCACGTTTTGCCGCTTTTCATGTGCTTGAAAGGCGATTCGAATCTACCTCCTGAAACCTGTTTCATGCAACTCTGCCTTGCTTTCAAATCCTCTTCGTTGCCTTCCCTCAATATATTTGTGGACGAGAGTTATCATTTATAACTCTGCAGGTTTTTGAATTGCAGTGCCCATGTGCTCCATTTTTCAACTGGCTTTTTTCGGAGCTGGCCGCAGAAGCGCGGGATTGCCCCAGGCACTAATCTGGTTCCTGGCGGCAGGCTGAGCCTGTGCTTAATTCTTCTTCCTGATGGGAAAATAGAGTGACCTGTGCCTGTCCCAACACCTAGATCTAGTCTCTCATTGGTTGCCCCTCTTCCCGTTCATCCTCAGGACAAATTGCAACCTGTACAGAACAGGAGGTTAAAGGTGTTGATTCTCCAAGTAGGGAGATTGCTAGTAAAGTAGCTGGAATGGCGAACCCGAGCACAAGGAGATGAGAAATGAGGTGCGTTTTAGAAACCTTTCAAAATCACACGGTGTACCATCCTCTGGGTTCCTCATGCAAGTTTTCGATGTAGGAAGATGCCCTTGAACCTGGAGATTTGTGACCCATGGGATGGGTACCACGCAGTATTACCTTAAAGGGTCTGTGTTTGCTCACCCAACCTCACCAAACCTGTCAGCCCCAAGAGTGTCCACCCTTAGGTCTCATCCAACTGTGGGTCTAGATATTTTCAATCCAGGTTGCATCACAACCCCTGAATGAATTTTGTAAGAATTTCTCTGTCTTTCACTGTCTTTGTTTCATGGGTTTTTAAAACTAATTTATTTTTATAATGGGGTTTAGCTGCTTTTCACAGCTGTGTTTATGCGGCTTTACACCCACTTGACTCACTTCCAGAGAGATATCAATACATAAGTTTTAAGATTCTCACTAGTCAGATATATTCTTGTGCGGTGAATAGGGGGTGTTGAGTCCAGTTCACTGAGCAAGGAGTAGGTCTTTTCTATTACATATTGGGTGTATGGAACGGTATCTGAGCTAATTTGAAACCCTTGTTTTATGCATCACCCCACGTCACCTTTCCCGTTAAGCAGCCATAGTGTGTTTTAAATGTGTGACTATGTTCTAATTTGTAATTCAATTCAAGTGTAGCGGTTTTTACATTCCCTCTATAAGTGATAGCTTTTGATAAGTGTCTTTTTCTGTGTGACTTATTTCCCTTAGAATCGTCGTACCTAAGTACACGCATCTTGCGTCTACTGGCCTTATGACATTGATTTCATGGCAGAGTGATATTCCATTTTACATAAGAACCACAATTTCTTTATCCATTTTTCTCTTTCCTGGGATATTTAAGGTGGCATGAAGTGGAGGTTCTTGTCAACAGAGTAGCCCTAAACTTTGGGGTGCCTGTGTCTTGCTGATTTTTAGTTTTCCCAATTTATACGCCCATGAGTGGAAGTGTCCTATGCTACCTAAGCTGTGTTTTTTCGATGTTTCAGGACACACCGTACACTTCTCCAGAGTGACTGTTGGCAATTTACATCCTGCCCATCAGCGTAGCAAGGCTCCCTTTTCTCCATGGCCTGTCCTGCATTTGTGGTTTTGACACATTTTTCAACATTGCCCTTTTGACCGATGGGAAGCGAGACTTCTTTGTAGTGCTGATTTGCCTTTCCAGGTTGCTTGGTTGGCCAAAAAGGGCGTATGCGTTTTTTCCTGAATATATTCAGGAAAAAACGCATACGCCCTTTTTGGCCAAGGGCATCATTGTCGACGTTTTGCCGCTTTTCTTGAGCTTTAAAGGCGATTCGAATCTACCTCCTGAAATCTGTTTCCTGCAATACTGCCTTGCTTTCAAATCCTCTTCGTTGCTTTCCCTCAATATATTTGTGGACTAGAGTTATCATTTATAACTCCGCAGGTTTGTGAATTGCAGTGCCCCTGAGCTCCATTTTTCAACTCGCTTTTTTGGTAGCTGGCCGCAAAAGCGCGGGATTGCCTCAGGCCCTATTCTGGTTCCGGGCGGCAGACTGAGCCTGTGGTTAATTCTTCTTCCTAATGGGAAAATAGAGTGACCTGTGCCTGTCCCAACACCTAGATCTAGTCTCTCATTGGTTGCTCCTCTTCCCGTTCATCCTCAGGACAAATTGCAACCTGTACAGAACAGGAGGTTAAAGGTGCTGATTCTCCAAAAAGGGAGATTGCTAGTAAAGTAGCTGGAATGGCGAACCCGAGCACAAGGAGGTGAGAAATGAGGTGCGTTTTAGAAACCTTTCCCGATCACACGGTGTACCATCTTCTGGGTTTCTCATGCATGTTTTCGATGCAGGAAGATGCCCTTGAACCTGGAGATTTGGGACCCATGGGATGGGTACCACGCAGTATTACTTTAAAGGGTCTGCGTTTGCTCACCCAACCTCACCCAACCTTTCAGCCCCAAGAGTGTCCACCCTTAGGTCTCATCCACCTGTTGGTCTAGAATTGGTCAATCCAGGTTGCATCACGGCCCCTGAACGAACTGTGTAAGAACTTCTCTCTCTTTCACTGTCTTTGTTTTACGGGTTTTTACAAGTAATTTATTTTTATAATGGGGTTTAGCTGCTTTTCACGGCTGTGTTTATGCGGCTTTACACCCACTTGACACACTTCCAGAGAAATATCAATACATAGGTTTGAAGATTCTTACTAGTCAGATATATACTTGTGTGGTGAATAGGGGATGTTGAGTCCAGTTCACTGAGCAAGGAGTAGGTCTTGTCTATTACATATTGGGTGTATGGAACGGTATCTGTGCTAATTTGAAACCCTTGTTTTATGCATCACCCCACCTCACCTTTCCCGTTAAGCAGCCATAGCGTGTTTTCTAAACGTGTGACTCTGTTCTCTTTTGTAATTCAGTTCAAGTGTAGCAGTTTTTACATTCCCTCTATAAGTGATAGCTTACGATAAGTGTCTTTTTCTGTGTGACTTATTTCACTTAGAGTCGTCGTACCTAAATCCACTCATCATGCTGCTACTAGCCTTATGACATTGATTTCATGTCTGAGTGATATTCCATTGTACATAAGGACCACAACTTCTTTATCCATTTTTCTCTTTCCTGGGATATTTAAGGTGTCATGAAGTGGAGGTTCTTGTCAACAGAGCAGCCCTAAACTTTGTGGTGCCTGTGTCTTGTGATTTTTAGTTTTCCCAATTTATACGCCCATGAGTGGAAGTGCCCTATGCTCCCTAAGCTGTGTTTTTTCGATGTTTCAGTACACACCGTACACTTCTCCAGAGTGGCTGTTGGCAATTTACATACCGCCCATCAGCGTGGCAAGGCTCCCATTTCTCCTTGGCCTGTCCTGCATTTGTGGTTTTGACACTTTTTTCAGCATGGCCCTTTTGACGGATCGAAAGCGAGACTTCTTTGTAGCGCTGATTTGCCTTTCCAGGTTGCTTGGTTGGCCAAAAAGGGCGTATGCGTTTTTTCCTGAATATATTCAGGAAAAAACGCATACGCCCTTTTTGGCCAAGGGCATCATTGTCGACGTTTTGCCGCTTTTCATGTGCTTTAAAGGCGATTCGAATCTACCTCCTGAAATGTGTTTCCTGCAGTTCTGCCTTGCTTTCAATTCCTCTTCGTTGCCTTCCCTCAATATATTTGTGGACGAAAGTTATCATTTATAACTCTGCAGGTTTGTGAATTGCAGTGCCCATGTGCTCCATTTTTCAACTGGCTTTTTTGGGAGCTGGCCGCAGAAGTTCGGGATTGCCTCAGGCCCTATTCTGGTTCCGGGCGGCAGGCTGAGCCTGTGGTTATTTCTTCTTCCTGATGGGAAAATAGAGTGACCTGTGCCTGTCCCAACACCTAGATCTAGTCTCTCATTGGTTGCCCCTCTTCCCGTTCATCCTCAGGACAAATTGCAACCTGTATGGAACAGGAGCTTAAAGGTGCTGTTTCTCCATGTAGGGAGATTACTAGTTAAGAAGCTGGAATGGCGAACCCGAGCACAAGGAGATGAGAAATGAGGTGCGTTTCAGAAACCTTTCCCGATCAGACAGTGTACCATGATCTGGGTTACTCATGCATGTTTTTGATGTAGGAAGATGCCCTTGAACCTGGAGATTTGGGACCCATGGGATGGGGACCACGCAGTATTACTTTAAAGGGTCTGCGTTTGCTCACCCAACCTCACCAAAACTCTCAGCCCCAAGAGTGTCCACCCTTATGTCTCATCCAGCTGTGGGTCTAGATATGGTCAATCCAGGTTGCATCACAACCCCTGAACGAATTTTGTAAGAATTACTCTCTCTTACACTGTCTTTGTTTTACGGGTTTTTAAAAGTAATTTATTTTTAAAATGTGTTTTAGCTGCTTTTCACGGCTGTGTTTATGCCGCTTTACACTCACTTGACTCTCTTCCAGAGAGAGATCAATACATAGGTTTTCAGATTCTTACTACTCAGATATATTCTTGTGCGCTGAATAGGGGGTGTTGAGTCTAGTTCACTGAGCAAGGAGTAGGTCTTGTCTACTACATATTGGGTTTATGGAACGGTATCTGAGCTAAATTGAAACCCTTGTTTTATGCATCACCCCACCTCACCTTTCCCGTTAAGCAGCCATAGTGTGTTTTTAAAATGGGTGACTGTGTTCTGTTTTGTAATTCAGTTTAAGGCTAACGGTTTTTACATTCCCTCTATAAGTGATATCTTATGATAAGTGTCTTTTTCTGTGTGACTTATTTCACTTAGAATCGTCGTACCTAAATCCACTCATCATGCTGCTACTAGCCTTATGATATTGATTTCATGGCTGAGTGATATTCCATTGTACATAAGTACCACAACTTCTTTACCATTTTTCTCATCCCTGGGATATTTAAGATGTACACAAGTGGAGGTTCTTGTAACCAGAGCAGCCCTAAACTTTGGGGTGCCTGTGTCTTGTTGATTTTAATTTTTCCAATTTATACGCCCATGAATGGATGTGCCCCTTTCTCTCTAGCTGTGTTTTTTAGATGTTTTAGGAAACACCGTACCGTTCTCCAGAGTCGCCATTGGCAATTTACATCCCGACCATCAGTGTAACAATGCTCCCTTTCCTCCCTGGCCTCTCCTGTATTTTTTTTACACTTTTTTAGGAAGGCCCTTTTGACCGATGGGAAGTGAGACTTCTTTGTAGTGCTGCATTGCATTTCCGGCTTGCTTGGTTGGCCAAAAAGGGCCTATGCGTTTTTTCCTGAATTTATTCAGAAAAAAAACACATATGCTCTTTTTGGCCATGTGCATCGTTGTCGACTTTTGGCCGCTTTTCATGTGCTTTAGGGGCTATTCGAATCTAACTCCTGAAATCTGTTTCCTGCAATTCTGCCTTGCTTTCCAATCCTGTTCGTTGCCTTCCCTCAATATAGTTTTGGACGATAGTTATAATTTATAACTTTGCAGGTTTGTGAATTGCAGTGCCCCTGAGCTCCATTTTTCAACTCGCTTTTTTGGGAGCTGTCCGCAGAACCGCTGCTTTGCTTCTGGCCCTACTGTGGTTCCCGGTGGCAGGCTAAGCCTTTGCTTAATTCTTCTTCCTGATTGGAAATTAGAGTGACATGTGCCTGTCCGAACATCTAGGGCTTGGCTCTCCTTGTTTCTCCTCCTTCCCCTTCTTCCTTTCGAAAAATTCCAAATTTTGTGCAACTGGATGTTGAAGGTGCTGACATCCTCAGGTGGGGAGATTTTAAGGAAAAAGGCTGGAGGTGTGACCCCAACAACCAGGAAATTAGGAGTTTTGGTGCCTTTTCCAAAATCTCCCTGATCCAACCGTGTTCCATCTTCTGGGTGTCACAGGCATGTTTTAGCTGTAGGAAAGGTCCCGTGTATGTAAGGAGAACACCAGGGATTTTTCCAAATCAGTGTCTCCCCGAACTCCAATCTGGGGAATTTTTAAGCTACTGGTACATGTGTGTTCATTAAGGGACTTGGGCCGTAGGCAGAGTCCGAACTTTAGATGATTGAAGTCTTCAGGTTCAGAAACGCTCACCATCGGCCTCCTTTAGTTTCCATTTTATCTGTAGTTGATAGATGATGTCGATATAGATATCTATTGTTTTTCAGATTATTTCCCCTTAGGGGTCATTACAAAATATTGAGTATAGTTCCCTGTGTTATACAGTAGTTCCTTGTTGATGATATATTTTATACATAGCAGTGTGTATATGTTAATCTGAAACTGTTAATTTATCCCTCCTCCCACCTTTCCCCTTTGGTAATAAAAAATATAAGATTTTATACTTCTCAGAAATCTAGGAGCTGAAAGAGAGGTATCATTTTCAATGGAAAATCAGTCAAAACAAGGTTGAAACTTCAACCAAGATTATTAGATGTACATCCTTGGAAAGAAATCACTGCATTTCTCTACTGTTGACCTGACAAATAAGACAAACCCCTCCACTGAACTTGCTTATAATAAAGTGATGGAAATATCAAATGGAAGTGTTAGAAACATCTTATTTTACACGAGCCTTATACACTGCTCTATGTTAATTACAGTTTGGCTCGCACATCTGTTCTTTGAAGTTACAATGTTCTCAAATTCTGTTACTGATCCTGCAGAGTGGGCCCCAACAAGGGTCTCCCTGCCTAGTGTCATTGGAGCCAACAGATCGAGACTGACTTTGGTTCAGAAGCAAAGGAAAACTTTATATTTTGATCAGAGAATGGAGAGGTGAGAGTGTGTGCTTCCCTGCGGGTTGTGGGCCGGGCTGCTGTGTAGAGATCCTGGCACCGTCAGCGGGAGGGAGGGGGCGGAGCTCTCGAGGGCCGGGTTGGCTGGAGCTCAGGCTCTATGTCGCAGAGTCTGCACGGGGCCCCACGAGCTGAGGTGTCGGCCCAGCCATTTTGCACTAGGAAATCGGGTCTGAAGTGTCGGGTGTGGGACCTCTGCATGTGGAAACCTAGGAGCAAGTGAAATTAGACAAAGCACAAAGGAAAAAATGGTTAGACTTTATTTTATTGCCCAGATTCTATTTTCATCTCCCAGGAATTTTTCATGGGCTTTGCCAGTGACAAAGCCCTCCTCTGCCTTTTGTCCCATTCCTCATTCTTGGGGTGCTGAGGGTGCAGACACCTCTTCTGTAAATGCTTCGTGCTGAGTTGGGTGTCCTCATACCCGGGGCGAGGGGGAGGACTTCTCCCAAGCAGCCTCCAGGTGAGGTTGATTGTCCCCAGGCCTCCTCCCTCACTGCTCGTCTGCCTGAGCACCAGCATTGGAAGTTTTATAGATTCTAATGACCTTTAAGGGTCCAGGAAAGAGATGTGCAGAGACGCTGGGGGTGGGGTGGGCCGTTTTACCATGCTCCACATTGGTTCGGCCCCCTTAGGCTGACAGTTCCTGCTAGCCTAGATGCTCTGACCAGTACTCTGCGCTTTCTTCAGTTAGGCCACTGAATTAACGTACAAACAACACCAGGTGTCAGAGCCCTGCTTGCTCAACTCCCAGACAGTCCAGGGCCGGTGGTGATCCAGGACCTTCACGGCCACTCAGTCAACGGCCTTTTGAAGTAGCCAGGAGTGCAGCCGGTCTCATTGGCCGCCGTCACCGCGGTGTCTGTAGGCTTTTCTATGGTGGCAGCGTTATTTACGGTTCCCCTGCCAAGTTTATTAGCTCCGCTCTGGGTGCAGTAAGTCCTGTAAGCAATAGTCTGCTCTTTTGGGACACACTCTTGTTGTTTTCTGAGAGAAGCTCCAGGTCAAGTGATGGTCAAACGAGTCGTCATGGGGGCCCATTGCTCCAGGTTTTCTCTCTGGAGGTTGGTGTTGGAGGGCCTCCTCACTCGAGGTCATTGTGCCCACGGAGCAATCCCTGCAACTTCAGGGCATGGTGGGTGGTTAGGATCACCAAGTGGCGTCCTTTTCCCTTAGGAGGGAGCTGGCCTTGCAGGCTGCTGATTTCCAGGTTTTTAGATACCCCCAGTATCCTGGTCGGATGGGGTGGCTGGCCAATGCCTGGAGGGCATTCTTGCATTGTTCCATTTCAAGTGGTCCCAGTTTTTGCACTAATACTCCAAGGGCGATTTGCCTTGGACCAGGAATGTAAAGGTCAAAGGGTTTAGCTAACTTAGGGAGGTCCAGGGCAAGGATCTGAACTGACTGCTCTTTCCATTCTTGAAAGGCCGCTTCTGGATTCTATTCAAAAGGATCATCATCTTTTCCTTTCAGTGTTTCATATAGAGGCCCAGCTATTAGACTGTAGTTAGGGATCCAGATGCAGCAAACCCCGGTCTCCCCAGGAACCCCTAAGCTGTCTTCTAGTTTCAGGAAGGGTGAGGCTGCAAATGGCTTCTTCCCTTTCCTGGGGTGGGCTTCTCCGACATTCTGAGCGAATGAAGCCCAGGAAGGTCACCTTAGTTTGTGATATTTGAGCCTTTTTCTTGGACACCTTCTATCTTTTATTGGCTAGGTAGTTCAGAGGCCTCCTTAGTCGGGCTGGTGATCAGAATGTCATCTGCATATTGAAGGAGGGTTCCCTTCTCCAGAGGTAGATTTTTTAGGTCTTTAGCTAACATTTCCCCAAAGATGGTGTGGGAATTTTTGAACCCCTGGGGCAGGACGGCCCAGCAGTATTGTTTTTGTTGTATGTTGAGTCCTGCCACTCACAGCCAAAATTTCTTGTGACTCTGGGACGAATGGAATACAGAAGAAGGCATCATTGAAGTCTAATACAGAATACCATGTCCTGGTGGATGGTAGAATGACCAGCAGGGTGTAGGAATTAGGAACTACTAGATGTATATCCTCTGTGGCTTCACTGACTGTCCTGGCGTCCTCTACCAGGTCCCCAGCAGCTCACGGGGCTCTTGTGGTCAGGTCCCTCCCAGGATATGGAGCTCACCTGGGCAGGTACCCAGCAGCCCACGGGGCTGTGGTGGTTAGGCCCCTCCCAGGATATGGAGCTCACCTGGGCAGGTACCCAGCAGCCCATGGGGCCATCATGGTCAGGCCCCTCCCAGGATATGGAGCTCACCTGGGCAGGTACGCAGCAGCCCACGGGGCTCTCGTGGGCATGCCCCTCCCTGGATATGGAGCTCCCGTGGACAGGTACCCCGACAGGGCTGGGCACACAGGAACTGTGCATATAGCCCTCATTGCAGAGCACCCCCAGCACACCTGTCACTCAGAGCTGACACAGAGCACCTCAGAGCAGAGCTTGAACTAATAAACAGCAGCTCCAACAGGTCTGTGACCCTAGGCTTCACTCTGTGCGGCCTCCCTCTGCCTGGTCTTCTAGGGGCTTCCACAGCAGCCGGGGCACCAGGCCTCTGTCTCCACCCACCACCCCTCCTCTCCCTGACTCCTGGGTTCCTCTCATTAGCAGAGGGTCTTCTTGAAGTTGTCTCCCACTCCTGGACCAGATAAAATGATTAGAAAACAAGCCAGGGCTGCCGCCCCTTATCTATCCTGACTCTCGGGACCCTACACCTGTTCCTTGGATCTGGCCGGTGCAGCAAGGCCCATTTTCTGCAAATCTGAGCCCCTGAGGGGCGAGGATTGGCTGACCTGGGCAGCCTGACCCGGCCGGCCAGCCCTTCCCAGGTGTGCCTGGGTTGAGGTCAATATAAACACCCCTCCAGGCAGCAAAAGCCTCTGCAGCTGTGCCTGACGCCATATTCTCTGCCCCGTCAGCAGTCTCGGGGTTGGGCTGGTGGGAGGCAGTAGGGCCCACGGCTCTATGAGTGGCCCGTTGTGACTGGGGCTCTACTGGACTTTCTGCAGGAGTTGCCGGGCTGCCACCTGCTAAAGAAGAGGATGTGTCACCCATACTTGCTGCTGGAATTTCTCCCCGGGCAGAGGTAAGGAAGGAAAAAAGCAGTGGGGGCCGGGACAGGAGGGGTACCTCAGGCAGGGAAATGGAAAGTTTCCAGACGAGCGCCCGGGGCCAGGACCATCCTGGCTGGCCTGCAGGCACCAAGTCGGCCTGCGTGCTGTCGCTGGTGTGACTCCAAGCCCCTTCCTCTAGTTTTTAGTCTTTGCACACATTCAGGTGTTTTACCTGGGAACGGTGGGAAAAGTTCAGCAGCAGCTGGCCTGGGGCTCAGCTCACGTTTAGTCAGAGACGCCTCCTCACGGTCCCCCAGCTTTGCAATGAGGACGCTCCTTGTGTGGGGGCTGCTGGCTGCATGGGAGATGATTCCCCACCTGTGACCAACTTAAGAATTGTTTACCACTGGAGCAAGTGCGCTGATAGGGTTTTCCTCTGTATGACCAGTGGGTTCAGTTTTTTTTTTTTTCTTTTTTGGTTCAAGGTAAGTTTTATTCCTCTTTTTGTATTTATGGATATAAGCATGGAAATCATTCATTCATATAAATACGTCTATGGGAAGGACAGAACTTTTTTTTCTGTTTTATTTTCTTAAGTATTATTTATTTTTTAATTTTTGAATTTATTTTATTCATTTTTTTATACAGCAGGCTCTTATTGGTTATCTATTTTATACATATAAGTGTATATGTGTCAATCCCAGGGTTGCAATTCATCCCACCACCACCACCCTGCCACTTTCCCCCCTTGGTGTCCATACATTTGTTCTCTACATCTGTGTCTCTATTTCTGCCTTGCAAACCAGTTCATCTTTACCATTTTTCTAGGTTCTACATGTATGCGTTAATATACGATATTTGTTTTTCTCTTTCTGACTTACTTCACTCTGTATGACAGTCTCTAGATCTATCCACGTCTCTACAAATGACCCAATTTCATTCCTTTTTATGGCTGAGTAATATTCCATTTTATATATGTAGCACATCTTTTCCGTTCGTCTGTCTATGGGCATTTAGGTTGCTTCCATGACCTGGCTATTGTAAATAGTGCTGCAATGAATATTGTGGTGAATATGTCTTTTTGAATTATGGTTTTCTCTGGGTATATGGCCAGTAGTGGGATTGCTGGGTCATATGGTTATTCTATTTTTAGTTTTTTAAGGAACCTCCATACTGTTCTCCATAGTGACTGTATCAATTTACATTCCCACAAATAGTGTAAGAGGGTTCCCTTTTCTCCACACCCTCTCCAGCATTTGTTGTTTGTAGATTTTCTGATGATGCCCATTCTAACTCGTGTGAGGTGATACCTCATTGTAGTTTTGGTTTATATTTCTCTAATAATTAGTGATGTTGAGTAGCTTTTCATGTGTTTCTTGGTCATCTGTATGTCTTCTTGGGACAAATGTCTATTTACGTCATCTGCCCATTTTTGGATTGGTTTGTTTGTTTTTTTACTGTTGAGCTGCATGAGCTGTTTATATACATTGGAGATTAATCCTTTGTCCATTGATTCGTTTGCAAATATTTTCTCCCATTCTGAGGGTTGTCTTTTCGTCTTGTTTGTAGTTTCCTTTGCTTTGCAAAAGCTTTTAGGTTTCATTTGCTTCCATTTGTTTTTTTTTTTTTTTTTTTATTCCATTACTCTAGGAGGTGGATCAAAAAATATCTTGCTGTGATTTATGTCAAAGAGTATTCTTCCTATGTTTTCCTCTAAGAGTTTTATAGTGTCCGGTCTTACATTTCGGTCTCTAATCCATTTGGAGTTTATTTTTTGTGTATGGTGTTAGGGAGTGTTCTAATTTCATTCTTTTACATGTAGCTGTCCATTTTTCCCAGCACCACTTATTGAAGAGACTGTCTTTTCTCCATTGTATACCCTTGCCTCCTTTGTCATAGATTAGCGGGCCATAGGTGTGTAGGTTTATCTCTGGGCTTTCTTTCTTTTTTTTTTTTTTTCTTTACATCTTTATTGGAGTATAATTGCTTTACAATTGTGTGTTAGTTTCTGCTGTATAAAAAAGTGAATCAGCTATGCGTATACATATAACACCATATCCCCTCCCTCTTGCACCTCCCTCTCACTCCCTTATCCCACCCTTTTAGGTGGTCACAAAGCACAGAGCTGATCTCCCTGTGCTATGTGGCTGCTTCCCAGTAGCTATCAATTTTACATTTGGTAGTGTATATATGTCCATACCACTCTCTCACTTTGTCCCAGCTTACCCTTCCCTCTCCCCATGTCCTCAAGTCCTTTCTCTACGTCTGTGTCCTTAATCCTTTCCTGCCCCTAGGTTCTTCATAAACTTTTTTTTTTTAGATTCCATATATATGTGTTAGCATATGGTATTTGTTTTTCTCTTTCTGACTTACTTCACTCTGTAGGACAGACTCTAGATCCATCCACCTCACTAAAAATAACTCAATTTCGTTTCTTTTTATGGCTGAATAATGTTCCATCGTATATATGTGCCACATCTTCTTTTTCCATTTATCTGTTGATGGACACTTAGGTTGCTTCCATGTCCTGGCTATTGTAAATAGAGCTACAGTGAACATTGTGGTACATGACTCTTTTTGAATTATGGTTTTCTCAGGGTAAATGTCCAGGAGTGGGTTTGCTGGGTTGTATGGTAGTTCTATTTTTAGTTTTTAAGGAAGCCCCATACCGTTCTCCCTAGTGGCTATATCAATTTACATTCCCACCTACAGTGCAAGAGGGTTCCCTTTTCTCCAATAAATGCCTCTCCAGCATTTACTGTTGGTAGATTTTTTGATGATGGCCATTCTGACTGGTGTGAGGTGATACCTCACTGTAGTTTTGATTTGCATTTCTCTAATGATTAGTGATGCTCAGCATCCTTTCATGTGTTTGTTGGCAACCTGTATATCTTCTTTGGAGAAATTTCTATTTAGGTCCTCTGCCCATTTTTGGATTGGGTTGTTTGGTTTTGTGATATTGAGCTACATGAGCTGCTTTTTGTAGATTAATCCTTTGCCATTTGCTTCATTTGAAAATATTTTCTCCCATTCTGATGGTTGTCTTTTCATCTTGCTTAAGTTTTCCTTTGCTGTGCAAAAGAATTTATGTTTCATTCGGTCCCATTTTTTAATTTTTGTTTTTATTTCCATTTCTCTAGGAGGTGGGTCAAAAAGGATCTTGCTGTGATTTATGTCATAGACTGTTCTGCTTATGTTTTCTTCTAAGAGTTTTATAGTGGCTGGTCTTATATTTAGGTCTCTAATCCATTTTGAGTTACTTTTGTGTATGGTGTTAGGGAGTGTACTAATTTCATTCTTTTACATGTAGCTGTCCAGTTTTCCCAGCACCACTTACTGAAGACACTGTCTTTTCTCCATTGTATACCCTTGCCTCCTTTGTCATAGATTAGTTAACCATAGGTACGTGGGTTTATCTCTGTGCTTTCTATCCTTTTCTATTGACCTATATTTCTGTGTTTGTGTCAGTACCATATTATCTTGATTACTGTAGCTTTGTAATATAGTCTGAAGTCTGGAAGTCTGATTCCTCCAGCTCTTTTTTTTCCCCCTCAAGACTGCTTTGGCTATCCAGGGTCTTTTGTGTCTCCCTACAAATTTTAAGATTTTTTTTCTTGTTCTGTAGAAAATGCCAAAGGTATTTTGATCGGGATTGCATTGAATCTGTAGATTGCTTTGGGTAGTATAGTCATTTTCACAATATTGATTCTTCTAATCCAAGGACATGGTATATGTCTCCATCTGTTTATATCATCTTTGATTTCTTTCATCAGTGTCTTATAGTTTTCTGAGTACAGGTCTTTTACTTCCTTAGGTAGGTTTATTCCTAGGTATTTTATTCTTTTTGTTGCAGTGGTAATGGGATTGTTTCCTTAATTTCTCTTTCTGATCTTTCATTGTTAGTGTATAGGAATGCAAGCAATTTCTGTGCATTAATTTTGTATCCTGCAACTTTACCAAATTCATTGATTAGCTCCAGTGGTTTTCTGGTGGCATCTTTAAGATTCTCTATCTATGATATCATGTCATCTGCAAACAGTGACAATTTTACTTCTTCTTTTCCGTTTTGTATTCCTTTTATTTCTTTTTCTTCTCTGATTGCCATGGCTAGGACTTCCAAAACTATGTTGAATAGCAGTGGTGAGAGTGGACATCCTCGTCTTGTTCCTGATCTTAGAGGAAACGCTTTCAGTTTTTCACCATTGAGAATGCTGTTTGCTGTGGGTTTGTCATATATGGCCTTTATTATGTTGAGGTAGTTTCCGTCTATGCCCACATTCTGCAGAGTTTTTATCGTAAATGAGTGTTGAATTTTCTCAAAATCTTTTCCTTCATCTATTGAGATGACCATATGGTTTTATTCTACAATTTGTTAATATGGTGTATCACATTGATTTGTGTATATTGAAGAATCCTTGCATCCCTGGGATAAACCCCACTTGATCATGGTGTATGATCCTTTTAATGTGTTGTTCGATTCTGTTTGCTAGTATTTTGT
Source organism: Eschrichtius robustus (assembly GCF_028021215.1). Classification (NCBI taxonomy): domain Eukaryota; kingdom Metazoa; phylum Chordata; class Mammalia; order Artiodactyla; family Eschrichtiidae; genus Eschrichtius; species Eschrichtius robustus. The sequence goes on from NW_027175163.1 coordinate 716,049, forward strand.
TGAGGATTTTTGCATCTATATTCATCAGGGATATTGGTCTATAATTTTCTTTCCTTGTAGTATCTCTGTCTGATTTTGGTATCAGGGTGATGGTGGTCTCATAGAATGAGTTTGGGAGTGTTCCTTCCCCTGCAATTGTTTTGAAGAATTTGAGAAGGTTGGGTGTTAGCTCTTCTCTAAATGTTTGATAGAATTCACCTGTAATGCCATCTGGTTCTGGACTTTTGTTTGTTGGAAGATTTTTAATCACAGTTTCAATTTCATTGCTTGTGATAGGTTTGTTCATATTTTCTATTTCTTCCTGGTTCAGTCTTAGAAGGTTATACCTTTCTAAGAATTTGTCCATTTCTTCCAGATTGTCCATTTTATTGGCACAGAGTTGCTTGTAGTAGTCTCTTAGGATGCTTTGTATTCCTGTGGTGTCTGTTGTAACTTCTCCTTTTTCACTTCTAATTTTGTTGATTTGCGTCCTCTCCCTCTTTTTCTTGAGTGTGGCTAAAGGTTGATCATTTTTGCTTATCTTCTCAAAGAACCAGCTTTTAGTTTTGATGATCTTTGCTTCCGTTTTCTTTGTTTCTATTTCATTTATTTCTGCTCTGATCTTTAGGATTTCTTTCCTTCTACTAACTTTGGGTTTTGTTCTTCTTTCTCTAGTTCCTCTAGGTGTAAGGTTAGATTGTTTATTTGAGATTTTTCTTGTTTCTTGAGGTAGGCTTGTATTGCTATAAACTTCCCTCTTAGAACTCCTTTTGCTGCATCCCATAGGTTTTGGATCATCGTGTTTTTGTTGTCATTTGTCTCTAGGTAGTTTTTGATTTCCCCTTTGATTTCTTCAGTGATCTCTTGGTTATTTAGTAACGTATTGTTTAGCCTCCATGTGTTTGTGTTTTTTACAGTTTTTTCCGTGTAATTGATTTCTAATCTCATAGCATTGTGGTCGGAACAGCTGCTTGATATGATTTCAGTTTTCTTAAATTTACTGAGGCTTTATCTGTGACCCAAGATGTGATCTATCCTGGAGAATGTTCCGTGTGCAGTTGAGAAGAACGTGTAATCTGCTGTTTTTGGATGGAATGTCCTATAAATATCAATGAACTCTATCTGGTCTATTGTGTCATTTAAAGCTTGTGTTTCCTTATTAATTTTCTGTCTGGCTGATCTCCACTGGTGTAAGTGAGCTGTTAAAGTCCCCCGCTATTATTGTGTTACTGTCGATTTCCTCTTTTATAGCTGTTAGCAGTTGCCTTATACATTGAGGTGCTCCTATGTTGGGTACATATATATTTATAATTGTTATATCTTCTTCTTGGATTGATCCCTTGACCATTATGTAGTGTCTTTCCTTGTCTCTTGTAACATTCTTTATTTTAAAGTCTATTTTATCTGATATGAGTATTGCTACTCCAGCTTTCTTTTGATTTTCATTAGCATAGAATATATTTTTCCATCGCCTCACTTTCAGTCTGTATGTGTCCCTAGGTCTGAAATGGGTCTCTTGTAGACAGCATATATATGGGTCTTGTTTTTGTATCCATTCAGCCAGTCTATGTCTTTTGGTTGGAACATTTAGTGCATTCACGTTTAAGGTAATTATCGATATGTATGTTCCTACTACTATTTTCTTAATTGTTATGGGTTTGTCTTGGTGGGTCCTTTTCTTCTCTTGTGTTTCCCACTTAGAGAAGTTCTTTTAGCATTTGGTGTAGAGCTGGTTGCATGGTGCTGAATTCTCTTAGCTTTTGCTTGTCTGTAAGGCTTTTGATTTCTCCATCAAATCTGAATGAGCTCTTTGCAGGGTGCAGTACCCTTGGTTGTAGGTTCTTCCCTTTCATCACTTTAAATTTATCATGCCACTTCCTTCTGGCTTGTAGATTTTCTGCTGAGAAATCAGCTGTTATCCTTATGGGATTTCCCTTGTATGTTATTTGTCATTTTTCCCTTGCTGCTTTCAATAATTTTTCTTTGTCGTTAATTTTTGTCAATTTGATTACTATGTGTCTTGTCATTTTTCTCCTTTGGTTTCTCCTGCCTGGGACACTCTGTGCTTCTGGACTTGGGTGGCTATTTCTTTTCCCATGCTAGGGAAGTTTTTGACCATAATCTCTTCAAATATATTCTCGGGTCCTTTCTCTCTCTCTTCTCCTTCTGGGACCCCTATAATGCGAATGTTGTTGCGTTTAATGTTGTCCCAGAGGACTCTTGGGGTGTCTTCATTTATTTTCATTCTTTTTCTTTATTCTGTTCCATGGCAGTGATTTCCACCTTTCTGTCTTCCAGGCCACTTATCCGTTCTTCTGCCACAGTTATTCTGCTACTGATTCCTTCTAGTGTATTTTTCATTTCAGTTATTACATTGTTCACCTCTGTTTGTTTGTTCTTTAACTCTTCTAGGTGTTTGTTCCTTAATTCTTCTAGGTCTTTGTTAAGCATTTCTTGTGTCTTCTCGATCTTTGCCTCCTTTCTTTTTCTAAGGTCTTGGCTCAACTTCACTATCATTATTCTGAATTCTTTTTCTGGAAGGTTCCCTATCTCCACCTCATTCCGTTTTTTTCTGGGGTTTTATCTTGTTCCTTGATCTGGTATAAAGTCCTCTGCCTTTTCATTTTGTCTATCTTTCTGTGAATGTGGTTTTCCTTCCACAGGCTGCAGAATTGTAGTTCTTCTTGCTTCTGCTGTCTGCTCTCTGGTGGATGAGTCTATCTTAGAGGCTTGTGCAAGCTTCCTGATGGGAGGGACTGGTGGTGGGTAGAGCTGGGTGTTGCTTTGGTGGGCAGAGCTTTAATCCGCTTGTCTACGGATTAAATAAAACTTTAATAAAAAGTTGAATCTGCTTGTCTGCTGATGCATGGGGCTGGGTTCCCTCCCTGTTGGTTGTTTGGCCTGAGGCGACCCAGCACTGGAGCCTACCTTGCTCTTGGTGGGGCTAATGGCGGACTCTGGGAGGGCTCACACCAAGGAGTATTTCCCAGAACTTCTGCTGCCAGTGTTGTTGTCCTCACGGTGAGCCACAGCCACAGCCACCAGCTGCCTCTGCAGGAGACCCTCTAAAAGTAGCAGGTAGTTCTGGTCATTCCCCTACGGGGTCACTGCTCCTTCCCCTGGGTCCTGATGTGCACACTACTTTGTGTGTGCCCTCCAAGAGTGGAGTATCTGAGTGGAGTTGAGACTCTGAGACTCTGTGTGGAGTCGCACAGACTCTGGGTCCTGTGAAGCTTCGATGTTTTGTGATTCTAGAAATCCTATAGGAGACGGTCCACAGCAGGTGAAGCTAATGTTGTCAGTAGAGGTGTTGAAGCCAAAGATCTGCAGTTCCGGCTATAGGTGCCGATGTACATACAGGACAAAATCATCTCGTGTGAATGTAGTTCAGGCATGTTTAAGATGAATGCAGTCATGTTAATGCCTACCATATTCTATCTTGAGCCTCTCCTCAGGGACCTCCTCCTCAGTTCCTGAGGCTCCTGTAAGTCATGTACAGGGGACTGGAGAGTGGGCTCTGTCCAGTCTGAGCCCTGAGTTACCCTGTGTGTATCTTAGGATACTTTGTATTTCTGTGGTGTCTGTTGTAACATCATCTCTTTCATTTCAGATTTATTTGGGCCCTCTCTTTTTTAACAAAACATACTACTGTTGTCTTTTATTCTTTACAGAAGTTTAATCAGTGTTTGATCTACTATCCTTACCCTATGTATACTTTTTGCAGTGAGATTTTTACTTTTCTTTGTTTCCTTGTTACTATCAATAATTAGTGAGACTTCTTTTAAGCTACCTTCAACATTGCTTATAAAGCTGCTTTATTAGTGATGACAGAGCCTTAATGGAAGTCATGTTCTGGTTGTAAATTAGAATGCAATGTGCCAGCACAAAGCCCCTTAAGTTTATGTCTCATTACTTCTTGTTCTTTTTTTAATTTAATTTTTATTTTTTGTCAGAGCAAATTTGATTAAAATGTTTTGTTTCTTCTAGGTGTGCAAGATGTGGTTCTTTTAAACATATACATATATCTATTCTTCTTTGGATCATTTTCCCATGTAGGTTATGACACCATGTTGAGTAGTCTTGTCTTGGTATTACGTAGGTCTTTGGTGATTACATATTTCACATGTGTTTCTATATCTATCTTAACCCCAATATCCTAATGTATCCAATCCTCACACCTTTCCATTTGGTGAACCCTAAGTTTGTTTAATGAATCTGTGATTGCATTTCTCTGTGGAAATATCTTCATTGGTATCAATTTTTAGCTAAGACCTATAAGTGATATTATAGGATATGTGTCTTTTGCTTTCTGACTTAGTACAATTTGCCTGATTAACTCAAGAATCATACACAGTGCTGCAAATGGCATTGTTTTGGTTTTTTCCCTGGCTAATATTCCACCTGTACGTGTACCAGTTATTCTTTGGCCACGCACCTCTTGATGGACTTTTTGGTTGCCTCCATGTCTTGGTTATTGTAATACTGCTGCAATGCACATTTGCTTGCCTGTGTCTTTCCAGTTCTATCTCCTTATGTTATAGGCCAAGGAGTGGGCTTGCTGTATCATATGGTAGCTCAGTGTGTACGTTTTAAAGGCACCACCATTCAGTTCTCATTAGTGGCTCTTTCCAGGTTATGTCCCACTTAAAATTGAGGGTATGCATTTCTCCAAAACACCTTCAATATTTATTGTTTGTAGTTTGCTTGCTGCTGGTTATTCTAACAGGTGCGAGCTGATACCTCTGTGTGGCTGAATTTGCATGTGTCCCATAATCTGTTGAAATTGATCTTTAAAGCATGCTCTTTTTATTTATCAAACTGTGATTACAGCTTAGTTCTTCAAATTGTTTTCTTAAAGTAAGTGTCACATTTTGAAAAGTTTTGGCCACTACCTCCCTCAAGACATTTTGAGGGCAGGTTTCATTTACAGCCCTGAAGTACTTGTTCATATGAAGTGACCATTAACACAGATTTTAAAGCTGCATTTGCAGGTAACGGCCAGAGGGCGGCAGCCTTTTTACGTTCCCCAATCTGGTAACTAGGGAAAGAGTCCTTCAGCTGCAAGAGTGTCCAGCTTTATTTCTCATCCAGCTGTGGGTCTAGATATGATCAAACAAGGTTGCATCACAGCCCAGGAACGAATTATGTAAAATTTCCTCTCTCTATCACTGTCTTATTTTTTTGGGTTTTTTAAAGTTATTTAATTTAAAATGGGGATTCGCTACTTTTCACTGCTGTGTTTATGCCGCTTTACACCCACTTGACTCACTTCCAGACAGATATCAATACATAGGTTTTAAGATTCTTACTAGTCACATATATTCTTGTGCGGTGAATAGGGGGTGTTGAGTCCAGTTCACTGAGCAAGGAGTAGGTCTTGTCTATTACATATTGGGTGTATGGAACGGTATCTGAGCGAATTTGAAACCCTTGTTTTATGCATCACCCCACCTCACCTTTCCCGTTAAGCAGCCATAGTGTGTTTTCTAAACGTGTGACTCTGTTCTGTTTTGTAATTCAGTTCAAGTGTAGCGGTTTTTACATTCCCTCTATAAGTGATAGCTTATGATAAGTGTCTTTTTCTGTGTGACTTATTTCACTTAGAATTGTCATACCTAAATCCACTCATCTTGCTTCTACTAGCCTTATGACATTGATTTCATGTCTGAGTGATATTCCTTTGTACATAAGGAACACAACTTCTTTATCCATTTTTCTCTTTCCTGGGATATTTAAGGTGTCATGAAGTGGAGGTTCTTGTCAACAGAGCAGCCCTAAACATTGGGGTGCCTGTGTCTTGCTGATTTTTAGTTTTCCCAATTTATACGCCCATGAGTGGACGTGCCCTATGCTCCCTAAGCTGTGTTTTTTCGATGTTTCAGGACACACCGTACACTTCTTCAGAGTGGCTGTTGGCAATTTACATCCCGCCCATCAGCGTAGCAAGGCTGCCATTTCTCCATGGCCTGTCCTGCATTTCTGGTTTTGACACTTTATGCAGCATGGCCCTTTTGACCGATGGGAAGCGAGACTTCATTGTAGCGCTGATTTGCCTTTCCAGGTTGCTTGGTTGGCAAAAAAGGGTGTATGCGTTTTTTCCTGAATATATTCAGGAAAAAACACATACGCCCTTTTTGGCCAAGGGCATCATTGTCGAAGATTTGCCACTTTTCATGTGCTTTAAAGGCGATTCGAATCTACCTCCTGAAACCTGTTTCCTGCAATTCTGCCTTGCTTTCAAATACTCTTCGTTGCCTTCCCTCAATACATTTGTGGATGAGAGTTATCATTTATAACTCTGCGGGTTTGTGAACTGCAGTGTGCCTGAGTTCCATTTTTCAACTCGCTTTTTTGGGAGCTGGCCGCAAAAGCGCGGGATTGCCTCAGGCCCTATTCTGGTTCCTGGCGGCAGGCTGAGCCTGTGGTTAATTCTTCTTCCTGATGGGAAAATAGAGTGACCTGGGCCTGTCCCAACACCTAGATCTAGTCTCTCATTGGTTGTCCCTCTTCCCGTTCATCCTCAGGAGAAATTGCAACCTGTAGGGAACAGGAGCTTAAAGGTGCTGATTCCCCAAGTAGAGAGATTGCTAGTAAAGTAGCTGGAAAGGCGAACCGGAGTACAAGGAGATGAGAAATTGGGTGCGTTTTAGAAACCTTTCAAAATCACACGGTGTACCATCTTCTGGGTTTCTCATGCATGTTTTCGATGTAGGAAGATGCCCTTGAACCTGGAGATTTGGGACCCATGGGATGGGTACCACACAGTATTACTTTAAAGGGTGTGCGTTTGCTCACCCAACCTCACCCAACCTCTAAGCCCCAAGAGTGTCCACCCTTATGTCTCATCCAGCTGTGGGTCTAGATATGGTCAATCCAGGTTGCATCACAGCCTCTGAACGAATTTTGTAAGAATTTCTCTCTCTTTCACTGTCTTTGTTTTACGGGTTTTTAAAAGTAATTTATTTTTATAATGGGGTTTAGCTGCTTTTCACGGCTGTGTTTATGCGGCTTTACACCCACTTGACTCACTTCCAGAGAGATATCAATACATAGGTTTTAAGATTCTTACTAGTCACATATATTCTTGTGCGGTGAATAGGGGGTGTTGAGTCCAGTTCACTGAGCAAGGAGTAGGTCTTGTCTATTACATATTGGGTGTATGGAACAGTATCTGAGCGAATTTGAAACCCTTGTTTTATGCATCACCCCACCTCACCTTTCCCGTTAAGCAGCCATAGTGTGTTTTCTAAACGTGTGACTCTGTTCTGTTTTGTAATTCAGTTCAAGTGTAGCGGTTTTTACATTCCCTCTATAAGTGATAGCTTATGATAAGTGTCTTTTTCTGTGTGACTTATTTCACTTAGAATCGTCGTACTTAAGTCCACTCATCTTGCGTCTACTAGCCTTATGACATTGATTTCATGTCTGAGTGATATTCCATTGTACATAAGGACCACAACTTCTTTATCCATTTTTCTCTTTCCTGGGATATTTAAGTTGTAATGAAGTGGAGGTTCTTGTCAACAGAGCAGCCCTAAACTTTGGGGTGCCTGTGTCTTGCTGATTTTTAGTTTTCCCAATTTATACGCCCATGAGTGGACGTGCCCTATGCTCCCTAAGCTGTGTTTTTTCGATGTTTCAGGACACACCGTACACTTCTCCAGAGTGGCTGTTGGCAATTTACATCCCGCCCATCAGCGTAGCAAGGCTGCCATTTCTCCATGGCCTGTCCTGCATTTCTGGTTTTGACACTTTTTGCAGCATCACCCTTTTGACTGATGGGAAGCGAAACTTCTTTGAAGTGCTGATTTGCCTTTCCAGGTTGCTTGGTTGGCCAAAAAGGGCGTATGCGTTTTTTCCTGAATATATTCAGGAAAAAACGCATACGCCCTTTTTGGCCAAGGGCATCATTGTCGAAGTTTTGCCGCTTTTCATGTGCTTTAAAGGCGATTGGAATCTACCTCCTGAAATCTGTTTCCTGCAATTCTGCCTTGCTTTCAAATCCTCTTCGTTGCCTTCCCTCAATATATCTGTGGATGAGAGTTATCATTTATAACTCTGCGGGTTTGTGAATTGCAGTGTCCCTGAGCTCCATTTTTCAACTCGCTTTTTTGGTAGCTGGCCGCAAAAGCGCGGGATTGCCTCAGTCCCTATTCTGGTTCCTGGCGGCAGGCTGAGCCTGTGGTTAATTCTTCTTCCTGATGGGAAAATAGAGTGACCTGGGCCTGTCCCAACACCTAGATCTAGTGTCTCATTGGTTGCCCCTCTTCCCGTTCATCCTCAGGATAAATTGCAACCTGTAGGGAACAGGAGCTTAAAGGTGCTGATTCTCCAAGTAGGGAGATTTCTAGTAAAATAGCTGGAAAGGCGAACCCGAGCACAAGAAGATGAGAAATGGGGTGCGTTTTAGAAACCTTTCAAAATCACACGGTGTACCATCTTCTGGGTTTCTCATGCATGTTTTCGATGTAGGAAGATGCCCTTGAACCTGGAGATTTGGGACCCATGGGATGGGTACCACACAGTATTACTTTAAAGGGTCTGCGTTTGCTCACCCAACCTCACCCAACCTCTCAGCCCCAAGAGTGTCCACCCTTATGTCTCATCCAGCTGTGGGTCTAGATATGGTCAATCCAGGTTGCATCACAGCCCCTGAACGAATTTTGTAAGAATTTCTCTCTCTTTCACTGTCTTTGTTTTACGGGTTTTTAAAAGTAATTTATTTTTATAATGGGGTTTAGCTGCTTTTCACGGCTGTGTTTATGCGGCTTTACACCCACTTGGCTCACTTCCAGAGAGATATCAATACATAGGTTTTACGATTCTTACTAGTCAGATATATTCTTGTGCGGTGAATAGGGGGTGTTGAGTCCAGTTCACTGAGCAAGGAGTAGGTCTTGTCTATTACATATTGGGTGTATGGAACAGTATCTGAGCGAATTTGAAACCCTTGTTTTATGCATCACCCCACCTCACCTTTCCCGTTAAGCAGCCATAGTGTGTTTTCTAAACGTGTGACTCTGTTCTGTTTTGTAATTCAGTTCAAGTGTAGCGGTTTTTACATTCCCTCTATAAGTGATAGCTTATGATAAGTGTCTTTTTCTGTGTGACTTATTTCACTTAGAATCGTCATACCTAAATCCACTCATCTTGCTTCTACTAGCCTTATGACATTGATTTCATGTCTGAGTGATATTCCATTGTACATAAGAACTACAACTTCTTTATCCATTTTTCTCTTTCCTGGGATATTTAAGGTGTCATGAAGTGGAGGTTCTTGTCAACAGAGCAGCCCTAAACTTTTGGGTGCCTGTGTCTTGCTGATTTTTAGTTTTCCCTATTTATACGCCCATGAGTGGAGGTGCCCTATGCTCCCTAAGCTGTGTTTTTTCAATGTTTCAGGACACACCGTACACTTCTCCAGAGTGGCTGTTGGCAATTTACATCCCGTCCATCAGCGTAGCAAGGCTGCCATTTCTCCATGGCCTGTCCTGCATTTCTGGTTTTGACACTTTTTGCAGCATGACCCTTTTGACCGATGGGTAGCGAAACTTCTTTGAAGCGCTGATTTGCCTTTCCAGGTTGCTTGGTTGGCCAAAAAGGGCGTATGCGTTTTTTCCTGAATATATTCAGGAAAAAACGCATACGCCTTTTTTGGCCAAGGGCATCATTGTCGACGTTTTGCCGCTTTTCATGTGCTTTAAATGCGATTCGAATCTACCTCCTGAAATCTGTTTCCTGCAATTCTGCCTTGCTTTCAAATCCTCTTCGTTGCCTTCCCTCAATATATCTGTGGATGAGAGTTATCATTTATAACTCTGCGGGTTTGTGAATTGCAGTGTCCCTGAGCTCCATTTTTCAACTCGCTTTTTTGGGAGCTGGCCGCAAAAGCGCGGGATTGCCTCAGGCCCTATTCTGGTTCCTGGCGGCATGCTGAGCCTGTGGTTAATTCTTCTTTCTGATGGGAAAATAGAGTGACCTGGGCCTGTCCCAACACCTAGATCTAGTCTCTCATTGGTTGCCCCTCTTCCCGTTCATCCTCAGGACAAATTGCAACCTGTAGGGAACAGGAGCTTAAAGGTGCTGATTCTCCAAGTAGGGAGATTGCTAGTAAAATAGCTGGAAAGGCGAACCCGAGCACAAGAAGATGAGAAATGGGGTGCGTTTTAGAAACCTTTCAAAATCACACGGTGTACCATCTTCTGGGTTTCTCATGCATGTTTTCGATGTAGGAAGATGCCCTTGAACCTGGAGATTTGGGACCCATGGGATGGGTACCACACAGTATTACTTTAAAGGGTCTGCGTTTGCTCACCCAACCTCTCAGCCCCAAGAGTGTCCACCCTTATGTCTCATCCAGCTGTGGGTCTAGATATGGTCAATCCAGGTTGCATCACAGCCCCTGAACGAATTTTGTAAGAATTTCTCTCTCTTTCACTGTCTTTGTTTTACGGGTTTTTAAAAGTAATTTATTTTTATAATGGGGTTTAGCTGCTTTTCACGGCTGTGTTTATGCGGCTTTACACCCACTTGGCTCACTTCCAGAGAGATATCAATACATAGGTTTTACGATTCTTACTAGTCAGATATATTCTTGTGCGGTGAATAGGGGGTGTTGAGTCCAGTTCACTGAGCAAGGAGTAGGTCTTGTCTATTACATATTGGGTGTATGGAACAGTATCTGAGCGAATTTGAAACCCTTGTTTTATGCATCACCCCACCTCACCTTTCCCGTTAAGCAGCCATAGTGTGTTTTCTAAACGTGTGACTCTGTTCTGTTTTGTAATTCAGTTCAAGTGTAGCGGTTTTTACATTCCCTCTATAAGTGATAGCTTATGATAAGTGTCTTTTTCTGTGTGACTTATTTCACTTAGAATCGTCATACCTAAATCCACTCATCTTGCTTCTACTAGCCTTATGACATTGATTTCATGTCTGAGTGATATTCCTTTGTACATAAGGACCACAACTTCTTTATCCATTTTTCTCTTTCCTGGGATATTTAAGGTGTCATGAAGTGGAGGTTCTTGTCAACATAGCAGCCCTAAACATTGGGGTGCCTGTGTCTTGCTGATTTTCAGTTTTCCCAATTTATACGCCAATGAGTGGACGTGCCCTATGCTCCCTAAGCTGTGTTTTTTCGATGTTTCAGGACACACTGTACACTCCTCCAGAGTGGCTGTTGGCAATTTACATCCCGCCCATCAGCGTAGCAAGGCTGCCATTTCTCCATGGCCTGTCCTGCATTTCTGGTTTTGACACTTTTTGCAGCATGGCCCTTTTGACCGATGGGAAGCGAGACTTCTTTGTAGCGCTGATTTGCATTTCCAGTTTGCTTGGTTGGCCAAAAAGGGCGTATGCGTTTTTTCCTGAATATATTCAGGAAAAAACGCATACGCCCTTTTTGGCCAAGGGCATCACTGTCGACGTTTTGCCACTTTCCATGTGCTTTAAAGGCGATTCGAATCTACATCCTGAAACCTGTTTCCTGCAATTCTGCCTTGCTTTCAAATCCTCTTCGTTGCCTTCCCTCAATATATCTGTGGACGAGAGTTATCATTTATAACTCAGCAGGTTTGTGAATTGCAGTGCCCCTGAGCTCCATTTTTCAACTGTCTTTTTTGGGAGCTGGCCGCAAAAGCGCGGGATTGCCTCAGGCCCTATTCTGGTTCCCGGCGGCAGGCTGAGCCTGTGTTTAATTCTTCTTCCTGATGGGAAAATAGAGTGACCTGTGCCTGTCCCAACACCTAGATCTAGTCTCTCATTATTTGCCCCTCTTCCCGTTCATTCTCAGGACAAATTGCAACCTGTAGGGAACAGGAGCTTAAAGGTGCTGATTCTCCAAGTAGGGAGATTGCTAGTAAAGTAGCTGGAAAGGCGAACCCGAGCACAAGGAGATGAGAAATTGGGTGCGTTTTAGAAACCTTTCAAAATCACACTGTGTACCATCTTCTGGGTTTCTCATGCATGTTTTCGATGTAGGAAGATGCCTTTGAACCTGGAGATTTGGGACCCATGGAATGGGTACCACGCAGTATTAATTTAAAGGGTCTGAGTTTGCTCACCCAACCTCTCAGCCCCAAGAGTGTCCACCCTTATGTCTCATCCCAGTGTGGGTCTAGATATGGTCAATCCAGGTTGCATCACAGCCCCTGAACGAATTGTGTAAGAATTTCTCTCTCTTTCACTCTTTGTTTTACGGGTTTTTAAAAGTAATTTATTTTTATAATGGGGTTTAGCTGCTTTTCACGGCTGTGTTTATGCGGCTTTACACCCACTTGACTCACTTCCAGACAGATATCAATACATAGGTTTTAAGATTCTTACTAGTCACATATATTCTTGTGCGGTGAATAGGGGGTGTTGAGTCCAGTTCACTGAGCAAGGAGTAGGTCTTGTCTATTACATATTGGGTGTATGGAACAGTATCTGAGCGAATTTGAAACCCTTGTTTTATGCATCACCCCACCTCACCTTTCCCGTTAAGCAGCCATAGTGTGTTTTCTAAACGTGTGACTCTGTTCTGTTTTGTAATTCAGTTCAAGTGTAGCGGTTTTTACATTCCCTCTATAAGTGATAGCTTATGATAAGTGTCTTTTTCTGTGTGACTTATTTCACTTAGAATCGTCGTACCTAAGTCCACTCATCTTGCTTCTACTAGCCTTATGACATTGATTTCATGTCTGAGTGATATTCCATTGTACATAAGGACCACAACATCTTTATCCATTTTTCTCTTTCCTGGGATATTTAAGTTGTCATGAAGTGGAGGTTCTTGTCAACAGAGCAGCCCTAAACTTTGGGGTGCCTGTGTCTTGCTGATTTTTAGTTTTCCCAATTTATACGCCCATGAGTGGACGTGCCCTATGCTCCCTAAGCTGTGTTTTTTCGATGTTTCAGGACACACCGTACACTTCTCCAGAGTGGCTGTTGGCAATTTACATCCCGCCCATCAGCGTAGCAAGGCTGCCATTTCTCCATGGCCTGTCCTGTATTTCTGGTTTTGACACATTTTGCAGCATCACCCTTTTGACTGATGGGAAGTGAAACTTCTTTGAAGCGCTGATTTGCCTTTCCAGGTTGCTTGGTTGGCCAAAAAGGGCGTATGCGTTTTTTCCTGAATATATTCAGGAAAAAACGCATACGCCCTTTTTGGCCAAGGGCATCATTGTCGACGTTTTGCCGCTTTTCATGTGCTTTAAAGGCGATTCGAATCTACCTCCTGAAATCTGTTTCCTGCAATTCTGCCTTGCTTTCAAATCCTCTTCGTTGCCTTCCCTCAATATATCTGTGGATGAGAGTTATCATTTATAACTCTGCGGGTTTGTGAATTGCAGTGTCCCTGAGCTCCATTTTTCAACTCGCTTTTTTGGTAGCTGGCCGCAAAAGCGCGGGATTGCCTCAGGCCCTATTCTGGTTCCTGGCGGCAGGCTGAGCCTGTGGTTAAATCTTCTTCCTGATGGGAAAATAGAGTGACCTGGGCCTGTCCCAACACCTAGATCTAGTCTCTCATTGGTTGCCCCTCTTCCCGTTCATCCTCAGGACAAATTGCAACCTGTAGGGAACAGGAGCTTAAAGGTGCTGATTCTCCAAGTAGGGAGATTGCTAGTAAAATAGCTGGAAAGGCGAACCCGAGCACAAGAAGATGAGAAATGGGGTGCGTTTTAGAAACCTTTCAAAATCACACGGTGTACCATCTTCTGGGTTTCTCATGCATGTTTTCGATGTAGGAAGATGCCCTTGAACCTGGAGATTTGGGACCCATGGGATGGGTACCACACACTATTACTTTAAAGGGTCTGCGTTTGCTCACCCAACCTCACCCAACCTCTCAGCCCCAAGAGTGTCCACCCTTATGTCTCATCCAGCTGTGGGTCTAGATATGGTCAATCCAGGTGTCATCACAGCCCCTGAACGAATTTTGTAAGAATTTCTCTCTCTTTCACTGTCTTTGTTTTACGGGTTTTTAAAAGTAATTTATTTTTATAATGGGGTTTAGCTGCTTTTCACGGCTGTGTTTATGCGGCTTTACACCCACTTGGCTCACTTCCAGAGAGATATCAATACATAGGTTTTACGATTCTTACGAGTCAGATATATTCTTGTGCGGTGAATAGGGGGTGTTGAGTCCAGTTCACTGAGCAAGGAGTAGGTCTTGTCTATTACATATTGGGTGTATGGAACAGTATCTGAGCGAATTTGAAACCCTTGTTTTATGCATCACCCCACCTCACCTTTCCCGTTAAGGAGCCATAGTGTGTTTTCTAAACGTGTGACTCTGTTCTGTTTTGTAATTCAGTTCAAGTGTAGCGGTTTTTACATTCCCTCTATAAGTGATAGCTTATGATAAGTGTCTTTTTCTGTGTGACTTATTTCACTTAGAATCGTCATACCTAAATCCACTCATCTTGCTTCTACTAGCCTTATGACATTGATTTCATGTCTGAGTGATATTCCTTTGTACATAAGGACCACAACTTCTTTATCCATTTTTCTCTTTCCTGGGATATTTAAGGTGTCATGAAGTGGAGGTTCTTGTCAACATAGCAGCCCTAAACATTGGGGTGCCTGTGTCTTGCTGATTTTTAGTTTTCCCAATTTATACGCCAATGAGTGGACGTGCCCTATGCTCCCTAAGCTGTGTTTTTTCGATGTTTCAGGACACACCGTACACTTCTCCAGAGTGGCTGTTGGCAATTTACATCCCGCCCATCAGCGTAGCAAGGCTGCCATTTCTCCATGGCCTGTCCTGCATTTCTGGTTTTGACACTTTTTGCAGCATGACCCTTTTGACCGATGGGAAGCGAGACTTCTTTGTAGTGCTGATTTGCATTTCCAGTTTGCTTGGTTGGCCAAAAAGGGCGTATGCGTTTTTTCCTGAATATATTCAGGAAAAAACGCATACGCCCTTTTTGGCCAAGGGCATCACTGTCGACGTTTTGCCACTTTTCATGTGCTTTAAAGGCGATTCGAATCTACATCCTGAAACCTGTTTCCTGCAATTCTGCCTTGCTTTCAAATCCTCTTCGTTGCCTTCCCTCAATATATTTGTGGACGAGAGTTATCATTTATAACTCAGCAGGTTTGTGAATTGCAGTGCCCCTGAGCTCCATTTTTCAACTGTCTTTTTTGGGAGCTGGCCGCAAAAGCACGGGATTGCCTCAGGCCCTATTCTGGTTCCCGGCGGCAGGCTGAGCCTGTGTTTAATTCTTCTTCCTGATGGGAAAATAGAGTGACCTGTGCCTGTCCCAACACCTAGATCTAGTCTCTCATTATTTGCCCCTCTTCCCGTTCATTCTCAGGACAAATTGCAACCTGTAGGGAACAGGAGCTTAAAGGTGCTGATTCTCCAAGTAGGGAGATTGCTAGTAAAGTAGCTGGAAAGGTGAACCCGAGCACAAGGAGATGAGAAATGGGGTGCGTTTTAGAAACCTTTCAAAATCACACGGTGTACCATCTTCTGGGTTTCTCATGCATGTTTTCGATGTAGGAAGATGCCTTTGAACCTGGAGATTTGGGACCCATGGGATGGGTACCACGCAGTATTACTTTAAAGGGTCTGAGTTTGCTCACCCAACCTCTCAGCCCCAAGAGTGTCCACCCTTATGTCTCATCCCAGTGTGGGTCTAGATATGGTCAATCCAGGTTGCATCACAGCCCCTGAACGAATTTTGTAAGAATTTCTCTCTCTTTCACTGTCTTTGTTTTACGGGTTTTTAAAAGTAATTTATTTTTATAATGGGGTTTAGCTGCTTTTCACGGCTGTGTTTATGCGGCTTTACACCCACTTGGCTCACTTCCAGAGAGATATCAATACATAGGTTTTACGATTCTTACTAGTCAGATATATTCTTGTGCGGTGAATAGGGGGTGTTGAGTCCAGTTCAGTGAGCAAGGAGTACGTCTTGTCTATTACATATTGGGTGTATGGAACAGTATCTGAGCGAATTTGAAACCCTTGTTTTATGCATCACCCCACCTCACCTTTCCCGTTAAGCAGCCATAGTGTGTTTTCTAAACGTGTGACTCTGTTCTGTTTTGTAATTCAGTTCAAGTGTAGCGGTTTTTACATTCCCTCTATAAGTGATAGCTTATGATAAGTGTCTTTTTCTGTGTGACTTATTTCACTTAGAATCGTCATACCTAAATCCACTCATCTTGCTTCTACTAGCCTTATGCCATTGATTTCATGTCTGAGTGATAGTCCATTGTACATAAGAACTACAACTTCTTTATCCATTTTTCTCTTTCCTGGGATATTTAAGGTGTCATGAAGTGGAGGTTCTTGTCAACAGAGCAGCCCTAAACTTTTGGGTGCCTGTGTCTTGCTGATTTTTAGTTTTCCCAATTTATACGCCCATGAGTGGAGGTGCCCTATGCTCCCTAAGCTGTGTTTTTTCGATGTTTCAGGACACACCGTACACTTCTCCAGAGTGGCTGTTGGCAATTTACATCCCGCCCATCAGCGTAGCAAGGCTGCCATTTCTCCATGGCCTGTCCTGCATTTCTGGTTTTGACACTTTTTGCAGCATGACCCTTTTGACCGATGGGAAGCGAAACTTCTTTGAAACGCTGATTTGCCTTTCCAGGTTGCTTGGTGGGCCAAAAAGGGCGTATGCGTTTTTTCCTGAATATATTCAGGAAAAAACGCATACGCCTTTTTTGGCCAAGGGCATCATTGTCGACGTTTTGCCGCTTTTCATGTGCTTTAAAGGCGATTCGAATCTACCTCCTGAAATCTGTTTCCTGCAATTCTGCCTTGCTTTCAAATCCTCTTCGTTGCCTTCCCTCAATATATCTGTGGATGAGAGTTATCATTTATAACTGTGCGGGTTTGTGAATTGCAGTGTCCCTGAGCTCCATTTTTCAACTCGCTTTTTTGGGAGCTGGCCGCAAAAGCGTGGGATTGCCTCAGGCCCTATTCTGGTTCCTGGCGGCAGGCTGAGCCTGTGGTTAATTCTTCTTCCTGATGGGAAAATAGAGTGACCTGGGCCTGTCCCAACACCTAGATCTAGTCTCTCATTGGTTGCCCCTCTTCCCGTTCATCCTCAGGACAAATTGCAACCTGTAGGGAACAGGAGCTTAAAGGTGCTGATTCTCCAAGTAGGGAGATTGCTAGTAAAGTAGCTGGAAAGGCGAACCCGAGCACAAGGAGATGAGAAATTGGGTGCGTTTTAGAAACCTTTCAAAATCACACGGTGTACCATCTTCTGGGTTTCTCATGCATGTTTTCTATGTAGGAAGATGCCTTTGAACCTGGAGATTTGGGACCCATGGGATGGGTACCACGCAGTATTACTTTAAAGGGTCTGAGTTTGCTCACCCAACCTCACCCAACCTCTCAGCCCCAAGAGTGTCCACCCTTATGTCTCATCCCGGTGTGGGTCTAGATATGGTCAATCCAGGTTGCATCACAGCCCCTGAACGAATTTTGTAAGAATTTCTCTCTCTTTCACTGTCTTTGTTTTACGGGTTTTTAAAAGTAATTTATTTTTATAATGGTGTTTAGCTGCTTTTCACGGCTGTGTTTATGCGGCTTTACACCCACTTGGCTCACTTCCAGAGAGATATCAATACATAGGTTTTAAGATTCTTACTAGTCAGATATATTCTTGTGCGGTGAATAGGGGGTGTTGAGTCCAGTTCACTGAGCAAGGAGTAGGTCTTGTCTATTACATATTGGGTGTATGGAACGGTATCTGAGCGAATTTGAAATCCTTGTTTTATGCATCACCCCACCTCACCTTTCCCGTTAAGCAGCCATAGTGTGTTTTCTAAACGTGTGACTCTGTTATGTTTTGTAATTCATTTCAGGTGTAGCGGTTTTTACATTCCCTCTATAAGTGATAGCTTATGATAAGTGTCTTTTTCTGTGTCACTTATTTCACTTAGAATCGTCGTACCTAAATCCACTCATCTTGCTTCTACTAGCCTTATGACATTGATTTCATGTCTGAGGGATATTCCTTTGTACATAAGGACCACAACTTCTTTATCCATTTTTCTCTTTCCTGGGATATTTAAGGTGTCATGAAGTGGAGGTTCTTGTCAACATAGCAGCACTAAACATTGGGGTGCCTGTGCCTTGCTGATTTTTAGTTTTCCCAATTTATACGCCCATGAGTGGACGTGCCCTATGCTCCCTAAGCTGTGTTTTTTCGATGTTTCAGGACACACCGTACATTTCTCCAGAGTGGCTTTTGGCAATTTACATCCCACCCATCAGCGTAGCAAGGCTGCCATTTCTCCATGACCTGTCCTGCATTTCTTGTTTTGACACTTTTTGCAGCATGACCCTTTTGACCGATGGGAAGCGAGACTTCTTTGTAGCGCTGATTTGCCTGTCCAGGTTGCTTGGTTGGCCAAAAAGGGCGTATGCGTTTTTTCCTGAATATATTCAGGAAAAAACGCATACGCCCTTTTTGGCCAAGGGCATCATTGTCGACGTTTTGCCGCTTTTCATGTGCTTTAAAGGCGATTCGAATCTACCTCCTGAAATCTGTTTCCTGCAATTCTGCCTTGCTTTCAAATCCTCTTCGTTGCCTTCCCTCAATATATCTGTGGATGAGAGTTATCATTTATAACTCTGCGGGTTTGTGAATTGCAGTGTCCCTGAGCTCCATTTTTCAACTCGCTTTTTTGGTAGCTGGCCGCAAAAGCGCGGGATGGCCTCAGGGCCTATTCTGGTTCCTGGCGGCAGGCTGAGCCTGTGGTTAATTCTTCTTCCTGATGGGAAAATAGAGTGACCTGGGCCTGTCCCAACACCTAGATCTAGTCTCTCATTGGTTGCCCCTCTTCCCGTTCATCCTCAGGACAAATTGCAACCTGTAGGGAACAGGAGCTTAAAGGTGCTGATTCTCCAAGTAGGGAGATTGCTAGTAAAATAGCTGGAAAGGCGAACCCGAGCACAAGAAGATGAGAAATGGGGTGCGTTTTAGAAACCTTTCAAAATCACACGGTGTACCATCTTCTGGGTTTCTCATGCATGTTTTCGATGTAGGAAGATGCCCTTGAACCTGGAGATTTGGGACCCATGGGATGGGTACCACACAGTATTACTTTAAAGGGTCTGCGTTTGCTCACCCAACCTCACCCAACCTCTCAGCCCCAAGAGTGTCCACCCTTATGTCTCATCCAGCTGTGGGTCTAGATATGGTCAATCCAGGTTGCATCACAGCCCCTGAACGAATTTTGTAAGAATTTCTCTCTCTTTCACTGTCTTTGTTTTACGGGTTTTTAAAAGTAATTTATTTTTATAATGGGGTTTAGCTGCTTTTCACGGCTGTGTTTATGCGGCTTTACACCCACTTGGCTCACTTCCAGAGAGATATCAATACATAAGTTTTACGATTCTTACTAGTCAGATATATTCTTGTGCGGTGAATAGGGGGTGTTGAGTCCAGTTCACTGAGCAAGGAGTAGGTCTTGTCTATTACATATTGGGTGTATGGAACGGTATCTGAGCGAATTTGAAACCCTTGTTTTATGCATCACCCCACCTCACCTTTCCCGTTAAGCAGCCATAGTGTGTTTTCTAAACGTGTGACTCTGTTCTGTTTTGTAATTCAGTTCAAGTGTAGCGGTTTTTACATTCCCTCTATAAGTGATAGCTTATGATAAGTGTCTTTTTCTGTGTGACTTATTTCACTTAGAATCGTCATACCTAAATCCACTCATCTTGCTTCTACTAGCCTTATGACATTGATTTCATGTCTGAGTGATATTCCTTTGTACATAAGGACCACAACTTCTTTATCCATTTTTCTCTTTCCTGGGATATTTAAGGTGTCATGAAGTGGAGGTTCTTGTCAACATAGCAGCCCTAAACATTGGGGTGCCTGTGTCTTGCTGATTTTTAGTTTTCCCAATTTATACGCCCATGAGTGGAGGTGCCCTATGCTCCCTAAGCTGTGTTTTTTCGATGTTTCAGGACACACCATACACTTCTCCAGAGTGGCTGTTGGCAATTTACATCCCGCCCATCAGCGTAGCAAGGCTGCCATTTCTCCATGGCCTGTCCTGCATTTCTGGTTTTGACACTTTTTGCAGCATGACCCTTTTGACCGATGGGAAGCGAAACTTCTTTGAAGCGCTGATTTGCCTTTCCAGGTTGCTTGGTTGGCCAAAAAGGGCGTATGCGTTTTTTCCTGAATATATTCAGGAAAAAACGCATACGCCTTTTTTGGCCAAGGGCATCATTGTCGACGTTTTGCCGCTTTTCATGTGCTTTAAAGGCGATTCGAATCTACCTCCTGAAATCTGTTTCCTGCAATTCTGCCTTGCTTTCAAATCCTCTTCGTTGCCTTCCCTCAATATATCTGTGGATGAGAGTTATCATTTATAACTCTGCGGGTTTGTGAATTGCAGTGTCCCTGAGCTCCATTTTTCAACTCGCTTTTTTGGGAGCTGGCCGCAAAAGCGCGGGATTGCCTCAGGCCCTATTCTGGTTCCTGGCGGCAGGCTGAGCCTGTGGTTAATTCTTCTTCCTGATGGGAAAATAGAGTGACCTGGGCCTGTCCCAACACCTAGATCTAGTCTCTCATTGGTTGCCCCTCTTCCCGTTCATCCTCAGGACAAATTGCAACCTGTAGGGAACAGGAGCTTAAAGGTGCTGATTCTCCAAGTAGGGAGATTGCTAGTAAAGTAGCTGGAAAGGCGAACCCGAACACAGGGAGATGAGAAATTGGGTGCGTTTTAGAAACCTTTCAAAATCACACGGTGTACCATCTTCTGGGTTTCTCATGCATGTTTTCGATGTAGGAAGATGGCTTTGAACCTGGAGATTTGGGACCCATGGGATGGGTACCACGCAGTATTACTTTAAAGGGTCTGAGTTTGCTCACCCAACCTCTCAGCCCCAAGAGTGTCCACCCTTATGTCTCATCCCAGTGTGGGTCTAGATATGGTCAATCCAGGTTGCATCACAGCCCCTGAACGAATTTTGTAAGAATTTCTCTCTCTTTCACTGTCTTTGTTTTACGGGTTTTTAAAAGTAATTTATTTTTATAATGGGGTTTAGCTGCTTTTCACGGCTGTGTTTATGCGGCTTTACACCCACTTGGCTCACTTCCAGAGAGATATCAATACATAGGTTTTACGATTCTTACTAGTCAGATATATTCTTGTGCGGTGAATAGGGGGTGTTGAGTCCAGTTCACTGAGCAAGGAGTAGGTCTTGTCTATTACATATTGGGTGTATGGAACAGTATCTGAGCGAATTTGAAACCCTTGTTTTATGCATCACCCCACCTCACCTTTCCCGTTAAGCAGCCATAGTGTGTTTTCTAAACGTGTGACTCTGTTCTGTTTTGTAATTCAGTTCAAGTGTAGCGGTTTTTACATTCCCTCTATAAGTGATAGCTTATGATAAGTGTCTTTTTCTGTGTGACTTATTTCACTTAGAATCGTCATACCTAAATCCACTCATCTTGCTTCTACTAGCCTTATGACATTGATTTCATGTCTGAATGATATTCCATTGTACATAAGAACTACAACTTCTTTATCCATTTTTCTCTTTCCTGGGATATTTAAGGTGTCATGAAGTGGAGGTTCTTGTCAACAGAGCAGCCCTAAACTTTTGGGTGCCTGTGTCTTGCTGATTTTTAGTTTTCCCAATTTATACGCCCATGAGTGGAGGTGCCCTATGCTCCCTAAGCTGTGTTTTTTCGATGTTTCAGGACACACCGTACACTTCTCCAGAGTGGCTGTTGGCAATTTACATCCCGCCCATCAGCGTAGCAAGGCTGCCATTTCTCCATGGCCTGTCCTGCATTTCTGGTTTTGACACTTTTTGCAGCATGACCCTTTTGACCGATGGGAAGCGAAACTCCTTTGAAGCGCTGATTTGCCTTTCCAGGTTGCTTGGTTGGCCAAAAAGGGCGTATGCGTTTTTTCCTGAATATATTCAGGAAAAAACGCATACGCCTTTTTTGGCCAAGGGCATCATTGTCGACGTTTTGCCGCTTTTCATGTGCTTTAAAGGCGATTCGAATCTACCTCCTGAAATCTGTTTCCTGCAATTCTGCCTTGCTTTCAAATCCTCTTCGTTGCCTTCCCTCAATATATCTGTGGATGAGAGTTATCATTTATAACTCTGCGGGTTTGTGAATTGCAGTGTCCCTGAGCTCCATTTTTCAACTGGCTTTTTTGGGAGCTGGCCGCAAAAGCGCGGGATTGCCTCAGGCCCTATTCTGGTTCCTGGTGGCAGGCTGAGCCTGTGGTTAATTCTTCTTCCTGATGGGAAAATAGAGTGACCTGGGCCTGTCCCAACACCTAGATCTAGTCTCTCATTGGTTGCCCCTCTTCCCGTTCATCCTCAGGACAAATTGCAACCTGTAGGGAACAGGAGCTTAAAGGTGCTGATTCTCCAAGTAGGGAGATTGCTAGTAAAGTAGCTGGAAAGGCGAACCCGAGCACAAGGAGATGAGACATTGGGTGCGTTTTAGAAACCTTTCAAAATCACACGGTGTACCATCTTCTGGGTTTCTCATGCATGTTTTCGATGTAAGAAGATGCCCTTGAACCTGGAGATTTGGGACCCATGGGATGGGTATCACACAGTATTACTTTAAAGGGTCTGCGTTTGCTCACCCAACCTCACCCAACCTCTCAGCCCCAAGAGTGTCCACCCTTATGTCTCATCCAGGTGTGTGTCTAGATATGGTCAATCCAGGTTGCATCACAGCCCCTGAACGAATTTTGTGAGAATTTCTCTCTCTTTCACTGTCTTTGTTTTACGGGTTTTTAAAAGTAATTTATTTTTATAATGGGGTTTAGCTGCTTTTCACGGCTGTGTTTATGCGGCTTTACACCCACTTGGCTCACTTCCAGAGAGATATCAATACATAGGTTTTACGATTCTTACTAGTCAGATATATTCTTGTGCGGTGAATAGGGGGTGTTGAGTCCAGTTCACTGAGCAAGGAGTAGGTCTTGTCTATTACATATTGGGTGTATGGAACAGTATCTGAGCGAATTTGAAACCCTTGTTTTATGCATCACCCCACCTCACCTTTCCCGTTAAGCAGCCATAGTGTGTTTTCTAAACGTGTGACTCTGTTCTGTTTTGTAATTCAGTTCAAGTGTAGCGCTTTTTACATTCCCTCTATAAGTGATAGCTTATGATAAGTGTCTTTTTCTGTGTGACTTATTTCACTTAGAATCGTCATACCTAAATCCACTCATCTTGCTTCTACTAGC
The DNA here is from genome assembly GCF_028021215.1 of Eschrichtius robustus. Taxonomy (NCBI): domain Eukaryota; kingdom Metazoa; phylum Chordata; class Mammalia; order Artiodactyla; family Eschrichtiidae; genus Eschrichtius; species Eschrichtius robustus. The sequence continues at coordinate 739,230 of NW_027175163.1, forward strand.
CTTATAACATTGATTTCATGTCTGAGTGATATTCCATTGTACATAAGGACCACAACTTCTTTATCCATTTTTCTCTTTCCTGGGATATTTAAGGTGTCATGAAGTGGAGGTTCTTGTCAACATAGCAGCCCTATACATTGGGGTGCCTGTGTCTTGCTGATTTTTAGTTTTCCCAATTTATACGCCCATGATTGGTCGTGCCCTATGCTCCCTAAGCTGTGTTTTTTCGATGTTTCAGGACACACCGTACACTTCTCCAGAGTGGCTGTTGGCAATTTACATCCCGCCCATCAGCGTAGCAAGGCTGCCATTTCTCCATGGCCTGTCCTGCATTTCTGGTTTTGACACTTTTTGCAGCATGGCCCTTTTGCCCGATGGGAAGCGAGACTTCTTTGTAGCGCTGATTTGCCTTTCCAGGTTGCTTGGTTGGCCAAAATGGGCGTATGCGTTTTTTCCTGAATATATTCAGGAAAAAACGCTTACGCCCTTTTTGGCCAAGGGCATCACTGTCGATGTTTTGCCACTTTTCATGTGCTTTAAAGGCGATTCGAATCTACCTCCTGAAACCTGTTTCCTGCAATTCTGCCTTGCTTTCAACTCCTCTTCGTTGCCTTCCCTCAATATATTTGTGGACGAGAGTTATCATTTATAACTCAGCAGGTTTGTGAATTGCAGTGCCCCTGAGCTCCATTTTTCAACTGTCTTTTTTGGGAGCTGGCCGCAAAAGCTCGGGATTGCCTCAGGCCCTATTCTGGTTCCCGGCGGCAGGCTGAGCCTGTGTTTAATTCTTCTTCCTGATGGGAAAATAGAGTGACCTGTGCCTGTCCCAACACCTAGATCTAGTCTCTCATTGGTTTCCCCTCTTCCCGTTCATCCTCAGGACAAATTGCAACCTGTAGGGAACAGGAGCTTAAAGGTGCTGATTCTCCAAGTAGGGAGATTGCTAGTAAAGTAGCTGGAAAGGCGAACCCGAGCACAAGGAGATGAGAAATGAGGTGCGTATTAGAAACCTTTCAAAATCACACGGTGTACCATCTTCTGGGTTTCTCATGCATGTTTTCGATGTAGGAAGATGCCCTTGAACCTGGAGATTTGGGACCCATGGGATGGATACCAGGCAGTATTACTTTAAAGGGTCTGCGTTTGCTCACCCAACCTAACCCAACCTTTCAGCCCCAAGAGTGTCCACCCTTATGTCTCATCCAGCTGTGCGTGTAGATATGGTCAATCCAGGTTGCATCACAGCCTCTGAACGAATTTTGTAAGAATTTCTCTCTCTTTCACTGTCTTTGTTTTACGGGTTTTTAAAAGTAATTTATTTTTATAATGGGGATTAGCTGCTTTTCACGGCTGTGTTTATGCGGCTTTACACCCACTTGACTCACTTCCAGACATATATCAATACATAGGTTTTAAGTTTCTTACTAGTCACATATATTCTTGTGCGGTGAATAGGGGGTGTTGAGTCCAGTTCACTGAGCAAGGAGTAGGTCTTTTCTATTACATATTGGGTGTATGGAACGGTATCTGAGCGAATTTGAACCCCTTGTTTTATGCATCACCCCACGTCACCTTTCCCGTTAAGCAGCCATAGTGTGTTTTCTAAACGTGTGACTCTGTTCTGTTTTGTAATTCAGTTCAAGTGTAGCGGTTTTTACATTCCCTCTATAAGTGATAGCTTATGATAAGTGTCTTTTTCTGTGTGACTTATTTCACTTAGAATCGTCGTACCTAAGTCCACTCATCTTGCTTCTACTAGCCTTATGACATTGATTTCATGTCTGAGTGATATTGCATTGTACATAAGGACCACAACTTCTTTATCCATTTTTCTCTTTCCTGGGATATTTAAGGTGTCATGAAGTGGAGGTTCTTGTCAACAGAGCAGCCCTAAACTTTGGGGTGCCTGTGTCTTGCTGATTTTTAGTTTTCCCAATTTATACGCCCATGAGTGGACGTGCCCTATGCTCCCTAAGCTGTGTTTTTTCGATGTTTCAGGACACACTGTACACTTCTCCAGAGTGGCTGTTGGCAATTTACATCCCGCTCATCAGCGTAGCAAGGCTGCCATTTCTCCATGGCCTGTCCTGCATTTCTGGTTTTGACACTTTTTGCAGCATGGCCCTTTTGACCGATGGGAAGCGAGACTTCTTTGTAGCGCTGATTTGCCTTTCCAGGTTGCTTGGTTGGCCAAAAAGGGCGTATGCGTTTTTTCCTGAATATATTCAGGAAAAAACGCATACGCCCTTTTTGGCCAAGGGCATCATTGTCGACCTTTTGCCGCTTTTCATGTGCTTTAAAGGCGATTCGAATCTACCTCCTGAAATCTGTTTTCTGCAATTCTGCCTTGCTTTCAAATCCTCTTCGTTGCCTTCCCTCAATATATCTGTGGATGAGAGTTATCATTTATAACTCTGCGGGTTTGTGAATTGCAGTGTCCCTGAGCTCCATTTTTCAACTCGCTTTTTTGGGAGCTGGCCGCAAAAGCGCGGGATTGCCTCAGGCCCTATTGTGCTTCTGGGCGGCAGGCTGAGCCTGTGATTAATTCTTCTTCCTGATGGGAAATTAGAGTGACCTGTGCCTGTCCCAACACCTAGATCTAGTCTCTCATTGGTTGTCCCTCTTCCCGTTCATCCCCAGGACAAATTGCAACCTGTACAGAACAGGAGGTTAAAGGTGCTGATTCTCCAAGTAGGGAGATTGCTAGTAAAGTAGCTGGAATGGCGAACCCGAGCACAAGGAGATGAGAAATGAGGTGCGTTTTAGAAACCTTTCAAAATCACACGGTGTACCATCTTCTGAGTTTCTCATGCATGTTTTCGATGTAGGAAGATGCCCTTGAACCTGGAGACTTGGGACCCATGGGATGGGTACCACGCAGTATTACTTTAAAGGGTCTGCGTTTGCTCACCCAACCTAACCCAACCTTTCAGCCCCAAGAGTGTCCACCCTTATGTCTCATCCACCTGTGCGTGTAGATATGGTCAATCCAGGTTGCATCACAGCCTCTGAACGAATTTTGTAAGAATTTCTCTCTCTTTCACTGTCTTTGTTTTATGGGTTTTTAAAAGTAATTTATTTTTATAATGGGGTTTAGTTGCTTTTCACGGCTGTGTTTATGCGGCTTTACACCCACTTGACTCACTTCCAGACATATATCAATACATAGGTTTTAAGATTCTTACTAGTCACCTATATTCTTGTGCGGTGAATAGGGGGTGTTGAGTCCAGTTCACTGAGCAAGGAGTAGGTCTTGTCTATTACATATTGGGTGTATGGAACGGTATCTGAGCGAATTTGAACCCCTTGTTTTATGCATCACCCCACCTCACCTTTCCCGTTAAGCACCCATAGTGTGTTTTCTAAACGTGTGACTCTGTTCTGTTTTGTAATTCAGTTCAAGTGTAGCGGTTTTTACATTCCCTCTATAAGTGATAGCTTATGATAAGTGTCTTTTTCTGTGTGACTTATTTCACTTAGAATCGTCGTACCTAACTCCACTCATCTTGCTTCTACTAGCCTTATGACATTGATTTCATGTCTGAGTGATATTCCATTGTACATAAGGACCACGACTTCTTTATCCATTTTTCTCTTTCCTGGGATATTTAAGTTGTCATGAAGTGGAGGTTCTTGTCAACAGAGCAGCCCTAAACTTTGGGGTGCCTGTGTCTTGCTGATTTTTCTTTTTCCCAATTTATACGCCCATGAGTGGACGTGCCGTACGCTCCCTAAGCTGTGTTTTTTCGATGTTTCAGGACACACCATACACTTCTCCAGAGTGGCTGCTGGCAATTAACATCCCGCCCATCAGCGTAGCAAGGCTGCCATTTCTCCATGGCCTGTCCTGCATTTCTGGTTTTGACACTTTTTGCAGCATGGCCCTTTTGGCCGATGGGAAGCGAGACTTCTTTGTAGCGCTGATTTGCCTTTCCAGGTTGCTTCGTTGGCCAAAAAGGGCGTATGCGTTTTTTCCTGAATATATTCAGGAAAAAACGCATATGCCCTTTTTAGCCAAGGGCATCATCGTCGACCTTTTGCCGCTTTTCATGTGCCTTAAAGGCGATTCGAATCTACCTCCTGAAATCTGTTTCCTGCAATTCTGCCTTGCTTTCAAATCCTCTTCATTGCCTTCCCTCAATATATCTGTGGATGAGAGTTATCACTTATAACTCTGCGGGTTTGTGAATTGCAGTGTCCCTGAGCTCCATTTTTCAACTGTCTTTTTTGAGAGCTGGCGGCAAAAGCACGGGATTGCCTCAGGCCCTATTCTGGTTCCTGGCAGCAGGCTGAGCCTGTGGTTAATTCTTCTTCCTGATGGGAAAATAGAGTGACCTGTGCCTGTCCCAACACCTAGATCTAGTCTCTCATTGGTTCCCCCTCTTCCCGTTCATCCTCAGGACAAATTGCAACCTGTACAGAACAGGAGGTTAAAGGTGCTGATCCTCCAAGTAGGGAGATTGCTAGTAAAGTAGCTGGAATGGCGAACCCGAGCACAAGGAGATGAGAAATGAGGTCCGTTTTAGAAACCTTTCAAAATCACACGGTGTACCTTCTTCTGGGTTCCTCATGCAAGATTTCGATGTAGGAAGATGCCCTTGAACCTGGAGATTTGGGACCCATGGGATGGGTACCATGCAGTATTACTTTAAAGGGTCTGCGTTTGCTCACCCAACCTCACCCAACCTCTCAGCCCCAAGAGTGTCCACCCTTATGTCTCATCCAGCTGTGGGTCTAGATATGGTCAATCCAGGTTGCATCACAGCCCCTGAACGAATTTTGTAAGAATTTGTCTCTCTTTCACTGTCTTTGTTTTACGGGTTTTTAAAAGTAATTTATTTTTATAATGGGGTTTAGCTGCTTTTCACGGCTGTGTTTATGCGGATTTACACCCACTTGACTCACTTCCAGACAGATATCAATACATAGGTTTTAAGATTGTTACTAGTCACATATATTCTTGTGCGGTGAATAGGGGGTGTTGAGTCCAGTTCACTGAGCAAGGAGTAGGTCTTGTCTATTACATATTGGGTGTATGGAACGGTATCTGAGCGAATTTGAACCCCTTGTTTTATGCATCACCCCACCTCACCTTTCCCGTTAAGCAGCCATAGTGTGTTTTCTAAACGTGTGATTCTGTTCTGTTCTGTAATTCAGTTCAAGTGTAGCAGGTTTTTACATTCCCTCTATAAGTGATAGCTTATGATAAGTGTCTTTTTCTGTGTGACTTATTTCACTTAGAATCGTCGTACCTAAGTCCACTCATCTTGCTTCTACTAGCCTTATGACATTGATTTCATGTCTGAGTGATATTGCATTGTACATACGGACCACAACTTCTTTATCCATTTTTTTCTTTCCTGGGATATTTAAGGTGTCATGAAGTGGAGGTTCTTGTCAACAGAGCAGCCCTAAACTTTGGGGTGCCTGTGTCTTGCTGATTTTTAGTTTTCCCAATTTATACGCCCATGAGTGGACGTGCCCTATGCTCCCTAAGCTGTGTTTTTTCGATGTTTCAGGACACACCGTACACTTCTCCAGAGTGGCTGTTGGCAATTTACATCCCTCTCATCAGCGTAGCAAGGCTGCCATTTCTCCATGGCCTGTCCTGCATTTCTGGTTTTGACACTTTTTGCAGCATGGCCCTTTTGACCGATGGGAAGCGAGACTTCTTTGTAGCGCTGATTTGCCTTTTCAGGTTGCTTGGTTGGCCAAAAAGGGCGTATGCGTTTTTTCCTGAATATATTCAGGAAAAAACGCATACGCCCTTTTTGGCCAAGGGCATCATTGTCGACGTTTTGCCGCTTTTCATGTGCTTTAAAGGCGATTCGAATCTACCTCCTGAAATCTGTTTTCTGCAATTCTGCCTTGCTTTCAAATCCTCTTCGTTGCCTTCCCTCAATATATCTGTGGATGAGAGTTATCATTTATAACTCTGCGGGTTTCTGAATTGCAGTGTCCCTGAGCTCCATTTTTCAACTCGCTTTTTTGGGAGCTGGCCGCAAAAGCGCGGGATTGCCTCAGGCCCTATTGTGCTTCTGGGCGGCAGGCTGAGCCTGTGATTAATTCTTCTTCCTGATGGGAAGTTAGAGTGACCTGTGCCTGTCCCAACACCTAGATCTAGTCTCTCATTGGTTGCCCCTCTTCCCGTTCATCCCCAGGACAAATTGCAACCTGTACAGAACAGGAGGTTAAAGGTGCTGATTCTCCAAGTAGGGAGATTGCTAGTAAAGTAGCTGGAATGGCGAACCCGAGCACAAGGAGATGAGAAATGAGGTGCGTTTTAGAAACCTTTCAAAATCACACGGTGTACCATCTTCTGAGTTTCTCATGCATGTTTTCGATGGAGGAAGATGCCCTTGAACCTGGAGACATGGGACCCATGGGATGGGTACCACGCAGTATTACTTTAAAGGGTCTGCGTTTGCTCACCCAACCTAACCCAACCTTTCAGCCCCAAGAGTGTCCACCCTTATGTCTCATCCAGCTGTGCGTGTAGATATGGTCAATCCAGGTTGCATCACAGCCTCTGAACGAATTTTGTAAGAATTTCTCTCTCTTTCACTGTCTTTGTTTTACGGGTTTTTAAAAGTAATTTATTTTTATAATGGGGTTTAGCTGCTTTTCACGGCTGTGTTTATGCGGCTTTACACCCACTTGACTCACTTCCAGACATATATCAATACATAGGTTTTAAGATTCTTACTAGTCACCTATATTCTTGTGCGGTGAATAGGGTGTGTTGAGTCCAGTTCACTGAGCAAGGAGTAGGTCTTGTCTATTACATATTGGGTGTATGGAACGGTATCTGAGCGAATTTGAACCCCTTGTTTTATGCATCACCCCACCTCACCTTTCCCGTTAAGCAGCCATAGTGTGTTTTCTAAACGTGTGACTCTGTTCTGTTTTGTAATTCAGTTCAAGTGTAGTGGTTTTTACATTCCCTCTATAAGTGATAGCTTATGATAAGTGTCTTTTTCTGTGTGACTTATTTCACTTAGAATCGTCGTACCTAACTCCACTCATCTTGCTTCGACTAGCCTTATGACATTGATTACATGTCTGAGTGATATTCCATTGTACATAAGGACCACGACTTCTTTATCCATTTTTCTCTTTCCTGGGATATTTAAGTTGTCATGAAGTGGAGGTTCTTGTCAACAGAGCAGCCCTAAACTTTTGGGTGCCTGTGTCTTCCTGATTTTTAGTTTTCCCAATTTATACACCCATGAGTGGAGGTGCCCTATGCTCCCTAAGCTGTGTTTTTTCGATGTTTCAGGACACACCGTACACTTCTCCAGAGTGGCTGTTGGCAATTTACATCCCGCCCATCAGCGTAGCAAGGCTGCCATTTCTCCATGGCCTGTCCTGCATTTCTGGTTTTGACACTTTTTGCAGCATGGCCCTTTTGACCGATGGGAAGCGAGACTTCTTTGTAGCGCTGATTTGCCTTTCCAGGTTGCTTGGTTGGCCAAAAAGGGCATATGCGTTTTTTGCTGAATATATTCAGGAAAAAACGCATACGCCCTTTTTGGCCAAGGGCATCATTTTCCACGTTTTGCCGCTTTTCATGTGCTTGAAAGGTGATTCGAATCTACCTCCTGAAACCTGTTTCCTGCAACTCTGCCTTGCTTTCAAATCCTCTTCGTTGCCTTCCCTCAATATATTTGTGGACGAGAGTTATCATTTATAACTCTGCATGTTTGTGAATTGCAGTGCCCATGTGCTCCATTTTTCAACTGGCTTTTTTCGGAGCTGGCCGCAGAAGCGCGGGATTGCCTCAGGCACTAATCTGGTTCCCGGCGGCAGGCTGAGCCTGTGCTTAATTCTTCTTCCTGATGGGAAAATAGAGTGACCTGTGCCTGTCCCAACACCTACATCTAGTCTCTCATTGGTTGCCCCTCTTCCCGTTCATCCTCAGGATAAATTGCAACCTGTACAGAACCGGAGGTTAAAGGTGTTGATTCTCCAAGTAGGGAGATTGCTAGTAAAGTAGCTGGAATGGCGAACCCGAGCACAAGGAGATGAGAAATGAGGTGCGTTTTAGAAACCTTTCCCGATCACATGATGTACCATCTTCTGGGTTTCTCATGCATGTTTTCAATGCAGGAAGATGCCCTTGACCCTGGAGATTTGGGACCCATGGGATGGGTACCACGCAGTATTACCTTAAAGGGTCTGTGTTTGCTCATCCAACCTCACCAAACCTGTCAGCCCCAAGAGTGTCCACCCTTAGGTCTCATCCAACTGTGTGTCTAGATATTTTCAATCCAGGTTGCATCACAGCCCCTGAATGAATTTATAAGAATTTCTCTGTCTTTCACTGTCTTTGTTTCATGGGTTTTTAAAACTAATTTATTTTTATAATGGGGTTTAGCTGCTTTTCACAGCTGTGTTTATGCGGCTTTACACCCACTTGACTCACTTCCAGAGAGATATCAATACATAAGTTTTAAGATTCTCACTAGTCAGATATATTCTTGTGCGGTGAATAGTGGGTGTTGAGTCCAGTTCACTGAGCAAGGAGTAGGTCTTTTCTATTACATATTGGGTGTATGGAACGGTATCTGAGCTAATTTGAAACCCTTGTTTTATGCATCACCCCACGTCACCTTTCCCGTTAAGCAGCCATAGTGTGTTTTAAATGTGTGACTATGTTCTAATTTGTAATTCAATTCAAGTGTAGCGGTTTTTACATTCCCTCTATAAGTGATAGCTTTTGATAAGTGTCTTTTTCTGTGTGACTTATTTCACTTAGAATCGTCGTACCTAACTCCACTCATCTTGCTTCTACTAGCCTTATGACATTGATTTCATGTCTGAGTGATATTCCATTGTACATAAGGACCACGACTTCTTTATCCATTTTTCTCTTTCCTGGGATATTTAAGGTGTCATGAAGTGGAGGTTCTTGTCAACAGAGTAGCCCTAAACTTTGGGGTGCCTGTGTCTTGCTGATTTTTAGTTTTCCCAATTTATACGCCCATGAGTGGAAGTGTCCTATGCTACCTAAGCTGTGTTTTTTCGATGTTTCAGGACACACCGTACACTTCTCCAGAGTGGCTGTTGGCAATTTACATCCTGCCCATCAGAGTAGCAAGGCTGCCATTTCTCCATGGCCTGTCCTGCATTTGTGGTTTTGACACATTTTTCAGCATTGCCCTTTTGACCGATGGGAAGCGAGACTTCTTTGTAGTGCTGATTTGCCTTTCCAGGTTGCTTGGTTGGCCAAAAAGGGCGTATGCGTTTTTTCCTGAATATATTCAGGAAAAATCGCATACGCCTTTTTTGGCCAAGGGCATCACTGTCAACGTTTTGCCCCTTTTCTTGAGCTTTAAAGGCGATTCGAATCTACCTCCTGAAATCTGTTTCCTGCAATACTGCCTTGCTTTCAAATCCTCTTCGTTGCCTTCCCTCAATATATTTGTGGACGAGAGTTATCATTTATAACTCTGCAGGTTTGTGAATTGCAGTGCCCATGTGCTCCATTTTTCAACTGGCTTTTTTGGGAGCTGGCCGCAGAAGCGCGGGTTTGCCTCAGGCCCTATTCTGGTTCCGGGCGGCAGGCTGAGCCTGTGGTTAATTCTTCTTCCTGATGGGAAAATAGAGTGACCTGTGCCTGTCCCAACACCTAGATCTAGTCTCTCATTGGTTGCCCCTCTTCCCATTCATCCTTAGGACAAATTGCAACCTGTATGGAACAGGAGGTTAAAGGTGCTGATTCTCCAAGTAGGGAGATTGCTAGTAAAGTAGCTGGAATGGGGAACCCGAGCACACGGAGTTGAGAAATGAGGTGCGTTTTAGAAACTTTCCCAATCTCACGGTGTACCATCTTCTGGGTTTCTCATGCATGTTTTCGATGTAGGAAGATGCCTTTGAACCTGCAGATTTGGGACCCATGGGATGGGTACCACACAGTATTACTTTAAAGGGTCTGCATTTGCTCACCCAACCACACCAAACCTCTCAGCCCCAAGAGTGTCCACCCTTATGTCTCATCCAGCTGTGGGTCTAGATATGGTCAATCCAGGTTGCGTCACAGCCCCTGAATGAATTTTGTAAGAATTTCTCTCTCTTTCACTGTCTTTGTTTCATGGGTTTTTAAAACTAATTTATTTTTATAATGGGGTTTAGCTGCTTTTCACGGCTGTGTTTATGCGGCTTTACACCCACTTGACTCACTTCCAGAGAGATATCAATACATAAGTTTTACGATTCTCACTAGTCAGATATATTCTTGTGTGGTGAATAGGGGGTGTTGAGTCCAGTTCACAGAGCAAGGAGTAGGTCTTGTCTATTACATATTGGGTGTATGGAACGGTATCTGAGCTAATTTGAAACCCTTGTTTTATGCATCACCCCACGTCACCTTTCCCGTTAAGCAGCCATAGTGTGTTTTCTAAATGTGTGACTCTGTTGTGATTTTAATTCAGTTCAATTGTAGCGGTTTTTACATTCCCTTTATAAGTCATAGCTTTTGATAAGTGTATTTTTCTGTGTGACTTATTTCACTTAGAGTCGTCGTACCTAAATCCACTCATCATGCTGCTACTAGCCTTATGACATTGATTTCATGGCTGAGTGATATTCCATTGTACATAAGGACCACGACTTCTTTATCCATTTTTCTCCTTCCTGGGATATTTAAGGTTTCGTGAAGTGGAGGTTCTTGTCAACAGAGCAGCCCTAAACTTTGGGATGCCTGAGTCTTGCTGATTTTTAGTTTTCCCAATTTATACGCCCATGAGTGGAAGTGCCCTATGCTCCATAAACTTTGTTTTTTCGATGTTTCAGGCCACACCGTATACTTCTCCAGAGTGGCTGTTGGCAATTTACATCCCGCCCATCAGCGTGGCAAGGCTCCCATTTCTCCATGGCCTGTCCTGCATTTGTGGTTTTGACACTTTTTTCAGCATGGCCCTTTTGACCCATGGGAAGCGAGACTTCTTTGTAGCGCTGATTTTCCTTTCCAGGTTGCTTGGTTGACCAAAAAGGGCGTATGCGTTTTTTCCTGAATATATTCAGGAAAAAACGCATACGCCCTTTTTGGCCAAGGGCATCATTTTCCACGTTTTGCCGCTTTTCATGTGCTTGAAAGGCGATTCGAATCTACCTCCTGAAACCTGTTTCATGCAACTCTGCCTTGCTTTCAAATCCTCTTCGTTGCCTTCCCTCAATATATTTGTGGACGAGAGTTATCATTTATAACTCTGCAGGTTTTTGAATTGCAGTGCCCATGTGCTCCATTTTTCAACTGGCTTTTTTCGGAGCTGGCCGCAGAAGCGCGGGATTGCCCCAGGCACTAATCTGGTTCCTGGCGGCAGGCTGAGCCTGTGCTTAATTCTTCTTCCTGATGGGAAAATAGAGTGACCTGTGCCTGTCCCAACACCTAGATCTAGTCTCTCATTGGTTGCCCCTCTTCCCGTTCATCCTCAGGACAAATTGCAACCTGTACAGAACAGGAGGTTAAAGGTGTTGATTCTCCAAGTAGGGAGATTGCTAGTAAAGTAGCTGGAATGGCGAACCCGAGCACAAGGAGATGAGAAATGAGGTGCGTTTTAGAAACCTTTCAAAATCACACGGTGTACCATCTTCTGGGTTCCTCATGCAAGTTTTCGATGTAGGAAGATGCCCTTGAACCTGGAGATTTGTGACCCATGGGATGGGTACCACGCAGTATTACCTTAAAGGGTCTGTGTTTGCTCACCCAACCTCACCAAACCTGTCAGCCCCAAGAGTGTCCACCCTTAGGTCTCATCCAACTGTGGGTCTAGATATTTTCAATCCAGGTTGCATCACAACCCCTGAATGAATTTTGTAAGAATTTCTCTGTCTTTCACTGTCTTTGTTTCATGGGTTTTTAAAACTAATTTATTTTTATAATGGGGTTTAGCTGCTTTTCACAGCTGTGTTTATGCGGCTTTACACCCACTTGACTCACTTCCAGAGAGATATCAATACATAAGTTTTAAGATTCTCACTAGTCAGATATATTCTTGTGCGGTGAATAGGGGGTGTTGAGTCCAGTTCACTGAGCAAGGAGTAGGTCTTTTCTATTACATATTGGGTGTATGGAACGGTATCTGAGCTAATTTGAAACCCTTGTTTTATGCATCACCCCACGTCACCTTTCCCGTTAAGCAGCCATAGTGTGTTTTAAATGTGTGACTATGTTCTAATTTGTAATTCAATTCAAGTGTAGCGGTTTTTACATTCCCTCTATAAGTGATAGCTTTTGATAAGTGTCTTTTTCTGTGTGACTTATTTCCCTTAGAATCGTCGTACCTAAGTACACGCATCTTGCGTCTACTGGCCTTATGACATTGATTTCATGGCAGAGTGATATTCCATTTTACATAAGAACCACAATTTCTTTATCCATTTTTCTCTTTCCTGGGATATTTAAGGTGTCATGAAGTGGAGGTTCTTGTCAACAGAGTAGCCCTAAACTTTGGGGTGCCTGTGTCTTGCTGATTTTTAGTTTTCCCAATTTATACGCCCATGAGTGGAAGTGTCCTATGCTACCTAAGCTGTGTTTTTTCGATGTTTCAGGACACACCGTACACTTCTCCAGAGTGACTGTTGGCAATTTACATCCTGCCCATCAGCGTAGCAAGGCTCCCTTTTCTCCATGGCCTGTCCTGCATTTGTGGTTTTGACACATTTTTCAACATTGCCCTTTTGACCGATGGGAAGCGAGACTTCTTTGTAGTGCTGATTTGCCTTTCCAGGTTGCTTGGTTGGCCAAAAAGGGCGTATGCGTTTTTTCCTGAATATATTCAGGAAAAAACGCATACGCCCTTTTTGGCCAAGGGCATCATTGTCGACGTTTTGCCGCTTTTCTTGAGCTTTAAAGGCGATTCGAATCTACCTCCTGAAATCTGTTTCCTGCAATACTGCCTTGCTTTCAAATCCTCTTCGTTGCTTTCCCTCAATATATTTGTGGACGAGAGTTATCATTTATAACTCCGCAGGTTTGTGAATTGCAGTGCCCCTGAGCTCCATTTTTCAACTCGCTTTTTTGGTAGCTGGCCGCAAAAGCGCGGGATTGCCTCAGGCCCTATTCTGGTTCCGGGCGGCAGACTGAGCCTGTGGTTAATTCTTCTTCCTAATGGGAAAATAGAGTGACCTGTGCCTGTCCCAACACCTAGATCTAGTCTCTCATTGGTTGCTCCTCTTCCCGTTCATCCTCAGGACAAATTGCAACCTGTACAGAACAGGAGGTTAAAGGTGCTGATTCTCCAAAAAGGGAGATTGCTAGTAAAGTAGCTGGAATGGCGAACCCGAGCACAAGGAGGTGAGAAATGAGGTGCGTTTTAGAAACCTTTCCCGATCACACGGTGTACCATCTTCTGGGTTTCTCATGCATGTTTTCGATGCAGGAAGATGCCCTTGAACCTGGAGATTTGGGACCCATGGGATGGGTACCACGCAGTATTACCTTAAAGGGTCTGTGTTTGCTCACCCAACCTCACCAAACCTGTCAGCCCCAAGAGTGTCCACCCTTAGGTCTCATCCAACTGTGTGTCTAGATATTTTCAATCCAGGTTGCATCACAGCCCCTGAATGAATTTTGTAAGAATTTCTCTGTCTTTCACTGTCTTTGTTTCATGGGTTTTTAAAACTAATTTATTTTTATAATGGGGTTTAGCTGCTTTTCACAGCTGTGTTTATGCGGCTTTACACCCACTTGACTCACTTCCAGAGAGATATCAATACATAAGTTTTAAGATTCTCACTAGTCAGATATATTCTTGTGCGGTGAATAGTGGGTGTTGAGTCCAGTTCACTGAGCAAGGAGTAGGTCTTTTCTATTACATATTGGGTGTATGGAACGGTATCTGAGCTAATTTGAAACCCTTGTTTTATGCATCACCCCACGTCACCTTTCCCGTTAAGCAGCCATAGTGTGTTTTAAATGTGTGACTATGTTCTAATTTGTAATTCAATTCAAGTGTAGCGGTTTTTACATTCCCTCTATAAGTGATAGCTTTTGATAAGTGTCTTTTTCTGTGTGACTTATTTCACTTAGAATCGTCGTACCTAACTCCACTCATCTTGCTTCTACTAGCCTTATGACATTGATTTCATGTCTGAGTGATATTCCATTGTACATAAGGACCACGACTTCTTTATCCATTTTTCTCTTTCCTGGGATATTTAAGGTGTCATGAAGTGGAGGTTCTTGTCAACAGAGTAGCCCTAAACTTTGGGGTGCCTGTGTCTTGCTGATTTTTAGTTTTCCCAATTTATACGCCCATGAGTGGAAGTGTCCTATGCTACCTAAGCTGTGTTTTTTCGATGTTTCAGGACACACCGTACACTTCTCCAGAGTGGCTGTTGGCAATTTACATCCTGCCCATCAGAGTAGCAAGGCTGCCATTTCTCCATGGCCTGTCCTGCATTTGTGGTTTTGACACATTTTTCAGCATTGCCCTTTTGACCGATGGGAAGCGAGACTTCTTTGTAGTGCTGATTTGCCTTTCCAGGTTGCTTGGTTGGCCAAAAAGGGCGTATGCGTTTTTTCCTGAATATATTCAGGAAAAATCGCATACGCCTTTTTTGGCCAAGGGCATCACTGTCAACGTTTTGCCCCTTTTCTTGAGCTTTAAAGGCGATTCGAATCTACCTCCTGAAATCTGTTTCCTGCAATACTGCCTTGCTTTCAAATCCTCTTCGTTGCCTTCCCTCAATATATTTGTGGACGAGAGTTATCATTTATAACTCTGCAGGTTTGTGAATTGCAGTGCCCATGTGCTCCATTTTTCAACTGGCTTTTTTGGGAGCTGGCCGCAGAAGCGCGGGTTTGCCTCAGGCCCTATTCTGGTTCCGGGCGGCAGGCTGAGCCTGTGGTTAATTCTTCTTCCTGATGGGAAAATAGAGTGACCTGTGCCTGTCCCAACACCTAGATCTAGTCTCTCATTGGTTGCCCCTCTTCCCATTCATCCTTAGGACAAATTGCAACCTGTATGGAACAGGAGGTTAAAGGTGCTGATTCTCCAAGTAGGGAGATTGCTAGTAAAGTAGCTGGAATGGGGAACCCGAGCACACGGAGTTGAGAAATGAGGTGCGTTTTAGAAACTTTCCCAATCTCACGGTGTACCATCTTCTGGGTTTCTCATGCATGTTTTCGATGTAGGAAGATGCCTTTGAACCTGCAGATTTGGGACCCATGGGATGGGTACCACACAGTATTACTTTAAAGGGTCTGCATTTGCTCACCCAACCACACCAAACCTCTCAGCCCCAAGAGTGTCCACCCTTATGTCTCATCCAGCTGTGGGTCTAGATATGGTCAATCCAGGTTGCGTCACAGCCCCTGAATGAATTTTGTAAGAATTTCTCTCTCTTTCACTGTCTTTGTTTCATGGGTTTTTAAAACTAATTTATTTTTATAATGGGGTTTAGCTGCTTTTCACGGCTGTGTTTATGCGGCTTTACACCCACTTGACTCACTTCCAGAGAGATATCAATACATAAGTTTTACGATTCTCACTAGTCAGATATATTCTTGTGTGGTGAATAGGGGGTGTTGAGTCCAGTTCACAGAGCAAGGAGTAGGTCTTGTCTATTACATATTGGGTGTATGGAACGGTATCTGAGCTAATTTGAAACCCTTGTTTTATGCATCACCCCACGTCACCTTTCCCGTTAAGCAGCCATAGTGTGTTTTCTAAATGTGTGACTCTGTTGTGATTTTAATTCAGTTCAATTGTAGCGGTTTTTACATTCCCTTTATAAGTCATAGCTTTTGATAAGTGTATTTTTCTGTGTGACTTATTTCACTTAGAGTCGTCGTACCTAAATCCACTCATCATGCTGCTACTAGCCTTATGACATTGATTTCATGGCTGAGTGATATTCCATTGTACATAAGGACCACGACTTCTTTATCCATTTTTCTCCTTCCTGGGATATTTAAGGTTTCGTGAAGTGGAGGTTCTTGTCAACAGAGCAGCCCTAAACTTTGGGGTGCCTGAGTCTTGCTGATTTTTAGTTTTCCCAATTTATACGCCCATGAGTGGAAGTGCCCTATGCTCCATAAACTTTGTTTTTTCGATGTTTCAGGCCACACCGTATACTTCTCCAGAGTGGCTGTTGGCAATTTACATCCCGCCCATCAGCGTGGCAAGGCTCCCATTTCTCCATGGCCTGTCCTGCATTTGTGGTTTTGACACTTTTTTCAGCATGGCCCTTTTGACCCATGGGAAGCGAGACTTCTTTGTAGCGCTGATTTTCCTTTCCAGGTTGCTTGGTTGACCAAAAAGGGCGTATGCGTTTTTTCCTGAATATATTCAGGAAAAAACGCATACGCCCTTTTTGGCCAAGGGCATCATTTTCCACGTTTTGCCGCTTTTCATGTGCTTGAAAGGCGATTCGAATCTACCTCCTGAAACCTGTTTCATGCAACTCTGCCTTGCTTTCAAATCCTCTTCGTTGCCTTCCCTCAATATATTTGTGGACGAGAGTTATCATTTATAACTCTGCAGGTTTTTGAATTGCAGTGCCCATGTGCTCCATTTTTCAACTGGCTTTTTTCGGAGCTGGCCGCAGAAGCGCGGGATTGCCCCAGGCACTAATCTGGTTCCTGGCGGCAGGCTGAGCCTGTGCTTAATTCTTCTTCCTGATGGGAAAATAGAGTGACCTGTGCCTGTCCCAACACCTAGATCTAGTCTCTCATTGGTTGCCCCTCTTCCCGTTCATCCTCAGGACAAATTGCAACCTGTACAGAACAGGAGGTTAAAGGTGTTGATTCTCCAAGTAGGGAGATTGCTAGTAAAGTAGCTGGAATGGCGAACCCGAGCACAAGGAGATGAGAAATGAGGTGCGTTTTAGAAACCTTTCAAAATCACACGGTGTACCATCTTCTGGGTTCCTCATGCAAGTTTTCGATGTAGGAAGATGCCCTTGAACCTGGAGATTTGTGACCCATGGGATGGGTACCACGCAGTATTACCTTAAAGGGTCTGTGTTTGCTCACCCAACCTCACCAAACCTGTCAGCCCCAAGAGTGTCCACCCTTAGGTCTCATCCAACTGTGGGTCTAGATATTTTCAATCCAGGTTGCATCACAACCCCTGAATGAATTTTGTAAGAATTTCTCTGTCTTTCACTGTCTTTGTTTCATGGGTTTTTAAAACTAATTTATTTTTATAATGGGGTTTAGCTGCTTTTCACAGCTGTGTTTATGCGGCTTTACACCCACTTGACTCACTTCCAGAGAGATATCAATACATAAGTTTTAAGATTCTCACTAGTCAGATATATTCTTGTGCGGTGAATAGGGGGTGTTGAGTCCAGTTCACTGAGCAAGGAGTAGGTCTTTTCTATTACATATTGGGTGTATGGAACGGTATCTGAGCTAATTTGAAACCCTTGTTTTATGCATCACCCCACGTCACCTTTCCCGTTAAGCAGCCATAGTGTGTTTTAAATGTGTGACTATGTTCTAATTTGTAATTCAATTCAAGTGTAGCGGTTTTTACATTCCCTCTATAAGTGATAGCTTTTGATAAGTGTCTTTTTCTGTGTGACTTATTTCCCTTAGAATCGTCGTACCTAAGTACACGCATCTTGCGTCTACTGGCCTTATGACATTGATTTCATGGCAGAGTGATATTCCATTTTACATAAGAACCACAATTTCTTTATCCATTTTTCTCTTTCCTGGGATATTTAAGGTGTCATGAAGTGGAGGTTCTTGTCAACAGAGTAGCCCTAAACTTTGGGGTGCCTGTGTCTTGCTGATTTTTAGTTTTCCCAATTTATACGCCCATGAGTGGAAGTGTCCTATGCTACCTAAGCTGTGTTTTTTCGATGTTTCAGGACACACCGTACACTTCTCCAGAGTGACTGTTGGCAATTTACATCCTGCCCATCAGCGTAGCAAGGCTCCCTTTTCTCCATGGCCTGTCCTGCATTTGTGGTTTTGACACATTTTTCAACATTGCCCTTTTGACCGATGGGAAGCGAGACTTCTTTGTAGTGCTGATTTGCCTTTCCAGGTTGCTTGGTTGGCCAAAAAGGGCGTATGCGTTTTTTCCTGAATATATTCAGGAAAAAACGCATACGCCCTTTTTGGCCAAGGGCATCATTGTCGACGTTTTGCCGCTTTTCTTGAGCTTTAAAGGCGATTCGAATCTACCTCCTGAAATCTGTTTCCTGCAATACTGCCTTGCTTTCAAATCCTCTTCGTTGCTTTCCCTCAATATATTTGTGGACGAGAGTTATCATTTATAACTCCGCAGGTTTGTGAATTGCAGTGCCCCTGAGCTCCATTTTTCAACTCGCTTTTTTGGTAGCTGGCCGCAAAAGCGCGGGATTGCCTCAGGCCCTATTCTGGTTCCGGGCGGCAGACTGAGCCTGTGGTTAATTCTTCTTCCTAATGGGAAAATAGAGTGACCTGTGCCTGTCCCAACACCTAGATCTAGTCTCTCATTGGTTGCTCCTCTTCCCGTTCATCCTCAGGACAAATTGCAACCTGTACAGAACAGGAGGTTAAAGGTGCTGATTCTCCAAAAAGGGAGATTGCTAGTAAAGTAGCTGGAATGGCGAACCCGAGCACAAGGAGGTGAGAAATGAGGTGCGTTTTAGAAACCTTTCCCGATCACACGGTGTACCATCTTCTGGGTTTCTCATGCATGTTTTCGATGCAGGAAGATGCCCTTGAACCTGGAGATTTGGGACCCATGGGATGGGTACCACGCAGTATTACTTTAAAGGGTCTGCGTTTGCTCACCCAACCTCACCCAACCTTTCAGCCCCAAGAGTGTCCACCCTTAGGTCTCATCCACCTGTTGGTCTAGAATTGGTCAATCCAGGTTGCATCACGGCCCCTGAACGAACTGTGTAAGAACTTCTCTCTCTTTCACTGTCTTTGTTTTACGGGTTTTTACAAGTAATTTATTTTTATAATAGGGTTTAGCTGCTTTTCACGGCTGTGTTTATGCGGCTTTACACCCACTTGACACACTTCCAGAGAAATATCAATACATAGGTTTGAAGATTCTTACTAGTCAGATATATACTTGTGTGGTGAATAGGGGATGTTGAGTCCAGTTCACTGAGCAAGGAGTAGGTCTTGTCTATTACATATTGGGTGTATGGAACGGTATCTGTGCTAATTTGAAACCCTTGTTTTATGCATCACCCCACCTCACCTTTCCCGTTAAGCAGCCATAGCGTGTTTTCTAAACGTGTGACTCTGTTCTCTTTTGTAATTCAGTTCAAGTGTAGCAGTTTTTACATTCCCTCTATAAGTGATAGCTTACGATAAGTGTCTTTTTCTGTGTGACTTATTTCACTTAGAGTCGTCGTACCTAAATCCACTCATCATGCTGCTACTAGCCTTATGACATTGATTTCATGTCTGAGTGATATTCCATTGTACATAAGGACCACAACTTCTTTATCCATTTTTCTCTTTCCTGGGATATTTAAGGTGTCATGAAGTGGAGGTTCTTGTCAACAGAGCAGCCCTAAACTTTGTGGTGCCTGTGTCTTGTGATTTTTAGTTTTCCCAATTTATACGCCCATGAGTGGAAGTGCCCTATGCTCCCTAAGCTGTGTTTTTTCGATGTTTCAGTACACACCGTACACTTCTCCAGAGTGGCTGTTGGCAATTTACATACCGCCCATCAGCGTGGCAAGGCTCCCATTTCTCCTTGGCCTGTCCTGCATTTGTGGTTTTGACACTTTTTTCAGCATGGCCCTTTTGACGGATCGAAAGCGAGACTTCTTTGTAGCGCTGATTTGCCTTTCCAGGTTGCTTGGTTGGCCAAAAAGGGCGTATGCGTTTTTTCCTGAATATATTCAGGAAAAAACGCATACGCCCTTTTTGGCCAAGGGCATCATTGTCGACGTTTTGCCGCTTTTCATGTGCTTTAAAGGCGATTCGAATCTACCTCCTGAAATGTGTTTCCTGCAGTTCTGCCTTGCTTTCAATTCCTCTTCGTTGCCTTCCCTCAATATATTTGTGGACGAGAGTTATCATTTATAACTCTGCAGGTTTGTGAATTGCAGTGCCCATGTGCTCCATTTTTCAACTGGCTTTTTTGGGAGCTGGCCGCAGAAGTTCGGGATTGCCTCAGGCCCTATTCTGGTTCCGGGCGGCAGGCTGAGCCTGTGGTTATTTCTTCTTCCTGATGGGAAAATAGAGTGACCTGTGCCTGTCCCAACACCTAGATCTAGTCTCTCATTGGTTGCCCCTCTTCCCGTTCATCCTCAGGACAAATTGCAACCTGTATGGAACAGGAGCTTAAAGGTGCTGTTTCTCCATGTAGGGAGATTACTAGTTAAGAAGCTGGAATGGCGAACCCGAGCACAAGGAGATGAGAAATGAGGTGCGTTTCAGAAACCTTTCCCGATCAGACAGTGTACCATGATCTGGGTTACTCATGCATGTTTTTGATGTAGGAAGATGCCCTTGAACCTGGAGATTTGGGACCCATTGGATGGGGACCACGCAGTATTACTTTAAAGGGTCTGCGTTTGCTCACCCAACCTCACCAAAACTCTCAGCCCCAAGAGTGTCCACCCTTATGTCTCATCCAGCTGTGGGTCTAGATATGGTCAATCCAGGTTGCATCACAACCCCTGAACGAATTTTGTAAGAATTACTCTCTCTTACACTGTCTTTGTTTTACGGGTTTTTAAAAGTAATTTATTTTTAAAATGGGTTTTAGCTGCTTTTCACGGCTGTGTTTATGCCGCCTTACACTCACTTGACTCTCTTCCAGAGAGAGATCAATACATAGGTTTTCAGATTCTTACTACTCAGATATATTCTTGTGCGCTGAATAGGGGGTGTTGAGTCTAGTTCACTGAGCAAGGAGTAGGTCTTGTCTACTACATATTGGGTTTATGGAACGGTATCTGAGCTAATTTGAAACCCTTGTTTTATGCATCACCCCACCTCACCTTTCCCGTTAAGCAGCCATAGTGTGTTTTTAAAATGGGTGACTGTGTTCTGTTTTGTAATTCAGTTTAAGGCTAACGGTTTTTACATTCCCTCTATAAGTGATATCTTATGATAAGTGTCTTTTTCTGTGTGACTTATTTCACTTAGAATCGTCGTACCTAAATCCACTCATCATGCTGCTACTAGCCTTATGATATTGATTTCATGGCTGAGTGATATTCCATTGTACATAAGTACCACAACTTCTTTACCATTTTTCTCATCCCTGGGATATTTAAGATGTACACAAGTGGAGGTTCTTGTAACCAGAGCAGCCCTAAACTTTGGGGTGCCTGTGTCTTGTTGATTTTAATTTTTCCAATTTATACGCCCATGAATGGATGTGCCCCTTTCTCTCTAGCTGTGTTTTTTAGATGTTTTAGGAAACACCGTACCGTTCTCCAGAGTCGCCATTGGCAATTTACATCCCGACCATCAGTGTAACAATGCTCCCTTTCCTCCCTGGCCTCTCCTGTATTTTTTTTACACTTTTTTAGGAAGGCCCTTTTGACCGATGGGAAGTGAGACTTCTTTGTAGTGCTGCATTGCATTTCCGGCTTGCTTGGTTGGCCAAAAAGGGCCTATGCGTTTTTTCCTGAATTTATTCAGAAAAAAAACACATATGCTCTTTTTGGCCATGTGCATCGTTGTCGACTTTTGGCCGCTTTTCATGTGCTTTAGGGGCTATTCGAATCTAACTCCTGAAATCTGTTTCCTGCAATTCTGCCTTGCTTTCCAATCCTGTTCGTTGCCTTCCCTCAATATAGTTTTGGACGATAGTTATAATTTATAACTTTGCAGGTTTGTGAATTGCAGTGCCCCTGAGCTCCATTTTTCAACTCGCTTTTTTGGGAGCTGTCCGCAGAACCGCTGCTTTGCTTCTGGCCCTACTCTGGTTCCCGGTGGCAGGCTAAGCCTTTGCTTAATTCTTCTTCCTGATTGGAAATTAGAGTGACATGTGCCTGTCCGAACATCTAGGGCTTGGCTCTCCTTGTTTCTCCTCCTTCCCCTTCTTCCTTTCGAAAAATTCCAAATTTTGTGCAACTGGATGTTGAAGGTGCTGACATCCTCAGGTGGGGAGATTTTAAGGAAAAAGGCTGGAGGTGTGACCCCAACAACCAGGAAATTAGGAGTTTTGGTGCCTTTTCCAAAATCTCCCTGATCCAACCGTGTTCCATCTTCTGGGTGTCACAGGCATGTTTTAGCTGTAGGAAAGGTCCCGTGTATGTAAGGAGAACACCAGGGATTTTTCCAAATCAGTGTCTCCCCGAACTCCAATCTGGGGAATTTTTAAGCTACTGGTACATGTGTGTTCATTAAGGGACTTGGGCCGTAGGCAGAGTCCGAACTTTAGATGATTGAAGTCTTCAGGTTCAGAAACGCTCACCATCGGCCTCCTTTAGTTTCCATTTTATCTGTAGTTGATAGATGATGTCGATATAGATATCTATTGTTTTTCAGATTATTTCCCCTTAGGGGTCATTACAAAATATTGAGTATAGTTCCCTGTGTTATACAGTAGTTCCTTGTTGATGATATATTTTATACATAGCAGTGTGTATATGTTAATCTGAAACTGTTAATTTATCCCTCCTCCCACCTTTCCCCTTTGGTAATAAAAAATATAAGATTTTATACTTCTCAGAAATCTAGGAGCTGAAAGAGAGGTATCATTTTCAATGGAAAATCAGTCAAAACAAGGTTGAAACTTCAACCAAGATTATTAGATGTACATCCTTGGAAAGAAATCACTGCATTTCTCTACTGTTGACCTGACAAATAAGACAAACCCCTCCACTGAACTTGCTTATAATAAAGTGATGGAAATATCAAATGGAAGTGTTAGAAACATCTTATTTTACACGAGCCTTATACACTGCTCTATGTTAATTACAGTTTGGCTCGCACATCTGTTCTTTGAAGTTACAATGTTCTCAAATTCTGTTACTGATCCTGCAGAGTGGGCCCCAACAAGGGTCTCCCTGCCTAGTGTCATTGGAGCCAACAGATCGAGACTGACTTTGGTTCAGAAGCAAAGGAAAACTTTATATTTTGATCAGAGAATGGAGAGGTGAGAGTGTGTGCTTCCCTGCGGGTTGTGGGCCGGGCTGCTGTGTAGAGATCCTGGCACCGTCAGCGGGAGGGAGGGGGCGGAGCTCTCGAGGGCCGGGTTGGCTGGAGCTCAGGCTCTATGTCGCAGAGTCTGCACGGGGCCCCCAACGAGCTGAGGTGTCGGCCCAGCCATTTTGCACTAGGAAATCGGGTCTGAAGTGTCGGGTGTGGGACCTCTGCATGTGGAAACCTAGGAGCAAGTGAAATTAGACAAAGCACAAAGGAAAAAATGGTTAGACTTTATTTTATTGCCCAGATTCTATTTTCATCTCCCAGGAATTTTTCATGGGCTTTGCCAGTGACAAAGCCCTCCTCTGCCTTTTGTCCCATTCCTCATTCTTGGGGTGCTGAGGGTGCAGACACCTCTTCTGTAAATGCTTCGTGCTGAGTTGGGTGTCCTCATACCCGGGGCGAGGGGGAGGACTTCTCCCAAGCAGCCTCCAGGTGAGGTTGATTGTCCCCAGGCCTCCTCCCTCACTGCTCGTCTGCCTGAGCACCAGCATTGGAAGTTTTATAGATTCTAATGACCTTTAAGGGTCCAGGAAAGAGATGTGCAGAGACGCTGGGGGTGGGGTGGGCCGTTTTACCATGCTCCACATTGGTTCGGCCCCCTTAGGCTGACAGTTCCTGCTAGCCTAGATGCTCTGACCAGTACTCTGCGCTTTCTTCAGTTAGGCCACTGAATTAACGTACAAACAACACCAGGTGTCAGAGCCCTGCTTGCTCAACTCCCAGACAGTCCAGGGCCGGTGGTGATCCAGGACCTTCACGGCCACTCAGTCAACGGCCTTTTGAAGTAGCCAGGAGTGCAGCCGGTCTCATTGGCCGCCGTCACCGCGGTGTCTGTAGGCTTTTCTATGGTGGCAGCGTTATTTACGGTTCCCCTGCCAAGTTTATTAGCTCCGCTCTGGGTGCAGTAAGTCCTGTAAGCAATAGTCTGCTCTTTTGGGACACACTCTTGTTGTTTTCTGAGAGAAGCTCCAGGTCAAGTGATGGTCAAACGAGTCGTCATGGGGGCCCATTGCTCCAGGTTTTCTCTCTGGAGGTTGGTGTTGGAGGGCCTCCTCACTCGAGGTCATTGTGCCCACGGAGCAATCCCTGCAACTTCAGGGCATGGTGGGTGGTTAGGATCACCAAGTGGCGTCCTTTTCCCTTAGGAGGGAGCTGGCCTTGCGGGCTGCTGATTTCCAGGTTTTTAGATACCCCCAGTATCCTGGTCGGATGGGGTGGCTGGCCAATGCCTGGAGGGCATTCTTGCATTGTTCCATTTCAAGTGGTCCCAGTTTTTGCACTAATACTCCAAGGGCGATTCGCCTTGGACCAGGAATGTAAAGGTCAAAGGGTTTAGCTAACTTAGGGAGGTCCAGGGCAAGGATCTGAACTGACTGCTCTTTCCATTCTTGAAAGGCCGCTTCTGGATTCTATTCAAAAGGATCATCATCTTTTCCTTTCAGTGTTTCATATAGAGGCCCAGCTATTAGACTGTAGTTAGGGATCCAGATGCAGCAAACCCCGGTCTCCCCAGGAACCCCTAAGCTGTCTTCTAGTTTCAGGAAGGGTGAGGCTGCAAATGGCTTCTTCCCTTTCCTGGGGTGGGCTTCTCCGACATTCTGAGCGAATGAAGCCCAGGAAGGTCACCTTAGTTTGTGATATTTGAGCCTTTTTCTTGGACACCTTCTATCTTTTATTGGCTAGGTAGTTCAGAGGCCTCCTTAGTCGGGCTGGTGATCAGAATGTCATCTGCATATTGAAGGAGGGTTCCCTTCTCCAGAGGTAGATTTTTTAGGTCTTTAGCTAACATTTCCCCAAAGATGGTGTGGGAATTTTTGAACCCCTGGGGCAGGACGGCCCAGCAGTATTGTTTTTGTTGTATGTTGAGTCCTGCCACTCACAGCCAAAATTTCTTGTGACTCTGGGACGAATGGAATACAGAAGAAGGCATCATTGAAGTCTAATACAGAATACCATGTCCTGGTGGATGGTAGAATGACCAGCAGGGTGTAGGAATTAGGAACTACTAGATGTATATCCTCTGTGGCTTCACTGACTGTCCTGGCGTCCTCTACCAGGTCCCCAGCAGCTCACGGGGCTCTTGTGGTCAGGTCCCTCCCAGGATATGGAGCTCACCTGGGCAGGTACCCAGCAGCCCACGGGGCTGTGGTGGTTAGGCCCCTCCCAGGATATGGAGCTCACCTGGGCAGGTACCCAGCAGCCCATGGGGCCATCATGGTCAGGCCCCTCCCAGGATATGGAGCTCACCTGGGCAGGTACGCAGCAGCCCACGGGGCTCTCGTGGGCATGCCCCTCCCTGGATATGGAGCTCCCGTGGACAGGTACCCCGACAGGGCTGGGCACACAGGAACTGTGCATATAGCCCTCATTGCAGAGCACCCCCAGCACACCTGTCACTCAGAGCTGACACAGAGCACCTCAGAGCAGAGCTTGAACTAATAAACAGCAGCTCCAACAGGTCTGTGACCCTAGGCTTCACTCTGTGCGGCCTCCCTCTGCCTGGTCTTCTAGGGGCTTCCACAGCAGCCGGGGCACCAGGCCTCTGTCTCCACCCACCACCCCTCCTCTCCCTGACTCCTGGGTTCCTCTCATTAGCAGAGGGTCTTCTTGAAGTTGTCTCCCACTCCTGGACCAGATAAAATGATTAGAAAACAAGCCAGGGCTGCCGCCCCTTATCTATCCTGACTCTCGGGACCCTACACCTGTTCCTTGGATCTGGCCGGTGCAGCAAGGCCCATTTTCTGCAAATCTGAGCCCCTGAGGGGCGAGGATTGGCTGACCTGGGCAGCCTGACCCGGCCGGCCAGCCCTTCCCAGGTGTGCCTGGGTTGAGGTCAATATAAACACCCCTCCAGGCAGCAAAAGCCTCTGCAGCTGTGCCTGACGCCATATTCTCTGCCCCGTCAGCAGTCTCGGGGTTGGGCTGGTGGGAGGCAGTAGGGCCCACGGCTCTATGAGTGGCCCGTTGTGACTGGGGCTCTACTGGACTTTCTGCAGGAGTTGCCGGGCTGCCACCTGCTAAAGAAGAGGATGTGTCACCCATACTTGCTGCTGGAATTTCTCCCCGGGCAGAGGTAAGGAAGGAAAAAAGCAGTGGGGGCCGGGACAGGAGGGGTACCTCAGGCAGGGAAATGGAAAGTTTCCAGACGAGCGCCCGGGGCCAGGACCATCCTGGCTGGCCTGCAGGCACCAAGTCGGCCTGCGTGCTGTCGCTGGTGTGACTCCAAGCCCCTTCCTCTAGTTTTTAGTCTTTGCACACATTCAGGTGTTTTACCTGGGAACGGTGGGAAAAGTTCAGCAGCAGCTGGCCTGGGGCTCAGCTCACGTTTAGTCAGAGACGCCTCCTCACGGTCCCCCAGCTTTGCAATGAGGACGCTCCTTGTGTGGGGGCTGCTGGCTGCATGGGAGATGATTCCCCACCTGTGACCAACTTAAGAATTGTTTACCACTGGAGCAAGTGCGCTGATAGGGTTTTCCTCTGTATGACCAGTGGGTTCAGTTTTTTTTTTTTTCTTTTTTGGTTCAAGGTAAGTTTTATTCCTCTTTTTGTATTTATGGATATAAGCATGGAAATCATTCATTCATATAAATACGTCTATGGGAAGGACAGAACTTTTTTTTCTGTTTTATTTTCTTAAGTATTATTTATTTTTTAATTTTTGAATTTATTTTATTCATTTTTTTATACAGCAGGCTCTTATTGGTTATCTATTTTATACATATAAGTGTATATGTGTCAATCCCAGGGTTGCAATTCATCCCACCACCACCACCCTGCCACTTTCCCCCCTTGGTGTCCATACATTTGTTCTCTACATCTGTGTCTCTATTTCTGCCTTGCAAACCAGTTCATCTTTACCATTTTTCTAGGTTCTACATGTATGCGTTAATATACGATATTTGTTTTTCTCTTTCTGACTTACTTCACTCTGTATGACAGTCTCTAGATCTATCCACGTCTCTACAAATGACCCAATTTCATTCCTTTTTATGGCTGAGTAATATTCCATTTTATATATGTAGCACATCTTTTCCGTTCGTCTGTCTATGGGCATTTAGGTTGCTTCCATGACCTGGCTATTGTAAATAGTGCTGCAATGAATATTGTGGTGAATATGTCTTTTTGAATTATGGTTTTCTCTGGGTATATGGCCAGTAGTGGGATTGCTGGGTCATATGGTTATTCTATTTTTAGTTTTTTAAGGAACCTCCATACTGTTCTCCATAGTGACTGTATCAATTTACATTCCCACAAATAGTGTAAGAGGGTTCCCTTTTCTCCACACCCTCTCCAGCATTTGTTGTTTGTAGATTTTCTGATGATGCCCATTCTAACTCGTGTGAGGTGATACCTCATTGTAGTTTTGGTTTATATTTCTCTAATAATTAGTGATGTTGAGTAGCTTTTCATGTGTTTCTTGGTCATCTGTATGTCTTCTTGGGACAAATGTCTATTTACGTCATCTGCCCATTTTTGGATTGGTTTGTTTGTTTTTTTACTGTTGAGCTGCATGAGCTGTTTATATACATTGGAGATTAATCCTTTGTCCATTGATTCGTTTGCAAATATTTTCTCCCATTCTGAGGGTTGTCTTTTCGTCTTGTTTGTAGTTTCCTTTGCTTTGCAAAAGCTTTTAGGTTTCATTTGCTTCCATTTGTTTTTTTTTTTTTTTTTTTTATTCCATTACTCTAGGAGGTGGATCAAAAAATATCTTGCTGTGATTTATGTCAAAGAGTATTCTTCCTATGTTTTCCTCTAAGAGTTTTATAGTGTCCGGTCTTACATTTCGGTCTCTAATCCATTTGGAGTTTATTTTTTGTGTATGGTGTTAGGGAGTGTTCTAATTTCATTCTTTTACATGTAGCTGTCCATTTTTCCCAGCACCACTTATTGAAGAGACTGTCTTTTCTCCATTGTATACCCTTGCCTCCTTTGTCATAGATTAGCGGGCCATAGGTGTGTAGGTTTATCTCTGGGCTTTCTTTCTTTTTTTTTTTTTTCTTTACATCTTTATTGGAGTATAATTGCTTTACAATTGTGTGTTAGTTTCTGCTGTATAAAAAAGTGAATCAGCTATGCGTATACATATAACACCATATCCCCTCCCTCTTGCACCTCCCTCTCACTCCCTTATCCCACCCTTTTAGGTGGTCACAAAGCACAGAGCTGATCTCCCTGTGCTATGTGGCTGCTTCCCAGTAGCTATCAATTTTACATTTGGTAGTGTATATATGTCCATACCACTCTCTCACTTTGTCCCAGCTTACCCTTCCCTCTCCCCATGTCCTCAAGTCCTTTCTCTACGTCTGTGTCCTTAATCCTTTCCTGCCCCTAGGTTCTTCATAAACTTTTTTTTTTTAGATTCCATATATATGTGTTAGCATATGGTATTTGTTTTTCTCTTTCTGACTTACTTCACTCTGTAGGACAGACTCTAGATCCATCCACCTCACTAAAAATAACTCAATTTCGTTTCTTTTTATGGCTGAATAATGTTCCATCGTATATATGTGCCACATCTTCTTTTTCCATTTATCTGTTGATGGACACTTAGGTTGCTTCCATGTCCTGGCTATTGTAAATAGAGCTACAGTGAACATTGTGGTACATGACTCTTTTTGAATTATGGTTTTCTCAGGGTAAATGTCCAGGAGTGGGTTTGCTGGGTTGTATGGTAGTTCTATTTTTAGTTTTTAAGGAAGCCCCATACCGTTCTCCCTAGTGGCTATATCAATTTACATTCCCACCTACAGTGCAAGAGGGTTCCCTTTTCTCCAATAAATGCCTCTCCAGCATTTACTGTTGGTAGATTTTTTGATGATGGCCATTCTGACTGGTGTGAGGTGATACCTCACTGTAGTTTTGATTTGCATTTCTCTAATGATTAGTGATGCTCAGCATCCTTTCATGTGTTTGTTGGCAACCTGTATATCTTCTTTGGAGAAATTTCTATTTAGGTCTTCTGCCCATTTTTGGATTGGGTTGTTTGGTTTTGTGATATTGAGCTACATGAGCTGCTTTTTGTAGATTAATCCTTTGCCATTTGCTTCATTTGAAAATATTTTCTCCCATTCTGATGGTTGTCTTTTCATCTTGCTTAAGTTTTCCTTTGCTGTGCAAAAGAATTTATGTTTCATTCGGTCCCATTTTTTAATTTTTGTTTTTATTTCCATTTCTCTAGGAGGTGGGTCAAAAAGGATCTTGCTGTGATTTATGTCATAGACTGTTCTGCTTATGTTTTCTTCTAAGAGTTTTATAGTGGCTGGTCTTATATTTAGGTCTCTAATCCATTTTGAGTTACTTTTGTGTATGGTGTTAGGGAGTGTACTAATTTCATTCTTTTACATGTAGCTGTCCAGTTTTCCCAGCACCACTTACTGAAGACACTGTCTTTTCTCCATTGTATACACTTGCCTCCTTTGTCATAGATTAGTTAACCATAGGTACGTGGGTTTATCTCTGTGCTTTCTATCCTTTTCTATTGACCTATATTTCTGTGTTTGTGTCAGTACCATATTATCTTGATTACTGTAGCTTTGTAATATAGTCTGAAGTCTGGAAGTCTGATTCCTCCAGCTCTTTTTTTTCCCCCTCAAGACTGCTTTGGCTATCCAGGGTCTTTTGTGTCTCCCTACAAATTTTAAGATTTTTTTTCTTGTTCTGTAGAAAATGCCAAAGGTATTTTGATCGGGATTGCATTGAATCTGTAGATTGCTTTGGGTAGTATAGTCATTTTCACAATATTGATTCTTCTAATCCAAGGACATGGTATATGTCTCCATCTGTTTATATCATCTTTGATTTCTTTCATCAGTGTCTTATAGTTTTCTGAGTACAGGTCTTTTACTTCCTTAGGTAGGTTTATTCCTAGGTATTTTATTCTTTTTGTTGCAGTGGTAATGGGATTGTTTCCTTAATTTCTCTTTCTGATCTTTCATTGTTAGTGTATAGGAATGCAAGCAATTTCTGTGCATTAATTTTGTATCCTGCAACTTTACCAAATTCATTGATTAGCTCCAGTGGTTTTCTGGTGGCATCTTTAAGATTCTCTATCTATGATATCATGTCATCTGCAAACAGTGACAATTTTACTTCTTCTTTTCC
This sequence comes from Eschrichtius robustus, assembly GCF_028021215.1. Lineage (NCBI taxonomy): Eukaryota > Metazoa > Chordata > Mammalia > Artiodactyla > Eschrichtiidae > Eschrichtius > Eschrichtius robustus. The sequence goes on from NW_027175163.1 coordinate 769,417, forward strand.
GTTTTGTATTCCTTTTATTTCTTTTTCTTCTCTGATTGCCATGGCTAGGACTTCCAAAACTATGTTGAATAGCAGTGGTGAGAGTGGACATCCTCGTCTTGTTCCTGATCTTAGAGGAAACGCTTTCAGTTTTTCACCATTGAGAATGCTGTTTGCTGTGGGTTTGTCATATATGGCCTTTATTATGTTGAGGTAGTTTCCGTCTATGCCCACACTCTGCAGAGTTTTTATCGTAAATGAGTGTTGAATTTTCTCAAAATCTTTTCCTTCATCTATTGAGATGACCATATGGTTTTATTCTACAATTTGTTAATATGGTGTATCACATTGATTTGTGTATATTGAAGAATCCTTGCATCCCTGGGATAAACCCCACTTGATCATGGTGTATGATCCTTTTAATGTGTTGTTCGATTCTGTTTGCTAGTATTTTGTTGAGGATTTTTGCATCTATATTCATCAGGGATATTGGTCTATAATTTTCTTTCCTTGTAGTATCTCTGTCTGATTTTGGTATCAGGGTGATGGTGGTCTCATAGAATGAGTTTGGGAGTGTTCCTTCCCCTGCAATTGTTTTGAAGAATTTGAGAAGGTTGGGTGTTAGCTCTTCTCTAAATGTTTGATAGAATTCACCTGTAATGCCATCTGGTTCTGGACTTTTGTTTGTTGGAAGATTTTTAATCACAGTTTCAATTTCATTGCTTGTGATAGGTTTGTTCATATTTTCTATTTCTTCCTGGTTCAGTCTTAGAAGGTTATACCTTTCTAAGAATTTGTCCATTTCTTCCAGATTGTCCATTTTATTGGCACAGAGTTGCTTGTAGTAGTCTCTTAGGATGCTTTGTATTCCTGTGGTGTCTGTTGTAACTTCTCCTTTTTCACTTCTAATTTTGTTGATTTGCGTCCTCTCCCTCTTTTTCTTGAGTGTGGCTAAAGGTTGATCATTTTTGCTTATCTTCTCAAAGAACCAGCTTTTAGTTTTGATGATCTTTGCTTCCGTTTTCTTTGTTTCTATTTCATTTATTTCTGCTCTGATCTTTAGGATTTCTTTCCTTCTACTAACTTTGGGTTTTGTTCTTCTTTCTCTAGTTCCTCTAGGTGTAAGGTTAGATTGTTTATTTGAGATTTTTCTTGTTTCTTGAGGTAGGCTTGTATTGCTATAAACTTCCCTCTTAGAACTCCTTTTGCTGCATCCCATAGGTTTTGGATCATCGTGTTTTGGTTGTCATTTGTCTCTAGGTAGTTTTTGATTTCCCCTTTGATTTCTTCAGTGATCTCTTGGTTATTTAGTAACGTATTGTTTAGCCTCCATGTGTTTGTGTTTTTTACAGTTTTTTCCGTGTAATTGATTTCTAATCTCATAGCATTGTGGTCGGAACAGCTGCTTGATATGATTTCAGTTTTCTTAAATTTACTGAGGCTTTATCTGTGACCCAAGATGTGATCTATCCTGGAGAATGTTCCGTGTGCAGTTGAGAAGAACGTGTAATCTGCTGTTTTTGGATGGAATGTCCTATAAATATCAATGAACTCTATCTGGTCTATTGTGTCATTTAAAGCTTGTGTTTCCTTATTAATTTTCTGTCTGGCTGATCTCCACTGGTGTAAGTGAGCTGTTAAAGTCCCCCGCTATTATTGTGTTACTGTCGATTTCCTCTTTTATAGCTGTTAGCAGTTGCCTTATACATTGAGGTGCTCCTATGTTGGGTACATATATATTTATAATTGTTATATCTTCTTCTTGGATTGATCCCTTGACCATTATGTAGTGTCTTTCCTTGTCTCTTGTAACATTCTTTATTTTAAAGTCTATTTTATCTGATATGAGTATTGCTACTCCAGCTTTCTTTTGATTTTCATTAGCATAGAATATATTTTTCCATCGCCTCACTTTCAGTCTGTATGTGTCCCTAGGTCTGAAATGGGTCTCTTGTAGACAGCATATATATGGGTCTTGTTTTTGTATCCATTCAGCCAGTCTATGTCTTTTGGTTGGAACATTTAGTGCATTCACGTTTAAGGTAATTATCGATATGTATGTTCCTACTACTATTTTCTTAATTGTTATGGGTTTGTCTTGGTGGGTCCTTTTCTTCTCTTGTGTTTCCCACTTAGAGAAGTTCTTTTAGCATTTGGTGTAGAGCTGGTTGCATGGTGCTGAATTCTCTTAGCTTTTGCTTGTCTGTAAGGCTTTTGATTTCTCCATCAAATCTGAATGAGCTCTTTGCAGGGTGCAGTACCCTTGGTTGTAGGTTCTTCCCTTTCATCACTTTAAATTTATCATGCCACTTCCTTCTGGCTTGTAGATTTTCTGCTGAGAAATCAGCTGTTATCCTTATGGGATTTCCCTTGTATGTTATTTGTCATTTTTCCCTTGCTGCTTTCAATAATTTTTCTTTGTCGTTAATTTTTGTCAATTTGATTACTATGTGTCTTGTCATTTTTCTCCTTTGGTTTCTCCTGCCTGGGACACTCTGTGCTTCTGGACTTGGGTGGCTATTTCTTTTCCCATGCTAGGGAAGTTTTTGACCATAATCTCTTCAAATATATTCTCGGGTCCTTTCTCTCTCTCTTCTCCTTCTGGGACCCCTATAATGCGAATGTTGTTGCGTTTAATGTTGTCCCAGAGGACTCTTGGGGTGTCTTCATTTATTTTCATTCTTTTTCTTTATTCTGTTCCATGGCAGTGATTTCCACCTTTCTGTCTTCCAGGCCACTTATCCGTTCTTCTGCCACAGTTATTCTGCTACTGATTCCTTCTAGTGTATTTTTCATTTCAGTTATTACATTGTTCACCTCTGTTTGTTTGTTCTTTAACTCTTCTAGGTGTTTGTTCCTTAATTCTTCTAGGTCTTTGTTAAGCATTTCTTGTGTCTTCTCGATCTTTGCCTCCTTTCTTTTTCTAAGGTCTTGGCTCAACTTCACTATCATTATTCTGAATTCTTTTTCTGGAAGGTTCCCTATCTCCACCTCATTCCGTTTTTTTCTGGGGTTTTATCTTGTTCCTTGATCTGGTATAAAGTCCTCTGCCTTTTCATTTTGTCTATCTTTCTGTGAATGTGGTTTTCCTTCCACAGGCTGCAGAATTGTAGTTCTTCTTGCTTCTGCTGTCTGCTCTCTGGTGGATGAGTCTATCTTAGAGGCTTGTGCAAGCTTCCTGATGGGAGGGACTGGTGGTGGGTAGAGCTGGGTGTTGCTTTGGTGGGCAGAGCTTTAATCCGCTTGTCTACGGATTAAATAAAACTTTAATAAAAAGTTGAATCTGCTTGTCTGCTGATGCATGGGGCTGGGTTCCCTCCCTGTTGGTTGTTTGGCCTGAGGCGACCCAGCACTGGAGCCTACCTTGCTCTTGGTGGGGCTAATGGCGGACTCTGGGAGGGCTCACACCAAGGAGTATTTCCCAGAACTTCTGCTGCCAGTGTTGTTGTCCTCACGGTGAGCCACAGCCACAGCCACCAGCTGCCTCTGCAGGAGACCCTCTAAAAGTAGCAGGTAGTTCTGGTCATTCCCCTACGGGGTCACTGCTCCTTCCCCTGGGTCCTGATGTGCACACTACTTTGTGTGTGCCCTCCAAGAGTGGAGTATCTGAGTGGAGTTGAGACTCTGAGACTCTGTGTGGAGTCGCACAGACTCTGGGTCCTGTGAAGCTTCGATGTTTTGTGATTCTAGAAATCCTATAGGAGACGGTCCACAGCAGGTGAAGCTAATGTTGTCAGTAGAGGTGTTGAAGCCAAAGATCTGCAGTTCCGGCTATAGGTGCCGATGTACATACAGGACAAAATCATCTCGTGTGAATGTAGTTCAGGCATGTTTAAGATGAATGCAGTCATGTTAATGCCTACCATATTCTATCTTGAGCCTCTCCTCAGGGACCTCCTCCTCAGTTCCTGAGGCTCCTGTAAGTCATGTACAGGGGACTGGAGAGTGGGCTCTGTCCAGTCTGAGCCCTGAGTTACCCTGTGTGTATCTTAGGATACTTTGTATTTCTGTGGTGTCTGTTGTAACATCATCTCTTTCATTTCAGATTTATTTGGGCCCTCTCTTTTTTAACAAAACATACTACTGTTGTCTTTTATTCTTTACAGAAGTTTAATCAGTGTTTGATCTACTATCCTTACCCTATGTATACTTTTTGCAGTGAGATTTTTACTTTTCTTTGTTTCCTTGTTACTATCAATAATTAGTGAGACTTCTTTTAAGCTACCTTCAACATTGCTTATAAAGCTGCTTTATTAGTGATGACAGAGCCTTAATGGAAGTCATGTTCTGGTTGTAAATTAGAATGCAATGTGCCAGCACAAAGCCCCTTAAGTTTATGTCTCATTACTTCTTGTTCTTTTTTTAATTTAATTTTTATTTTTTGTCAGAGCAAATTTGATTAAAATGTTTTGTTTCTTCTAGGTGTGCAAGATGTGGTTCTTTTAAACATATACATATATCTATTCTTCTTTGGATCATTTTCCCATGTAGGTTATGACACCATGTTGAGTAGTCTTGTCTTGGTATTACGTAGGTCTTTGGTGATTACATATTTCACATGTGTTTCTATATCTATCTTAACCCCAATATCCTAATGTATCCAATCCTCACACCTTTCCATTTGGTGAACCCTAAGTTTGTTTAATGAATCTGTGATTGCATTTCTCTGTGGAAATATCTTCATTGGTATCAATTTTTAGCTAAGACCTATAAGTGATATTATAGGATATGTGTCTTTTGCTTTCTGACTTAGTACAATTTGCCTGATTAACTCAAGAATCATACACAGTGCTGCAAATGGCATTGTTTTGGTTTTTTCCCTGGCTAATATTCCACCTGTACGTGTACCAGTTATTCTTTGGCCACGCACCTCTTGATGGACTTTTTGGTTGCCTCCATGTCTTGGTTATTGTAATACTGCTGCAATGCACATTTGCTTGCCTGTGTCTTTCCAGTTCTATCTCCTTATGTTATAGGCCAAGGAGTGGGCTTGCTGTATCATATGGTAGCTCAGTGTGTACGTTTTAAAGGCACCACCATTCAGTTCTCATTAGTGGCTCTTTCCAGGTTATGTCCCACTTAAAATTGAGGGTATGCATTTCTCCAAAACACCTTCAATATTTATTGTTTGTAGTTTGCTTGCTGCTGGTTATTCTAACAGGTGCGAGCTGATACCTCTGTGTGGCTGAATTTGCATGTGTCCCATAATCTGTTGAAATTGATCTTTAAAGCATGCTCTTTTTATTTATCAAACTGTGATTACAGCTTAGTTCTTCAAATTGTTTTCTTAAAGTAAGTGTCACATTTTGAAAAGTTTTGGCCACTACCTCCCTCAAGACATTTTGAGGGCAGGTTTCATTTACAGCCCTGAAGTACTTGTTCATATGAAGTGACCATTAACACAGATTTTAAAGCTGCATTTGCAGATAACGGCCAGAGGGCGGCAGCCTTTTTACGTTCCCCAATCTGGTAACTAGGGAAAGAGTCCTTCAGCTGCAAGAGTGTCCAGCTTTATTTCTCATCCAGCTGTGGGTCTAGATATGATCAAACAAGGTTGCATCACAGCCCAGGAATGAATTATGTAAAATTTCCTCTCTCTATCACTGTCTTATTTTTTTGGGTTTTTTAAAGTTATTTAATTTAAAATGGGGATTCGCTACTTTTCACTGCTGTGTTTATGCCGCTTTACACCCACTTGACTCACTTCCAGACAGATATCAATACATAGGTTTTAAGATTCTTACTAGTCACATATATTCTTGTGCGGTGAATAGGGGGTGTTGAGTCCAGTTCACTGAGCAAGGAGTAGGTCTTGTCTATTACATATTGGGTGTATGGAACGGTATCTGAGCGAATTTGAAACCCTTGTTTTATGCATCACCCCACCTCACCTTTCCCGTTAAGCAGCCATAGTGTGTTTTCTAAACGTGTGACTCTGTTCTGTTTTGTAATTCAGTTCAAGTGTAGCGGTTTTTACATTCCCTCTATAAGTGATAGCTTATGATAAGTGTCTTTTTCTGTGTGACTTATTTCACTTAGAATTGTCATACCTAAATCCACTCATCTTGCTTCTACTAGCCTTATGACATTGATTTCATGTCTGAGTGATATTCCTTTGTACATAAGGAACACAACTTCTTTATCCATTTTTCTCTTTCCTGGGATATTTAAGGTGTCATGAAGTGGAGGTTCTTGTCAACAGAGCAGCCCTAAACATTGGGGTGCCTGTGTCTTGCTGATTTTTAGTTTTCCCAATTTATACGCCCATGAGTGGACGTGCCCTATGCTCCCTAAGCTGTGTTTTTTCGATGTTTCAGGACACACCGTACACTTCTTCAGAGTGGCTGTTGGCAATTTACATCCCGCCCATCAGCGTAGCAAGGCTGCCATTTCTCCATGGCCTGTCCTGCATTTCTGGTTTTGACACTTTATGCAGCATGGCCCTTTTGACCGATGGGAAGCGAGACTTCATTGTAGCGCTGATTTGCCTTTCCAGGTTGCTTGGTTGGCAAAAAAGGGTGTATGCGTTTTTTCCTGAATATATTCAGGAAAAAACACATACGCCCTTTTTGGCCAAGGGCATCATTGTCGAAGATTTGCCACTTTTCATGTGCTTTAAAGGCGATTCGAATCTACCTCCTGAAACCTGTTTCCTGCAATTCTGCCTTGCTTTCAAATACTCTTCGTTGCCTTCCCTCAATACATTTGTGGATGAGAGTTATCATTTATAACTCTGCGGGTTTGTGAACTGCAGTGTGCCTGAGTTCCATTTTTCAACTCGCTTTTTTGGGAGCTGGCCGCAAAAGCGCGGGATTGCCTCAGGCCCTATTCTGGTTCCTGGCGGCAGGCTGAGCCTGTGGTTAATTCTTCTTCCTGATGGGAAAATAGAGTGACCTGGGCCTGTCCCAACACCTAGATCTAGTCTCTCATTGGTTGCCCCTCTTCCCGTTCATCCTCAGGAGAAATTGCAACCTGTAGGGAACAGGAGCTTAAAGGTGCTGATTCCCCAAGTAGAGAGATTGCTAGTAAAGTAGCTGGAAAGGCGAACCGGAGTACAAGGAGATGAGAAATTGGGTGCGTTTTAGAAACCTTTCAAAATCACACGGTGTACCATCTTCTGGGTTTCTCATGCATGTTTTCGATGTAGGAAGATGCCCTTGAACCTGGAGATTTGGGACCCATGGGATGGGTACCACACAGTATTACTTTAAAGGGTGTGCGTTTGCTCACCCAACCTCACCCAACCTCTAAGCCCCAAGAGTGTCCACCCTTATGTCTCATCCAGCTGTGGGTCTAGATATGGTCAATCCAGGTTGCATCACAGCCTCTGAACGAATTTTGTAAGAATTTCTCTCTCTTTCACTGTCTTTGTTTTACGGGTTTTTAAAAGTAATTTATTTTTATAATGGGGTTTAGCTGCTTTTCACGGCTGTGTTTATGCGGCTTTACACCCACTTGACTCACTTCCAGAGAGATATCAATACATAGGTTTTAAGATTCTTACTAGTCACATATATTCTTGTGCGGTGAATAGGGGGTGTTGAGTCCAGTTCACTGAGCAAGGAGTAGGTCTTGTCTATTACATATTGGGTGTATGGAACAGTATCTGAGCGAATTTGAAACCCTTGTTTTATGCATCACCCCACCTCACCTTTCCCGTTAAGCAGCCATAGTGTGTTTTCTAAACGTGTGACTCTGTTCTGTTTTGTAATTCAGTTCAAGTGTAGCGGTTTTTACATTCCCTCTATAAGTGATAGCTTATGATAAGTGTCTTTTTCTGTGTGACTTATTTCACTTAGAATCGTCGTACTTAAGTCCACTCATCTTGCGTCTACTAGCCTTATGACATTGATTTCATGTCTGAGTGATATTCCATTGTACATAAGGACCACAACTTCTTTATCCATTTTTCTCTTTCCTGGGATATTTAAGTTGTCATGAAGTGGAGGTTCTTGTCAACAGAGCAGCCCTAAACTTTGGGGTGCCTGTGTCTTGCTGATTTTTAGTTTTCCCAATTTATACGCCCATGAGTGGACGTGCCCTATGCTCCCTAAGCTGTGTTTTTTCGATGTTTCAGGACACACCGTACACTTCTCCAGAGTGGCTGTTGGCAATTTACATCCCGCCCATCAGCGTAGCAAGGCTGCCATTTCTCCATGGCCTGTCCTGCATTTCTGGTTTTGACACTTTTTGCAGCATCACCCTTTTGACTGATGGGAAGCGAAACTTCTTTGAAGTGCTGATTTGCCTTTCCAGGTTGCTTGGTTGGCCAAAAAGGGCGTATGCGTTTTTTCCTGAATATATTCAGGAAAAAACGCATACGCCCTTTTTGGCCAAGGGCATCATTGTCGACGTTTTGCCGCTTTTCATGTGCTTTAAAGGCGATTGGAATCTACCTCCTGAAATCTGTTTCCTGCAATTCTGCCTTGCTTTCAAATCCTCTTCGTTGCCTTCCCTCAATATATCTGTGGATGAGAGTTATCATTTATAACTCTGCGGGTTTGTGAATTGCAGTGTCCCTGAGCTCCATTTTTCAACTCGCTTTTTTGGTAGCTGGCCGCAAAAGCGCGGGATTGCCTCAGTCCCTATTCTGGTTCCTGGCGGCAGGCTGAGCCTGTGGTTAATTCTTCTTCCTGATGGGAAAATAGAGTGACCTGGGCCTGTCCCAACACCTAGATCTAGTCTCTCATTGGTTGCCCCTCTTCCCGTTCATCCTCAGGATAAATTGCAACCTGTAGGGAACAGGAGCTTAAAGGTGCTGATTCTCCAAGTAGGGAGATTTCTAGTAAAATAGCTGGAAAGGCGAACCCGAGCACAAGAAGATGAGAAATGGGGTGCGTTTTAGAAACCTTTCAAAATCACACGGTGTACCATCTTCTGGGTTTCTCATGCATGTTTTCGATGTAGGAAGATGCCCTTGAACCTGGAGATTTGAGACCCATGGGATGGGTACCACACAGTATTACTTTAAAGGGTCTGCGTTTGCTCACCCAACCTCACCCAACCTCTCAGCCCCAAGAGTGTCCACCCTTATGTCTCATCCAGCTGTGGGTCTAGATATGGTCAATCCAGGTTGCATCACAGCCCCTGAACGAATTTTGTAAGAATTTCTCTCTCTTTCACTGTCTTTGTTTTACGGGTTTTTAAAAGTAATTTATTTTTATAATGGGGTTTAGCTGCTTTTCACGGCTGTGTTTATGCGGCTTTACACCCACTTGGCTCACTTCCAGAGAGATATCAATACATAGGTTTTACGATTCTTACTAGTCAGATATATTCTTGTGCGGTGAATAGGGGGTGTTGAGTCCAGTTCACTGAGCAAGGAGTAGGTCTTGTCTATTACATATTGGGTGTATGGAACAGTATCTGAGCGAATTTGAAACCCTTGTTTTATGCATCACCCCACCTCACCTTTCCCGTTAAGCAGCCATAGTGTGTTTTCTAAACGTGTGACTCTGTTCTGTTTTGTAATTCAGTTCAAGTGTAGCGGTTTTTACATTCCCTCTATAAGTGATAGCTTATGATAAGTGTCTTTTTCTGTGTGACTTATTTCACTTAGAATCGTCATACCTAAATCCACTCATCTTGCTTCTACTAGCCTTATGACATTGATTTCATGTCTGAGTGATATTCCATTGTACATAAGAACTACAACTTCTTTATCCATTTTTCTCTTTCCTGGGATATTTAAGGTGTCATGAAGTGGAGGTTCTTGTCAACAGAGCAGCCCTAAACTTTTGGGTGTCTGTGTCTTGCTGATTTTTAGTTTTCCCAATTTATACGCCCATGAGTGGAGGTGCCCTATGCTCCCTAAGCTGTGTTTTTTCAATGTTTCAGGACACACCGTACACTTCTCCAGAGTGGCTGTTGGCAATTTACATCCCGCCCATCAGCGTAGCAAGGCTGCCATTTCTCCATGGCCTGTCCTGCATTTCTGGTTTTGACACTTTTTGCAGCATGACCCTTTTGACCGATGGGTAGCGAAACTTCTTTGAAGCGCTGATTTGCCTTTCCAGGTTGCTTGGTTGGCCAAAAAGGGCGTATGCGTTTTTTCCTGAATATATTCAGGAAAAAACGCATACGCCTTTTTTGGCCAAGGGCATCATTGTCGACGTTTTGCCGCTTTTCATGTGCTTTAAAGGCGATTCGAATCTACCTCCTGAAATCTGTTTCCTGCAATTCTGCCTTGCTTTCAAATCCTCTTCGTTGCCTTCCCTCAATATATCTGTGGATGAGAGTTATCATTTATAACTCTGCGGGTTTGTGAATTGCAGTGTCCCTGAGCTCCATTTTTCAACTCGCTTTTTTGGGAGCTGGCCGCAAAAGCGCGGGATTGCCTCAGGCCCTATTCTGGTTCCTGGCGGCATGCTGAGCCTGTGGTTAATTCTTCTTTCTGATGGGAAAATAGAGTGACCTGGGCCTGTCCCAACACCTAGATCTAGTCTCTCATTGGTTGCCCCTCTTCCCGTTCATCCTCAGGACAAATTGCAACCTGTAGGGAACAGGAGCTTAAAGGTGCTGATTCTCCAAGTAGGGAGATTGCTAGTAAAATAGCTGGAAAGGCGAACCCGAGCACAAGAAGATGAGAAATGGGTTGCGTTTTAGAAACCTTTCAAAATCACACGGTGTACCATCTTCTGGGTTTCTCATGCATGTTTTCGATGTAGGAAGATGCCCTTGAACCTGGAGATTTGGGACCCATGGGATGGGTACCACACAGTATTACTTTAAAGGGTCTGCGTTTGCTCACCCAACCTCTCAGCCCCAAGAGTGTCCACCCTTATGTCTCATCCAGCTGTGGGTCTAGATATGGTCAATCCAGGTTGCATCACAGCCCCTGAACGAATTTTGTAAGAATTTCTCTCTCTTTCACTGTCTTTGTTTTACGGGTTTTTAAAAGTAATTTATTTTTATAATGGGGTTTAGCTGCTTTTCACGGCTGTGTTTATGCGGCTTTACACCCACTTGGCTCACTTCCAGAGAGATATCAATACATAGGTTTTACGATTCTTACTAGTCAGATATATTCTTGTGCGGTGAATAGGGGGTGTTGAGTCCAGTTCACTGAGCAAGGAGTAGGTCTTGTCTATTACATATTGGGTGTATGGAACAGTATCTGAGCGAATTTGAAACCCTTGTTTTATGCATCACCCCACCTCACCTTTCCCGTTAAGCAGCCATAGTGTGTTTTCTAAACGTGTGACTCTGTTCTGTTTTGTAATTCAGTTCAAGTGTAGCGGTTTTTACATTCCCTCTATAAGTGATAGCTTATGATAAGTGTCTTTTTCTGTGTGACTTATTTCACTTAGAATCGTCATACCTAAATCCACTCATCTTGCTTCTACTAGCCTTATGACATTGATTTCATGTCTGAGTGATATTCCTTTGTACATAAGGACCACAACTTCTTTATCCATTTTTCTCTTTCCTGGGATATTTAAGGTGTCATGAAGTGGAGGTTCTTGTCAACATAGCAGCCCTAAACATTGGGGTGCCTTTGTCATGCTGATTTTCAGTTTTCCCAATTTATACGCCAATGAGTGGACGTGCCCTATGCTCCCTAAGCTGTGTTTTTTCGATGTTTCAGGACACACCGTACACTCCTCCAGAGTGGCTGTTGGCAATTTACATCCCGCCCATCAGCGTAGCAAGGCTGCCATTTCTCCATGGCCTGTCCTGCATTTCTGGTTTTGACACTTTTTGCAGCATGGCCCTTTTGACCGATGGGAAGCGAGACTTCTTTGTAGCGCTGATTTGCATTTCCAGTTTGCTTGGTTGGCCAAAAAGGGCGTATGCGTTTTTTCCTGAATATATTCAGGAAAAAACGCATACGCCCTTTTTGGCCAAGGGCATCACTGTCGACGTTTTGCCACTTTTCATGTGCTTTAAAGGCGATTCGAATCTACATCCTGAAACCTGTTTCCTGCAATTCTGCCTTGCTTTCAAATCCTCTTCGTTGCCTTCCCTCAATATATCTGTGGACGAGAGTTATCATTTATAACTCAGCAGGTTTGTGAATTGCAGTGCCCCTGAGCTCCATTTTTCAACTGTCTTTTTTGGGAGCTGGCCGCAAAAGCGCGGGATTGCCTCAGGCCCTATTATGCTTCTGGGCGGCAGGCTGAGCCTGTGGTTAATTCTTCTTCCTGATGGGAAAATAGAGTGACCTGGGCCTGTCCCAACACCTAGATCTAGTCTCTCATTGGTTGCCCCTCTTCCCGTTCATCCTCAGGACAAATTGCAACCTGTAGGGAACAGGAGCTTAAAGGTGCTGATTCTCCAAGTAGGGAGATTGCTAGTAAAATAGCTGGAAAGGCGAACCCGAGCACAAGAAGATGAGAAATGGGGTGCGTTTTAGAAACCTTTCAAAATCACACGGTGTACCATCTTCTGGGTTTCTCATGCATGTTTTCGATGTAGGAAGATGCCCTTGAACCTGGAGATTTGGGACCCATGGGATGGGTACCACACACTATTAATTTAAAGGGTCTGCGTTTGCTCACCCAACCTCACCCAACCTCTCAGCCCCAAGAGTGTCCACCCTTATGTCTCATCCAGCTGTGGGTCTAGATATGGTCAATCCAGGTGTCATCACAGCCCCTGAACGAATTTTGTAAGAATTTCTCTCTCTTTCACTGTCTTTGTTTTACGGGTTTTTAAAAGTAATTTATTTTTATAATGGGGTTTAGCTGCTTTTCACGGCTGTGTTTATGCGGCTTTACACCCACTTGGCTCACTTCCAGAGAGATATCAATACATAGGTTTTACGATTCTTACTAGTCAGATATATTCTTGTGCGGTGAATAGGGGGTGTTGAGTCCAGTTCACTGAGCAAGGAGTAGGTCTTGTCTATTACATATTGGGTGTATGGAACAGTATCTGAGCGAATTTGAAACCCTTGTTTTATGCATCACCCCACCTCACCTTTCCCGTTAAGCAGCCATAGTGTGTTTTCTAAACGTGTGACTCTGTTCTGTTTTGTAATTCAGTTCAAGTGTAGCGGTTTTTACATTCCCTCTATAAGTGATAGCTTATGATAAGTGTCTTTTTCTGTGTGACTTATTTCACTTAGAATCGTCATACCTAAATCCACTCATCTTGCTTCTACTAGCCTTATGACATTGATTTCATGTCTGAGTGATATTCCTTTGTACATAAGGACCACAACTTCTTTATCCATTTTTCTCTTTCCTGGGATATTTAAGGTGTCATGAAGTGGAGGTTCTTGTCAACATAGCAGCCCTAAACATTGGGGTGCCTGTGTCTTGCTGATTTTTAGTTTTCCCAATTTATACGCCAATGAGTGGACGTGCCCTATGCTCCCTAAGCTGTGTTTTTTCGATGTTTCAGGACACACCGTACACTTCTCCAGAGTGGCTGTTGGCAATTTACATCCCGCCCATCAGCGTAGCAAGGCTGCCATTTCTCCATGGCCTGTCCTGCATTTCTGGTTTTGACACTTTTTGCAGCATGGCCCTTTTGACCGATGGGAAGCGAGACTTCTTTGTAGCGCTGATTTGCATTTCCAGTTTGCTTGGTTGGCCAAAAAGGGCGTATGCGTTTTTTCCTGAATATATTCAGGAAAAAACGCATACGCCCTTTTTGGCCAAGGGCATCACTGTCGACGTTTTGCCACTTTTCATGTGCTTTAAAGGCGATTCGAATCTACATCCTGAAACCTGTTTCCTGCAATTCTGCCTTCCTTTCAAATCCTCTTCGTTGCCTTCCCTCAATATATTTGTGGACGAGAGTTATCATTTATAACTCAGCAGGTTTGTGAATTGCAGTGCCCCTGAGCTCCATTTTTCAACTGTCTTTTTTGGGAGCTGGCCGCAAAAGCACGGGATTGCCTCAGGCCCTATTCTGGTTCCCGGCGGCAGGCTGAGCCTGTGTTTAATTCTTCTTCCTGATGGGAAAATAGAGTGACCTGTGCCTGTCCCAACACCTAGATCTAGTCTCTCATTATTTGCCCCTCTTCCCGTTCATTCTCAGGACAAATTGCAACCTGTAGGGAACAGGAGCTTAAAGGTGCTGATTCTCCAAGTAGGGAGATTGCTAGTAAAGTAGCTGGAAAGGTGAACCCGAGCACAAGGAGATGAGAAATTGGGTGCGTTTTAGAAACCTTTCAAAATCACACGGTGTACCATCTTCTGGGTTTCTCATGCATGTTTTCGATATAGGAAGATGCCTTTGAACCTGGAGATTTGGGACCCATGGGATGGGTACCACGCAGTATTACTTTAAAGGGTCTGAGTTTGCTCACCCAACCTCTCAGCCCCAAGAGTGTCCACCCTTATGTCTCATCCCAGTGTGGGTCTAGATATGGTCAATCCAGGTTGCATCACAGCCCCTGAACGAATTTTGTAAGAATTTCTCTCTCTTTCACTGTCTTTGTTTTACGGGTTTTTAAAAGTAATTTATTTTTATAATGGGGTTTAGCTGCTTTTCACGGCTGTGTTTATGCGGCTTTACACCCACTTGGCTCACTTCCAGAGAGATATCAATACATAGGTTTTACGATTCTTACTAGTCAGATATATTCTTGTGCGGTGAATAGGGGGTGTTGAGTCCAGTTCAGTGAGCAAGGAGTACGTCTTGTCTATTACATATTGGGTGTATGGAACAGTATCTGAGCGAATTTGAAACCCTTGTTTTATGCATCACCCCACCTCACCTTTCCCGTTAAGCAGCCATAGTGTGTTTTCTAAACGTGTGACTCTGTTCTGTTTTGTAATTCAGTTCAAGTGTAGCGGTTTTTACATTCCCTCTATAAGTGATAGCTTATGATAAGTGTCTTTTTCTGTGTGACTTATTTCACTTAGAATCGTCATACCTAAATCCACTCATCTTGCTTCTACTAGCCTTATGCCATTGATTTCATGTCTGAGTGATAGTCCATTGTACATAAGAACTACAAATTCTTTATCCATTTTTCTCTTTCCTGGGATATTTAAGGTGTCATGAAGTGGAGGTTCTTGTCAACAGAGCAGCCCTAAACTTTGGGGTGCCTGTGTCTTGCTGATTTTTAGTTTTCCCAATTTATACGCCCATGAGTGGAGGTGCCCTATGCTCCCTAAGCTGTGTTTTTTCGATGTTTCAGGACACACCGTACACTTCTCCAGAGTGGCTGTTGGCAATTTACATCCCGCCCATCAGCGTAGCAAGGCTGCCATTTCTCCATGGCCTGTCCTGCATTTCTGGTTTTGACACTTTTTGCAGCATGACCCTTTTGACCGATGGGAAGCGAAACTTCTTTGAAACGCTGATTTGCCTTTCCAGGTTGCTTGGTGGGCCAAAAAGGGCGTATGCGTTTTTTCCTGAATATATTCAGGAAAAAACGCATACGCCTTTTTTGGCCAAGGGCATCATTGTCGACGTTTTGCCGCTTTTCATGTGCTTTAAAGGCGATTCGAATCTACCTCCTGAAAT
Source organism: Eschrichtius robustus (assembly GCF_028021215.1). Lineage (NCBI taxonomy): Eukaryota > Metazoa > Chordata > Mammalia > Artiodactyla > Eschrichtiidae > Eschrichtius > Eschrichtius robustus. The sequence goes on from NW_027175163.1 coordinate 784,822, forward strand.
CTGTTTCCTGCAATTCTGCCTTGCTTTCAAATCCTCTTCGTTGCCTTCCCTCAATATATCTGTGGATGAGAGTTATCATTTATAACTCTGCGGGTTTGTGAATTGCAGTGTCCCTGAGCTCCATTTTTCAACTCGCTTTTTTGGGAGCTGGCCGCAAAAGCGTGGGATTGCCTCAGGCCCTATTCTGGTTCCTGGCGGCAGGCTGAGCCTGTGTTTAATTCTTCTTCCTGATGGGAAAATAGAGTGACCTGGGCCTGTCCCAACACCTAGATCTAGTCTCTCATTGGTTGCCCCTCTTCCCGTTCATCCTCAGGACAAATTGCAACCTGTAGGGAACAGGAGCTTAAAGGTGCTGATTCTCCAAGTAGGGAGATTGCTAGTAAAGTACCTGGAAAGGCGAACCCGAGCACAAGGAGATGAGAAATTGGGTGCGTTTTAGAAACCTTTCAAAATCACACGGTGTACCATCTTCTGGGTTTCTCATGCATGTTTTCTATGTAGGAAGATGCCTTTGAACCTGGAGATTAGGGACCCATGGGATGGGTACCACGCAGTATTACTTTAAAGGGTCTGAGTTTGCTCACCCAACCTCACCCAACCTCTCAGCCCCAAGAGTGTCCACCCTTATGTCTCATCCCGGTGTGGGTCTAGATATGGTCAATCCAGGTTGCATCACAGCCCCTGAACGAATTTTGTAAGAATTTCTCTCTCTTTCACTGTCTTTGTTTTACGGGTTTTTAAAAGTAATTTATTTTTATAATGGTGTTTAGCTGCTTTTCACGGCTGTGTTTATGCGGCTTTACACCCACTTGGCTCACTTCCAGAGAGATATCAATACATAGGTTTTAAGATTCTTACTAGTCAGATATATTCTTGTGCGGTGAATAGGGGGTGTTGAGTCCAGTTCACTGAGCAAGGAGTAGGTCTTGTCTATTACATATTGGGTGTATGGAACGGTATCTGAGCGAATTTGAAATCCTTGTTTTATGCATCACCCCACCTCACCTTTCCCGTTAAGCAGCCATAGTGTGTTTTCTAAACGTGTGACTCTGTTATGTTTTGTAATTCATTTCAGGTGTAGCGGTTTTTACATTCCCTCTATAAGTGATAGCTTATGATAAGTGTCTTTTTCTGTGTCACTTATTTCACTTAGAATCGTCGTACCTAAATCCACTCATCTTGCTTCTACTAGCCTTATGACATTGATTTCATGTCTGAGGGATATTCCTTTGTACATAAGGACCACAACTTCTTTATCCATTTTTCTCTTTCCTTGGGATATTTAAGGTGTCATGAAGTGGAGGTTCTTGTCAACATAGCAGCACTAAACATTGGGGTGCCTGTGCCTTGCTGATTTTTAGTTTTCCCAATTTATACGCCCATGAGTGGACGTGCCCTATGCTCACTAAGCTGTGTTTTTTCGATGTTTCAGGACACACCGTACATTTCTCCAGAGTGGCTTTTGGCAATTTACATCCCACCCATCAGCGTAGCAAGGCTGCCATTTCTCCATGACCTGTCCTGCATTTCTGGTTTTGACACTTTTTGCAGCATGACCCTTTTGACCGATGGGAAGCGAGACTTCTTTGTAGCGCTGATTTGCCTGTCCAGGTTGCTTGGTTGGCCAAAAAGGGCGTATGCGTTTTTTCCTGAATATATTCAGGAAAAAACGCATACGCCCTTTTTGGCCAAGGGCATCATTGTCGACATTTTGCCGCTTTTCATGTGCTTTAAAGGCGATTCGAATCTACCTCCTGAAATCTGTTTCCTGCAATTCTGCCTTGCTTTCAAATCCTCTTCGTTGCCTTCCCTCAATATATCTGTGGATGAGAGTTATCATTTATAACTCTGCGGGTTTGTGAATTGCAGTGTCCCTGAGCTCCATTTTTCAACTCGCTTTTTTGGTAGCTGGCCGCAAAAGCGCGGGATGGCCTCAGGGCCTATTCTGGTTCCTGGCGGCAGGCTGAGCCTGTGGTTAATTCTTCTTCCTGATGGGAAAATAGAGTGACCTGGGCCTGTCCCAACACCTAGATCTAGTCTCTCATTGGTTGCCCCTCTTCCCGTTCATCCTCAGGACAAATTGCAACCTGTAGGGAACAGGAGCTTAAAGGTGTTGATTCTCCAAGTAGGGAGATTGCTAGTAAAATAGCTGGAAAGGCGAACCCGAGCACAAGAAGATGAGAAATGGGGTGCGTTTTAGAAACCTTTCAAAATCACACGGTGTACCATCTTCTGGGTTTCTCATGCATGTTTTCGATGTAGGAAGATGCCCTTGAACCTGGAGATTTGGGACCCATGGGATGGGTACCACACAGTATTACTTTAAAGGGTCTGCGTTTGCTCACCCAACCTCACCCAACCTCTCAGCCCCAAGAGTGTCCACCCTTATGTCTCATCCAGCTGTGGGTCTAGATATGGTCAATCCAGGTTGCATCACAGCCCCTGAACGAATTTTGTAAGAATTTCTCTCTCTTTCACTGTCTTTGTTTTACGGGTTTTTAAAAGTAATTTATTTTTATAATGGGGTTTAGCTGCTTTTCACGGCTGTGTTTATGCGGCTTTACACCCACTTGGCTCACTTCCAGAGAGATATCAATACATAAGTTTTACGATTCTTACTAGTCAGATATATTCTTGTGCGGTGAATAGGGGGTGTTGAGTCCAGTTCACTGAGCAAGGAGTAGGTCTTGTCTATTACATATTGGGTGTATGGAACGGTATCTGAGCGAATTTGAAACCCTTGTTTTATGCATCACCCCACCTCACCTTTCCCGTTAAGCAGCCATAGTGTGTTTTCTAAACGTGTGACTCTGTTCTGTTTTGTAATTCAGTTCAAGTGTAGCGGTTTTTACATTCCCTCTATAAGTGATAGCTTATGATAAGTGTCTTTTTCTGTGTGACTTATTTCACTTAGAATCGTCATACCTAAATCCACTCATCTTGCTTCTACTAGCCTTATGACATTGATTTCATGTCTGAGTGATATTCCTTTGTACATAAGGACCACAACTTCTTTATCCATTTTTCTCTTTCCTGGGATATTTAAGGTGTCATGAAGTGGAGGTTCTTGTCAACATAGCAGCCCTAAACATTGGGGTGCCTGTGTCTTGCTGATTTTTAGTTTTCCCAATTTATACGCCCATGAGTGGAGGTGCCCTATGCTCCCTAAGCTGTGTTTTTTCGATGTTTCAGGACACACCATACACTTCTCCAGAGTGGCTGTTGGCAATTTACATCCCGCCCATCAGCGTAGCAAGGCTGCCATTTCTCCATGGCCTGTCCTGCATTTCTGGTTTTGACACTTTTTGCAGCATGACCCTTTTGACCGATGGGAAGCGAAACTTCTTTGAAGCGCTGATTTGCCTTTCCAGGTTGCTTGGTTGGCCAAAAAGGGCGTATGCGTTTTTTCCTGAATATATTCAGGAAAAAACGCATACGCCTTTTTTGGCCAAGGGCATCATTGTCGACGTTTTGCCGCTTTTCATGTGCTTTAAAGGCGATTCGAATCTACCTCCTGAAATCTGTTTCCTGCAATTCTGCCTTGCTTTCAAATCCTCTTCGTTGCCTTCCCTCAATATATCTGTGGATGAGAGTTATCATTTATAACTCTGCGGGTTTGTGAATTGCAGTGTCCCTGAGCTCCATTTTTCAACTCGCTTTTTTGGGAGCTGGCCGCAAAAGCGCGGGATTGCCTCAGGCCCTATTCTGGTTCCTGGCGGCAGGCTGAGCCTGTGGTTAATTCTTCTTCCTGATGGGAAAATAGAGTGACCTGGGCCTGTCCCAACACCTAGATCTAGTCTCTCATTGGTTGCCCCTCTTCCCGTTCATCCTCAGGACAAATTGCAACCTGTAGGGAACAGGAGCTTAAAGGTGCTGATTCTCCAAGTAGGGAGATTGCTAGTAAAGTAGCTGGAAAGGCGAACCCGAACACAGGGAGATGAGAAATTGGGTGCGTTTTAGAAACCTTTCAAAATCACACGGTGTACCATCTTCTGGGTTTCTCATGCATGTTTTCGATGTAGGAAGATGGCTTTGAACCTGGAGATTTGGGACCCATGGGATGGGTACCACGCAGTATTACTTTAAAGGGTCTGAGTTTGCTCACCCAACCTCTCAGCCCCAAGAGTGTCCACCCTTATGTCTCATCCCAGTGTGGGTCTAGATATGGTCAATCCAGGTTGCATCACAGCCCCTGAACGAATTTTGTAAGAATTTCTCTCTATTTCACTGTCTTTGTTTTACGGGTTTTTAAAAGTAATTTATTTTTATAATGGGGTTTAGCTGCTTTTCACGGCTGTGTTTATGCGGCTTTACACCCACTTGGCTCACTTCCAGAGAGATATCAATACATAGGTTTTACGATTCTTACTAGTCAGATATATTCTTGTGCGGTGAATAGGGGGTGTTGAGTCCAGTTCACTGAGCAAGGAGTAGGTCTTGTCTATTACATATTGGGTGTATGGAACAGTATCTGAGCGAATTTGAAACCCTTGTTTTATGCATCACCCCACCTCACCTTTCCCGTTAAGCAGCCATAGTGTGTTTTCTAAACGTGTGACTCTGTTCTGTTTTGTAATTCAGTTCAAGTGTAGCGGTTTTTACATTCCCTCTATAAGTGATAGCTTATGATAAGTGTCTTTTTCTGTGTGACTTATTTCACTTAGAATCGTCATACCTAAATCCACTCATCTTGCTTCTACTAGCCTTATGACATTGATTTCATGTCTGAGTGATATTCCATTGTACATAAGAACTACAACTTCTTTATCCATTTTTCTCTTTCCTGGGATATTTAAGGTGTCATGAAGTGGAGGTTCTTGTCAACAGAGCAGCCCTAAACTTTTGGGTGCCTGTGTCTTGCTGATTTTTAGTTTTCCCAATTTATACGCCCATGAGTGGAGGTGCCCTATGCTCCCTAAGCTGTGTTTTTTCGATGTTTCAGGACACACCGTACACTTCTCCAGAGTGGCTGTTGGCAATTTACATCCCGCCCATCAGCGTAGCAAGGCTGCCATTTCTCCATGGCCTGTCCTGCATTTCTGGTTTTGACACTTTTTGCAGCATGACCCTTTTGACCGATGGGAAGCGAAACTCCTTTGAAGCGCTGATTTGCCTTTCCAGGTTGCTTGGTTGGCCAAAAAGGGCGTATGCGTTTTTTCCTGAATATATTCAGGAAAAAACGCATACGCCTTTTTTGGCCAAGGGCATCATTGTCGACGTTTTGCCGCTTTTCATGTGCTTTAAAGGCGATTCGAATCTACCTCCTGAAATCTGTTTCCTGCAATTCTGCCTTGCTTTCAAATCCTCTTCGTTGCCTTCCCTCAATATATCTGTGGATGAGAGTTATCATTTATAACTCTGCGGGTTTGTGAATTGCAGTGTCCCTGAGCTCCATTTTTCAACTCGCTTTTTTGGGAGCTGGCCGCAAAAGCGCGGGATTGCCTCAGGCCCTATTCTGGTTCCTGGTGGCAGGCTGAGCCTGTGGTTAATTCTTCTTCCTGATGGGAAAATAGAGTGACCTGGGCCTGTCCCAACACCTAGATCTAGTCTCTCATTGGTTGCCCCTCTTCCCGTTCATCCTCAGGACAAATTGCAACCTGTAGGGAACAGGAGCTTAAAGGTGCTGATTCTCCAAGTAGGGAGATTGCTAGTAAAGTAGCTGGAAAGGCGAACCCGAGCACAAGGAGATGAGAAATTGGGTGCGTTTTAGAAACCTTTCAAAATCACACGGTGTACCATCTTCTGGGTTTCTCATGCATGTTTTCGATGTAAGAAGATGCCCTTGAACCTGGAGATTTGGGACCCATGGGATGGGTATCACACAGTATTACTTTAAAGGGTCTGCGTTTGCTCACCCAACCTCACCCAACCTCTCAGCCCCAAGAGTGTCCACCCTTATGTCTCATCCAGGTGTGTGTCTAGATATGGTCAATCCAGGTTGCATCACAGCCCCTGAACGAATTTTGTGAGAATTTCTCTCTCTTTCACTGTCTTTGTTTTACGGGTTTTTAAAAGTAATTTATTTTTATAATGGGGTTTAGCTGCTTTTCACGGCTGTGTTTATGCGGCTTTACACCCACTTGGCTCACTTCCAGAGAGATATCAATACATAGGTTTTACGATTCTTACTAGTCAGATATATTCTTGTGCGGTGAATAGGGGGTGTTGAGTCCAGTTCACTGAGCAAGGAGTAGGTCTTGTCTATTACATATTGGGTGTATGGAACAGTATCTGAGCGAATTTGAAACCCTTGTTTTATGCATCACCCCACCTCACCTTTCCCGTTAAGCAGCCATAGTGTGTTTTCTAAACGTGTGACTCTGTTCTGTTTTGTAATTCAGTTCAAGTGTAGCGCTTTTTACATTCCCTCTATAAGTGATAGCTTATGATAAGTGTCTTTTTCTGTGTGACTTATTTCACTTAGAATCGTCATACCTAAATCCACTCATCTTGCTTCTACTAGCCTTATAACATTGATTTCATGTCTGAGTGATATTCCATTGTACATAAGGACCACAACTTCTTTATCCATTTTTCTCTTTCCTGGGATATTTAAGGTGTCATGAAGTGGAGGTTCTTGTCAACATAGCAGCCCTATACATTGGGGTGCCTGTGTCTTGCTGATTTTTAGTTTTCCCAATTTATACGCCCATGATTGGTCGTGCCCTATGCTCCCTAAGCTGTGTTTTTTCGATGTTTCAGGACACACCGTACACTTCTCCAGAGTGGCTGTTGGCAATTTACATCCCGCCCATCAGCGTAGCAAGGCTGCCATTTCTCCATGGCCTGTCCTGCATTTCTGGTTTTGACACTTTTTGCAGCATGGCCCTTTTGCCCGATGGGAAGCGAGACTTCTTTGTAGCGCTGATTTGCCTTTCCAGGTTGCTTGGTTGGCCAAACAGGGCGTATGCGTTTTTTCCTGAATATATTCAGGAAAAAACGCTTACGCCCTTTTTGGCCAAGGGCATCACTGTCGATGTTTTGCCACTTTTCATGTGCTTTAAAGGCGATTCGAATCTACCTCCTGAAACCTGTTTCCTGCAATTCTGCCTTGCTTTCAACTCCTCTTCGTTGCCTTCCCTCAATATATTTGTGGACGAGAGTTATCATTTATAACTCAGCAGGTTTGTGAATTGCAGTGCCCCTGAGCTCCATTTTTCAACTGTCTTTTTTGGGAGCTGGCCGCAAAAGCTCGGGATTGCCTCAGGCCCTATTCTGGTTCCCGGCGGCAGGCTGAGCCTGTGTTTAATTCTTCTTCCTGATGGGAAAATAGAGTGACCTGTGCCTGTCCCAACACCTAGATCTAGTCTCTCATTTGTTTCCCCTCTTCCCGTTCATCCTCAGGACAAATTGCAACCTGTAGGGAACAGGAGGTTAAAGGTGCTGATTCTCCAAGTAGGGAGATTGCTAGTAAAGTAGCTGGAAAGGTGAACCCGAGCACAAGGAGATGAGAAATTGGGTGCGTTTTAGAAACCTTTCAAAATCACACGGTGTACCATCTTCTGGGTTTCTCATGCATGTTTTCTATGTAGGAAGATGCCTTTGAACCTGGAGATTTGGGACCCATGGGATGGGTACCATGCAGTATTACTTTAAAGGGTCTGAGTTTGCTCACCCAACCTCACCCAACCTCTCAGCCCCAAGAGTGTCCACCCTTATGTCTCATCCCGGTGTGGGTCTAGATATGGTCAATCCAGGTTGCATCACAGCCCCTGAACGAATTTTGTAAGAATTTCTCTCTCTTTCACTGTCTTTGTTTTACGGGTTTTTAAAAGTAATTTATTTTTATAATGGTGTTTAGCTGCTTTTCACGGCTGTGTTTATGCGGCTTTACACCCACTTGGCTCACTTGCAGAGAGATATCAATACATAGGTTTTACGATTCTTACTAGTCAGATATATTCTTGTGCGGTGAATAGGGGGTGTTGAGTCCAGTTCACTGAGCAAGGAGTAGGTCTTGTCTATTACATATTGGGTGTATGGAACGGTATCTGAGCGAATTTGAAACCCTTGTTTTATGCATCACCCCACCTCACCTTTCCCGTTAAGCAGCCATAGTGTGTTTTCTAAACGTGTGACTCTGTTCTGTTTTGTAATTCAGTTCAAGTGTAGCGGTTTTTACATTCCCTCTATAAGTGATAGCTTATGATAAGTGTCTTTTTCTGTGTGACTTATTTCACTTAGAATCGTCATACCTAAATCCACTCATCTTGCTTCTACTAGCCTTATGACATTGATTTCATGTCTGAGTGATATTCCTTTGTACATAAGGACCACAACTTCTTTATCCATTTTTCTCTTTCCTGGGATATTTAAGGTGTCATAAAGTGGAGGTTCTTGTCAACATAGCAGCCCTAAACATTGGGGTGCCTGTGTCTTGCTGATTTTTAGTTTTCCCAATTTATACGCCCATGAGTGGAGGTGCCCTATGCTCCCTAAGCTGTGTTTTTTCGATGTTTCAGGACACACCATACACTTCTCCAGAGTGGCTGTTGGCAATTTACATCCCGCCCATCAGCGTAGCAAGGCTGCCATTTCTCCATGGCCTGTCCTGCATTTCTGGTTTTGACACTTTTTGCAGCATGACCCTTTTGACCGATGGGAAGCGAAACTTCTTTGAAGCGCTGATTTGCCTTTCCAGGTTGCTTGGTTGGCCAAAAAGGGCGTATGCGTTTTTTCCTGAATATATTCAGGAAAAAACGCATACGCCTTTTTTGGCCAAGGGCATCATTGTCGACGTTTTGCCGCTTTTCATGTGCTTTAAAGGCGATTCGAATCTACCTCCTGAAATCTGTTTCCTGCAATTCTGCCTTGCTTTCAAATCCTCTTCGTTGCCTTCCCTCAATATATCTGTGGATGAGAGTTATCATTTATAACTCTGCGGGTTTGTGAATTGCAGTGTCCCTGAGCTCCATTTTTCAACTCGCTTTTTTGGGAGCTGGCCGCAAAAGCACGGGATTGCCTCAGGCCCTATTCTGGTTCCTGGCAGCAGGCTGAGCCTGTGGTTAATTCTTCTTCCTGATGGGAAAATAGAGTGACCTGGGCCTGTCCCAACACCTAGATCTAGTCTCTCATTGGTTGCCCCTCTTCCCGTTCATCCTCAGGACAAATTGCAACCTGTAGGGAACAGGAGCTTAAAGGTGCTGATTCTCCAAGTAGGGAGATTGCTAGTAAAGTAGCTGGAAAGGCGAACCCGAGCACAAGGAGATGAGACATTGTGTGCGTTTTAGAAACCTTTCAAAATCACACGGTGTACCATCATCTGGGTTTCTCATGCATGTTTTCGATGTAGGAAGATGCCCTTGAACCTGGAGATTTGGGACACATGGGATGGGTACCACACAGTATTACTTTAAAGGGTCTGCGTTTGCTCACCCAACCTCACCCAACCTCTCAGCCCCAAGAGTGTCCACCCTTATGTCTCATCCAGGTATGTGTCTAGATATGGTCAATCCAGGTTGCATCACAGCCCCTGAACGAATTTTGTGAGAATTTCTCTCTCTTTCACTGTCTTTGTTTTACGGGTTTTTAAAAGTAATTTATTTTTATAATGGGGTTTAGCTGCTTTTCACGGCTGTGTTTATGCGGCTTTACACCCACTTGGCTCACTTCCAGAGAGATATCAATACATAGGTTTTACGATTCTTACTAGTCAGATATATTCTTGTGCGGTGAATAGGGGGTGTTGAGTCCTGTTCACTGAGCAAGGAGTACGTCTTGTCTATTACATATTGGGTGTATGGAACAGTATCTGAGCGAATTTGAAACCCTTGTTTTATGCATCACCCCACCTCATCTTTCCCGTTAAGCAGCCATAGTGTGTTTTCTAAACGTGTGACTCTGTTCTGTTTTGTAATTCAGTTCAAGTGTAGCGGTTTTTACATTCCCTCTATAAGTGATAGCTTATGATAAGTGTCTTTTTCTGTGTGACTTATTTCACTTAGAATCGTTATACCTAAATCCACTCATCTTGCTTCTACTAGCCTTATGACATTGATTTCATGTCTGAGTGATATTCCTTTGTTCATAAGGACCACAACTTCTTTATCCATTTTTCTCTTTCCTGGGATATTTAAGGTGTCATGAAGTGGAGGTTCTTGTCAACATAGCAGCCCTAAACATTGGGGTGCCTGTGTCTTGCTGATTTTTAGTTTTCCCAATTTATACGCCCATGAGTGGAGGTGCCCTATGCTCCCTAAGCTGTGTTTTTTCGAAGTTTCAGGACACACCATACACTTCTCCAGAGTGGCTGTTGGCAATTTACATCCCGCCCATCAGCGTAGCAAGGCTGCCATTTCTCCATGGCCTGTCCTGCATTTCTGGTTTTGACACTTTTTGCAGCATCACCCTTTTGACTGATGGGAAGCGAAACTTCTTTGAAGCGCTGATTTGCCTTTCCAGGTTGCTTGGTTGGCCAAAAAGGGCGTATGCGTTTTTTCCTGAATATATTCAGGAAAAAACGCATACGCCCTTTTTGGCCAAGGGCATCATTGTCGACGTTTTGCCGCTTTTCATGTGCTTTAAAGGCGATTCGAATCTACCTCCTGAAATCTGTTTCCTGCAATTCTGCCTTGCTTTCAAATCCTCTTCGTTGCCTTCCCTCAATATATCTGTGGATGAGAGTTATCATTTATAACTCTGCGGGTTTGTGAATTGCAGTGTCCCTGAGCTCCATTTTTCAACTCGCTTTTTTGGTAGCTGGCCGCAAAAGCGCGGGATTGCCTCAGGCCCTATTCTGGTTCCTGGCGGCAGGCTGAGCCTGTGGTTAATTCTTCTTCCTGATGGGAAAATAGAGTGACCTGGGCCTGTCCCAACATCTAGATCTAGTCTCTCATTGGTTGCCCCTCTTCCCGTTCATCCTCAGGACAAATTGCAACCTGTAGGGAACAGGAGCTTAAAGGTGCTGATTCTCCAAGTAGGGAGATTGCTAGTAAAATAGCTGGAAAGGCGAACCCGAGCACAAGAAGATGAGAAATGGGGTGCGTTTTAGAAACCTTTCAAAATCACACGGTGTACCATCTTCTGGGTTTCTCATGCATGTTTTCGATGTAGGAAGATGCCCTTGAACCTGGAGATTTGGGACCCATGGGATGGGTACCACACAGTATTACTTTAAAGGGTCTGCGTTTGCTCACCCAACCTCACCCAACCTCTCAGCCCCAAGAGTGTCCACACTTATGTCTCATCCCGGTGTGGGTCTAGATATGGTCAATCCGGGTTGCATCACAGCCCCTGAACGAATTTTGTAAGAATTTCTCTCTCTTTCACTGTCTTTGTTTTACGGGTTTTTAAAAGTAATTTATTTTTATAATGGTGTTTAGCTGCTTTTCACGGCTGTGTTTATGCGGCTTTACACCCACTTGGCTCACTTCCAGAGAGATATCAATACATAGGTTTTAAGATTCTTACTAGTCAGATATATTCTTGTGCGGGGAATAGGGGGTGTTGAGTCCAGTTCACTGAGCAAGGAGTAGGTCTTGTCTATTACATATTGGGTGTATGGAACGGTATCTGAGCGAATTTGAAACCGTTGTTTTATGCATCACCCCACCTCACCTTTCCCGTTAAGCAGCCATAGTGTGTTTTCTAAACGTGTGACTCTGTTATGTTTTGTAATTCATTTCAGGTGTAGCGGTTTTTACATTCCCTCTATAAGTGATAGCTTATGATAAGTGTCTTTTTCTGTGTCACTTATTTCACTTAGAATCGTCGTACCTAAATCCACTCATCTTGCTTCTACTAGCCTTATGACATTGATTTCATGTCTGAGGGATATTCCTTTGTATATAAGGACCACAACTTCTTTATCCATTTTTCTCTTTCCTGGGATATTTAAGGTGTCATGAAGTGGAGGTTCTTGTCAACATAGCAGCCCTAAACATTGGGGTGCCTGTGTCTTGCTGATTTTTAGTTTTCCCAATTTATACGCCCATGAGTGGACGTGCCCTATGCTCCCTAAGCTGTGTTTTTTCGATGTTTCAGGACACACCGTACATTTCTCCAGAGTGGCTTTTGGCAATTTACATCCCGCCCATCAGCGTAGCAAGGCTGCCATTTCTCCATGGCCTGTCCTGCATTTCTGGTTTTGACACTTTTTGCAGCATCACCCTTTTGACTGATGGGAAGCGAAACTTCTTTGAAGCGCTGATTTGCCTTTCCAGGTTGCTTGGTTGGCCAAAAAGGGCGTATGCGTTTTTTCCTGAATATATTCAGGAAAAAACGCATACGCCCTTTTTGGCCAAGGGCATCATTGTCGACGTTTTGCCGCTTTTCATGTGCTTTAAAGGCGATTCGAATCTACCTCCTGAAATCTGTTTCCTGCAATTCTGCCTTGCTTTCAAATCCTCTTCGTTGCCTTCCCTCAATATATCTGTGGATGAGAGTTATCATTTATAACTCTGCGGGTTTGTGAATTGCAGTGTCCCTGAGCTCCATTTTTCAACTCGCTTTTTTGGTAGCTGGCCGCAAAAGCGCGGGATTGCCTCAGGCCCTATTCTGGTTCCTGGCGGCAGGCTGAGCCTGTGGTTAATTCTTCTTCCTGATGGGAATATAGAGTGACCTGGGCCTGTCCCAACATCTAGATCTAGTCTCTCATTGGTTGCCCCTCTTCCCGTTCATCCTCAGGACAAATTGCAACCTGTAGGGAACAGGAGCTTAAAGGTGCTGATTCTCCAAGTAGGGAGATTGCTAGTAAAATAGCTGGAAAGGCGAACCCGAGCACAAGAAGATGAGAAATGGGGTGCGTTTTAGAAACCTTTCAAAATCACACGGTGTACCATCTTCTGGGTTTCTCATGCATGTTTTCGATGTAGGAAGATGCCCTTGAACCTGGAGATTTGGGACCCATGGGATGGGTACCACACAGTATTACTTTAAAGGGTCTGCGTTTGCTCACCCAACCTCACCCAACCTCTCAGCCCCAAGAGTGTCCACCCTTATGTCTCATCCAGCTGTGGGTCTAGATATGGTCAATCCAGGTTGCATCACAGCCCCTGAACGAATTTTGTAAGAATTTCTCTCTCTTTCACTGTCTTTGTTTTACGGGTTTTTAAAAGTAATTTATTTTTATAATGGGGTTTAGCTGCTTTTCACGGCTGTGTTTATGCGGCTTTACACCCACTTGGCTCACTTCCAGAGAGATATCAATACATAGGTTTTACGATTCTTACTAGTCAGATATATTCTTGTGCGGTGAATAGGGGGTGTTGAGTCCAGTTCACTGAGCAAGGAGTAGGTCTTGTCTATTACATATTGGGTGTATGGAACAGTATCTGAGCGAATTTGAAACCCTTGTTTTATGCATCACCCCACCTCACCTTTCCCGTTAAGCAGCCATAGTGTGTTTTCTAAACGTGTGACTCTGTTCTGTTTTGTAATTCAGTTCAAGTGTAGCGGTTTTTACATTCCCTCTATAAGTGATAGCTTATGATAAGTGTCTTTTTCTGTGTGACTTATTTCACTTAGAATCGTCATACCTAAATCCACTCATCTTGCTTCTACTAGCCTTATGACATTGATTTCATGTCTGAGTGATATTCCTTTGTACATAAGGACCACAACTTCTTTATCCATTTTTCTCTTTCCTGGGATATTTAAGGTGTCATGAAGTGGAGGTTCTTGTCAACATAGCAGCCCTAAACATTGGGGTGCCTGTGTCTTGCTGATTTTTAGTTTTCCCAATTTATACGCCCATGAGTGGAGGTGCCCTATGCTCCCTAAGCTGTGTTTTTTCGATGTTTCAGGACACACCATACACTTCTCCAGAGTGGCTGTTGGCAATTTACATCCCGCCCATCAGCGTAGCAAGGCTGCCATTTCTCCATGGCCTGTCCTGCATTTCTGGTTTTGACACTTTTTGCAGCATGACCCTTTTGACCGATGGGAAGCGAAACTTCTTTGAAGCGCTGATTTGCCTTTCCAGGTTGCTTGGTTGGCCAAAAAGGGCGTATGCGTTTTTTCCTGAATATATTCAGGAAAAAACGCATACGCCCTTTTTGGCCAAGGGCATCATTGTCGACGTTTTGCCGCTTTTCATGTGCTTTAAAGGCGATTCGAATCTACCTCCTGAAATCTGTTTCCTGCAATTCTGCCTTGCTTTCAAATCCTCTTCGTTGCCTTCCCTCAATATATCTGTGGATGAGAGTTATCATTTATAACTCTGCGGGTTTGTGAATTGCAGTGTCCCTGAGCTCCATTTTTCAACTTGCTTTTTTGGGAGCTGGCCGCAAAAGCGCGGGATTGCCTCAGGCCCTATTCTGGTTCCTGGCGGCAGGCTGAGCCTGTGGTTAATTCTTCTTCCTGATGGGAAAATAGAGTGACCTGGGCCTGTCCCAACACCTAGATCTAGTCTCTCATTGGTTGCCCCTCTTCCCGTTCATCCTCAGGACAAATTGCAACCTGTAGGGAACAGGAGCTTAAAGGTGCTGATTCTCCAAGTAGGGAGATTGCTAGTAAAGTAGCTGGAAAGGCGAACCCGAGCACAAGGAGATGAGAAATTGGGTGCGTTTTAGAAACCTTTCAAAATCACATGGTGTACCATCTTCTGGGTTTCTCATGCATGTTTTCGATGTAGGAAGATGCCCTTGAACCTGGAGATTTGGGACCCATGGGATGGGTACCACACAGTATTACTTTAAAGGGTCTGCGTTTGCTCACCCAACCTCACCCAACCTCTCAGCCCCAAGAGTGTCCAACCTAATGTCTCATCCCGGTGTGGGTCTAGATATGGTCAATCCAGGTTGCATCACAGCCCCTGAACGAATTTTGTAAGAATTTCTCTCTCTTTCACTGTCTTTGTTTTACGGGTTTTTAAAAGTAATTTATTTTTATAATGGGGTTTAGCTGCTTTTCACGGCTGTGTTTATGCGGCTTTACACCCACTTGGCTCACTTCCAGAGAGATATCAATACATAGGTTTTACGATTCTTACTAGTCAGATATATTCTTGTGCGGTGAATAGGGGGTGTTGAGTCCAGTTCACTGAGCAAGGAGTAGGTCTTGTCTATTACATATTGGGTGTATGGAACAGTATCTGAGCGAATTTGAAACCCTTGTTTTATGCATCACCCCACCTCACCTTTCCCGTTAAGCAGCCATAGTGTGTTTTCTAAACGTGTGACTCTGTTCTGTTTTGTAATTCAGTTCAAGTGTAGCGGTTTTTACATTCCCTCTATAAGTGATAGCTTATGATAAGTGTCTTTTTCTGTGTGACTTATTTCACTTAGAATCGTCATACCTAAATCCACTCATCTTGCTTCTACTAGCCTTATGACATTGATTTCATGTCTGAGTGATATTCCTTTGTACATAAGGACCACAACTTCTTTATCCATTTTTCTCTTTCCTGGGATATTTAAGGTGTCATGAAGTGGAGGTTCTTGTCAACATAGCAGCCCTAAACATTGGGGTGCCTGTGTCTTGCTGATTTTTAGTTTTCCCAATTTATACGCCCATGAGTGGAGGTGCCCTATGCTCCCTAAGCTGTGTTTTTTCGATGTTTCAGGACACACCATACACTTCTCCAGAGTGGCTGTTGGCAATTTACATCCCGCCCATCAGCGTAGCAAGGCTGCCATTTCTCCATGGCCTGTCCTGCATTTCTGGTTTTGACACTTTTTGCAGCATGACCCTTTTGACCGATGGGAAGCGAAACTTCTTTGAAGCGCTGATTTGCCTTTCCAGGTTGCTTGGTTGGCCAAAAAGGGCGTATGCGTTTTTTCCTGAATATATTCAGGAAAAAACGCATACGCCCTTTTTGGCCAAGGGCATCATTGTCGAAGTTTTGCCGCTTTTCATGTGCTTTAAAGGCGATTCGAATCTACCTCCTGAAATCTGTTTCCTGCAATTCTGCCTTGCTTTCAAATCCTCTTCGTTGCCTTCCCTCAATATATCTGTGGATGAGAGTTATCATTTATAACTCTGCGGGTTTGTGAATTGCAGTGTCCCTGAGCTCCATTTTTCAACTCGCTTTTTTGGGAGCTGGCCGCAAAAGCGCGGGATTGCCTCAGGCCCTATTCTGGTTCCTGGCGGCAGGCTGAGCCTGTGGTTAATTCTTCTTCCTGATGGGAAAATAGAGTGACCTGGGCCTGTCCCAACACCTAGATCTAGTCTCTCATTGGTTGCCCCTCTTCCCGTTCATCCTCAGGACAAATTGCAACCTGTAGGGAACAGGAGCTTAAAGGTGCTGATTCTCCAAGTAGGGAGATTGCTAGTAAAGTAGCTGGAAAGGCGAACCCGAGCACAAGGAGATGAGAAATTGGGTGCGTTTTAGAAACCTTTCAAAATCACACGGTGTACCATCTTCTGGGTTCCTCATGCATGTTTTCGATGTAGGAAGATGCCCTTGAACCTGGAGATTTGGGACCCATGGGATGGGTACCACACAGTATTACTTTAAAGGGTCTGTGTTTGCTCACCCAACCTCACCCAACCTCTCAGCCCCAAGAGTGTCCAACCTTATGTCTCATCCCGGTGTGGGTCTAGATATGGTCAATCCAGGTTGCATCACAGCCCCTGAACGAATTTTGTAAGAATTTCTCTCTCTTTCACTGTCTTTGTTTTACGGGTTTTTAAAAGTAATTTATTTTTATAATGGGGTTTAGCTGCTTTTCACGGCTGTGTTTATGCGGCTTTACACCCACTTGGCTCACTTCCAGAGAGATATCAATACATAGGTTTTACGATTCTTACTAGTCAGATATATTCTTGTGCGGTGAATAGGGGGTGTTGAGTCCAGTTCACTGAGCAAGGAGTAGGTCTTGTCTATTACATATTGGGTGTATGGAACAGTATCTGAGCGAATTTGAAACCCTTGTTTTATGCATCACCCCACCTCACCTTTCCCGTTAAGCAGCCATAGTGTGTTTTCTAAACCTGTGACTCTGTTCTGTTTTGTAATTCAGTTCAAGTGTAGCGGTTTTTACATTCCCTCTATAAGTGATAGCTTATGATAAGTGTCTTTTTCTGTGTGACTTATTTCACTTAGAATCGTCATACCTAAATCCACTCATCTTGCTTCTACTAGCCTTATGACATTGATTGCATGTCTGAGTGATATTCCTTTGTACATAAGGACCACAACTTCTTTATCCATTTTTCTCTTTCCTGGGATATTTAAGGTGTCATGAAGTGGAGGTTCTTGTCAACATAGCAGCCCTAAACATTGGGGTGCCTGTGTCTTGCTGATTTTTAGTTTTCCCAATTTATACGCCAATGAGTGGACGTGCCCTATGCTCCCTAAGCTGTGTTTTTTCGATGTTTCAGGACACACCGTACACTTCTCCAGAGTGGCTGTTGGCAATTTACATCCCGCCCATCAGCGTAGCAAGGCTGCTATTTCTCCATGGCCTGTCCTGCATTTCTGGTTTTGACACTTTTTGCAGCATGGCCCTTTTGACCGATGGGAAGCGAGACTTCTTTGTAGCGCTGATTTGCCTTTCCAGTTTGCTTGGTTGGCCAAAAAGGGCGTATGCGTTTTTTCCTGAATATATTCAGGAAAAAACGCTTACGCCCTTTTTGGCCAAGGGCATCACTGTCGACGTTTTGCCACTTTTCATGTGCTTTAAAGGCGATTCGAATCTACCTCCTGAAACCTGTTTCCTGCAATTCTGCCTTGCTTTCAAATCCTCTTCGTTGTCTTCCCTCAATATATTTGTGGACGAGAGTTATCATTTATAACTCAGCAGGTTTGTGAATTGCAGTGCCCCTGAGCTCCATTTTTCAACTGTCTTTTTTGGGAGCTGGCCGCAAAAGCACGGGATTGCCTCAGGCCCTATTCTGGTTCCCGGCGGCAGGCTGAGCCTGTGTTTAATTCTTCTTCCTGATGGGAAAATAGAGTGACCTGTGCCTGTCCCAACACCTAGATCTAGTCTCTCATTATTTGCCCCTCTTCCCGTTCATCCTCAGGACAAATTGCAACCTGTAGGGAACAGGAGCTTAAAGGTGCTGATTCTCCAAGTAGGGAGATTGCTAGTAAAGTAGCTGGAAAGGCGAACCCGAGCACAAGGAGATGAGAAATTGGGTGCGTTTTAGAAACCTTTCAAAATCACACGGTGTACCATCTTCTGGGTTTCTCATGCATGTTTTCGATGTAGGAAGATGCCTTTGAACCTGGAGATTTGGGACCCATGGGATGGGTACCACGCAGTATTACTTTAAAGGGTCTGAGTTTGCTCACCCAACCTCTCAGCCCCAAGAGTGTCCACCCTTATGTCTCATCCAGGTGTGTGTCTAGATATGGTCAATCCAGGTTGCATCACAGCCCCTGAACGAATTTTGTAAGAATTTCTCTCTCTTTCACTGTCTTTGTTTTACGGGTTTTTAAAAGTAATTTATTTTTATAATGGGGTTTAGCTGCTTTTCACGGCTGTGTTTATGCGGCTTTACACCCACTTGGCTCACTTCCAGAGAGATATCAATACATAGGTTTTACGATTCTTACTAGTCAGATATATTCTTGTGCGGTGAATAGGGGGTGTTGAGTCCAGTTCACTGAGCAAGGAGTACGTCTTGTCTATTACATATTGGGTGTATGGAACAGTATCTGAGCGAATTTGAAACCCTTGTTTTATGCATCACCCCACCTCATCTTTCCCGTTAAGCAGCCATAGTGTGTTTTCTAAACGTGTGACTCTGTTCTGTTTTGTAATTCAGTTCAAGTGTAGCGGTTTTTACATTCCCTCTATAAGTGATAGCTTATGATAAGTGTCTTTTTCTGTGTGACTTATTTCACTTAGAATCGTTATACCTAAATCCACTCATCTTGCTTCTACTAGCCTTATGACATTGATTTCATGTCTGAGTGATATTCCTTTGTACATAAGGACCACAACTTCTTTATCCATTTTTCTCTTTCCTGGGATATTTAAGGTGTCATGAAGTGGAGGTTCTTGTCAACATAGCAGCCCTAAACATTGGGGTGCCTGTGTCTTGCTGATTTTTAGTTTTCCCAATTTATACGCCCATGAGTGGTCGTGCCCTATGCTCCCTAAGCTGTGTTTTTTCGATGTTTCAGGACACACCGTACACTTCTCCAGAGTGGCTGTTGGCAATTTACATCCCGCCCATCAGCGTAGCAAGGCTGCTATTTCTCCATGGCCTGTCCTGCATTTCTGGTTTTGACACTTTTTGCAGCATCACCCTTTTGACTAATGGGAAGCGAAACTTCTTTGAAGCGCTGATTTGCCTTTCCAGGTTGCTTGGTTGGCCAAAAAGGGCGTATGCGTTTTTTCCTGAATATATTCAGGAAAAAACGCATACGCCCTTTTTGGCCAAGGGCATCATTGTCGACGTTTTGCCGCTTTTCATGTGCTTTAAAGGCGATTCGAATCTACCTCCTGAAATCTGTTTCCTGCAATTCTGCCTTGCTTTCAAATCCTCTTCGTTGCCTTCCCTCAATATATCTGTGGATGAGAGTTATCATTTATAACTCTGCGGGTTTGTGAATTGCAGTGTCCCTGAGCTCCATTTTTCAACTCGCTTTTTTGGGAGCTGGCCGCAAAAGCGCGGGATTGCCTCAGGCCGTATTCTGGTTCCTGGCGGCAGGCTGAGCCTGTGGTTAATTCTTCTTCCTGATGGGAAAATAGAGTGACCTGGGCCTGTCCCAACACCTAGATCTAGTCTCTCATTGGTTGCCCCTCTTCCCGTTCATCCTCAGGACAAATTGCAACCTGTAGGGAACAGGAGCTTAAAGGTGCTGATTCTCCAAGTAGGGAGATTGCTAGTAAAGTAGCTGGAAAGGCGAACCCGAGCACAAGGAGATGAGAAATTGGGTGCGTTTTAGAAACCTTTCAAAATCACACGGTGTACCATCTTCTGGGTTTCTCATTCATGTTTTCGATGTAGGAAGATGCCCTTGAACCTGGAGATTTGGGACCCATGGGATGGGTACCACACAGTATTACTTTAAAGGGTCTGCGTTTGCTCACCCAACCTCACCCAACCTCTCAGCCCCAAGAGTGTCCACCCTTATGTCTCATCCAGGTGTGGGTCTAGATATGGTCAATCCAGGTTGCATCACAGCCCCTGAACGAATTTTGTAAGAATTTCTCTCTCTTTCACTGTCTTTGTTTTACGGGTTTTTAAAAGTAATTTATTTTTATAATGGGGTTTAGCTGCTTTTCACGGCTGTGTTTATGCGGCTTTACACCCACTTGACTCACTTCCAGACAGATATCAATACATAGTTTTTAAGATTCTTACTAGACACATATATTCTTGTGCGGTGAATAGGGGGTGTTGAGTCCAGTTCACTGAGCAAGGAGTAGGTCTTGTCTATTACATATTGGGTGTATGGAACAGTATCTGAGCGAATTTGAAACCCTTGTTTTATGCATCACCCCACCTCACCTTTCCCGTTAAGCAGCCATAGTGTGTTTTCTAAACGTGTGACTCTGTTCTGTTTTGTAATTCAGTTCAAGTGTAGCGGTTTTTACATTCCCTCTATAAGTGATAGCTTATGATAAGTGTGTTTTTCTGTGTGACTTATTTCACTTAGAATCGTCGTACCTAAGTCCACTCATCTTGCTTCTACTAGCCTTATGACATTGATTTCATGTCTGAGTGATATTCCATTGTACATAAGGACCACAACTTCTTTATCCATTTTTCTCTTTCCTGGGATATTTAAGTTGTCATGAAGTGGAGGTTCTTGTCAACAGAGCAGCCCTAAACTTTGGGGTGCCTGTGTCTTGCTGATTTTTAGTTTTCCCAATTTATACGCCCATGAGTGGACGTGCCCTATGCTCCCTAAGCTGTGTTTTTTCGATGTTTCAGGTCACACCGTACACTTCTCCAGAGTGGCTGTTGGCAATTTACATCCCGCCCATCAGCGTAGCAAGGCTGCCATTTCTCCATGGCCTGTCCTGCATTTCTGGTTTTGACACTTTTTGCAGCATCACCCTTTTGACTGATGGGAAGCGAAACTTCTTTGAAGCGCTGATTTGCCTTTCCAGGTTGCTTGGTTGGCCAAAAAGGGCGTATGCGTTTTTTCCTGAATATATTCAGGAAAAAACGCATACGCCCTTTTTGGCCAAGGGCATCATTGTCGACGTTTTGCCGCTTTTCATGTGCTTTAAAGGCGATTCGAATCTACCTCCTGAAATCTGTTTCCTGCAATTCTGCCTTGCTTCCAAATCCTCTTCGTTGCCTTCCCTCAATATATCTGTGGATGAGAGTTATCATTTATAACTCTGCGGGTTTGTGAATTGCAGTGTCCCTGAGCTCCATTTTTCAACTCGCTTTTTTGGTAGCTGGCCGCAAAAGCGCGGGATTGCCTCAGGCCCTATTCTGGTTCCTGGCGGCAGGCTGAGCCTGTGGTTAATTCTTCTTCCTGATGGGAAAATAGAGTGACCTGGGCCTGTCCCAACACCTAGATCTAGTCTCTCATTGGTTGCCCCTCTTCCCGTTCATCCTCAGGACAAATTGCAACCTGTAGGGAACAGGAGCTTAAAGGTGCTGATTCTCCAAGTAGGGAGATTGCTAGTAAAGTAGCTGGAAAGGCGAACCCGAGCACAAGGAGATGAGAAATTGGGTGCGTTTTAGAAACCTTTCAAAATCACACGGTGTACCATCTTCTGGGTTTCTCATTCATGTTTTCGATGTAGGAAGATGCCCTTGAACCTGGAGATTTGGGACCCATGGGATGGGTACCACACAGTATTACTTTAAAGGGTCTGCGTTTGCTCACCCAACCTCTCAGCCCCAAGAGTGTCCACCCTTATGTCTCATCCAGGTGTGGGTCTAGATATGGTCAATCCAGGTTGCATCACAGCCCCTGAACGAATTTTGTAAGAATTTCTCTCTCTTTCACTGTCTTTGTTTTACGGGTTTTTAAAAGTAATTTATTTTTATAATGGGGTTTAGCTGCTTTTCACGGCTGTGTTTATGCGGCTTTACACCCACTTGACTCACTTCCAGACAGATATCAATACATAGGTTTTAAGATTCTTACTAGACACATATATTCTTGTGCGGTGAATAGGGGGTGTTGAGTCCAGTTCACTGAGCAATGAGTAGGTCTTGTCTATTACATATTGGGTGTATGGAACAGTATCTGAGCGAATTTGAAACCCTTGTTTTATGCATCACCCCACCTCACCTTTCCCGTTAAGCAGCCATAGTGTGTTTTCTAAACGTGTGACTCTGTTCTGTTTTGTAATTCAGTTCAAGTGTAGCGGTTTTTACATTCCCTCTATAAGTGATAGCTTATGATAAGTGTCTTTTTCTGTGTGACTTATTTCACTTAGAATCGTCGTACCTAAGTCCACTCATCTTGCTTCTACTAGCCTTATGACATTGATTTCATGTCTGAGTGATATTCCATTGTACATAAGGACCACAACTTCTTTATCCATTTTTCTCTTTCCTGGGATATTTAAGTTGTCATGAAGTGGAGGTTCTTGTCAACAGAGCAGCCCTAAACTTTGGGGTGCCTGTGTCTTGCTGATTTTTAGTTTTCCCAATTTATACGCCCATGAGTGGACGTGCCCTATGCTCCCTAAGCTGTGTTTTTTCGATGTTTCAGGACACACCGTACACTTCTCCAGAGTGGCTGTTGGCAATTTACATCCCGCCCATCAGCGTAGCAAGGCTGCCATTTCTCCATGGCCTGTCCTGCATTTCTGGTTTTGACACTTTTTGCAGCATCACCGTTTTGACTGATGGGAAGCGAAACTTCTTTGAAGCGCTGATTTGCCTTTCCAGGTTGCTTGGTTGGCCAAAAAGGGCGTATGCGTTTTTTCCTGAATATATTCAGGAAAAAACGCATACGCCCTTTTTGGCCAAGGGCATCATTGTCGACGTTTTGCCGCTTTTCATGTGCTTTAAAGGCGATTCGAATCTACCTCCTGAAATCTGTTTCCTGCAATTCTGCCTTGCTTCCAAATCCTCTTCGTTGCCTTCCCTCAATATATCTGTGGATGAGAGTTATCATTTATAACTCTGCGGGTTTGTGAATTGCAGTGTCCCTGAGCTCCATTTTTCAACTCGCTTTTTTGGTAGCTGGCCGCAAAAGCGCGGGATTGCCTCAGGCCCTATTCTGGTTCCTGGCGGCAGGCTGAGCCTGTGGTTAATTCTTCTTCCTCATGGGAAAATAGAGTGACCTGGGCCTGTCCCAACACCTAGATCTAGTCTCTCATTGGTAGCCCCTCTTCCCGTTCATCCTCAGGACAAATTGCAACCTGTAGGGAACAGGAGCTTAAAGGTGCTGATTCTCCAAGTAGGGAGATTGCTAGTAAAATAGCTGGAAAGGCGAACCCGAGCACAAGAAGATGAGAAATGGGGTGCGTTTTAGAAACCTTTCAAAATCACACGGTGTACCATCTTCTGGGTTTCTCATGCATGTTTTCGATGTAGGAAGATGCCCTTGAACCTGGAGATTTGGGACCCATGGGATGGGTACCACACAGTATTACTTTAAAGGGTCTGTGTTTGCTCACCCAACCTCACCCAACCTCTCAGCCCCAAGAGTGTCCACCCTTATGTCTCATCCAGCTGTGGGTCTAGATATGGTCAATCCAGGTTGCATCACAGCCCCTGAACGAATTTTGTAAGAATTTCTCTCTCTTTCACTGTCTTTGTTTTACGGGTTTTTAAAAGTAATTTATTTTTATAATGGGGTTTAGCTGCTTTTCACGGCTGTGTTTATGCGGCTTTACACCCACTTGGCTCACTTCCAGAGAGATATCAATACATAGGTTTTACGATTCTTACTAGTCAGATATATTCTTGTGCGGTGAATAGGGGGTGTTGAGTCCAGTTCACTGAGCAAGGAGTAGGTCTTGTCTATTACATATTGGGTGTATGGAACTGTATCTGAGCGAATTTGAAACCGTTGTTTTATGCATCACCCCACCTCACCTTTCCCGTTAAGCAGCCATAGTGTGTTTTCTAAACGTGTGACTCTGTTCTGTTTTGTAATTCAGTTCAAGTGTAGCGGTTTTTACATTCCCTCTATAAGTGATAGCTTATGATAAGTGTCTTTTTCTGTGTGACTTATTTCACTTAGAATCGTCGTACCTAAATCCACTCATCTTGCTTCTACTAGCCTTATGACATTGATTTCATGTCTGAGTGATATTCCTTTGTACATAAGGACCACAACTTCTTTATCCATTTTTCTCTTTCCTGGGATATTTAAGGTGTCATGAAGTGGAGGTTCTTGTCAACATAGCAGCCCTAAACATTGGGGTGCCTGTGTCTTGCTGATTTTTAGTTTTCCCAATTTATACGCCAATGAGTGGACGTGCCCTATGCTCCCTAAGCTGTGTTTTTTCGATGTTTCAGGACACACCGTACACTTCTCCAGAGTGGCTGTTGGCAATTTACATCCCGCCCATCAGCGTAGCAAGGCTGCCATTTCTCCATGGCCTGTCCTGCATTTCTGGTTTTGACACTTTTTGCAGCATGGCCCTTTTGACCGATGGGAAGCGAGACTTCTTTGTAGCGCTGATTTGCCTTTCCAGTTTGCTTGGTTGGCCAAAAAGGGCGTATGCGTTTTTTCCTGAATATATTCAGGAAAAAACGCTTACGCCCTTTTTGGCCAAGGGCATCACTGTCGACGTTTTGCCACTTTTCATGTGCTTTAAAGGCGATTCGAATCTACCTCCTGAAACCTGTTTCCTGCAATTCTGCCTTGCTTTCAAATAATCTCCCTCAATATATCTGTGGATGAGAGTTATCATTTATAACTCTGCGGGTTTGTGAATTGCAGTGTCCCTGAGCTCCATTTTTCAACTCGCTTTTTTGGGAGCTGGCCGCAAAAGCGCGGGATTGCCTCAGGCCCTATTCTGGTTCCTGGCGGCAGGCTGAGCCTGTGGTTAATTCTTCTTCCTGATGGGAAAATAGAGTGACCTGGGCCTGTCCCAACACCTAGATCTAGTCTCTCATTGGTTGCCCCTCTTCCCGTTCATCCTCAGGACAAATTGCAACCTGTAGGGAACAGGAGGTTAAAGGTGCTGATTCTCCAAGTAGGGAGATTGCTAGTAAAGTAGCTGGAAAGGCGAACCCGAGCACAAGGAGATGAGAAATTGGGTGCGTTTTAGAAACCTTTCAAAATCACACGGTGTACCATCTTCTGGGTTTCTCATGCATGTTTTCGATGTAGGAAGATGCCCTTGAACCTGGAGATTTGGGACCCATGGGATGGGTACCACACAGTATTACTTTAAAGGGTCTGCGTTTGCTCACCCAACCTCACCCAACCTCTCAGCCCCAAGAGTGTCCACCCTTATGTCTCATCCAGGTGTGGGTCTAGATATGGTCAATCCAGGTTGCATCACAGCCCCTGAACGAATTTTGTAAGAATTTCTCTCTCTTTCACTGTCTTTGTTTTACGGGTTTTTAAAAGTAATTTATTTTTATAATGGGGTTTAGCTGCTTTTCACGGCTGTGTTTATGCGGCTTTACACCCACTTGACTCACTTCCAGACAGATATCAATACATGGGTTTTAAGATTCTTACTACTCAGACATATTCTTGTGCGGTGAATAGGGGGTGTTGAGTCCTGTTCACTGAGCAAGGAGTAGGTCTTGTCTATTACATATTGGGTGTATGGAACGGTATCTGAGCGAATTTGAAACCCTTGTTTTATGCCTCACCCCACCTCACCTTTCCCGTTAAGCAGCCATAGTGTGTTTTCTAAACGTGTGACTCTGTTCTGTTTTGTAATTCAGTTCAAGTGTAGCGGTTTTTACATTCCCTCTATAAGTGATAGCTTATGATAAGTGTCTTTTTCTGTGTGACTTATTTCACTTAGAATCGTCGTACCTAAATCCACTCATCTTGCTTCTACTAGCCTTATGACATTGATTTCATGTCTGAGTGATATTCCATTGTACATAAGGACCACAACTTCTTTATCCATTTTTCTCTTTCCTGGGATATTTAAGGTGTCATGAAGTGGAGGTTCTTGTCAACAGAGCAGCCCTAAACTTTGGGGTGCCTGTGTCTTGCTGATTTTTAGTTTTCCCAATTTATACGCCCATGAGAGGACGTGCCCTATGCTCCTAGAGCTGTGTTTTTTCGATGTTTCAGGACACACCTTACACTTCTCCAGAGTGGCTGTTGGCAATTTACATCCCGCCCATCAGCGTAGCAAGGCTGCCATTTCTCCATGGCCTGTCCTGCATTTCTGGTTTTGACACTTTTTGCAGCATGGCCCTTTTGCCCGATGGGAAGCGAGACTTCTTTGTAGCGCTGATTTGCCTTTCCAGGTTGCTTGGTTGGCCAAAAAGGGCGTATGCGTTTTTTCCTGAATATATTCAGGAAAAAACGCTTACGCCCTTTTTGGCCAAGGGCATCACTGTCGATGTTTTGCCACTTTTCATGTGCTTTAAAGGCGATTCGAATCTACCTCCTGAAACCTGTTTCCTGCAATTCTGCCTTGCTTTCAACTCCTCTTCGTTGCCTTCCCTCAATATATTTGTGGACGAGAGTTATCATTTATAACTCAGCAGGTTTGTGAATTGCAGTGCCCCTGAGCTCCATTTTTCAACTGTCTTTTTTGGGAGCTGGCCGCAAAAGCTCGGGATTGCCTCAGGCCCTATTCTGGTTCCTGGCGGCAGGCTGAGCCTGTGTTTAATTCTTCTTCCTGATGGGAAAATAGAGTGACCTGTGCCTGTCCCAACACCTAGATCTAGTCTCTCATTTGTTTCCCCTCTTCCCGTTCATCCTCAGGACAAATTGCAACCTGTAGGGAACAGGAGGTTAAAGGTGCTGATTCTCCAAGTAGGGAGATTGCTAGTAAAGTAGCTGGAAAGGTGAACCCGAGCACAAGGAGATGAGAAATTGGGTGCGTTTTAGAAACCTTTCAAAATCAAACGGTGTACCATCTTCTGGGTTTCTCATGCATGGTTTCTATGTAGGAAGATGCCTTTGAACCTGGAGATTTGGGACCCATGGGATTGGTACCACGCAGTATTACTTTAAAGGGTCTGAGTTTGCTCACCCAACCTCACCCAACCTCTCAGCCCCAAGAGTGTCCACCCTTATGTCTCATCCCGGTGTGGGTCTAGATATGGTCAATCCAGGTTGCATCACAGCCCCTGAACGAATTTTGTAAGAATTTCTCTCTCTTTCACTGTCTTTGTTTTACGGGTTTTTAAAAGTAATTTATTTTTATAATGGTGTTTAGCTGCTTTTCACGGCTGTGTTTATGCGGCTTTACACCCACTTGGCTCACTTCCAGAGAGATATCAATACATAGGTTTTAAGATTCTTACTAGTCAGATATATTCTTGTGCGGTGAATAGGGGGTGTTGAGTCCAGTTCACTGAGCAAGGAGTAGGTCTTGTCTATTACATATTGGGTGTATGGAACGGTATCTGAGCGAATTTGAAATCCTTGTTTTATGCATCACCCCACCTCACCTTTCCCGTTAAGCAGCCATAGTGTGTTTTCTAAACGTGTGACTCTGTTATGTTTTGTAATTCATTTCAGGTGTAGCGGTTTTTACATTCCCTCTATAAGTGATAGCTTATGATAAGTGTCTTTTTCTGTGTCACTTATTTCACTTAGAATCGTCGTACCTAAATCCACTCATCTTGCTTCTACTAGCCTTATGACATTGATTTCATGTCTGAGGGATATTCCTTTGTATATAAGGACCACAACTTCTTTATCCATTTTTCTCTTTCCTGGGATATTTAAGGTGTCATGAAGTGGAGGTTCTTGTCAACATAGCAGCCCTAAACATTGGGGTGCCTGTGTCTTGCTGATTTTTAGTTTTCCCAATTTATATGCCCATGAGTGGACGTGCCCTATGCTCCCTAAGCTGTGTTTTTTCGATGTTTCAGGACACACCGTACATTTCTCCAGAGTGGCTTTTGGCAATTTACATCCCGCCCATCAGCGTAGCAAGGCTGCCATTTCTCCATGGCCTGTCCTGCATTTCTTGTTTTGACACTTTTTGCAGCATCACCCTTTTGACTGATGGGAAGCGAAACTTCTTTGAAGCGCTGATTTGCCTTTCCAGGTTGCTTGGTTGGCCAAAAAGGGCGTATGCGTTTTTTCCTGAATATATTCAGGAAAAAACGCATACGCCCTTTTTGGCCAAGGGCATCATTGTCGACGTTTTGCCGCTTTTCATGTGCTTTAAAGGCGATTCGAATCTACCTCCTGAAATCTGTTTCCTGCAATTCTGCCTTGCTTTCAAATCCTCTTCGTTGCCTTCCCTCAATATATCTGTGGATGAGAGTTATCATTTATAACTCTGCGGGTTTGTGAATTGCAGTGTCCCTGAGCTCCATTTTTCAACTCGCTTTTTTGGTAGCTGGCCGCAAAAGCGCGGGATTGCCTCAGGCCCTATTCTGGTTCCTGGCGGCAGGCTGAGCCTGTGGTTAATTCTTCTTCCTGATGGGAAAATAGAGTGACCTGGGCCTGTCCCAACATCTAGATCTAATCTCTCATTGGTTGCCCCTCTTCCCGTTCATCCTCAGGACAAATTGCAACCTGTAGGGAACAGGAGCTTAAAGGTGCTGATTCTCCAAGTAGGGAGATTGCTAGTAAAATAGCTGGAAAGGCGAACCCGAGCACAAGAAGATGAGAAATGGGGTGCGTTTTAGAAACCTTTCAAAATCACACGGTGTACCATCTTCTGGGTTTCTCATGCATGTTTTCGATGTAGGAAGATGCCCTTGAACCTGGAGATTTGGGACCCATGGGATGGGTACCACACAGTATTACTTTAAAGGGTCTGCGTTTGCTCACCCAACCTCACCCAACCTCTCAGCCCCAAGAGTGTCCACCCTTATGTCTCATCCAGCTGTGGGTCTAGATATGGTCAATCCAGGTTGCATCACAGCCCCTGAACGAATTTTGTAAGAATTTCTCTCTCTTTCACTGTCTTTGTTTTACGGGTTTTTAAAAGTAATTTATTTTTATAATGGGGTTTAGCTGCTTTTCACGGCTGTGTTTATGCGGCTTTACACCCACTTGACTCACTTCCAGACAGATATCAATACATGGGTTTTAAGATTCTTACTACTCAGACATATTCTTGTGCGGTGAATAGGGGGTGTTGAGTCCTGTTCACTGAGCAAGGAGTAGGTCTTGTCTATTACATATTGGGTGTATGGAACGGTATCTGAGCGAATTTGAAACCCTTGTTTTATGCCTCACCCCACCTCACCTTTCCCGTTAAGCAGCCATAGTGTGTTTTCTAAACGTGTGACTCTGTTCTGTTTTGTAATTCAGTTCAAGTGTAGCGGTTTTTACATTCCCTCTATAAGTGATAGCTTATGATAAGTGTCTTTTTCTGTGTGACTTATTTCACTTAGAATCGTCGTACCTAAATCCACTCATCTTGCTTCTACTAGCCTTATGACATTGATTTCATGTCTGAGTGATATTCCATTGTACATAAGGACCACAACTTCTTTATCCATTTTTCTCTTTCCTGGGATATTTAAGGTGTCATGAAGTGGAGGTTCTTGTCAACAGAGCAGCCCTAAACTTTGGGGTGCCTGTGTCTTGCTGATTTTTAGTTTTCCCAATTTATACGCCCATGAGAGGACGTGCCCTATGCTCCTAGAGCTGTGTTTTTTCGATGTTTCAGGACACACCTTACACTTCTCCAGAGTGGCTGTTGGCAATTTACATCCCGCCCATCAGCGTAGCAAGGCTGCCATTTCTCCAGGGCCTGTCCTGCATTTCTGGTTTTGACACTTTTTGCAGCATGGCCCTTTTGACCGATGGGAAGCGAGACTTCTTTGTAGCGCTGATTAGCCTTTCCAGGTTGCTTGGTTGGCCAAACAGTGCGTATGCGTTTTTTCCTGAATATATTCAGGAAAAAACGCATACGCCCTGTTTGGCCAAGGGCATCATTGTCGACGTTTTACCACTTTTCATGTGCTTTAAAGGCGATTCGAATCTACCTCCTGAAACCTGTTTCCTGCAATCCTGCCTTGCTTTCAAATCCTCTTCGTTGCCTTCCCTCAATATATCTGTGGATGAGAGTTATCATTTATAGCTCTGCGGGTTTGTGAATTGCAGTGTCCCTGAGCTCCATTTTTCAACTGGCTTTTTTGGGAGCTGGCCGCAAAAGCACGGGATTGCCTCAGGCCCTATTCAGCTTCTGGCCGGCAGGCTGAGCCTGTGGTTAATTCTTCTTCCCGATGGGAAAATAGAGTGACCTGTGCCTGTCCCAACACCAAGATCTAGTCTCTCATTGGTTTCCCCTCTTCCCGTTCATCCTCAGGACAAATTGCCACCTGTAGGGAACAGGAGCTTAAAGGTGCTGATTCTCCAAGTAGGGAGATTGCTAGTAAAGTAGCTGGAAAGGCGAACCCGAGCACAAGGAGATGAGAAATGAGGTGCGTATTAGAAACCTTTCAAAATCACACGGTGTACCATCTTCTGGGTTTCTCATGCATGTTTTCGATGTAGGAAGATGCCCTTGAACCTGGAGATTTGGGACCCATGGGATGGATACCAGGCAGTATTACTTTAAAGGGTCTGCGTTTGCTCACCCAACCTCACCCAACCGTTCAGCCCCAAGAGTGTCCACCCTTATGTCTCATCCAGCTGTGGGTCTAGATATGGTCAATCCAGGTTGCATCAGAGCCTCTGAACGAATTTTGTAATAATTTCTCTCGCTTTCACTGTCTTTGTTTTACGGGTTTTTAAAAGTAATTTATTTTTATAATGGGGTTTAGCTGCTTTTCACGGCTGTGTTTATGCAGCTTTACACCCACTTGACTCACTTCCAGACAGATATCAATACATAGGTTTTAAGATTCTTACTAGTCACATATATTCTTGTGCGGTGAATAGGGGGTGTTGAGTCCAGTTCACTGAGCAAGGAGTAGGTCTTGTCTATTACATATTGGGTGTATGGAACGGTATCTGAGCGAATTTGAAACCCTTGTTTTATGCCTCACCCCACCTCACCTTTCCCGTTAAGCAGCCATAGTGTGTTTTCTAAACGTGTGACTCTGTTCTGTTTTGTAATTCAGTTCAAGTGTAGCGGTTTTTACATTCCCTCTCTAAGTGATAGCTTATGATAAGTGTCTTTTTCTGTGTGACTTATTTCACTTAGAATCATCGTACCTAAATCCACTCATCTTGCTTCTACTAGCCTTATGACATTGATTTCATGTCTGAGTGATATTCCATTGTACATAAGGACCACAACTTCTTTATCCATTTTTCTCTTTCCTGGGATATTTAAGGTGTCATGAAGTGGAGGTTCTTGTCAACAGAGCAGCCCTAAACTTTGGGGTGCCTGTGTCTTGCTGATTTTTAGTTATCCCAATCTATACGCCCATGAGAGGACGTGCCCTATGCTCCCTAAGCTGTGTTTTTTCGATGTTTCAGGACACACCTTACACTTCTCCAGAGTGGCTGTTGGCAATTTACATCCCGCCCATCAGCGTAGCAAGGCTGCCATTTCTCCATGGCCTGTCCTGCATTTCTGGTTTTGACACTTTTTGCAGCATGGCCCTTTTGACCGATGGGAAGCGAGACTTCTTTGTAGCGCTGATTAGCCTTTCCAGGTTGCTTGGTAGGCCAAAAAGGGCGTATGCGTTTTTTCCTGAATATATTCAGGAAAAAACGCATACGCCCTGTTTGGCCAAGGGCATTATTGTCGACGTTTTACCACTTTTCATGTGCTTTTAAGGCGATTTGAATCTACCTCCTGAAACCTGTTTCCTGCAATTCTGCCTTACTTTCAAATCCTCTTCGTTGCCTTCCCTCAATATATCTGTGGATGAGAGTTATCATTTATAGCTCTGCGGGTTTGTGAATTGCAGTGTCCCTGAGCTCCATTTTTCAACTGGCTTTTTTGGGAGCTGGCCGCAAAAGCGCGGAATTGCCTCAGGCCCTATTCTGCTTCTGGGCGGCAGGCTGAGCCTGTGGTTAATTCTTCTTACCGATGGGAAAATAGAGTGAGCTGTGCCTGTCCCAACACCTACATCTAGTCTCTCATTGGTTGCCCCTCTTCCCGTTCATCCTCAGGACAAATTGCAACCTGTAGGGAACAGGAGCTTAAAGGTGCTGATTCTCCAAGTAGGGAGATTGCTAGTAAAGTAGCTGGAAAGGTGAACCCGAGCACAAGGAGATGAGAAATGAGGTGCGTATTAGAAACCTTTCAAAATCACACGGTGTACCATCTTCTGGGTTTCTCATGCATGTTTTCGATGTAGGAAGATGCCCTTGAACCTGGAGATTTGGGACCCATGGGATGGGTACCAGGCAGTATTACTTTAAAGGGTCTGCGTTTGCTCACCCAACCTCACCCAACCTTTCAGCCCCAAGAGTGTCCACCCTTATGTCTCATCCAGCTGTGGGTCTAGATATGGTCAATCCAGGTTGCATCACAGCCTCTGAACGAATTTTGTAAGAATTTCTCTCTCTTTCACTGTCTTTGTTTTACGGGTTTTTAAAAGTAATTTATTTTTATAATGGGGTTTAGCTGCTTTTCACGGCTGTGTTTATGCGGCTTTACACCCACTTGACTCACTTCCAGACAGATATCAATACATAGGTTTTAAGATTCTTACTAGTCACATATATTCTTGTGCGGTGAATAGGGGGTGTTGAGTCCTGTTCACTGAGCAAGGAGTAGGTCTTGTCTATTACATATTGGGTGTATGGAACGGTATCTGAGCGAATTTGAAACCCTTGTTTTATGCCTCACCCCACCTCACCTTTCCCGTTAAGCAGCCATAGTGTGTTTTCTAAACGTGTGACTCTGTTCTGTTTTGTAATTCAGTTCAAGTGTAGCGGTTTTTACATTCCCTCTATAAGTGATAGCTTATGATAAGTGTCTTTTTCTGTGTGACTTATTTCACTTAGAATCGTCGTACCTAAATCCACTCATCTTGCTTCTACTAGCCTTATGACATTGATTTCATGTCTGAGTGATATTCCATTGTACATAAGGACCACAACTTCTTTATCCATTTTTCTCTTTCCTGGGATATTTAAGGTGTCATGAAGTGGAGGTTCTTGTCAACAGAGCAGCCCTAAACTTTGGGGTGCCTGTGTCTTGCTGATTTTTAGTTTTCCCAATTTATACGCCCATGAGAGGACGTGCCCTATGCTCCTAGAGCTGTGTTTTTTCGATGTTTCAGGACACACCTTACACTTCTCCAGAGTGGCTGTTGGCAATTTACATCCCGCCCATCAGCGTAGCAAGGCTGCCATTTCTCCAGGGCCTGTCCTGCATTTCTGGTTTTGACACTTTTTGCAGCATGGCCCTTTTGACCGATGGGAAGCGAGACTTCTTTGTAGCGCTGATTAGCCTTTCCAGGTTGCTTGGTTGTCCAAACAGGGCGTATGCGTTTTTTCCTGAATATATTCAGGAAAAAACGCATACGCCCTGTTTGGCCAAGGGCATCATTGTCGACGTTTTACCACTTTTCATGTGCTTTAAAGGCGATTCGAATCTACCTCCTGAAACCTGTTTCCTGCAATCCTGCCTTGCTTTCAAATCCTCTTCGTTGCCTTCCCTCAATATATCTGTGGATGAGAGTTATCATTTATAGCTCTGCGGGTTTGTGAATTGCAGTGTCCCTGAGCTCCATTTTTCAACTGGCTTTTTTGGGAGCTGGCCGCAAAAGCGCGGGATTGCCTCAGGCCCTATTCAGCTTCTGGCCGGCAGGCTGAGCCTGTGGTTAATTCTTCTTCCCGATGGGAAAATAGAGTGACCTGTGCCTGTCCCAACACCAAGATCTAGTCTCTCATTGGTTTCCCCTCTTCCCGTTCATCCTCAGGACAAATTGCAACCTGTAGGGAACAGGAGCTTAAAGGTGCTGATTCTCCAAGTAGGGAGATTGCTAGTAAAGTAGCTGGAAAGGCGAACCCGAGCACAAGGAGATGAGAAATGAGGTGCGTATTAGAAACCTTTCAAAATCACACGGTGTACCATCTTCTGGGTTTCTCATGCATGTTTTCGATGTAGGAAGATGCCCTTGAACCTGGAGATTTGGGACCCATGGGATGGATACCAGGCAGTATTACTTTAAAGGGTCTGCGTTTGCTCACCCAACCTCACCCAACCGTTCAGCCCCAAGAGTGTCCACCCTTATGTCTCATCCAGCTGTGGGTCTAGATATGGTCAATCCAGGTTGCATCAGAGCCTCTGAACGAATTTTGTAATAATTTCTCTCGCTTTCACTGTCTTTGTTTTACGGGTTTTTAAAAGTAATTTATTTTTATAATGGGGTTTAGCTGCTTTTCACGGCTGTGTTTATGCAGCTTTACACCCACTTGACTCACTTCCAGACAGATATCAATACATAGGTTTTAAGATTCTTACTAGTCACATATATTCTTGTGCGGTGAATAGGGGGTGTTGAGTCCAGTTCACTGAGCAAGGAGTAGGTCTTGTCTATTACATATTGGGTGTATGGAACGGTATCTGAGCGAATTTGAAACCCTTGTTTTATGCCTCACCCCACCTCACCTTTCCCGTTAAGCAGCCATAGTGTGTTTTCTAAACGTGTGACTCTGTTCTGTTTTGTAATTCAGTTCAAGTGTAGCGGTTTTTACATTCCCTCTCTAAGTGATAGCTTATGATAAGTGTCTTTTTCTGTGTGACTTATTTCACTTAGAATCATCGTACCTAAATCCACTCATCTTGCTTCTACTAGCGTTATGACATTGATTTCATGTCTGAGTGATATTCCATTGTACATAAGGACCACAACTTCTTTATCCATTTTTCTCTTTCCTGGGATATTTAAGGTGTCATGAAGTGGAGGTTCTTGTCAACAGAGCAGCCCTAAACTTTGGGGTACCTGTGTCTTGCTGATTTTTAGTTTTCCCAATTTATACGCCCATGAGAGGACGTGCCCTATGCTCCCTAAGCTGTGTTTTTTCGATGTTTCAGGACACACCGTACACTTCTCCACAGTGGCTGTTGGCAATTTACATCCCGCCCATCAGCGTAGCAAGGCTGCCATTTCTCCAGGGCCTGTCCTGCATTTCTGGTTTTGACACTTTTTGCAGCATGGCCCTTTTGACCGATGGAAACGAGACTTCTTTGTAGCGCTGATTAGCCTTTCCAGGTTGCTTGGTTGGCCAAAAAGGGCGTATGCGTTTTTTCCTGAATATATTCAGGAAAAAACGCATACGCCCTGTTTGGCCAAGGGCATTATTGTCGACGTTTTACCACTTTTCATGTGCTTTTAAGGCGATTTGAATCTACCTCCTGAAACCTGTTTCCTGCAATTCTGCCTTGCTTTCAAATCCTCTTCGTTGCCTTCCCTCAATATATCTGTGGATGAGAGTTATCATTTATAGCTCTGCGGGTTTGTGAATTGCAGTGTCCCTGAGCTCCATTTTTCAACTGGCTTTTTTGGGAGCTGGCCGCAAAAGCGCGGAATTGCCTCAGGCCCTCTTCTGCTTCTGGGCAGCAGGCTGAGCCTGTGGTTAATTCTTCTTACCGATGGGAAAATAGAGTGAGCTGTGCCTGTCCCAACACCTATATCTAGTCTCTCATTGGTTGCCCCTCTTCCCGTTCATCCTCAGGACAAATTGCAACCTGTAGGGAACAGGAGCTTAAAGGTGCTGATTCTCCAAGTAGGGAGATTTCTAGTAAAATAGCTGGAAAGGCGAACCCGAGCACAAGGAGATGAGAAATGAGGTGCGTATTAGAAACCTTTGAAAATCACACGGTGTACCATCTTCTGGGTTTCTCATGCATGTTTTCGATGTAGGAAGATGCCCTTGAACCTGGAGATTTGGGACCCATGGGATGGGTACCAGGCAGAATTACTTTAAAGGGTCTGCGTTTGCTCACCCAACCTCACCCAACCTTTCAGCCCCAAGAGTGTCCACCCTTATGTCTCATCCAGCTGTGGGTCTAGATATGGTCAATCCAGGTTGCATCACAGCCTCTGAACGAATTTTGTAAGAATTTCTCTCTCTTTCACTGTCTTTGTTTTACGGGTTTTTAAAAGTAATTTATTTTTATAATGGGGTTTAGCTGCTTTTCACGGCTGTGTTTATGCAGCTTTACACCCACTTGACCCACTTCCTGACAGATATCAATACATAGGTTTTAAGATTCTTACTAGTCACATATATTCTTGTGCGGTGAATAGGGGGTGTTGAGTCCTGTTCACTGAGCAAGGCGTAGGTCTTGTCTATTACATATTGGGTGTATGGAACGGTATCTGAGCGAATTTGAAACCCTTGTTTTATGCCTCACCCCACCTCCCCTTTCCCGTTAAGCAGCCATAGTGTGTTTTCTAAACGTGTGACTCTGTTCTGTTTTGTAATTCAGTTCAAGTGTAGCGGTTTTTACATTCCCTCTATAAGTGATAGCTTATGATAAGTGTCTTTTTCTGTGTGACTTATTTCACTTAGAATCGTCGTACCTAAATCCACTCATCTTGCTTCTACTAGCCTTATGACATTGATTTCATGTCTGAGTGATATTCCATTGTACATAAGGACCACAACTTCTTTATCCATTTTTCTCTTTCCTGGGATATTTAAGGTGTCATGAAGTGGAGGTTCTTGTCAACAGAGCAGCCCTAAACTTTGGGGTGCCTGTGTCTTGCTGATTTTTAGTTATCCCAATCTATACGCCCATGAGAGGACGTGCCCTATGCTCCCTAAGCTGTGTTTTTTCGATGTTTCAGGACACACCTTACACTTCTCCAGAGTGGCTGTTGGCAATTTACATCCCGCCCATCAGCGTAGCAAGGCTGCCATTTCTCCATGGCCTGTCCTGCATTTCTGGTTTTGACACTTTTTGCAGCATGGCCCTTTTGACCGATGGGAAGCGAGACTTCTTTGTAGCGCTGATTAGCCTTTCCAGGTTGCTTGGTTGGCCAAAAAGGGCGTATGCGTTTTTTCCTGAATATATTCAGGAAAAAACGCATACGCCCTGTTTGGCCAAGGGCATTATTGTCGACGTTTTACCACTTTTCATGTGCTTTTAAGGCGATTTGAATCTACCTCCTGAAACCTGTTTCCTGCAATTCTGCCTTGCTTTCAAATCCTCTTCGTTGCCTTCCCTCAATATATCTGTGGATGAGAGTTATCATTTATAGCTCTGCGGGTTTGTGAATTGCAGTGTCCCTGAGCTCCATTTTTCAACTGGCTTTTTTGGGAGCTGGCCGCAAAAGCGCGGAATTGCCTCAGGCCCTATTCTGCTTCTGGGCGGCAGGCTGAGCCTGTGGTTAATTCTTCTTACCGATGGGAAAATAGAGTGAGCTGTGCCTGTCCCAACACCTACATCTAGTCTCTCATTGGTTGCCCCTCTTCCCGTTCATCCTCAGGACAAATTGCAACCTGTAGGGAACAGGAGCTTAAAGGTGCTGATTCTCCAAGTAGGGAGATTGCTAGTAAAGTAGCTGGAAAGGTGAACCCGAGCACAAGGAGATGAGAAATGAGGTGCGTATTAGAAACCTTTCAAAATCACACGGTGTACCATCTTCTGGGTTTCTCATGCATGTTTTCGATGTAGGAAGATGCCCTTGAACCTGGAGATTTGGGACCCATGGGATGGGTACCAGGCAGTATTACTTTAAAGGGTCTGCGTTTGCTCACCCAACCTCACCCAACCTTTCAGCCCCAAGAGTGTCCACCCTTATGTCTCATCCAGCTGTGGGTCTAGATATGGTCAATCCAGGTTGCATCACAGCCTCTGAACGAATTTTGTAAGAATTTCTCTCTCTTTCACTGTCTTTGTTTTACGGGTTTTTAAAAGTAATTTATTTTTATAACGGGGTTTAGCTGCTTTTCACGGCTGTGTTTATGCGGCTTTACACCCACTTGACTCACTTCCAGACAGATATCAATACATAGGTTTTAAGATTCTTACTAGTCACATATATTCTTGTGCGGTGAATAGGGGGTGTTGAGTCCTGTTCACTGAGCAAGGAGTAGGTCTTGTCTATTACATATTGGGTGTATGGAACGGTATCTGAGCGAATTTGAAACCCTTGTTTTATGCATCACCCCACCTCACCTTTTCCGTTAACAAGCCATAGTGTGTTTTCTAAACGTGTGACTCTGTTCTGTTTTGTAATTCAGTTCAAGTGTAGCGGTTTTTACATTCCCTCTATAAGTGATAGCTTATGATAAGTGTCTTTTTCTGTGTGACTTATTTCACTTAGAATCGTCGTACCTAAATCCACTCATCTTGCTTCTACTAGCCTTATGACATTGATTTCATGTCTGAGTGATATTCCATTGTACATAAGGACCACAACTTCTTTATCCATTTTTCTCTTTCCTGGGATATTTAAGGTGTCATGAAGTGGAGGTTCTTGTCAACAGAGCAGCCCTAAACTTTGGGGTGCCTGTGTCTTGCTGATTTTTAGTTTTCCCAATTTATACGCCCATGAGAGGACGTGCCCTATGCTCCTAGAGCTGTGTTTTTTCGATGTTTCAGGACACACCTTACACTTCTCCAGAGTGGCTGTTGGCAATTTACATCCCGCCCATCAGCGTAGCAAGGCTGCCATTTCTCCAGGGCCTGTCCTGCATTTCTGGTTTTGACACTTTTTGCAGCATGGCCATTTTGACCGATGGGAAGCGAGACTTCTTTGTAGCGCTGATTAGCCTTTCCAGGTTGCTTGGTTGGCCAAACAGGGCGTATGCGTTTTTTCCTGAATATATTCAGGAAAAAACGCATACGCCCTGTTTGGCCAAGGGCATCATTGTCGACGTTTTACCACTTTTCATGTGCTTTAAAGGCGATTCGAATCTACCTCCTGAAACCTGTTTCCTGCAATCCTGCCTTGCTTTCAAATCCTCTTCGTTGCCTTCCCTCAATATATCTGTGGATGAGAGTTATCATTTATAGCTCTGCGGGTTTGTGAATTGCAGTGTCCCTGAGCTCCATTTTTCAACTGGCTTTTTTGGGAGCTGGCCGCAAAAGCGCGGAATTGCCTCAGGCCCTCTTCTGCTTCTGGGCAGCAGGCTGAGCCTGTGGTTAATTCTTCTTACCGATGGGAAAATAGAGTGAGCTGTGCCTGTCCCAACACCTATATCTAGTCTCTCATTGGTTGCCCCTCTTCCCGTTCATCCTCAGGACAAATTGCAACCTGTAGGGAACAGGAGCTTAAAGGTGCTGATTCTCCAAGTAGGGAGATTTCTAGTAAAATAGCTGGAAAGGCGAACCCGAGCACAAGGAGATGAGAAATGAGGTGCGTATTAGAAACCTTTGAAAATCACACGGTGTACCATCTTCTGGGTTTCTCATGCATGTTTTCGATGTAGGAAGATGCCCTTGAACCTGGAGATTTGGGACCCATGGGATGGGTACCAGGCAGTATTACTTTAAAGGGTCTGCGTTTGCTCACCCAACCTCACCCAACCTTTCAGCCCCAAGAGTGTCCACCCTTATGTCTCATCCAGCTGTGGGTCTAGATATGGTCAATCCAGGTAGCATCACAGCCTCTGAACGAATTTTGTAAGAATTTCTCTCTCTTTCACTGTCTTTGTTTTACGGGTTTTTAAAAGTAATTTATTTTTATAATGGGGTTTAGCTGCTTTTCACGGCTGTGTTTATGCAGCTTTACACCCACTTGACCCACTTCCTGACAGATATCAATACATAGGTTTTAAGATTCTTACTAGTCACATATATTCTTGTGCGGTGAATAGGGGGTGTTGAGTCCTGTTCACTGAGCAAGGCGTAGGTCTTGTCTATTACATATTGGGTGTATGGAACGGTATCTGAGCGAATTTGAAACCCTTGTTTTATGCCTCACCCCACCTCCCCTTTCCCGTTAAGCAGCCATAGTGTGTTTTCTAAACGTGTGACTCTGTTCTGTTTTGTAATTCAGTTCAATTTAGCGGTTTTTACATTCCCTCTATAAGTGATAGCTTATGATAAGTGTCTTTTTCTGTGTGACTTATTTCACTTAGAATCGTCGTACCTAAATCCACTCATCTTGCTTCTACTAGCCTTATGACATTGATTTCATGTCTGAGTGATATTCCATTGTACATAAGGACCACAACTTCTTTATCCATTTTTCTCTTTCCTGGGATATTTAAGGTGTCATGAAGTGGAGGTTCTTGTCAACAGAGCAGCCCTAAACTTTGGGGTGCCTGTGTCTTGCTGATTTTTAGTTATCCCAATCTATACGCCCATGAGAGGACGTGCCCTATGCTCCCTAAGCTGTGTTTTTTCGATGTTTCAGGACACACCTTACACTTCTCCAGAGTGGCTGTTGGCAATTTACATCCCGCCCATCAGCGTAGCAAGGCTGCCATTTCTCCATGGCCTGTCCTGCATTTCTGGTTTTGACACTTTTTGCAGCATGGCCCTTTTGACCGATGGGAAGCGAGACTTCTTTGTAGCGCTGATTAGCCTTTCCAGGTTGCTTGGTTGGCCAAAAAGGGCGTATGCGTTTTTTCCTGAATATATTCAGGAAAAAACGCATACGCCCTGTTTGGCCAAGGGCATTATTGTCGACGTTTTACCACTTTTCATGTGCTTTTAAGGCGATTTGAATCTACCTCCTGAAACCTGTTTCCTGCAATTCTGCCTTGCTTTCAAATCCTCTTCGTTGCCTTCCCTCAATATATCTGTGGATGAGAGTTATCATTTATAGCTCTGCGGGTTTGTGAATTGCAGTGTCCCTGAGCTCCATTTTTCAACTGGCTTTTTTGGGAGCTGGCCGCAAAAGCGCGGAATTGCCTCAGGCCCTATTCTGCTTCTGGGCGGCAGGCTGAGCCTGTGGTTAATTCTTCTTACCGATGGGAAAATAGAGTGAGCTGTGCCTGTCCCAACACCTACATCTAGTCTCTCATTGGTTGCCCCTCTTCCCGTTCATCCTCAGGACAAATTGCAACCTGTAGGGAACAGGAGCTTAAAGGTGCTGATTCTCCAAGTAGGGAGATTGCTAGTAAAGTAGCTGGAAAGGTGAACCCGAGCACAAGGAGATGAGAAATGAGGTGCGTATTAGAAACCTTTCAAAATCTCACGGTGTACCATCTTCTGGGTTTCTCATGCATGTTTTCGATGTAGGAAGATGCCCTTGAACCTGGAGATTTGGGACCCATGGGATGGGTACCAGGCAGTATTACTTTAAAGGGTCTGCGTTTGCTCACCCAACCTCACCCAACCTTTCAGCCCCAAGAGTGTCCACCCTTATGTCTCATCCAGCTGTGGGTCTAGATATGGTCAATCCAGGTTGCATCACAGCCTCTGAACGAATTTTGTAAGAATTTCTCTCTCTTTCACTGTCTTTGTTTTACGGGTTTTTAAAAGTAATTTATTTTTATAATGGGGTTTAGCTGCTTTTCACGGCTGTGTTTATGCGGCTTTACACCCACTTGACTCACTTCCAGACAGATATCAATACATAGGTTTTAAGATTCTTACTAGTCACATATATTCTTGTGCGGTGAATAGGGGGTGTTGAGTCCTGTTCACTGAGCAAGGAGTAGGTCTTGTCTATTACATATTGGGTGTATGGAACGGTATCTGAGCGAATTTGAAACCCTTGTTTTATGCATCACCCCACCTCACCTTTTCCGTTAACAAGCCATAGTGTGTTTTCTAAACGTGTGACTCTGTTCTGTTTTGTAATTCAGTTCAAGTGTAGCGGTTTTTACATTCCCTCTATAAGTGATAGCTTATGATAAGTGTCTTTTTCTGTGTGACTTATTTCACTTAGAATCGTCGTACCTAAATCCACTCATCTTGCTTCTACTAGCCTTATGACATTGATTTCATGTCTGAGTGATATTCCATTGTACATAAGGACCACAACTTCTTTATCCATTTTTCTCTTTCCTGGGATATTTAAGGTGTCATGAAGTGGAGGTTCTTGTCAACAGAGCAGCCCTAAACTTTGGGGTGCCTGCGTCTTGCTGATTTTTAGTTTTCCCAATTTATACGCCCATGAGAGGACGTGCCCTATGCTCCTAGAGCTGTGTTTTTTCGATGTTTCAGGACACACCTTACACTTCTCCAGAGTGGCTGTTGGCAATTTACATCCCGCCCATCAGCGTAGCAAGGCTGCCATTTCTCCAGGGCCTGTCCTGCATTTCTGGTTTTGACACTTTTTGCAGCATGGCCCTTTTGACCGATGGGAAGCGAGACTTCTTTGTAGCGCTGATTAGCCTTTCCAGGTTGCTTGGTTGGCCAAACAGGGCGTATGCGTTTTTTCCTGAATATATTCAGGAAAAAACGCATACGCCCTGTTTGGCCAAGGGCATCATTGTCGACGTTTTACCACTTTTCATGTGCTTTAAAGGCGATTCGAATCTACCTCCTGAAACCTGTTTCCTGCAATCCTGCCTTGCTTTCAAATCCTCTTCGTTGCCTTCCCTCAATATATCTGTGGATGAGAGTTATCATTTATAGCTCTGCGGGTTTGTGAATTGCAGTGTCCCTGAGCTCCATTTTTCAACTGGCTTTTTTGGGAGCTGGCCGCAAAAGCGCGGGATTGCCTCAGGCCCTATTCAGCTTCTGGCCGGCAGGCTGAGCCTGTGGTTAATTCTTCTTCCCGATGGGAAAATAGAGTGACCTGTGCCTGTCCCAACACCAAGATCTAGTCTCTCATTGGTTTCCCCTCTTCCCGTTCATCCTCAGGACAAATTGCAACCTGTAGGGAACAGGAGCTTAAAGGTGCTGATTCTCCAAGTAGGGAGATTGCTAGTAAAGTAGCTGGAAAGGCGAACCCGAGCA
The DNA here is from genome assembly GCF_028021215.1 of Eschrichtius robustus. NCBI lineage: Eukaryota > Metazoa > Chordata > Mammalia > Artiodactyla > Eschrichtiidae > Eschrichtius > Eschrichtius robustus. The sequence continues at coordinate 827,430 of NW_027175163.1, forward strand.
CAAGGAGATGAGAAATGAGGTGCGTATTAGAAACCTTTCAAAATCACACGGTGTACCATCTTCTGGGTTTCTCATGCATGTTTTCGATGTAGGAAGATGCCCTTGAACCTGGAGATTTGGGACCCATGGGATGGATACCAGGCAGTATTACTTTAAAGGGTCTGCGTTTGCTCACCCAACCTCACCCAACCGTTCAGCCCCAAGAGTGTCCACCCTTATGTCTCATCCAGCTGTGGGTCTAGATATGGTCAATCCAGGTTGCATCAGAGCCTCTGAACGAATTTTGTAATAATTTCTCTCGCTTTCACTGTCTTTGTTTTACGGGTTTTTAAAAGTAATTTATTTTTATAATGGGGTTTAGCTGCTTTTCACGGCTGTGTTTATGCAGCTTTACACCCACTTGACTCACTTCCAGACAGATATCAATACATAGGTTTTAAGATTCTTACTAGTCACATATATTCTTGTGCGGTGAATAGGGGGTGTTGAGTCCAGTTCACTGAGCAAGGAGTAGGTCTTGTCTATTACATATTGGGTGTATGGAACGGTATCTGAGCGAATTTGAAACCCTTGTTTTATGCCTCACCCCACCTCACCTTTCCCGTTAAGCAGCCATAGTGTGTTTTCTAAACGTGTGACTCTGTTCTGTTTTGTAATTCAGTTCAAGTGTAGCGGTTTTTACATTCCCTCTCTAAGTGATAGCTTATGATAAGTGTCTTTTTCTGTGTGACTTATTTCACTTAGAATCATCGTACCTAAATCCACTCATCTTGCTTCTACTAGCGTTATGACATTGATTTCATGTCTGAGTGATATTCCATTGTACATAAGGACCACAACTTCTTTATCCATTTTTCTCTTTCCTGGGATATTTAAGGTGTCATGAAGTGGAGGTTCTTGTCAACAGAGCAGCCCTAAACTTTGGGGTACCTGTGTCTTGCTGATTTTTAGTTTTCCCAATTTATACGCCCATGAGAGGACGTGCCCTATGCTCCCTAAGCTGTGTTTTTTCGATGTTTCAGGACACACCGTACACTTCTCCAGAGTGGCTGTTGGCAATTTACATCCCGCCCATCAGCGTAGCAAGGCTGCCATTTCTCCATGGCCTGTCCTGCATTTCTGGTTTTGACACTTTTTGCAGCATGGCCCTTTTGACCGATGGAAACGAGACTTCTTTGTAGCGCTGATTAGCCTTTCCAGGTTGCTTGGTTGGCCAAAAAGGGCGTATGCGTTTTTTCCTGAATATATTCAGGAAAAAACGCATACGCCCTGTTTGGCCAAGGGCATTATTGTCGACGTTTTACCACTTTTCATGTGCTTTTAAGGCGATTTGAATCTACCTCCTGAAACCTGTTTCCTGCAATTCTGCCTTGCTTTCAAATCCTCTTCGTTGCCTTCCCTCAATATATCTGTGGATGAGAGTTATCATTTATAGCTCTGCGGGTTTGTGAATTGCAGTGTCCCTGAGCTCCATTTTTCAACTGGCTTTTTTGGGAGCTGGCCGCAAAAGCGAGGAATTGCCTCAGGCCCTATTCTGCTTCTGGGCGGCAGGCTGAGCCTGTGGTTAATTCTTCTTACCGATGGGAAAATAGAGTGAGCTGTGCCTGTCCCAACACCTATATCTAGTCTCTCATTGGTTGCCCCTCTTCCCGTTCATCCTCAGGACAAATTGCAACCTGTAGGGAACAGGAGCTTAAAGGTGCTGATTCTCCAAGTAGGGAGATTTCTAGTAAAATAGCTGGAAAGGCGAACCCGAGCACAAGGAGATGAGAAATGAGGTGCGTATTAGAAACCTTTGAAAATCACACGGTGTACCATCTTCTGGGTTTCTCATGCATGTTTTCGATGTAGGAAGATGCCCTTGAACCTGGAGATTTGGGACCCATGGGATGGGTACCAGGCAGTATTACTTTAAAGGGTCTGCGTTTGCTCACCCAACCTCACCCAACCTTTCAGCCCCAAGAGTGTCCACCCTTATGTCTCATCCAGCTGTGGGTCTAGATATGGTCAATCCAGGTTGCATCACAGCCTCTGAACGAATTTTGTAAGAATTTCTCTCTCTTTCACTGTCTTTGTTTTACGGGTTTTTAAAAGTAATTTATTTTTATAATGGGGTTTAGCTGCTTTTCACGGCTGTGTTTATGCAGCTTTACACCCACTTGACCCACTTCCTGACAGATATCAATACATAGGTTTTAAGATTCTTACTAGTCACATATATTCTTGTGCGGTGAATAGGGGGTGTTGAGTCCTGTTCACTGAGCAAGGCGTAGGTCTTGTCTATTACATATTGGGTGTATGGAACGGTATCTGAGCGAATTTGAAACCCTTGTTTTATGCCTCACCCCACCTCACCTTTCCCGTTAAGCAGCCATAGTGTGTTTTCTAAACGTGTGACTCTGTTCTGTTTTGTAATTCAGTTCAAGTGTAGCGGTTTTTACATTCCCTCTATAAGTGATAGCTTATGATAAGTGTCTTTTTCTGTGTGACTTATTTCACTTAGAATCGTCGTACCTAAATCCACTCATCTTGCTTCTACTAGCCTTATGACATTGATTTCATGTCTGAGTGATATTCCATTGTACATAAGGACCACAACTTCTTTATCCATTTTTCTCTTTCCTGGGATATTTAAGGTGTCATGAAGTGGAGGTTCTTGTCAACAGAGCAGCCCTAAACTTTGGGGTGCCTGTGTCTTGCTGATTTTTAGTTATCCCAATCTATACGCCCATGAGAGGACGTGCCCTATGCTCCCTAAGCTGTGTTTTTTCGATGTTTCAGGACACACCTTACACTTCTCCAGAGTGGCTGTTGGCAATTTACATCCCGCCCATCAGCGTAGCAAGGCTGCCATTTCTCCATGGCCTGTCCTGCATTTCTGGTTTTGACACTTTTTGCAGCATGGCCCTTTTGACCGATGGGAAGCGAGACTTCTTTGTAGCGCTGATTAGCCTTTCCAGGTTGCTTGGTTGGCCAAACAGGGCGTATGCGTTTTTTCCTGAATATATTCAGGAAAAAACGCATACGCCCTGTTTGGCCAAGGGCATTATTGTCGACGTTTTACCACTTTTCATGTGCTTTTAAGGCGATTTGAATCTACCTCCTGAAACCTGTTTCCTGCAATTCTGCCTTGCTTTCAAATCCTCTTCGTTGCCTTCCCTCAATATATCTGTGGATGAGAGTTATCATTTATAGCTCTGCGGGTTTGTGAATTGCAGTTTCCCTGAGCTCCATTTTTCAACTGGCTTTTTTGGGAGCTGGCCACAAAAGCGCGGAATTGCCTCAGGCCCTATTCTGCTTCTGGGCGGCAGGCTGAGCCTGTGGTTAATTCTTCTTACCGATGGGAAAATAGAGTGAGCTGTGCCTGTCCCAACACCTACATCTAGTCTCTCATTGGTTGCCCCTCTTCCCGTTCATCCTCAGGACAAATTGCAACCTGTAGGGAACAGGAGCTTAAAGGTGCTGATTCTCCAAGTAGGGAGATTGCTAGTAAAGTAGCTGGAAAGGTGAACCCGAGCACAAGGAGATGAGAAATGAGGTGCGTATTAGAAACCTTTCAAAATCACACGGTGTACCATCTTCTGGGTTTCTCATGCATGTTTTCGATGTAGGAAGATGCCCTTGAACCTGGAGATTTGGGACCCATGGGATGGGTACCAGGCAGTATTACTTTAAAGGGTCTGCGTTTGCTCACCCAACCTCACCCAACCTTTCAGCCCCAAGAGTGTCCACCCTTATGTCTCATCCAGCTGTGGGTCTAGATATGGTCAATCCAGGTTGCATCACAGCCTCTGAACGAATTTTGTAAGAATTTCTCTCTCTTTCACTGTCTTTGTTTTACGGGTTTTTAAAAGTAATTTATTTTTATAATGGGGTTTAGCTGCTTTTCACGGCTGTGTTTATGCGGCTTTACACCCACTTGACTCACTTCCAGACAGATATCAATACATAGGTTTTAAGATTCTTACTAGTCACATATATTCTTGTGCGGTGAATAGGGGGTGTTGAGTCCTGTTCACTGAGCAAGGAGTAGGTCTTGTCTATTACATATTGGGTGTATGGAACGGTATCTGAGCGAATTTGAAACCCTTGTTTTATGCCTCACCCCACCTCACCTTTCCCGTTAAGCAGCCATAGTGTGTTTTCTAAACGTGTGACTCTGTTCTGTTTTGTAATTCAGTTCAAGTGTAGCGGTTTTTACATTCCCTCTATAAGTGATAGCTTATGATAAGTGTCTTTTTCTGTGTGACTTATTTCACTTAGAATCGTCGTACCTAAATCCACTCATCTTGCTTCTACTAGCCTTATGACATTGATTTCATGTCTGAGTGATATTCCATTGTACATAAGGACCACAACTTCTTTATCCATTTTTCTCTTTCCTGGGATATTTAAGGTGTCATGAAGTGGAGGTTCTTGTCAACAGAGCAGCCCTAAACTTTGGGGTGCCTGTGTCTTGCTGATTTTTAGTTTTCCCAATTTATACGCCCATGAGAGGACGTGCCCTATGCTCCTAGAGCTGTGTTTTTTCGATGTTTCAGGACACACCTTACACTTCTCCAGAGTGGCTGTTGGCAATTTACATCCCGCCCATCAGCGTAGCAAGGCTGCCATTTCTCCAGGGCCTGTCCTGCATTTCTGGTTTTGACACTTTTTGCAGAATGGCCCTTTTGACCGATGGGAAGCGAGACTTCTTTGTAGCGCTGATTAGCCTTTCCAGGTTGCTTGGTTGGCCAAACAGGGCGTATGCGTTTTTTCCTGAATATATTCAGGAAAAAACGCATACGCCCTGTTTGGCCAAGGGCATCATTGTCGACGTTTTACCACTTTTCATGTGCTTTAAAGGCGATTCGAATCTACCTCCTGAAACCTGTTTCCTGCAATCCTGCCTTGCTTTCAAATCCTCTTCGTTGCCTTCCCTCAATATATCTGTGGATGAGAGTTATCATTTATAGCTCTGCGGGTTTGTGAATTGCAGTGTCCCTGAGCTCCATTTTTCAACTGGCTTTTTTGGGAGCTGGCCGCAAAAGCGCGGGATTGCCTCAGGCCCTATTCAGCTTCTGGCCGGCAGGCTGAGCCTGTGGTTAATTCTTCTTCCCGATGGGAAAATAGAGTGACCTGTGCCTGTCCCAACACCAAGATCTAGTCTCTCATTGGTTTCCCCTCTTCCCGTTCATCCTCAGGACAAATTGCAACCTGTAGGGAACAGGAGCTTAAAGGTGCTGATTCTCCAAGTAGGGAGATTGCTAGTAAAGTAGCTGGAAAGGCGAACCCGAGCACAAGGAGATGAGAAATGAGGTGCGTATTAGAAACCTTTCAAAATCACACGGTGTACCATCTTCTGGGTTTCTCATGCATGTTTTCGATGTAGGAAGATGCCCTTGAACCTGGAGATTTGGGACCCATGGGATGGATACCAGGCAGTATTACTTTAAAGGGTCTGCGTTTGCTCACCCAACCTCACCCAACCGTTCAGCCCCAAGAGTGTCCACCCTTATGTCTCATCCAGCTGTGGGTCTAGATATGGTCAATCCAGGTTGCATCAGAGCCTCTGAACGAATTTTGTAATAATTTCTCTCGCTTTCACTGTCTTTGTTTTACGGGTTTTTAAAAGTAATTTATTTTTATAATGGGGTTTAGCTGCTTTTCACGGCTGTGTTTATGCGGCTTTACACCCACTTGACTCACTTCCAGACAGATATCAATACATAGGTTTTAAGATTCTTACTAGTCACATATATTCTTGTGCGGTGAATAGGGGGTGTTGAGTCCAGTTCACTGAGCAAGGAGTAGGTCTTGTCTATTACATATTGGGTGTATGGAACGGTATCTGAGCGAATTTGAAACCCTTGTTTTATGCCTCACCCCACCTCACCTTTCCCGTTAAGCAGCCATAGTGTGTTTTCTAAACGTGTGACTCTGTTCTGTTTTGTAATTCAGTTCAAGTGTAGCGGTTTTTACATTCCCTCTCTAAGTGATAGCTTATGATAAGTGTCTTTTTTCTGTGTGACTTATTTCACTTAGAATCATCGTACCTAAATCCACTCATCTTGCTTCTACTAGCGTTATGACATTGATTTCATGTCTGAGTGATATTCCATTGTACATAAGGACCACAACTTCTTTATCCATTTTTCTCTTTCCTGGGATATTTAAGGTGTCATGAAGTGGAGGTTCTTGTCAACAGAGCAGCCCTAAACTTTGGGGTACCTGTGTCTTGCTGATTTTTAGTTTTCCCAATTTATACGCCCATGAGAGGACGTGCCCTATGCTCCCTAAGCTGTGTTTTTTCGATGTTTCAGGACACACCGTACACTTCTCCAGAGTGGCTGTTGGCAATTTACATCCCGCCCATCAGCGTAGCAAGGCTGCCATTTCTCCATGGCCTGTCCTGCATTTCTGGTTTTGACACTTTTTGCAGCATGGCCCTTTTGACCGATGGAAACGAGACTTCTTTGTAGCGCTGATTAGCCTTTCCAGGTTGCTTGGTTGGCCAAACAGGGCGTATGCGTTTTTTCCTGAATATATTCAGGAAAAAACGCATACGCCCTGTTTGGCCAAGGGCATTATTGTCGACGTTTTACCACTTTTCATGTGCTTTTAAGGCGATTTGAATCTACCTCCTGAAACCTGTTTCCTGCAATTCTGCCTTGCTTTCAAATCCTCTTCGTTGCCTTCCCTCAATATATCTGTGGATGAGAGTTATCATTTATAGCTCTGCGGGTTTGTGAATTGCAGTTTCCCTGAGCTCCATTTTTCAACTGGCTTTTTTGGGAGCTGGCCACAAAAGCGCGGAATTGCCTCAGGCCCTATTCTGCTTCTGGGCGGCAGGCTGAGCCTGTGGTTAATTCTTCTTACCGATGGGAAAATAGAGTGAGCTGTGCCTGTCCCAACACCTACATCTAGTCTCTCATTGGTTGCCCCTCTTCCCGTTCATCCTCAGGACAAATTGCAACCTGTAGGGAACAGGAGCTTAAAGGTGCTGATTCTCCAAGTAGGGAGATTGCTAGTAAAGTAGCTGGAAAGGTGAACCCGAGCACAAGGAGATGAGAAATGAGGTGCGTATTAGAAACCTTTCAAAATCACACGGTGTACCATCTTCTGGGTTTCTCATGCATGTTTTCGATGTAGGAAGATGCCCTTGAACCTGGAGATTTGGGACCCATGGGATGGGTACCAGGCAGTATTACTTTAAAGGGTCTGCGTTTGCTCACCCAACCTCACCCAACCTTTCAGCCCCAAGAGTGTCCACCCTTATGTCTCATCCAGCTGTGGGTCTAGATATGGTCAATCCAGGTTGCATCACAGCCTCTGAACGAATTTTGTAAGAATTTCTCTCTCTTTCACTGTCTTTGTTTTACGGGTTTTTAAAAGTAATTTATTTTTATAATGGGGTTTAGCTGCTTTTCACGGCTGTGTTTATGCGGCTTTACACCCACTTGACTCACTTCCAGACAGATATCAATACATAGGTTTTAAGATTCTTACTAGTCACATATATTCTTGTGCGGTGAATAGGGGGTGTTGAGTCCTGTTCACTGAGCAAGGAGTAGGTCTTGTCTATTACATATTGGGTGTATGGAACGGTATCTGAGCGAATTTGAAACCCTTGTTTTATGCCTCACCCCACCTCACCTTTCCCGTTAAGCAGCCATAGTGTGTTTTCTAAACGTGTGACTCTGTTCTGTTTTGTAATTCAGTTCAAGTGTAGCGGTTTTTACATTCCCTCTATAAGTGATAGCTTATGATAAGTGTCTTTTTCTGTGTGACTTATTTCACTTAGAATCGTCGTACCTAAATCCACTCATCTTGCTTCTACTAGCCTTATGACATTGATTTCATGTCTGAGTGATATTCCATTGTACATAAGGACCACAACTTCTTTATCCATTTTTCTCTTTCCTGGGATATTTAAGGTGTCATGAAGTGGAGGTTCTTGTCAACAGAGCAGCCCTAAACTTTGGGGTGCCTGTGTCTTGCTGATTTTTAGTTTTCCCAATTTATACGCCCATGAGAGGACGTGCCCTATGCTCCTAGAGCTGTGTTTTTTCGATGTTTCAGGACACACCTTACACTTCTCCAGAGTGGCTGTTGGCAATTTACATCCCGCCCATCAGCGTAGCAAGGCTGCCATTTCTCCAGGGCCTGTCCTGCATTTCTGGTTTTGACACTTTTTGCAGAATGGCCCTTTTGACCGATGGGAAGCGAGACTTCTTTGTAGCGCTGATTAGCCTTTCCAGGTTGCTTGGTTGGCCAAACAGGGCGTATGCGTTTTTTCCTGAATATATTCAGGAAAAAACGCATACGCCCTGTTTGGCCAAGGGCATCATTGTCGACGTTTTACCACTTTTCATGTGCTTTAAAGGCGATTCGAATCTACCTCCTGAAACCTGTTTCCTGCAATCCTGCCTTGCTTTCAAATCCTCTTCGTTGCCTTCCCTCAATATATCTGTGGATGAGAGTTATCATTTATAGCTCTGCGGGTTTGTGAATTGCAGTGTCCCTGAGCTCCATTTTTCAACTGGCTTTTTTGGGAGCTGGCCGCAAAAGCGCGGGATTGCCTCAGGCCCTATTCAGCTTCTGGCCGGCAGGCTGAGCCTGTGGTTAATTCTTCTTCCCGATGGGAAAATAGAGTGACCTGTGCCTGTCCCAACACCAAGATCTAGTCTCTCATTGGTTTCCCCTCTTCCCGTTCATCCTCAGGACAAATTGCAACCTGTAGGGAACAGGAGCTTAAAGGTGCTGATTCTCCAAGTAGGGAGATTGCTAGTAAAGTAGCTGGAAAGGCGAACCCGAGCACAAGGAGATGAGAAATGAGGTGCGTATTAGAAACCTTTCAAAATCACACGGTGTACCATCTTCTGGGTTTCTCATGCATGTTTTCGATGTAGGAAGATGCCCTTGAACCTGGAGATTTGGGACCCATGGGATGGATACCAGGCAGTATTACTTTAAAGGGTCTGCGTTTGCTCACCCAACCTCACCCAACCGTTCAGCCCCAAGAGTGTCCACCCTTATGTCTCATCCAGCTGTGGGTCTAGATATGGTCAATCCAGGTTGCATCAGAGCCTCTGAACGAATTTTGTAATAATTTCTCTCGCTTTCACTGTCTTTGTTTTACGGGTTTTTAAAAGTAATTTATTTTTATAATGGGGTTTAGCTGCTTTTCACGGCTGTGTTTATGCGGCTTTACACCCACTTGACTCACTTCCAGACAGATATCAATACATAGGTTTTAAGATTCTTACTAGTCACATATATTCTTGTGCGGTGAATAGGGGGTGTTGAGTCCAGTTCACTGAGCAAGGAGTAGGTCTTGTCTATTACATATTGGGTGTATGGAACGGTATCTGAGCGAATTTGAAACCCTTGTTTTATGCCTCACCCCACCTCACCTTTCCCGTTAAGCAGCCATAGTGTGTTTTCTAAACGTGTGACTCTGTTCTGTTTTGTAATTCAGTTCAAGTGTAGCGGTTTTTACATTCCCTCTCTAAGTGATAGCTTATGATAAGTGTCTTTTTCTGTGTGACTTATTTCACTTAGAATCATCGTACCTAAATCCACTCATCTTGCTTCTACTAGCGTTATGACATTGATTTCATGTCTGAGTGATATTCCATTGTACATAAGGACCACAACTTCTTTATCCATTTTTCTCTTTCCTGGGATATTTAAGGTGTCATGAAGTGGAGGTTCTTGTCAACAGAGCAGCCCTAAACTTTGGGGTACCTGTGTCTTGCTGATTTTTAGTTTTCCCAATTTATACGCCCATGAGAGGACGTGCCCTATGCTCCCTAAGCTGTGTTTTTTCGATGTTTCAGGACACACCGTACACTTCTCCAGAGTGGCTGTTGGCAATTTACATCCCGCCCATCAGCGTAGCAAGGCTGCCATTTCTCCATGGCCTGTCCTGCATTTCTGGTTTTGACACTTTTTGCAGCATGGCCCTTTTGACCGATGGAAACGAGACTTCTTTGTAGCGCTGATTAGCCTTTCCAGGTTGCTTGGTTGGCCAAAAAGGGCGTATGCGTTTTTTCCTGAATATATTCAGGAAAAAACGCATACGCCCTGTTTGGCCAAGGGCATTATTGTCGACGTTTTACCACTTTTCATGTGCTTTTAAGGCGATTTGAATCTACCTCCTGAAACCTGTTTCCTGCAATTCTGCCTTGCTTTCAAATCCTCTTCGTTGCCTTCCCTCAATATATCTGTGGATGAGAGTTATCATTTATAGCTCTGCGGGTTTGTGAATTGCAGTGTCCCTGAGCTCCATTTTTCAACTGGCTTTTTTGGGAGCTGGCCGCAAAAGCGAGGAATTGCCTCAGGCCCTATTCTGCTTCTGGGCGGCAGGCTGAGCCTGTGGTTAATTCTTCTTACCGATGGGAAAATAGAGTGAGCTGTGCCTGTCCCAACACCTATATCTAGTCTCTCATTGGTTGCCCCTCTTCCCGTTCATCCTCAGGACAAATTGCAACCTGTAGGGAACAGGAGCTTAAAGGTGCTGATTCTCCAAGTAGGGAGATTTCTAGTAAAATAGCTGGAAAGGCGAACCCGAGCACAAGGAGATGAGAAATGAGGTGCGTATTAGAAACCTTTGAAAATCACACGGTGTACCATCTTCTGGGTTTCTCATGCATGTTTTCGATGTAGGAAGATGCCCTTGAACCTGGAGATTTGGGACCCATGGGATGGGTACCAGGCAGTATTACTTTAAAGGGTCTGCGTTTGCTCACCCAACCTCACCCAACCTTTCAGCCCCAAGAGTGTCCACCCTTATGTCTCATCCAGCTGTGGGTCTAGATATGGTCAATCCAGGTTGCATCACAGCCTCTGAACGAATTTTGTAAGAATTTCTCTCTCTTTCACTGTCTTTGTTTTACGGGTTTTTAAAAGTAATTTATTTTTATAATGGGGTTTAGCTGCTTTTCACGGCTGTGTTTATGCAGCTTTACACCCACTTGACCCACTTCCTGACAGATATCAATACATAGGTTTTAAGATTCTTACTAGTCACATATATTCTTGTGCGGTGAATAGGGGGTGTTGAGTCCTGTTCACTGAGCAAGGCGTAGGTCTTGTCTATTACATATTGGGTGTATGGAACGGTATCTGAGCGAATTTGAAACCCTTGTTTTATGCCTCACCCCACCTCACCTTTCCCGTTAAGCAGCCATAGTGTGTTTTCTAAACGTGTGACTCTGTTCTGTTTTGTAATTCAGTTCAAGTGTAGCGGTTTTTACATTCCCTCTATAAGTGATAGCTTATGATAAGTGTCTTTTTCTGTGTGACTTATTTCACTTAGAATCGTCGTACCTAAATCCACTCATCTTGCTTCTACTAGCCTTATGACATTGATTTCATGTCTGAGTGATATTCCATTGTACATAAGGACCACAACTTCTTTATCCATTTTTCTCTTTCCTGGGATATTTAAGGTGTCATGAAGTGGAGGTTCTTGTCAACAGAGCAGCCCTAAACTTTGGGGTGCCTGTGTCTTGCTGATTTTTAGTTATCCCAATCTATACGCCCATGAGAGGACGTGCCCTATGCTCCCTAAGCTGTGTTTTTTCGATGTTTCAGGACACACCTTACACTTCTCCAGAGTGGCTGTTGGCAATTTACATCCCGCCCATCAGCGTAGCAAGGCTGCCATTTCTCCATGGCCTGTCCTGCATTTCTGGTTTTGACACTTTTTGCAGCATGGCCCTTTTGACCGATGGGAAGCGAGACTTCTTTGTAGCGCTGATTAGCCTTTCCAGGTTGCTTGGTTGGCCAAACAGGGCGTATGCGTTTTTTCCTGAATATATTCAGGAAAAAACGCATACGCCCTGTTTGGCCAAGGGCATTATTGTCGACGTTTTACCACTTTTCATGTGCTTTTAAGGCGATTTGAATCTACCTCCTGAAACCTGTTTCCTGCAATTCTGCCTTGCTTTCAAATCCTCTTCGTTGCCTTCCCTCAATATATCTGTGGATGAGAGTTATCATTTATAGCTCTGCGGGTTTGTGAATTGCAGTTTCCCTGAGCTCCATTTTTCAACTGGCTTTTTTGGGAGCTGGCCACAAAAGCGCGGAATTGCCTCAGGCCCTATTCTGCTTCTGGGCGGCAGGCTGAGCCTGTGGTTAATTCTTCTTACCGATGGGAAAATAGAGTGAGCTGTGCCTGTCCCAACACCTACATCTAGTCTCTCATTGGTTGCCCCTCTTCCCGTTCATCCTCAGGACAAATTGCAACCTGTAGGGAACAGGAGCTTAAAGGTGCTGATTCTCCAAGTAGGGAGATTGCTAGTAAAGTAGCTGGAAAGGTGAACCCGAGCACAAGGAGATGAGAAATGAGGTGCGTATTAGAAACCTTTCAAAATCACACGGTGTACCATCTTCTGGGTTTCTCATGCATGTTTTCGATGTAGGAAGATGCCCTTGAACCTGGAGATTTGGGACCCATGGGATGGGTACCAGGCAGTATTACTTTAAAGGGTCTGCGTTTGCTCACCCAACCTCACCCAACCTTTCAGCCCCAAGAGTGTCCACCCTTATGTCTCATCCAGCTGTGGGTCTAGATATGGTCAATCCAGGTTGCATCACAGCCTCTGAACGAATTTTGTAAGAATTTCTCTCTCTTTCACTGTCTTTGTTTTACGGGTTTTTAAAAGTAATTTATTTTTATAATGGGGTTTAGCTGCTTTTCACGGCTGTGTTTATGCGGCTTTACACCCACTTGACTCACTTCCAGACAGATATCAATACATAGGTTTTAAGATTCTTACTAGTCACATATATTCTTGTGCGGTGAATAGGGGGTGTTGAGTCCTGTTCACTGAGCAAGGAGTAGGTCTTGTCTATTACATATTGGGTGTATGGAACGGTATCTGAGCGAATTTGAAACCCTTGTTTTATGCCTCACCCCACCTCACCTTTCCCGTTAAGCAGCCATAGTGTGTTTTCTAAACGTGTGACTCTGTTCTGTTTTGTAATTCAGTTCAAGTGTAGCGGTTTTTACATTCCCTCTATAAGTGATAGCTTATGATAAGTGTCTTTTTCTGTGTGACTTATTTCACTTAGAATCGTCGTACCTAAATCCACTCATCTTGCTTCTACTAGCCTTATGACATTGATTTCATGTCTGAGTGATATTCCATTGTACATAAGGACCACAACTTCTTTATCCATTTTTCTCTTTCCTGGGATATTTAAGGTGTCATGAAGTGGAGGTTCTTGTCAACAGAGCAGCCCTAAACTTTGGGGTGCCTGTGTCTTGCTGATTTTTAGTTTTCCCAATTTATACGCCCATGAGAGGACGTGCCCTATGCTCCTAGAGCTGTGTTTTTTCGATGTTTCAGGACACACCTTACACTTCTCCAGAGTGGCTGTTGGCAATTTACATCCCGCCCATCAGCGTAGCAAGGCTGCCATTTCTCCAGGGCCTGTCCTGCATTTCTGGTTTTGACACTTTTTGCAGAATGGCCCTTTTGACCGATGGGAAGCGAGACTTCTTTGTAGCGCTGATTAGCCTTTCCAGGTTGCTTGGTTGGCCAAACAGGGCGTATGCGTTTTTTCCTGAATATATTCAGGAAAAAACGCATACGCCCTGTTTGGCCAAGGGCATCATTGTCGACGTTTTACCACTTTTCATGTGCTTTAAAGGCGATTCGAATCTACCTCCTGAAACCTGTTTCCTGCAATCCTGCCTTGCTTTCAAATCCTCTTCGTTGCCTTCCCTCAATATATCTGTGGATGAGAGTTATCATTTATAGCTCTGCGGGTTTGTGAATTGCAGTGTCCCTGAGCTCCATTTTTCAACTGGCTTTTTTGGGAGCTGGCCGCAAAAGCGCGGGATTGCCTCAGGCCCTATTCAGCTTCTGGCCGGCAGGCTGAGCCTGTGGTTAATTCTTCTTCCCGATGGGAAAATAGAGTGACCTGTGCCTGTCCCAACACCAAGATCTAGTCTCTCATTGGTTTCCCCTCTTCCCGTTCATCCTCAGGACAAATTGCAACCTGTAGGGAACAGGAGCTTAAAGGTGCTGATTCTCCAAGTAGGGAGATTGCTAGTAAAGTAGCTGGAAAGGCAAATCCGAGCACAAGGAGATGAGAAATGAGGTGCGTATTAGAAACCTTTCAAAATCACACGGTGTACCATCTTCTGGGTTTCTCATGCATGTTTTCGATGTAGGAAGATGCCCTTGAACCTGGAGATTTGGGACCCATGGGATGGATACCAGGCAGTATTACTTTAAAGGGTCTGCGTTTGCTCACCCAACCTCACCCAACCGTTCAGCCCCAAGAGTGTCCACCCTTATGTCTCATCCAGCTGTGGGTCTAGATATGATCAATCCAGGTTGCATCAGAGCCTCTGAACGAATTTTGTAATAATTTCTCTCGCTTTCACTGTCTTTGTTTTACGGGTTTTTAAAAGTAATTTATTTTTATAATGGGGTTTAGCTGCTTTTCACGGCTGTGTTTATGCGGCTTTACACCCACTTGACTCACTTCCAGACAGATATCAATACATAGGTTTTAAGATTCTTACTAGTCACATATATTCTTGTGCGGTGAATAGGGGGTGTTGAGTCCTGTTCACTGAGCAAGGAGTAGGTCTTGTCTATTACATATTGGGTGTATGGAACGGTATCTGAGCGAATTTGAAACCCTTGTTTTATGCCTCACCCCACCTCACCTTTCCCGTTAAGCAGCCATAGTGTGTTTTCTAAACGTGTGACTCTGTTCTGTTTTCTAATTCAGTTCAAGTGTAGCGGTTTTTACATTCCCTCTATAAGTGATAGCTTATGATAAGTGTCTTTTTCTGTGTGACTTATTTCACTTAGAATCGTCGTACCTAAATCCACTCATCTTGCTTCTACTAGCCTTATGACATTGATTTCATGTCTGAGTGATATTCCATTGTACATAAGGACCACAACTTCTTTATCCATTTTTCTCTTTCCTGGGATATTTAAGGTGTCATGAAGTGGAGGTTCTTGTCAACAGAGCAGCCCTAAACTTTGGGGTGCCTGTGTCTTGCTGATTTTTAGTTTTCCCAATTTATACGCCCATGAGAGGACGTGCCCTATGCTCCTAGAGCTGTGTTTTTTCGATGTTTCAGGACACACCTTACACTTCTCCAGAGTGGCTGTTGGCAATTTACATCCCGCCCATCAGCGTAGCAAGGCTGCCATTTCTCCAGGGCCTGTCCTGCATTTCTGGTTTTGACACTTTTTGCAGCATGGCCCTTTTGACCGATGGGAAGCGAGACTTCTTTGTAGCGCTGATTAGCCTTTCCAGGTTGCTTGGTTGGCCAAACAGGGCGTATGCGTTTTTTCCTGAATATATTCAGGAAAAAACGCATACGCCCTGTTTGGCCAAGGGCATCATTGTCGACGTTTTACCACTTTTCATGTGCTTTAAAGGCGATTCGAATCTACCTCCTGAAACCTGTTTCCTGCAATCCTGCCTTGCTTTCAAATCCTCTTCGTTGCCTTCCCTCAATATATCTGTGGATGAGAGTTATCATTTATAGCTCTGCGGGTTTGTGAATTGCAGTGTCCCTGAGCTCCATTTTTCAACTGGCTTTTTTGGGAGCTGGCCACAAAAGCGCGGGATTGCCTCAGGCCCTATTCAGCTTCTGGCCGGCAGGCTGAGCCTGTGGTTAATTCTTCTTCCCGATGGGAAAATAGAGTGACCTGTGCCTGTCCCAACACCAAGATCTAGTCTCTCATTGGTTTCCCCTCTTCCCGTTCATCCTCAGGACAAATTGCAACCTGTAGGGAACAGGAGCTTAAAGGTGCTGATTCTCCAAGTAGGGAGATTGCTAGTAAAGTAGCTGGAAAGGCAAACCCGAGCACAAGGAGATGAGAAATGAGGTGCATATTAGAAACCTTTCAAAATCACACGGTGTACCATCTTCTGGGTTTCTCATGCATGTTTTCGATGTAGGAAGATGCCCTTGAACCTGGAGATTTGGGACCCATGGGATGGATACCAGGCAGTATTACTTTAAAGGGTCTGCGTTTGCTCACCCAACCTCACCCAACCGTTCAGCCCCAAGAGTGTCCACCCTTATGTCTCATCCAGCTGTGGGTCTAGATATGGTCAATCCAGGTTGCATCAGAGCCTCTGAACGAATTTTGTAATAATTTCTCTCGCTTTCACTGTCTTTGTTTTACGGGTTTTTAAAAGTAATTTATTTTTATAATGGGGTTTAGCTGCTTTTCACGGCTGTGTTTATGCAGCTTTACACCCACTTGACTCACTTCCAGACAGATATCAATACATAGGTTTTAAGATTCTTACTAGTCACATATATTCTTGTGCGGTGAATAGGGGGTGTTGAGTCCAGTTCACTGAGCAAGGAGTAGGTCTTGTCTATTACATATTGGGTGTATGGAACGGTATCTGAGCGAATTTGAAACCCTTGTTTTATGCCTCACCCCACCTCACCTTTCCCGTTAAGCAGCCATAGTGTGTTTTCTAAACGTGTGACTCTGTTCTGTTTTGTAATTCAGTTCAAGTGTAGCGGTTTTTACATTCCCTCTCTAAGTGATAGCTTATGATAAGTGTCTTTTTCTGTGTGACTTATTTCACTTAGAATCATCGTACCTAAATCCACTCATCTTGCTTCTACTAGCGTTATGACATTGATTTCATGTCTGAGTGATATTCCATTGTACATAAGGACCACAACTTCTTTATCCATTTTTCTCTTTCCTGGGATATTTAAGGTGTCATGAAGTGGAGGTTCTTGTCAACAGAGCAGCCCTAAACTTTGGGGTACCTGTGTCTTGCTGATTTTTAGTTTTCCCAATTTATACGCCCATGAGAGGACGTGCCCTATGCTCCCTAAGCTGTGTTTTTTCGATGTTTCAGGACACACCGTACACTTCTCCAGAGTGGCTGTTGGCAATTTACATCCCGCCCATCAGCGTAGCAAGGCTGCCATTTCTCCATGGCCTGTCCTGCATTTCTGGTTTTGACACTTTTTGCAGCATGGCCCTTTTGACCGATGGAAACGAGACTTCTTTGTAGCGCTGATTAGCCTTTCCAGGTTGCTTGGTTGGCCAAAAAGGGCGTATGCGTTTTTTCCTGAATATATTCAGGAAAAAACGCATACGCCCTGTTTGGCCAAGGGCATTATTGTCGACGTTTTACCACTTTTCATGTGCTTTTAAGGCGATTTGAATCTACCTCCTGAAACCTGTTTCCTGCAATTCTGCCTTGCTTTCAAATCCTCTTCGTTGCCTTCCCTCAATATATCTGTGGATGAGAGTTATCATTTATAGCTCTGCGGGTTTGTGAATTGCAGTGTCCCTGAGCTCCATTTTTCAACTGGCTTTTTTGGGAGCTGGCCGCAAAAGCGCGGAATTGCCTCAGGCCCTATTCTGCTTCTGGGCAGCAGGCTGAGCCTGTGGTTAATTCTTCTTACCGATGGGAAAATAGAGTGAGCTGTGCCTGTCCCAACACCTATATCTAGTCTCTCATTGGTTGCCCCTCTTCCCGTTCATCCTCAGGACAAATTGCAACCTGTAGGGAACAGGAGCTTAAAGGTGCTGATTCTCCAAGTAGGGAGATTTCTAGTAAAATAGCTGGAAAGGCGAACCCGAGCACAAGGAGATGAGAAATGAGGTGCGTATTAGAAACCTTTGAAAATCACATGGTGTACCATCTTCTGGGTTTCTCATGCATGTTTTCGATGTAGGAAGATGCCCTTGAACCTGGAGATTTGGGACCCATGGGATGGGTACCAGGCAGTATTACTTTAAAGGGTCTGCGTTTGCTCACCCAACCTCACCCAACCTTTCAGCCCCAAGAGTGTCCACCCTTATGTCTCATCCAGCTGTGGGTCTAGATATGGTCAATCCAGGTTGCATCACAGCCTCTGAACGAATTTTGTAAGAATTTCTCTCTCTTTCACTGTCTTTGTTTTACGGGTTTTTAAAAGTAATTTATTTTTATAATGGGGTTTAGCTGCTTTTCACGGCTGTGTTTATGCAGCTTTACACCCACTTGACCCACTTCCTGACAGATATCAATACATAGGTTTTAAGATTCTTACTAGTCACATATATTCTTGTGCGGTGAATAGGGGGTGTTGAGTCCTGTTCACTGAGCAAGGCGTAGGTCTTGTCTATTACATATTGGGTGTATGGAACGGTATCTGAGCGAATTTGAAACCCTTGTTTTATGCCTCACCCCACCTCACCTTTCCCGTTAAGCAGCCATAGTGTGTTTTCTAAACGTGTGACTCTGTTCTGTTTTGTAATTCAGTTCAAGTGTAGCGGTTTTTACATTCCCTCTATAAGTGATAGCTTATGATAAGTGTCTTTTTCTGTGTGACTTATTTCACTTAGAATCGTCGTACCTAAATCCACTCATCTTGCTTCTACTAGCCTTATGACATTGATTTCATGTCTGAGTGATATTCCATTGTACATAAGGACCACAACTTCTTTATCCATTTTTCTCTTTCCTGGGATATTTAAGGTGTCATGAAGTGGAGGTTCTTGTCAACAGAGCAGCCCTAAACTTTGGGGTGCCTGTGTCTTGCTGATTTTTAGTTATCCCAATCTATACGCCCATGAGAGGACGTGCCCTATGCTCCCTAAGCTGTGTTTTTTCGATGTTTCAGGACACACCTTACACTTCTCCAGAGTGGCTGTTGGCAATTTACATCCCGCCCATCAGCGTAGCAAGGCTGCCATTTCTCCATGGCCTGTCCTGCATTTCTGGTTTTGACACTTTTTGCAGCATGGCCCTTTTGACCGATGGGAAGCGAGACTTCTTTGTAGCGCTGATTAGCCTTTCCAGGTTGCTTGGTTGGCCAAAAAGGGCGTATGCGTTTTTTCCTGAATATATTCAGGAAAAAACGCATAACCCCTGTTTGGCCAAGGGCATTATTGTCGACGTTTTACCACTTTTCATGTGCTTTTAAGGCGATTTGAATCTACCTCCTGAAACCTGTTTCCTGCAATTCTGCCTTGCTTTCAAATCCTCTTCGTTGCCTTCCCTCAATATATCTGTGGATGAGAGTTATCATTTATAGCTCTGCGGGTTTGTGAATTGCAGTGTCCCTGAGCTCCATTTTTCAACTGGCTTTTTTGGGAGCTGGCCGCAAAAGCGCGGAATTGCCTCAGGCCCTATTCTGCTTCTGGGCGGCAGGCTGAGCCTGTGGTTAATTCTTCTTACCGATGGGAAAATAGAGTGAGCTGTGCCTGTCCCAACACCTACATCTAGTCTCTCATTGGTTGCCCCTCTTCCCGTTCATCCTCAGGACAAATTGCAACCTGTAGGGAACAGGAGCTTAAAGGTGCTGATTCTCCAAGTAGGGAGATTGCTAGTAAAGTAGCTGGAAAGGTGAACCCGAACACAAGGAGATGAGAAATGAGGTGCGTATTAGAAACCTTTCAAAATCACACGGTGTACCATCTTCTGGGTTTCTCATGCATGTTTTCGATGTAGGAAGATGCCCTTGAACCTGGAGATTTGGGACCCATGGGATGGGTACCAGGCAGTATTACTTTAAAGGGTCTGCGTTTGCTCACCCAACCTCACCCAACCTTTCAGCCCCAAGAGTGTCCACCCTTATGTCTCATCCAGCTGTGGGTCTAGATATGGTCAATCCAGGTTGCATCACAGCCTCTGAACGAATTTTGTAAGAATTTCTCTCTCTTTCACTGTCTTTGTTTTACGGGTTTTTAAAAGTAATTTATTTTTATAATGGGGTTTAGCTGCTTTTCACGGCTGTGTTTATGCGGCTTTACACCCACTTGACTCACTTCCAGACAGATATCAATACATAGGTTTTAAGATTCTTACTAGTCACATATATTCTTGTGCGGTGAATAGGGGGTGTTGAGTCCTGTTCACTGAGCAAGGAGTAGGTCTTGTCTATTACATATTGGGTGTATGGAACGGTATCTGAGCGAATTTGAAACCCTTGTTTTATGCCTCACCCCACCTCACCTTTCCCGTTAAGCAGCCATAGTGTGTTTTCTAAACGTGTGACTCTGTTCTGTTTTGTAATTCAGTTCAAGTGTAGCGGTTTTTACATTCCCTCTATAAGTGATAGCTTATGATAAGTGTCTTTTTCTGTGTGACTTATTTCACTTAGAATCGTCGTACCTAAATCCACTCATCTTGCTTCTACTAGCCTTATGACATTGATTTCATGTCTGAGTGATATTCCATTGTACATAAGGAACACAACTTCTTTATCCATTTTTCTCTTTCCTGGGATATTTAAGGTGTCATGAAGTGGAGGTTCTTGTCAACAGAGCAGCCCTAAACTTTGGGGTGCCTGTGTCTTGCTGATTTTTAGTTTTCCCAATTTATACGCCCATGAGAGGACGTGCCCTATGCTCCTAGAGCTGTGTTTTTTCGATGTTTCAGGACACACCTTACACTTCTCCAGAGTGGCTGTTGGCAATTTACATCCCGCCCATCAGCGTAGCAAGGCTGCCATTTCTCCAGGGCCTGTCCTGCATTTCTGGTTTTGACACTTTTTGCAGCATGGCCCTTTTGACCGATGGGAAGCGAGACTTCTTTGTAGCGCTGATTAGCCTTTCCAGGTTGCTTGGTTGGCCAAACAGGGCGTATGCGTTTTTTCCTGAATATATTCAGGAAAAAACGCATACGCCCTGTTTGGCCAAGGGCATCATTGTCGACGTTTTACCACTTTTCATGTGCTTTAAAGGCGATTCGAATCTACCTCCTGAAACCTGTTTCCTGCAATCCTGCCTTGCTTTCAAATCCTCTTCGTTGCCTTCCCTCAATATATCTGTGGATGAGAGTTATCATTTATAGCTCTGCGGGTTTGTGAATTGCAGTGTCCCTGAGCTCCATTTTTCAACTGGCTTTTTTGGGAGCTGGCCGCAAAAGCGCGGGATTGCCTCAGGCCCTATTCAGCTTCTGGCCGGCAGGCTGAGCCTGTGGTTAATTCTTCTTCCCGATGGGAAAATAGAGTGACCTGTGCCTGTCCCAACACCAAGATCTAGTCTCTCATTGGTTTCCCCTCTTCCCGTTCATCCTCAGGACAAATTGCAACCTGTAGGGAACAGGAGCTTAAAGGTGCTGATTCTCCAAGTAGGGAGATTGCTAGTAAAGTAGCTGGAAAGGCGAACCCGAGCACAAGGAGATGAGAAATGAGGTGCGTATTAGAAACCTTTCAAAATCACACGGTGTACCATCTTCTGGGTTTCTCATGCATGTTTTCGATGTAGGAAGATGCCCTTGAACCTGGAGATTTGGGACCCATGGGATGGATACCAGGCAGTATTACTTTAAAGGGTCTGCGTTTGCTCACCCAACCTCACCCAACCGTTCAGCCCCAAGAGTGTCCACCCTTATGTCTCATCCAGCTGTGGGTCTAGATATGGTCAATCCAGGTTGCATCAGAGCCTCTGAACGAATTTTGTAATAATTTCTCTCGCTTTCACTGTCTTTGTTTTACGGGTTTTTAAAAGTAATTTATTTTTATAATGGGGTTTAGCTGCTTTTCACAGCTGTGTTTATGCAGCTTTACACCCACTTGACTCACTTCCAGACAGATATCAATACATAGGTTTTAAGATTCTTACTAGTCACATATATTCTTGTGCGGTGAATAGGGGGTGTTGAGTCCAGTTCACTGAGCAAGGAGTAGGTCTTGTCTATTACATATTGGGTGTATGGAACGGTATCTGAGCGAATTTGAAACCCTTGTTTTATGCCTCACCCCACCTCACCTTTCCCGTTAAGCAGCCATAGTGTGTTTTCTAAACGTGTGACTCTGTTCTGTTTTGTAATTCAGTTCAAGTGTAGCGGTTTTTACATTCCCTCTCTAAGTGATAGCTTATGATAAGTGTCTTTTTCTGTGTGACTTATTTCACTTAGAATCATTGTACCTAAATCCACTCATCTTGCTTCTACTAGCGTTATGACATTGATTTCATGTCTGAGTGATATTCCATTGTACATAAGGACCACAACTTCTTTATCCATTTTTCTCTTTCCTGGGATATTTAAGGTGTCATGAAGTGGAGGTTCTTGTCAACAGAGCAGCCCTAAACTTTGGGGTACCTGTGTCTTGCTGATTTTTAGTTTTCCCAATTTATACGCCCATGAGAGGACGTGCCCTATGCTCCCTAAGCTGTGTTTTTTCGATGTTTCAGGACACACCGTACACTTCTCCAGAGTGGCTGTTGGCAATTTACATCCCGCCCATCAGCGTAGCAAGGCTGCCATTTCTCCATGGCCTGTCCTGCATTTCTGGTTTTGACACTTTTTGCAGCATGGCCCTTTTGACCGATGGAAACGAGACTTCTTTGTAGCGCTGATTAGCCTTTCCAGGTTGCTTTGTTGGCCAAAAAGGGCGTATGCGTTTTTTCCTGAATATATTCAGGAAAAAACGCATACGCCCTGTTTGGCCAAGGGCATTATTGTCGACGTTTTACCACTTTTCATGTGCTTTTAAGGCGATTTGAATCTACCTCCTGAAACCTGTTTCCTGCAATTCTGCCTTGCTTTCAAATCCTCTTCGTTGCCTTCCCTCAATATATCTGTGGATGAGAGTTATCATTTATAGCTCTGCGGGTTTGTGAATTGCAGTGTCCCTGAGCTCCATTTTTCAACTGGCTTTTTTGGGAGCTGGCCGCAAAAGCGCGGAATTGCCTCAGGCCCTATTCTGCTTCTGGGCAGCAGGCTGAGCCTGTGGTTAATTCTTCTTACCGATGGGAAAATAGAGTGAGCTGTGCCTGTCCCATCACCTATATCTAGTCTCTCATTGGTTGCCCCTCTTCCCGTTCATCCTCAGGACAAATTGCAACCTGTAGGGAACAGGAGCTTAAAGGTGCTGATTCTCCAAGTAGGGAGATTTCTAGTAAAATAGCTGAAAAGGCGAACCCGAGCACAAGGAGATGAGAAATGAGGTGCGTATTAGAAACCTTTGAAAATCACACGGTGTACCATCTTCTGGGTTCCTCATGCATGTTTTCGATGTAGGAAGATGCCCTTGAACCTGGAGATTTGGGACCCATGGGATGGGTACCAGGCAGTATTACTTTAAAGGGTCTGCGTTTGCTCACCCAACCTCACCCAACCTTTCAGCCCCAAGAGTGTCCACCCTTATGTCTCATCCAGCTGTGGGTCTAGATATGGTCAATCCAGGTTGCATCACAGCCTCTGAACGAATTTTGTAAGAATTTCTCTCTCTTTCACTGTCTTTGTTTTACGGGTTTTTAAAAGTAATTTATTTTTATAATGGGGTTTAGCTGCTTTTCACGGCTGTGTTTATGCAGCTTTACACCCACTTGACCCACTTCCTGACAGATATCAATACATAGGTTTTAAGATTCTTACTAGTCACATATATTCTTGTGCGGTGAATAGGGGGTGTTGAGTCCTGTTCACTGAGCAAGGCGTAGGTCTTGTCTATTACATATTGGGTGTATGGAACGGTATCTGAGCGAATTTGAAACCCTTGTTTTATGCCTCACCCCACCTCACCTTTCCCGTTAAGCAGCCATAGTGTGTTTTCTAAACGTGTGACTCTGTTCTGTTTTGTAATTCAGTTCAAGTGTAGCGGTTTTTACATTCCCTCTATAAGTGATAGCTTATGATAAGTGTCTTTTTCTGTGTGACTTATTTCACTTAGAATCGTCGTACCTAAATCCACTCATCTTGCTTCTACTAGCCTTATGACATTGATTTCATGTCTGAGTGATATTCCATTGTACATAAGGACCACAACTTCTTTATCCATTTTTCTCTTTCCTGGGATATTTAAGGTGTCATGAAGTGGAGGTTCTTGTCAACAGAGCAGCCCTAAACTTTGGGGTGCCTGTGTCTTGCTGATTTTTAGTTATCCCAATCTAAACGCCCATGAGAGGACGTGCCCTATGCTCCCTAAACTGTGTTTTTTCGATGTTTCAGGACACACCTTACACTTCTCCAGAGTGGCTGTTGGCAATTTACATCCCGCCCATCAGCGTAGCAAGGCTGCCATTTCTCCAGGGCCTGTCCTGCATTTCTGGTTTTGACACTTTTTGCAGCATGGCCCTTTTGACCGATGGGAAGCGAGACTTCTTTGTAGCGCTGATTAGCCTTTCCAGGTTGCTTGGTTGGCCAAACAGGGCGTATGCGTTTTTTCCTGAATATATTCAGGAAAAAACGCATACGCCCTGTTTGGCTAAGGGCATCATTATCGACGTTTTACCACTTTTCATGTGCTTTAAAGGCGATTCGAATCTACCTCCTGAAACCTGTTTCCTGCAATCCTGCCTTGCTTTCAAATCCTCTTCGTTGCCTTCCCTCAATATATCTGTGGATGAGAGTTATCATTTATAGCTCTGCGGGTTTGTGAATTGCAGTGTCCCTGAGCTCCATTTTTCAACTGGCTTTTTTGGGAGCTGGCCGCAAAAGCGCGGGATTGCCTCAGGCCCTATTCTGCTTCTGGGCGGCAGGCTGAGCCTGTGGTTAATTCTTTTTCCCGATGGGAAAATAGAGTGAGCTGTGCCTGTCCCAACACCTACATCTAGTCTCTCATTGGTTGCCCCTCTTCCCGTTCATCCTCAGGACAAATTGCAACCTGTAGGGAACAGGAGCTTAAAGGTGCTGATTCTCCAAGTAGGGAGATTGCTAGTAAAGTAGCTGGAAAGGCGAACCCGAGCACAAGGAGATGAGAAATGAGGTGCGTATTAGAAACCTTTCAAAATCACACGGTGTACCATCTTCTGGGTTTCTCATGCATGTTTTCGATGTAGGAAGATGCCCTTGAACCTGGAGATTTGGGACCCATGGGATGGGTACCAGGCAGTATTACTTTAAAGGGTCTGCATTTGCTCACCCAGCCTCACCCAACCTTTCAGCCCCAAGAGTGTCCACCCTTATGTCTCATCCAGCTGTGGGTCTAGATATGGTCAATCCAGGTTGCATCACAGCCTCTGAACGAATTTTGTAAGAATTTCTCTCTCTTTCACTGTCTTTGTTTTACGGGTTTTTAAAAGTAATTTATTTTTATAATGGGGTTTAGCTGCTTTTCACGGCTCTGTTTATGCGGCTTTACACCCACTTGACTCACTTCCAGACAGATATCAATACATAGGTTTTAAGATTCTTACTAGTCACATATATTCTTGTGCGGTGAATAGGGGGTGTTGAGTCCTGTTCACTGAGCAAGGAGTAGGTCTTGTCTATTACATATTGGGTGTATGGAACGGTATCTGAGCGAATTTGAAACCCTTGTTTTATGCCTCACCCCACCTCACCTTTCCCGTTAAGCAGCCATAGTGTGTTTTCTAAACGTGTGACTCTGTTCTGTTTTGTAATTCAGTTCAAGTGTAGCGGTTTTTACATTCCCTCTATAAGTGATAGCTTATGATAAGTGTCTTTTTCTGTGTGACTTATTTCACTTAGAATCGTCGTACCTAAATCCACTCATCTTGCTTCTACTAGCCTTATGACATTGATTTCATGTCTGAGTGATATTCCATTGTACATAAGGACCAAAACTTCTTTATCCATTTTTCTCTTTCCTGGGATATTTAAGGTGCCATGAAGTGGAGGTTCTTGTCAACAGAGCAGCCCTAAACTTTGGGGTGCCTGTGTCTTGCTGATTTTTAGTTTTCCCAATTTATACGCCCATGAGAGGACGTGCCCTATGCTCCCTAAGCTGTGTTTTTTCGATGCTACAGGACACACCGTACACTTCTCCAGAGTGGCTGTTGGCAATTTACATCCCGCCCATCAGCGTAGCAAGGCTGCCATTTCTCCATGGCCTGTCCTGCATTTCTGGTTTTGACACTTTTTGCAGCATGGCCCTTTTGACCGATGGGAAGCGAGACTTCTTTGTAGCGCTGATTAGCCTTTCCAGGTTGCTTGGTTGGCCAAACAGGGCGTATGCGTTTTTTCCTGAATATATTCAGGAAAAAACGCATACGCCCTGTTTGGCCAAGGGCATTATTGTCGACGTTTTACCACTTTTCATGTGCTTTTAAGGCGATTTGAATCTACCTCCTGAAACCTGTTTCCTGCAATTCTGCCTTGCTTTCAAATCCTCTTCGTTGCCTTCCCTCAATATATCTGTGGATGAGAGTTATCATTTATAGCTCTGCGGGTTTGTGAATTGCAGTGTCCCTGAGCTCCATTTTTCAACTGGCTTTTTTGGGAGCTGGCCGCAAAAGCGCGGAATTGCCTAAGGCCCTATTCTGCTTCTGGGCGGCAGGCTGAGCCTGTGGTTAATTCTTCTTACCGATGGGAAAATAGAGTGAGCTGTGCCTGTCCCAACACCTACATCTAGTCTCTCATTGGTTGCCCCTCTTCCCGTTCATCCTCAGGACAAATTGCAACCTGTAGGGAACAGGAGCTTAAAGGTGCTGATTCTCCAAGTAGGGAGATTGCTAGTAAAGTAGCTGGAAAGGTGAACCCGAGCACAAGGAGATGAGAAATGAGGTGCGTATTAGAAACCTTTCAAAATCACATGGTGTACCATCTTCTGGGTTTCTCATGCATGTTTTCGATGTAGGAAGATGCCCTTGAACCTGGAGATTTGGGACCCATGGGATGGGTACCAGGCAGTATTACTTTAAAGGGTCTGCGTTTGCTCACCCAACCTCACCCAACCTTTCAGCCCCAAGAGTGTCCACCCTTATGTCTCATCCAGCTGTGGGTCTAGATATGGTCAATCCAGGTTGCATCACAGCCTCTGAACGAATTTTGTAAGAATTTCTCTCTCTTTCACTGTCTTTGTTTTACGGGTTTTTAAAAGTAATTTATTTTTATAATGGGGTTTAGCTGCTTTTCACGGCTGTGTTTATGCGGCTTTACACCCACTTGACTCACTTCCAGACAGATATCAATACATAGGTTTTAAGATTCTTACTAGTCACATATATTCTTGTGCGGTGAATAGGGGGTGTTGAGTCCTGTTCACTGAGCAAGGAGTAGGTCTTGTCTATTACATATTGGGTGTATGGAACGGTATCTGAGCGAATTTGAAACCCTTGTTTTATGCCTCACCCCACCTCACCTTTCCCGTTAAGCAGCCATAGTGTGTTTTCTAAACGTGTGACTCTGTTCTGTTTTGTAATTCAGTTCAAGTGTAGCGGTTTTTACATTCCCTCTATAAGTGATAGCTTATGATAAGTGTCTTTTTCTGTGTGACTTATTTCACTTAGAATCGTCGTACCTAAATCCACTCATCTTGCTTCTACTAGCCTTATGACATTGATTTCATGTCTGAGTGATATTCCATTGTACATAAGGACCACAACTTCTTTATCCATTTTTCTCTTTCCTGGGATATTTAAGGTGTCATGAAGTGGAGGTTCTTGTCAACAGAGCAGCACTAAACTTTGGGGTGCCTGTGTCTTGCTGATTTTTAGTTTTCCCAATTTATACGCCCATGAGAGGACGTGCCCTATGCTCCTAGAGCTGTGTTTTTTCAATGTTTCAGGACACACCTTACACTTCTCCAGAGTGGCTGTTGGCAATTTACATCCCGCCCATCAGAGTAGCAAGGCTGCCATTTCTCCAGGGCCTGTCCTGCATTTCTGGTTTTGACACTTTTTGCAGCATGGCCCTTTTGACCGATGGGAAGCGAGACTTCTTTGTAGCGCTGATTAGCCTTTCCAGGTTGCTTGGTTGGCCAAACAGGGCGTATGCGTTTTTTCCTGAATATATTCAGGAAAAAACGCATACGCCCTGTTTGGCCAAGGGCATCATTGTCGACGTTTTACCACTTTTCATGTGCTTTAAAGGCGATTCGAATCTACCTCCTGAAACCTGTTTCCTGCAATTCTGCCTTGCTTTCAAATCCTCTTCGTTGCCTTCCCTCAATATATCTGTGGATGAGAGTTATCATTTATAGCTCTGCGGGTTTGTGAATTGCAGTGTCCCTGAGCTCCATTTTTCAACTGGCTTTTTTGGGAGCTGGCCGCAAAAGCGCGGGATTGCCTCAGGCCCTATTCTGCTTCTGGCCGGCAGGCTGAGCCTGTGGTTAATTCTTCTTCCCGATGGGAAAATAGAGTGACCTGTGCCTGTCCCAACACCAAGATCTAGTCTCTCATTGGTTTCCCCTCTTCCCGTTCATCCTCAGGACAAATTGCAACCTGTAGGGAACAGGAGCTTAAAGGTGCTGATTCTCCAAGTAGGGAGATTGCTCGTAAAGTAGCTGGAAAGGCGAACCCGAGCACAAGGAGATGAGAAATGAGGTGCGTATTAGAAACCTTTCAAAATCACATGGTGTAACATCTTCTGGGTTTCTCATGCATGTTTTCGATGTAGGAAGATGCCCTTGAACCTGGAGATTTGGGACCCATGGGATGGATACCAGGCAGTATTACTTTAAAGGGTCTGCGTTTGCTCACCCAACCTCACCCAACCGTTAAGCCCCAAGAGTGTCCACCCTTATGTCTCATCCAGCTGTGGGTCTAGATATGGTCAATCCAGGTTGCATCAGAACCTATGAACGAATTTTGTAATAATTTCTCTCGCTTTCACTGTCTTTGTTTTACGGGTTTTTAAAAGTAATTTATTTTTATAATGGGGTTTAGCTGCTTTTCACGGCTGTGTTTATGCAGCTTTACACCCACTTGACTCACTTCCAGACAGATATCAATACATAGGTTTTAAGATTCTTACTAGTCACATATATTCTTGTGCGGTGAATAGGGGGTGTTGAGTCCAGTTCACTGAGCAAGGAGTAGGTCTTGTCTATTACATATTGGGTGTATGGAACGGTATCTGAGCGAATTTGAAACCCTTGTTTTATGCCTCACCCCACCTCACCTTTCCCGTTAAGCAGCCATAGTGTGTTTTCTAAACGTGTGACTCTGTTCTGTTTTGTAATTCAGTTCAAGTGTAGCGGTTTTTACATTCCCTCTATAAGTGATAGCTTATGATAAGTGTCTTTTTCTGTGTGACTTATTTCACTTAGAATCATCGTACCTAAATCCACTCATCTTGCTTCTACTAGCGTTATGACATTGATTTCATGTCTGAGTGATATTCCATTGTACATAAGGACCACAACTTCTTTATCCATTTTTCTCTTTCCTGGGATATTTAAGTTGTCATGAAGTGGAGGTTCTTGTCAACAGAGCAGCCCTAAACTTTGGGGTACCTGTGTCTTGCTGATTTTTAGTTTTCCCAATTTATACGCCCATGAGAGGACGTGCCCTATGCTCCCTAAGCTGTGTTTTTTCGATGTTTTAGGACACACCGTACACTTCTCCAGAGTGGCTGTTGGCAATTTACATCCCGCCCATCAGCGTAGCAAGGCTGCCATTTCTCCATGGCCTGTCCTGCATTTCTGGTTTTGACACTTTTTGCAGCATGGCCCTTTTGACCGATGGAAACGAGACTTCTTTGTAGCGCTGATTAGCCTTTCCAGGTTGCTTGGTTGGCCAAAAAGGGCGTATGCGTTTTTTCCTGAATATATTCAGGAAAAAACGCATACGCCCTTTTTGGCCAAGGGCATTATTGTCGACGTTTTACCACTTTTCATGTGCTTTTAAGGCGATTTGAATCTACCTCCTGAAAACTGTTTCCTGCAATTCTGCCTTGCTTTCAAATCCTCTTCGTTGCCTTCCCTCAATATATCTGTGGATGAGAGTTATCATTTATAACTCTGCGGGTTTGTGAATTGCAGTGTCCCTGAGCTCCATTTTTCAACTGGCTTTTTTGGGAGCTGGCCGCAAAAGCGCGGGATTGCCTCAGGCCCTATTCTGCTTCTGGGCGGCAGGCTGAGCCTGTGGTTAATTCTTTTTCCCGATGGGAAAATAGAGTGAGCTGTGCCTGTCCCAACACCTACATCTAGTCTCTCATTGGTTGCCCCTCTTCCCGTTCATCCTCAGGACAAATTGCAACCTGTAGGGAACAGGAGCTTAAAGGTGCTGATTCTCCAAGTAGGGAGATTGCTAGTAAAGTAGCTGAAAAGGCGAACCCGAACACAGGGAGATGAGAAATTGGGTGCGTTTTAGAAACCTTTCAAAATCACACGGTGTACCATCTTCTGGGTTTCTCATGCATGTTTTCGATGTAGGAAGATGCCCTTGAACCTGGAGATTTGGGACCCATGGGATGGGTACCAGGCAGTATTACTTTAAAGGGTCTGTGTTTGCTCACCCAGCCTCACCCAACCTTTCAGCCCCAAGAGTGTCCACCCTTATGTCTCATCCAGCTGTGGGTCTAGATATGGTCAATCCAGGTTGCATCACAGCCTCTGAACGAATTTTGTAAGAATTTCTCTCTCTTTCACTGTCTTTGTTTTACGGGTTTTTAAAAGTAATTTATTTTTATAATGGGGTTTAGCTGCTTTTCACGGCTGTGTTTATGCGTCTTTACACCCACTTGACTCACTTCCAGACAGATATCAATACATAGGTTTTAAGATTCTTACTAGTCACATATATTCTTGTGCGGTGAATAGGGGGTGTTGAGTCCTGTTCACTGAGCAAGGAGTAGGTCTTGTCTATTACATATTGGGTGTATGGAACGGTATCTGAGCGAATTTGAAACCCTTGTTTTATGCCTCACCCCACCTCACCTTTCCCGTTAAGCAGGCATAGTGTGTTTTCTAAACGTGTGACTCTGTTCTGTTTTGTAATTCAGTTCAAGTGTAGCGGTTTTTACATTCCCTCTATAAGTGATAGCTTATGATAAGTGTCTTTTTCTGTGTGACTTATTTCACTTAGAATCATCGTACCTAAATCCACTCATCTTGCTTCTACTAGCGTTATGACATTGATTTCATGTCTGAGTGATATTCCATTGTACATAAGGACCACAACTTCTTTATCCATTTTTCTCTTTCCTGGGATATTTAAGGTGTCATGAAGTGGAGGTTCTTGTCAACAGAGCAGCCCTAAACTTTGGGGTACCTGTGTCTTGCTGATTTTTAGTTTTCCCAATTTATACGCCCATGAGAGGACGTGCCCTATGCTCCCTAAGCTGTGTTTTTTCGATGTTTCAGGACACACCGTACACTTCTCCAGAGTGGCTGTTGGCAATTTACATCCCGCCCATCAGCGTAGCAAGGCTGCCATTTCTCCATGGCCTGTCCTGCATTTCTGGTTTTGACACTTTTTGCAGCATGGCCCTTTTGACCGATGGGAAGCGAGACTTCTTTGTAGCTCTGATTAACCTTTCCAGGTTGCTTAGTTGGCCAAACAGGGCGTATGCGTTTTTTCCTGAATATATTCAGGAAAAAACGCATACGCCCTGTTTGGCCAAGGGCATCATTGTCGACTTTTTACCACTTTTCATGTGCTTTAAAGGCGATTCGAATCTACCTCCTGAAACCTGTTTCCTGCAATTCTGCCTTGCTTTCAAATCCTCTTCGTTGCCTTCCCTCAATATATCTGTGGATGAGAGTTATCATTTATAGCTCTGCGGGTTTGTGATTTGCAGTGTCCCTGAGCTCCATTTTTTACTGGCTTTTTTGGGAGCTTGCCGAAAAAGCGCGGGATTGCCACAGGCCCTATTCTGCTTCTGGGCGGCAGGCTGAGCCTGTGGTTAATTCTTCTTCCCGATGGGAAAATAGAGTGACCTGTGCCTGTCCCAACACCTAGATCTAGTCTCTCATTGGTTTCCCCTCTTCCCGTTCATCCTCAGGACACATTGCAACCTGTAGGGAACAGGAGTTTAAAGGTGCTGATTCTCCAAGTAGGGAGATTGCTAGTAAAGTAGCTGGAAAGGCGAACCCGAGCACAAGGAGATGAGAAATGAGATGCGTATTAGAAACCTTTCAAAATCACACGGTGTACCATCTTCGGGGTTTCTCATGCATGTTTTCGATGTAGGAAGATGCCCTTGAACCTGGAGATTTGGGACCCATGGGATGGGTACCACGCAGTATTACTTTAAAGGGTCTGCATTTGCTCACCCAACCTCACCCAACCTCTCAGCCCCAAGAGTGTCCACCCTTATGTCTCATCCAGGTGTGGGTCTAGATATGGTCAATCCAGGTTGCATCACAGCCTCTGAACGAATTTTGTAAGAATTTCTCTCTCTTTCACTGTCTTTGTTTTACGCGTTTTTAAAAGTAATTTATTTTTATAATGGGGTTTAGCTGCTTTTCACGGCTGTGTTTATGCGGCTTTACACCCACTTGACTCACTTCCAGACAGATATCAATACATAGGTTTTAAGATTCTTACTAGTCACATATATTCTTGTGCGGTGAATAGGGGGTGTTGAGTCCTGTTCACTGAGCAAGGAGTAGGTCTTGTCTATTACATATTGGGTGTATGGAACGGTATCTGAGCGAATTTGAAACCCTTGTTTTATGCCTCACCCCACCTCACCTTTCCCGTTAAGCAGCCATAGTGTGTTTTCTAAACGTGTGACTCTGTTCTGTTTTGTAATTCAGTTCAAGTGTAGCGGTTTTTACATTCCCTCTATAAGTGATAGCTTATGATAAGTGTCTTTTTCTGTGTGACTTATTTCACTTAGAATCGTCGTACCTAAATCCACTCATCTTGCTTCTACTCCCTTATGACATTGATTTCATGTCTGAGTGATATTCCATTGTACATAAGGACCACAACTTCTTTATCCATTTTTCTCTTTCCTGGGATATTTAAGGTGTCATGAAGTGGAGGTTCTTGTCAACAGAGCAGCCCTAAACTTTGGGGTGCCTGTGTCTTGCTGATTTTTAGTTTTCCCAATTTATACGCCCATGAGTGGACGTGCCCTATGCTCCCTAACTGTGTTTTTTCGATGTTTCAGGACACACCGTACACTTCTTCAGAGTGGCTGTTGGCAATTTACATCCCGCCCATCAGCGTAGCAAGGCTGCCATTTCTCCATGGCCTGTCCTGCATTTCTGGTTTTGACACTTTTTGCAGCATGACCCTTTTGACCGATGGGAAGCGAAACTTCTTTGTAGCGCTTATTTGCATTTCCATGTTGCTTGGTTGGCCAAAAAGGGCGTATGCGTTTTTTCCTGAATATATTCAGGAAAAAACGCATACGCCCTTTTTGGCCAAGGGCATCATTGTCGACGTTTTGCCGCTTTTCATGTGCTTTAATGGCGATTCGAATCTACCTCCTGAAATCTGTTTCCTGCAATTCTGCCTTGCTTTCAAATCCTCTTCGTTGCCTTCCCTCAATATATCTGTGGATGACAGTTATCATTTATAACTCTGCGGGTTTGTGAATTGCAGTGTCCCTGAGCTCCATTTTTCAACTCGCTTTTTTGGTAGCTGGCCGCAAAAGCACGGCATTGCCTCAGGCCCTATTCTGGTTCCCGGCGGGAGGCTGAGCCTGTGTTTAATTCTTCTTCCTGATGGGAAAATAGAGTGACCTGTGCCTGTCCCAACACCTAGATCTAGTCTCTCATTGGTTGCCCCTCTTGCCGTTCATCCTCAGGACAAATTGCAACCTGTAGGGAACAGGAGCTTAAAGGTGCTGATTCTCCAAGTAGGGAGATTGCTAGTAAAGTAGCTGGAAAGGCGAACCCTAGCACAAGGAGATGAGAAATGGGGTGCGTTTTAGATACCTTTCAAAATCACACGGTGTACCATTTTCTGGGTTTCTCATGCATGTTTTCGATGTAGGAAGATGCCCTTGAACCTGGAGATTTGGGACCCATGGGATGGGTACCACACTGTATTACTTTAAAGGGTCTGCGTTTGCTCACCCAACCTCACCCAAACTCTAAGCCCCAAGAGTGTCCACCCTTATGTCTCATCCAGCTGTGGGTCTAGATATGGTCAATCCAGGTTGCATCACAGCCTCTGAACGAATTTTGTAAGAATTTCTCTCTCTTTCACTGTCTTTGTTTTACGGGTTTTTAAAAGTAATTTATTTTTATAATGGGGTTTAGCTGCTTTTCACGGCTGTGTTTATGCGGCTTTACACCCACTTGACTCACTTCCAGACAGATATCAATACATAGGTTTTACGATTCTTACTAGTCAGATATATTCTTGTGCGGTGAATAGGGGGTGTTGAGTCCAGTTCACTGAGCAAGGAGTAGGTCTTGTCTATTACATATTGGGTGTATGGAACGGTATCTGAGCGAATTTGAAACCCTTGTTTTATGCATCACCCCACCTCACCTTTCCCGTTAAGCAGCCATAGTGTGTTTTCTAAACGTGTGACTCTGTTCTGTTTTGTAATTCAGTTCAAGTGTAGCGGTTTTTACATTCCCTCTATAAGTGATAGCTTATGATAAGTGTCTTTTTCTGTGTGACTTATTTCACTTAGAATCGTCGTACCTAAATCCACTCATCTTGCTTCTACTAGCCTTATGACATTGATTTCATGTCTGAGTGATATTCCATTGTACATAAGGACCACAACTTCTTTATCCATTTTTCTCTTTCCTGGGATACTTAAGGTGTCATGAAGTGGAGGTTCTTGTCAACAGAGCAGCCCTAAACTTTGGGGTGCCTGTGTCTTGCTGATTTTTAGTTTTCCCAATTTATACGCCCATGAGTGGACGTGCCCTACGCTCCCTAAGCTGTGTTTTTTTGATGTTTCAGGACACACCGTACACTTCTCCAGAGTGGCTGTTGGCAATTTACATCCCGCCCATCAGCGTAGCAAGGCTGCCATTTCTCCATGGTCTGTCCTGCATTTCTGGTTTTGAAACTTTTTGCAGCATGGCCCTTTTGACCGATGGGAAGCGAGACTTCTTTGTAGCGCTGATTTGCCATTCCAGGTTGCTTGGTTGGCCAAAAAGGGCGTATCCGTTTTTTCCTGAATATATTCAGGAAAAAACGCATACGCCCTTTTTGGCCAAGGGCATCATTGTCGACGTTTTGCCACTTTTCATGTGCTTTAAAGGTGATTCGAATCTACCTCCTGAAACCTGTTTCCTGCAATTCTGCCTTGCTTTCAAATCCTCTTCGTTGCCTTCCCTCAATATATTTGTGTACGAGAGTTATCATTTATAACTCAGCAGGTTTGTGAATTGCAGTGCCCCTGAGCTCCATTTTCAAACTGTCTTTTTTGGGAGCTGGCCGCAAAAGCACGGGATTGCCTCAGCCCCTATTCTGGTTCCTGGCGGCAGGCTGAGCCTGTGGTTAATTCTTCTTCCTGATGGGAAAATAGAGTGACCTGTGCCTGTCCCAACACCTAGATCTAATCTCTCATTGGTTGCCCCTCTTCCCGTTCATCCTCAGGACAAATTGCAACCTGTAGGGAACAGGAGCTTAAAGGTGCTGATTCTCCAAGTAGGGAGATTGCTAGTAAATTAGCTGGAAAGGCGAACCCGAGCACAAGGAGATGAGAAATGAGCTGCGTTTTAGAAACCTTTCAAAATCACACGGTATACCATCTTCTGGGTTTCTCATGCATGTTTTCGATGTAGGAAGATGCCCTTGAACCTGGAGATTTGGGACCCATGGAATGGGTACCACGCAGTATTACTTTAAAGGTTCTGCGTTTGCTCACCCAACCTCACCAAACCTCTCAGCCCCAAGAGTGTCCACCCTTATGTCTCATCCAGCTGTGGGTCTAGATATGGTCAATCCAGGTTGCATCACAGCCTCTGAACGAATTTTGTAAGAATTTCTCTCTCTTTCACTGTCTTTGTTTTACGGGTTTTTAAAAGTAATTTATTTTTTTAATGGGGTTTAGCTGCTTTTCACGGTTGTGTTTATGCGGCTTTACACCCACTTGACTCACTTCCAGAGAGATATCAATACATAGGTTTTACAATTCTTACTAGTCACATATATTCTTGTGCGGTGAATAGGGGGTGTTGAGTCCAGTTCACTGAGCAAGGAGTAGGTCTTGTCTATTACATATTGGGTGTATGGAACGGTGTCTGAGCGAATTTGAAACCCTTGTTTTATGCATCACCCCACCTCACCTTTCCCGTTAAGCAGCCATAGTGTGTTTTCTAAACGTGTGACTATGTTCTGTTTTGTAATTCAGTTCAAGTGTAGCGGTTTTTACATTCCCTCTATAAGTGATAGCTTATGATAAGTGTCTTTTTCTGTGTGACTTATTTCACTTAGAATCGTCGTTCCTAAATCCACTCATCTTGCTTCTACTTGCCTTATGACATTGATTTCATGTCTGAGTGATATTCCATTGTACATAAGGACCACAACTTCTTTATCCATTTTTCTCTTTCCTGGGATATTTAAGGTGTCATGAAGTGGAGGTTCTTGTCAACAGAGCAGCCCTAAACTTTGGGGTGCCTGTGTCTTGCTGATTTTTAGTTTTCCCAATTTATACGCCCATGAGTGGACGTGCCCTATGCTCCCTAAGCTGTTTTTTTTCGATGTTTCAGGACACACCGTACACTTCTCCAGTGTGGCTGTTGGCAATTTACATCCCGCCCATCAGCGTAGCAAGGCTGCCATTTCTCCATGGCCTGTCCTGCATTTCTGGTTTTTACACTTTTTGCAGCATGTCCCTTTTGACCGATGGGAAGCGAGACTTCATTGTAGCGCTGATTTGCCTTTCCAGGTTGCTTGGTTGGCCAAAAAGGGCGTATGCGTTTTTTCCTGAATATATTCAGGAAAAAACGCATACGCCCTTTTTGGCCAAGGGCATCATTGTCGACGTTTTGCCGCTTTTCATGTGCTTTAAAGCCGATTCGAATCTACCTCCTGAAACCTGTTTCCTGCAATTCTGCCTTGCTTTCAAATCCTCTTCGTTGCCTTCCCTCAATATATTTGTGGACGAGAGTTATCATTTATAACTCAGCAGGTTTGTAAATTGCAGTGCCCCTGAGCTCCATTTTTCAACTGTCTTTTTTGGGAGCTGGCCGCAAAAGCACGGGATTGCCTCAGGCCCTATTCTGGTTCCCTGCGGCAGGCTGAGCCTGTGTTTAATTCTTCTTCCTGATGGGAAAATAGAGTGAGCTGTGCCTGTCCCAACACCTAGATCTAGTCTCTCATTGGTTGCCCCTATTCCCGTTCATCCTCAGGACAAATTGCAACCTGTAGGGAACAGGAGCTTAAAGGTGCTGATTCTCCAAGTAGGGAGATTGCTAGTAAAGTAGCTGGAAAGGCGAACCCGAGCACAAGGAGATGAGAAATGAGGTGCGTATTAGAAACCTTTCAAAATCACACGGTGTACCATCTTCTGGGTTTCTCATGCATGTTTTCGATGTAGGAAGATGCCCTTGAACCTGGAGATTTGGGACCCATGGGATGGGTACCAGGCAGTATTACTTTAAAGGGTCTGCGTTTGCTCACCCAACCTCACCCAACCTTTCAGCCCCAAGAGTGTCCACCCTTATGTCTCATCCAGCTGTGGGTCTAGATATGGTCAATCCAGGTTGCATCACAGCCTCTGAACGAATTTTGTAAGAATTTCGCTCTCTTTCACTGTCTTTGTTTTACGGGTTTTTAAAAGTAATTTATTTTTATAATGGGGTTTAGCTGCTTTTCACGGCTGTGTTTATGCGGCTTTACACCCACTTGACTCACTTCCAGACAGATATCAATACATAGGTTTTAAGATTCTTACTAGTCACATATATTCTTGTGCGGTGAATAGGGGGTGTTGAGTCCTGTTCACTGAGCAAGGAGTAGGTCTTGTCTATTACATATTGGGTGTATGGAACGGTATCTGAACGAATTTGAAACCCTTGTTTTATGCCTCACCCCACCTCACCTTTCCCGTTAAGCAGCCATAGTGTGTTTTCTAAACGTGTGACTCTGTTCTGATTTGTAATTCAGTTCAAGTGTAGCGGTTTTTATATTCCCTCTATAAGTGATAGCTTATGATAAGTGTCTTTTTCTGTGTGACTTATTTCACTTAGAATCGTCGTTCCTAAATCCACTCATCTTGCTTCTACTAGCCTTATGACATTGATTTCATGTCTGAGTGATATTCCATTGTACATAAGGACCACAACTTCTTTATCCATTTTTCTCTTTCCTGGGATACTTAAGGTGTCATGAAGTGGAGGTTCTTGTCAACAGTGCAGCCCTAAACTTTGGGGTGCCTGTGTCTTGCTGATTTTTAGTTTTCCCAATTTATACGCCCATGAGTGGACGTGCCCTACGCTCCCTAAGCTGTGTTTTTTTGATGTTTCAGGACACACCGTACACTTCTCCAGAGTGGCTGTTGGCAATTTACATCCCGCCCATCAGCGTAGCAAGGCTGCCATTTCTCCATGGCCTGTCCTGCATTTCTGGTTTTTACACTTTTTGCAGCATGTCCCTTTTGACCGATGGGAAGCGAGACTTCATTGTAGCGCTGATTTGCCTTTCCAGGTTGCTTGGTTGGCCAAAAAGGGCGTATGCGTTTTTCCCTGAATATATTCAGGAAAAAACGCATACGCCCTTTTTGGCCAAGGGCATCATTGTCGACGTTTTGCCGCTTTTCATGTGCTTTAAAGCCGATTCGAATCTACCTCCTGAAACCTGTTTCCTGCAATTCTGCCTTGCTTTCAAATACTCTTCGTTGCCTTCCCTCAATATATTTGTGGACGAGAGTTATCAT
This sequence comes from Eschrichtius robustus, assembly GCF_028021215.1. Classification (NCBI taxonomy): domain Eukaryota; kingdom Metazoa; phylum Chordata; class Mammalia; order Artiodactyla; family Eschrichtiidae; genus Eschrichtius; species Eschrichtius robustus. The sequence continues at coordinate 865,812 of NW_027175163.1, forward strand.
TTATAACTCTGCAGGTTTGTGAATTTCAGTGCCCATGTGCTCCATTTTTCAACTGGCTTTTATGGGAGGTGGCCGCAGAAGTGCGGGATTGCCTCAGGCACTATTCTGCTTCCCGGCGGCAGGCTGAGCCTGTGGTTAATTCTTCTTCCTGATGGGAAAATAGAGTGACATGTGCCTGTCCCAACACCTACATCTAGTCTCTCATTGGTTGCCCCTCTTCCCGTTCATCCTCAGGACAAATTGCAACCTGTACAGAACAGGAGGTTAAAGGTGCTGATTCTCCAAGAAGGGAGATTTCTAGTAAAGTAGCTGGAATGGCGAACCCGAGCACAAGGAGATGAGAAATGAGGTGCGTTTTAGAAACCTTTCCCGATCACACGGTGTACCATCTTCTGGGATTCTCATGCATGTTTTCGATGTAGGAAGATGCCCTTGAACCTGGAGATTTGGGACCCATGGGATGGGTACCACGCAGTATTACTTTAAAGGGTCTGAGTTTGCTCACCCAACCTCACCCTACCGCTCAGCCCCAAGAGTGTCCACCCTTATGTCTCATCCAGGTGTGGGTCTAGATATGGTCAATCCAGGTTGCATCACAGCCCCTGAACGAATTTTGTAAGAATTTCTCTCTCTTTCACTGTCTTTGTTTTACGGTTTTTTAATAGTAATTTATTTTTATAATGGGGTTTAGCTGCTTTTCACGGCTGTGTTTATGCGGCTTTACACCCACTTGGCTCACTTCCAGAGAGATATCAATACATAGGTTTTACGATTATTACTAGTCAGATATATTCTTGTGCGGTGAATAGGGGGTGTTGAGTCCAGTTCACTGAGCAAGGAGCAGGCCTTGTCTATTACATATTGGGTGTATGGAACGGTATCTGAGCGAATTTGAAACCCTTGTTTTATGCATCACCCCACCTCACCTTTCCCGTTAAGCAGCCATAGTGTGTTTTCTAAACGTGTGAATCTGTTCCCTTTGTAATTCAGTTCAAGTGTAGCGGTTTTTACATTCCCTCTATAAGTGATAGCTTATGATAAGTGTCTTTTTCTGTGTGACTTAGTTCACTTAGAATCGTCATAACTAAATCCACTCATCTTGCTTCTACTCCCTTATGACATTGATTTCATGTCTGAGAGATATTCCTTTGTACATAAGGACCACAACTTCTTTATCCATTTTTCTCTTTCCTGGGATATTTAAGGTGTCATGAAGTGGAGGTTCTTGTCAACATAGCAGCCCTAAACATTGGGGTGCCTGTGTCTTGCTGATTTTTAGTTTTCCCAATTTATACGCCCATGAGTGCACGTTCCCTATGCTCCCTAAGCTGTTTTTTCGATGTTTCAGGACACACCGTACACTTCTCCAGAGTGGCTGTTGGCAATTTACATCCCGCCCATCAGCGTAGCAAGGCTGCCATTTCTCCATGGCCTGTCCTGCATTTCTGGTTTTGACACTTTTTGCAGCATGGCCCTTTTGACCGATGGGAAGCGAGACTTCTTTGTAGCGCTGATTTGACTTTCCAGGTTGCTTGGTTGGCCAAAAAGGGCGTATGCGTTTTTTCCTGAATATATTCAGGAAAAAACGCATACGCCCTTTTTGGCCAAGGGCATCACTGTCGACGTTTTGCCACTTTTCATGTGCTTTAAAGGCGATTCGAATCTACCTCCTGAAACATGTTTCCTGCAATTCTGCCTTGCTTTCAAATCCTCTTCGTTGCCTTCCCTCAATATATTTGTGGACAAGAGTTACCATTTATAACTCTGCGGGTTTGTGAATGGCAGTGCCCCTGAGCTCCATTTTTCAACTGTCTTTTTTGGGAGCTGGCCGCAAAAGCACGGGATTGCCTCAGGCCCTATTCAGGTTCCGGGGGGCAGGCTGAGCCTGTGGTTAATTCTTCTTCCTGATGGGAAAATAGAGTGACCTGTGCCTGTCCCAACACCTAGATCTAGTCTCTCATTGGTTGCCCCTCTTCCCGTTCATCCTCAGGACAAATTGCAACCTGTACAGAACAGGAGGTTAAAGGTGCAGATTCTCCAAGTAGGGAGATTGCTAGTAAAGTACCTGGAATGGCGAACCCGAGCACAAGGAGATGAGAAATGAGGTGCATTTTAGAAACCTTTCAAAATCACACGGTGTACCTTATTCTGGGTTTCTCATGCATGTTTTCGATGTAGGAAGATGCCCTTGAACCTGGAGATTTGGGACCCATGGGATGGGTACCACGCAGTATTACTTTAAAGGTTCTGCGTTTGCTCACCCAACCTCACCCAACCTCTCAGCCCCAAGAGTATCCACCCTTATGTCTCATCCAGCTGTGGGTCTAGATATGGTCAATCCAGGTTGCATCAAAGCCCCTGAACGAATTATGTAAGAATTTCTCTCTCTTTCACTGTCTTTCTTTTACGGGTTTTTAAAAGTAATTTATTTTTATTATGGGGTTTAGCTGCCTTTCACGGCTGTGTTTATGCGGCTTTACACCCACTTGGCTCACTTCCAGAGAGATATCAATACATAGGTTGTACGATTATTACTAGTCAGATATATTCTTGTGCGGTGAATAGGGGGTGTTGATTCCAGTTCACTGAGCAAGGAGTAGGCCTTGTCTATTACATATTGGGTGTATGGAACGGTATCTGAGCGAATTTGAAACCCTTGTTTTATGCATCACCCCACCTCACCTTTCCCGTTAAGCAGCCATAGTGTGTTTTCTAAACGTTTGACTCTGTTCCCTTTGTAATTCAGTTCAAGTGTAGCGGTTTTTACATTCCCTCTATAAGTGATAGCTTATGATAAGTGTCTTTTTCTGTGTGACTTAGTTCACTTAGAATCGTCATACCTAAATCCACTCATCTTGCTTCTACTAGCCTTATGACATTGATTTCATGTCTGAGTGATATTCCTTTGTACATAAGGACCACAATTTCTTTATCCATTTTTCTCTTTCCTGGGATATTTAAGGTGTCATGAAGTGGAGGTTCTTGTCAACATAGCAGCCCTAAACTTTGGGGTGCCTGTGTCTTGCTGATTTTTAGTTTTCCCAATTTATACGCCCATGAGTGCACGTGCCCTATGCTCCCTAAGCTGTTTTTTCGATGTTTCAGGACACACCGTACACTTCTCCAGAGTGGCTGTTGGCAATTTACATCCCGCCCATCAGCGTAGCAAGGCTGCCATTTCTCCATGGCCTGTCCTGCATTTCTCGTTTTGACACTTTTTGCAGCATGGCCCTTTTCACCGATGGGAAGCGAGACTTCTTTGTAGCGCTGATTTGCCTTTCCAGGTTGCTTGGTTGGCCAAAAAGGGCGTATCCGTTTTTTCCTGAATATATTCAGGAAAAAACGCATACGCCCTTTTTGGCCAAGGGCATCACTGTCGACGTTTTGCCACTTTTCATGTGCTTTAAAGGCGATTCGTATCTACCTCCTGAAACATGTTTCCTGCAATTCTGCCTTGCTTTCAAATCCTCTTCGTTGCCTTCCCTCAATATATTTGTGGACGAGAGTTACCATTTATAACTCTGCGGGTTTGTGAATGGCAGTGACCCTGAGCTCCATTTTTCAACTGTCTTTTTTGGGAGCTGGCCGCAAAAGCACGGGATTGCCTCAGGCCCTATTCAGGTTCCGGGGGGCAGGCTGAGCCTGTGGTTAATTCTTCATCCTGATGGGAAAATAGAGTGACCTGTGCCTCTCCCAACACCTAGATCTAGTCTCTCATTGGTTGCCCCTCTTCCCGTTCATCCTCAGGACAAATTGCAACCTGTACAGAACAGGAGGTTAAAGGTGCTGATTCTCCAAGTAGGGAGATTGCTAGTAAAGTACCTGGAATGGCGAACCCGAGCACAAGGAGATGAGAAATGAGGTGCGTTTTGGAAACCTTTCAAAATCACACGGTGTACCTTATTCTGGGTTTCTCATGCATGTTTTCGATGTAGGAAGATGCCCTTGAACCTGGAGATTTGGGACCCATGGGATGGGTACCACGCAGTATTACTTTAAAGGTTCTGCGTTTGCTCACCCAACCTCACCCAACCTCTCAGCCCCAAGAGTGTCCACCCTTATGTCTCATCCAGCTGTGGGTCTAGATATGGTCAATCCAGGTTGCATCAAAGCCCCTGAACGAATTATGTAAGAATTTCTCTCTCTTTCACTGTCTTTCTTTTACGGGATTTTAAAAGTAATTTATTTTTATAATGGGGTTTAGCTGCCTTTCACGGCTGTGTTTATGCGGCTTTACACCCACTTGACTCACTTCCAGAGAGATATCAATACATAGGTTTTACGATTCTTACTAGTCAGACATATTATTGTGCGGTGAATAGGGGGTGTTGAGTCCAGTTCACTGAGCAAGGAGTTGGTCTTGTCTATTACATATTGGGTGTATGGAACGGTATCTGAGTGAATTTGAAACCCTTGTTTTATGCATCACCCCAACTCACCTTTCCCGTTAAGCAGCCATAGTGTGTTTTCTAAACGTGTGACTCTGTTCTGTTTTTTAATTCAGTTCAAGTGTAGCGGTTTTTACATTCCCTCTCTAAGTGATAGCTTATGATAAGTGTCTTTTTCTGTGTGACTTATTTCACTTAGAATCGTCGTTCCTAAATCCACTCATCTTGCTTCTACTAGCCTTATGACATTGATTTCATGTCTGAGTGATATTCCATTGTACATAAGGACCACAACTTCTTTATCCATTTTTCTCTTTCCTGGGATATTTACGGTGTCATGAAGTGGAGGTTCTTGTCAACAGAGCTGCCCTAAACTTTGGGGTGCCTGTGTCTTGCTGATTTTTAGTTTTCCCAATTTATACGCCCATGAGTGGACGTGCCCTATGCTCCCTAAGCTGTGTTTTTTTGATGTTTCAGGACACACCGTACACTTCTCCAGAGTGGCTGTTGGCAATTTACATCCCTCCCATCAGCGTAGCAAGGCTGCCATTTCTCCATGGCCTGTCCTGCATTTCTGGTTTTGAAAATTTTTGCAGCATGGCCCTTTTGACCGATGGGAAGCAAGAATTCTTGGTAGCGCTGATTTGCCTTTCCAGGTTGCTTGGTTGGCCAAAAAGGGCGTATGCGTTGTTTCCTGAATATATTCAGGAAACAACGCATACGCCCTTTTTGGCCAAGGTCATCATTGTCGACGTTTTGCCACCTTTCATGTGCTTTAAAGGCGATTCGAATCTACCCCCTGAAACCTGTTTCCTGCAATTCTGCCTTGCTTTCAAATCCTCTTCGTTGCCTTCCCTCAATATATTTGTGGACGAGAGTTATCATTTATAACTCAGCAGGTTTGTGAATTGCAGTGCCCCTGAGCTCCATTTTTCAACTGTCTTTTTTGGGAGCTGGCCGCAAAAGCACGGGATTGCCTCAGGCCCTATTCTGGTTCCCGGCGGCAGGCTGAACCTGTGTTTAATTCTTCTTCCTATTGGGAAAAAAGAGTGACCTGTGCCTGTCCCAACACCTAGATTTAGTCTCTCATTGGTTGCCCCTCTTCCCGTTCATCCTCAGGACAAATTGCAACCTGTAGGGAACAGGAGCTTAAAGGTGCTGATTCTCCAAGTAGTGAGATTGCTAGTAAAGTAGCTGGAAAGGCGAACCCCAGCACAAGGAGATGAGAAATGTGGTTCATTTTGGAAACCTTTCAAAATCACACGGTGTACCATCTTCTGGGTTTCTCATGCATGTTTTCGATGTAGGAAGATGCCCTTGAACCTGGAGATTTGGGACCCATGGGATGGGTACCACGCAGTATTACTTTAAAGGGTCTGCGTTTGCTCACCCAACCTCACCAAACCTCTCAGCCCCAAGAGTGTCCACCCTTATGTCTCATCCAGCTGTGGGTCTAGATATGGTCAATCCAGGTTGCATCACAGCCCCTGAACGAATTTTGTAAAATTTCTCTCTCTTTCACTGTCTTTGTTTTACGGGTTTTTAAAAGTAATTTATTTTTATAATGGGGTTTAGCTGCTTTTCACGGCTGTGTTTAAGCGGCTTTACACCCACTTGACTCACTTCCAGACACGTATCAATACATAGGTTTTAAGATTCTTACTAGTCACGTATATTCTTGTGCGGTGAATAGGGGGTGTTGTGTCCAGTTCACTGAGCAAGGAGTAGGTCTTTTTTATTACATATTGTGTGTATGGAACGGTATCTGAGCGAATTTGAAACCCTTGTTTTATGCATCACCCCACCTCACCTTTCCCGTTAAGCAGCCATAGTGTGTTTTCTAAACGTGTGACTCTGTTCTGTTTTGTAATTCAGTTCAAGTGTAGCGGTTTTTACATTCCCTCTATAAGTGATACCTTATGATAAGTGTCTTTTTCTGTGTGACTTATTTCACTTGGAATCGTCGTACCTAAATCCACTCATCTTGCTTCTCCTATCCTTATGACATTGATTTCATGTCTGAGTGATATTCCATTGTACATAAGGACCACAACTTCTTTATCCATTTTTCTCTTTCCTGGGATATTTAAGGTGTCGTGAACTGGAGGTTCTTGTCAACAGAGCAGCCCTAAACTTTGGGGTGCCTGTGTCTTGCTGATTTTTAGTTTTCCCAATTTATACGCCCATGAGTGGACGTGCCCTATGCTCCCTAAGCTGTGTTTTTTCGATGTTTCAGGACACACCGTACACTTCTCCAGAGTGGCTGTTGGCAATTAACATCCCGCCTATCAGCGTAGCAAGGCTGCCATTTCTCCATGGCCTGTCCTGCATTTCTGGTTTTGACACTTTTTTAGCATGGCCCTTTTGACCGATGGGAAGCGAGACTTCTTTGTAGCGCTGATTTGCCTTTCCAGGTTGCTTGGTTGGCCAAAAAGGGCGTATGCGTTTTTTCCTGAATATATTCAGGAAAAAACGCATACGCCCTTTTTGTCCAAGGGCATCATTGTCGACGTTTTGCCGCTTTTCATGTGCTTTAAAGGCAATTCGAATCTACCTCCTGAAATCTGTTTCCTGCAATTCTGCCTTGCTTTCAAATCCTCTTCGTTGCCTTCTCTCAATATATTTTTGGACGAGACTTATCATTTATAACTCTGCGGGTTTGTGAATTGCAGTGTCCCTGAGCTCCATTTTTCAACTCGCTTTTTTGGGAGCTGGCCGCAAAAGCGCAGTATTGCCTCAGGCGCTATTGTGCTTCTGGGCAGCAGGCTGAGCCTGTGGTTAATTCTTCTTCCTGATGGGAAAATAGAGTGACCTGTGCCTGTCCCAACACCTAGATATAGTCTCTCATTGGTTGCCCCTCTTCCCGTTTATCCTCAGGACAATTTGCAACCTGTATGGATCAGGAGCTTAAAGGTGCTGATTCTGCAAGTAGGGAGATTGCTAGTAAAGTAGCTGGAAAGGCGAACCCGAGCACAAGGAGGTGAGAAATGGGGTGCGTTTTAGAAACCTTTCAAAATCACACGGTGTACCATCTTCTGAGTTTCTCATGCAAGTTTTCGATGTAGGAAGATGCCCTTGAACCTGGAGATTTGGGACCCATGGGATGGGTACCACGCAGTATTACTTTAAAGGGTCTGAGTTTGCTCACCCAACCTCACCCAACCTCTCAGCCCCAAGAGTGTCCACCCTTATGTCTCATCCAGGTGTGGGTCTAGATATGGTCAATCCAGGTTGAATCACAGCCCCTGAACGAATTTTGTAAGGATTTCTCTCTCTTTCACTGTCTTTGTTTTACGGTTTTTTAATAGTAATTTATTTTTATAATGGGGTTTAGCTGCTTTTCACGGCTGTGTTTATGCGGCTTTACACCCACTTGGCTCACTTCCAGAGAGATATCAATACATAGGTTTTACGATTATTACTAGTCAGATATATTCTTGTGCGGTGAATAGGGGGTGTTGAGTCCAGTTCACTGAGCAAGGAGCAGGCCTTGTCTATTACATATTGGGTGTATGGAACGGTATCTGAGCGAATTTGAAACCCTTGTTTTATGCATCACCCCACCTCACCTTTCCCGTTAAGCAGCCATAGTGTGTTTTCTAAACGTGTGAATCTGTTCCCTTTGTAATTCAGTTCAAGTGTAGCGGTTTTTACATTCCCTCTATAAGTGATAGCTTATGATAAGTGTCTTTTTCTGTGTGACTTAGTTCACTTAGAATCGTCATACCTAAATCCACTCATCTTGCTTCTACTAGCCTTATGACATTGATTTCATGTCTGAGTGATATTCCTTTGTACATAAGGACCACAACTTCTTTATCCATTTTTCTCTTTCCTGGGATATTTAAGGTGTCATGAAGTGGAGGTTCTTGTCAACATAGCAGCCCTAAACATTGGGGTGCCTGTGTCTTGCTGATTTTTAGTTTTCCCAATTTATACGCCCATGAGTGCACTTGCCCTATGCTCCCTAAGCTGTTTTTTCGATGTTTCAGGACACACCGTACACTTCTCCAGAGTGGCTGTTGGCAATTTACATCCCGCCCATCAGCGTAGCAAGGCTGCCATTTCTCCATGGCCTGTCCTGCATTTCTGGTTTTGACACTTTTTGCAGCATGGCCCTTTTGACCGATGGGAAGCGAGACTTCTTTGTAGCGCTGATTTGCCTTTCCAGGTTGCTTGGTTGGCCAAAAAGGGCGTATCCGTTTTTTCCTGAATATATTCAGGAAAAAACGCATACGCCCTTTTTGGCCAAGGGCATCACTGTCGACGTTTTGCCACTTTTCATGTGCTTTAAAGGCGATTCGAATCTACCTCCTGAAACATGTTTCCTGCAATTCTGCCTTGCTTTCAAATCCTCTTCGTTGCCTTCCCTCAATATATTTGTTGACGAGAGTTACCATTTATAACTCTGCGGGTTTGTGAATGGCAGTGCCCCTGAGCTCCATTTTTCAACTGTCTTTTTTGGGAGCTGGCCGCAAAAGCACGGGATTGCCTCAGGCCCTATTCTGGTTCCCGGCGGCAGGCTGAACCTGTGTTTAATTCTTCTTCCTATTGGGAAAAAAGAGTGACCTGTGCCTGTCCCAACACCTAGATCTAGTCTCTCATTGGTTGCCCCTCTTCCCGTTCATCCTCAGGACAAATTGCAACCTGTAGGGAACAGGAGCTTAAAGGTGCTGATTCTCCAAGTAGGGAGATTGCTAGTAAAGTAGCTGGAAAGGCGAACCCCAGCACAAGGAGATGAGAAATGTGGTTCATTTTGGAAACCTTTCAAAATCACACGGTGTACCATCTTCTGGGTTTCTCATGCATGTTTTCGATGTAGGAAGATGCCCTTGAACCTGGAGATTTGGGTCCCATGGGATGGGTACCACGCAGTATTACTTTAAAGGGTCTGCGTTTGCTCACCCAACCTCACCAAACATCTCAGCCCCAAGAGTGTCCACCCTTATGTCTCATCCAGCTGTGGGTCTAGATATGGTCAATCCAGGTTGCATCACAGCCCCTGAACGAATTTTGTAAGAATTTCACTGTCTTTGTTTTACGGGTTTTTAAAAGTAATTTATTTTTATAATGGGGTTTAGCTGCTTTTCACGGCTGTGTTTAAGCGGCTTTACACCCACTTGACTCACTTCCAGACACGTATCAATACATAGGTTTTAAGATTCTTACTAGTCACGTATATTCTTGTGCGGTGAATAGGGGGTGTTGTGTCCAGTTCACTGAGCAAGGAGTAGGTCTTGTCTATTACATATTGGGTGTATGGAACGGTATCTGAGCGAATTTGAAACCCTTGTTTTATGCATCACCCCACCTCACCTTTCCCGTTAAGCAGCCATAGTGTGTTTTCTAAACGTGTGACTCTGTTCTGTTTTGTAATTCAGTTCAAATGTAGCGGTTTTTACATTCCCTCTATAAGTGACAGCCTTTGATAAGTGTCTTTTTCTGTGTGACTTAGTTCACTTAGAATCGTCATACCTAAATCCACTCATCTTGCTTCTACTAGCCTTATGACATTGATTTCATGTCTGAGTGATATTCCTTTGTACATAAGGACCACAACTTCTTTATCCATTTTTCTCTTTCCTGGGATATTTAAGGTGTCATGAAGTGGAGGTTCTTGTCAACATAGCAGCCCTAAACATTGGGGTGCCTGTGTCTTGCTGATTTTTAGTTTTCCCAATTTATACGCCCATGAGTGCACTTGCCCTATGCTCCCTAAGCTGTTTTTTCGATGTTTCAGGACACACCGTACACTTCTCCAGAGTGGCTGTTGGCAATTTACATCCCGCCCATCAGCGTAGCAAGGCTGCCATTTCTCCATGGCCTGTCCTGCATTTCTGGTTTTGACACTTTTTGCAGCATGGCCCTTTTGACCGATGGGAAGCGAGACTTCTTTGTAGCGCTGATTTGCCTTTCCAGGTTGCTTGGTTGGCCAAAAAGGGCGTATGCGTTTTTCCCTGAATATATTCAGGAAAAAACGCATACGCCCTTTTTGGCCAAGGGCATCACTGTCGACGTTTTGCCACTTTTCATGTGCTTTAAAGGCGATTCGAATTTACCTCCTGAAACATGTTTCCTGCAATTCTGCCTTGCTTTCAAATCCTCTTCGTTGCCTTCCCTCAATATATTTGTTGACGAGCGTTACCATTTATAACTCTGCGGGTTTGTGAATGGCAGTGCCCCTGAGCTCCATTTTTCAACTGTCTTTTTTGGGAGCTGGCCGCAAAAGCACGGGATTGCCTCAGGCCCTATTCAGGTTCCGGGGGGCAGGCTGAGCCTGTGGTTAATTCTTCTTCCTGATGGGAAAATAGAGTGACCTGTGCCTGTCCCAACACCTAGATCTAGTCTCTCATTGGTTGCCCCTCTTCCCGTTCATCCTCAGGACAAATTGCAACCTGTACAGAACAGGAGGTTAAAGGTGCTGATTCTCCAAGTAGGGAGATTGCTAGTAAAGTACCTGGAATGGCGAACCCGAGCACAAGGAGATGAGAAATGAGGTGCGTTTTAGAAACCTTTCAAAATCACACGGTGTACCTTATTCTGGGTTTCTCATGCATGTTTTCGATGTAGGAAGATGCCCTTGAACCTGGAGATTTGGGACCCATGGGATGGGTACCACGCAGTATTACTTTAAAGGTTCTGCGTTTGCTCACCCAACCTCACCCAACCTCTCAGCCCCAAGAGTGTCCACCCTTATGTCTCATCCAGCTGTGGGTCTAGATATGGTCAATCCAGGTTGCATCAAAGCCCCTGAACGAATTATGTAAGAATTTCTCTCTCTTTCACTGTCTTTCTTTTACGGGATTTTAAAAGTAATTTATTTTTATAATGGGGTTTAGCTGCCTTTCACGGCTGTGTTTATGCGGCTTTACACCCACTTGACTCACTTCCAGAGAGATATCAATACATAGGTTTTACGCTTCTTACTAGTCAGACATATTATTGTGCGGTGAATAGGGGGTGTTGAGTCCAGTTCACTGAGCAAGGAGTTGGTCTTGTCTATTACATATTGGGTGTATGGAACGGTATCTGAGTGAATTTGAAACCCTTGTTTTATGCATCACCCCACCTCACCTTTCCCGTTAAGCAGCCATAGTGTGTTTTCTAAACGTGTGACTCTGTTCTGTTTTGTAATTCAGTTCAAGTGTAGCGGTTTTTACATTCCCTCTCTAAGTGATAGCTTATGATAAGTGTCTTTTTCTGTGTGACTTATTTCACTTAGAATCATCGTTCCTAAATCCACTCATCTTGCTTCTACTAGCCTTATGACATTGATTTCATGTCTGAGTGATATTCCATTGTACATAAGGACCACAACTTCTTTATCCATTTTTCTCTTTCCTGGGGTATTTACGGTGTCATGAAGTGGAGGTTCTTGCCAACAGAGCTGCCCTAAACTTTGGGGTGCCTGTGTCTTGCTGATTTTTAGTTTTCCCAATTTATACGCCCATGAGTGGACGTGCCCTATGCTCCCTAAGCTGTGTTTTTTCGATGTTTCAGGACACACCGTACACTTCTCCAGAGTGGCTGTTGGCAATTTACATCCCTCCCATCAGCGTAGCAAGGCTGCCATTTCTCCATGGCCTGTCCTGCATTTCTGGTTTTGAAAATTTTTGCAGCATGGCCCTTTTGACCGATGGGAAGCGAGAATTCTTGGTAGCGCTGATTTGCCTTTCCAGGTTGCTTGGATGGCCAAAAAGGGCGTATGCGTTTTTTCCTGAATATATTCAGGAAACAACGCATACGCCCTTTTTGGCCAAGGTCATCATTGTCGACGTTTTGCCACCTTTCATGTGCTTTAAAGGCGATTCGAATCTACCTCCTGAAACCTGTTTCCTGCAATTCTGCCTTGCTTTCAAATCCTCTTTGTTGCCTTCCCTCAATATATTTGTGGACGAGAGTTATCATTTATAACTCAGCAGGTTTGTGAATTGCAGTGCTCCTGAGCTCCATTTTTCAACTGTCTTTTTTGGGAGCTGGCCGCAAAAGCACGGGATTGCCTCAGGCCCTATTCTGGTTCCCGGCGGCAGGCTGAACCTGTGTTTAATTCTTCTTCCTGATGGGAAAATAGAGTGACCTGTGCCTGTCCCAACACCTAGATCTAGTCTCTCATTGGTTGCCCGTCTTCCCGTTCATCCTCAGGACAAATTGCAACCTGTAGGGAACAGGAGCTTAAAGGTGCTGATTCTCCAAGTAGGGAGATTGCTAGTAAAGTAGCTGGAAAGGCGAACCCGAGCACAAGGAGATGAGAAATGTGGTTCATTTTGGAAACCTTTCAAAATCACACGGTGTACCATCTTCTGGGTTTCTCATGCATGTTTTCGATGTAGGAAGATGCCCTTGAACCTGGAGATTTGGGACCCATGGGATGGGTACCACGCAGTATTACTTTAAAGGGTCTGCGTTTGCTCACCCAACCTCACCAAACCTCTCAGCCCCAACAGTGTCCACCCTTATGTCTCATCCAGCTGTGGGTCTAGATATGGTCAATCCAGGTTGCATCACAGCCCCTGAACGAATTTTGTAAGAATTTCTCTCTCTTTCACTGTCTTTGTTTTACGGGTTTTTAAAAGTAATTTATTTTTATAATGGGGTTTAGCTGCTTTTCACGGCTGTGTTTAAGCGGCTTTACACCCACTTGACTCACTTCCAGACACGTATCAATACATAGGTTTTAAGATTCTTACTAGTCACGTATATTCTTGTGCGGTGAATAGGGGGTGTTGTGTCCAGTTCACTGAGCAAGGAGTAGGTCTTGTCTATTACATATTGGGTGTATGGAACGGTATCTGAGCGAATTTGAAACCCTTGTTTTATGCATCACCCCACCTCACCTTTCCCGTTAAGCAGCCATAGTGTGTTTTCTAAACGTGTGACTCTGTTCTGTTTTGTAATTCAGTTCAAGTGTAGCGGTTTTTACATTCCCTCTATAAGTGATACCTTATGATAAGTGTCTTTTTCTGTGTGACTTATTTCACTTGGAATCGTCGTACCTAAATCCACTCATCTTGCTTCTCCTATCCTTATGACATTGATTTCATGTCTGAGTGATATTCCATTGTACATAAGGACCACAACTTCTTTATCCATTTTTCTCTTTCCTGGGATATTTAAGGTGTCATGAACTGGAGGTTCTTGTCAACAGAGCAGCCCTAAACTTTGGGGTGCCTGTGTCTTGCTGATTTTTAGTTTTCCCAATTTATACGCCCATGAGTGGACGTGCCCTATGCTCCCTAAGCTGTGTTTTTTCGATGTTTCAGGACACACCGTACACTTCTCCAGAGTGGCTGTTGGCAATTAACATCCCGCCTATCAGCGTAGCAAGGCTGCCATTTCTCCATGGCCTGTCCTGCATTTCTGGTTTTGACACTTTTTTAGCATGGCCCTTTTGACCGATGGGAAGCGAGACTTCTTTGTAGCACTGATTTGCCTTTCCAGGTTGCTTGGTTGGCCAAAAAGGGCGTATGCGTTTTTTCCTGAATATATTCAGGAAAAAACGCATACGCCCTTTTTGGCCAAGGGCATCATTGTCGACCTTTTGCCGCTTTTCATGTGCTTTAAAGGCAATTCGAATCTACCTCCTGAAATCTGTTTCCTGCAATTCTGCCTTGCTTTCAAATCCTCTTCGTTGCCTTCCCTCAATATATTTTTGGACGAGACTTATCATTTATAACTCTGCGGGTTTGTGAATTGCAGTGTCCCTGAGCTCCATTTTTCAACTCGCTTTTTTGGGAGCTGGCCGCAAAAGCGCAGTATTGCCTCAGGCGCTATTGTGCTTCTGGGCAGCAGGCTGAGCCTGTGGTTAATTCTTCTTCCTGATGGGAAAATAGAGTGACCTGTGCCTGTCCCAACACCTAGATCTAGTCTCTCATTGGTTGCCCCTCTTCCCGTTCATCCTCAGGACAAATTGCAACCTGTACAGAACAGGAGGTTAAAGGTGCTGATTCTCCAAGTAGGGAGATTGCTAGTAAAGTACCTGGAATGGCGAACCCGAGCACAAGGAGATGAGAAATGAGGTGCGTTTTAGAAACCTTTCAAAATCACACGGTGTACCTTATTCTGGGTTTCTCAGCATGTTTTCGATGTAGGAAGATGCCCTTGAACCTGGAGATTTGGGACCCATGGGATGGGTACCACGCAGTATTACTTTAAAGGTTCTGCGTTTGCTCACAAAACCTCACCCAACCTCTCAGCCCCAAGAGTGTCCACCCTTATGTCTCATCCAGCTGTGGGTCTAGATATGGTCAATCCAGGTTGCATCAAAGCCCCTGAACGAATTATGTAAGAATTTCTCTCTCTTTCACTGTCTTTCTTTTACGGGTTTTTAAAAGTAATTTATTTTTATAATGGGGTTTAGCTGCCTTTCACGGCTGTGTTTATGCGGCTTTACACCCACTTGACTCACTTCCAGAGAGATATCAATACATAGGTTTTACGCTTCTTACTAGTCAGACATATTATTGTGCGGTGAATAGGGGGTGTTGAGTCCAGTTCACTGAGCAAGGAGTTGGTCTTGTCTATTACATATTGGGTGTATGGAACGGTATCTGAGTGAATTTGAAACCCTTGTTTTATGCATCACCCCAACTCACCTTTCCCGTTAAGCAGCCATAGTGTGTTTTCTAAACGTGTGACTCTGTTCTGTTTTGTAATTCAGTTCAAGTGTAGCGGTTTTTACATTCCCTCTCTAAGTGATAGCTTATGATAAGTGTCTTTTTCTGTGTGACTTATTTCACTTAGAATCGTCGTTCCTAAATCCACTCATCTTGCTTCTACTAGCCTTATGACATTGATTTCATGTCTGAGTGATATTCCATTGTACATAAGGACCACAACTTCTTTATCCATTTTTCTCTTTCCTGGGGTATTTACGGTGTCATGAAGTGGAGGTTCTTGTCAACAGAGCTGCCCTAAACTTTGGGGTGCCTGTGTCTTGCTGATTTTTAGTTTTCCCAATTTATACGCCCATGAGTGGACGTGCCCTATGCTCCCTAAGCTGTGTTTTTTTGATGTTTCAGGACACACCGTACACTTCTCCAGAGTGGCTGTTGGCAATTTACATCCCTCCCATCAGCGTAGCAAGGCTGCCATTTCTCCATGGCCTGTCCTGCATTTCTGGTTTTGAAAATTTTTGCAGCATGGCCCTTTTGACCGATGGGAAGCGAGAATTCTTGGTAGCGCTGATTTGCCTTTCCAGGTTGCTTGGTTGGCCAAAAAGGGCGTATGCGTTTTTTCCTGAATATATTCAGGAAACAACGCATACGCCCTTTTTGGCCAAGGTCATCATTGTCGACGTTTTGCCACCTTTCATGTGCTTTAAAGGCGATTCGAATCTACCTCCTGAAACCTGTTTCCTGCAATTCTGCCTTGCTTTCAAATCCTCTTCGTTGCCTTCCCTCAATATATTTGTGGACGAGAGTTATCATTTATAACTCAGCAGGTTTGTGAATTGCAGTGCCCCTGAGCTCCATTTTTCAACTGTCTTTTTTGGGAGCTGGCCGCAAAAGCACGGGATTGCCTCAGGCCCTATTCTGGTTCCCGGCGGCAGGCTGAACCTGTGTTTAATTCTTCTTCCTGATGGGAAAATAGAGTGACCTGTTCCTGTCCCAACACCTAGATCTAGTCTCTCATTGGTTGCCCGTCTTCCCGTTCATCCTCAGGACAAATTGCAACCTGTAGGGAACAGGAGCTTAAAGGTGCTGATTCTCCAAGTAGGGAGATTGCTAGTAAAGTAGCTGGAAAGGCGAACCCGAGCACAAGGAGGTGAGAAATGGGGTGCGTTTTAGAAACCTTTCAAAATCACACGGTGTACCATCTTCTGAGTTTCTCATGCATGTTTTCGATGTAGGAAGATGCCCTTGAACCTGGAGATTTGGGACCCATGGGATGGGTACCACGCAGTATTACTTTAAAGGGTCTGCGTTTGCTCACCCAACCTCACCCAACCTGTCAGCCCCAAGAGTGTCCAACCTTATGTCTCATCCAGCTGTGGGTCTAGATATGGTCAATCCAGGTTGCATCACAGCCCCTGAACGAATTTTGTAAGAATTTCACTCTCTTTGTTTTACGGGTTTTTAAAAGTAATTTATTTTTATAATGGGGTTTAGCTGCTTTTCACGGCTGTGTTTAAGCGGCTTTACACCCACTTGACTCACTTCCAGACACGTATCAATACATAGGTTTTAAGATTCTTACTAGTCACGTATATTCTTGTGCGGTGAATAGGGGGTGTTGTGTCCAGTTCACTGAGCAAGGAGTAGGTCTTGTCTATTACATATTGGGTGTATGGAACGGTATCTGAGCGAATTTGAAACCCTTGTTTTATGCATCACCCCACCTCACCTTTCCCGTTAAGCAGCCATAGTGTGTTTTCTAAACGTGTGACTCTGTTCTGTTTTGTAATTCAGTTCAAATGTAGCGGTTTTTACATTCCCTCTATAAGTGACAGCCTTTGATAAGTGTCTTTTTCTGTGTGACTTAGTTCACTTAGAATCGTCATACCTAAATCCACTCATCTTGCTTCTACTAGCCTTATGACATTGATTTCATGTCTGAGTGATATTCCTTTGTACATAAGGACCACAACTTCTTTATCCATTTTTCTCTTTCCTGGGATATTTAAGGTGTCATGAAGTGGAGGTTCTTGTCAACATAGCAGCCCTAAACATTGGGGTGCCTGTGTCTTGCTGATTTTTAGTTTTCCCAATTTATACGCCCATGAGTGCACTTGCCCTATGCTCCCTAAGCTGTTTTTTCGATGTTTCAGGACACACCGTACACTTCTCCAGAGTGGCTGTTGGCAATTTACATCCCGCCCATCAGCGTAGCAAGGCTGCCATTTCTCCATGGCCTGTCCTGCATTTCTGGTTTTGACACTTTTTGCAGCATGGCCCTTTTGACCGATGGGAAGCGAGACTTCTTTGTAGCGCTGATTTGCCTTTCCAGGTTGCTTGGTTGGCCAAAAAGGGCGTATCCGTTTTTTCCTGAATATATTCAGGAAAAAACGCATACGCCCTTTTTGGCCAAGGGCATCACTGTCGACGTTTTGCCACTTTTCATGTGCTTTAAAGGCGATTCGAATCTACCTCCTGAAACATGTTTCCTGCAATTCTGCCTTGCTTTCAAATCCTCTTCGTTGCCTTCCCTCAATATATTTGTTGACGAGAGTTACCTTTTATAACTCTGCGGGTTTGTGAATGGCAGTGCCCCTGAGCTCCATTTTTCAACTGTCTTTTTTGGGAGCTGGCCGCAAAAGCACGGGATTGCCTCAGGCCCTATTCAGGTTCCGGGGGGCAGGCTGAGCCTGTGGTTAATTCTTCTTCCTGATGGGAAAATAGAGTGACCTGTGCCTGTCCCAACACCTAGATCTAGTCTCTCATTGGTTGCCCCTCTTCCCGTTCATCCTCAGGACAAATTGCAACCTGTACAGAACAGGAGGTTAAAGGTGCTGATTCTCCAAGAAGGGAGATTGCTAGTAAAGTAGCTGGAATGGCGAACCCGAGCACAAGGAGATGAGAAATGAGGTGCGTTTTAGAAACCTTTCCCGATCACACGGTGTACCATCTTCTGGGATTCTCATGCATGTTTTCGATGTAGGAAGATGCCCTTGAACCTGGAGATTTGGGACCCATGGGATGGGTACCACGCAGTATTACTTTAAAGGGTCTGAGTTTGCTCACCCAACCTCACCCAACCTCTCAGCCCCAAGAGTGTCCACCCTTATGTCTCATCCAGGTGTGGGTCTAGATATGGTCAATCCAGGTTGCATCACAGCCCCTGAACGAATTTTGTAAGAATTTCTCTCTCTTTCACTGTCTTTGTTTTACGGTTTTTTAATAGTAATTTATTTTTATAATGGGGTTTAGCTGCTTTTCACGGCTGTGTTTATGCGGCTTTACACCCACTTGGCTCACTTCCAGAGAGATATCAATACATAGGTTTTACGATTATTACTAGTCAGATATATTCTTGTGCGGTGAATAGGGGGTGTTGAGTCCAGTTCACTGAGCAAGGAGCAGGCCTTGTCTATTACATATTGGGTGTATGGAACGGTATCTGAGCGAATTTGAAACCCTTGTTTTATGCATCACCCCACCTCACCTTTCCCGTTAAGCAGCCATAGTGTGTTTTCTAAACGTGTGAATCTGTTCCCTTTGTAATTCAGTTCAAGTGTAGCGGTTTTTACATTCCCTCTATAAGTGATAGCTTATGATAAGTGTCTTTTTCTGTGTGACTTAGTTCACTTAGAATCGTCATAACTAAATCCACTCATCTTGCTTCTACTAGCCTTATGACATTGATTTCATGTCTGAGAGATATTCCTTTGTACATAAGGACCACAACTTCTTTATCCATTTTTCTCTTTCCTGGGATATTTAAGGTGTCATGAAGTGGAGGTTCTTGTCAACATAGCAGCCCTAAACATTGGGGTGCCTGTGTCTTGCTGATTTTTAGTTTTCCCAATTTATACGCCCATGAGTGCACGTTCCCTATGCTCCCTAAGCTGTTTTTTCGATGTTTCAGGACACACCGTACACTTCTCCAGAGTGGCTGTTGGCAATTTACATCCCGCCCATCAGCGTAGCAAGGCTGCCATTTCTCCATGGCCTGTCCTGCATTTCTGGTTTTGACACTTTTTGCAGCATGGCCCTTTTGACCGATGGGAAGCGAGACTTCTTTGTAGCGCTGATTTGACTTTCCAGGTTGCTTGGTTGGCCAAAAAGGGCGTATGCGTTTTTTCCTGAATATATTCAGGAAAAAACGCATACGCCCTTTTTGGCCAAGGGCATCACTGTCGACGTTTTATCACTTTTCATGTGCTTTAAAGGCGATTCGAATCTACCTCCTGAAACATGTTTCCTGCAATTCTGCCTTGCTTTCAAATCCTCTTCGTTGCCTTCCCTCAATATATTTGTGGACAAGATTTACCATTTATAACTCTGCGGGTTTGTGAATGGCAGTGCCCCTGAGCTCCATTTTTCAACTGTCTTTTTTGGGAGCTGGCCGCAAAAGCACGGGATTGCCTCAGGCCCTATTCAGGTTCCGGGGGGCAGGCTGAGCCTGTGGTTAATTCTTCTTCCTGATGGGAAAATAGAGTGACCTGTGCCTGTCCCAACACCTAGATCTAGTCTCTCATTGGTTGCCCCTCTTCCCGTTCATCCTCAGGACAAATTGCAACCTGTACAGAACAGGAGGTTAAAGGTGCAGATTGTCCAAGTAGGGAGATTGCTAGTAAAGTACCTGGAATGGCGAACCCGAGCACAAGGAGATGAGAAATGAGGTGCGTTTTAGAAACCTTTCAAAATCACACGGTGTACCTTATTCTGGGTTTCTCATGCATGTTTTCGATGTAGGAAGATGCCCTTGAACCTGGAGATTTGGGACCCATGGGATGGGTACCACGCAGTATTACTTTAAAGGTTCTGCGTTTGCTCACCCAACCTCACCCAACCTCTCAGCCCCAAGAGTATCCACCCTTATGTCTCATCCAGCTGTGGGTCTAGATATGGTCAATCCAGGTTGCATCAAAGCCCCTGAACGAATTATGTAAGAATTTCTCTCTCTTTCACTGTCTTTCTTTTACGGGTTTTTAAAAGTAATTTATTTTTATTATGGGGTTTAGCTGCCTTTCACGGCTGTGTTTATGCGGCTTTACACCCACTTGGCTCACTTCCAGAGAGATATCAATACATAGGTTGTACGATTATTACTAGTCAGATATATTCTTGTGCGGTGAATAGGGGGTGTTGATTCCAGTTCACTGAGCAAGGAGTAGGCCTTGTCTATTACATATTGGGTGTATGGAACGGTATCTGAGCGAATTTGAAACCCTTGTTTTATGCATCACCCCACCTCACCTTTCCCGTTAAGCAGCCATAGTGTGTTTTCTAAACGTTTGACTCTGTTCCCTTTGTAATTCAGTTCAAGTGTAGCGGTTTTTACATTCCCTCTATAAGTGATAGCTTATGATAAGTGTCTTTTTCTGTGTGACTTAGTTCACTTAGAATCGTCATACCTAAATCCACTCATCTTGCTTCTACTAGCCTTATGACATTGATTTCATGTCTGAGTGATATTCCTTTGTACATAAGGACCACAACTTCTTTATCCATTTTTCTCTTTCCTGGGATATTTAAGGTGTCATGAAGTGGAGGTTCTTGTCAACATAGCAGCCCTAAACATTGGGGTGCCTGTGTCTTGCTGATTTTTAGTTTTCCCAATTTATACGCCCATGAGTGCACGTGCCCTATGCTCCCTAAGCTGTTTTTCGATGTTTCAGGACACACCGTACACTTCTCCAGAGTGGCTGTTGGCAATTTACATCCCTCCCATCAGCGTAGCAAGGCTGCCATTTCTCCATGGCCTGTCCTGCATTTCTGGTTTTGAAAATTTTTGCAGCATGGCCCTTTTGACCGATGGGAAGCAAGAATTCTTGGTAGCGCTGATTTGCCTTTCCAGGTTGCTTGGTTGGCCAAAAAGGGCGTATGCGTTGTTTCCTGAATATATTCAGGAAACAACGCATACGCCCTTTTTGGCCAAGGTCATCATTGTCGACGTTTTGCCACCTTTCATGTGCTTTAAAGGCGATTCGAATCTACCCCCTGAAACCTGTTTCCTGCAATTCTGCCTTGCTTTCAAATCCTCTTCGTTGCCTTCCCTCAATATATTTGTGGACGAGAGTTATCATTTATAACTCAGCAGGTTTGTGAATTGCAGTGCCCCTGAGCTCCATTTTTCAACTGTCTTTTTTGGGAGCTGGCCACAAAAGCACGGGATTGCCTCAGGCCCTATTCTGGTTCCCGGCGGCAGGCTGAACCTGTGTTTAATTCTTCTTCCTATTGGGAAAAAAGAGTGACCTGTGCCTGTCCCAACACCTAGATCTAGTCTCTCATTGGTTGCCCCTCTTCCCGTTCATCCTCAGGACAAATTGCAACCTGTAGGGAACAGGAGCTTAAAGGTGCTGATTCTCCAAGTAGGGAGATTGCTAGTAAAGTAGCTGGAAAGGCGAACCCCAGCACAAGGAGATGAGAAATGTGGTTCATTTTGGAAACCTTTCAAAATCACACGGTGTACCATCTTCTGGGTTTCTCATGCATGTTTTCGATGTAGGAAGATGCCCTTGAACCTGGAGATTTGGGACCCATGGGATGGGTACCACGCAGTATTACTTTAAAGGGTCTGCGTTTGCTCACCCAACCTCACCAAACCTCTCAGCCCCAAGAGTGTCCACCCTTATGTCTCATCCAGCTGTGGGTCTAGATATGGTCAATCCAGGTTGCATCACAGCCCCTGAACGAATTTTGTAAAATTTCTCTCTCTTTCACTGTCTTTGTTTTACGGGTTTTTAAAAGTAATTTATTTTTATAATGGGGTTTAGCTGCTTTTCACGGCTGTGTTTAAGCGGCTTTACACCCACTTGACTCACTTCCAGACACGTATCAATACATAGGTTTTAAGATTCTTACTAGTCACGTATATTCTTGTGCGGTGAATAGGGGGTGTTGTGTCCAGTTCACTGAGCAAGGAGTAGGTCTTTTTTATTACATATTGTGTGTATGGAACGGTATCTGAGCGAATTTGAAACCCTTGTTTTATGCATCACTCCACCTCACCTTTCCCGTTAAGCAGCCATAGTGTGTTTTCTAAACGTGTGACTCTGTTCTGTTTTGTAATTCAGTTCAAGTGTAGCGGTTTTTACATTCCCTCTATAAGTGATACCTTATGATAAGTGTCTTTTTCTGTGTGACTTATTTCACTTGGAATCGTCGTACCTAAATCCACTCATCTTGCTTCTCCTAGCCTTATGACATTGATTTCATGTCTGAGTGATATTCCATTGTACATAAGGACCACAACTTCTTTATCCATTTTTCTCTTTCCTGGGATATTTAAGGTGTCATGAACTGGAGGTTCTTGTCAACAGAGCAGCCCTAAACTTTGGGGTGCCTGTGTCTTGCTGATTTTTAGTTTTCCCAATTTATACGCCCATGAGTGGACGTGCCCTATGCTCCCTAAGCTGTGTTTTTTCGATGTTTCAGGACACACCGTACACTTCTCCAGAGTGGCTGTTGGCAATTAACATCCCGCCTATCAGCGTAGCAAGGCTGCCATTTCTCCATGGCCTGTCCTGCATTTCTGGTTTTGACACTTTTTTAGCATGGCCCTTTTGACCGATGGGAAGCGAGACTTCTTTGTAGCGCTGATTTGCCTTTCCAGGTTGCTTGGTTGGCCAAAAAGGGCGTATGCGTTTTTTCCTGAATATATTCAGGAAAAAACGCATACGCCCTTTTTGTCCAAGGGCATCATTGTCGACGTTTTGCCGCTTTTCATGTGCTTTAAAGGCAATTCGAATCTACCTCCTGAAATCTGTTTCCTGCAATTCTGCCTTGCTTTCAAATCCTCTTCGTTGCCTTCCCTCAATATATTTTTGGACGAGACTTATCATTTATAACTCTGCGGGTTTGTGAATTGCAGTGTCCCTGAGCTCCATTTTTCAACTCGCTTTTTTGGGAGCTGGCCGCAAAAGCGCAGTATTGCCTCAGGCGCTATTGTGCTTCTGGGCAGCAGGCTGAGCCTGTGGTTAATTCTTCTTCCTGATGGGAAAATAGAGTGACCTGTGCCTGTCCCAACACCTAGATATAGTCTTTCATTGGTTGCCCCTCTTCCCGTTCATCCTCAGGACAATTTGCAACCTGTATGGATCAGGAGCTTAAAGGTGCTGATTCTGCAAGTAGGGAGATTGCTAGTAAAGTAGCTGGAAAGGCGAACCCGAGCACAAGGAGGTGAGAAATGGGGTGCGTTTTAGAGACCTTTCAAAATCACACGGTGTACCATCTTCTGAGTTTCTCATGCATGTTTTCGATGTAGGAAGATGCCCTTGAACCTGGAGATTTGGGACCCATGGGATGGGTACCACGCAGTATTACTTTAAAGGGTCTGCGTTTGCTCACCCAACCTCACCCAACCTGTCAGCCCCAAGAGTGTCCAACCTTATGTCTCATCCAGCTGTGGGTCTAGATATGGTCAATCCAGGTTGCATCACAGCCCCTGAACGAATTTTGTAAGAATTTCACTGTCTTTGTTTTACGGGTTTTTAAAAGTAATTTATTTTTATAATGGGGTTTAGCTGCTTTTCACGGCTGTGTTTAAGCGGCTTTACACCCACTTGACTCACTTCCAGACACGTATCAATACATAGGTTTTAAGATTCTTACTAGTCACGTATATTCTTGTGCGGTGAATAGGGGGTGTTGTGTCCAGTTCACTGAGCAAGGAGTAGGTCTTGTCTATTACATATTGGGTGTATGGAACGGTATCTGAGCGAATTTGAAACCCTTGTTTTATGCATCACCCCACCTCACCTTTCCCGTTAAGCAGCCATAGTGTGTTTTCTAAACGTGTGACTCTGTTCTGTTTTGTAATTCAGTTCAAATGTAGCGGTTTTTACATTCCCTCTATAAGTGACAGCCTTTGATAAGTGTCTTTTTCTGTGTGACTTAGTTCACTTAGAATCGTCATACCTAAATCCACTCATCTTGCTTCTACTAGCCTTATGACATTGATTTCATGTCTGAGTGATATTCCTTTGTACATAAGGACCACAACTTCTTTATCCATTTTTCTCTTTCCTGGGATATTTAAGGTGTCATGAAGTGGAGGTTCTTGTCAACATAGCAGCCCTAAACATTGGGGTGCCTGTGTCTTGCTGATTTTTAGTTTTCCCAATTTATACGCCCATGAGTGCACTTGCCCTATGCTCCCTAAGCTGTTTTTTCGATGTTTCAGGACACACCGTACACTTCTCCAGAGTGGCTGTTGGCAATTTACATCCCGCCCATCAGCGTAGCAAGGCTGCCATTTCTCCATGGCCTGTCCTGCATTTCTGGTTTTGACACTTTTTGCAGCATGGCCCTTTTGACCGATGGGAAGCGAGACTTCTTTGTAGCGCTGATTTGCCTTTCCAGGTTGCTTGGTTGGCCAAAAAGGGCGTATGCGTTTTTCCCTGAATATATTCAGGAAAAAACGCATACGCCCTTTTTGGCCAAGGGCATCACTGTCGACGTTTTGCCACTTTTCATGTGCTTTAAAGGCGATTCGAATTTACCTCCTGAAACATGTTTCCTGCAATTCTGCCTTGCTTTCAAATCCTCTTCGTTGCCTTCCCTCAATATATTTGTTGACGAGCGTTACCATTTATAACTCTGCGGGTTTGTGAATGGCAGTGCCCCTGAGCTCCATTTTTCAACTGTCTTTTTTGGGAGCTGGCCGCAAAAGCACGGGATTGCCTCAGGCCCTATTCAGGTTCCGGGGGGCAGGCTGAGCCTGTGGTTAATTCTTCTTCCTGATGGGAAAATAGAGTGACCTGTGCCTGTCCCAACACCTAGATCTAGTCTCTCATTGGTTGCCCCTCTTCCCGTTCATCCTCAGGACAAATTGCAACCTGTACAGAACAGGAGGTTAAAGGTGCTGATTCTCCAAGTAGGGAGATTGCTAGTAAAGTACCTGGAATGGCGAACCCGAGCACAAGGAGATGAGAAATGAGGTGCGTTTTAGAAACCTTTCAAAATCACACGGTGTACCTTATTCTGGGTTTCTCATGCATGTTTTCGATGTAGGAAGATGCCCTTGAACCTGGAGATTTGGGACCCATGGGATGGGTACCACGCAGTATTACTTTAAAGGTTCTGCGTTTGCTCACCCAACCTCACCCAACCTCTCAGCCCCAAGAGTGTCCACCCTTATGTCTCATCCAGCTGTGGGTCTAGATATGGTCAATCCAGGTTGCATCAAAGCCCCTGAACGAATTATGTAAGAATTTCTCTCTCTTTCACTGTCTTTCTTTTACGGGATTTTAAAAGTAATTTATTTTTATAATGGGGTTTAGCTGCCTTTCACGGCTGTGTTTATGCGGCTTTACACCCACTTGACTCACTTCCAGAGAGATATCAATACATAGGTTTTACGCTTCTTACTAGTCAGACATATTATTGTGCGGTGAATAGGGGGTGTTGAGTCCAGTTCACTGAGCAAGGAGTTGGTCTTGTCTATTACATATTGGGTGTATGGAACGGTATCTGAGTGAATTTGAAACCCTTGTTTTATGCATCACCCCACCTCACCTTTCCCGTTAAGCAGCCATAGTGTGTTTTCTAAACGTGTGACTCTGTTCTGTTTTGTAATTCAGTTCAAGTGTAGCGGTTTTTACATTCCCTCTCTAAGTGATAGCTTATGATAAGTGTCTTTTTCTGTGTGACTTATTTCACTTAGAATCATCGTTCCTAAATCCACTCATCTTGCTTCTACTAGCCTTATGACATTGATTTCATGTCTGAGTGATATTCCATTGTACATAAGGACCACAACTTCTTTATCCATTTTTCTCTTTCCTGGGGTATTTACGGTGTCATGAAGTGGAGGTTCTTGCCAAC
This sequence comes from Eschrichtius robustus, assembly GCF_028021215.1. Classification (NCBI taxonomy): domain Eukaryota; kingdom Metazoa; phylum Chordata; class Mammalia; order Artiodactyla; family Eschrichtiidae; genus Eschrichtius; species Eschrichtius robustus. The sequence goes on from NW_027175163.1 coordinate 891,628, forward strand.
AGAGCTGCCCTAAACTTTGGGGTGCCTGTGTCTTGCTGATTTTTAGTTTTCCCAATTTATACGCCCATGAGTGGACGTGCCCTATGCTCCCTAAGCTGTGTTTTTTCGATGTTTCAGGACACACCGTACACTTCTCCAGAGTGGCTGTTGGCAATTTACATCCCTCCCATCAGCGTAGCAAGGCTGCCATTTCTCCATGGCCTGTCCTGCATTTCTGGTTTTGAAAATTTTTGCAGCATGGCCCTTTTGACCGATGGGAAGCGAGAATTCTTGGTAGCGCTGATTTGCCTTTCCAGGTTGCTTGGATGGCCAAAAAGGGCGTATGCGTTTTTTCCTGAATATATTCAGGAAACAACGCATACGCCCTTTTTGGCCAAGGTCATCATTGTCGACGTTTTGCCACCTTTCATGTGCTTTAAAGGCGATTCGAATCTACCTCCTGAAACCTGTTTCCTGCAATTCTGCCTTGCTTTCAAATCCTCTTTGTTGCCTTCCCTCAATATATTTGTGGACGAGAGTTATCATTTATAACTCAGCAGGTTTGTGAATTGCAGTGCTCCTGAGCTCCATTTTTCAACTGTCTTTTTTGGGAGCTGGCCGCAAAAGCACGGGATTGCCTCAGGCCCTATTCTGGTTCCCGGCGGCAGGCTGAACCTGTGTTTAATTCTTCTTCCTGATGGGAAAATAGAGTGACCTGTGCCTGTCCCAACACCTAGATCTAGTCTCTCATTGGTTGCCCGTCTTCCCGTTCATCCTCAGGACAAATTGCAACCTGTAGGGAACAGGAGCTTAAAGGTGCTGATTCTCCAAGTAGGGAGATTGCTAGTAAAGTAGCTGGAAAGGCGAACCCGAGCACAAGGAGATGAGAAATGTGGTTCATTTTGGAAACCTTTCAAAATCACACGGTGTACCATCTTCTGGGTTTCTCATGCATGTTTTCGATGTAGGAAGATGCCCTTGAACCTGGAGATTTGGGACCCATGGGATGGGTACCACGCAGTATTACTTTAAAGGGTCTGCGTTTGCTCACCCAACCTCACCAAACCTCTCAGCCCCAACAGTGTCCACCCTTATGTCTCATCCAGCTGTGGGTCTAGATATGGTCAATCCAGGTTGCATCACAGCCCCTGAACGAATTTTGTAAGAATTTCTCTCTCTTTCACTGTCTTTGTTTTACGGGTTTTTAAAAGTAATTTATTTTTATAATGGGGTTTAGCTGCTTTTCACGGCTGTGTTTAAGCGGCTTTACACCCACTTGACTCACTTCCAGACACGTATCAATACATAGGTTTTAAGATTCTTACTAGTCACGTATATTCTTGTGCGGTGAATAGGGGGTGTTGTGTCCAGTTCACTGAGCAAGGAGTAGGTCTTGTCTATTACATATTGGGTGTATGGAACGGTATCTGAGCGAATTTGAAACCCTTGTTTTATGCATCACCCCACCTCACCTTTCCCGTTAAGCAGCCATAGTGTGTTTTCTAAACGTGTGACTCTGTTCTGTTTTGTAATTCAGTTCAAGTGTAGCGGTTTTTACATTCCCTCTATAAGTGATACCTTATGATAAGTGTCTTTTTCTGTGTGACTTATTTCACTTGGAATCGTCGTACCTAAATCCACTCATCTTGCTTCTCCTATCCTTATGACATTGATTTCATGTCTGAGTGATATTCCATTGTACATAAGGACCACAACTTCTTTATCCATTTTTCTCTTTCCTGGGATATTTAAGGTGTCATGAACTGGAGGTTCTTGTCAACAGAGCAGCCCTAAACTTTGGGGTGCCTGTGTCTTGCTGATTTTTAGTTTTCCCAATTTATACGCCCATGAGTGGACGTGCCCTATGCTCCCTAAGCTGTGTTTTTTCGATGTTTCAGGACACACCGTACACTTCTCCAGAGTGGCTGTTGGCAATTAACATCCCGCCTATCAGCGTAGCAAGGCTGCCATTTCTCCATGGCCTGTCCTGCATTTCTGGTTTTGACACTTTTTTAGCATGGCCCTTTTGACCGATGGGAAGCGAGACTTCTTTGTAGCACTGATTTGCCTTTCCAGGTTGCTTGGTTGGCCAAAAAGGGCGTATGCGTTTTTTCCTGAATATATTCAGGAAAAAACGCATACGCCCTTTTTGGCCAAGGGCATCATTGTCGACCTTTTGCCGCTTTTCATGTGCTTTAAAGGCAATTCGAATCTACCTCCTGAAATCTGTTTCCTGCAATTCTGCCTTGCTTTCAAATCCTCTTCGTTGCCTTCCCTCAATATATTTTTGGACGAGACTTATCATTTATAACTCTGCGGGTTTGTGAATTGCAGTGTCCCTGAGCTCCATTTTTCAACTCGCTTTTTTGGGAGCTGGCCGCAAAAGCGCAGTATTGCCTCAGGCGCTATTGTGCTTCTGGGCAGCAGGCTGAGCCTGTGGTTAATTCTTCTTCCTGATGGGAAAATAGAGTGACCTGTGCCTGTCCCAACACCTAGATCTAGTCTCTCATTGGTTGCCCCTCTTCCCGTTCATCCTCAGGACAAATTGCAACCTGTACAGAACAGGAGGTTAAAGGTGCTGATTCTCCAAGTAGGGAGATTGCTAGTAAAGTACCTGGAATGGCGAACCCGAGCACAAGGAGATGAGAAATGAGGTGCGTTTTAGAAACCTTTCAAAATCACACGGTGTACCTTATTCTGGGTTTCTCAGCATGTTTTCGATGTAGGAAGATGCCCTTGAACCTGGAGATTTGGGACCCATGGGATGGGTACCACGCAGTATTACTTTAAAGGTTCTGCGTTTGCTCACCCAACCTCACCCAACCTCTCAGCCCCAAGAGTGTCCACCCTTATGTCTCATCCAGCTGTGGGTCTAGATATGGTCAATCCAGGTTGCATCAAAGCCCCTGAACGAATTATGTAAGAATTTCTCTCTCTTTCACTGTCTTTCTTTTACGGGTTTTTAAAAGTAATTTATTTTTATAATGGGGTTTAGCTGCCTTTCACGGCTGTGTTTATGCGGCTTTACACCCACTTGACTCACTTCCAGAGAGATATCAATACATAGGTTTTACGCTTCTTACTAGTCAGACATATTATTGTGCGGTGAATAGGGGGTGTTGAGTCCAGTTCACTGAGCAAGGAGTTGGTCTTGTCTATTACATATTGGGTGTATGGAACGGTATCTGAGTGAATTTGAAACCCTTGTTTTATGCATCACCCCAACTCACCTTTCCCGTTAAGCAGCCATAGTGTGTTTTCTAAACGTGTGACTCTGTTCTGTTTTGTAATTCAGTTCAAGTGTAGCGGTTTTTACATTCCCTCTCTAAGTGATAGCTTATGATAAGTGTCTTTTTCTGTGTGACTTATTTCACTTAGAATCGTCGTTCCTAAATCCACTCATCTTGCTTCTACTAGCCTTATGACATTGATTTCATGTCTGAGTGATATTCCATTGTACATAAGGACCACAACTTCTTTATCCATTTTTCTCTTTCCTGGGGTATTTACGGTGTCATGAAGTGGAGGTTCTTGTCAACAGAGCTGCCCTAAACTTTGGGGTGCCTGTGTCTTGCTGATTTTTAGTTTTCCCAATTTATACGCCCATGAGTGGACGTGCCCTATGCTCCCTAAGCTGTGTTTTTTTGATGTTTCAGGACACACCGTACACTTCTCCAGAGTGGCTGTTGGCAATTTACATCCCTCCCATCAGCGTAGCAAGGCTGCCATTTCTCCATGGCCTGTCCTGCATTTCTGGTTTTGAAAATTTTTGCAGCATGGCCCTTTTGACCGATGGGAAGCGAGAATTCTTGGTAGCGCTGATTTGCCTTTCCAGGTTGCTTGGTTGGCCAAAAAGGGCGTATGCGTTTTTTCCTGAATATATTCAGGAAACAACGCATACGCCCTTTTTGGCCAAGGTCATCATTGTCGACGTTTTGCCACCTTTCATGTGCTTTAAAGGCGATTCGAATCTACCTCCTGAAACCTGTTTCCTGCAATTCTGCCTTGCTTTCAAATCCTCTTCGTTGCCTTCCCTCAATATATTTGTGGACGAGAGTTATCATTTATAACTCAGCAGGTTTGTGAATTGCAGTGCCCCTGAGCTCCATTTTTCAACTGTCTTTTTTGGGAGCTGGCCGCAAAAGCACGGGATTGCCTCAGGCCCTATTCTGGTTCCCGGCGGCAGGCTGAACCTGTGTTTAATTCTTCTTCCTGATGGGAAAATAGAGTGACCTGTTCCTGTCCCAACACCTAGATCTAGTCTCTCATTGGTTGCCCGTCTTCCCGTTCATCCTCAGGACAAATTGCAACCTGTAGGGAACAGGAGCTTAAAGGTGCTGATTCTCCAAGTAGGGAGATTGCTAGTAAAGTAGCTGGAAAGGCGAACCCGAGCACAAGGAGGTGAGAAATGGGGTGCGTTTTAGAAACCTTTCAAAATCACACGGTGTACCATCTTCTGAGTTTCTCATGCATGTTTTCGATGTAGGAAGATGCCCTTGAACCTGGAGATTTGGGACCCATGGGATGGGTACCACGCAGTATTACTTTAAAGGGTCTGCGTTTGCTCACCCAACCTCACCCAACCTGTCAGCCCCAAGAGTGTCCAACCTTATGTCTCATCCAGCTGTGGGTCTAGATATGGTCAATCCAGGTTGCATCACAGCCCCTGAACGAATTTTGTAAGAATTTCACTCTCTTTGTTTTACGGGTTTTTAAAAGTAATTTATTTTTATAATGGGGTTTAGCTGCTTTTCACGGCTGTGTTTAAGCGGCTTTACACCCACTTGACTCACTTCCAGACACGTATCAATACATAGGTTTTAAGATTCTTACTAGTCACGTATATTCTTGTGCGGTGAATAGGGGGTGTTGTGTCCAGTTCACTGAGCAAGGAGTAGGTCTTGTCTATTACATATTGGGTGTATGGAACGGTATCTGAGCGAATTTGAAACCCTTGTTTTATGCATCACCCCACCTCACCTTTCCCGTTAAGCAGCCATAGTGTGTTTTCTAAACGTGTGACTCTGTTCTGTTTTGTAATTCAGTTCAAATGTAGCGGTTTTTACATTCCCTCTATAAGTGACAGCCTTTGATAAGTGTCTTTTTCTGTGTGACTTAGTTCACTTAGAATCGTCATACCTAAATCCACTCATCTTGCTTCTACTAGCCTTATGACATTGATTTCATGTCTGAGTGATATTCCTTTGTACATAAGGACCACAACTTCTTTATCCATTTTTCTCTTTCCTGGGATATTTAAGGTGTCATGAAGTGGAGGTTCTTGTCAACATAGCAGCCCTAAACATTGGGGTGCCTGTGTCTTGCTGATTTTTAGTTTTCCCAATTTATACGCCCATGAGTGCACTTGCCCTATGCTCCCTAAGCTGTTTTTTCGATGTTTCAGGACACACCGTACACTTCTCCAGAGTGGCTGTTGGCAATTTACATCCCGCCCATCAGCGTAGCAAGGCTGCCATTTCTCCATGGCCTGTCCTGCATTTCTGGTTTTGACACTTTTTGCAGCATGGCCCTTTTGACCGATGGGAAGCGAGACTTCTTTGTAGCGCTGATTTGCCTTTCCAGGTTGCTTGGTTGGCCAAAAAGGGCGTATCCGTTTTTTCCTGAATATATTCAGGAAAAAACGCATACGCCCTTTTTGGCCAAGGGCATCACTGTCGACGTTTTGCCACTTTTCATGTGCTTTAAAGGCGATTCGAATCTACCTCCTGAAACATGTTTCCTGCAATTCTGCCTTGCTTTCAAATCCTCTTCGTTGCCTTCCCTCAATATATTTGTTGACGAGAGTTACCTTTTATAACTCTGCGGGTTTGTGAATGGCAGTGCCCCTGAGCTCCATTTTTCAACTGTCTTTTTTGGGAGCTGGCCGCAAAAGCACGGGATTGCCTCAGGCCCTAATCAGGTTCCGGGGGGCAGGCTGAGCCTGTGGTTAATTCTTCTTCCTGATGGGAAAATAGAGTGACCTGTGCCTGTCCCAACACCTAGATCTAGTCTCTCATTGGTTGCCCCTCTTCCCGTTCATCCTCAGGACAAATTGCAACCTGTACAGAACAGGAGGTTAAAGGTGCTGATTCTCCAAGAAGGGAGATTGCTAGTAAAGTAGCTGGAATGGCGAACCCGAGCACAAGGAGATGAGAAATGAGGTGCGTTTTAGAAACCTTTCCCGATCACACGGTGTACCATCTTCTGGGATTCTCATGCATGTTTTCGATGTAGGAAGATGCCCTTGAACCTGGAGATTTGGGACCCATGGGATGGGTACCACGCAGTATTACTTTAAAGGTTCTGAGTTTGCTCACCCAACCTCACCCAACCTCTCAGCCCCAAGAGTGTCCACCCTTATGTCTCATCCAGGTGTGGGTCTAGATATGGTCAATCCAGGTTGCATCACAGCCCCTGAACGAATTTTGTAAGAATTTCTCTCTCTTTCACTGTCTTTGTTTTACGGTTTTTTAATAGTAATTTATTTTTATAATGGGGTTTAGCTGCTTTTCACGGCTGTGTTTATGCGGCTTTACACCCACTTGGCTCACTTCCAGAGAGATATCAATACATAGGTTTTACGATTATTACTAGTCAGATATATTCTTGTGCGGTGAATAGGGGGTGTTGAGTCCAGTTCACTGAGCAAGGAGCAGGCCTTGTCTATTACATATTGGGTGTATGGAACGGTATCTGAGCGAATTTGAAACCCTTGTTTTATGCATCACCCCACCTCACCTTTCCCGTTAAGCAGCCATAGTGTGTTTTCTAAACGTGTGAATCTGTTCCCTTTGTAATTCAGTTCAAGTGTAGCGGTTTTTACATTCCCTCTATAAGTGATAGCTTATGATAAGTGTCTTTTTCTGTGTGACTTAGTTCACTTAGAATCGTCATAACTAAATCCACTCATCTTGCTTCTACTAGCCTTATGACATTGATTTCATGTCTGAGAGATATTCCTTTGTACATAAGGACCACAACTTCTTTATCCATTTTTCTCTTTCCTGGGATATTTAAGGTGTCATGAAGTGGAGGTTCTTGTCAACATAGCAGCCCTAAACATTGGGGTGCCTGTGTCTTGCTGATTTTTAGTTTTCCCAATTTATACGCCCATGAGTGCACGTTCCCTATGCTCCCTAAGCTGTTTTTTCGATGTTTCAGGACACACCATACACTTCTCCAGAGTGGCTGTTGGCAATTTACATCCCGCCCATCAGCGTAGCAAGGCTGCCATTTCTCCATGGCCTGTCCTGCATTTCTGGTTTTGACACTTTTTGCAGCATGGCCCTTTTGACCGATGGGAAGCGAGACTTCTTTGTAGCGCTGATTTGACTTTCCAGGTTGCTTGGTTGGCCAAAAAGGGCGTATGCGTTTTTTCCTGAATATATTCAGGAAAAAACGCATACGCCCTTTTTGGCCAAGGGCATCACTGTCGACGTTTTGCCACTTTTCATGTGCTTTAAAGGCGATTCGAATCTACCTCCTGAAACATGTTTCCTGCAATTCTGCCTTGCTTTCAAATCCTCTTCGTTGCCTTCCCTCAATATATTTGTGGACAAGAGTTACCATTTATAACTCTGTGGGTTTGTGAATGGCAGTGCCCCTGAGCTCCATTTTTCAACTGTCTTTTTTGGGAGCTGGCCGCAAAAGCACGGGATTGCCTCAGGCCCTATTCAGGTTCCGGGGGGCAGGCTGAGCCTGTGGTTAATTCTTCTTCCTGATTGGAAAATAGAGTGACCTGTGCCTGTCCCAACACCTAGATCTAGTCTCTCATTGGTTGCCCCTCTTCCCGTTCATCCTCAGGACAAATTGCAACCTGTACAGAACAGGAGGTTAAAGGTGCAGATTGTCCAAGTAGGGAGATTGCTAGTAAAGTACCTGGAATGGCGAACCCGAGCACAAGGAGATGAGAAATGAGGTGCGTTTTAGAAACCTTTCAAAATCACACGGTGTACCTTATTCTGGGTTTCTCATGCATGTTTTCGATGTAGGAAGATGCCCTTGAACCTGGAGATTTGGGACCCATGGGATGGGTACCACGCAGTATTACTTTAAAGGTTCTGCGTTTGCTCACCCAACCTCACCCAACCTCTCAGCCCCAAGAGTATCCACCCTTATGTCTCATCCAGCTGTGGGTCTAGATATGGTCAATCCAGGTTGCAACAAAGCCCCTGAACGAATTATGTAAGAATTTCTCTCTCTTTCACTGTCTTTCTTTTACGGGTTTTTAAAAGTAATTTATTTTTATTATGGGGTTTAGCTGCCTTTCACGGCTGTGTTTATGCGGCTTTACACCCACTTGGCTCACTTCCAGAGAGATATCAATACATAGGTTGTACGATTATTACTAGTCAGATATATTCTTGTGCGGTGAATAGGGGGTGTTGATTCCAGTTCACTGAGCAAGGAGTAGGCCTTGTCTATTACATATTGGGTGTATGGAACGGTATCTGAGCGAATTTGAAACCCTTGTTTTATGCATCACCCCACCTCACCTTTCCCGTTAAGCAGCCATAGTGTGTTTTCTAAACGTTTGACTCTGTTCCCTTTGTAATTCAGTTCAAGTGTAGCGGTTTTTACATTCCCTCTATAAGTGATAGCTTATGATAAGTGTCTTTTTCTGTGTGACTTAGTTCACTTAGAATCGTCATACCTAAATCCACTCATCTTGCTTCTACTAGCCTTATGACATTGATTTCATGTCTGAGTGATATTCCTTTGTACATAAGGACCACAACTTCTTTATCCATTTTTCTCTTTCCTGGGATATTTAAGGTGTCATGAAGTGGAGGTTCTTGTCAACATAGCAGCCCTAAACATTGGGGTGCCTGTGTCTTGCTGATTTTTAGTTTTCCCAATTTATACGCCCATGAGTGCACGTGCCCTATGCTCCCTAAGCTGTTTTTTCGATGTTTCAGGACACACCGTACACTTCTCCAGAGTGGCTGTTGGCAATTTACATCCCTCCCATCAGCGTAGCAAGGCTGCCATTTCTCCATGGCCTGTCCTGCATTTCTGGTTTTGAAAATTTTTGCAGCATGGCCCTTTTGACCGATGGGAAGCAAGAATTCTTGGTAGCGCTGATTTGCCTTTCCAGGTTGCTTGGTTGGCCAAAAAGGGCGTATGCGTTGTTTCCTGAATATATTCAGGAAACAACGCATACGCCCTTTTTGGCCAAGGTCATCATTGTCGACGTTTTGCCACCTTTCATGTGCTTTAAAGGCGATTCGAATCTACCCCCTGAAACCTGTTTCCTGCAATTCTGCCTTGCTTTCAAATCCTCTTCGTTGCCTTCCCTCAATATATTTGTGGACGAGAGTTATCATTTATAACTCAGCAGGTTTGTGAATTGCAGTGCCCCTGAGCTCCATTTTTCAACTGTCTTTTTTGGGAGCTGGCCGCAAAAGCACGGGATTGCCTCAGGCCCTATTCTGGTTCCCGGCGGCAGGCTGAACCTGTGTTTAATTCTTCTTCCTATTGGGAAAAAAGAGTGACCTGTGCCTGTCCCAACACCTAGATCTAGTCTCTCATTGGTTGCCCCTCTTCCCGTTCATCCTCAGGACAAATTGCAACCTGTAGGGAACAGGAGCTTAAAGGTGCTGATTCTCCAAGTAGGGAGATTGCTAGTAAAGTAGCTGGAAAGGCGAACCCCAGCACAAGGAGATGAGAAATGTGGTTCATTTTGGAAACCTTTCAAAATCACACGGTGTACCATCTTCTGGGTTTCTCATGCATGTTTTCGATGTAGGAAGATGCCCTTGAACCTGGAGATTTGGGACCCATGGGATGGGTACCACGCAGTATTACTTTAAAGGGTCTGCGTTTGCTCACCCAACCTCACCAAACCTCTCAGCCCCAAGAGTGTCCACCCTTATGTCTCATCCAGCTGTGGGTCTAGATATGGTCAATCCAGTTTGCATCACAGCCCCTGAACGAATTTTGTAAAATTTCTCTCTCTTTCACTGTCTTTGTTTTACGGGTTTTTAAAAGTAATTTATTTTTATAATGGGGTTTAGCTGCTTTTCACGGCTGTGTTTAAGCGGCTTTACACCCACTTGACTCACTTCCAGACACGTATCAATACATAGGTTTTAAGATTCTTACTAGTCACGTATATTCTTGTGCGGTGAATAGGGGGTGTTGTGTCCAGTTCACTGAGCAAGGAGTAGGTCTTTTTTATTACATATTGTGTGTATGGAACGGTATCTGAGCGAATTTGAAACCCTTGTTTTATGCATCACTCCACCTCACCTTTCCCGTTAAGCAGCCATAGTGTGTTTTCTAAACGTGTGACTCTGTTCTGTTTTGTAATTCAGTTCAAGTGTAGCGGTTTTTACATTCCCTCTATAAGTGATACCTTATGATAAGTGTCTTTTTCTGTGTGACTTATTTCACTTGGAATCGTCGTACCTAAATCCACTCATCTTGCTTCTCCTAGCCTTATGACATTGATTTCATGTCTGAGTGATATTCCATTGTACATAAGGACCACAACTTCTTTATCCATTTTTCTCTTTCCTGGGATATTTAAGGTGTCATGAACTGGAGGTTCTTGTCAACAGAGCAGCCCTAAACTTTGGGGTGCCTGTGTCTTGCTGATTTTTAGTTTTCCCAATTTATACGCCCATGAGTGGACGTGCCCTATGCTCCCTAAGCTGTGTTTTTTCGATGTTTCAGGACACACCGTACACTTCTCCAGAGTGGCTGTTGGCAATTAACATCCCGCCTATCAGCGTAGCAAGGCTGCCATTTCTCCATGGCCTGTCCTGCATTTCTGGTTTTGACACTTTTTTAGCATGGCCCTTTTGACCGATGGGAAGCGAGACTTCTTTGTAGCGCTGATTTGCCTTTCCAGGTTGCTTGGTTGGCCAAAAAGGGCGTATGCGTTTTTTCCTGAATATATTCAGGAAAAAACGCATACGCCCTTTTTGTCCAAGGGCATCATTGTCAACGTTTTGCCGCTTTTCATGTGCTTTAAAGGCAATTCGAATCTACCTCCTGAAATCTGTTTCCTGCAATTCTGCCTTGCTTTCAAATCCTCTTCGTTGCCTTCCCTCAATATATTTTTGGACGAGACTTATCATTTATAACTCTGCGGGTTTGTGAATTGCAGTGTCCCTGAGCTCCATTTTTCAACTCGCTTTTTTGGGAGCTGGCCGCAAAAGCGCAGTATTGCCTCAGGCGCTATTGTGCTTCTGGGCAGCAGGCTGAGCCTGTGGTTAATTCTTCTTCCTGATGGGAAAATAGAGTGACCTGTGCCTGTCCCAACACCTAGATATAGTCTTTCATTGGTTGCCCCTCTTCCCGTTCATCCTCAGGACAATTTGCAACCTGTATGGATCAGGAGCTTAAAGGTGCTGATTCTGCAAGTAGGGAGATTGCTAGTAAAGTAGCTGGAAAGGCGAACCCGAGCACAAGGAGGTGAGAAATGGGGTGCGTTTTAGAAACCTTTCAAAATCACACGGTGTACCATCTTCTGAGTTTCTCATGCATGTTTTCGATGTAGGAAGATGCCCTTGAACCTGGAGATTTGGGACCCATGGGATGGGTACCACGCAGTATTACTTTAAAGGGTCTGCGTTTGCTCACCCAACCTCACCCAACCTGTCAGCCCCAAGAGTGTCCAACCTTATGTCTCATCCAGCTGTGGGTCTAGATATGGTCAATCCAGGTTGCATCACAGCCCCTGAACGAATTTTGTAAGAATTTCACTGTCTTTGTTTTACGGGTTTTTAAAAGTAATTTATTTTTATAATGGGGTTTAGCTGCTTTTCACGGCTGTGTTTAAGCGGCTTTACACCCACTTGACTCACTTCCAGACACGTATCAATACATAGGTTTTAAGATTCTTACTAGTCACGTATATTCTTGTGCGGTGAATAGGGGGTGTTGTGTCCAGTTCACTGAGCAAGGAGTAGGTCTTGTCTATTACATATTGGGTGTATGGAACGGTATCTGAGCGAATTTGAAACCCTTGTTTTATGCATCACCCCACCTCACCTTTCCCGTTAAGCAGCCATAGTGTGTTTTCTAAACGTGTGACTCTGTTCTGTTTTGTAATTCAGTTCAAATGTAGCGGTTTTTACATTCCCTCTATAAGTGACAGCCTTTGATAAGTGTCTTTTTCTGTGTGACTTAGTTCACTTAGAATCGTCATACCTAAATCCACTCATCTTGCTTCTACTAGCCTTATGACATTGATTTCATGTCTGAGTGATATTCCTTTGTACATAAGGACCACAACTTCTTTATCCATTTTTCTCTTTCCTGGGATATTTAAGGTGTCATGAAGTGGAGGTTCTTGTCAACATAGCAGCCCTAAACATTGGGGTGCCTGTGTCTTGCTGATTTTTAGTTTTCCCAATTTATACGCCCATGAGTGCACTTGCCCTATGCTCCCTAAGCTGTTTTTTCGATGTTTCAGGACACACCGTACACTTCTCCAGAGTGGCTGTTGGCAATTTACATCCCGCCCATCAGCGTAGCAAGGCTGCCATTTCTCCATGGCCTGTCCTGCATTTCTGGTTTTGACACTTTTTGCAGCATGGCCCTTTTGACGGATGGGAAGCGAGACTTCTTTGTAGCGCTGATTTGCCTTTCCAGGTTGCTTGGTTGGCCAAAAAGGGCGTATGCGTTTTTCCCTGAATATATTCAGGAAAAAACGCATACGCCCTTTTTGGCCAAGGGCATCACTGTCGACGTTTTGCCACTTTTCATGTGCTTTAAAGGCGATTCGAATTTACCTCCTGAAACATGTTTCCTGCAATTCTGCCTTGCTTTCAAATCCTCTTCGTTGCCTTCCCTCAATATATTTGTTGACGAGAGTTACCATTTATAACTCTGCGGGTTTGTGAATGGCAGTGCCCCTGAGCTCCATTTTTCAACTGTCTTTTTTGGGAGCTGGCCGCAAAAGCACGGGATTGCCTCAGGCCCTATTCAGGTTCCGGGGGGCAGGCTGAGCCTGTGGTTAATTCTTCTTCCTGATGGGAAAATAGAGTGACCTGTGCCTGTCCCAACACCTAGATCTAGTCTCTCATTGGTTGCCCCTCTTCCCGTTCATCCTCAGGACAAATTGCAACCTGTACAGAACAGGAGGTTAAAGGTGCTGATTCTCCAAGTAGGGAGATTGCTAGTAAAGTACCTGGAATGGCGAACCCGAGCACAAGGAGATGAGAAATGAGGTGCGTTTTAGAAACCTTTCAAAATCACACGGTGTACCTTATTCTGGGTTTCTCATGCATGTTTTCGATGTAGGAAGATGCCCTTGAACCTGGAGATTTGGGACCCATGGGATGGGTACCACGCAGTATTACTTTAAAGGTTCTGCGTTTGCTCACCCAACCTCACCCAACCTCTCAGCCCCAAGAGTGTCCACCCTTATGTCTCATCCAGCTGTGGGTCTAGATATGGTCAATCCAGGTTGCATCAAAGCCCCTGAACGAATTATGTAAGAATTTCTCTCTCTTTCACTGTCTTTCTTTTACGGGTTTTTAAAAGTAATTTATTTTTATAATGGGGTTTAGCTGCCTTTCACGGCTGTGTTTATGCGGCTTTACACCCACTTGACTCACTTCCAGAGAGATATCAATACATAGGTTTTACGCTTCTTACTAGTCAGACATATTATTGTGCGGTGAATAGGGGGTGTTGAGTCCAGTTCACTGAGCAAGGAGTTGGTCTTGTCTATTACATATTGGGTGTATGGAACGGTATCTGAGTGAATTTGAAACCCTTGTTTTATGCATCACCCCACCTCACCTTTCCCGTTAAGCAGCCATAGTGTGTTTTCTAAACGTGTGACTCTGTTCTGTTTTGTAATTCAGTTCAAGTGTAGCGGTTTTTACATTCCCTCTCTAAGTGATAGCTTATGATAAGTGTCTTTTTCTGTGTGACTTATTTCACTTAGAATCATCGTTCCTAAATCCACTCATCTTGCTTCTACTAGCCTTATGACATTGATTTCATGTCTGAGTGATATTCCATTGTACATAAGGACCACAACTTCTTTATCCATTTTTCTCTTTCCTGGGGTATTTACGGTGTCATGAAGTGGAGGTTCTTGCCAACAGAGCTGCCCTAAACTTTGGGGTGCCTGTGTCTTGCTGATTTTTAGTTTTCCCAATTTATACGCCCATGAGTGGACGTGCCCTATGCTCCCTAAGCTGTGTTTTTTCGATGTTTCAGGACACACCGTACACTTCTCCAGAGTGGCTGTTGGCAATTTACATCCCTCCCATCAGCGTAGCAAGGCTGCCATTTCTCCATGGCCTGTCCTGCATTTCTGGTTTTGAAAATTTTTGCAGCATGGCCCTTTTGACCGATGGGAAGCGAGAATTCTTGGTAGCGCTGATTTGCCTTTCCAGGTTGCTTGGATGGCCAAAAAGGGCGGATGCGTTTTTTCCTGAATATATTCAGGAAACAACGCATACGCCCTTTTTGGCCAAGGTCATCATTGTCGACGTTTTGCCACCTTTCATGTGCTTTAAAGGCGATTCGAATCTACCTCCTGAAACCTGTTTCCTGCAATTCTGCCTTGCTTTCAAATCCTCTTCGTTGCCTTCCCTCAATATATTTGTGGACGAGAGTTATCATTTATAACTCAGCAGGTTTGTGAATTGCAGTGCTCCTGAGCTCCATTTTTCAACTGTCTTTTTTGGGAGCTGGCCGCAAAAGCACGGGATTGCCTCAGGCCCTATTCTGGTTCCCGGCGGCAGGCTGAACCTGTGTTTAATTCTTCTTCCTGATGGGAAAATAGAGTGACCTGTGCCTGTCCCAACACCTAGATCTAGTCTCTCATTGGTTGCCCGTCTTCCCGTTCATCCTCAGGACAAATTGCAACCTGTAGGGAACAGGAGCTTAAAGGTGCTGATTCTCCAAGTAGGGAGATTGCTAGTAAAGTAGCTGGAAAGGCGAACCCGAGCACAAGGAGATGAGAAATGTGGTTCATTTTGGAAACCTTTCAAAATCACACGGTGTACCATCTTCTGGGTTTCTCATGCATGTTTTCGATGTAGGAAGATGCCCTTGAACCTGGAGATTTGGGACCCATGGGATGGGTACCACGCAGTATTACTTTAAAGGGTCTGCGTTTGCTCACCCAACCTCACCAAACCTCTCAGCCCCAAGAGTGTCCACCCTTATGTCTCATCCAGCTGTGGGTCTAGATATGGTCAATCCAGGTTGCATCACAGCCCCTGAACGAATTTTGTAAGAATTTCTCTCTCTTTCACTGTCTTTGTTTTACGGGTTTTTAAAAGTAATTTATTTTTATAATGGGGTTTAGCTGCTTTTCACGGCTGTGTTTAAACGGCTTTACACCCACTTGACTCACTTCCAGACACGTATCAATACATAGGTTTTAAGATTCTTACTAGTCACGTATATTCTTGTGCGGTGAATAGGGGGTGTTGTGTCCAGTTCACTGAGCAAGGAGTAGGTCTTGTCTATTACATATTGGGTGTATGGAACGGTATCTGAGCGAATTTGAAACCCTTGTTTTATGCATCACCCCACCTCACCTTTCCCGTTAAGCAGCCATAGTGTGTTTTCTAAACGTGTGACTCTGTTCTGTTTTGTAATTCAGTTCAAGTGTAGCGGTTTTTACATTCCCTCTATAAGTGATACCTTATGATAAGTGTCTTTTTCTGTGTGACTTATTTCACTTGGAATCGTCGTACCTAAATCCACTCATCTTGCTTCTCCTATCCTTATGACATTGATTTCATGTCTGAGTGATATTCCATTGTACATAAGGACCACAACTTCTTTATCCATTTTTCTCTTTCCTGGGATATTTAAGGTGTCATGAACTGGAGGTTCTTGTCAACAGAGCAGCCCTAAACTTTGGGGTGCCTGTGTCTTGCTGATTTTTAGTTTTCCCAATTTATACGCCCATGAGTGGACGTGCCCTATGCTCCCTAAGCTGTGTTTTTTCGATGTTTCAGGACACACCGTACACTTCTCCAGAGTGGCTGTTGGCAATTAACATCCCGCCTATCAGCGTAGCAAGGCTGCCATTTCTCCATGGCCTGTCCTGCATTTCTGGTTTTGACACTTTTTTAGCATGGCCCTTTTGACCGATGGGAAGCGAGACTTCTTTGTAGCACTGATTTGCCTTTCCAGGTTGCTTGGTTGGCCAAAAAGGGCGTATGCGTTTTTTCCTGAATATATTCAGGAAAAAACGCATACGCCCTTTTTGGCCAAGGGCATCATTGTCGACCTTTTGCCGCTTTTCATGTGCTTTAAAGGCAATTCGAATCTACCTCCTGAAATCTGTTTCCTGCAATTCTGCCTTGCTTTCAAATCCTCTTCGTTGTCTTCCCTCAATATATTTTTGGACGAGACTTATCATTTATAACTCTGCGGGTTTGTGAATTGCAGTGTCCCTGAGCTCCATTTTTCAACTCGCTTTTTTGGGAGCTGGCCGCAAAAGCGCAGTATTGCCTCAGGCGCTATTGTGCTTCTGGGCAGCAGGCTGAGCCTGTGGTTAATTCTTCTTCCTGATGGGAAAATAGAGTGACCTGTGCCTGTCCCAACACCTAGATCTAGTCTCTCATTGGTTGCCCCTCTTCCCGTTCATCCTCAGGACAAATTGCAACCTGTACAGAACAGGAGGTTAAAGGTGCTGATTCTCCAAGTAGGGAGATTGCTAGTAAAGTACCTGGAATGGCGAACCCGAGCACAAGGAGATGAGAAATGAGGTGCGTTTTAGAAACCTTTCAAAATCACACGGTGTACCTTATTCTGGGTTTCTCAGCATGTTTTCGATGTAGGAAGATGCCCTTGAACCTGGAGATTTGGGACCCATGGGATGGGTACCACGCAGTATTACTTTAAAGGTTCTGCGTTTGCTCACCCAACCTCACCCAACCTCTCAGCCCCAAGAGTGTCCACCCTTATGTCTCATCCAGCTGTGGGTCTAGATATGGTCAATCCAGGTTGCATCAAAGCCCCTGAACGAATTATGTAAGAATTTCTCTCTCTTTCACTGTCTTTCTTTTACGGGTTTTTAAAAGTAATTTATTTTTATAATGGGGTTTAGCTGCCTTTCACGGCTGTGTTTATGCGGCTTTACACCCACTTGACTCACTTCCAGAGAGATATCAATACATAGGTTTTACGCTTCTTACTAGTCAGACATATTATTGTGCGGTGAATAGGGGGTGTTGAGTCCAGTTCACTGAGCAAGGAGTTGGTCTTGTCTATTACATATTGGGTGTATGGAACGGTATCTGAGTGAATTTGAAACCCTTGTTTTATGCATCACCCCAACTCACCTTTCCCGTTAAGCAGCCATAGTGTGTTTTCTAAACGTGTGACTCTGTTCTGTTTTGTAATTCAGTTCAAGTGTAGCGGTTTTTACATTCCCTCTCTAAGTGATAGCTTATGATAAGTGTCTTTTTCTGTGTGACTTATTTCACTTAGAATCGTCGTTCCTAAATCCACTCATCTTGCTTCTACTAGCCTTATGACATTGATTTCATGTCTGAGTGATATTCCATTGTACATAAGGACCACAACTTCTTTATCCATTTTTCTCTTTCCTGGGGTATTTACGGTGTCATGAAGTGGAGGTTCTTGTCAACAGAGCTGCCCTAAACTTTGGGGTGCCTGTGTCTTGCTGATTTTTAGTTTTCCCAATTTATACGCCCATGAGTGGACGTGCCCTATGCTCCCTAAGCTGTGTTTTTTTGATGTTTCAGGACACACCGTACACTTCTCCAGAGTGGCTGTTGGCAATTTACATCCCTCCCATCAGCGTAGCAAGGCTGCCATTTCTCCATGGCCTGTCCTGCATTTCTGGTTTTGAAAATTTTTGCAGCATGGCCCTTTTGACCGATGGGAAGCGAGAATTCTTGGTAGCGCTGATTTGCCTTTCCAGGTTGCTTGGTTGGCCAAAAAGGGCGTATGCGTTTTTTCCTGAATATATTCAGGAAACAACGCATACGCCCTTTTTGGCCAAGGTCATCATTGTCGACGTTTTGCCACCTTTCATGTGCTTTAAAGGCGATTCGAATCTACCTCCTGAAACCTGTTTCCTGCAATTCTGCCTTGCTTTCAAATCCTCTTCGTTGCCTTCCCTCAATATATTTGTGGACGAGAGTTATCATTTATAACTCAGCAGGTTTGTGAATTGCAGTGCCCCTGAGCTCCATTTTTCAACTGTCTTTTTTGGGAGCTGGCCGCAAAAGCACGGGATTGCCTCAGGCCCTATTCTGGTTCCCGGCGGCAGGCTGAACCTGTGTTTAATTCTTCTTCCTGATGGGAAAATAGAGTGACCTGTTCCTGTCCCAACACCTAGATCTAGTCTCTCATTGGTTGCCCGTCTTCCCGTTCATCCTCAGGACAAATTGCAACCTGTAGGGAACAGGAGCTTAAAGGTGCTGATTCTCCAAGTAGGGAGATTGCTAGTAAAGTAGCTGGAAAGGCGAACCCCAGCACAAGGAGATGAGAAATGTGGTTCATTTTGGAAACCTTTCAAAATCACACGGTGTACCATCTTCTGGGTTTCTCATGCATGTTTTCGATGTAGGAAGATGCCCTTGAACCTGGAGATTTGGGACCCATGGGATGGGTACCACGCAGTATTACTTTAAAGGGTCTGCGTTTGCTCACCCAACCTCACCAAACCTCTCAGCCCCAACAGTGTCCACCCTTATGTCTCATCCAGCTGTGGGTCTAGATATGGTCAATCCAGGTTGCATCACAGCCCCTGAACGAATTTTGTAAGAATTTCTCTCTCTTTCACTGTCTTTGTTTTACGGGTTTTTAAAAGTAATTTATTTTTATAATGGGGTTTAGCTGCTTTTCACGGCTGTGTTTAAGCGGCTTTACACCCACTTGACTCACTTCCAGACACGTATCAATACATAGGTTTTAAGATTCTTACTAGTCACGTATATTCTTGTGCGGTGAATAGGGGGTGTTGTGTCCAGTTCACTGAGCAAGGAGTAGGTCTTGTCTATTACATATTGGGTGTATGGAACGGTATCTGAGCGAATTTGAAACCCTTGTTTTATGCATCACCCCACCTCACCTTTCCCGTTAAGCAGCCATAGTGTGTTTTCTAAACGTGTGACTCTGTTCTGTTTTGTAATTCAGTTCAAGTGTAGCGGTTTTTACATTCCCTCTATAAGTGATACCTTATGATAAGTGTCTTTTTCTGTGTGACTTATTTCACTTGCAATCGTCGTACCTAAATCCACTCATCTTGCTTCTACTAGCCTTATGACATTGATTTCATGTCTGAGTGATATTCCATTGTACATAAGGACCACAACTTCTTTATCCATTTTTCTCTTTCCTGGGATATTTAAGGTGTCATGAACTGGAGGTTCTTGTCAACAGAGCAGCCCTAAACTTTGGGGTGCCTGTGTCTTGCTGATTTTTAGTTTTCCCAATTTATACGCCCATGAGTGGACGTGCCCTATGCTCCCTAAGCTGTGTTTTTTCGATGTTTCAGGACACACCGTACACTTCTCCAGAGTGGCTGTTGGCAATTAACATCCCGCCTATCAGCGTAGCAAGGCTGCCATTTCTCCATGGCCTGTCCTGCATTTCTGGTTTTGACACTTTTTTAGCATGGCCCTTTTGACCGATGGGAAGCGAGACTTCTTTGTAGCCCTGATTTGCATTTCCAGGTTGCTTGGTTGGCCAAAAAGGGCGTATGCGTTTTTTCCTGAATATATTCAGGAAAAAACGCATACGCCCTTTTTGGCCAAGGGCATCATTGTCGACCTTTTGCCGCTTTTCATGTGCTTTAAAGGCAATTCGAATCTACCTCCTGAAATCTGTTTCCTGCAATTCTGCCTTGCTTTCAAATCCTCTTCGTTGCCTTCCCTCAATATATTTTTGGACGAGACTTATCATTTATAACTCTGCGGGTTTGTGAATTGCAGTGTCCCTGAGCTCCATTTTTCAACTCGCTTTTTTGGGAGCTGGCCGCAAAAGCGCAGTATTGCCTCAGGCGCTATTGTGCTTCTGGGCAGCAGGCTGAGCCTGTGGTTAATTCTTCTTCCTGATGGGAAAATAGAGTGAGCTGTGCCTGTCCCAACACCTATATCTAGTCTCTCATTGGTTGCCCCTCTTCCCGTTCATCCTCAGGACAAATTGCAACCTGTATGGATCAGGAGCTTAAAGGTGCTGATTCTGCAAGTAGGGAGATTGCTAGTAAAGTAGCTGGAAAGGCGAACCCGAGCACAAGGAGGTGAGAAATGGGGTGCGTTTTAGAAACCTTTCAAAATCACACGGTGTACCATCTTCTGAGTTTCTCATGCATGTTTTCGATGTAGGAAGATGCCCTTGAACCTGGAGATTTGGGACCCATGGGATGGGTACCACGCAGTATTACTTTAAAGGGTCTGCGTTTGCTCACCCAACCTCACCCAACCTGTCAGCCCCAAGAGTGTCCAACCTTATGTCTCATCCAGCTGTGGGTCTAGATATGGTCAATCCAGGTTGCATCACAGCCCCTGAACGAATTTTGTAAGAATTTCTCTCTCTTTCACTGTCTTTGTTTTACGGGTTTTTAAAAGTAATTTATTTTTATAATGGGGTTTAGCTGCTTTTCACGGCTGTGTTTATGCGGCTTTACACCCACTTGACTCACTTCCAGAGAGATATCAATACATAGGTTTTACGATTATTACTAGTCAGATATATTCTTGTGCGGTGAATAGGGGGTGTTGAGTCCAGTTCACTGAGCAAGGAGTAGGCCTTGTCTATTACATATTGGGTGTATGGAACGGTATCTGAGCGAATTTGAAACCCTTGTTTTATGCATCACCCCACCTCACCTTTCCCGTTAAGCAGCCATAGTGTGTTTTCTAAACGTGTGACTCTGTTCCCTTTGTAATTCAGTTCAAGTGTAGCGGTTTTTACATTCCCTCTATAAGTGATAGCTTATGATAAGTGTCTTTTTCTGTGTGACTTAGTTCACTTAGAATCGTCATACCTAAATCCACTCATCTTGCTTCTACTAGCCTTATGACATTGATTTCATGTCTGAGTGATATTCCTTTGTACATAAGGACCACAACTTCTTTATCCATTTTTCTCTTTCCTGGGATATTTAAGGTGTCATGAAGTGGAGGTTCTTGTCAACATAGCAGCCCTAAACATTGGGGTGCCTGTGTCTTGCTGATTTTTAGTTTTCCCAATTTATACGCCCATGAGTGCACTTGCCCTATGCTCCCTAAGCTGTTTTTTCGATGTTTCAGGACACACCGTACACTTCTCCAGAGTGGCTGTTGGCAATTTACATCCCGCCCATCAGCGTAGCAAGGCTGCCATTTCTCCATGGCCTGTCCTGCATTTCTGGTTTTGACACTTTTTGCAGCATGGCCCTTTTGACCGATAGGAAGCGAGACTTCTTTGTAGCGCTGATTTGCCTTTCCAGGTTGCTTGGTTGGCCAAAAAGGGCGTATCCGTTTTTTCCTGAATATATTCAGGAAAAAACGCATACGCCCTTTTTGGCCAAGGGCATCACTGTCGACGTTTTGCCACTTTTCATGTGCTTTAAAGGCGATTCGAATCTACCTCCTGAAACATGTTTCCTGCAAATCTGCCTTGCTTTCAAATCCTCTTCGTTGCCTTCCCTCAATATATTTGTTGACGAGAGTTACCATTTATAACTCTGCGGGTTTGTGAATGGCAGTGCCCCTGAGCTCCATTTTTCAACTGTCTTTTTTGAGAGCTGGCCGCAAAAGCACGGGATTGCCTCAGGCCCTATTCAGGTTCCGGGGGGCAGGCTGAGCCTGTGGTTAATTCTTCTTCCCGATGGGAAAATAGAGTGACCTGTGCCTGTCCCAACACCTAGATCTAGTCTCTCATTGGTTGCCCCTCTTCCCGTTCATCCTCAGGACAAATTGCAACCTGTACAGAACAGGAGGTTAAAGGTGCTGATTCTCCAAGTAGGGAGATTGCTAGTAAAGTACCTGGAATGGCGAACCCGAGCACAAGGAGATGAGAAATGAGGTGCGTTTTAGAAACCTTTCAAAATCACACGGTGTACCTTATTCTGGGTTTCTCATGCATGTTTTCGATGTAGGAAGATTCCCTTGAACCTGGAGATTTGGGACCCATGGGATGGGTACCACGCAGTATTACTTTAAAGGTTCTGCGTTTGCTCACCCAACCTCACCCAACCTCTCAGCCCCAAGAGTGTCCACCCTTATGTCTCATCCAGCTGTGGGTCTAGATATGGTCAATCCAGGTTGCATCAAAGCCCCTGAACGAATTATGTAAGAATTTCTCTCTCTTTCACTGTCTTTCTTTTACGGGTTTTTAAAAGTAATTTATTTTTATAATGGGGTTTAGCTGCCTTTCACGGCTGTGTTTATGCGGCTTTACACCCACTTGACTCACTTCCAGAGAGATATCAATACATAGGTTTTACGCTTCTTACTAGTCAGACATATTATTGTGCGGTGAATAGGGGGTGTTGAGTCCAGTTCACTGAGCAAGGAGTTGGTCTTGTCTATTACATATTGGGTGTATGGAACGGTATCTGAGTGAATTTGAAACCCTTGTTTTATGCATCACCCCAACTCACCTTTCCCGTTAAGCAGCCATAGTGTGTTTTCTAAACGTGTGACTCTGTTCTGTTTTGTAATTCAGTTCAAGTGTAGCGGTTTTTACATTCCCTCTCTAAGTGATAGCTTATGATAAGTGTCTTTTTCTGTGTGACTTATTTCACTTAGAATCGTCGTTCCTAAATCCACTCATCTTGCTTCTACTAGCCTTATGACATTGATTTCATGTCTGAGTGATATTCCATTGTACATAAGGACCACAACTTCTTTATCCATTTTTCTCTTTCCTGGGGTATTTACGGTGTCATGAAGTGGAGGTTCTTGTCAACAGAGCTGCCCTAAACTTTGGGGTGCCTGTGTCTTGCTGATTTTTAGTTTTCCCAATTTATACGCCCATGAGTGGACGTGCCCTATGCTCCCTAAGCTGTGTTTTTTTGATGTTTCAGGACACACCGTACACTTCTCCAGAGTGGCTGTTGGCAATTTACATCCCTCCCATCAGCGTAGCAAGGCTGCCATTTCTCCATGGCCTGTCCTGCATTTCTGGTTTTGAAAATTTTTGCAGCATGGCCCTTTTGACCGATGGGAAGCGAGAATTCTTGGTAGCGCTGATTTGCCTTTCCAGGTTGCTTGGTTGGCCAAAAAGGGCGTATGCGTTTTTTCCTGAATATATTCAGGAAACAACGCATACGCCCTTTTTGGCCAAGGTCATCATTGTCGACGTTTTGCCACCTTTCATGTGCTTTAAAGGCGATTCGAATCTACCTCCTGAAACCTGTTTCCTGCAATTCTGCCTTGCTTTCAAATCCTCTTCGTTGCCTTCCCTCAATATATTTGTGGACGAGAGTTATCATTTATAACTCAGCAGGTTTGTGAATTGCAGTGCCCCTGAGCTCCATTTTTCAACTGTCTTTTTTGGGAGCTGGCCGCAAAAGCACGGGATTGCCTCAGGCCCTATTCTGGTTCCCGGCGGCAGGCTGAACCTGTGTTTAATTCTTCTTCCTGATGGGAAAATAGAGTGACCTGTGCCTGTCCCAACACCTAGATCTAGTCTCTCATTGGTTGCCCGTCTTCCCGTTCATCCTCAGGACAAATTGCAACCTGTAGGGAACAGGAGCTTAAAGGTGCTGATTCTCCAAGTAGGGAGATTGCTAGTAAAGTAGCTGGAAAGGCGAACCCCAGCACAAGGAGATGAGAAATGTGGTTCATTTTGGAAACCTTTCAAAATCACACGGTGTACCATCTTCTGGGTTTCTCATGCATGTTTTCGATGTAGGAAGATGCCCTTGAACCTGGAGATTTGGGACCCATGGGATGGGTACCACGCAGTATTACTTTAAAGGGTCTGCGTTTGCTCACCCAACCTCACCAAAACTCTCAGCCCCAACAGTGTCCACCCTTATGTCTCATCCAGCTGTGGGTCTAGATATGGTCAATCCAGGTTGCATCACAGCCCCTGAACGAATTTTGTAAGAATTTCTCTCTCTTTCACTGTCTTTGTTTTACGGGTTTTTAAAAGTAATTTATTTTTATAATGGGGTTTAGCTGCTTTTCACGGCTGTGTTTAAGCGGCTTTACACCCACTTGACTCACTTCCAGAGAGATATCAATACATAGGTTTTACGATTATTACTAGTCACGTATATTCTTGTGCGGTGAATAGGGGGTGTTGTGTCCAGTTCACTGAGCAAGGAGTAGGTCTTGTCTATTACATATTGGGTGTATGGAACGGTATCTGAGCGAATTTGAAACCCTTGTTTTATGCATCACCCCACCTCACCTTTCCCGTTAAGCAGCCATAGTGTGTTTTCTAAACGTGTGACTCTGTTCTGTTTTGTAATTCAGTTCAAGTGTAGCGGTTTTTACATTCCCTCTATAAGTGATACCTTATGATAAGTGTCTTTTTCTGTGTGACTTATTTCTCTTGGAATCGTCGTACCTAAATCCACTCATCTTGCTTCTCCTATCCTTATGACATTGATTTCATGTCTGAGTGATATTCCATTGTACATAAGGACCACAACTTCTTTATCCATTTTTCTCTTTCCTGGGATATTTAAGGTGTCATGAACTGGAGGTTCTTGTCAACAGAGCAGCCCTAAACATTGGGGTGCCTGTGTCTTGCTGATTTTTAGTTTTCCCAATTTATACGCCCATGAGTGGACGTGCCCTATGCTCCCTAAGCTGTGTTTTTTCGATGTTTCAGGACACACCGTACACTTCTCCAGAGTGGCTGTTGGCAATTAACATCCCGCCTATCAGCGTAGCAAGGCTGCCATTTCTCCATGGCCTGTCCTGCATTTCTGGTTTTGACACTTTTTTAGCATGGCCCTTTTGACCGATGGGAAGCGAGACTTCTTTGTAGCGCTGATTTGCCTTTCCAGGTTGCTTGGTTGGCCAAAAAGGGCGTATGCGTTTTTTCCTGAATATATTCAGGAAAAAACGCATACGCCCTTTTTGGCCAAGGGCATCATTGTCGACCTTTTGCCGCTTTTCATGTGCTTTAAAGGCAATTCGAATCTACCTCCTGAAATCTGTTTCCTGCAATTCTGCCTTGCTTTCAAATCCTCTTCGTTGCCTTCCCTCAATATATTTTTGGACGAGACTTATCATTTATAACTCTGCGGGTTTGTGAATTGCAGTGTCCCTGAGCTCCATTTTTCAACTCGCTTTTTTGGGAGCTGGCCGCAAAAGCGCAGTATTGCCTCAGGCGCTATTGTGCTTCTGGGCAGCAGGCTGAGCCTGTGGTTAATTCTTCTTCCTGATGGGAAAATAGAGTGAGCTGTGCCTGTCCCAACACCTATATCTAGTCTCTCATTGGTTGCCCCTCTTCCCGTTCATCCTCAGGACAAATTGCAACCTGTATGGATCAGGAGCTTAAAGGTGCTGATTCTGCAAGTAGGGAGATTGCTAGTAAAGTAGCTGGAAAGGCGAACCCGAGCACAAGGAGGTGAGAAATGGGGTGCGTTTTAGAAACCTTTCAAAATCACACGGTGTACCATCTTCTGAGTTTCTCATGCATGTTTTCGATGTAGGAAGATGCCCTTGAACCTGGAGATTTGGGACCCATGGGATGGGTACCACGCAGTATTACTTTAAAGGGTCTGCGTTTGCTCACCCAACCTCACCCAACCTGTCAGCCCCAAGAGTGTCCAACCTTATGTCTCATCCAGCTGTGGGTCTAGATATGGTCAATCCAGGTTGCATCACAGCCCCTGAACGAATTTTGTAAGAATTTCTCTCTCTTTCACTGTCTTTGTTTTACGGGTTTTTAAAAGTAATTTATTTTTATAATGGGGTTTAGCTGCTTTTCACGGCTGTGTTTATGCGGCTTTACACCCACTTGACTCACTTCCAGAGAGATATCAATACATAGGTTTTACGATTATTACTAGTCAGATATATTCTTGTGCGGTGAATAGGGGGTGTTGAGTCCAGTTCACTGAGCAAGGAGTAGGCCTTGTCTATTACATATTGGGTGTATGGAACGGTATCTGAGCGAATTTGAAACCCTTGTTTTATGCATCACCCCACCTCACCTTTCCCGTTAAGCAGCCATAGTGTGTTTTCTAAACGTGTGACTCTGTTCCCTTTGTAATTCAGTTCAAGTGTAGCGGTTTTTACATTCCCTCTATAAGTGATAGCTTATGATAAGTGTCTTTTTCTGTGTGACTTAGTTCACTTAGAATCGTCATACCTAAATCCACTCATCTTGCTTCTACTAGCCTTATGACATTGATTTCATGTCTGAGTGATATTCCTTTGTACATAAGGACCACAACTTCTTTATCCATTTTTCTCTTTCCTGGGATATTTAAGGTGTCATGAAGTGGAGGTTCTTGTCAACATAGCAGCCCTAAACATTGGGGTGCCTGTGTCTTGCTGATTTTTAGTTTTCCCAATTTATACGCCCATGAGTGCACTTGCCCTATGCTCCCTAAGCTGTTTTTTCGATGTTTCAGGACACACCGTACACTTCTCCAGAGTGGCTGTTGGCAATTTACATCCCGCCCATCAGCGTAGCAAGGCTGCCATTTCTCCATGGCCTGTCCTGCATTTCTGGTTTTGACACTTTTTGCAGCATGGCCCTTTTGACCGATAGGAAGCGAGACTTCTTTGTAGCGCTGATTTGCCTTTCCAGGTTGCTTGGTTGGCCAAAAAGGGCGTATCCGTTTTTTCCTGAATATATTCAGGAAAAAACGCATACGCCCTTTTTGGCCAAGGGCATCACTGTCGACGTTTTGCCACTTTTCATGTGCTTTAAAGGCGATTCGAATCTACCTCCTGAAACATGTTTCCTGCAAATCTGCCTTGCTTTCAAATCCTCTTCGTTGCCTTCCCTCAATATATTTGTTGACGAGAGTTACCATTTATAACTCTGCGGGTTTGTGAATGGCAGTGCCCCTGAGCTCCATTTTTCAACTGTCTTTTTTGAGAGCTGGCCGCAAAAGCACGGGATTGCCTCAGGCCCTATTCAGGTTCCGGGGGGCAGGCTGAGCCTGTGGTTAATTCTTCTTCCCGATGGGAAAATAGAGTGACCTGTGCCTGTCCCAACACCTAGATCTAGTCTCTCATTGGTTGCCCCTCTTCCCGTTCATCCTCAGGACAAATTGCAACCTGTACAGAACAGGAGGTTAAAGGTGCTGATTCTCCAAGTAGGGAGATTGCTAGTAAAGTACCTGGAATGGCGAACCCGAGCACAAGGAGATGAGAAATGAGGTGCGTTTTAGAAACCTTTCAAAATCACACGGTGTACCTTATTCTGGGTTTCTCATGCATGTTTTCGATGTAGGAAGATTCCCTTGAACCTGGAGATTTGGGACCCATGGGATGGGTACCACGCAGTATTACTTTAAAGGTTCTGCGTTTGCTCACCCAACCTCACCCAACCTCTCAGCCCCAAGAGTGTCCACCCTTATGTCTCATCCAGCTGTGGGTCTAGATATGGTCAATCCAGGTTGCATCAAAGCCCCTGAACGAATTATGTAAGAATTTCTCTCTCTTTCACTGTCTTTCTTTTACGGGTTTTTAAAAGTAATTTATTTTTATAATGGGGTTTAGCTGCCTTTCACGGCTGTGTTTATGCGGCTTTACACCCACTTGACTCACTTCCAGAGAGATATCAATACATAGGTTTTACGCTTCTTACTAGTCAGACATATTATTGTGCGGTGAATAGGGGGTGTTGAGTCCAGTTCACTGAGCAAGGAGTTGGTCTTGTCTATTACATATTGGGTGTATGGAACGGTATCTGAGTGAATTTGAAACCCTTGTTTTATGCATCACCCCAACTCACCTTTCCCGTTAAGCAGCCATAGTGTGTTTTCTAAACGTGTGACTCTGTTCTGTTTTGTAATTCAGTTCAAGTGTAGCGGTTTTTACATTCCCTCTCTAAGTGATAGCTTATGATAAGTGTCTTTTTCTGTGTGACTTATTTCACTTAGAATCGTCGTTCCTAAATCCACTCATCTTGCTTCTACTAGCCTTATGACATTGATTTCATGTCTGAGTGATATTCCATTGTACATAAGGACCACAACTTCTTTATCCATTTTTCTCTTTCCTGGGGTATTTACGGTGTCATGAAGTGGAGGTTCTTGTCAACAGAGCTGCCCTAAACTTTGGGGTGCCTGTGTCTTGCTGATTTTTAGTTTTCCCAATTTATACGCCCATGAGTGGACGTGCCCTATGCTCCCTAAGCTGTGTTTTTTTGATGTTTCAGGACACACCGTACACTTCTCCAGAGTGGCTGTTGGCAATTTACATCCCTCCCATCAGCGTAGCAAGGCTGCCATTTCTCCATGGCCTGTCCTGCATTTCTGGTTTTGAAAATTTTTGCAGCATGGCCCTTTTGACCGATGGGAAGCGAGAATTCTTGGTAGCGCTGATTTGCCTTTCCAGGTTGCTTGGTTGGCCAAAAAGGGCGTATGCGTTTTTTCCTGAATATATTCAGGAAACAACGCATACGCCCTTTTTGGCCAAGGTCATCATTGTCGACGTTTTGCCACCTTTCATGTGCTTTAAAGGCGATTCGAATCTACCTCCTGAAACCTGTTTCCTGCAATTCTGCCTTGCTTTCAAATCCTCTTCGTTGCCTTCCCTCAATATATTTGTGGACGAGAGTTATCATTTATAACTCAGCAGGTTTGTGAATTGCAGTGCCCCTGAGCTCCATTTTTCAACTGTCTTTTTTGGGAGCTGGCCGCAAAAGCACGGGATTGCCTCAGGCCCTATTCTGGTTCCCGGCGGCAGGCTGAACCTGTGTTTAATTCTTCTTCCTGATGGGAAAATAGAGTGACCTGTGCCTGTCCCAACACCTAGATCTAGTCTCTCATTGGTTGCCCGTCTTCCCGTTCATCCTCAGGACAAATTGCAACCTGTAGGGAACAGGAGCTTAAAGGTGCTGATTCTCCAAGTAGGGAGATTGCTAGTAAAGTAGCTGGAAAGGCGAACCCCAGCACAAGGAGATGAGAAATGTGGTTCATTTTGGAAACCTTTCAAAATCACACGGTGTACCATCTTCTGGGTTTCTCATGCATGTTTTCGATGTAGGAAGATGCCCTTGAACCTGGAGATTTGGGACCCATGGGATGGGTACCACGCAGTATTACTTTAAAGGGTCTGCGTTTGCTCACCCAACCTCACCAAAACTCTCAGCCCCAACAGTGTCCACCCTTATGTCTCATCCAGCTGTGGGTCTAGATATGGTCAATCCAGGTTGCATCACAGCCCCTGAACGAATTTTGTAAGAATTTCTCTCTCTTTCACTGTCTTTGTTTTACGGGTTTTTAAAAGTAATTTATTTTTATAATGGGGTTTAGCTGCTTTTCACGGCTGTGTTTAAGCGGCTTTACACCCACTTGACTCACTTCCAGAGAGATATCAATACATAGGTTTTACGATTATTACTAGTCACGTATATTCTTGTGCGGTGAATAGGGGGTGTTGTGTCCAGTTCACTGAGCAAGGAGTAGGTCTTGTCTATTACATATTGGGTGTATGGAACGGTATCTGAGCGAATTTGAAACCCTTGTTTTATGCATCACCCCACCTCACCTTTCCCGTTAAGCAGCCATAGTGTGTTTTCTAAACGTGTGACTCTGTTCTGTTTTGTAATTCAGTTCAAGTGTAGCGGTTTTTACATTCCCTCTATAAGTGATACCTTATGATAAGTGTCTTTTTCTGTGTGACTTATTTCTCTTGGAATCGTCGTACCTAAATCCACTCATCTTGCTTCTCCTATCCTTATGACATTGATTTCATGTCTGAGTGATATTCCATTGTACATAAGGACCACAACTTCTTTATCCATTTTTCTCTTTCCTGGGATATTTAAGGTGTCATGAACTGGAGGTTCTTGTCAACAGAGCAGCCCTAAACATTGGGGTGCCTGTGTCTTGCTGATTTTTAGTTTTCCCAATTTATACGCCCATGAGTGGACGTGCCCTATGCTCCCTAAGCTGTGTTTTTTCGATGTTTCAGGACACACCGTACACTTCTCCAGAGTGGCTGTTGGCAATTAACATCCCGCCTATCAGCGTAGCAAGGCTGCCATTTCTCCATGGCCTGTCCTGCATTTCTGGTTTTGACACTTTTTTAGCATGGCCCTTTTGACCGATGGGAAGCGAGACTTCTTTGTAGCGCTGATTTGCCTTTCCAGGTTGCTTGGTTGGCCAAAAAGGGCGTATGCGTTTTTTCCTGAATATATTCAGGAAAAAACGCATACGCCCTTTTTGGCCAAGGGCATCATTGTCGACCTTTTGCCGCTTTTCATGTGCTTTAAAGGCAATTCGAATCTACCTCCTGAAATCTGTTTCCTGCAATTCTGCCTTGCTTTCAAATCCTCTTCGTTGCCTTCCCTCAATATATTTTTGGACGAGACTTATCATTTATAACTCTGCGGGTTTGTGAATTGCAGTGTCCCTGAGCTCCATTTTTCAACTCGCTTTTTTGGGAGCTGGCCGCAAAAGCGCAGTATTGCCTCAGGCGCTATTGTGCTTCTGGGCAGCAGGCTGAGCCTGTGGTTAATTCTTCTTCCTGATGGGAAAATAGAGTGAGCTGTGCCTGTCCCAACACCTATATCTAGTCTCTCATTGGTTGCCCCTCTTCCCGTTCATCCTCAGGACAAATTGCAACCTGTATGGATCAGGAGCTTAAAGGTGCTGATTCTGCAAGTAGGGAGATTGCTAGTAAAGTAGCTGGAAAGGCGAACCCGAGCACAAGGAGGTGAGAAATGGGGTGCGTTTTAGAAACCTTTCAAAATCACACGGTGTACCATCTTCTGAGTTTCTCATGCATATTTTCGATGTAGGAAGATGCCCTTGAACCTGGAGATTTGGGACCCATGGGATGGGTACCACGCAGTATTACTTTAAAGGGTCTGCGTTTGCTCACCCAACCTCACCCAACCTGTCAGCCCCAAGATTGTCCAACCTTATGTCTCATCCAGCTGTGGGTCTAGATATGGTCAATCCAGGTTGCATCACAGCCCCTGAACGAATTTTGTAAGAATTTCTCTCTCTTTCACTGTCTTTGTTTTACGGGTTTTTAAAAGTAATTTATTTTTATAATGGGGTTTAGCTGCTTTTCACGGCTGTGTTTAAGCGGCTTTACACCCACTTGACTCACTTCCAGAGAGATATCAATACATAGGTTTTACGATTATTACTAGTCACGTATATTCTTGTGCGGTGAATAGGGGGTGTTGTGTCCAGTTCACTGAGCAAGGAGTAGGTCTTGTCTATTACATATTGGGTGTATGGAACGGTATCTGAGCGAATTTGAAACCCTTGTTTTATGCATCACCCCACCTCACCTTTCCCGTTAAGCAGCCATAGTGTGTTTTCTAAACGTGTGACTCTGTTCTGTTTTGTAATTCAGTTCAAGTGTAGCGGTTTTTACATTCCCTCTATAAGTGATACCTTATGATAAGTGTCTTTTTCTGTGTGACTTATTTCTCTTGGAATCGTCGTACCTAAATCCACTCATCTTGCTTCTCCTATCCTTATGACATTGATTTCATGTCTGAGTGATATTCCATTGTACATAAGGACCACAACTTCTTTATCCATTTTTCTCTTTCCTGGGATATTTAAGGTGTCATGAACTGGAGGTTCTTGTCAACAGAGCAGCCCTAAACATTGGGGTGCCTGTGTCTTGCTGATTTTTAGTTTTCCCAATTTATACGCCCATGAGTGGACGTGCCCTATGCTCCCTAAGCTGTGTTTTTTCGATGTTTCAGGACACACCGTACACTTCTCCAGAGTGGCTGTTGGCAATTAACATCCCGCCTATCAGCGTAGCAAGGCTGCCATTTCTCCATGGCCTGTCCTGCATTTCTGGTTTTGACACTTTTTTAGCATGGCCCTTTTGACCGATGGGAAGCGAGACTTCTTTGTAGCGCTGATTTGCCTTTCCAGGTTGCTTGGTTGGCCAAAAAGGGCGTATGCGTTTTTTCCTGAATATATTCAGGAAAAAACGCATACGCCCTTTTTGGCCAAGGGCATCATTGTCGACCTTTTGCCGCTTTTCATGTGCTTTAAAGGCAATTCGAATCTACCTCCTGAAATCTGTTTCCTGCAATTCTGCCTTGCTTTCAAATCCTCTTCGTTGCCTTCCCTCAATATATTTTTGGACGAGACTTATCATTTATAACTCTGCGGGTTTGTGAATTGCAGTGTCCCTGAGCTCCATTTTTCAACTCGCTTTTTTGGGAGCTGGCCGCAAAAGCGCAGTATTGCCTCAGGCGCTATTGTGCTTCTGGGCAGCAGGCTGAGCCTGTGGTTAATTCTTCTTCCTGATGGGAAAATAGAGTGAGCTGTGCCTGTCCCAACACCTATATCTAGTCTCTCATTGGTTGCCCCTCTTCCCGTTCATCCTCAGGACAAATTGCAACCTGTATGGATCAGGAGCTTAAAGGTGCTGATTCTGCAAGTAGGGAGATTGCTAGTAAAGTAGCTGGAAAGGCGAACCCGAGCACAAGGAGGTGAGAAATGGGGTGCGTTTTAGAAACCTTTCAAAATCACACGGTGTACCATCTTCTGAGTTTCTCATGCATATTTTCGATGTAGGAAGATGCCCTTGAACCTGGAGATTTGGGACCCATGGGATGGGTACCACGCAGTATTACTTTAAAGGGTCTGCGTTTGCTCACCCAACCTCACCCAACCTGTCAGCCCCAAGATTGTCCAACCTTATGTCTCATCCAGCTGTGGGTCTAGATATGGTCAATCCAGGTTGCATCACAGCCCCTGAACGAATTTTGTAAGAATTTCTCTCTCTTTCACTGTCTTTGTTTTACGGGTTTTTAAAAGTAATTTATTTTTATAATGGGGTTTAGCTGCTTTTCACGGCTGTGTTTATGCGGCTTTACACCCACTTGACTCACTTCCAGAGAGATATCAATACATAGGTTTTACGATTATTACTAGTCAGATATAT
This sequence comes from Eschrichtius robustus, assembly GCF_028021215.1. NCBI lineage: Eukaryota > Metazoa > Chordata > Mammalia > Artiodactyla > Eschrichtiidae > Eschrichtius > Eschrichtius robustus. Next base: position 924,579 of record NW_027175163.1, read on the forward strand.
TCTTGTGCGGTGAATAGGGGGTGTTGAGTCCAGTTCAATGAGCAAGGAGTAGGCCTTGTCTATTACATATTGGGTGTATGGAACGGTATCTGAGCGAATTTGAAACCCTTGTTTTATGCATCACCCCACCTCACCTTTCCCGTTAAGCAGCCATAGTGTGTTTTCTAAACGTGTGACTCTGTTCCCTTTGTAATTCAGTTCAAGTGTAGCGGTTTTTACATTCCCTCTATAAGTGATAGCTTATGATAAGTGTCTTTTTCTGTGTGACTTAGTTCACTTAGAATCGTCATACCTAAATCCACTCATCTTGCTTCTACTAGCCTTATGACATTGATTTCATGTCGGAGTGATATTCCTTTGTACATAAGGACCACAACTTCTTTATCCATTTTTCTCTTTCCTGGGATATTTAAGGTGTCATGAAGTGGAGGTTCTTGTCAACATAGCAGCCCTAAACATTGGGGTGCCTGTGTCTTGCTGATTTTTAGTTTTCCCAATTTATACGCCCATGAGTGCACTTGCCCTATGCTCCCTAAGCTGTTTTTTCGATGTTTCAGGACACACCGTACACTTCTCCAGAGTGGCTGTTGGCAATTTACATCCCGCCCATCAGCGTAGCAAGGCTGCCATTTCTCCATGGCCTGTCCTGCATTTCTGGTTTTGAAACTTTTTGCAGCATGGCCCTTTTGACCGATGGGAAGCGAGACTTCATTGTAGCGCTGATTTGCCTTTCCAGGTTGCTTGGTTGGCCAAAAAGGGCGTATCCGTTTTTTCCTGAATATATTCAGGAAAAAACGCATACGCCCTTTTTGGCCAAGGGCATCACTGTCGACGTTTTACCACTTTTCATGTGCTTTAAAGGCGATTCGAATCTACCTCCTGAAACATGTTTCCTGCAATTCTGCCTTGCTTTCAAATCCTCTTCGTTGCCTTCCCTCAATATATTTGTTGACGAGAGTTACCATTTATAACTCTGCGGGTTTGTGAATGGCAGTGCCCCTGAGCTCCATTTTTCAACTGTCTTTTTTGAGAGCTGGCCGCAAAAGCACGGGATTGCCTCAGGCCCTATTCAGGTTCCGGGGGGCAGGCTGAGCCTGTGGTTAATTCTTCTTCCCGATGGGAAAATAGAGTGACCTGTGCCTGTCCCAACACCTAGATCTAGTCTCTCATTGGTTGCCCTTCTTCCCGTTCATCCTCAGGACAAATTGCAACCTGTACAGAACAGGAGGTTAAAGGTGCTGATTCTCCAAGTAGGGAGATTGCTAGTAAAGTACCTGGAATGGCGAACCCGAGCACAAGGAGATGAGAAATGAGGTGCGTTTTAGAAACCTTTCAAAATCACACGGTGTACCTTATTCTGGGTTTCTCATGCATGTTTTCGATGTAGGAAGATGCCCTTGAACCTGGAGATTTGGGACCCATGGGATGGGTACCACGCAGTATTACTTTAAAGGTTCTGCGTTTGCTCACCCAACCTCACCCAACCTCTCAACCCCAAGAGTGTCCACCCTTATGTCTCATCCAGCTGTGGGTCTAGATATGGTCAATCCAGGTTGCATCAAAGCCCCTGAACGATTTATGTAAGAATTTCTCTCTCTTTCACTGTCTTTCTTTTACGGGTTTTTAAAAGTAATTTATTTTTATAATGGGGTTTAGCTGCCTTTCATGGCTGTGTTTATGCGGCTTTACACCCACTTGACTCACTTCCAGAGAGATATCAATACATAGGTTTTACGCTTCTTACTAGTCAGACATATTATTGTGCGGTGAATAGGGGGTGTTGAGTCCAGTTCACTGAGCAAGGAGTTGGTCTTGTCTATTACATATTGGGTGTATGGAACGGTATCTGAGTGAATTTGAAACCCTTGTTTTATGCATCACCCCAACTCACCTTTCCCGTTAAGCAGCCATAGTGTGATTTCTAAACGTGTGACTCTGTTCTGTTTTGTAATTCAGTTCAAGTGTAGCGGTTTTTACATTCCCTCTCTAAGTGATAGCTTATGATAAGTGTCTTTTTCTGTGTGACTTATTTCACTTAGAATCGTCGTTCCTAAATCCACTCATCTTGCTTCTACTCGCCTTATGACATTGATTTCATGTCTGAGTGATATTCCATTGTACATAAGGACCACAACTTCTTTATCCATTTTTCTCTTTCCTGGGGTATTTACGGTGTCATGAAGTGGAGGTTCTTGTCAACAGAGCTGCCCTAAACTTTGGGGTGCCTGTGTCTTGCTGATTTTTAGTTTTCCCAATTTATACGCCCATGAGTGGACGTGCCCTATGCTCCCTAAGCTGTGTTTTTTTGATGTTTCAGGACACACCGTACACTTCTCCAGAGTGGCTGTTGGCAATTTACATCCCTCCCATCAGCGTAGCAAGGCTGCCATTTCTCCATGGCCTGTCCTGCATTTCTGGTTTTGAAAATTTTTGCAGCATGGCCCTTTTGACCGATGGGAAGCGAGAATTCTTGGTAGCGCTGATTTGCCTTTCCAGGTTGCTTGGTTGGCCAAAAAGGGCGTATGCGTTTTTTCCTGAATATATTCAGGAAACAACTCATATGCCCTTTTTGGCCAAGGTCATCATTGTCGACGTTTTGCCACCTTTCATGTGCTTTAAAGGCGATTCGAATCTACCTCCTGAAACCTGTTTCCTGCAATTCTGCCTTGCTTTCAAATCCTCTTCGTTGCCTTCCCTCAATATATTTGTGGACGAGAGTTATCATTTATAACTCAGCAGGTTTGTGAATTGCAGTGCCCCTGAGCTCCATTTTTCAACTGTCTTGTTTGGGAGCTGGCCGCAAAAGCACGGGATTGCCTCAGGCCCTATTCTGGTTCCCGGCGGCAGGCTGAACCTGTGTTTAATTCTTCTTCCTGATGGGAAAATAGAGTGACCTGTGCCTGTCCCAACACCTAGATCTAGTCTCTCATTGGTTGCCCGTCTTCCCGTTCATCCTCAGGACAAATTGCAACCTGTAGGGAACAGGAGCTTAAAGGTGCTGATTCTCCAAATAGGGAGATTGCTAGTAAAGTAGCTGGAAAGGCGAACCCCAGCACAAGGAGATGAGAAATGTGGTTCATTTTGGAAACCTTTCAAAATCACACGGTGTACCATCTTCTGGGTTTCTCATGCATGTTTTCGATGTAGGAAGATGCCCTTGAACCTGGAGATTTGGGACCCATGGGATGGGTACCACGCAGTATTACTTTAAAGGGTCTGCGTTTGCTCACCCAACCTCACCAAACCTCTCAGCCCCAACAGTGTCCACCCTTATGTCTCATCCAGCTGTGGGTCTAGATATGGTCAATCCAGGTTGCATCACAGCCCCTGAACGAATTTTGTAAGAATTTCTCTCTCTTTCACTGTCTTTGTTTTACGGGTTTTTAAAAGTAATTTATTTTTATAATGGGGTTTAGCTGCTTTTCACGGCTGTGTTTAAGCGGCTTTACACCCACTTGACTCACTTCCAGACACGTATCAATACATAGGTTTTAAGATTCTTACTAGTCACGTATATTCTTGTGCGGTGAATAGGGGGTGTTGTGTCCAGTTCACTGAGCAAGGAGTAGGTCTTGTCTATTACATATTGGGTGTATGGAACGGTATCTGAGCGAATTTGAAACCCTTGTTTTATGCATCACCCCACCTCACCTTTCCCGTTAAGCAGCCATAGTGTGTTTTCTAAACGTGTGACTCTGTTCTGTTTTGTAATTCAGTTCAAGTGTAGCGGTTTTTACATTCCCTCTATAAGTGATACCTTATGATAAGTGTCTTTTTCTGTGTGACTTATTTCACTTGGAATCGTCGTACCTAAATCCACTCATCTTGCTTCTCCTATCCTTATGACATTGATTTCATGTCTGAGTGATATTCCATTGTACATAAGGACCACAAATTCTTTATCCATTTTTCTCTTTCCTGGGATATTTAAGGTGTCATGAACTGGAGGTTCTTGTCAACAGAGCAGCCCTAAACTTTGGGGTGCCTGTGTCTTGCTGATTTTTAGTTTTCCCAATTTATACGCCCATGAGTGGACGTGCCCTATGCTCCCTAAGCTGTGTTTTTTCGATGTTTCAGGACACACCGTACACCTCTCCAGAGTGGTTGTTGGCAATTAACATCCCGCCTATCAGCGTAGCAAGTCTGCCATTTCTCCATGGCCTGTCCTGCATTTCTGGTTTTGACACTTTTTGCAGCATGGCCCTTTTGACCGATGGGAAGCGAGACTTCTTTGTAGCGCTGATTTGCCTTTCCAGGGTGCTTGGTTGGCCAAAAAGGGCGTATGCGTTTTTTCCTGAATATATTCAGGAAAAAACGCATACGCCCTTTTTGGCCAAGGGCATCATTGTCGACCTTTTGCCGCTTTTCATGTGCTTTAAAGGCAATTCGAATCTACCTCCTGAAATCTGTTTCCTGCAATTCTGCCTTGCTTTCAAATCCTCTTCGTTCCATTCCCTCAATATATCTGTGGATGAGAGTTATCATTTATAACTCTGCGGGTTTGTGAATTGCAGTGTCCCTGAGCTCCATTTTTCAACTCGCTTTTTTGGGAGCTGGCCGCAAAAGCGCAGTATTGCCTCAGGCGCTATTGTGCTTCTGGGCGGCAGGCTGAGCCTGTGGTTAATTCTTCTTCCTGATGGGAAAATAAAGTAACCTGTGACTGTCCCAACACCTAGATCTAGTCTCTCATTGGTTGCCCCTCTTCCCGTTCATCCTCAGGACAAATTGCAACCTGTATGGATCAGGAGCTTAAAGGTGCTGATTCTGCAAGTAGGGAGATTGCTAGTAAAGTAGCTGGAAAGGCGAACCCGAGCACAAGGAGGTGAGAAATGGGGTGCGTTTTAGAAACCTTTCAAAATCACACGGTGTACCATCTTCTGAGTTTCTCATGCATGTTTTCGATGTAGGAAGATGCCCTTGAACCTGGAGATTTGGGACCCATGGGATGGGTACCACGCAGTATTACTTTAAAGGGTCTGCGTTTGCTCACCCAACCTCACCCAACCTGTCAGCCCCAAGAGTGTCCAACCTTATGTCTCATCCAGCTGTGGGTCTAGATATGGTCAATCCAGGTTGCATCACAGCCCCTGAACGAATTTTGTAAGAATTTCTCTCTCTTTCACTGTCTTTGTTTTACAGGTTTTTAAAAGTAATTTATTTTTATAATGGGGTTTAGCTGCTTTTCACGGCTGTGTTTATGCGGCTTTACACCCACTTGAATCACTTCCAGAGAGATATCAATACATAGGTTTTACGATTATTACTAGTCAGATATATTCTTGTGCGGTGAATAGGGGGTGTTGAGTCCAGTTCACTGAGCAAGGAGTAGGCCTTGTCTATTACATATTGGGTGTATGGAACGGTATCTGAGCGAATTTGAAACCCTTGTTTTATGCATCACCCCACCTCACCTTTCCCGTTAAGCAGCCATAGTGTGTTTTCTAAACGTGTGACTCTGTTCCCTTTGTAATTCAGTTCAAGTGTAGCGGTTTTTACATTCCCTCTATAAGTAATAGCTTATGATAAGTGGCTTTTTCTGTGTGACTTAGTTCACTTAGAATCGTCATACCTAAATCCACTCATCTTGCTTCTACTAGCCTTATGACATTGATTTCATGTCTGAGTGATATTCCTTTGTACATAAGGACCACAACTTCTTTATCCATTTTTCTCTTTCCTGGGATATTTAAGGTGTCATGAAGTGGAGGTTCTTGTCAACATAGCAGCCCTAAACATTGGGGTGCCTGTGTCTTGCTGATTTTTAGTTTTCCCAATTTATACGCCCATGAGTGCACGTGCCCTATGCTCCCTAAGCTGTTTTTTCGATGTTTCAGGACACACCGTACACTTCTCCAGAGTGGCTCTTGGCAATTTACATCCCGCCCATCAGCGTAGCAAGGCTGCCATTTCTCCATGGCCTGTCCTGCATTTCTGGTTTTGACACTTTTTGCAGCATGGCCCTTTTGACCGATGGGAAGCGAGACTTCTTTGTAGCGCTGATCTGCCTTTCCAGGTTGCTTGGTTGGCCAAAAAGGGCGTATCCGTCTTTTCCTGAATATATTCAGGAAAAAACGCATACGCCCTTGTTGGCCAAGGGAATCACTGTCGACATTTTGCCACTTTTCATGTGCTTTAAAGGCGATTCGAATCTACCTCTTGAAACATGTTTCCTGCAATTCTGCCTTGCTTTCAAATCCTCTTCGTTGCCTTCCCTCAATATATTTGTTGACGAGAGTTACCATTTATAACTCTGCGGGTTTGTGAATGGCAGTGCCCCTGAGCTCCATTTTTCAACTGTCTTTTTTGGGAGCTGGCCGCAAAAGCACGGGATTGCCTCAGGCCCTATTCAGGTTCCGGGGGGCAGGCTGAGCCTGTGGTTAATTCTTCTTCCTGATGGGAAAATAGAGTGACCTGTGCCTGTCCCAACACCTAGATCTAGTCTCTCATTGGTTGCCCCTCTTCCCGTTCATCCTCAGGACAAATTGCAACCTGTACAGAACAGGAGGTTAAAGGTGCTGATTCTCCAAGTAGGGAGATTGCTAGTAAAGTACCTGGAATGGCGAACCCGAGCACAAGGAGATGAGAAATGAGGTGCGTTTTAGAAACCTTTCAAAATCACACGGTGTACCTTATACTGGGTTTCTCATGCATGTTTTCGATGTAGGAAGATGCCCTTGAACCTGGAGATTTGGGACCCATGGGATGGGTACCACGCAGTATTACTTTAAAGGTTCTGCGTTTGCTCACCCAACCTCACCCAGCCTCTCAGCCCCAAGAGTGTCCACCCTTATGTCTCATCCAGCTGTGGGTCTAGATATGGTCAATCCAGGTTGCATCAAAGCCCCTGAACGAATTATGTAAGAATTTCTCTCTCTTTCACTGTCTTTGTTTTACGGGTTTTTAAAAGTAATTTATTTTTATAATGGGGTTTAGCTGCCTTTCACGGCTGTGTTTATGCGGCTTTACACCCACTTGACTCACTTCCAGAGAGATATCAATACATAGGTTTTACGATTCTTACTAGTCAGACATATTATTGTGCGGTGAATAGGGGGTGTTGAGTCCAGTTCACTGAGCAAGGAGTAGGTCTTGTCTATTACATATTGGGTGTATGGAACGGTATCTGAGCGAATTTGAAGCCCTTGTTTTATGCAACACCCCACCTCACCTTTCCCGTTAAGCAGCCATAGTGTGTTTTCTAAACGTGTGACTCTATTCTGTTTTGTAATTGAGTTCAAGTGTAGCGGTTTTTACATTCCCTCTCTAAGTGATAGCTTATGATAAGTGTCTTTTTCTGTGTGACTTATTTCACTTAGAATCGTCGTTCCTAAATCCACTCATCTTGCTTCTACTAGCCTTATGACATTGATTTCATGTCTGAGTGATATTCCATTGTACATAAGGACCACAACTTCTTTATCCATTTTTCTCTTTCCTGGGATATTTACGGTGTCATGAAGTGGAGGTTCTTGTCAACAGAGCTGCCCTAAACTTTGGGGTGCCTGTGTCTTGCTGATTTTTATTTTTCCCAATTTATACGCCCATGAGTGGACGTGCCCTATGCTCCCTAAGCTGTGTTTTTTCGATGTTTCAGGACACACCGTACACTTCTCCAGAGTGGCTGTTGGCAATTTACATCCCTCCCATCAGCGTAGCAAGGCTGCCATTTCTCCATGGCCTGTCCTGCATTTCTGGTTTTGAAAATTTTTGCAGCATGGCCCTTTTGACCGATGGGAAGCGAGAATTCTTGGTAACGCTGATTTGCCTTTCCAGGTTGCTTGGTTGGCCAAAAAGGGCGTATGCGTTGTTTCCTGAATATATTCAGGAAACAACGCATACGCCCTTTTTGGCCAAGGTCATCATTGTCGACGTTTTGCCACCTTTCATGTGCTTTAAAGGCGATTCGAATCTACCTCCTGAAACCTGTTTCCTGCAATTCTGCCTTGCTTTCAAATCCTCTTCGTTGCCTTCCCTCAATATATTTGTGGACGAGAGTTATCATTTATAACTCAGCAGGTTTGTGAATTGCAGTGCCCCTGAGCTCCATTTTTCAACTGTCTTTTTTGGGAGCTGGCCGCAAAAGCACGGGATTGCCTCAGGCCCTATTCTGGTTCCCGGCGGCAGGCTGAACCTGTGTTTAATTCTTCTTCCTGATGGGAAAATAGAGTGACCTGTGCCTGTCCCAACACCTAGATCTAGTCTCTCATTGGTTGCCCGTCTTCCCGTTCATCCTCAGGACAAATTGCAACCTGTAGGGAACAGGAGCTTAAAGGTGCTGATTCTCCAAGTAGGGAGATTGCTAGTAAAGTAGCTGGAAAGGCGAACCCCAGCACAAGGAGATGAGAAATGTGGTTCATTTTGGAAACCTTTCAAAATCACACGGTGTACCATCTTCTGGGTTTCTCATGCATGTTTTCGACGTAGGAAGATGCCCTTGAACCTGGAGATTTGGGACCCATGGGATGGGTACCACGCAGTATTACTTTAAAGGGTCTGCGTTTGCTCACCCAACCTCACCAAACCTCTCAGCCCCAAGAGTGTCCACCCTTATGTCTCATCCAGCTGTGGGTCTAGATATGGTCAATCCAGGTTGCATCACAGCCCCTGAACGAATTTTGTAAGAATTTCTCTCTCTTTCACTGTCTTTGTTTTACGGGTTTTTAAAAGTAATTTATTTTTATAATGGGGTTTAGCTGCTTTTCACGGCTGTGTTTAAGCTGCTTTACACCCACTTGACTCACTTCCAGACACATATCAATACATAGGTTTTAAGATTCTTACTAGTCACGTATATTCTTGTGCGATGAATAGGGGGTGTTGTGTCCAGTTCACTGAGCAAGGAGTAGGTCTTTTCTATTACATATTGGGTGTATGGAACGGTATCTGAGCGAATTTGAAACCCTTGTTTTATGCATCACCCCACCTCACCTTTCCCGTTAAGCAGCCATAGTGTGTTTTCTAAACGTGTGACTCTGTTCTGTTTTGTAATTCAGTTCAAGTGTAGCGGTTTTTACATTCCCTCTATAAGTGATACCTTATGATAAGTGTCTTTTTCTGTGTGACTTATTTCACTTGGAATCGTCGTACCTAAATCCACTCATCTTGTTTCTCCTAGCCTTATGACATTGATTTCATGTCTGAGTGATATTCCATTGTACATAACGACCACAACTTCTTTATCCATTTTTCTCTTTCCTGGGATATTTAAGGTGTCATGAACTGGAGGTTCTTGTCAACAGAGCAGCCCTAAACTTTGGGGTGCCTGTGTCTTGCTGATTTTTAGTTTTCCCAATTTATACGCCCATGAGTGGACGTGCCCTATGATCCCTAAGCTGTGTTTTTTCGATGTTTCAGGACACACCGTACACTTATCCAGAGTGGCTGTTTGCAATTAACATCCCGCCTATCAGCGTAGCAAGGCTGCCATTTCTCCATGGCCTGTCCTGCATTTCTGGTTTTGACACTTTTTTAGCATGGCCCTTTTGACCGATGGGAAGCGAGACTTCTTTGTAGCGCTGATTTGCCTTTCCAGGGTGCTTGGTTGGCCAAAAAGGGCGTATGCGTTTTTTCCTGAATATATTCAGGAAAAAACGCATACGCCCTTTTTGCCCAAGGGCATCATTGTCCACGTTTGGCCGATTTTCATGTGCTTTAAAGGCGATTCGAATCTACCTCCTGAAATCTGTTTCCTGCAATTCTGCCTTGCTTTCAAATCCTCTTCGTTCCATTCCCTCAATATATCTGTGGATGAGAGTTATCATTTATAACTCTGCGGGTTTGTGAATTGCAGTGTCCCTGAGCTCCATTTTTCAACTCGCTTTTTTGGGAGCTGGCCGCAAAAGCGCAGTATTGCCTCAGGCGCTATTGTGCTTCTGGGCGGCAGGCTGAGCCTGTGGTTAATTGTTCTTCCTGATGGGAAAATAGAGTGACCTGTGCCTGTCCCAACACCTAGATATAGTCTCTCATTGGTTGCCCCTCTTCCCGTTCATCCTCAGGACAAATTGCAACCTGTATGGATCAGGAGCTTAACGGTGCTGATTCTGCAAGTAGGGAGATTGCTAGTAAAGTAGCTGGAAAGGCGAACCCGAGCACAAAGAGGTGAGAAATGGGGTGCGTTTTAGAAACCTTTCAAAATCACACGGTGTACCATCTTCTGAGATTCTCATGCATGTTTTCGATGTAGGAAGATGCCCTTGAAACTGGAGATTTGGGACCCATGGGATGGGTACCACGCAGTATTACTTTAAAGGGTCTGCGTTTGCTCACCCAACCTCACCCAACCTGTCAGCCCCAAGAGTGTCCAACCTTATGTCTCATCCAGCTGTGGGTCTAGATATGGTCAATCCAGGTTGCATCACAGCCCCTGAACGAATTTTGTAAGAATTTCTCTCTCTTTCACTGTCTTTGTTTTACGGGTTTTTAAAAGTAATTTATTTTTATAATGGGGTTTAGCTGCTTTTCACGGCTGTGTTTATGCGGCTTTACACCCACTTGACTCACTTCCAGAGAGATATCAATACATAGGTTTTACGATTCTTACTAGTCAGATATATTCTTGTGCGGTGAATAGGGGGTGTTGAGTCCAGTTCACTGAGCAAGGTGTAGGTCTTGTCTATTACATATTGGGTGTATGGAACGGTATCTGAGCGAATTTGAAACCCTTGTTTTATGCATCACCCCACCTCACCTTTCCCGTTAAGCAGCCATAGTGTGTTTTCTAAACGTGTGACTCTGTTCTGTTTTGTAATTCAGTTCAAGTGTAGCAGTTTTTACATTCCCTCTATAAGTGATAGCTTATGATAAGTGACTTTTTCTGTATGACTTATTTCACTTAGAATCGTCGTACCTAAATCCACTCATCTTGCTTCTACTAGCCTTATGACATTGATTTCATGTCTGAGTGATATTCCATTGTACATAAGGACCACAACTTCTTTATCCATTTTTCTCTTTCCTGGGATATTTAAGGTGTCATGAAGTGGAGGTTCTTGTCAACAGAGCAGCCCTAAACTTTGGGGTGCCTGTGTCTTGCTGATTTTTAGTTTTCCCAATTTATACGCCCATGAGTGGACGTGCCCTATGCTCCCTAAGCTGTGTTTTTTCGATGTTTCAGGACACACCGTACACTTCTCCAGAGTGGCTGTTGGCAATTTACATCCCGCCCATCAGCGTAGCAAGGCTGCCATTTCTCCATGGCCTGTCCTGCATTTCTGGTTTTGACACATTTTGCAGCATGGCCCTTTTGACCGATGGGAAGCGAGACTTCATTGTAGCGCTGATTTGCCTTTCCAGGTTGCTTGGTTGGCCAAAAAGGGCGTATGCGTTTTTTCCTGAATATATTCAGGAAAAAACGCATACGCCCTTTTTGGCCAAGGGCATCATTGTCGACGTTATGCCACCTTTCATGTGCTTTAAAGGTGATTCGAATCTACCTCCTGAAACCTGTTTCCTGCAATTCTGCTTTGCTTTCAAATCCTCTTCGTTGCCTTCCCTCAATATATTTGTGGACGAGAGTTATCATTTATAACTCTGCGGGTTTGTGAATTGCAGTGCCCATGTGCTGCATTTTTCAACTGGCTTTTTTGGGAGCTGGCCGCAGAAGCGCGGGATTGCCTCAGGCCCTATTCTGGTTCCGGGCGGCAGGCTGAGCCTGTGGTTAATTCTTCTTCCTGACGGGAAAATAGAGTGACCTGTGCCTGTCCCAACACCTAGATCTAGTCTCTCATTGGTTGCCCCTCTTCCCGTTCTTCCTCAGGACAAATTGCAACCTGTACAGATCAGGAGGTTAAAGGTGCTTTTTCTCCAAGAAGGGAGATTGCTAGTAAAGTAGCTGGAATGGCGAACCCGAGCACAAGGAGATGAGAAATGAGGTGCGATTTAGAAACCTTTCCCGATCACACGGTGTACCATCTTCTGGGTTTCTCATGCATGTTTTCGATGCAGGAAGATGCCCTTGAAACTGGAGATTTGGGACCCATGGGATGGGTACCACACAGTATTATTTTAAAGGGTCTGCGTTTGCTCACCCAACCTCACCAAACCTGTCAGCCCCAAGAGTGTCCACCCTTAGGTCTCATCCAGCTGTTGGTCTAGATATGGTCAATCCAGGTTGCATCACAACCCCTGAACGAATTGTGTAAGAATTTCTCTTCTTTCACTGTCTTTGTTTTACGGGTTTTTACAAGTAATTTATTTTTATAATGGGGTTTAGCTGCTTTTCACGGCTGTGTTTATGCGGCTTTACACCCACTTGACACACTTCCAGAGAGATATCAATACATAGGTTTTACGATTCTTACTAGTCAGACATATTATTGTGCGGTGAATAGGGGGTGTTGAGTCCAGTTCACTGAGCAAGGAGTAGGTCTTGTCTATTACATATTGGGTGTATGGAACGGTATCTGAGCTAATTTGAAACCCTTGTTTTATGCATCACACCACCTCACCTTTCCCGTTAAGCAGCCATAGTGTGTTTTCTAAACCTGTGACTCTGTTCTCTTTTGTAATTCAGTTCATGTGTAGCAGTTTTTACATTCCCTCTATAAGTGATAGCTTATGATAAGTGTCTATTTCGGTGTGACTTATTTCACTTAGAGTCATCGTACCTAAATCCACTCATCATGCTGCTTCTAGCCTTATGACATTGATTTCATGGCTGAGTGATATTCCATTGTACATAAGGACCACAACTTCTTTATCCATTTTTCTCTTTCCTGGGATATTTAAGGTGTCATGAAGTGGAGGTTCTTGTCAACAGAGCAGCCCTAAACTTTGGTTTGCCTGTGTCTTGCTGATTTTTAATTTTCCCAATTTATACGCCCATGAGTGGAAGTGCCCTATGCTCCATAAGCTGTGTTTTTTCGATGTTTAAGGCCACACCGTACACTTCTCCAGAGTGGTTGCTGGCAATTAACGTCCCGCCCATCAGCGTAGCAAGGCTCCCATTTCTCCATGGCCCGTCCTGCTTTTGTGGTTTTGACACATTTTTCAGCATGGCCCTTTTGACCGATGGGAAGCGAGACTTCTTTGTAGCGCTGATTTGCCTTTCCAGGTTGCTTGGTTGGCCAAAAAGGGCGTATGCGTTTTTTCCTGAATATATTCAGGAAAAAACGCATACGCCCTTTTTGGCCAAGGGCATCATTGTCGACGTTTTGCCGCTTTTCATGTGCTTTAAAGCCGATTCGAATCTACCTCCTGAAACCAGTTTCCTGCAATTCTGCCTTGCTTTCAAATGCTCTTCGTTGCCTTCCCTCAATATATTTGTGGACGAGAGTTATTATTTATAACTCTGCAGGTTTGTGAATTGCAGTACCCATGTGCTCCATTTTTCAACTGGCTTTTTTGGGAGGTGGCCGCAGAAGCGCGGGATTGCCTCAGGCCCTATTCTGGTTCCTGGCGGCAGGCTGAGCCTGTGGTTAATTCTTCTTCCTGATGTGAAAATAGAGTGACCTGTGCCTGTCCCAACACCTAGATCTAGTCTCTCATTGGTTGCCCCTCTTCCCGTTCATCCTCAGGACAAAGTGCAACCTGTATGGAACAGGAGGTTAAAGGTGCTGTTTCTCCAAGTAGGGAGATTACTAGTTAAGAAGCTGGAATGGCGAACCCGAGCACAAGGAGATGAGAAATGAGGTGCGTTTCAGAAACCTTTCCCGTTCAGACGGTGTACCATCTTCTAGGTTTATCATGCATGTTTTCGATGTAGGAAGATTCCCTTGCACCTGGACATTTGGGACCCATGGGATGGGTACCACACAGTATTACTTTAAAGGGTCTGCGTTTGCTCACCCAACCTCACCAAACCTCTCATCCCCAAGAGTGTCCACCCTTATGTCTCATCCAGCTGTGGGTCTAGATATGGTCAATCCAGGTTGCATCACAGCCTCTGAACGAATTTTGTAAGAATTTCTCTCTCTTTCACTGTCTTTGTTTTACGGGTTTTTAAAAGTAATTTATTTTTATAATGGGGTTTAGCTGCTTTTCACGGCTGTGTTTATGCGGATTTACACTCACTTGACTCACTTCCAGAGAGATATCAATACATAGGTTTTAAGATTCTTACTAGTCACATATATTCTTGTGCGGTGAATAGGGGGTGTTGAGTCCAGTTCACTGAGCAAGGAGTAGGTCTTGTCTATTACATATTGGGTGTATGGAACGGTATCTGAGCGAATTTGAAACCCTTGTTTTATGCATCACCCCACCTCACCTTTCCCGTTAAGCAGCCATAGTGTGTTTTCTAAACGTGTGAGTCTGTTCTGTTTTGTAATTCATTTCAACTGTAGCGGTTTTTACATTCCCTCTATAAGTGATAGCTTATGATAAGTGTCTTTTTCTGTGTGACTTATTTCACTTAGAATCGTCGTACCTAAGTTCACTCATCTTGCTTCTACTTGCCTTATGACATTGATTTCATATCTGAGTGATATTCCATTGTACATAAGGACCACAACTTCTTTATCCATTTTTCTCTTTCCGGGGATATTTAAGGTGTCATGAAGTGGAGGTTCTTGTCAACAGAGCAGCCCTAAACTTTGGGGTGCCTGTGTCTTGCTGATTTTTAGTTTTCCCAATTTATACGCCCATGAGTGGACGTTCCCTATGCTCCCTAAGCTGTGTTTTTTCGATGTTTCAGGACACACCGTACACTTCTCCAGAGTGGCTGCTGGCAATTTACATCCCGCCCATCAGCGTAGCAAGGCTCCAATTTCTCCATGGCCTGTCCTGCATTTGTTGTTTTGACACTTTTATCAGCATGGCCCTTTAGACCAATGGGAAGCGAGACTTCTTTGTAGCGCTGATTTGCCTTTCCAGGTTGCTTGGTTGGCCAAAAAGGGCGTATGCGTTTTTTCCTGAATATATTCAGGAAAAAACGCATACGCCCTTTTTGGCCAAGGGCATCATTGTCGACGTTTTGCCGCTTTTCATGTGCTTTAAAGGCGATTTGAATCTACCTCCTGAAATCTGTTTCCTGCAGTTCTGCCTTGCTTTCAAATCCTCTTCGTTGCCTTCCCTCAATATATTTGTGGACGAGAGTTATCATTTATAATTCTGCAGGTTTGTGAATTGCAGTGCCCCTCAGCTCTATTTTTCAACTCGCTTTTTTGGGAGCTGGCCTCAAATCGCGGGATTGCCTCAGGCACTATTCTGATTCCGGGCGCCAGGCTGAGCCTGTGCTTAATTCTTCTTCCTGATGGGAAAATAGAGTGACCTGTGCCTGTCCCAACACCTAGATCTAGTCTCTCATTGGTTGCCCCTCTTCCCGTTCATCCTCAGGACAAATTGCAACCTGTATGGATCAGGAGCTTAAAGGTGCTGATTCTGCAAGTAGGGAGATTGCTAGTAAATTAGCTGGAAAGGCGAACCCGAGCACAAAGAGGTGAGAAATGGGGTGCGTTTTAGAAACCTTTCAAAATCACACGGTGTACCATCTTCTGAGTTTCTCATGCATGTTTTCGATGTAGGAAGATGCCCTTGAAACTGGAGATTTGGGACCCATGGGATGGGTACCACGCAGTATTACTTTAAAGGGTCTGCGTTTGCTCACCCAACCTCACCCAACCTGTCAGCCCCAAGAGTGTCCACCCTTAGGTCTCATCCAGCTGTTGGTCTAGATATGGTCAATCCAGGTTGCATCACAACCCCTGAACGAATTGTGTAAGAATTTCTCTTCTTTCACTGTCTTTGTTTTACGGGTTTTTACAAGTAATTTATTTTTATAATGGGGTTTAGCTGCTTTTCACGGCTGTGTTTATGCGGCTTTACACCCACTTGACACACTTCCAGAGAGATATCAATACATAGGTTTTAAGATTCTTACTAGTCAGATATATACTTGTGCGGTGAATAGGGGGTGTTGAGTCCAGTTCACTGAGCAAGGAGTAGGTCTTGTCTATTACATATTGGGTGTATGGAACGGTATCTGAGCTAATTTGAAACCCTTGTTTTATGCATCACACCACCTCACCTTTCCCGTTAAGCAGCCATAGTGTGTTTTCTAAACCTGTGACTCTGTTCTCTTTTGTAATTCAGTTCATGTGTAGCAGTTTTTACATTCCCTCTATAAGTGATAGCTTATGATAAGTGTCTATTTCGGTGTGACTTATTTCACTTAGAGTCATCGTACCTAAATCCACTCATCATGCTGCTTCTAGCCTTATGACATTGATTTCATGGCTGAGTGATATTCCATTGTACATAAGGACCACAACTTCTTTATCCATTTTTCTCTTTCCTGGGATATTTAAGGTGTCATGAAGTGGAGGTTCTTGTCAACAGAGCAGCCCTAAACTTTGGTTTGCCTGTGTCTTGCTGATTTTTAATTTTCCCAATTTATACGCCCATGAGTGGAAGTGCCCTATGCTCCATAAGCTGTGTTTTTTCGATGTTTAAGGCCACACCGTACACTTCTCCAGAGTGGTTGCTGGCAATTAACGTCCCGCCCATCAGCGTAGCAAGGCTCCCATTTCTCCATGGCCCGTCCTGCTTTTGTGGTTTTGACACATTTTTCAGCATGGCCCTTTTGACCGATGGGAAGCGAGACTTCTTTGTAGCGCTGATTTGCCTTTCCAGGTTGCTTGGTTGGCCAAAAAGGGCGTATGCGTTTTTTCCTGAATATATTCAGGAAAAAACGCATACGCCCTTTTTGGCCAAGGGCATCATTGTCGACGTTTTGCCGCTTTTCATGTGCTTTAAAGCCGATTCGAATCTACCTCCTGAAACCAGTTTCCTGCAATTCTGCCTTGCTTTCAAATGCTCTTCGTTGCCTTCCCTCAATATATTTGTGGACGAGAGTTATTATTTATAACTCTGCAGGTTTGTGAATTGCAGTACCCATGTGCTCCATTTTTCAACTGGCTTTTTTGGGAGGTGGCCGCAGAAGCGCGGGATTGCCTCAGGCCCTATTCTGGTTCCTGGCGGCAGGCTGAGCCTGTGGTTAATTCTTCTTCCTGATGTGAAAATAGAGTGACCTGTGCCTGTCCCAACACCTAGATCTAGTCTCTCATTGGTTGCCCCTCTTCCCGTTCATCCTCAGGACAAAGTGCAACCTGTATGGAACAGGAGGTTAAAGGTGCTGTTTCTCCAAGTAGGGAGATTACTAGTTAAGAAGCTGGAATGGCGAACCCGAGCACAAGGAGATGAGAAATGAGGTGAGTTTCAGAAACCTTTCCCGTTCAGACGGTGTACCATCTTCTAGGTTTATCATGCATGTTTTCGATGTAGGAAGATTCCCTTGCACCTGGACATTTGGGACCCATGGGATGGGTACCACACAGTATTACTTTAAAGGGTCTGCGTTTGCTCACCCAACCTCACCAAACCTCTCATCCCCAAGAGTGTCCACCCTTATGTCTCATCCAGCTGTGGGTCTAGATATGGTCAATCCAGGTTGCATCACAGCCTCTGAACGAATTTTGTAAGAATTTCTCTCTCTTTCACTGTCTTTGTTTTACGGGTTTTTAAAAGTAATTTATTTTTATAATGGGGTTTAGCTGCTTTTCACGGCTGTGTTTATGCGGATTTACACTCACTTGACTCACTTCCAGAGAGATATCAATACATAGGTTTTAAGATTCTTACTAGTCACATATATTCTTGTGCGGTGAATAGGGGGTGTTGAGTCCAGTTCACTGAGCAAGGAGTAGGTCTTGTCTATTACATATTGGGTGTATGGAACGGTATCTGAGCGAATTTGAAACCCTTGTTTTATGCATCACCCCACCTCACCTTTCCCGTTAAGCAGCCATAGTGTGTTTTCTAAACGTGTGAGTCTGTTCTGTTTTGTAATTCATTTCAACTGTAGCGGTTTTTACATTCCCTCTATAAGTGATAGCTTATGATAAGTGTCTTTTTCTGTGTGACTTATTTCACTTAGAATCGTCGTACCTAAGTTCACTCATCTTGCTTCTACTTGCCTTATGACATTGATTTCATATCTGAGTGATATTCCATTGTACATAAGGACCACAACTTCTTTATCCATTTTTCTCTTTCCGGGGATATTTAAGGTGTCATGAAGTGGAGGTTCTTGTCAACAGAGCAGCCCTAAACTTTGGGGTGCCTGTGTCTTGCTGATTTTTAGTTTTCCCAATTTATACGCCCATGAGTGGACGTTCCCTATGCTCCCTAAGCTGTGTTTTTTCGATGTTTCAGGACACACCGTACACTTCTCCAGAGTGGCTGCTGGCAATTTACATCCCGCCCATCAGCGTAGCAAGGCTCCAATTTCTCCATGGCCTGTCCTGCATTTGTTGTTTTGACACTTTTATCAGCATGGCCCTTTAGACCAATGGGAAGCGAGACTTCTTTGTAGCGCTGATTTGCCTTTCCAGGTTGCTTGGTTGGCCAAAAAGGGCGTATGCGTTTTTTCCTGAATATATTCAGGAAAAAACGCATACGCCCTTTTTGGCCAAGGGCATCATTGTCGACGTTTTGCCGCTTTTCATGTGCTTTAAAGGCGATTTGAATCTACCTCCTGAAATCTGTTTCCTGCAGTTCTGCCTTGCTTTCAAATCCTCTTCGTTGCCTTCCCTCAATATATTTGTGGACGAGAGTTATCATTTATAATTCTGCAGGTTTGTGAATTGCAGTGCCCCTCAGCTCTATTTTTCAACTCGCTTTTTTGGGAGCTGGCCTCAAATCGCGGGATTGCCTCAGGCACTATTCTGATTCCGGGCGCCAGGCTGAGCCTGTGCTTAATTCTTCTTCCTGATGGGAAAATAGAGTGACCTGTGCCTGTCCCAACACCTAGATCTAGTCTCTCATTGGTTGCCCCTCTTCCCGTTCATCCTCAGGACAAATTGCAACCTGTATGGATCAGGAGCTTAAAGGTGCTGATTCTGCAAGTAGGGAGATTGCTAGTAAATTAGCTGGAAAGGCGAACCCGAGCACAAAGAGGTGAGAAATGGGGTGCGTTTTAGAAACCTTTCAAAATCACACGGTGTACCATCTTCTGAGTTTCTCATGCATGTTTTCGATGTAGGAAGATGCCCTTGAAACTGGAGATTTGGGACCCATGGGATGGGTACCACGCAGTATTACTTTAAAGGGTCTGTGTTTGCTCACCCAACCTCACCCAACCTGTCAGCCCCAAGAGTGTCCAACCTTATTTCTCATCCAGCTGTGGGTCTAGATATGGTCAATCCAGGTTGCATCACAGCCCCTGAACGAATTTTGTAAGAATTTCTCTCTCTTTCACTGTCTTTGTTTTACGGGTTTTTAAAACTAATTTATTTTTATAATGGGGTTTAGCTGCTTTTCACGGCTGTGTTTATGCGGCTTTACACCCAATTGACACACTTCCAGAGAGATATCAATACATAGGTTTTAAGATTCTTACTAGTCAGATATATACTTGTGCGGTGAATAGGGGGTGTTGAGTCCAGTTCACTGAGCAAGGAGTAGGTCTTGTCTATTACATATTGGGTGTATGGAACGGTATCTGAGCTAATTTGAAACCCTTGTTTTATGCATCACCCCACCTCACCTTTCCCGTTAAGCAGCCATAGTGTGTTTTCTAAACGTGTGACTCTGTTCTGTTTTGTAATTCAGTTCAAGTGTAGCGGTTTTTACATTCCCTCTATAAGTGATAGCTTACGATAAGTCTCTTTTTCTGTGTGACTTATTTCACTTAGAATCGTCGTACCTAAGTTCACTCCTCTTGCTTCTACTTGCCTTATGACATTGATTTCATATCTGAGTGATATTCCATTGTACATAAGGACCACAACTTCTTTATCCATTTTTCTCTTTCCGGGGATATTTAAGGTGTCATGAAGTGGAGGTTCTTGTCAACATAGCAGCCCTAAACTTTGGGGTGCCTGTGTCTTGCTGATTTTTATTTTTCCCAATTTATACGCCCATGAGTGGACGTTCCCTATGCTCCCTAAGCTGTGTTTTTTCGATGTTTCAGGACACACCGTACACTTCTCCAGAGTGGCTGCTGGCAATTTACATCCCGCCCATCAGCGTAGCAAGGCTCCAATTTCTCCATGGCCTGTCCTGCATTTGTGGTTTTGACACTTTTATCAGCATGGCCCTTTAGACCGATGGGAAGCGAGACTTCTTTGTAGCGCTGATTTGCCTTTCCAGGTTGCTTGGTTGGCCAAAAAGGGCGTATGCGTTTTTTCCTGAATATATTCAGGAAAAAACGCATACGCCCTTTTTGGACAAGGGCATCATTGTCGACGTTTTGCCGCTTTTCATGTGCTTTAAAGGCGAATTGAATCTACCTCCTGAAATCTGTTTCCTGCAGTTCTGCCTTGCTTTCAAATCCTCTTCGTTGCCTTCCCTCAATATATTTGTGGACGAGAGTTATCACTTATAATTCTGCAGGTTTGTGAATTGCAGTGCCCCTCAGCTCCATTTTTCAACTCGCTATTTTGGGAGCTGGCCTCAAATCGCGGTATTGCCTCAGGCACTATTCTGATTCCGGGCGGCAGGCTGAGCCTGTGCTTAATTCTTCTTCCTGATGGGAAAATAGAGTGACCTGTGCTTGTCCCAACACCTAGATCTAGTCTCTCATTGGTTGCCCCTCTTCCCGTTCATCCTCAGGACACATTGCAACCTGTACAGAACAGGAGGTTAAAGGTGCTGATTCTCTAAGAAGGGAGATTGCTAGTAAAGTATCTGGAATGGCGAACCCGAGCACAAGGAGATGAGAAACGAGGTGCGTTTTAGAAACCTTTCCCGATCACACGGTGTACCATCTTCTGGGTTTCTCATGCATGTTTTCGATGCAGGAAGACGCCCTTGAAACTGGAGATTTGGGACCCATGGGATGGGTACCACACAGTATTACTTTAAAGGGTCTGCGTTTGCTCACCCAACCTCACCAAACCTCTCAGCCCCAAGAGTGTCCACCCTTATGTCTCATCCAGCTGTGGCTCTAGATATGGTCAATCCAGGTTGCGTCACAGCCACTGAATGAATTTTGTAAGAATTTCTCTCTCTTTCACTGTCTTTGTTTCATGGGTTTTTAAAACTAATTTATTTTTATAATGGGGTTTAGCTGCTTTTCACGGCTGTGTTTATGCGGCTTTACACCCAATTGACACACTTCCAGACAGATATCAATACATAGGTTTTAAGATTCTTACTAGTCAGATATATACTTGTGCGGTGAATAGGGGGTGTTGAGTCCAGTTCACTGAGCAAGGAGTAGGTCTTGTCTATTACATATTGGGTGTATGGAACGGTATCTGAGCTAATTTGAAACCCTTGTTTTACGCATCACCCCACCTCACCTTTCCCGTTAAGCAGCCATAGTGTGTTTTCTAAACGTGTGACTCTGTTCTGTTTTGTAATTCAGTTCAAGTGTAGCAGTTTTTACATTCCCTCTATAAGTGATAGCTTACGATAAGTCTCTTTTTCTGTGTGACTTATTTCCCTTAGAGTCGTCATACCTAAATCCACCCATCATGCTGCTACTAGCCTTATGACATTGATTTCATGTCTGAGTGATATTCCATTGTACATAAGGACCACAACTTCTTTATCCATTTTTCTCTTTCCTGGGATATTTAAGGTGTCATGAAGTGGAGGTTCTTGTCAACAGAGCAGCCCGAAACTTTGGGGTGCCTGTGTCTTGCTGATTTTTAGTTTTCCCAGTTTATAAGCCCATGAGTGGAAGTGCCATATGCTCCCTAAACTGTGTTTTTTCGATGTTTCAGGGCACACCGTACACTTCTCCAGAGTGGCTGTTCGCAATTTATATCCCGCCCATCAGCGTAGCAAGGCTCCAATTTCTCCATGGCCTGTCCTGCATTTGTGGTTTTGACACTTTAATCAGCATGGCCCTTTTGATGGATGGGAAGCGAGACTTCTTTGTAGCGCTGATTTGCCTTTCCAGGTTGCTTGGTTGGCCAAAAAGGGCGTATGCGTTTTTTCCTGAATATATTCAGGAAAAAACGCATACGCCCTTTTTGCCCAAGGGCATCATTGTCCACGTTTGGCCGATTTTCATGTGCTTTAAAGGCGATTCGAATCTACCTCCTGAAATCTGTTTCCTGCAATTCTGCCTTGCTTTCAAATCCTCTTCGTTGCCTTCCCTCAATATATTTTTGGACGAGACTTATCATTTATAACTCTGCAGGTTTGTGAATTGCAGTGCCCCTGAGCTCCATTTTTCAACTCGCTTTTTTGGGAGCTGGCCGCAAAAGCGCGGGTATGCCTCAGGCCCTATGCTGGTTCTGGGTGGCAGGCTGAGCCTGTGGTTATTTCTTTTTCCTGATGGGAAAATAGAGTGACCTGTGCCTGTCCCAACACCTAGATCTAGTCTCTCATTGGTTGCCCCTCTTCCCGTTCATCCTCAGGACAAATTGCAACCTGTATGGAACAGGAGCTTAAAGGTGCTGATTCTGCAAGTAGGGAGATTGCTAGTAAAGTAGCTGGAAAGGCGAACCCGAGCACAAGGAGGTGAGAAATGGGGTGCGTTTTAGAAACCTTTCAAAATCACACGGTGTACCATCTTCTGAGTTTCTCATGCATATTTTCGATGTAGGAAGATGCCCTTGAACCTGGAGATTTGGGACCCATGGGATGGGTACCACGCAGTATTACTTTAAAGGGTCTGCGTTTGCTCACCCAACCTCACCCAACCTGTCAGCCCCAAGATTGTCCAACCTTATGTCTCATCCAGCTGTGGGTCTAGATATGGTCAATCCAGGTTGCATCACAGCCCCTGAACGAATTTTGTAAGAATTTCTCTCTCTTTCACTGTCTTTGTTTTACGGGTTTTTAAAAGTAATTTATTTTTATAATGGGGTTTAGCTGCTTTTCACGGCTGTGTTTATGCGGCTTTACACCCACTTGACTCACTTCCAGAGAGATATCAATACATAGGTTTTACGATTATTACTAGTCAGATATATTCTTGTGCGGTGAATAGGGGGTGTTGAGTCCAGTTCACTGAGCAAGGAGTAGGCCTTGTCTATTACATATTGGGTGTATGGAACGGTATCTGAGCGAATTTGAAACCCTTGTTTTATGCATCACCCCACCTCACCTTTCCCGTTAAGCAGCCATAGTGTGTTTTCTAAACGTGTGACTCTGTTCCCTTTGTAATTCAGTTCAAGTGTAGCGGTTTTTACATTCCCTCTATAAGTGATAGCTTATGATAAGTGTCTTTTTCTGTGTGACTTAGTTCACTTAGAATCGTCATACCTAAATCCACTCATCTTGCTTCTACTAGCCTTATGACATTGATTTCATGTCGGAGTGATATTCCTTTGTACATAAGGACCACAACTTCTTTATCCATTTTTCTCTTTCCTGGGATATTTAAGGTGTCATGAAGTGGAGGTTCTTGTCAACATAGCAGCCCTAAACATTGGGGTGCCTGTGTCTTGCTGATTTTTAGTTTTCCCAATTTATACGCCCATGAGTGCACTTGCCCTATGCTCCCTAAGCTGTTTTTTCGATGTTTCAGGACACACCGTACACTTCTCCAGAGTGGCTGTTGGCAATTTACATCCCGCCCATCAGCGTAGCAAGGCTGCCATTTCTCCATGGCCTGTCCTGCATTTCTGGTTTTGAAACTTTTTGCAGCATGGCCCTTTTGACCGATGGGAAGCGAGACTTCATTGTAGCGCTGATTTGCCTTTCCAGGTTGCTTGGTTGGCCAAAAAGGGCGTATCCGTTTTTTCCTGAATATATTCAGGAAAAAACGCATACGCCCTTTTTGGCCAAGGGCATCACTGTCGACGTTTTACCACTTTTCATGTGCTTTAAAGGCGATTCGAATCTACCTCCTGAAACATGTTTCCTGCAATTCTGCCTTGCTTTCAAATCCTCTTCGTTGCCTTCCCTCAATATATTTGTTGACGAGAGTTACCATTTATAACTCTGCGGGTTTGTGAATGGCAGTGCCCCTGAGCTCCATTTTTCAACTGTCTTTTTTGAGAGCTGGCCGCAAAAGCACGGGATTGCCTCAGGCCCTATTCAGGTTCCGGGGGGCAGGCTGAGCCTGTGGTTAATTCTTCTTCCCGATGGGAAAATAGAGTGACCTGTGCCTGTCCCAACACCTAGATCTAGTCTCTCATTGGTTGCCCTTCTTCCCGTTCATCCTCAGGACAAATTGCAACCTGTACAGAACAGGAGGTTAAAGGTGCTGATTCTCCAAGTAGGGAGATTGCTAGTAAAGTACCTGGAATGGCGAACCCGAGCACAAGGAGATGAGAAATGAGGTGCGTTTTAGAAACCTTTCAAAATCACACGGTGTACCTTATTCTGGGTTTCTCATGCATGTTTTCGATGTAGGAAGATGCCCTTGAACCTGGAGATTTGGGACCCATGGGATGGGTACCACGCAGTATTACTTTAAAGGTTCTGCGTTTGCTCACCCAACCTCACCCAACCTCTCAACCCCAAGAGTGTCCACCCTTATGTCTCATCCAGCTGTGGGTCTAGATATGGTCAATCCAGGTTGCATCAAAGCCCCTGAACGATTTATGTAAGAATTTCTCTCTCTTTCACTGTCTTTCTTTTACGGGTTTTTAAAAGTAATTTATTTTTATAATGGGGTTTAGCTGCCTTTCATGGCTGTGTTTATGCGGCTTTACACCCACTTGACTCACTTCCAGAGAGATATCAATACATAGGTTTTACGCTTCTTACTAGTCAGACATATTATTGTGCGGTGAATAGGGGGTGTTGAGTCCAGTTCACTGAGCAAGGAGTTGGTCTTGTCTATTACATATTGGGTGTATGGAACGGTATCTGAGTGAATTTGAAACCCTTGTTTTATGCATCACCCCAACTCACCTTTCCCGTTAAGCAGCCATAGTGTGATTTCTAAACGTGTGACTCTGTTCTGTTTTGTAATTCAGTTCAAGTGTAGCGGTTTTTACATTCCCTCTCTAAGTGATAGCTTATGATAAGTGTCTTTTTCTGTGTGACTTATTTCACTTAGAATCGTCGTTCCTAAATCCACTCATCTTGCTTCTACTAGCCTTATGACATTGATTTCATGTCTGAGTGATATTCCATTGTACATAAGGACCACAACTTCTTTATCCATTTTTCTCTTTCCTGGGGTATTTACGGTGTCATGAAGTGGAGGTTCTTGTCAACAGAGCTGCCCTAAACTTTGGGGTGCCTGTGTCTTGCTGATTTTTAGTTTTCCCAATTTATACGCCCATGAGTGGACGTGCCCTATGCTCCCTAAGCTGTGTTTTTTTGATGTTTCAGGACACACCGTACACTTCTCCAGAGTGGCTGTTGGCAATTTACATCCCTCCCATCAGCGTAGCAAGGCTGCCATTTCTCCATGGCCTGTCCTGCATTTCTGGTTTTGAAAATTTTTGCAGCATGGCCCTTTTGACCGATGGGAAGCGAGAATTCTTGGTAGCGCTGATTTGCCTTTCCAGGTTGCTTGGTTGGCCAAAAAGGGCGTATGCGTTTTTTCCTGAATATATTCAGGAAACAACTCATACGCCCTTTTTGGCCAAGGTCATCATTGTCGACGTTTTGCCACCTTTCATGTGCTTTAAAGGCGATTCGAATCTACCTCCTGAAACCTGTTTCCTGCAATTCTGCCTTGCTTTCAAATCCTCTTCGTTGCCTTCCCTCAATATATTTGTGGACGAGAGTTATCATTTATAACTCAGCAGGTTTGTGAATTGCAGTGCCCCTGAGCTCCATTTTTCAACTGTCTTGTTTGGGAGCTGGCCGCAAAAGCACGGGATTGCCTCAGGCCCTATTCTGGTTCCCGGCGGCAGGCTGAACCTGTGTTTAATTCTTCTTCCTGATGGGAAAATAGAGTGACCTGTGCCTGTCCCAACACCTAGATCTAGTCTCTCATTGGTTGCCCGTCTTCCCGTTCATCCTCAGGACAAATTGCAACCTGTAGGGAACAGGAGCTTAAAGGTGCTGATTCTCCAAATAGGGAGATTGCTAGTAAAGTAGCTGGAAAGGCGAACCCCAGCACAAGGAGATGAGAAATGTGGTTCATTTTGGAAACCTTTCAAAATCACACGGTGTACCATCTTCTGGGTTTCTCATGCATGTTTTCGATGTAGGAAGATGCCCTTGAACCTGGAGATTTGGGACCCATGGGATGGGTACCACGCAGTATTACTTTAAAGGGTCTGCGTTTGCTCACCCAACCTCACCAAACCTCTCAGCCCCAACAGTGTCCACCCTTATGTCTCATCCAGCTGTGGGTCTAGATATGGTCAATCCAGGTTGCATCACAGCCCCTGAACGAATTTTGTAAGAATTTCTCTCTCTTTCACTGTCTTTGTTTTACGGGTTTTTAAAAGTAATTTATTTTTATAATGGGGTTTAGCTGCTTTTCACGGCTGTGTTTAAGCGGCTTTACACCCACTTGACTCACTTCCAGACACGTATCAATACATAGGTTTTAAGATTCTTACTAGTCACGTATATTCTTGTGCGGTGAATAGGGGGTGTTGTGTCCAGTTCACTGAGCAAGGAGTAGGTCTTGTCTATTACATATTGGGTGTATGGAACGGTATCTGAGCGAATTTGAAACCCTTGTTTTATGCATCACCCCACCTCACCTTTCCCGTTAAGCAGCCATAGTGTGTTTTCTAAACGTGTGACTCTGTTCTGTTTTGTAATTCAGTTCAAGTGTAGCGGTTTTTACATTCCCTCTATAAGTGATACCTTATGATAAGTGTCTTTTTCTGTGTGACTTATTTCACTTGGAATCGTCGTACCTAAATCCACTCATCTTGCTTCTCCTATCCTTATGACATTGATTTCATGTCTGAGTGATATTCCATTGTACATAAGGACCACAAATTCTTTATCCATTTTTCTCTTTCCTGGGATATTTAAGGTGTCATGAACTGGAGGTTCTTGTCAACAGAGCAGCCCTAAACTTTGGGGTGCCTGTGTCTTGCTGATTTTTAGTTTTCCCAATTTATACGCCCATGAGTGGACGTGCCCTATGCTCCCTAAGCTGTGTTTTTTCGATGTTTCAGGACACACCGTACACCTCTCCAGAGTGGTTGTTGGCAATTAACATCCCGCCTATCAGCGTAGCAAGTCTGCCATTTCTCCATGGCCTGTCCTGCATTTCTGGTTTTGACACTTTTTGCAGCATGGCCCTTTTGACCGATGGGAAGCGAGACTTCTTTGTAGCGCTGATTTGCCTTTCCAGGGTGCTTGGTTGGCCAAAAAGGGCGTATGCGTTTTTTCCTGAATATATTCAGGAAAAAACGCATACGCCCTTTTTGGCCAAGGGCATCATTGTCGACCTTTTGCCGCTTTTCATGTGCTTTAAAGGCAATTCGAATCTACCTCCTGAAATCTGTTTCCTGCAATTCTGCCTTGCTTTCAAATCCTCTTCGTTCCATTCCCTCAATATATCTGTGGATGAGAGTTATCATTTATAACTCTGCGGGTTTGTGAATTGCAGTGTCCCTGAGCTCCATTTTTCAACTCGCTTTTTTGGGAGCTGGCCGCAAAAGCGCAGTATTGCCTCAGGCGCTATTGTGCTTCTGGGCGGCAGGCTGAGCCTGTGGTTAATTCTTCTTCCTGATGGGAAAATAAAGTAACCTGTGCCTGTCCCAACACCTAGATCTAGTCTCTCATTGGTTGCCCCTCTTCCCGTTCATCCTCAGGACAAATTGCAACCTGTATGGATCAGGAGCTTAAAGGTGCTGATTCTGCAAGTAGGGAGATTGCTAGTAAAGTAGCTGGAAAGGCGAACCCGAGCACAAGGAGGTGAGAAATGGGGTGCGTTTTAGAAACCTTTCAAAATCACACGGTGTACCATCTTCTGAGTTTCTCATGCATGTTTTCGATGTAGGAAGATGCCCTTGAACCTGGAGATTTGGGACCCATGGGATGGGTACCACGCAGTATTACTTTAAAGGGTCTGCGTTTGCTCACCCAACCTCACCCAACCTGTCAGCCCCAAGAGTGTCCAACCTTATGTCTCATCCAGCTGTGGGTCTAGATATGGTCAATCCAGGTTGCATCACAGCCCCTGAACGAATTTTGTAAGAATTTCTCTCTCTTTCACTGTCTTTGTTTTACAGGTTTTTAAAAGTAATTTATTTTTATAATGGGGTTTAGCTGCTTTTCACGGCTGTGTTTATGCGGCTTTACACCCACTTGAATCACTTCCAGAGAGATATCAATACATAGGTTTTACGATTATTACTAGTCAGATATATTCTTGTGCGGTGAATAGGGGGTGTTGAGTCCAGTTCACTGAGCAAGGAGTAGGCCTTGTCTATTACATATTGGGTGTATGGAACGGTATCTGAGCGAATTTGAAACCCTTGTTTTATGCATCACCCCACCTCACCTTTCCCGTTAAGCAGCCATAGTGTGTTTTCTAAACGTGTGACTCTGTTCCCTTTGTAATTCAGTTCAAGTGTAGCGGTTTTTACATTCCCTCTATAAGTAATAGCTTATGATAAGTGGCTTTTTCTGTGTGACTTAGTTCACTTAGAATCGTCATACCTAAATCCACTCATCTTGCTTCTACTAGCCTTATGACATTGATTTCATGTCTGAGTGATATTCCTTTGTACATAAGGACCACAACTTCTTTATCCATTTTTCTCTTTCCTGGGATATTTAAGGTGTCATGAAGTGGAGGTTCTTGTCAACATAGCAGCCCTAAACATTGGGGTGCCTGTGTCTTGCTGATTTTTAGTTTTCCCAATTTATACGCCCATGAGTGCACGTGCCCTATGCTCCCTAAGCTGTTTTTTCGATGTTTCAGGACACACCGTACACTTCTCCAGAGTGGCTCTTGGCAATTTACATCCCGCCCATCAGCGTAGCAAGGCTGCCATTTCTCCATGGCCTGTCCTGCATTTCTGGTTTTGACACTTTTTGCAGCATGGCCCTTTTGACCGATGGGAAGCGAGACTTCTTTGTAGCGCTGATCTGCCTTTCCAGGTTGCTTGGTTGGCCAAAAAGGGCGTATCCGTCTTTTCCTGAATATATTCAGGAAAAAACGCATACGCCCTTGTTGGCCAAGGGAATCACTGTCGACATTTTGCCACTTTTCATGTGCTTTAAAGGCGATTCGAATCTACCTCTTGAAACATGTTTCCTGCAATTCTGCCTTGCTTTCAAATCCTCTTCGTTGCCTTCCCTCAATATATTTGTTGACGAGAGTTACCATTTATAACTCTGCGGGTTTGTGAATGGCAGTGCCCCTGAGCTCCATTTTTCAACTGTCTTTTTTGGGAGCTGGCCGCAAAAGCACGGGATTGCCTCAGGCCCTATTCAGGTTCCGGGGGGCAGGCTGAGCCTGTGGTTAATTCTTCTTCCTGATGGGAAAATAGAGTGACCTGTGCCTGTCCCAACACCTAGATCTAGTCTCTCATTGGTTGCCCCTCTTCCCGTTCATCCTCAGGACAAATTGCAACCTGTACAGAACAGGAGGTTAAAGGTGCTGATTCTCCAAGTAGGGAGATTGCTAGTAAAGTACCTGGAATGGCGAACCCGAGCACAAGGAGATGAGAAATGAGGTGCGTTTTAGAAACCTTTCAAAATCACACGGTGTACCTTATACTGGGTTTCTCATGCATGTTTTCGATGTAGGAAGATGCCCTTGAACCTGGAGATTTGGGACCCATGGGATGGGTACCACGCAGTATTACTTTAAAGGTTCTGCGTTTGCTCACCCAACCTCACCCAGCCTCTCAGCCCCAAGAGTGTCCACCCTTATGTCTCATCCAGCTGTGGGTCTAGATATGGTCAATCCAGGTTGCATCAAAGCCCCTGAACGAATTATGTAAGAATTTCTCTCTCTTTCACTGTCTTTGTTTTACGGGTTTTTAAAAGTAATTTATTTTTATAATGGGGTTTAGCTGCCTTTCACGGCTGTGTTTATGCGGCTTTACACCCACTTGACTCACTTCCAGAGAGATATCAATACATAGGTTTTACGATTCTTACTAGTCAGACATATTATTGTGCGGTGAATAGGGGGTGTTGAGTCCAGTTCACTGAGCAAGGAGTAGGTCTTGTCTATTACATATTGGGTGTATGGAACGGTATCTGAGCGAATTTGAAGCCCTTGTTTTATGCAACACCCCACCTCACCTTTCCCGTTAAGCAGCCATAGTGTGTTTTCTAAACGTGTGACTCTATTCTGTTTTGTAATTGAGTTCAAGTGTAGCGGTTTTTACATTCCCTCTCTAAGTGATAGCTTATGATAAGTGTCTTTTTCTGTGTGACTTATTTCACTTAGAATCGTCGTTCCTAAATCCACTCATCTTGCTTCTACTAGCCTTATGACATTGATTTCATGTCTGAGTGATATTCCATTGTACATAAGGACCACAACTTCTTTATCCATTTTTCTCTTTCCTGGGATATTTACGGTGTCATGAAGTGGAGGTTCTTGTCAACAGAGCTGCCCTAAACTTTGGGGTGCCTGTGTCTTGCTGATTTTTATTTTTCCCAATTTATACGCCCATGAGTGGACGTGCCCTATGCTCCCTAAGCTGTGTTTTTTCGATGTTTCAGGACACACCGTACACTTCTCCAGAGTGGCTGTTGGCAATTTACATCCCTCCCATCAGCGTAGCAAGGCTGCCATTTCTCCATGGCCTGTCCTGCATTTCTGGTTTTGAAAATTTTTGCAGCATGGCCCTTTTGACCGATGGGAAGCGAGAATTCTTGGTAACGCTGATTTGCCTTTCCAGGTTGCTTGGTTGGCCAAAAAGGGCGTATGCGTTGTTTCCTGAATATATTCAGGAAACAACGCATACGCCCTTTTTGGCCAAGGTCATCATTGTCGACGTTTTGCCACCTTTCATGTGCTTTAAAGGCGATTCGAATCTACCTCCTGAAACCTGTTTCCTGCAATTCTGCCTTGCTTTCAAATCCTCTTCGTTGCCTTCCCTCAATATATTTGTGGACGAGAGTTATCATTTATAACTCAGCAGGTTTGTGAATTGCAGTGCCCCTGAGCTCCATTTTTCAACTGTCTTTTTTGGGAGCTGGCCGCAAAAGCACGGGATTGCCTCAGGCCCTATTCTGGTTCCCGGCGGCAGGCTGAACCTGTGTTTAATTCTTCTTCCTGATGGGAAAATAGAGTGACCTGTGCCTGTCCCAACACCTAGATCTAGTCTCTCATTGGTTGCCCGTCTTCCCGTTCATCCTCAGGACAAATTGCAACCTGTAGGGAACAGGAGCTTAAAGGTGCTGATTCTCCAAGTAGGGAGATTGCTAGTAAAGTAGCTGGAAAGGCGAACCCCAGCACAAGGAGATGAGAAATGTGGTTCATTTTGGAAACCTTTCAAAATCACACGGTGTACCATCTTCTGGGTTTCTCATGCATGTTTTCGACGTAGGAAGATGCCCTTGAACCTGGAGATTTGGGACCCATGGGATGGGTACCACGCAGTATTACTTTAAAGGGTCTGCGTTTGCTCACCCAACCTCACCAAACCTCTCAGCCCCAAGAGTGTCCACCCTTATGTCTCATCCAGCTGTGGGTCTAGATATGGTCAATCCAGGTTGCATCACAGCCCCTGAACGAATTTTGTAAGAATTTCTCTCTCTTTCACTGTCTTTGTTTTACGGGTTTTTAAAAGTAATTTATTTTTATAATGGGGTTTAGCTGCTTTTCACGGCTGTGTTTAAGCTGCTTTACACCCACTTGACTCACTTCCAGACACATATCAATACATAGGTTTTAAGATTCTTACTAGTCACGTATATTCTTGTGCGATGAATAGGGGGTGTTGTGTCCAGTTCACTGAGCAAGGAGTAGGTCTTTTCTATTACATATTGGGTGTATGGAACGGTATCTGAGCGAATTTGAAACCCTTGTTTTATGCATCACCCCACCTCACCTTTCCCGTTAAGCAGCCATAGTGTGTTTTCTAAACGTGTGACTCTGTTCTGTTTTGTAATTCAGTTCAAGTGTAGCGGTTTTTACATTCCCTCTATAAGTGATACCTTATGATAAGTGTCTTTTTCTGTGTGACTTATTTCACTTGGAATCGTCGTACCTAAATCCACTCATCTTGTTTCTCCTAGCCTTATGACATTGATTTCATGTCTGAGTGATATTCCATTGTACATAACGACCACAACTTCTTTATCCATTTTTCTCTTTCCTGGGATATTTAAGGTGTCATGAACTGGAGGTTCTTGTCAACAGAGCAGCCCTAAACTTTGGGGTGCCTGTGTCTTGCTGATTTTTAGTTTTCCCAATTTATACGCCCATGAGTGGACGTGCCCTATGATCCCTAAGCTGTGTTTTTTCGATGTTTCAGGACACACCGTACACTTATCCAGAGTGGCTGTTTGCAATTAACATCCCGCCTATCAGCGTAGCAAGGCTGCCATTTCTCCATGGCCTGTCCTGCATTTCTGGTTTTGACACTTTTTTAGCATGGCCCTTTTGACCGATGGGAAGCGAGACTTCTTTGTAGCGCTGATTTGCCTTTCCAGGGTGCTTGGTTGGCCAAAAAGGGCGTATGCGTTTTTTCCTGAATATATTCAGGAAAAAACGCATACGCCCTTTTTGCCCAAGGGCATCATTGTCCACGTTTGGCCGATTTTCATGTGCTTTAAAGGCGATTCGAATCTACCTCCTGAAATCTGTTTCCTGCAATTCTGCCTTGCTTTCAAATCCTCTTCGTTCCATTCCCTCAATATATCTGTGGATGAGAGTTATCATTTATAACTCTGCGGGTTTGTGAATTGCAGTGTCCCTGAGCTCCATTTTTCAACTCGCTTTTTTGGGAGCTGGCCGCAAAAGCGCAGTATTGCCTCAGGCGCTATTGTGCTTCTGGGCGGCAGGCTGAGCCTGTGGTTAATTGTTCTTCCTGATGGGAAAATAGAGTGACCTGTGCCTGTCCCAACACCTAGATATAGTCTCTCATTGGTTGCCCCTCTTCCCGTTCATCCTCAGGACAAATTGCAACCTGTATGGATCAGGAGCTTAACGGTGCTGATTCTGCAAGTAGGGAGATTGCTAGTAAAGTAGCTGGAAAGGCGAACCCGAGCACAAAGAGGTGAGAAATGGGGTGCGTTTTAGAAACCTTTCAAAATCACACGGTGTACCATCTTCTGAGATTCTCATGCATGTTTTCGATGTAGGAAGATGCCCTTGAAACTGGAGATTTGGGACCCATGGGATGGGTACCACGCAGTATTACTTTAAAGGGTCTGCGTTTGCTCACCCAACCTCACCCAACCTGTCAGCCCCAAGAGTGTCCAACCTTATGTCTCATCCAGCTGTGGGTCTAGATATGGTCAATCCAGGTTGCATCACAGCCCCTGAACGAATTTTGTAAGAATTTCTCTCTCTTTCACTGTCTTTGTTTTACGGGTTTTTAAAAGTAATTTATTTTTATAATGGGGTTTAGCTGCTTTTCACGGCTGTGTTTATGCGGCTTTACACCCACTTGACTCACTTCCAGAGAGATATCAATACATAGGTTTTACGATTCTTACTAGTCAGATATATTCTTGTGCGGTGAATAGGGGGTGTTGAGTCCAGTTCACTGAGCAAGGTGTAGGTCTTGTCTATTACATATTGGGTGTATGGAACGGTATCTGAGCGAATTTGAAACCCTTGTTTTATGCATCACCCCACCTCACCTTTCCCGTTAAGCAGCCATAGTGTGTTTTCTAAACGTGTGACTCTGTTCTGTTTTGTAATTCAGTTCAAGTGTAGCAGTTTTTACATTCCCTCTATAAGTGATAGCTTATGATAAGTGACTTTTTCTGTATGACTTATTTCACTTAGAATCGTCGTACCTAAATCCACTCATCTTGCTTCTACTAGCCTTATGACATTGATTTCATGTCTGAGTGATATTCCATTGTACATAAGGACCACAACTTCTTTATCCATTTTTCTCTTTCCTGGGATATTTAAGGTGTCATGAAGTGGAGGTTCTTGTCAACAGAGCAGCCCTAAACTTTGGGGTGCCTGTGTCTTGCTGATTTTTAGTTTTCCCAATTTATACGCCCATGAGTGGACGTGCCCTATGCTCCCTAAGCTGTGTTTTTTCGATGTTTCAGGACACACCGTACACTTCTCCAGAGTGGCTGTTGGCAATTTACATCCCGCCCATCAGCGTAGCAAGGCTGCCATTTCTCCATGGCCTGTCCTGCATTTCTGGTTTTGACACATTTTGCAGCATGGCCCTTTTGACCGATGGGAAGCGAGACTTCATTGTAGCGCTGATTTGCCTTTCCAGGTTGCTTGGTTGGCCAAAAAGGGCGTATGCGTTTTTTCCTGAATATATTCAGGAAAAAACGCATACGCCCTTTTTGGCCAAGGGCATCATTGTCGACGTTATGCCACCTTTCATGTGCTTTAAAGGTGATTCGAATCTACCTCCTGAAACCTGTTTCCTGCAATTCTGCTTTGCTTTCAAATCCTCTTCGTTGCCTTCCCTCAATATATTTGTGGACGAGAGTTATCATTTATAACTCTGCGGGTTTGTGAATTGCAGTGCCCATGTGCTGCATTTTTCAACTGGCTTTTTTGGGAGCTGGCCGCAGAAGCGCGGGATTGCCTCAGGCCCTATTCTGGTTCCGGGCGGCAGGCTGAGCCTGTGGTTAATTCTTCTTCCTGACGGGAAAATAGAGTGACCTGTGCCTGTCCCAACACCTAGATCTAGTCTCTCATTGGTTGCCCCTCTTCCCGTTCTTCCTCAGGACAAATTGCAACCTGTACAGATCAGGAGGTTAAAGGTGCTTTTTCTCCAAGAAGGGAGATTGCTAGTAAAGTAGCTGGAATGGCGAACCCGAGCACAAGGAGATGAGAAATGAGGTGCGATTTAGAAACCTTTCCCGATCACACGGTGTACCATCTTCTGGGTTTCTCATGCATGTTTTCGATGCAGGAAGATGCCCTTGAAACTGGAGATTTGGGACCCATGGGATGGGTACCACACAGTATTATTTTAAAGGGTCTGCGTTTGCTCACCCAACCTCACCAAACCTGTCAGCCCCAAGAGTGTCCACCCTTAGGTCTCATCCAGCTGTTGGTCTAGATATGGTCAATCCAGGTTGCATCACAACCCCTGAACGAATTGTGTAAGAATTTCTCTTCTTTCACTGTCTTTGTTTTACGGGTTTTTACAAGTAATTTATTTTTATAATGGGGTTTAGCTGCTTTTCACGGCTGTGTTTATGCGGCTTTACACCCACTTGACACACTTCCAGAGAGATATCAATACATAGGTTTTACGATTCTTACTAGTCAGACATATTATTGTGCGGTGAATAGGGGGTGTTGAGTCCAGTTCACTGAGCAAGGAGTAGGTCTTGTCTATTACATATTGGGTGTATGGAACGGTATCTGAGCTAATTTGAAACCCTTGTTTTATGCATCACACCACCTCACCTTTCCCGTTAAGCAGCCATAGTGTGTTTTCTAAACCTGTGACTCTGTTCTCTTTTGTAATTCAGTTCATGTGTAGCAGTTTTTACATTCCCTCTATAAGTGATAGCTTATGATAAGTGTCTATTTCGGTGTGACTTATTTCACTTAGAGTCATCGTACCTAAATCCACTCATCATGCTGCTTCTAGCCTTATGACATTGATTTCATGGCTGAGTGATATTCCATTGTACATAAGGACCACAACTTCTTTATCCATTTTTCTCTTTCCTGGGATATTTAAGGTGTCATGAAGTGGAGGTTCTTGTCAACAGAGCAGCCCTAAACTTTGGTTTGCCTGTGTCTTGCTGATTTTTAATTTTCCCAATTTATACGCCCATGAGTGGAAGTGCCCTATGCTCCATAAGCTGTGTTTTTTCGATGTTTAAGGCCACACCGTACACTTCTCCAGAGTGGTTGCTGGCAATTAACGTCCCGCCCATCAGCGTAGCAAGGCTCCCATTTCTCCATGGCCCGTCCTGCTTTTGTGGTTTTGACACATTTTTCAGCATGGCCCTTTTGACCGATGGGAAGCGAGACTTCTTTGTAGCGCTGATTTGCCTTTCCAGGTTGCTTGGTTGGCCAAAAAGGGCGTATGCGTTTTTTCCTGAATATATTCAGGAAAAAACGCATACGCCCTTTTTGGCCAAGGGCATCATTGTCGACGTTTTGCCGCTTTTCATGTGCTTTAAAGCCGATTCGAATCTACCTCCTGAAACCAGTTTCCTGCAATTCTGCCTTGCTTTCAAATGCTCTTCGTTGCCTTCCCTCAATATATTTGTGGACGAGAGTTATTATTTATAACTCTGCAGGTTTGTGAATTGCAGTACCCATGTGCTCCATTTTTCAACTGGCTTTTTTGGGAGGTGGCCGCAGAAGCGCGGGATTGCCTCAGGCCCTATTCTGGTTCCTGGCGGCAGGCTGAGCCTGTGGTTAATTCTTCTTCCTGATGTGAAAATAGAGTGACCTGTGCCTGTCCCAACACCTAGATCTAGTCTCTCATTGGTTGCCCCTCTTCCCGTTCATCCTCAGGACAAAGTGCAACCTGTATGGAACAGGAGGTTAAAGGTGCTGTTTCTCCAAGTAGGGAGATTACTAGTTAAGAAGCTGGAATGGCGAACCCGAGCACAACGAGATGAGAAATGAGGTGCGTTTCAGAAACCTTTCCCGTTCAGACGGTGTACCATCTTCTAGGTTTATCATGCATGTTTTCGATGTAGGAAGATTCCCTTGCACCTGGACATTTGGGACCCATGGGATGGGTACCACACAGTATTACTTTAAAGGGTCTGCGTTTGCTCACCCAACCTCACCAAACCTCTCATCCCCAAGAGTGTCCACCCTTATGTCTCATCCAGCTGTGGGTCTAGATATGGTCAATCCAGGTTGCATCACAGCCTCTGAACGAATTTTGTAAGAATTTCTCTCTCTTTCACTGTCTTTGTTTTACGGGTTTTTAAAAGTAATTTATTTTTATAATGGGGTTTAGCTGCTTTTCACGGCTGTGTTTATGCGGATTTACACTCACTTGACTCACTTCCAGAGAGATATCAATACATAGGTTTTAAGATTCTTACTAGTCACATATATTCTTGTGCGGTGAATAGGGGGTGTTGAGTCCAGTTCACTGAGCAAGGAGTAGGTCTTGTCTATTACATATTGGGTGTATGGAACGGTATCTGAGCGAATTTGAAACCCTTGTTTTATGCATCACCCCACCTCACCTTTCCCGTTAAGCAGCCATAGTGTGTTTTCTAAACGTGTGAGTCTGTTCTGTTTTGTAATTCATTTCAACTGTAGCGGTTTTTACATTCCCTCTATAAGTGATAGCTTATGATAAGTGTCTTTTTCTGTGTGACTTATTTCACTTAGAATCGTCGTACCTAAGTTCACTCATCTTGCTTCTACTTGCCTTATGACATTGATTTCATATCTGAGTGATATTCCATTGTACATAAGGACCACAACTTCTTTATCCATTTTTCTCTTTCCGGGGATATTTAAGGTGTCATGAAGTGGAGGTTCTTGTCAACAGAGCAGCCCTAAACTTTGGGGTGCCTGTGTCTTGCTGATTTTTAGTTTTCCCAATTTATACGCCCATGAGTGGACGTTCCCTATGCTCCCTAAGCTGTGTTTTTTCGATGTTTCAGGACACACCGTACACTTCTCCAGAGTGGCTGCTGGCAATTTACATCCCGCCCATCAGCGTAGCAAGGCTCCAATTTCTCCATGGCCTGTCCTGCATTTGTTGTTTTGACACTTTTATCAGCATGGCCCTTTAGACCAATGGGAAGCGAGACTTCTTTGTAGCGCTGATTTGCCTTTCCAGGTTGCTTGGTTGGCCAAAAAGGGCGTATGCGTTTTTTCCTGAATATATTCAGGAAAAAACGCATACGCCCTTTTTGGCCAAGGGCATCATTGTCGACGTTTTGCCGCTTTTCATGTGCTTTAAAGGCGATTTGAATCTACCTCCTGAAATCTGTTTCCTGCAGTTCTGCCTTGCTTTCAAATCCTCTTCGTTGCCTTCCCTCAATATATTTGTGGACGAGAGTTATCATTTATAATTCTGCAGGTTTGTGAATTGCAGTGCCCCTCAGCTCTATTTTTCAACTCGCTTTTTTGGGAGCTGGCCTCAAATCGCGGGATTGCCTCAGGCACTATTCTGATTCCGGGCGCCAGGCTGAGCCTGTGCTTAATTCTTCTTCCTGATGGGAAAATAGAGTGACCTGTGCCTGTCCCAACACCTAGATCTAGTCTCTCATTGGTTGCCCCTCTTCCCGTTCATCCTCAGGACAAATTGCAACCTGTATGGATCAGGAGCTTAAAGGTGCTGATTCTGCAAGTAGGGAGATTGCTAGTAAATTAGCTGGAAAGGCGAACCCGAGCACAAAGAGGTGAGAAATGGGGTGCGTTTTAGAAACCTTTCAAAATCACACGGTGTACCATCTTCTGAGTTTCTCATGCATGTTTTCGATGTAGGAAGATGCCCTTGAAACTGGAGATTTGGGACCCATGGGATGGGTACCACGCAGTATTACTTTAAAGGGTCTGCGTTTGCTCACCCAACCTCACCCAACCTGTCAGCCCCAAGAGTGTCCACCCTTAGGTCTCATCCAGCTGTTGGTCTAGATATGGTCAATCCAGGTTGCATCACAACCCCTGAACGAATTGTGTAAGAATTTCTCTTCTTTCACTGTCTTTGTTTTACGGGTTTTTACAAGTAATTTATTTTTATAATGGGGTTTAGCTGCTTTTCACGGCTGTGTTTATGCGGCTTTACACCCACTTGACACACTTCCAGAGAGATATCAATACATAGGTTTTAAGATTCTTACTAGTCAGATATATACTTGTGCGGTGAATAGGGGGTGTTGAGTCCAGTTCACTGAGCAAGGAGTAGGTCTTGTCTATTACATATTGGGTGTATGGAACGGTATCTGAGCTAATTTGAAACCCTTGTTTTATGCATCACACCACCTCACCTTTCCCGTTAAGCAGCCATAGTGTGTTTTCTAAACCTGTGACTCTGTTCTCTTTTGTAATTCAGTTCATGTGTAGCAGTTTTTACATTCCCTCTATAAGTGATAGCTTATGATAAGTGTCTATTTCGGTGTGACTTATTTCACTTAGAGTCATCGTACCTAAATCCACTCATCATGCTGCTTCTAGCCTTATGACATTGATTTCATGGCTGAGTGATATTCCATTGTACATAAGGACCACAACTTCTTTATCCATTTTTCTCTTTCCTGGGATATTTAAGGTGTCATGAAGTGGAGGTTCTTGTCAACAGAGCAGCCCTAAACTTTGGTTTGCCTGTGTCTTGCTGATTTTTAATTTTCCCAATTTATACGCCCATGAGTGGAAGTGCCCTATGCTCCATAAGCTGTGTTTTTTCGATGTTTAAGGCCACACCGTACACTTCTCCAGAGTGGTTGCTGGCAATTAACGTCCCGCCCATCAGCGTAGCAAGGCTCCCATTTCTCCATGGCCCGTCCTGCTTTTGTGGTTTTGACACATTTTTCAGCATGGCCCTTTTGACCGATGGGAAGCGAGACTTCTTTGTAGCGCTGATTTGCCTTTCCAGGTTGCTTGGTTGGCCAAAAAGGGCGTATGCGTTTTTTCCTGAATATATTCAGGAAAAAACGCATACGCCCTTTTTGGCCAAGGGCATCATTGTCGACGTTTTGCCGCTTTTCATGTGCTTTAAAGCCGATTCGAATCTACCTCCTGAAACCAGTTTCCTGCAATTCTGCCTTGCTTTCAAATGCTCTTCGTTGCCTTCCCTCAATATATTTGTGGACGAGAGTTATTATTTATAACTCTGCAGGTTTGTGAATTGCAGTACCCATGTGCTCCATTTTTCAACTGGCTTTTTTGGGAGGTGGCCGCAGAAGCGCGGGATTGCCTCAGGCCCTATTCTGGTTCCTGGCGGCAGGCTGAGCCTGTGGTTAATTCTTCTTCCTGATGTGAAAATAGAGTGACCTGTGCCTGTCCCAACACCTAGATCTAGTCTCTCATTGGTTGCCCCTCTTCCCGTTCATCCTCAGGACAAAGTGCAACCTGTATGGAACAGGAGGTTAAAGGTGCTGTTTCTCCAAGTAGGGAGATTACTAGTTAAGAAGCTGGAATGGCGAACCCGAGCACAAGGAGATGAGAAATGAGGTGAGTTTCAGAAACCTTTCCCGTTCAGACGGTGTACCATCTTCTAGGTTTATCATGCATGTTTTCGATGTAGGAAGATTCCCTTGCACCTGGACATTTGGGACCCATGGGATGGGTACCACACAGTATTACTTTAAAGGGTCTGCGTTTGCTCACCCAACCTCACCAAACCTCTCATCCCCAAGAGTGTCCACCCTTATGTCTCATCCAGCTGTGGGTCTAGATATGGTCAATCCAGGTTGCATCACAGCCTCTGAACGAATTTTGTAAGAATTTCTCTCTCTTTCACTGTCTTTGTTTTACGGGTTTTTAAAAGTAATTTATTTTTATAATGGGGTTTAGCTGCTTTTCACGGCTGTGTTTATGCGGATTTACACTCACTTGACTCACTTCCAGAGAGATATCAATACATAGGTTTTAAGATTCTTACTAGTCACATATATTCTTGTGCGGTGAATAGGGGGTGTTGAGTCCAGTTCACTGAGCAAGGAGTAGGTCTTGTCTATTACATATTGGGTGTATGGAACGGTATCTGAGCGAATTTGAAACCCTTGTTTTATGCATCACCCCACCTCACCTTTCCCGTTAAGCAGCCATAGTGTGTTTTCTAAACGTGTGAGTCTGTTCTGTTTTGTAATTCATTTCAACTGTAGCGGTTTTTACATTCCCTCTATAAGTGATAGCTTATGATAAGTGTCTTTTTCTGTGTGACTTATTTCACTTAGAATCGTCGTACCTAAGTTCACTCATCTTGCTTCTACTTGCCTTATGACATTGATTTCATATCTGAGTGATATTCCATTGTACATAAGGACCACAACTTCTTTATCCATTTTTCTCTTTCCGGGGATATTTAAGGTGTCATGAAGTGGAGGTTCTTGTCAACAGAGCAGCCCTAAACTTTGGGGTGCCTGTGTCTTGCTGATTTTTAGTTTTCCCAATTTATACGCCCATGAGTGGACGTTCCCTATGCTCCCTAAGCTGTGTTTTTTCGATGTTTCAGGACACACCGTACACTTCTCCAGAGTGGCTGCTGGCAATTTACATCCCGCCCATCAGCGTAGCAAGGCTCCAATTTCTCCATGGCCTGTCCTGCATTTGTTGTTTTGACACTTTTATCAGCATGGCCCTTTAGACCAATGGGAAGCGAGACTTCTTTGTAGCGCTGATTTGCCTTTCCAGGTTGCTTGGTTGGCCAAAAAGGGCGTATGCGTTTTTTCCTGAATATATTCAGGAAAAAACGCATACGCCCTTTTTGGCCAAGGGCATCATTGTCGACGTTTTGCCGCTTTTCATGTGCTTTAAAGGCGATTTGAATCTACCTCCTGAAATCTGTTTCCTGCAGTTCTGCCTTGCTTTCAAATCCTCTTCGTTGCCTTCCCTCAATATATTTGTGGACGAGAGTTATCATTTATAATTCTGCAGGTTTGTGAATTGCAGTGCCCCTCAGCTCTATTTTTCAACTCGCTTTTTTGGGAGCTGGCCTCAAATCGCGGGATTGCCTCAGGCACTATTCTGATTCCGGGCGCCAGGCTGAGCCTGTGCTTAATTCTTCTTCCTGATGGGAAAATAGAGTGACCTGTGCCTGTCCCAACACCTAGATCTAGTCTCTCATTGGTTGCCCCTCTTCCCGTTCATCCTCAGGACAAATTGCAACCTGTATGGATCAGGAGCTTAAAGGTGCTGATTCTGCAAGTAGGGAGATTGCTAGTAAATTAGCTGGAAAGGCGAACCCGAGCACAAAGAGGTGAGAAATGGGGTGCGTTTTAGAAACCTTTCAAAATCACACGGTGTACCATCTTCTGAGTTTCTCATGCATGTTTTCGATGTAGGAAGATGCCCTTGAAACTGGAGATTTGGGACCCATGGGATGGGTACCACGCAGTATTACTTTAAAGGGTCTGCGTTTGCTCACCCAACCTCACCCAACCTGTCAGCCCCAAGAGTGTCCAACCTTATTTCTCATCCAGCTGTGGGTCTAGATATGGTCAATCCAGGTTGCATCACAGCCCCTGAACGAATTTTGTAAGAATTTCTCTCTCTTTCACTGTCTTTGTTTTACGGGTTTTTAAAACTAATTTATTTTTATAATGGGGTTTAGCTGCTTTTCACGGCTGTGTTTATGCGGCTTTACACCCAATTGACACACTTCCAGAGAGATATCAATACATAGGTTTTAAGATTCTTACTAGTCAGATATATACTTGTGCGGTGAATAGGGGGTGTTGAGTCCAGTTCACTGAGCAAGGAGTAGGTCTTGTCTATTACATATTGGGTGTATGGAACGGTATCTGAGCTAATTTGAAACCCTTGTTTTATGCATCACCCCACCTCACCTTTCCCGTTAAGCAGCCATAGTGTGTTTTCTAAACGTGTGACTCTGTTCTGTTTTGTAATTCAGTTCAAGTGTAGCGGTTTTTACATTCCCTCTATAAGTGATAGCTTACGATAAGTCTCTTTTTCTGTGTGACTTATTTCACTTAGAATCGTCGTACCTAAGTTCACTCCTCTTGCTTCTACTTGCCTTATGACATTGATTTCATATCTGAGTGATATTCCATTGTACATAAGGACCACAACTTCTTTATCCATTTTTCTCTTTCCGGGGATATTTAAGGTGTCATGAAGTGGAGGTTCTTGTCAACATAGCAGCCCTAAACTTTGGGGTGCCTGTGTCTTGCTGATTTTTATTTTTCCCAATTTATACGCCCATGAGTGGACGTTCCCTATGCTCCCTAAGCTGTGTTTTTTCGATGTTTCAGGACACACCGTACACTTCTCCAGAGTGGCTGCTGGCAATTTACATCCCGCCCATCAGCGTAGCAAGGCTCCAATTTCTCCATGGCCTGTCCTGCATTTGTGGTTTTGACACTTTTATCAGCATGGCCCTTTAGACCGATGGGAAGCGAGACTTCTTTGTAGCGCTGATTTGCCTTTCCAGGTTGCTTGGTTGGCCAAAAAGGGCGTATGCGTTTTTTCCTGAATATATTCAGGAAAAAACGCATACGCCCTTTTTGGACAAGGGCATCATTGTCGACGTTTTGCCGCTTTTCATGTGCTTTAAAGGCGAATTGAATCTACCTCCTGAAATCTGTTTCCTGCAGTTCTGCCTTGCTTTCAAATCCTCTTCGTTGCCTTCCCTCAATATATTTGTGGACGAGAGTTATCACTTATAATTCTGCAGGTTTGTGAATTGCAGTGCCCCTCAGCTCCATTTTTCAACTCGCTATTTTGGGAGCTGGCCTCAAATCGCGGTATTGCCTCAGGCACTATTCTGATTCCGGGCGGCAGGCTGAGCCTGTGCTTAATTCTTCTTCCTGATGGGAAAATAGAGTGACCTGTGCTTGTCCCAACACCTAGATCTAGTCTCTCATTGGTTGCCCCTCTTCCCGTTCATCCTCAGGACACATTGCAACCTGTACAGAACAGGAGGTTAAAGGTGCTGATTCTCTAAGAAGGGAGATTGCTAGTAAAGTATCTGGAATGGCGAACCCGAGCACAAGGAGATGAGAAACGAGGTGCGTTTTAGAAACCTTTCCCGATCACACGGTGTACCATCTTCTGGGTTTCTCATGCATGTTTTCGATGCAGGAAGACGCCCTTGAAACTGGAGATTTGGGACCCATGGGATGGGTACCACACAGTATTACTTTAAAGGGTCTGCGTTTGCTCACCCAACCTCACCAAACCTCTCAGCCCCAAGAGTGTCCACCCTTATGTCTCATCCAGCTGTGGCTCTAGATATGGTCAATCCAGGTTGCGTCACAGCCACTGAATGAATTTTGTAAGAATTTCTCTCTCTTTCACTGTCTTTGTTTCATGGGTTTTTAAAACTAATTTATTTTTATAATGGGGTTTAGCTGCTTTTCACGGCTGTGTTTATGCGGCTTTACACCCAATTGACACACTTCCAGACAGATATCAATACATAGGTTTTAAGATTCTTACTAGTCAGATATATACTTGTGCGGTGAATAGGGGGTGTTGAGTCCAGTTCACTGAGCAAGGAGTAGGTCTTGTCTATTACATATTGGGTGTATGGAACGGTATCTGAGCTAATTTGAAACCCTTGTTTTACGCATCACCCCACCTCACCTTTCCCGTTAAGCAGCCATAGTGTGTTTTCTAAACGTGTGACTCTGTTCTGTTTTGTAATTCAGTTCAAGTGTAGCAGTTTTTACATTCCCTCTATAAGTGATAGCTTACGATAAGTCTCTTTTTCTGTGTGACTTATTTCCCTTAGAGTCGTCATACCTAAATCCACCCATCATGCTGCTACTAGCCTTATGACATTGATTTCATGTCTGAGTGATATTCCATTGTACATAAGGACCACAACTTCTTTATCCATTTTTCTCTTTCCTGGGATATTTAAGGTGTCATGAAGTGGAGGTTCTTGTCAACAGAGCAGCCCGAAACTTTGGGGTGCCTGTGTCTTGCTGATTTTTAGTTTTCCCAGTTTATAAGCCCATGAGTGGAAGTGCCATATGCTCCCTAAACTGTGTTTTT
This sequence comes from Eschrichtius robustus, assembly GCF_028021215.1. Taxonomy (NCBI): domain Eukaryota; kingdom Metazoa; phylum Chordata; class Mammalia; order Artiodactyla; family Eschrichtiidae; genus Eschrichtius; species Eschrichtius robustus. The sequence goes on from NW_027175163.1 coordinate 969,103, forward strand.
TCGATGTTTCAGGGCACACCGTACACTTCTCCAGAGTGGCTGTTCGCAATTTATATCCCGCCCATCAGCGTAGCAAGGCTCCAATTTCTCCATGGCCTGTCCTGCATTTGTGGTTTTGACACTTTAATCAGCATGGCCCTTTTGATGGATGGGAAGCGAGACTTCTTTGTAGCGCTGATTTGCCTTTCCAGGTTGCTTGGTTGGCCAAAAAGGGCGTATGCGTTTTTTCCTGAATATATTCAGGAAAAAACGCATACGCCCTTTTTGCCCAAGGGCATCATTGTCCACGTTTGGCCGATTTTCATGTGCTTTAAAGGCGATTCGAATCTACCTCCTGAAATCTGTTTCCTGCAATTCTGCCTTGCTTTCAAATCCTCTTCGTTGCCTTCCCTCAATATATTTTTGGACGAGACTTATCATTTATAACTCTGCAGGTTTGTGAATTGCAGTGCCCCTGAGCTCCATTTTTCAACTCGCTTTTTTGGGAGCTGGCCGCAAAAGCGCGGGTATGCCTCAGGCCCTATGCTGGTTCTGGGTGGCAGGCTGAGCCTGTGGTTATTTCTTTTTCCTGATGGGAAAATAGAGTGACCTGTGCCTGTCCCAACACCTAGATCTAGTCTCTCATTGGTTGCCCCTCTTCCCGTTCATCCTCAGGACAAATTGCAACCTGTATGGAACAGGAGGTTAAAGGTGCTGATTCTCCAAGTAGGGTGATTGCTACTAAAATAGCTGGAATGGCGAACCCGAGCACAAGGAGATGAGAAATGAGGTGCGTTTTAGAAACCTTTCAAAATCACACGGTGTACCATCTTCTGGGTTCCTCATGCAAGTTTTCGATGTAGGAAGATGCCCTTGAACCTGGAGATTTGGGACCCATGGGATGGGTACCACGCAGTATTACCTTAAAGGGTCTGTGTTGGCTCACCCAACCTCACCAAACCTCTCAGCCCCAAGAGTGTCCACCCTATGTCTCATCCAGCTGTGGCTCTAGATATGGTCAATCCAGGTTGCGTCACACCCCTGAATGAATTTTGTAAGAATTTCTCTCTCTTTCACTGTCTTTGTTTCATGGGTTTTTAAAACTAATTTATTTTTATAATGGGGTTTAGCTGCTTTTCACAGCTGTGTTTATGCGGCTTTACACACACTTGACTCACTTCCAGAGAGATATCAATACATAGGTTTTAAGATTCTCACTAGTCAGATATATTCTTGTGCGGTGAATAGGGGGTGTTGAGTCCAGTTCACTGAGCAAGGAGTAGGTCTTGTCTATTACATATTGGGTGTATGGAACGGTATCTGAGCTAATTTGAAATCCTTGTTTTATGCATCACACCACCTCATCTTTCCCGTTAAGCAGCCATAGTGTGTTTTCTAAACGTGTGACTCTGTTCTCTTTTGTAATTCAGTTCAAGTGTAGCAGTTTTTACATTCCCTCTATACGTGATAGCTTATGATAAGTGTCTTTTTCTGTGTGACTTATTTCACTTAGAGTCGTCGTACCTAAATCCACTCATCATGCTGCTACTAGCCTTATGACATTGATTTCATGGCTGAGTGATATTCCATTGTACATAAGGACCACAACTTCTTTATCCATTTTTCACTTTCCTGGGATATTTAAGGTGTCATGAAGTGGAGGTTCTTGTCAACAGAGCAGCCCTAAACTTTGGGGTGCCTGTGTCTTGCTGATTTTTAGTTTTCCCAATTTGTACGCCCATGAGTGGAAGTGCCCTATGCTCCCTAAGCTCTGTTTTTTCGATGTTTAAGGCCACACCGTACACTTCTCCAGAGTGGCTGCTGGCAATTTACATCCCGCCCATCAGTGTAGCAAGGCTCCCATTTCTCCATGGCCTGTCCTGCTTTTGTGGTTTTGACACTTTTTTCAGCATGGGCCTTTTGACCGATTCGAAGCGAGACTCCTTTGTAGTGCTGATTTGCTTTTCCATGTTGCTTGGTTGGCCAAAAAGGGCGTATGCGTTTTTTCCTAAATATATTCAGGAAAAAACGCATACGCCCTTTTTGGCCAAGGGCATCATTGTCCACGTTTTGCCGCTTTTCATGTGCTTTAAAGGCGATTCGAATCTACCTCCTGAAACCTGTTTCCTGCAATTCTGCCTTGCTTTCAAATCCTCTTCGTTGCCTTCCCTCAATATATTTGTGGACGAGAGTTATCATTTATAACTCTGCAGGGTTGTGAATTGCAGTGCCCATGTGCTCCGTTTTTCAACTGGCTTTTTTGGGAGCTGGCCGCAGAAGCGCGGGATTGCCTCAGGCCCTATTCTGGTTCCGGGTGGCAGGCTGAGCCTGTGGTTATTTCTTCTTCCTGATGAGAAAATAGAGTGACCTGTGCCTGTCCCAACACCTAGATCTAGTCTCTCATTGGCTGCCCCTCTTCCCGTTCATCCTCAGGACAAATTGCAACCTGTACGGAACAGGAGGTTAAAGGTGCTGATTCTCCAAGTAGGGAGATTGCTAGTGAAGTAGCTGGAATGGCGAACCCGAGCACAAGGAGATGAGAAATGAGGTGCGTTTTAGAAACCTTTCAAAATCACACGGTGTACCATCTTCTGGGTTCCTCATGCAAGTTTTCGATGTAGGAAGATGCCCTTGAACCTGGAGATTTGGGACCCATGGGATGGGTACCACGCAGTATTGCCTTAAAGGGTCTGTGTTGGCTCACCCAACCTCACCAAACCTCTCAGCCCCAAGAATGTCCACCCTTATGTCTCATCCAGCTGTGGGTCTAGATATGGTCAATCCAGGTTGCGTCACAGCCCCTGAATGAATTTTGTAAGAATTTCTGTCTCTTTCACTGTCTTTGTTTCATGGGTTTTTAAAACTAATTTATTTTTATAATGGGGTTTAGCTGCTTTTCACGGCTGTGTTTATGCGGCTTTACACACACTTGACACACTTCCAGAGAGATATCAATACATAGGTTTTAAGATTCTTACTAGTCACATATATTCTTGTGCGTTGAATAGGGGGTGTTGAGTCCAGTTCACTGAGCAAGGAGTAGGTCTTGTCTATTACATATTGGGTGTATGGAACGGTATCTGAGCTAATTTGAAACCCTTGTTTTATGCATCACACCACCTCACCTTTCCCGTTAAGCTGCCATAGTGTGTTTTCTAAACGTGTGACTCTGTTCTCTTTTGTAATTCAGTTCAAGTGTAGCAGTTTTTACATTCCCTCTATACGTGATAGATGATGGTAAGTGACTTTTTCTATGTGACTTATTTCACTTAGAGTCGTCGTACCTAAATCCACTCATCATGCTGCTACTAGCCTTATGACATTGATTTCATGGCTGAGTGATATTCCATTGTACATAAGGACCACAAATTCTTTATCCATTTTTCTCTTTCCTGGGATATTTAAGGTGTCATGAAGTGGAGGTTCTTGTCAACAGAGCAGCCCTAAACGTTGGGGTGCCTGTGTCTTGCTGATTTTTAGTTTTCCCAATTTATACGCCCATGAGTGGAAGTGCCCTATGCTCCTTAAGCTGTGTTTTTTTGATGTTTAAGGCCACACCGTACACTTCTCCAGAGTGGCTGCTGGCAATTTACATCCCGCCCATCAGTGTAGCAAGGCTCCCATTTCTCCATGGCCTGTCCTGCTTTTGTGATTTTGACACTTTATTCAGCATGGCCCTTTTGACCGATTCGAAGCGAGACTCATTTGTAGTGCTGATTTGCCTTTCCATGTTGCTTGGTTGGCCAAAAAGGGCGTATGCGTTTTTTCCTGAATATATTCAGGAAAAAACGCATACGCCCTTTTTGGCCAAGGGCATCATTGTCCACGTTTTGCCGCTTTTCATGTGCTTTAAAGGCGATTCGAATCTACCTCCTGAAACCTGTTTCCTGCAATTCTGCCTTGCTTTCAAATCCTCTTCGTTGCCTTCCCTCAATATATTTGTGGACGAGAGTTATCATTTATAACTCTGCAGGGTTGTGAATTGCAGTGCCCATGTGCTCCGTTTTTCAACTGGCTTTTTTGGGAGCTGGCCGCAGAAGCGCGGGATTGCCTCAGGCCCTATTCTGGTTCCGGGTGGCAGGCTGAGCCTGTGGTTATTTCTTCTTCCTGATGAGAAAATAGAGTGACCTGTGCCTGTTCCAACACCTAGATCTAGTCTCTCATTGGCTGTCCCTCTTCCCGTTCATCCTCAAGACAAATTGAAACCTGTACGGAACAGGAGGTTAAAGGTGCTGATTCTCCAAGTAGGGAGATTGCTAGTGAAGTACCTGGAATGGCGAACCCGAGCACAAGGAGATGAGAAATGAGGTGCGTTTTAGAAACCTTTCAAAATCACACGGTGTACCATCTTCTGGGTTCCTCATGCAAGTTTTCGATGTAGGAAGATGCCCTTGAACCTGGAGATTTGCGACCCATGGGATGGGTACCACGCAGTATTACCTTAAAGGGTCTGTGTTGGCTCACCCAACCTCACCAAAACTCTCAGCCCCAAGAATGTCCACCCTTATGTCTCATCCAGCTGTGGGTCTACATATGGTCAATCCAGGTTGCGTCACAGCCCCTGAATGAATTTTGTAAGAATTTCTGTCTCTTTCACTGTCTTTGTTTCATGGGTTTTTAAAACTAATTTATTTTTATAATGGGGTTTAGCTGCTTTTCACGGCTGTGTTTATGCGGCTTTACACACACTTGACACACTTCCAGAGAGATATCAATACATAGGTTTTACGATTATTACTAGTCACATATATTCTTGTGCGGTGAATAGGGGGTGTTGAGTCCAGTTCACTGAGCAAGGAGTAGGTCTTGTCTATTACATATTGGGTGTATGGAACGGTATCTGAGCTAATTTGAAACCCTTGTTTTATGCATCACCCCACCTCACCTTTCCCGTTAAGCAGCCATAGTGTGTTTTCTAAACGTGTGACTATGTTCTGTTTTGTAATTCAGTTCAAGTGTAGCGGTTTTTACATTCCCTCTATAAGTGATAGCTTACGATAAGTCTCTTTTTCTGTGTGACTTATTTCCCTTAGAGTCGTCATACCTAAATCCACCCATCATGCTGCTACTAGCCTTATGACATTGATTTCATGTCTGAGTGATATTCCATTGTACATAAGGACCACAACTTCTTTATCCATTTTTCTCTTTCCTGGGATATTTAAGGTGTCATGAAGTGGAGGTTCTTGTCAACAGAGCAGCCCGAAACTTTGGGGTGCCTGTGTCTTGCTGATTTTTAGTTTTCCCAGTTTATACGCCCATGAGTGGAAGTGCCATATGCTCCCTAAACTGTGTTTTTTCGATGTTTCAGGGCACACCGTACACTTCTCCAGAGTGGCTGTTCGCAATTTATATCCCGCCCATCAGCGTAGCAAGGCTCCAATTTCTCCATGGCCTGTCCTGCATTTGTGGTTTTGACACTTTAATTAGCATGGCCCTTTTGATGGATGGGAAGCGAGACTTCTTTGTAGCGCTGATTTGCCTTTCCAGGTTGCTTGGTTGGCCAAAAAGGGCGTATGCGTTTTTTCCTGAATATATTCAGGAAAAAACGCATACGCCCTTTTTGCCCAAGGGCATCATTGTCCACGTTTGGCCGATTTTCATGTGCTTTAAAGGCGATTCGAATCTACCTCCTGAAATCTGTTTCCTGCAATTCTGCCTTGCTTTCAAATCCTCTTCGTTGCCTTCCCTCAATATATTTTTGGACGAGACTTATCATTTATAACTCTGCAGGTTTGTGAATTGCAGTGCCCCTGAGCTCCATTTTTCAACTCGCTTTTTTGGGAGCTGGCCGCAAAAGCGCGGGTATGCCTCAGGCCCTATGCTGGTTCTGGGTGGCAGGCTGAGCCTGTGGTTATTTCTTTTTCCTGATGGGAAAATAGAGTGACCTGTGCCTGTCCCAACACCTAGATCTAGTCTCTCATTGGTTGCCCCTCTTCCCGTTCATCCTCAGGACAAATTGCAACCTGTACGGAACAGGAGGTTAAAGGTGCTGATTCTCCAAGTAGGGTGATTGCTACTAAAATAGCTGGAATGGCGAACCCGAGCACAAGGAGATGAGAAATGAGGTGCGTTTTAGAAACCTTTCAAAATCACACGGTGTACCATCTTCTGGGTTCCTCATGCAAGTTTTCGATGTAGGAAGATGCCCTTGAACCTGGAGATTTGGGACCCATGGGATGGGTACCACGCAGTATTACCTTAAAGGGTCTGTGTTGGCTCACCCAACCTCACCAAACCTCTCAGCCCCAAGAGTGTCCACCCTATGTCTCATCCAGCTGTGGCTCTAGATATGGTCAATCCAGGTTGCGTCACACCCCTGAATGAATTTTGTAAGAATTTCTCTCTCTTTCACTGTCTTTGTTTCATGGGTTTTTAAAACTAATTTATTTTTATAATGGGGTTTAGCTGCTTTTCACAGCTGTGTTTTTGCGGCTTTACACACACTTGACTCACTTCCGGAGAGATATCAATACATAGGTTTTAAGATTCTCACTAGTCAGATATATTCTTGTGCGGTGAATAGGGGGTGTTGAGTCCAGTTCACTGAGCAAGGAGTAGGTCTTGTCTATTACATATTGGGTGTATGGAACGGTATCTGAGCTAATTTGAAATCCTTGTTTTATGCATCACACCACCTCATCTTTCCCGTTAAGCAGCCATAGTGTGTTTTCTACACGTGTGACTCTGTTCTCTTTTGTAATTCAGTTCAAGTGTAGCAGTTTTTACATTCCCTCTATACGTGATAGCTTATGATAAGTGTCTTTTTCTGTGTGACTTATTTCACTTAGAGTCGTCGTACCTAAATCCACTCATCATGCTGCTACTAGCCTTATGACATTGATTTCATGGCTGAGTGATATTCCATTGTACATAAGGACCACAACTTCTTTATCCATTTTTCACTTTCCTGGGATATTTAAGGTGTCATGAAGTGGAGGTTCTTGTCAACAGAGCAGCCCTAAACGTTGGGGTGCCTGTGTCTTGCTGATTTTTAGTTTTCCCAATTTATACGCCCATGAGTGGAAGTGCCCTATGCTCCCTAAGCTGTGTTTTTTCGATGTTTAAGGCCACACCGTACACTTCTCCAGAGTGGCTGCTGGCAATTTACATCCCGCCCATCAGTGTAGCAAGGCTCCCATTTCTCCATGGCCTGTCCTGCTTTTGTGGTTTTGACACATTTTTCAGCTTGGCCCTTTTGACCGATTCGAAGCGAGACTCCTTTGTAGTGCTGATTTGCCTTTCCATGTTGCTTGGTTGGCCTAAAAGGGCGTATGCGTTTTTTCCTGAATATATTCAGGAAAAAACGCATACGCCCTTTTTGGCCAAGGGCATCATTGTCAACGTTTTGCCGCTTTTCATGTGCTTTAAAGCCGATTCGAATCTACCTCCTGAAACCAGTTTCCTGCAATTCTGCCTAGCTTTCAAATGCTCTTCGTTGCCTTCCCTCAATATATTTGTGGACGAGAGTTATCATTTATAACTCTGCAGGTTTGTGAATTGCAGTACCCATGTGCTCCATTTTTCAACTGGCTTTTTTGGGACGTGGCCGCAGAAGCGCGGGATTGCCTCAGGCCCTATTCTGGTTCCTGGCGGCAGGCTGAGCCTGTGGTTAATTCTTCTTCCTGATGTGAAAATAGAGTGACCTGTGCCTGTCCCAACACCTAGATCTAGTCTCTCATTGGTTGCCCCTCTTCCCGTTCATCCTCAGGACAAAGTGCAACCTGTATGGAACAGGAGGTTAAAGGTGCTGTTTCTCCAACTAGGGAGATTACTAGTTAAGAAGCTGGAATGGCGAACCCGAGCACAAGGAGATGAGAAATGAGGTGCGTTTCAGAAACCTTTCCCGTTCAGACGGTGTACCATCTTCTAGGTTTCTCATGCATGTTTTCGATGTAGGAAGATTCCCTTGAACCTGGACATTTGGGACCCATGGGATGGGTACCACACAGTATTACTTTAAAGGGTCTGCGTTTGCTCACCCAACCTCACCAAACCTCTCATCCCCAAGAGTGTCCACCCTTATGTCTCATCCAGCTGTGGGTCTAGATATGGTCAATCCAGGTTGCATCACAGCCTCTGAACGAATTTTGTAAGAATTTCTCTCTCTTTCACTGTCTTTGTTTTACGGGTTTTTAAAAGTAATTTATTTTTATAATGGGGTTTAGCTGCTTTTCACGGCTGTGTTTATGCGGATTTACACTCATTTGACTCACTTCCAGAGAGATATCAATACATAGGTTTTAAGATTCTTACTAGTCACATATATTCTTGTGCGGTGAATAGGGGGTGTTGAGTCCAGTTCACTGAGCAAGGAGTAGGTCTTGTCTATTACATATTGGGTGTATGGAACGGTATCTGAGCGAATTTGAAACCCTTGTTTTATGCATCACCCCACCTCACCTTTCCCGTTAAGCAGCCATAGTGTGTTTTCTAAACGTGTGAGTCTGTTCTGTTTTGTAATTCAGTTCAACTGTAGCGGTTTTTACATTCCCTCTATAAGTGATAGCTTATGATAAGTGTCTTTTTCTGTGTGACTTATTTCACTTAGAATCGTCGTACCTAAGTTCACTCATCTTGCTTCTACTTGCCTTATGACATTGATTTCATATCTGAGTGATATTCCATTGTACATAAGGACCACAACTTCTTTATCCATTTTTCTCTTTCCGGGGATATTTAAGGTGTCATGAAGTGGAGGTTCTTGTCAACAGAGCAGCCCTAAACTTTGGGGTGCCTGTGTCTTGCTGATTTTTATTTTTCCCAATTTATACGCCCATGAGTGGACGTTCCCTATGCTCCCTAAGCTGTGTTTTTTCGATGTTTCAGGACACACCGTACACTTCTCCAGATTGGCTGCTGGCAATTTACATCCCGCCCATCAGCGTAGCAAGGCTCCAATTTCTCCATGGCCTGTCCTGCATTTGTGGTTTTGACACTTTTATCAGCATGGCCCTTTAGACCGATGGGAAGCGAGACTTCTTTGTAGCGCTGATTTGCCTTTCCAGGTTGCTTGGTTGGCCAAAAAGGGCGTATGCGTTTTTTCCTGAATATATTCAGGAAAAAACGCATACGCCCTTTTTGGCCAAGGGCATCATTGTCGACGTTTTGCCGCTTTTCATGTGCTTTAAAGGCGAATTGAATCTACCTCCTGAAATCTGTTTCCTGCAATTCTGCCTTGCTTTCAAATCCTCTTCGTTGCCTTCCCTCAATATATTTGTGGACGAGAGTTATCATTTATAATTCTGCAGGTTTGTGAATTGCAGTGCCCCTCAGCTCCATTTTTCAACTCGCTATTTTGGGAGCTGGCCTCAAATCGCGGGATTGCCTCAGGCACTATTCTGATTCCGGGCGGCAGGCTGAGCCTGTGCTTAATTCTTCTTCCTGATGGGAAAATAGAGTGACCTGTGCCTGTCCCAACACCTAGATCTAGTCTCTCATTGGTTGCCCCTCTTCCCGTTCATCCTCAGGACACATTGCAACCTGTACAGAACAGGAGGTTAAAGGTGCTGATTCTCCAAGAAGGGAGATTGCTAGTAAAGTATCTGGAATGGCGAACCCGAGCACAAGGAGATGAGAAACGAGGTGCGTTTTAGAAACCTTTCCCGATCACACGGTGTACCATCTTCTGGGTTTCTCATGCATGTGTTCGATGCAGGAAGACGCCCTTGAAACTGGAGATTTGGGACCCATGGGATGGGTACCACACAGTATTACTTTAAAGGGTCTGCGTTTGCTCACCCAACCTCACCAAACCTCTCAGCCCCAAGAGTGTCCACCCTTATGTCTCATCCAGCTGTGGCTCTCGATATGGTCAATCCAGGTTGCGTCACAGCCACTGAATGAATTTTGTAAGAATTTCTCTCTCTTTCACTGTCTTTGTTTCATGGGTTTTTAAAACTAATTTATTTTTATAATGGGGTTTAGCTGCTTTTCACGGCTGTGTTTATGCGGCTTTACACCCAATTGACACACTTCCAGAGAGATATCAATACATAGGTTTTACGATTATTACTAGTCACATATATTCTTGTGCGGTGAATAGGGGGTGTTGAGTCCAGTTCACTGAGCAAGGAGTAGGTCTTGTCTATTACATATTGGGTGTATGGAACGGTGTCTGAGCGAATTTGAAACCCTTGTTTTATGCATCACCCCACCTCACCTTTCCCGTTAAGCAGCCATAGTGTGTTTTCTAAACGTGTGACTATGTTCTGTTTTGTAATTCAGTTCAAGTGTAGCGGTTTTTACATTCCCTCTATAAGTGATAGCTTACGATAAGTCTCTTTTTCTGTGTGACTTATTTCCCTTAGAGTCGTCATACCTAAATCCACCCATCATGCTGCTACTAGCCTTATGACATTGATTTCATGTCTGAGTGATATTCCATTGTACATAAGGACCACAACTTCTTTATCCATTTTTCTCTTTCCTGGGATATTTAAGGTGTCATGAAGTGGAGGTTCTTGTCAACAGAGCAGCCCGAAACTTTGGGGTGCCTGTGTCTTGCTGATTTTTAGTTTTCCCAGTTTATACGCCCATGAGTGGAAGTGCCATATGCTCCCTAAACTGTGTTTTTTCGATGTTTCAGGGCACACCGTACACTTCTCCAGAGTGGCTGTTCGCAATTTATATCCCGCCCATCAGCGTAGCAAGGCTCCAATTTCTCCATGGCCTGTCCTGCATTTGTGGTTTTGACACTTTAATTAGCATGGCCCTTTTGATGGATGGGAAGCGAGACTTCTTTGTAGCGCTGATTTGCCTTTCCAGGTTGCTTGGTTGGCCAAAAAGGGCGTATGCGTTTTTTCCTGAATATATTCAGGAAAAAACGCATACGCCCTTTTTGCCCAAGGGCATCATTGTCCACGTTTGGCCGATTTTCATGTGCTTTAAAGGCGATTCGAATCTACCTCCTGAAATCTGTTTCCTGCAATTCTGCCTTGCTTTCAAATCCTCTTCGTTGCCTTCCCTCAATATATTTTTGGACGAGACTTATCATTTATAACTCTGCAGGTTTGTGAATTGCAGTGCCCCTGAGCTCCATTTTTCAACTCGCTTTTTTGGGAGCTGGCCGCAAAAGCGCGGGTATGCCTCAGGCCCTATGCTGGTTCTGGGTGGCAGGCTGAGCCTGTGGTTATTTCTTTTTCCTGATGGGAAAATAGAGTGACCTGTGCCTGTCCCAACACCTAGATCTAGTCTCTCATTGGTTGCCCCTCTTCCCGTTCATCCTCAGGACAAATTGCAACCTGTACGGAACAGGAGGTTAAAGGTGCTGATTCTCCAAGTAGGGTGATTGGTACTAAAATAGCTGGAATGGCGAACCCGAGCACAAGGAGATGAGAAATGAGGTGCGTTTTAGAAACCTTTCAAAATCACACGGTGTACCATCTTCTGGGTTCCTCATGCAAGTTTTCGATGTAGGAAGATGCCCTTGAACCTGGAGATTTGGGACCCATGGGATGGGTACCACGCAGTATTACCTTAAAGGGTCTGTGTTGGCTCACCCAACCTCACCAAACCTCTCAGCCCCAAGAATGTCCACCCTTATGTCTCATCCAGCTGTGGGTCTAGATATGGTCAATCCAGGTTGCGTCACAGCCCCTGAATGAATTTTGTAAGAATTTCTGTCTCTTTCACTGTCTTTGTTTCATGGGTTTTTAAAACTAATTTATTTTTATAATGGGGTTTAGCTGCTTTTCACGGCTGTGTTTATGCGGCTTTACACACAGTTGACACACTTCCAGAGAGATATCAATACATAGGTTTTAAGATTCTTACTAGTCACATATATTCTTGTGCGGTGCATAGGGGGTGTTGAGTCCAGTTCACTGAGCAAGGAGTAGGTCTTGTCTATTACATATTGGGTGTATGGAACGGTATCTGAGCTAATTTGAAACCCTTGTTTTATGCATCACACCACCTCACCTTTCCCGTTAAGCAGCCATAGTGTGTTTTCTAAACGTGTGACTCTTCTCTTTTGTAATTCAGTTCAAGTGTAGCAGTTTTTACATTCCCTCTATACGTGATAGCTTATGATAAGTGTCTTTTTCTGTGTGACTTATTTCACTTAGAGTCGTCGTACCTAAATCCACTCATCATGCTGCTACTAGCCTTATGACATTGATTTCATGGCTGAGTGATATTCCATTGTACATAAGGACCGCAACTTCTTTATCCATTTTTCTCTTTCCTGGGATATTTAAGGTGTCATGAAGTGGAGGTTCTTGTCAACAGAGCAGCCCTAAACGTTGGGGTGCCTGTGTCTTGCTGATTTTTAGTTTTCCCAATTTATACGCCCATGAGTGGAAGTGCCCTATGCTCCCTAAGCTGTGTTTTTTCGATGTTTAAGGCCACACCGTACACTTCTCCAGAGTGGCTGCTGGCAATTTACATCCCGCCCATCAGTGTAGCAAGGCTCCCATTTCTCCATGGCCTGTCCTGCTTTTGTGGTTTTGACACATTTTTCAGCTTGGCCCTTTTGACCGATTCGAAGCGAGACTCCTTTGTAGTGCTGATTTGCCTTTCCATGTTGCTTGGTTGGCCTAAAAGGGCGTATGCGTTTTTTCCTGAATATATTCAGGAATAAACGCATACGCCCTTTTTGGCCAAGGGCATCATTGTCAACGTTTTGCCGCTTTTCATGTGCTTTAAAGCCGATTCGAATCTACCTCCTGAAACCAGTTTCCTGCAATTCTGCCTAGCTTTCAAATGCTCTTCGTTGCCTTCCCTCAATATATTTGTGGACGAGAGTTATCATTTATAACTCTGCAGGTTTGTGAATTGCAGTACCCATGTGCTCCATTTTTCAACTGGCTTTTTTGGGACGTGGCCGCAGAAGCGCGGGATTGCCTCAGGCCCTATTCTGGTTCCTGGCGGCAGGCTGAGCCTGTGGTTAATTCTTCTTCCTGATGTGAAAATAGAGTGACCTGTGCCTGTCCCAACACCTAGATCTAGTCTCTCATTGGTTGCCCCTCTTCCCGTTCATCCTCAGGACAAAGTGCAACCTGTATGGAACAGGAGGTTAAAGGTGCTGTTTCTCCAACTAGGGAGATTACTAGTTAAGAAGCTGGAATGGCGAACCCGAGCACAAGGAGATGAGAAATGAGGTGCGTTTCAGAAACCTTTCCCGTTCAGACGGTGTACCATCTTCTAGGTTTCTCATGCATGTATTCGATGTAGGAAGATTCCCTTGAACCTGGACATTTGGGACCCATGGGATGGGTACCACACAGTATTACTTTAAAGGGTCTGCGTTTGCTCACCCAACCTCACCAAACCTCTCATCCCCAAGAGTGTCCACCCTTATGTCTCATCCAGCTGTGGGTCTAGATATGGTCAATCCAGGTTGCATCACAGCCTCTGAACGAATTTTGTAAGAATTTCTCTCTCTTTCACTGTCTTTGTTTTACGGGTTTTTAAAAGTAATTTATTTTTATAATGGGGTTTAGCTGCTTTTCACGGCTGTGTTTATGCGGATTTACACTCACTTGACTCACTTCCAGAGAGATATCAATACATAGGTTTTAAGATTCTTACTAGTCACATATATTCTTGTGCGGTGAATAGGGGGTGTTGAGTCCAGTTCACTGAGCAAGGAGTAGGTCTTGTCTATTACATATTGGGTGTATGGAACGGTATCTGAGCGAATTTGAAACCCTTGTTTTATGCATCACCCCACCTCACCTTTCCCGTTAAGCAGCCATAGTGTGTTTTCTAAACGTGTGAGTCTGTTCTGTTTTGTAATTCAGTTCAACTGTAGCGGTTTTTACATTCCCTCTATAAGTGATAGCTTATGATAAGTGTCTTTTTCTGTGTGACTTATTTCACTTAGAATCGTCGTACCTAAGTTCACTCATCTTGCTTCTACTTGCCTTATGACATTGATTTCATATCTGAGTGATATTCCATTGTACATAAGGACCACAACTTCTTTATCCATTTTTCTCTTTCCGGGGATATTTAAGGTGTCATGAAGTGGAGGTTCTTGTCAACAGAGCAGCCCTAAACTTTGGGGTGCCTGTGTCTTGCTGATTTTTATTTTTCCCAATTTATACGCCCATGAGTGGACGTTCCCTATGCTCCCTAAGCTGTGTTTTTTCGATGTTTCAGGACACACCGTACACTTCTCCAGAGTGGCTGCTGGCAATTTACATCCCGCCCATCAGCGTAGCAAGGCTCCAATTTCTCCATGGCCTGTCCTGCATTTGTGGTTTTGACACTTTTATCAGCATGGCCCTTTAGACCGATGGGAAGCGAGACTTCTTTGTAGCGCTGATTTGCCTTTCCAGGTTGCTTGGTTGGCCAAAAAGGGCGTATGCGTTTTTTCCTGAATATATTCAGGAAAAAACGCATACGCCCTTTTTGGCCAAGGGCATCATTGTCGACGTTTTGCCGCTTTTCATGTGCTTTAAAGGCGAATTGAATCTACCTCCTGAAATCTGTTTCCTGCAGTTCTGCCTTGCTTTCAAATCCTCTTCGTTGCCTTCCCTCAATATATTTGTGGACGAGAGTTATCATTTATAATTCTGCAGGTTTGTGAATTGCAGTGCCCCTCAGCTCCATTTTTCAACTCGCTATTTTGGGAGCTGGCCTCAAATCGCGGGATTGCCTCAGGCACTATTCTGATTCCGGGCGGGAGGCTGAGCCTGTGCTTAATTCTTCTTCCTGATGGGAAAATAGAGTGACCTGTGCCTGTCCCAACACCTAGATCTAGTCTCTCATTGGTTGCCCCTCTTCCCGTTCATCCTCAGGACACATTGCAACCTGTACAGAACAGGAGGTTAAAGGTGCTGATTCTCCAAGAAGGGAGATTGCTAGTAAAGTATCTGGAATGGCGAACCCGAGCACAAGGAGATGAGAAACGAGGTGCGTTTTAGAAACCTTTCCCGATCACACGGTGTACCATCTTCTGGGTTTCTCATGCATGTTTTCGATGCAGGAAGACGCCCTTGAAACTGGAGATTTGGGACCCATGGGATGGGTACCACACAGTATTACTTTAAAGGGTCTGCGTTTGCTCACCCAACCTCACCAAACCTCTCAGCCCCAAGAGTGTCCACCCTTATGTCTCATCCAGCTGTGGCTCTAGATATGGTCAATCCAGGTTGCGTCACAGCCACTGAATGAATTTTGTAAGAATTTCTCTCTCTTTCACTGTCTTTGTTTCATGGGTTTTTAAAACTAATTTATTTTTATAATGGGGTTTAGCTGCTTTTCACGGCTGTGTTTATGCGGCTTTACACCCAATTGACACACTTCCAGAGAGATATCAATACATAGGTTTTACGATTATTACTAGTCACATATATTCTTGTGCGGTGAATAGGGGGTGTTGAGTCCAGTTCACTGAGCAAGGAGTAGGTCTTGTCTATTACATATTGGGTGTATGGAACGGTGTCTGAGCGAATTTGAAACCCTTGTTTTATGCATCACCCCACCTCACCTTTCCCGTTAAGCAGCCATAGTGTGTTTTCTAAACGTGTGACTATGTTCTGTTTTGTAATTCAGTTCAAGTGTAGCGGTTTTTACATTCCCTCTATAAGTGATAGCTTACGATAAGTCTCTTTTTCTGTGTGACTTATTTCCCTTAGAGTCGTCATACCTAAATCCACCCATCATGCTGCTACTAGCCTTATGACATTGATTTCATGTCTGAGTGATATTCCATTGTACATAAGGACCACAACTTCTTTATCCATTTTTCTCTTTCCTGGGATATTTAAGGTGTCATGAAGTGGAGGTTCTTGTCAACAGAGCAGCCCGAAACTTTGGGGTGCCTGTGTCTTGCTGATTTTTAGTTTTCCCAGTTTATACGCCCATGAGTGGAAGTGCCATATGCTCCCTAAACTGTGTTTTTTCGATGTTTCAGGGCACACCGTACACTTCTCCAGAGTGGCTGTTCGCAATTTATATCCCGCCCATCAGCGTAGCAAGGCTCCAATTTCTCCATGGCCTGTCCTGCATTTGTGGTTTTGACACTTTAATTAGCATGGCCCTTTTGATGGATGGGAAGCGAGACTTCTTTGTAGCGCTGATTTGCCTTTCCAGGTTGCTTGGTTGGCCAAAAAGGGCGTATGCGTTTTTTCCTGAATATATTCAGGAAAAAACGCATACGCCCTTTTTGCCCAAGGGCATCATTGTCCACGTTTGGCCGATTTTCATGTGCTTTAAAGGCGATTCGAATCTACCTCCTGAAATCTGTTTCCTGCAATTCTGCCTTGCTTTCAAATCCTCTTCGTTGCCTTCCCTCAATATATTTTTGGACGAGACTTATCATTTATAACTCTGCAGGTTTGTGAATTGCAGTGCCCCTGAGCTCCATTTTTCAACTCGCTTTTTTGGGAGCTGGCCGCAAAAGCGCGGGTATGCCTCAGGCCCTATGCTGGTTCTGGGTGGCAGGCTGAGCCTGTGGTTATTTCTTTTTCCTGATGGGAAAATAGAGTGACCTGTGCCTGTCCCAACACCTAGATCTAGTCTCTCATTGGTTGCCCCTCTTCCCGTTCATCCTCAGGACAAATTGCAACCTGTAGGGAACAGGAGGTTAAAGGTGCTGATTCTCCAAGTAGGGTGATTGCTAGTAAAATAGCTGGAATGGCGAACCCGAGCACAAGGAGATGAGAAATGAGGTGCGTTTTAGAAACCTTTCAAAATCACACGGTGTACCATCTTCTGGGTTCCTCATGCAAGTTTTCGATGTAGGAAGATGCCCTTGAACCTGGAGATTTGGGACCCATGGGATGGGTACCACGCAGTATTACCTTAAAGGGTCTGTGTTGGCTCACCCAACCTCACCAAACCTCTCAGCCCCAAGAGTGTCCACCCTATGTCTCATCCAGCTGTGGCTCTAGATATGGTCAATCCAGGTTGCGTCACACCCCTGAATGAATTTTGTAAGAATTTCTCTCTCTTTCACTGTCTTTGTTTCATGGGTTTTTAAAACTAATTTATTTTTATAATGGGGTTTAGCTGCTTTTCACAGCTGTGTTTTTGCGGCTTTACACACACTTGACTCACTTCCGGAGAGATATCAATACATAGGTTTTAAGATTCTCACTAGTCAGATATATTCTTGTGCGGTGAATAGGGGGTGTTGAGTCCAGTTCACTGAGCAAGGAGTAGGTCTTGTCTATTACATATTGGGTGTATGGAACGGTATCTGAGCTAATTTGAAATCCTTGTTTTATGCATCACACCACCTCATCTTTCCCGTTAAGCAGCCATAGTGTGTTTTCTACACGTGTGACTCTGTTCTCTTTTGTAATTCAGTTCAAGTGTAGCAGTTTTTACATTCCCTCTATACGTGATAGCTTATGATAAGTGTCTTTTTCTGTGTGACTTATTTCACTTAGAGTCGTCGTACCTAAATCCACTCATCATGCTGCTACTAGCCTTATGACATTGATTTCATGGCTGAGTGATATTCCATTGTACATAAGGACCACAACTTCTTTATCCATTTTTCACTTTCCTGGGATATTTAAGGTGTCATGAAGTGGAGGTTCTTGTCAACAGAGCAGCCCTAAACGTTGGGGTGCCTGTGTCTTGCTGATTTTTAGTTTTCCCAATTTATACGCCCATGAGTGGAAGTGCCCTATGCTCCCTAAGCTGTGTTTTTTCGATGTTTAAGGCCACACCGTACACTTCTCCAGAGTGGCTGCTGGCAATTTACATCCCGCCCATCAGTGTAGCAAGGCTCCCATTTCTCCATGGCCTGTCCTGCTTTTGTGGTTTTGACACATTTTTCAGCTTGGCCCTTTTGACCGATTCGAAGCGAGACTCCTTTGTAGTGCTGATTTGCCTTTCCATGTTGCTTGGTTGGCCTAAAAGGGCGTATGCGTTTTTTCCTGAATATATTCAGGAAAAAACGCATACGCCCTTTTTGGCCAAGGGCATCATTGTCAACGTTTTGCCGCTTTTCATGTGCTTTAAAGCCGATTCGAATCTACCTCCTGAAACCAGTTTCCTGCAATTCTGCCTAGCTTTCAAATGCTCTTCGTTGCCTTCCCTCAATATATTTGTGGACGAGAGTTATCATTTATAACTCTGCAGGTTTGTGAATTGCAGTACCCATGTGCTCCATTTTTCAACTGGCTTTTTTGGGACGTGGCCGCAGAAGCGCGGGATTGCCTCAGGCCCTATTCTGGTTCCTGGCGGCAGGCTGAGCCTGTGGTTAATTCTTCTTCCTGATGTGAAAATAGAGTGACCTGTGCCTGTCCCAACACCTAGATCTAGTCTCTCTTTGGTTGCCCCTCTTCCCGTTCATCCTCAGGACAAAGTGCAACCTGTATGGAACAGGAGGTTAAAGGTGCTGTTTCTCCAACTAGGGAGATTACTAGTTAAGAAGCTGGAATGGCGAACCCGAGCACAAGGAGATGAGAAATGAGGTGCGTTTCAGAAACCTTTCCCGTTCAGACGGTGTACCATCTTCTAGGTTTCTCATGCATGTTTTCGATGTAGGAAGATTCCCTTGAACCTGGACATTTGGGACCCATGGGATGGGTACCACACAGTATTACTTTAAAGGGTCTGCGTTTGCTCACCCAACCTCACCAAACCTCTCATCCCCAAGAGTGTCCACCCTTATGTCTCATCCAGCTGTGGGTCTAGATATGGTCAATCCAGGTTGCATCACAGCCTCTGAACGAATTTTGTAAGAATTTCTCTCTCTTTCACTGTCTTTGTTTTACGGGTTTTTAAAAGTAATTTATTTTTATAATGGGGTTTAGCTGCTTTTCACGGCTGTGTTTATGCGGATTTACACTCACTTGACTCACTTCCAGAGAGATATCAATACATAGGTTTTAAGATTCTTACTAGTCACATATATTCTTGTGCGGTGAATAGGGGGTGTTGAGTCCAGTTCACTGAGCAAGGAGTAGGTCTTGTCTATTACATATTGGGTGTATGGAACGGTATCTGAGCGAATTTGAAACCCTTGTTTTATGCATCACCCCACCTCACCTTTCCCGTTAAGCAGCCATAGTGTGTTTTCTAAACGTGTGAGTCTGTTCTGTTTTGTAATTCAGTTCAACTGTAGCGGTTTTTACATTCCCTCTATAAGTGATAGCTTATGATAAGTGTCTTTTTCTGTGTGACTTATTTCACTTAGAATCGTCGTACCTAAGTTCACTCATCTTGCTTCTACTTGCCTTATGACATTGATTTCATATCTGAGTGATATTCCATTGTACATAAGGACCACAACTTCTTTATCCATTTTTCTCTTTCCGGGGATATTTAAGGTGTCATGAAGTGGAGGTTCTTGTCAACAGAGCAGCCCTAAACTTTGGGGTGCCTGTGTCTTGCTGATTTTTATTTTTCCCAATTTATACGCCCATGAGTGGACGTTCCCTATGCTCCCTAAGCTGTGTTTTTTCGATGTTTCAGGACACACCGTACACTTCTCCAGAGTGGCTGCTGGCAATTTACATCCCGCCCATCAGCGTAGCAAGGCTCCAATTTCTCCATGGCCTGTCCTGCATTTGTGGTTTTGACACTTTTATCAGCATGGCCCTTTAGACCGATGGGAAGCGAGACTTCTTTGTAGCGCTGATTTGCCTTTCCAGGTTGCTTGGTTGGCCAAAAAGGGCGTATGCGTTTTTTCCTGAATATATTCAGGAAAAAACGCATACGCCCTTTTTGGCCAAGGGCATCATTGTCGACGTTTTGCCGCTTTTCATGTGCTTTAAAGGCGAATTGAATCTACCTCCTGAAATCTGTTTCCTGCAGTTCTGCCTTGCTTTCAAATCCTCTTCGTTGCCTTCCCTCAATATATTTGTGGACGAGAGTTATCATTTATAATTCTGCAGGTTTGTGAATTGCAGTGCCCCTCAGCTCCATTTTTCAACTCGCTATTTTGGGAGCTGGCCTCAAATCGCGGGATTGCCTCAGGCACTATTCTGATTCCGGGCGGCAGGCTGAGCCTGTGCTTAATTCTTCTTCCTGATGGGAAAATAGAGTGACCTGTGCCTGTCCCAACACCTAGATCTAGTCTCTCATTGGTTGCCCCTCTTCCCGTTCATCCTCAGGACACATTGCAACCTGTACAGAACAGGAGGTTAAAGGTGCTGATTCTCCAAGAAGGGAGATTGCTAGTAAAGTATCTGGAATGGCGAACCCGAGCACAAGGAGATGAGAAACGAGGTGCGTTTTAGAAACCTTTCCCGATCACACGGTGTACCATCTTCTGGGTTTCTCATGCATGTGTTCGATGCAGGAAGACGCCCTTGAAACTGGAGATTTGGGACCCATGGGATGGGTACCACACAGTATTACTTTAAAGGGTCTGCGTTTGCTCACCCAACCTCACCAAACCTCTCAGCCCCAAGAGTGTCCACCCTTATGTCTCATCCAGCTGTGGCTCTAGATATGGTCAATCCAGGTTGCGTCACAGCCACTGAATGAATTTTGTAAGAATTTCTCTCTCTTTCACTGTCTTTGTTTCATGGGTTTTTAAAACTAATTTATTTTTATAATGGGGTTTAGCTGCTTTTCACGGCTGTGTTTATGCGGCTTTACACCCAATTGACACACTTCCAGAGAGATATCAATACATAGGTTTTACGATTATTACTAGTCACATATATTCTTGTGCGGTGAATAGGGGGTGTTGAGTCCAGTTCACTGAGCAAGGAGTAGGTCTTGTCTATTACATATTGGGTGTATGGAACGGTGTCTGAGCGAATTTGAAACCCTTGTTTTATGCATCACCCCACCTCACCTTTCCCGTTAAGCAGCCATAGTGTGTTTTCTAAACGTGTGACTATGTTCTGTTTTGTAATTCAGTTCAAGTGTAGCGGTTTTTACATTCCCTCTATAAGTGATAGCTTACGATAAGTCTCTTTTTCTGTGTGACTTATTTCCCTTAGAGTCGTCATACCTAAATCCACCCATCATGCTGCTACTAGCCTTATGACATTGATTTCATGTCTGAGTGATATTCCATTGTACATAAGGACCACAACTTCTTTATCCATTTTTCTCTTTCCTGGGATATTTAAGGTGTCATGAAGTGGAGGTTCTTGTCAACAGAGCAGCCCGAAACTTTGGGGTGCCTGTGTCTTGCTGATTTTTAGTTTTCCCAGTTTATACGCCCATGAGTGGAAGTGCCATATGCTCCCTAAACTGTGTTTTTTCGATGTTTCAGGGCACACCGTACACTTCTCCAGAGTGGCTGTTCGCAATTTATATCCCGCCCATCAGCGTAGCAAGGCTCCAATTTCTCCATGGCCTGTCCTGCATTTGTGGTTTTGACACTTTAATTAGCATGGCCCTTTTGATGGATGGGAAGCGAGACTTCTTTGTAGCGCTGATTTGCCTTTCCAGGTTGCTTGGTTGGCCAAAAAGGGCGTATGCGTTTTTTCCTGAATATATTCAGGAAAAAACGCATACGCCCTTTTTGCCCAAGGGCATCATTGTCCACGTTTGGCCGATTTTCATGTGCTTTAAAGGCGATTCGAATCTACCTCCTGAAATCTGTTTCCTGCAATTCTGCCTTGCTTTCAAATCCTCTTCGTTGCCTTCCCTCAATATATTTTTGGACGAGACTTATCATTTATAACTCTGCAGGTTTGTGAATTGCAGTGCCCCTGAGCTCCATTTTTCAACTCGCTTTTTTGGGAGCTGGCCGCAAAAGCGCGGGTATGCCTCAGGCCCTATGCTGGTTCTGGGTGGCAGGCTGAGCCTGTGGTTATTTCTTTTTCCTGATGGGAAAATAGAGTGACCTGTGCCTGTCCCAACACCTAGATCTAGTCTCTCATTGGTTGCCCCTCTTCCCGTTCATCCTCAGGACAAATTGCAACCTGTACGGAACAGGAGGTTAAAGGTGCTGATTCTCCAAGTAGGGTGATTGGTACTAAAATAGCTGGAATGGCGAACCCGAGCACAAGGAGATGAGAAATGAGGTGCGTTTTAGAAACCTTTCAAAATCACACGGTGTACCATCTTCTGGGTTCCTCATGCAAGTTTTCGATGTAGGAAGATGCCCTTGAACCTGGAGATTTGGGACCCATGGGATGGGTACCACGCAGTATTACCTTAAAGGGTCTGTGTTGGCTCACCCAACCTCACCAAACCTCTCAGCCCCAAGAATGTCCACCCTTATGTCTCATCCAGCTGTGGGTCTAGATATGGTCAATCCAGGTTGCGTCACAGCCCCTGAATGAATTTTGTAAGAATTTCTGTCTCTTTCACTGTCTTTGTTTCATGGGTTTTTAAAACTAATTTATTTTTATAATGGGGTTTAGCTGCTTTTCACGGCTGTGTTTATGAGGCTTTACACACAGTTGACACACTTCCAGAGAGATATCAATACATAGGTTTTAAGATTCTTACTAGTCACATATATTCTTGTGCGGTGCATAGGGGGTGTTGAGTCCAGTTCACTGAGCAAGGAGTAGGTCTTGTCTATTACATATTGGGTGTATGGAACGGTATCTGAGCGAATTTGAAACCCTTGTTTTATGCATCACCCCACCTCACCTTTCCCGTTAAGCAGCCATAGTGTGTTTTCTAAACGTGTGAGTCTGTTCTGTTTTGTAATTCAGTTCAACTGTAGCGGTTTTTACATTCCCTCTATAAGTGATAGCTTATGATAAGTGTCTTTTTCTGTGTGACTTATTTCACTTAGAATCGTCGTACCTAAGTTCACTCATCTTGCTTCTACTTGCCTTATGACATTGATTTCATATCTGAGTGATATTCCATTGTACATAAGGACCACAACTTCTTTATCCATTTTTCTCTTTCCGGGGATATTTAAGGTGTCATGAAGTGGAGGTTCTTGTCAACAGAGCAGCCCTAAACTTTGGGGTGCCTGTGTCTTGCTGATTTTTATTTTTCCCAATTTATACGCCCATGAGTGGACGTTCCCTATGCTCCCTAAGCTGTGTTTTTTCGATGTTTCAGGACACACCGTACACTTCTCCAGAGTGGCTGCTGGCAATTTACATCCCGCCCATCAGCGTAGCAAGGCTCCAATTTCTCCATGGCCTGTCCTGCATTTGTGGTTTTGACACTTTTATCAGCATGGCCCTTTAGACCGATGGGAAGCGAGACTTCTTTGTAGCGCTGATTTGCCTTTCCAGGTTGCTTGGTTGGCCAAAAAGGGCGTATGCGTTTTTTCCTGAATATATTCAGGAAAAAACGCATACGCCCTTTTTGGCCAAGGGCATCATTGTCGACGTTTTGCCGCTTTTCATGTGCTTTAAAGGCGAATTGAATCTACCTCCTGAAATCTGTTTCCTGCAGTTCTGCCTTGCTTTCAAATCCTCTTCGTTGCCTTCCCTCAATATATTTGTGGACGAGACTTATCATTTATAATTCTGCAGGTTTGTGAATTGCAGTGCCCCTCAGCTCCATTTTTCAACTCGCTATTTTGGGAGCTGGCCTCAAATCGCGGGATTGCCTCAGGCACTATTCTGATTCCGGGCGGCAGGCTGAGCCTGTGCTTAATTCTTCTTCCTGATGGGAAAATAGAGTGACCTGTGCCTGTCCCAACACCTAGATCTAGTCTCTCATTGGTTGCCCCTCTTCCCGTTCATCCTCAGGACACATTGCAACCTGTACAGAACAGGAGGTTAAAGGTGCTGATTCTCCAAGAAGGGAGATTGCTAGTAAAGTATCTGGAATGGCGAACCCGAGCACAAGGAGATGAGAAACGAGGTGCGTTTTAGAAACCTTTCCCGATCACACGGTGTACCATCTTCTGGGTTTCTCATGCATGTTTTCGATGCAGGAAGACGCCCTTGAAACTGGAGATTTGGGACCCATGGGATGGGTACCACACAGTATTACTTTAAAGGGTCTGCGTTTGCTCACCCAACCTCACCAAACCTCTCAGCCCCAAGAGTGTCCACCCTTATGTCTCATCCAGCTGTGGCTCTAGATATGGTCAATCCAGGTTGCGTCACAGCCACTGAATGAATTTTGTAAGAATTTCTCTCTCTTTCACTGTCTTTGTTTCATGGGTTTTTAAAACTAATTTATTTTTATAATGGGGTTTAGCTGCTTTTCACGGCTGTGTTTATGCGGCTTTACACCCAATTGACACACTTCCAGAGAGATATCAATACATAGGTTTTACGATTATTACTAGTCACATATATTCTTGTGCGGTGAATAGGGGGTGTTGAGTCCAGTTCACTGAGCAAGGAGTAGGTCTTGTCTATTACATATTGGGTGTATGGAACGGTGTCTGAGCGAATTTGAAACCCTTGTTTTATGCATCACCCCACCTCACCTTTCCCGTTAAGCAGCCATAGTGTGTTTTCTAAACGTGTGACTATGTTCTGTTTTGTAATTCAGTTCAAGTGTAGCGGTTTTTACATTCCCTCTATAAGTGATAGCTTACGATAAGTCTCTTTTTCTGTGTGACTTATTTCCCTTAGAGTCGTCATACCTAAATCCACCCATCATGCTGCTACTAGCCTTATGACATTGATTTCATGTCTGAGTGATATTCCATTGTACATAAGGACCACAACTTCTTTATCCATTTTTCTCTTTCCTGGGATATTTAAGGTGTCATGAAGTGGAGGTTCTTGTCAACAGAGCAGCCCGAAACTTTGGGGTGCCTGTGTCTTGCTGATTTTTAGTTTTCCCAGTTTATACGCCCATGAGTGGAAGTGCCATATGCTCCCTAAACTGTGTTTTTTCGATGTTTCAGGGCACACCGTACACTTCTCCAGAGTGGCTGTTCGCAATTTATATCCCGCCCATCAGCGTAGCAAGGCTCCAATTTCTCCATGGCCTGTCCTGCATTTGTGGTTTTGACACTTTAATTAGCATGGCCCTTTTGATGGATGGGAAGCGAGACTTCTTTGTAGCGCTGATTTGCCTTTCCAGGTTGCTTGGTTGGCCAAAAAGGGCGTATGCGTTTTTTCCTGAATATATTCAGGAAAAAACGCATACGCCCTTTTTGCCCAAGGGCATCATTGTCCACGTTTGGCCGATTTTCATGTGCTTTAAAGGCGATTCGAATCTACCTCCTGAAATCTGTTTCCTGCAATTCTGCCTTGCTTTCAAATCCTCTTCGTTGCCTTCCCTCAATATATTTTTGGACGAGACTTATCATTTATAACTCTGCAGGTTTGTGAATTGCAGTGCCCCTGAGCTCCATTTTTCAACTCGCTTTTTTGGGAGCTGGCCGCAAAAGCGCGGGTATGCCTCAGGCACTATGCTGGTTCTGGGTGGCAGGCTGAGCCTGTGGTTATTTCTTTTTCCTGATGGGAAAATAGAGTGACCTGTGCCTGTCCCAACACCTAGATCTAGTCTCTCATTGGTTGCCCCTCTTCCCGTTCATCCTCAGGACAAATTGCAACCTGTAGGGAACAGGAGGTTAAAGGTGCTGATTCTCCAAGTAGGGTGATTGCTACTAAAATAGCTGGAATGGCGAACCCGAGCACAAGGAGATGAGAAATGAGGTGCGTTTTAGAAACCTTTCAAAATCACACGGTGTACCATCTTCTGGGTTCCTCATGCAAGTTTTCGATGTAGGAAGATGCCCTTGAACCTGGAGATTTGGGACCCATGGGATGGGTACCACGCAGTATTACCTTAAAGGGTCTGTGTTGGCTCACCCAACCTCACCAAACCTCTCAGCCCCAAGAGTGTCCACCCTATGTCTCATCCAGCTGTGGCTCTAGATATGGTCAATCCAGGTTGCGTCACACCCCTGAATGAATTTTGTAAGAATTTCTCTCTCTTTCACTGTCTTTGTTTCATGGGTTTTTAAAACTAATTTATTTTTATAATGGGGTTTAGCTGCTTTTCACAGCTGTGTTTTTGCGGCTTTACACACACTTGACTCACTTCCGGAGAGATATCAATACATAGGTTTTAAGATTCTCACTAGTCAGATATATTCTTGTGCGGTGAATAGGGGGTGTTGAGTCCAGTTCACTGAGCAAGGAGTAGGTCTTGTCTATTACATATTGGGTGTATGGAACGGTATCTGAGCTAATTTGAAATCCTTGTTTTATGCATCACACCACCTCATCTTTCCCGTTAAGCAGCCATAGTGTGTTTTCTACACGTGTGACTCTGTTCTCTTTTGTAATTCAGTTCAAGTGTAGCAGTTTTTACATTCCCTCTATACGTGATAGCTTATGATAAGTGTCTTTTTCTGTGTGACTTATTTCACTTAGAGTCGTCGTACCTAAATCCACTCATCATGCTGCTACTAGCCTTATGACATTGATTTCATGGCTGAGTGATATTCCATTGTACATAAGGACCACAACTTCTTTATCCATTTTTCACTTTCCTGGGATATTTAAGGTGTCATGAAGTGGAGGTTCTTGTCAACAGAGCAGCCCGAAACGTTGGGGTGCCTGTGTCTTGCTGATTTTTAGTTTTCCCAATTTATACGCCCATGAGTGGAAGTGCCCTATGCTCCCTAAGCTGTGTTTTTTCGATGTTTAAGGCCACACCGTACAATTCTCCAGAGTGGCTGCTGGCAATTTACATCCCGCCCATCAGTGTAGCAAGGCTCCCATTTCTCCATGGCCTGTCCTGCTTTTGTGGTTTTGACACATTTTTCAGCTTGGCCCTTTTGACCGATTCGAAGCGAGACTCCTTTGTAGTGCTGATTTGCCTTTCCATGTTGCTTGGTTGGCCTAAAAGGGCGTATGCGTTTTTTCCTGAATATATTCAGGAAAAAACGCATACGCCCTTTTTGGCCAAGGGCATCATTGTCAACGTTTTGCCGCTTTTCATGTGCTTTAAAGCCGATTCGAATCTACCTCCTGAAACCAGTTTCCTGCAATTCTGCCTAGCTTTCAAATGCTCTTCGTTGCCTTCCCTCAATATATTTGTGGACGAGAGTTATCATTTATAACTCTGCAGGTTTGTGAATTGCAGTACCCATGTGCTCCATTTTTCAACTGGCTTTTTTGGGACGTGGCCGCAGAAGCGCGGGATTGCCTCAGGCCCTATTCTGGTTCCTGGCGGCAGGCTGAGCCTGTGGTTAATTCTTCTTCCTGATGTGAAAATAGAGTGACCTGTGCCTGTCCCAACACCTAGATCTAGTCTCTCATTGGTTGCCCCTCTTCCCGTTCATCCTCAGGACAAAGTGCAACCTGTATGGAACAGGAGGTTAAAGGTGCTGTTTCTCCAACTAGGGAGATTACTAGTTAAGAAGCTGGAATGGCGAACCCGAGCACAAGGAGATGAGAAATGAGGTGCGTTTCAGAAACCTTTCCCGTTCAGACGGTGTACCATCTTCTAGGTTTCTCATGCATGTTTTCGATGTAGGAAGATTCCCTTGAACCTGGACATTTGGGACCCATGGGATGGGTACCACACAGTATTACTTTAAAGGGTCTGCGTTTGCTCACCCAACCTCACCAAACCTCTCATCCCCAAGAGTGTCCACCCTTATGTCTCATCCAGCTGTGGGTCTAGATATGGTCAATCCAGGTTGCATCACAGCCTCTGAACGAATTTTGTAAGAATTTCTCTCTCTTTCACTGTCTTTGTTTTACGGGTTTTTAAAAGTAATTTATTTTTATAATGGGGTTTAGCTGCTTTTCACGGCTGTGTTTATGCGGATTTACACTCACTTGACTCACTTCCAGAGAGATATCAATACATAGGTTTTAAGATTCTTACTAGTCACATATATTCTTGTGCGGTGAATAGGGGGTGTTGAGTCCAGTTCACTGAGCAAGGAGTAGGTCTTGTCTATTACATATTGGGTGTATGGAACGGTATCTGAGCGAATTTGAAACCCTTGTTTTATGCATCACCCCACCTCACCTTTCCCGTTAAGCAGCCATAGTGTGTTTTCTAAACGTGTGAGTCTGTTCTGTTTTGTAATTCAGTTCAAGTGTAGCAGTTTTTACATTCCCTCTATACGTGATAGCTTATGATAAGTGTCTTTTTCTGTGTGACTTATTTCACTTACAGTCGTCGTACCTAAATCCACTCATCATGCTGCTACTAGCCTTATGACATTGATTTCATGGCTGAGTGATATTCCATTGTACATAAGGACCACAACTTCTTTATCCATTTTTCACTTTCCTGGGATATTTAAGGTGTCATGAAGTGGAGGTTCTTGTCAACAGAGCAGCCCTAAACTTTGGGGTGCCTGTGTCTTGCTGATTTTTAGTTTTCCCAATTTGTACGCCCATGAGTGGAAGTGCCCTATGCTCCCTAAGCTGTGTTTTTTCGATGTTTATGGCCACACCGTACACTTCTCCAGAGTGGCTGCTGGCAATTTACATCCCGCCCATCAGTGTAGCAAGGCTCCCATTTCTCCATGGCCTGTCCTGCTTTTGTGGTTTTGACACTTTTTTCAGCATGGGCCTTTTGACCGATTCGAAGCGAGACTCCTTTGTAGTGCTGATTTGCTTTTCCATGTTGCTTGGTTGGCCAAAAAGGGCGTATGCGTTTTTTCCTAAATATATTCAGGAAAAAACGCATACGCCCTTTTTGGCCAAGGGCATCATTGTCCACGTTTTGCCGCTTTTCATGTGCTTTAAAGGCGATTCGAATCTACCTCCTGAAACCTGTTTCCTGCAATTCTGCCTTGCTTTCAAATCCTCTTCGTTGCCTTCCCTCAATATATTTGTGGACGAGAGTTATCATTTATAACTCTGCAGGGTTGTGAATTGCAGTGCCCATGTGCTCCGTTTTTCAACTGGCTTTTTTGGGAGCTGGCCGCAGAAGCGCGGGATTGCCTCAGGCCCTATTCTGGTTCCGGGTGGCAGGCTGAGCCTGTGGTTATTTCTTCTTCCTGATGAGAAAATAGAGTGACCTGTGCCTGTCCCAACACCTAGATCTAGTCTCTCATTGGCTGCCCCTCTTCCCGTTCATCCTCAGGACAAATTGCAACCTGTACGGAACAGGAGGTTAAAGGTGCTGATTCTCCAAGTAGGGAGATTGCTAGTGAAGTAGCTGGAATGGCGAACCCGAGCACAAGGAGATGAGAAATGAGGTGCGTTTTAGAAACCTTTCAAAATCACACGGTGTACCATCTTCTGGGTTCCTCATGCAAGTTTTCGATGTAGGAAGATGCCCTTGAACCTGGAGATTTGGGACCCATGGGATGGGTACCACGCAGTATTGCCTTAAAGGGTCTGTGTTGGCTCACCCAACCTCACCAAACCTCTCAGCCCCAAGAATGTCCACCCTTATGTCTCATCCAGCTGTGGGTCTAGATATGGTCAATCCTGGTTGCGTCACAGCCCCTGAATGAATTTTGTAAGAATTTCTGTCTCTTTCACTGTCTTTGTTTCATGGGTTTTTAAAACTAATTTATTTTTATAATGGGGTTTAGCTGCTTTTCACGGCTGTGTTTATGCGGCTTTACACACACTTGACACACTTCCAGAGAGATATCAATACATAGGTTTTAAGATTCTTACTAGTCACATATATTCTTGTGCGGTGAATAGGGGGTGTTGAGTCCAGTTCACTGAGCAAGGAGTAGGTCTTGTCTATTACATATTGGGTGTATGGAACGGTATCTGAGCTAATTTGAAACCCTTGTTTTATGCATCACACCACCTCACCTTTCCCGTTAAGCTGCCATAGTGTGTTTTCTAAACGTGTGACTCTGTTCTCTTTTGTAATTCAGTTCAAGTGTAGCAGTTTTTACATTCCCTCTATACGTGATAGATTATGGTAAGTGTCTTTTTCTATGTGACTTATTTCACTTAGAGTCGTCGTACCTAAATCCACTCATCATGCTGCTACTAGCCTTATGACATTGATTTCATGGCTGAGTGATATTCCATTGTACATAAGGACCACAAATTCTTTATCCATTTTTCTCTTTCCTGGGATATTTAAGGTGTCATGAAGTGGAGGTTCTTGTCAACAGAGCAGCCCTAAACTTTGGGGTGCCTGTGTCTTGCTGATTTTTAGTTTTCCCAATTTATACGCCCATGAGTGGAAGTGCCCTATGCTCCTTAAGCTGTGTTTTTTTGATGTTTAAGGCCACACCGTACACTTCTCCAGAGTGGCTGCTGGCAATTTACATCCCGCCCATCAGTGTAGCAAGGCTCCCATTTCTCCATGGCCTGTCCTGCTTTTGTGATTTTGACACTTTATTCAGCATGGCCCTTTTGACCGATTCGAAGCGAGACTCCTTTGTAGTGCTGATTTGCCTTTCCATGTTGCTTGGTTGGCCAAAAAGGGCGTATGCGTTTTTTCCTGAATATATTCAGGAAAAAACGCATACGCCCTTTTTGGCCAAGGGCATCATTGTCCACGTTTTGCCGCTTTTCATGTGCTTTAAAGGCGATTCGAATCTACCTCCTGAAACCTGTTTCCTGCAATTCTGCCTTGCTTTCAAATCCTCTTCGTTGCCTTCCCTCAATATATTTGTGGACGAGAGTTATCATTTATAACTCTGCAGGGTTGTGAATTGCAGTGCCCATGTGCTCCGTTTTTCAACTGGCTTTTTTGGGAGCTGGCCGCAGAAGCGCGGGATTGCCTCAGGCCCTATTCTGGTTCCGGGTGGCAGGCTGAGCCTGTGGTTATTTCTTCTTCCTGATGAGAAAATAGAGTGACCTGTGCCTGTTCCAACACCTAGATCTAGTCTCTCATTGGCTGTCCCTCTTCCCGTTCATCCTCAAGACAAATTGAAACCTGTACGGAACAGGAGGTTAAAGGTGCTGATTCTCCAAGTAGGGAGATTGCTAGTGAAGTACCTGGAATGGCGAACCTGAGCACAAGGAGATGAGAAATGAGGTGCGTTTTAGAAACCTTTCAAAATCACACGGTGTACCATCTTCTGGGTTCCTCATGCAAGTTTTCGATGTAGGAAGATGCCCTTGAACCTGGAGATTTGGGACCCATGGGATGGGTACCACGCAGTATTACCTTAAAGGGTCTGTGTTGGCTCACCCAACCTCACCAAACCTCTCAGCCCCAAGAATGTCCACCCTTATGTCTCATCCAGCTGTGGGTCTAGATATGGTCAATCCAGGTTGCGTCACAGCCCCTGAATGAATTTTGTAAGAATTTCTGTCTCTTTCACTGTCTTTGTTTCATGGGTTTTTAAAACTAATTTATTTTTATAATGGGGTTTAGCTGCTTTTCACGGCTGTGTTTATGCGGCTTTACACACACTTGACACACTTCCAGAGAGATATCAATACATAGGTTTTAAGATTCTTACTAGTCACATATATTCTTGTGCGGTGCATAGGGGGTGTTGAGTCCAGTTCACTGAGCAAGGAGTAGGTCTTGTCTATTACATATTGGGTGTATGGAACGGTATCTGAGCTAATTTGAAACCCTTGTTTTATGCATCACACCACCTCACCTTTCCCGTTAAGCAGCCATAGTGTGTTTTCTAAACGTGTGACTCTTCTCTTTTGTAATTCAGTTCAAGTGTAGCAGTTTTTACATTCCCTCTATACGTGATAGCTTATGATAAGTGTCTTTTTCTGTGTGACTTATTTCACTTAGAGTCGTCGTACCTAAATCCACTCATCATGCTGCTACTAGCCTTATGACATTGATTTCATGGCTGAGTGATATTCCATTGTACATAAGGACCGCAACTTCTTTATCCATTTTTCTCTTTCCTGGGATATTTAAGGTGTCATGAAGTGGAGGTTCTTGTCAACAGAGCAGCCCTAAACGTTGGGGTGCCTGTGTCTTGCTGATTTTTAGTTTTCCCAATTTATACGCCCATGAGTGGAAGTGCCCTATGCTCCCTAAGCTGTGTTTTTTCGATGTTTCAGGACACACCGTACACTTCTCCAGAGTGGCTGCTGGCAATTTACATCCCGCCCATCAGTGTAGCAAGGCTCCCATTTCTCCATGGCCTGTCCTGCTTTTGTGGTTTTGACACATTTTTCAGCTTGGCCCTTTTGACCGATTCGAAGCGAGACTCCTTTGTAGTGCTGATTTGCCTTTCCATGTTGCTTGGTTGGCCTAAAAGGGCGTATGCGTTTTTTCCTGAATATATTCAGGAAAAAACGCATACGCCCTTTTTGGCCAAGGGCATCATTGTCAACGTTTTGCCGCTTTTCATGTGCTTTAAAGCCGATTCGAATCTACCTCCTGAAACCAGTTTCCTGCAATTCTGCCTAGCTTTCAAATGCTCTTCGTTGCCTTCCCTCAATATATTTGTGGACGAGAGTTATCATTTATAACTCTGCAGGTGTGTGAATTGCAGTACCCATGTGCTCCATTTTTCAACTGGCTTTTTTGGGAGGTGGCCGCAGAAGCGCGGGATTGCCTCAGGCCCTATTCTGGTTCCTGGCGGCAGGCTGAGCCTGTGGTTAATTCTTCTTCCTGATGTGAAAATAGAGTGACCTGTGCCTGTCCCAACACCTAGATCTAGTCTCTCATTGGTTGCCCCTCTTCCCGTTCATCCTCAGGACAAAGTGCAACCTGTATGGAACAGGAGGTTAAAGTTGCTGTTTCTCCAAGTAGGGAGATTACTAGTTAAGAAGCTGGAATGGGGAACCCGAGCACAAGGAGATGAGAAATGAGGTGCGTTTCAGAAACCTTTCCCGTTCAGACGGTGTACCATCTTCTAGGATTCTCATGCATGTTTTCGATGTAGGAAGATTCCCTTGAACCTGGACATTTGGGACCTTGGGATGGGTACCACACAGTATTACTTTAAAGGGTCTGCGTTTGCTCACCCAACCTCACCAAACCTCTCATCCCCAAGAGTGTCCACCCTTATGTCTCATCCAGCTGTGGGTCTCGATATGGTCAATCCAGGTTGCATCACAGCCTCTGAACGAATTTTGTAAGAATTTCTCTCTCTTTCACTGTCTTTGTTTTACGGGTTTTTAACAGTAATTTATTTTTATAATGGGGTTTAGCTGCTTTTCACGGCTGTGTTTATGCGGATTTACACTCACTTGACTCACTTCCAGAGAGATATCAATACATAGGTTTTAAGATTCTTACTAGTCACATATATTCTTGTGCGGTGAATAGGGGGTGTTGAGTCCAGTTCACTGAGCAAGGAGTAGGTCTTGTCTATTACATATTGGGTGTATGGAACGGTATCTGAGCGAATTTAAAACCCTTGTTTTATGCATCACCCCACCTGGCCTTTCCTGTTAAGCAGCCATAGTTTGTTTTCTGAACGTGTGAGTCTGTTCTGTTTTGTAATTCAGTTCAAGTGTAGCGGTTTTTACATTCCCTCTATAAGAGATAGCTTATGATAAGTGTCTTTTTCTGTGTGACTTATTTCACTTAGAATCGTCGTACCTATGTCCACTCATCTTGCTTCTACTTGCCTTATGACATTGATTTCATGTCTGAGTGATATTCCATTGTACATAAGGACCACAACTTCTTTATCCATTTTTCTCTTTCCTGGGATATTTAAGGTGTCATGAAGTGGAGGTCCTTGTCAACAGAGCAGCCCTAAACTTTGGGGTGCCTCTGTCTTGCTGATTTTTAGTTTTCCCAATTTATATGCCCATGAGTGGACGTGCCCTATGCTCCCTAAGCTGTGTTTTTTCGATGTTTCAGGACACACCGTACACTTCTCCAGAGTGGCTGCTGACAATTTACATCGCACCCATCAGCGTAGCAAGGCTGCCATTTCTCCATGGCCTGTTCTGCATTTCTGGTTTTGACACTTTTTGCAGCATGACCCTTTTGACCGATGGGAAGCGAGACTTCTTTGTAGCGCTGATTTGCCTTTCCAGGTTGCTTGTTTGGCCAAAGAGGGCGTATGCGTTTTTTCCTGAATATATTCAGGAAAAAACGCATACGCCCTCTTTGGCCAAGGGCATCATTGTCGACGTTTTGCCGCTTTTCATGTGCTTTAAAGCCGATTCGAATCTACCTCCTGAAACCTGTTTCCTGCAATTCTGCCTTGCTTTCAAATCCTCTTCGTTGCCTTCCCTCAATATATTTGTGGACGAGAGTTATCATTTATAACTCTGCAGGTTTGTGAATTGCAGTGCCCATGTGCTCCATTTTTCAACTGGCTTTTTTGGGAGCTGGCCGCAGAAGCGCGGGATTGCCTCAGGCCCTATTCTGGTTCCCGGCGGCAGGCTGAGCCTGTGGTTAATTCTTCTTCCTGACGGGAAAATAGAGTGACCTGTGCCTGTCCCAACACCTAGATCTAGTCTCTCATTGGTTGCCCCTCTTCCCGTTCTTCCTCAGGACAAATTGCAACCTGTACAGATCAGGAGGTTAAAGGTGCTTTTTCTCCAAGAAGGGAGATTGCTAGTAAAGTATCTGGAATGGCGAACCCGAGCACAAGGAGATGAGAAATGAGGTGCGTTTTAGAAACCTTTCCCGATCACACGGTGTACCATCTTCTGGGTTTCTCATGCATGTTTTCGATGCAGGAAGATGCCCTTGAAACTGGAGATTTGGGACCCATGGGATGGGTACCACACAGTATTATTTTAAAGGGTCTGCGTTTGCTCACCCAACCTCACCAAACCTGTCAGCCCCAAGAGTGTCCACCCTTAGGTCTCATCCAGCTGTGGGTCTAGATATGGTCAATCCAGGTTGCATCACAACCCCTGAACGAATTGTGTAAGAATTTCTCTTCTTTCACTGTCTTTGTTTTACGGGTTTTTACAAGTAATTTATTTTTATAATGGGGTTTAGCTGCTTTTCACGGCTGTGTTTATGCGGCTTTACACCCACTTGACTCACTTCCAGACAGATATCAATACATAGGTTTTAAGATTCTTACTAGTCAGATATATACTTGTGTGGTGAATAGGGGGTGTTGAGTCCAGTTCACTGAGCAAGGAGTACGTCTTGTCTATTACATATTCGGTGTATGGAACGGTATCTGAGCTAATTTGAAACCCTTGTTTTATGCATCACACCACCTCACCTTTCCCGTTAAGCAGCCATAGTGTGTTTTCTAAACCTGTGACTCTTTTCTCTTTTGTAATTCAGTTCATGTGTAGCAGTTTTTACATTCCCTCTATAAGTGATAGCTTATGATAAGTGTCTATTTCGGTGTGACTTATTTCACTTAGAGTCATCGTACCTAAATCCACTCATCATGCTGCTTCTAGCCTTATAACATTGATTTCATGGCTGAGTGATATTCCATTGTACATAAGGACCACAACTTCTTTATCCATTTTTCTCTTTCCTGGGATATTTAAGGTGTCATGAAGTGGAGATTCTTGTCAACAGAGCAGCCCTAAACTTTGGTTTGCCTGTGTCTTGCTGATTTTTAATTTTCCCAATTTATACGCCCATGAGTGGAAGTGCCCTATGCTCCATAAGCTGTGTTTTTTCGATGTTTAAGGCCACACCGTACACTTCTCCAGAGTGGTTGCTGGCAATTTACGTCCCGCCCATCAGCGTAGCAAGGCTCCCATTTCTCCATGGCCCGTCCTGCTTTTGTGGTTTTGACACATTTTTCAGCATGGCCCTTTTGACCGATGGGAAGCGAGACTTCTTTGTAGCGCTGATTTGCCTTTCCAGGTTGCTTGGTTGGCCAAAAAGGGCGTATGCGTTTTTTCCTGAATATATTCAGGAAAAAACGCATACGCCCTTTTTGGCCAAGGGCATCATTGTCGATGTTTTGCCGCTTTTCATGTGCTTTAAAGCCGATTCGAATCTACCTCCTGAAACCAGTTTCCTGCAATTCTGCCTTGCTTTCAAATGCTCTTCGTTGCCTTCCCTCAATATATTTGTGGACGAGAGTTATCATTTATAACTCTGCAGGTTTGTGAATTGCAGTACCCATGTGCTCCATTTTTCAACTGGCTTTCTTGGGAGGTGGCCGCAGAAGCGCGGGATTGCCTCAGGCCCTATTCTGGTTCCTGGCGGCAGGCTGAGCCTGTGGTTAATTCTTCTTCCTGATGTGAAAATAGAGTGACCTGTGCCTGTCCCAACACCTAGATCTAGTCTCTCATTGGTTGCCCCTCTTCCCGTTCATCCTCAGGACAAAGTGCAACCTGTATGGAACAGGAGGTTAAAGGTGCTGTTTCTCCAAGTAGGGAGATTACTAGTTAAGAAGCTGGAATGGCGAACCCGAGCACAAGGAGATGAGAAATGAGGTGCGTTTCAGAAACCTTTCCCGTTCAGACGGTGTACCATCTTCTAGGTTTCTCATGCATGTTTTCGATGTAGGAAGATTCCCTTGAACCTGGACATTTGGGACCCATGGGATGGGTACCACACAGTATTACTTTAAAGGGTCTGCGTTTGCTCACCCAACCTCACCAAACCTCTCATCCCCAAGAGTGTCCACCCTTATGTCTCATCCAGCTGTGGGTCTAGATATGGTCAATCCAGGTTGCATCACAGCCTCTGAACGAATTTTGTAAGAATTTCTCTCTCTTTCACTGTCTTTGTTTTACGGGTTTTTAAAAGTAATTTATTTTTATAATGGGGTTTAGCTGCTTTTCACGGCTGTGTTTATGCGGATTTACACTCACTTGACTCACTTCCAGAGAGATATCAATACATAGGTTTTAAGATTCTTACTAGTCACATATATTCTTGTGCGGTGAATAGGGGGTGTTGAGTCCAGTTCACTGAGCAAGGAGTAGGTCTTGTCTATTACATATTGGGTGTATGGAACGGTATCTGAGCGAATTTGAAACCCTTGTTTTATGCATCACCCCACCTCACCTTTCCCGTTAAGCAGCCATAGTGTGTTTTCTAAACGTGTGAGTCTGTTCTGTTTTGTAATTCAGTTCAACTGTAGCGGTTTTTACATTCCCTCTATAAGTGATAGCTTATGATAAGTGTCTTTTTCTGTGTGACTTATTTCACTTAGAATCGTCGTACCTAAGTTCACTCATCTTGCTTCTACTTGCCTTATGACATTGATTTCATATCTGAGTGATATTCCATTGTACATAAGGACCACAACTTCTTTATCCATTTTTCTCTTTCCGGGGATATTTAAGGTGTCATGAAGTGGAGGTTCTTGTCAACAGAGCAGCCCTAAACTTTGGGGTGCCTGTGTCTTGCTGATTTTTATTTTTCCCAATTTATACGCCCATGAGTGGACGTTCCCTATGCTCCCTAAGCTGTGTTTTTTCGATGTTTCAGGACACACCGTACACTTCTCCAGAGTGGCTGCTGGCAATTTACATCCCGCCCATCAGCGTAGCAAGGCTCCAATTTCTCCATGGCCTGTCCTGCATTTGTGGTTTTGACACTTTTATCAGCATGGCCCTTTAGACCGATGGGAAGCGAGACTTCTTTGTAGCGCTGATTTGCCTTTCCAGGTTGCTTGGTTGGCCAAAAAGGGCGTATGCGTTTTTTCCTGAATATATTCAGGAAAAAACGCATACGCCCTTTTTGGCCAAGGGCATCATTGTCGACGTTTTGCCGCTTTTCATGTGCTTTAAAGGCGAATTGAATCTACCTCCTGAAATCTGTTTCCTGCAGTTCTGCCTTGCTTTCAAATCCTCTTCGTTGCCTTCCCTCAATATATTTGTGGACGAGAGTTATCATTTATAATTCTGCAGGTTTGTGAATTGCAGTGCCCCTCAGCTCCATTTTTCAACTGTCTTTTTTGGGAGCTGGCCTCAAATCGCGGGATTGCCTCAGGCACTATTCTGATTCCGGGCGGCAGGCTGAGCCTGTGCTTAATTCTTCTTCCTGATGGGAAAATAGAGTGACCTGTGCCTGTCCCAACACCTAGATCTAGTCTCTCATTGGTTGCCCCTCTTCCCGTTCATCCTCAGGACAAATTGCAACCTGTACAGAACAGGAAGTTAAAGGTGCTGATTCTCCAAGAAGGGAGATTGCTAGTAAAGTATCTGGAATGGCGAACCCGAGCACAAGGAGATGAGAAACGAGGTGCGTTTTAGAAACCTTTCCCGATCACACGGTGTACCATCTTCTGGGTTTCTCATGCATGTTTTCGATGCAGGAAGACGCCCTTGAAACTGGAGATTTGGGACCCATGGGATGGGTACCACACAGTATTATTTTAAAGGGTCTGCGTTTGCTCACCCAACCTCACCAAACCTCTCAGCCCCAAGAGTGTCCACCCTTATGTCTCATCCAGCTGTGGCTCTAGATATGGTCAATCCAGGTTGCGTCACAGCCACTGAATGAATTTTGTAAGAATTTCTCTCTCTTTCACTGTCTTTGTTTCATGGGTTTTTAAAACTAATTTATTTTTATAATGGGGTTTAGCTGCTTTTCACGGCTGTGTTTATGCGGCTTTACACCCAATTGACACACTTCCAGAGAGATATCAATACATAGGTTTTACGATTATTACTAGTCAAATATATTCTTGTGCGGTGAATAGGGGGTGTTGTGTCCAGTTCACTGAGCAAGGAGTAGGTCTTGTCTATTACATATTGGGTGTATGGAACGGTGTCTGAGCGAATTTGAAACCCTTGTTTTATGCATCACCCCACCTCACCTTTCCCGTTAAGCAGCCATAGTGTGTTTTCTAAACGTTTGACTATGTTCTGTTTTGTAATTCAGTTCAAGTGTAGCGGTTTTTACATTCCCTCTATAAGTGATAGCTTACGATAAGTCTCTTTTTCTGTGTGACTTATTTCCCTTAGAGTCGTCATACCTAAATCCACCCATCATGCTGCTACTAGCCTTATGACATTGATTTCATGTCTGAGTGATATTCCATTGTACATAAGGACCACAACTTCTTTATCCATTTTTCTCTTTCCTGGGATATTTAAGGTGTCATGAAGTGGAGGTTCTTGTCAACAGAGCAGCCCGAAACTTTGGGGTGCCTGTGTCTTGCTGATTTTTAGTTTTCCCAGTTTATACGCCCATGAGTGGAAGTGCCATATGCTCCCTAAACTGTGTTTTTTCGATGTTTCAGGGCACACCGTACACTTCTCCAGAGTGGCTGTTCGCAATTTATATCCCGCCCATCAGCGTAGCAAGGCTCCAATTTCTCCATGGCCTGTCCTGCATTTGTGGTTTTGACACTTTAATTAGCATGGCCCTTTTGATGGATGGGAAGCGAGACTTCTTTGTAGCGCTGATTTGCCTTTCCAGGTTGCTTGGTTGGCCAAAAAGGGCGTATGCGTTTTTTCCTGAATATATTCAGGAAAAAACGCATACGCCCTTTTTGCCCAAGGGCATCATTGTCCACGTTTGGCCGATTTTCATGTGCTTTAAAGGCGATTCGAATCTACCTCCTGAAATCTGTTTCCTGCAATTCTGCCTTGCTTTCAAATCCTCTTCGTTGCCTTCCCTCAATATATTTTTGGACGAGACTTATCATTTATAACTCTGCAGGTTTGTGAATTGCAGTGCCCCTGAGCTCCATTTTTCAACTCGCTTTTTTGGGAGCTGGCCGCAAAAGCGCGGGTATGCCTCAGGCCCTATGCTGGTTCTGGGTGGCAGGCTGAGCCTGTGGTTATTTCTTTTTCCTGATGGGAAAATAGAGTGACCTGTGCCTGTCCCAACACCTAGATCTAGTCTCTCATTGGTTGCCCCTCTTCCCGTTCATCCTCAGGACAAATTGCAACCTGTAGGGAACAGGAGGTTAAAGGTGCTGATTCTCCAAGTAGGGTGATTGCTACTAAAATAGCTGGAATGGCGAACCCGAGCACAAGGAGATGAGAAATGAGGTGCGTTTTAGAAACCTTTCAAAATCACACGGTGTACCATCTTCTGGGTTCCTCATGCAAGTTTTCGATGTAGGAAGATGCCCTTGAACCTGGAGATTTGGGACCCATGGGATGGGTACCACGCAGTATTACCTTAAAGGGTCTGTGTTGGCTCACCCAACCTCACCAAACCTCTCAGCCCCAAGAGTGTCCACCCTATGTCTCATCCAGCTGTGGCTCTAGATATGGT
The DNA here is from genome assembly GCF_028021215.1 of Eschrichtius robustus. Classification (NCBI taxonomy): domain Eukaryota; kingdom Metazoa; phylum Chordata; class Mammalia; order Artiodactyla; family Eschrichtiidae; genus Eschrichtius; species Eschrichtius robustus. Next base: position 1,008,802 of record NW_027175163.1, read on the forward strand.
CAATCCAGGTTGCGTCACACCCCTGAAAGAATTTTGTAAGAATTTCTCTCTCTTTCACTGTCTTTGTTTCATGGGTTTTTAAAACTAATTTATTTTTATAATGGGGTTTAGCTGCTTTTCACAGCTGTGTTTTTGCGGCTTTACACACACTTGACTCACTTCCGGAGAGATATCAATACATAGGTTTTAAGATTCTCACTAGTCAGATATATTCTTGTGCGGTGAATAGGGGGTGTTGAGTCCAGTTCACTGAGCAAGGAGTAGGTCTTGTCTATTACATATTGGGTGTATGGAACGGTATCTGAGCTAATTTGAAATCCTTGTTTTATGCATCACACCACCTCATCTTTCCCGTTAAGCAGCCATAGTGTGTTTTCTACACGTGTGACTCTGTTCTCTTTTGTAATTCAGTTCAAGTGTAGCAGTTTTTACAGTCCCTCTATACGTGATAGCTTATGATAAGTGTCTTTTTCTGTGTGACTTATTTCACTTAGAGTCGTCGTACCTAAATCCACTCATCATGCTGCTACTAGCCTTATGACATTGATTTCATGGCTGAGTGATATTCCATTGTACATAAGGACGACAACTTCTTTATCCATTTTTCACTTTCCTGGGATATTTAAGGTGTCATGAAGTGGAGGTTCTTGTCAACAGAGCAGCCCTAAACTTTGGGGTGCCTGTGTCTTGCTGATTTTTAGTTTTCCCAATTTGTACGCCCATGAGTGGAAGTGCCCTATGCTCCCTAAGCTGTGTTTTTTCGATGTTTAAGGCCACACCGTACACTTCTCCAGAGTGGCTGCTGGCAATTTACATCCCGCCCATCAGTGTAGCAAGGCTCCCATTTCTCCATGGCCTGTCCTGCTTTTGTGGTTTTGACACTTTTTTCAGCATGGGCCTTTTGACCGATTCGAAGCGAGACTCATTTGTAGTGCTGATTTGCTTTTCCATGTTGCTTGGTTGGCCAAAAAGGGCGTATGCGTTTTTTCCTAAATATATTCAGGAAAAAACGCATACGCCCTTTTTGGCCAAGGGCATCATTGTCCACGTTTTGCCGCTTTTCATGTGCTTTAAAGGCGATTCGAATCTACCTCCTGAAACCTGTTTCCTGCAATTCTGCCTTGCTTTCAAATCCTCTTCGTTGCCTTCCCTCAATATATTTGTGGACGAGAGTTATCATTTATAACTCTGCAGGGTTGTGAATTGCAGTGCCCATGTGCTCCGTTTTTCAACTGGCTTTTTTGGGAGCTGGCCGCAGAAGCGCGGGATTGCCTCAGGCCCTATTCTGGTTCCGGGTGGCAGGCTGAGCCTGTGGTTATTTCTTCTTCCTGATGAGAAAATAGAGTGACCTGTGCCTGTCCCAACACCTAGATCTAGTCTCTCATTGGCTGCCCCTCTTCCCGTTCATCCTCAGGACAAATTGCAACCTGTACGGAACAGGAGGTTAAAGGTGCTGATTCTCCAAGTAGGGAGATTGCTAGTGAAGTAGCTGGAATGGCGAACCCGAGCACAAGGAGATGAGAAATGAGGTGCGTTTTAGAAACCTTTCAAAATCACACGGTGTACCATCTTCTGGGTTCCTCATGCAACTTTTCGATGTAGGAAGATGCCCTTGAACCTGGAGATTTGGGACCCATGGGATGGGTACCACGCAGTATTGCCTTAAAGGGTCTGTGTTGGCTCACCCAACCTCACCAAACCTCTCAGCCCCAAGAATGTCCACCCTTATGTCTCATCCAGCTGTGGGTCTAGATATGGTCAATCCTGGTTGCGTCACAGCCCCTGAATGAATTTTGTAAGAATTTCTGTCTCTTTCACTGTCTTTGTTTCATGGGTTTTTAAAACTAATTTATTTTTATAATGGGGTTTAGCTGCTTTTCACGGCTGTGTTTATGCGGCTTTACACACACTTGACACACTTCCAGAGAGATATCAATACATAGGTTTTAAGATTCTTACTAGTCACATATATTCTTGTGCGGTGAATAGGGGGTGTTGAGTCCAGTTCACTGAGCAAGGAGTAGGTCTTGTCTATTACATATTGGGTGTATGGAACGGTATCTGAGCTAATTTGAAACCCTTGTTTTATGCATCACACCACCTCACCTTTCCCGTTAAGCTGCCATAGTGTGTTTTCTAAACGTGTGACTCTGTTCTCTTTTGTAATTCAGTTCAAGTGTAGCAGTTTTTACATTCCCTCTATACGTGATAGATTATGGTAAGTGTCTTTTTCTATGTGACTTATTTCACTTAGAGTCGTCGTACCTAAATCCACTCATCATGCTGCTACTAGCCTTATGACATTGATTTCATGGCTGAGTGATATTCCATTGTACATAAGGACCACAAATTCTTTATCCATTTTTCTCTTTCCTGGGATATTTAAGGTGTCATGAAGTGGAGGTTCTTGTCAACAGAGCAGCCCTAAACTTTGGGGTGCCTGTGTCTTGCTGATTTTTAGTTTTCCCAATTTATACGCCCATGAGTGGAAGTGCCCTATGCTCCTTAAGCTGTGTTTTTTTGATGTTTAAGGCCACACCGTACACTTCTCCAGAGTGGCTGCTGGCAATTTACATCCCGCCCATCAGTGTAGCAAGGCTCCCATTTCTCCATGGCCTGTCCTGCTTTTGTGATTTTGACACTTTATTCAGCATGGCCCTTTTGACCGATTCGAAGCGAGACTCCTTTGTAGTGCTGATTTGCCTTTCCATGTTGCTTGGTTGGCCAAAAAGGGCGTATGCGTTTTTTCCTGAATATATTCAGGAAAAAACGCATACGCCCTTTTTGGCCAAGGGCATCATTGTCCACGTTTTGCCGCTTTTCATGTGCTTTAAAGGCGATTCGAATCTACCTCCTGAAACCTGTTTCCTGCAATTCTGCCTTGCTTTCAAATCCTCTTCGTTGCCTTCCCTCAATATATTTGTGGACGAGAGTTATCATTTATAACTCTGCAGGGTTGTGAATTGCAGTGCCCATGTGCTCCGTTTTTCAACTGGCTTTTTTGGGAGCTGGCCGCAGAAGCGCGGGATTGCCTCAGGCCCTATTCTGGTTCCGGGTGGCAGGCTGAGCCTGTGGTTATTTCTTCTTCCTGATGAGAAAATAGAGTGACCTGTGCCTGTTCCAACACCTAGATCTAGTCTCTCATTGGCTGTCCCTCTTCCCGTTCATCCTCAAGACAAATTGAAACCTGTACGGAACAGGAGGTTAAAGGTGCTGATTCTCCAAGTAGGGAGATTGCTAGTGAAGTACCTGGAATGGCGAACCTGAGCACAAGGAGATGAGAAATGAGGTGCGTTTTAGAAACCTTTCAAAATCACACGGTGTACCATCTTCTGGGTTCCTCATGCAAGTTTTCGATGTAGGAAGATGCCCTTGAACCTGGAGATTTGGGACCCATGGGATGGGTACCACGCAGTATTACCTTAAAGGGTCTGTGTTGGCTCACCCAACCTCACCAAACCTCTCAGCCCCAAGAATGTCCACCCTTATGTCTCATCCAGCTGTGGGTCTAGATATGGTCAATCCAGGTTGCGTCACAGCCCCTGAATGAATTTTGTAAGAATTTCTGTCTCTTTCACTGTCTTTGTTTCATGGGTTTTTAAAACTAATTTATTTTTATAATGGGGTTTAGCTGCTTTTCACGGCTGTGTTTATGCGGCTTTACACACACTTGACACACTTCCAGAGAGATATCAATACATAGGTTTTAAGATTCTTACTAGTCACATATATTCTTGTGCGGTGCATAGGGGGTGTTGAGTCCAGTTCACTGAGCAAGGAGTAGGTCTTGTCTATTACATATTGGGTGTATGGAACGGTATCTGAGCTAATTTGAAATCCTTGTTTTATGCATCACACCACCTCATCTTTCCCGTTAAGCAGCCATAGTGTGTTTTCTACACGTGTGACTCTGTTCTCTTTTGTAATTCAGTTCAAGTGTAGCAGTTTTTACAGTCCCTCTATACGTGATAGCTTATGATAAGTGTCTTTTTCTGTGTGACTTATTTCACTTAGAGTCGTCGTACCTAAATCCACTCATCATGCTGCTACTAGCCTTATGACATTGATTTCATGGCTGAGTGATATTCCATTGTACATAAGGACGACAACTTCTTTATCCATTTTTCACTTTCCTGGGATATTTAAGGTGTCATGAAGTGGAGGTTCTTGTCAACAGAGCAGCCCTAAACTTTGGGGTGCCTGTGTCTTGCTGATTTTTAGTTTTCCCAATTTGTACGCCCATGAGTGGAAGTGCCCTATGCTCCCTAAGCTGTGTTTTTTCGATGTTTAAGGCCACACCGTACACTTCTCCAGAGTGGCTGCTGGCAATTTACATCCCGCCCATCAGTGTAGCAAGGCTCCCATTTCTCCATGGCCTGTCCTGCTTTTGTGGTTTTGACACTTTTTTCAGCATGGGCCTTTTGACCGATTCGAAGCGAGACTCATTTGTAGTGCTGATTTGCTTTTCCATGTTGCTTGGTTGGCCAAAAAGGGCGTATGCGTTTTTTCCTAAATATATTCAGGAAAAAACGCATACGCCCTTTTTGGCCAAGGGCATCATTGTCCACGTTTTGCCGCTTTTCATGTGCTTTAAAGGCGATTCGAATCTACCTCCTGAAACCTGTTTCCTGCAATTCTGCCTTGCTTTCAAATCCTCTTCGTTGCCTTCCCTCAATATATTTGTGGACGAGAGTTATCATTTATAACTCTGCAGGGTTGTGAATTGCAGTGCCCATGTGCTCCGTTTTTCAACTGGCTTTTTTGGGAGCTGGCCGCAGAAGCGCGGGATTGCCTCAGGCCCTATTCTGGTTCCGGGTGGCAGGCTGAGCCTGTGGTTATTTCTTCTTCCTGATGAGAAAATAGAGTGACCTGTGCCTGTCCCAACACCTAGATCTAGTCTCTCATTGGCTGCCCCTCTTCCCGTTCATCCTCAGGACAAATTGCAACCTGTACGGAACAGGAGGTTAAAGGTGCTGATTCTCCAAGTAGGGAGATTGCTAGTGAAGTAGCTGGAATGGCGAACCCGAGCACAAGGAGATGAGAAATGAGGTGCGTTTTAGAAACCTTTCAAAATCACACGGTGTACCATCTTCTGGGTTCCTCATGCAAGTTTTCGATGTAGGAAGATGCCCTTGAACCTGGAGATTTGGGACCCATGGGATGGGTACCACGCAGTATTGCCTTAAAGGGTCTGTGTTGGCTCACCCAACCTCACCAAACCTCTCAGCCCCAAGAATGTCCACCCTTATGTCTCATCCAGCTGTGGGTCTAGATATGGTCAATCCTGGTTGCGTCACAGCCCCTGAATGAATTTTGTAAGAATTTCTGTCTCTTTCACTGTCTTTGTTTCATGGGTTTTTAAAACTAATTTATTTTTATAATGGGGTTTAGCTGCTTTTCACGGCTGTGTTTATGCGGCTTTACACACACTTGACACACTTCCAGAGAGATATCAATACATAGGTTTTAAGATTCTTACTAGTCACATATATTCTTGTGCGGTGAATAGGGGGTGTTGAGTCCAGTTCACTGAGCAAGGAGTAGGTCTTGTCTATTACATATTGGGTGTATGGAACGGTATCTGAGCTAATTTGAAACCCTTGTTTTATGCATCACACCACCTCACCTTTCCCGTTAAGCTGCCATAGTGTGTTTTCTAAACGTGTGACTCTGTTCTCTTTTGTAATTCAGTTCAAGTGTAGCAGTTTTTACATTCCCTCTATACGTGATAGATTATGGTAAGTGTCTTTTTCTATGTGACTTATTTCACTTAGAGTCGTCGTACCTAAATCCACTCATCATGCTGCTACTAGCCTTATGACATTGATTTCATGGCTGAGTGATATTCCATTGTACATAAGGACCACAAATTCTTTATCCATTTTTCTCTTTCCTGGGATATTTAAGGTGTCATGAAGTGGAGGTTCTTGTCAACAGAGCAGCCCTAAACTTTGGGGTGCCTGTGTCTTGCTGATTTTTAGTTTTCCCAATTTATACGCCCATGAGTGGAAGTGCCCTATGCTCCTTAAGCTGTGTTTTTTTGATGTTTAAGGCCACACCGTACACTTCTCCAGAGTGGCTGCTGGCAATTTACATCCCGCCCATCAGTGTAGCAAGGCTCCCATTTCTCCATGGCCTGTCCTGCTTTTGTGATTTTGACACTTTATTCAGCATGGCCCTTTTGACCGATTCGAAGCGAGACTCCTTTGTAGTGCTGATTTGCCTTTCCATGTTGCTTGGTTGGCCAAAAAGGGCGTATGCGTTTTTTCCTGAATATATTCAGGAAAAAACGCATACGCCCTTTTTGGCCAAGGGCATCATTGTCCACGTTTTGCCGCTTTTCATGTGCTTTAAAGGCGATTCGAATCTACCTCCTGAAACCTGTTTCCTGCAATTCTGCCTTGCTTTCAAATCCTCTTCGTTGCCTTCCCTCAATATATTTGTGGACGAGAGTTATCATTTATAACTCTGCAGGGTTGTGAATTGCAGTGCCCATGTGCTCCGTTTTTCAACTGGCTTTTTTGGGAGCTGGCCGCAGAAGCGCAGGATTGCCTCAGGCCCTATTCTGGTTCCGGGTGGCAGGCTGAGCCTGTGGTTATTTCTTCTTCCTGATGAGAAAATAGAGTGACCTGTGCCTGTTCCAACACCTAGATCTAGTCTCTCATTGGCTGTCCCTCTTCCCGTTCATCCTCAAGACAAATTGAAACCTGTACGGAACAGGAGGTTAAAGGTGCTGATTCTCCAAGTAGGGAGATTGCTAGTGAAGTACCTGGAATGGCGAACCTGAGCACAAGGAGATGAGAAATGAGGTGCGTTTTAGAAACCTTTCAAAATCACACGGTGTACCATCTTCTGGGTTCCTCATGCAAGTTTTCGATGTAGGAAGATGCCCTTGAACCTGGAGATTTGGGACCCATGGGATGGGTACCACGCAGTATTACCTTAAAGGGTCTGTGTTGGCTCACCCAACCTCACCAAACCTCTCAGCCCCAAGAATGTCCACCCTTATGTCTCATCCAGCTGTGGGTCTAGATATGGTCAATCCAGGTTGCGTCACAGCCCCTGAATGAATTTTGTAAGAATTTCTGTCTCTTTCACTGTCTTTGTTTCATGGGTTTTTAAAACTAATTTATTTTTATAATGGGGTTTAGCTGCTTTTCACGGCTGTGTTTATGCGGCTTTACACACACTTGACACACTTCCAGAGAGATATCAATACATAGGTTTTAAGATTCTTACTAGTCACATATATTCTTGTGCGGTGCATAGGGGGTGTTGAGTCCAGTTCACTGAGCAAGGAGTAGGTCTTGTCTATTAGATATTGGGTGTATGGAACGGTATCTGAGCTAATTTGAAACCCTTGTTTTATGCATCACACCACCTCACCTTTCCCGTTAAGCAGCCATAGTGTGTTTTCTAAACGTGTGACTCTTCTCTTTTGTAATTCAGTTCAAGTGTAGCAGTTTTTACATTCCCTCTATACGTGATAGCTTATGATAAGTGTCTTTTTCTGTGTGACTTATTTCACTTAGAGTCGTCGTACCTAAATCCACTCATCATGCTGCTACTAGCCTTATGACATTGATTTCATGGCTGAGTGATATTCCATTGTACATAAGGACCGCAACTTCTTTATCCATTTTTCTCTTTCCTGGGATATTTAAGGTGTCATGAAGTGGAGGTTATTGTCAACAGAGCAGCCCTAAACGTTGGGGTGCCTGTGTCTTGCTGATTTTTAGTTTTCCCAATTTATACGCCCATGAGTGGAAGTGCCCTATGCTCCCTAAGCTGTGTTTTTTCGATGTTTCAGGACACACCGTACACTTCTCCAGAGTGGCTGCTGGCAATTTACATCCCGCCCATCAGTGTAGCAAGGCTCCCATTTCTCCATGGCCTGTCCTGCTTTTGTGGTTTTGACACATTTTTCAGCTTGGCCCTTTTGACCGATTCGAAGCGAGACTCCTTTGTAGTGCTGATTTGCCTTTCCATGTTGCTTGGTTGGCCTAAAAGGGCGTATGCGTTTTTTCCTGAATATATTCAGGAAAAAACGCATACGCCCTTTTTGGCCAAGGGCATCATTGTCCACGTTTTGCCGCTTTTCATGTGCTTTAAAGCCGATTCGAATCTACCTCCTGAAATCTGTTTCCTGCAATTCTGCCTTGCTTTCAAATCCTCTTCGTTGCCTTCCCTCAATATATTTTTGGACGAGACTTATCATTTATAACTCTGCAGGTTTGTGAATTGCAGTGCCCCTGAGCTCCATTTTTCAACTCGCTTTTTTGGGAGCTGGCCGCAAAAGCGCGGGTATGCCTCAGGCCCTATGCTGGTTCTGGGTGGCAGGCTGAGCCTGTGGTTATTTCTTTTTCCTGATGGGAAAATAGAGTGACCTGTGCCTGTCCCAACACCTAGATCTAGTCTCTCATTGGTTGCCCCTCTTCCCGTTCATCCTCAGGACAAATTGCAACCTGTAGGGAACAGGAGGTTAAAGGTGCTGATTCTCCAAGTAGGGTGATTGCTACTAAAATAGCTGGAATGGCGAACCCGAGCACAAGGAGATGAGAAATGAGGTGCGTTTTAGAAACCTTTCAAAATCACACGGTGTACCATCTTCTGGGTTCCTCATGCAAGTTTTCGATGTAGGAAGATGCCCTTGAACCTGGAGATTTGGGACCCATGGGATGGGTACCACGCAGTATTACCTTAAAGGGTCTGTGTTGGCTCACCCAACCTCACCAAACCTCTCAGCCCCAAGAGTGTCCACCCTATGTCTCATCCAGCTGTGGCTCTAGATATGGTCAATCCAGGTTGCGTCACACCCCTGAAAGAATTTTGTAAGAATTTCTCTCTCTTTCACTGTCTTTGTTTCATGGGTTTTTAAAACTAATTTATTTTTATAATGGGGTTTAGCTGCTTTTCACGGCTGTGTTTATGCGGCTTTACACACACTTGACACACTTCCAGAGAGATATCAATACATAGGTTTTAAGATTCTTACTAGTCACATATATTCTTGTGCGGTGAATAGGGGGTGTTGAGTCCAGTTCACTGAGCAAGGAGTAGGTCTTGTCTATTACATATTGGGTGTATGGAACGGTATCTGAGCTAATTTGAAACCCTTGTTTTATGCATCACACCACCTCACCTTTCCCGTTAAGCAGCCATAGTGTGTTTTCTAAACGTGTGACTCTTCTCTTTTGTAATTCAGTTCAAGTGTAGCAGTTTTTACATTCCCTCTATACGTGATAGCTTATGATAAGTGTCTTTTTCTGTGTGACTTATTTCACTTAGAGTCGTCGTACCTAAATCCACTCATCATGCTGCTACTAGCCTTATGACATTGATTTCATGGCTGAGTGATATTCCATTGTACATAAGGACCGCAACTTCTTTATCCATTTTTCTCTTTCCTGGGATATTTAAGGTGTCATGAAGTGGAGGTTCTTGTCAACAGAGCAGCCCTAAACGTTGGGGTGCCTGTGTCTTGCTGATTTTTAGTTTTCCCAATTTATACGCCCATGAGTGGAAGTGCCCTATGCTCCCTAAGCTGTGTTTTTTCGATGTTTCAGGACACACCGTACACTTCTCCAGAGTGGCTGCTGGCAATTTACATCCCGCCCATCAGTGTAGCAAGGCTCCCATTTCTCCATGGCCTGTCCTGCTTTTGTGGTTTTGACACATTTTTCAGCTTGGCCCTTTTGACCGATTCGAAGCGAGACTCCTTTGTAGTGCTGATTTGCCTTTCCATGTTGCTTGGTTGGCCTAAAAGGGCGTATGCGTTTTTTCCTGAATATATTCAGGAAAAAACGCATACGCCCTTTTTGGCCAAGGGCATCATTGTCAACGTTTTGCCGCTTTTCATGTGCTTTAAAGCCGATTCGAATCTACCTCCTGAAATCTGTTTCCTGCAATTCTGCCTTGCTTTCAAATCCTCTTCGTTGCCTTCCCTCAATATATTTTTGGACGAGACTTATCATTTATAACTCTGCAGGTTTGTGAATTGCAGTGCCCCTGAGCTCCATTTTTCAACTCGCTTTTTTGGGAGCTGGCCGCAAAAGCGCGGGTATGCCTCAGGCCCTATGCTGGTTCTGGGTGGCAGGCTGAGCCTGTGGTTATTTCTTTTTCCTGATGGGAAAATAGAGTGACCTGTGCCTGTCCCAACACCTAGATCTAGTCTCTCATTGGTTGCCCCTCTTCCCGTTCATCCTCAGGACAAATTGCAACCTGTAGGGAACAGGAGGTTAAAGGTGCTGATTCTCCAAGTAGGGTGATTGCTACTAAAATAGCTGGAATGGCGAACCCGAGCACAAGGAGATGAGAAATGAGGTGCGTTTTAGAAACCTTTCAAAATCACACGGTGTACCATCTTCTGGGTTCCTCATGCAAGTTTTCGATGTAGGAAGATGCCCTTGAACCTGGAGATTTGGGACCCATGGGATGGGTACCACGCAGTATTACCTTAAAGGGTCTGTGTTGGCTCACCCAACCTCACCAAACCTCTCAGCCCCAAGAGTGTCCACCCTATGTCTCATCCAGCTGTGGCTCTAGATATGGTCAATCCAGGTTGCGTCACACCCCTGAAAGAATTTTGTAAGAATTTCTCTCTCTTTCACTGTCTTTGTTTCATGGGTTTTTAAAACTAATTTATTTTTATAATGGGGTTTAGCTGCTTTTCACAGCTGTGTTTTTGCGGCTTTACACACACTTGACTCACTTCCGGAGAGATATCAATACATAGGTTTTAAGATTCTCACTAGTCAGATATATTCTTGTGCGGTGAATAGGGGGTGTTGAGTCCAGTTCACTGAGCAAGGAGTAGGTCTTGTCTATTACATATTGGGTGTATGGAACGGTATCTGAGCTAATTTGAAATCCTTGTTTTATGCATCACACCACCTCATCTTTCCCGTTAAGCAGCCATAGTGTGTTTTCTACACGTGTGACTCTGTTCTCTTTTGTAATTCAGTTCAAGTGTAGCAGTTTTTACAGTCCCTCTATACGTGATAGCTTATGATAAGTGTCTTTTTCTGTGTGACTTATTTCACTTAGAGTCGTCGTACCTAAATCCACTCATCATGCTGCTACTAGCCTTATGACATTGATTTCATGGCTGAGTGATATTCCATTGTACATAAGGACGACAACTTCTTTATCCATTTTTCACTTTCCTGGGATATTTAAGGTGTCATGAAGTGGAGGTTCTTGTCAACAGAGCAGCCCTAAACTTTGGGGTGCCTGTGTCTTGCTGATTTTTAGTTTTCCCAATTTGTACGCCCATGAGTGGAAGTGCCCTATGCTCCCTAAGCTGTGTTTTTTCGATGTTTAAGGCCACACCGTACACTTCTCCAGAGTGGCTGCTGGCAATTTACATCCCGCCCATCAGTGTAGCAAGGCTCCCATTTCTCCATGGCCTGTCCTGCTTTTGTGGTTTTGACACTTTTTTCAGCATGGGCCTTTTGACCGATTCGAAGCGAGACTCATTTGTAGTGCTGATTTGCTTTTCCATGTTGCTTGGTTGGCCAAAAAGGGCGTATGCGTTTTTTCCTAAATATATTCAGGAAAAAACGCATACGCCCTTTTTGGCCAAGGGCATCATTGTCCACGTTTTGCCGCTTTTCATGTGCTTTAAAGGCGATTCGAATCTACCTCCTGAAACCTGTTTCCTGCAATTCTGCCTTGCTTTCAAATCCTCTTCGTTGCCTTCCCTCAATATATTTGTGGACGAGAGTTATCATTTATAACTCTGCAGGGTTGTGAATTGCAGTGCCCATGTGCTCCGTTTTTCAACTGGCTTTTTTGGGAGCTGGCCGCAGAAGCGCGGGATTGCCTCAGGCCCTATTCTGGTTCCGGGTGGCAGGCTGAGCCTGTGGTTATTTCTTCTTCCTGATGAGAAAATAGAGTGACCTGTGCCTGTCCCAACACCTAGATCTAGTCTCTCATTGGCTGCCCCTCTTCCCGTTCATCCTCAGGACAAATTGCAACCTGTACGGAACAGGAGGTTAAAGGTGCTGATTCTCCAAGTAGGGAGATTGCTAGTGAAGTAGCTGGAATGGCGAACCCGAGCACAAGGAGATGAGAAATGAGGTGCGTTTTAGAAACCTTTCAAAATCACACGGTGTACCATCTTCTGGGTTCCTCATGCAAGTTTTCGATGTAGGAAGATGCCCTTGAACCTGGAGATTTGGGACCCATGGGATGGGTACCACGCAGTATTGCCTTAAAGGGTCTGTGTTGGCTCACCCAACCTCACCAAACCTCTCAGCCCCAAGAATGTCCACCCTTATGTCTCATCCAGCTGTGGGTCTAGATATGGTCAATCCTGGTTGCGTCACAGCCCCTGAATGAATTTTGTAAGAATTTCTGTCTCTTTCACTGTCTTTGTTTCATGGGTCTTTAAAACTAATTTATTTTTATAATGGGGTTTAGCTGCTTTTCACGGCTGTGTTTATGCGGCTTTACACACACTTGACACACTTCCAGAGAGATATCAATACATAGGTTTTAAGATTCTTACTAGTCACATATATTCTTGTGCGGTGAATAGGGGGTGTTGAGTCCAGTTCACTGAGCAAGGAGTAGGTCTTGTCTATTACATATTGGGTGTATGGAACGGTATCTGAGCTAATTTGAAACCCTTGTTTTATGCATCACACCACCTCACCTTTCCCGTTAAGCTGCCATAGTGTGTTTTCTAAACGTGTGACTCTGTTCTCTTTTGTAATTCAGTTCAAGTGTAGCAGTTTTTACATTCCCTCTATACGTGATAGATTATGGTAAGTGTCTTTTTCTATGTGACTTATTTCACTTAGAGTCGTCGTACCTAAATCCACTCATCATGCTGCTACTAGCCTTATGACATTGATTTCATGGCTGAGTGATATTCCATTGTACATAAGGACCACAAATTCTTTATCCATTTTTCTCTTTCCTGGGATATTTAAGGTGTCATGAAGTGGAGGTTCTTGTCAACAGAGCAGCCCTAAACTTTGGGGTGCCTGTGTCTTGCTGATTTTTAGTTTTCCCAATTTATACGCCCATGAGTGGAAGTGCCCTATGCTCCTTAAGCTGTGTTTTTTTGATGTTTAAGGCCACACCGTACACTTCTCCAGAGTGGCTGCTGGCAATTTACATCCCGCCCATCAGTGTAGCAAGGCTCCCATTTCTCCATGGCCTGTCCTGCTTTTGTGATTTTGACACTTTATTCAGCATGGCCCTTTTGACCGATTCGAAGCGAGACTCCTTTGTAGTGCTGATTTGCCTTTCCATGTTGCTTGGTTGGCCAAAAAGGGCGTATGCGTTTTTTCCTGAATATATTCAGGAAAAAAAGCATACGCCCTTTTTGGCCAAGGGCATCATTGTCCACGTTTTGCCGCTTTTCATGTGCTTTAAAGGCGATTCGAATCTACCTCCTGAAACCTGTTTCCTGCAATTCTGCCTTGCTTTCAAATCCTCTTCGTTGCCTTCCCTCAATATATTTGTGGACGAGAGTTATCATTTATAACTCTGCAGGGTTGGGAATTGCAGTGCCCGTGTGCTCCGTTTTTCAACTGGCTTTTTTGGGAGCTGGCCGCAGAAGCGCGGGATTGCCTCAGGCCCTATTCTGGTTCCGGGTGGCAGGCTGAGCCTGTGGTTATTTCTTCTTCCTGATGAGAAAATAGAGTGACCTGTGCCTGTTCCAACACCTAGATCTAGTCTCTCATTGGCTGTCCCTCTTCCCGTTCATCCTCAAGACAAATTGAAACCTGTACGGAACAGGAGGTTAAAGGTGCTGATTCTCCAAGTAGGGAGATTGCTAGTGAAGTACCTGGAATGGCGAACCTGAGCACAAGGAGATGAGAAATGAGGTGCGTTTTAGAAACCTTTCAAAATCACACGGTGTACCATCTTCTGGGTTCCTCATGCAAGTTTTCGATGTAGGAAGATGCCCTTGAACCTGGAGATTTGGGACCCATGGGATGGGTACCACGCAGTATTACCTTAAAGGGTCTGTGTTGGCTCACCCAACCTCACCAAACCTCTCAGCCCCAAGAATGTCCACCCTTATGTCTCATCCAGCTGTGGGTCTAGATATGGTCAATCCAGGTTGCGTCACAGCCCCTGAATGAATTTTGTAAGAATTTCTGTCTCTTTCACTGTCTTTGTTTCATGGGTTTTTAAAACTAATTTATTTTTATAATGGGGTTTAGCTGCTTTTCACGGCTGTGTTTATGCGGCTTTACACACACTTGACACACTTCCAGAGAGATATCAATACATAGGTTTTAAGATTCTTACTAGTCACATATATTCTTGTGCGGTGCATAGGGGGTGTTGAGTCCAGTTCACTGAGCAAGGAGTAGGTCTTGTCTATTACATATTGGGTGTATGGAACGGTATCTGAGCTAATTTGAAACCCTTGTTTTATGCATCACACCACCTCACCTTTCCCGTTAAGCAGCCATAGTGTGTTTTCTAAACGTGTGACTCTTCTCTTTTGTAATTCAGTTCAAGTGTAGCAGTTTTTACATTCCCTCTATACGTGATAGCTTATGATAAGTGTCTTTTTCTGTGTGACTTATTTCACTTAGAGTCGTCGTACCTAAATCCACTCATCATGCTGCTACTAGCCTTATGACATTGATTTCATGGCTGAGTGATATTCCATTGTACATAAGGACCGCAACTTCTTTATCCATTTTTCTCTTTCCTGGGATATTTAAGGTGTCATGAAGTGGAGGTTCTTGTCAACAGAGCAGCCCTAAACGTTGGGGTGCCTGTGTCTTGCTGATTTTTAGTTTTCCCAATTTATACGCCCATGAGTGGAAGTGCCCTATGCTCCCTAAGCTGTGTTTTTTCGATGTTTCAGGACACACCTTACACTTCTCCAGAGTGGCTGCTGGCAATTTACATCCCGCCCATCAGTGTAGCAAGGCTCCCATTTCTCCATGGCCTGTCCTGCTTTTGTGGTTTTGACACATTTTTCAGCTTGGCCCTTTTGACCGATTCGAAGCGAGACTCCTTTGTAGTGCTGATTTGCCTTTCCATGTTGCTTGGTTGGCCTAAAAGGGCGTATGCGTTTTTTCCTGAATATATTCAGGAAAAAACGCATACGCCCTTTTTGGCCAAGGGCATCATTGTCAACGTTTTGCCGCTTTTCATGTGCTTTAAAGCCGATTCGAATCTACCTCCTGAAACCAGTTTCCTGCAATTCTGCCTAGCTTTCAAATGCTCTTCGTTGCCTTCCCTCAATATATTTGTGGACGAGAGTTATCATTTATAACTCTGCAGGTGTGTGAATTGCAGTACCCATGTGCTCCATTTTTCAACTGGCTTTTTTGGGAGGTGGCCACAGAAGCGCGGGATTGCCTCAGGCCCTATTATGGTTCCTGGCGGCAGGCTGAGCCTGTGGTTAATTCTTCTTCCTGATGTGAAAATAGAGTGACCTGTGCCTGTCCCAACACCTAGATCTAGTCTCTCATTGGTTGCCCCTCTTCCCGTTCATCCTCAGGACAAAGTGCAACCTGTACGGAACAGGAGGTTAAAGTTGCTGTTTCTCCAAGTAGGGAGATTACTAGTTAAGAAGCTGGAATGGGGAACCCGAGCACAAGGAGATGAGAAATGAGGTGCGTTTCAGAAACCTTTCCCGTTCAGACGGTGTACCATCTTCTAGGATTCTCATGCATGTTTTCGATGTAGGAAGATTCCCTTGAACCTGGACATTTGGGACCTTGGGATGGGTACCACACAGTATTACTTTAAAGGGTCTGCGTTTGCTCACCCAACCTCACCAAACCTCTCATCCCCAAGAGTGTCCACCCTTATGTCTCATCCAGCTGTGGGTCTCGATATGGTCAATCCAGGTTGCATCACAGCCTCTGAACGAATTTTGTAAGAATTTCTCTCTCTTTCACTGTCTTTGTTTTACGGGTTTTTAAAAGTAATTTATTTTTATAATGGGGTTTAGCTGCTTTTCACGGCTGTGTTTATGCGGATTTACACTCACTTGACTCACTTCCAGAGAGATATCAATACATAGGTTTTAAGATTCTTACTAGTCACATATATTCTTGTGCGGTGAATAGGGGGTGTTGAGTCCAGTTCACTGAGCAAGGAGTAGGTCTTGTCTATTACATATTGGGTGTATGGAACGGTATCTGAGCGAATTTAAAACCCTTGTTTTATGCATCACCCCACCTCACCTTTCCCGTTAAGCAGCCATAGTGTGTTTTCTAAACGTGTGACTCTGTTCTGTTTTGTAATTCAGTTCAAGTGTAGCGGTTTTTACATTCCCTCTGTAAGTGATAGCTTATGATAAGTGTCTTTTTCTGTGTGACTTATTTCACTTAGAATCGTCGTACCTATGTCCACTCATCTTGCTTCTACTTGCCTTATGACATTGATTTCATGTCTGAGTGATATTCCATTGTACATAAGGACCACAACTTCTTTATCCATTTTTCTCTTTCCTGGGATATTTAAGGTGTCATGAAGTGGAGGTCCTTGTCAACAGAGCAGCCCTAAACTTTGGGGTGCCTGTGTCTTGCTGATTTTTAGTTTTCCCAATTTGTACGCCCATGAGTGGAAGTGCCCTATGCTCCCTAAGCTCTGTTTTTTCGATGTTTAAGGCCACACCGTACACTTCTCCAGAGTGGCTGCTGGCAATTTACATCCCGCCCATCAGTGTAGCAAGGCTCCCATTTCTCCATGGCCTGTCCTGCTTTTGTGGTTTTGACACTTTTTTCAGCATGGGCCTTTTGACCGATTCGAAGCGAGACTCCTTTGTAGTGCTGATTTGCTTTTCCATGTTGCTTGGTTGGCCAAAAAGGGCGTATGCGTTTTTTCCTGAATATATTCAGGAAAAAACGCATACGCCCTTTTTGGCCGAGGGCATCATTGTCCACGTTTTGCCGCTTTTCATGTGCTTTTAAAGCGATTCGAATCTACCTCCTGAAACCTGTTTCCTGCAATTCTGCCTTGCTTTCAAATCCTCTTCGTTGCCTTCGTGGACGAGAGTTATCATTTATAACTCTGCAGGGTTGTGAATTGCAGTGCCCATGTGCTCCATTTTTCAACTGGCTTTTTTGGGAGCTGGCCGCAGAAGCGCGGGATTGCCTCAGGCCCTATTCTGGTTCCGGGTGGCTGGCTGAGCCTGTGGTTATTTCTTCTTCCTGATGAGAAAATAGAGTGACCTGTGCCTGTCCCAACACCTAGATCTAGTCTCTCATTGGCTGCCCCTCTTCCCGTTCATCCTCAGGACAAATTGCAACCTGTACGGAACAGGAGGTTAAAGGTGCTGATTCTCCAAGTAGGGAGATTGCTAGTGAAGTAGCTGGAATGGCGAACCCGAGCACAAGGAGATGAGAAATGAGGTGCGTTTTAGAAACCTTTCAAAATCACACGGTGTACCATCTTCTGGGTTCCTCATGCAAGTTTTCGATGTAGGAAGATGCCCTTGAACCTGGAGATTTGGGACCCATGGGATGGGTCCCACGCAGTATTACCTTAAAGGTTCTGTGTTGGCTCACCCAACCTCACCAAACCTCTCAGCCCCAAGAATGTCCACCCTTATGTCTCATCCAGCTGTGGGTCTAGATATGGTCAATCCAGGTTGCGTCACAGCCCCTGAATGAATTTTGTAAGAATTTCTGTCTCTTTCACTGTCTTTGTTTCATGGGTTTTTAAAACTAATTTATTTTTATAATGGGGTTTAGCTGCTTTTCACGGCTGTGTTTATGCGGCTTTACACACACTTGACACACTTCCAGAGAGATATCAATACATAGGTTTTAAGATTCTTACTAGTCACATATATTCTTGTGCGGTGAATAGGGGGTGTTGAGTCCAGTTCACTGAGCAAGGAGTAGGTCTTGTCTATTACATATTGGGTGTATGGAACGGTATCTGAGCTAATTTGAAACCCTTGTTTTATGCATCACACCACCTCACCTTTCCCGTTAAGCAGCCATAGTGTGTTTTCTAAACGTGTGACTCTTCTCTTTTGTAATTCAGTTCAAGTGTAGCAGTTTTTACATTCCCTCTATACGTGATAGCTTATGATAAGTGTCTTTTTCTGTGTGACTTATTTCACTTAGAGTCGTCGTACCTAAATCCACTCATCATGCTGCTACTAGCCTTATGACATTGATTTCATGGCTGAGTGATATTCCATTGTACATAAGGACCGCAACTTCTTTATCCATTTTTCTCTTTCCTGGGATATTTAAGGTGTCATGAAGTGGAGGTTCTTGTCAACAGAGCAGCCCTAAACGTTGGGGTGCCTGTGTCTTGCTGATTTTTAGTTTTCCCAATTTATACGCCCATGAGTGGAAGTGCCCTATGCTCCCTAAGCTGTGTTTTTTCGATGTTTCAGGACACACCGTACACTTCTCCAGAGTGGCTGCTGGCAATTTACATCCCGCCCATCAGTGTAGCAAGGCTCCCATTTCTCCATGGCCTGTCCTGCTTTTGTGGTTTTGACACATTTTTCAGCTTGGCCCTTTTGACCGATTCGAAGCGAGACTCCTTTGTAGTGCTGATTTGCCTTTCCATGTTGCTTGGTTGGCCTAAAAGGGCGTATGCGTTTTTTCCTGAATATATTCAGGAAAAAACGCATACGCCCTTTTTGGCCAAGGGCATCATTGTCAACGTTTTGCCGCTTTTCATGTGCTTTAAAGCCGATTCGAATCTACCTCCTGAAATCTGTTTCCTGCAATTCTGCCTTGCTTTCAAATCCTCTTCGTTGCCTTCCCTCAATATATTTTTGGACGAGACTTATCATTTATAACTCTGCAGGTTTGTGAATTGCAGTGCCCCTGAGCTCCATTTTTCAACTCGCTTTTTTGGGAGCTGGCCGCAAAAGCGCGGGTATGCCTCAGGCCCTATGCTGGTTCTGGGTGGCAGGCTGAGCCTGTGGTTATTTCTTTTTCCTGATGGGAAAATAGAGTGACCTGTGCCTGTCCCAACACCTAGATCTAGTCTCTCATTGGTTGCCCCTCTTCCCGTTCATCCTCAGGACAAATTGCAACCTGTAGGGAACAGGAGGTTAAAGGTGCTGATTCTCCAAGTAGGGTGATTGCTACTAAAATAGCTGGAATGGCGAACCCGAGCACAAGGAGATGAGAAATGAGGTGCGTTTTAGAAACCTTTCAAAATCACACGGTGTACCATCTTCTGGGTTCCTCATGCAAGTTTTCGATGTAGGAAGATGCCCTTGAACCTGGAGATTTGGGACCCATGGGATGGGTACCACGCAGTATTACCTTAAAGGGTCTGTGTTGGCTCACCCAACCTCACCAAACCTCTCAGCCCCAAGAGTGTCCACCCTATGTCTCATCCAGCTGTGGCTCTAGATATGGTCAATCCAGGTTGCGTCACACCCCTGAAAGAATTTTGTAAGAATTTCTCTCTCTTTCACTGTCTTTGTTTCATGGGTTTTTAAAACTAATTTATTTTTATAATGGGGTTTAGCTGCTTTTCACAGCTGTGTTTTTGCGGCTTTACACACACTTGACTCACTTCCGGAGAGATATCAATACATAGGTTTTAAGATTCTCACTAGTCAGATATATTCTTGTGCGGTGAATAGGGGGTGTTGAGTCCAGTTCACTGAGCAAGGAGTAGGTCTTGTCTATTACATATTGGGTGTATGGAACGGTATCTGAGCTAATTTGAAATCCTTGTTTTATGCATCACACCACCTCATCTTTCCCGTTAAGCAGCCATAGTGTGTTTTCTACACGTGTGACTCTGTTCTCTTTTGTAATTCAGTTCAAGTGTAGCAGTTTTTACAGTCCCTCTATACGTGATAGCTTATGATAAGTGTCTTTTTCTGTGTGACTTATTTCACTTAGAGTCGTCGTACCTAAATCCACTCATCATGCTGCTACTAGCCTTATGACATTGATTTCATGGCTGAGTGATATTCAATTGTACATAAGGACGACAACTTCTTTATCCATTTTTCACTTTCCTGGGATATTTAAGGTGTCATGAAGTGGAGGTTCTTGTCAACAGAGCAGCCCTAAACTTTGGGGTGCCTGTGTCTTGCTGATTTTTAGTTTTCCCAATTTGTACGCCCATGAGTGGAAGTGCCCTATGCTCCCTAAGCTGTGTTTTTTCGATGTTTAAGGCCACACCGTACACTTCTCCAGAGTGGCTGCTGGCAATTTACATCCCGCCCATCAGTGTAGCAAGGCTCCCATTTCTCCATGGCCTGTCCTGCTTTTGTGGTTTTGACACTTTTTTCAGCATGGGCCTTTTGACCGATTCGAAGCGAGACTCATTTGTAGTGCTGATTTGCTTTTCCATGTTGCTTGGTTGGCCAAAAAGGGCGTATGCGTTTTTTCCTAAATATATTCAGGAAAAAACGCATACGCCCTTTTTGGCCAAGGGCATCATTGTCCACGTTTTGCCGCTTTTCATGTGCTTTAAAGGCGATTCGAATCTACCTCCTGAAACCTGTTTCCTGCAATTCTGCCTTGCTTTCAAATCCTCTTCGTTGCCTTCCCTCAATATATTTGTGGACGAGAGTTATCATTTATAACTCTGCAGGGTTGTGAATTGCAGTGCCCATGTGCTCCGTTTTTCAACTGGCTTTTTTGGGAGCTGGCCGCAGAAGCGCGGGATTGCCTCAGGCCCTATTCTGGTTCCGGGTGGCAGGCTGAGCCTGTGGTTATTTCTTCTTCCTGATGAGAAAATAGAGTGACCTGTGCCTGTCCCAACACCTAGATCTAGTCTCTCATTGGCTGCCCCTCTTCCCGTTCATCCTCAGGACAAATTGCAACCTGTACGGAACAGGAGGTTAAAGGTGCTGATTCTCCAAGTAGGGAGATTGCTAGTGAAGTAGCTGGAATGGCGAACCCGAGCACAAGGAGATGAGAAATGAGGTGCGTTTTAGAAACCTTTCAAAATCACACGGTGTACCATCTTCTGGGTTCCTCATGCAAGTTTTCGATGTAGGAAGATGCCCTTGAACCTGGAGATTTGGGACCCATGGGATGGGTACCACGCAGTATTGCCTTAAAGGGTCTGTGTTGGCTCACCCAACCTCACCAAACCTCTCAGCCCCAAGAATGTCCACCCTTATGTCTCATCCAGCTGTGGGTCTAGATATGGTCAATCCTGGTTGCGTCACAGCCCCTGAATGAATTTTGTAAGAATTTCTGTCTCTTTCACTGTCTTTGTTTCATGGGTTTTTAAAACTAATTTATTTTTATAATGGGGTTTAGCTGCTTTTCACGGCTGTGTTTATGCGGCTTTACACACACTTGACACACTTCCAGAGAGATATCAATACATAGGTTTTAAGATTCTTACTAGTCACATATATTCTTGTGCGGTGAATAGGGGGTGTTGAGTCCAGTTCACTGAGCAAGGAGTAGGTCTTGTCTATTACATATTGGGTGTATGGAACGGTATCTGAGCTAATTTGAAACCCTTGTTTTATGCATCACACCACCTCACCTTTCCCGTTAAGCTGCCATAGTGTGTTTTCTAAACGTGTGACTCTGTTCTCTTTTGTAATTCAGTTCAAGTGTAGCAGTTTTTACATTCCCTCTATACGTGATAGATTATGGTAAGTGTCTTTTTCTATGTGACTTATTTCACTTAGAGTCGTCGTACCTAAATCCACTCATCATGCTGCTACTAGCCTTATGACATTGATTTCATGGCTGAGTGATATTCCATTGTACATAAGGACCACAAATTCTTTATCCATTTTTCTCTTTCCTGGGATATTTAAGGTGTCATGAAGTGGAGGTTCTTGTCAACAGAGCAGCCCTAAACTTTGGGGTGCCTGTGTCTTGCTGATTTTTAGTTTTCCCAATTTATACGCCCATGAGTGGAAGTGCCCTATGCTCCTTAAGCTGTGTTTTTTTGATGTTTAAGGCCACACCGTACACTTCTCCAGAGTGGCTGCTGGCAATTTACATCCCGCCCATCAGTGTAGCAAGGCTCCCATTTCTCCATGGCCTGTCCTGCTTTTGTGATTTTGACACTTTATTCAGCATGGCCCTTTTGACCGATTCGAAGCGAGACTCCTTTGTAGTGCTGATTTGCCTTTCCATGTTGCTTGGTTGGCCAAAAAGGGCGTATGCGTTTTTTCCTGAATATATTCAGGAAAAAAAGCATACGCCCTTTTTGGCCAAGGGCATCATTGTCCACGTTTTGCCGCTTTTCATGTGCTTTAAAGGCGATTCGAATCTACCTCCTGAAACCTGTTTCCTGCAATTCTGCCTTGCTTTCAAATCCTCTTCGTTGCCTTCCCTCAATATATTTGTGGACGAGAGTTATCATTTATAACTCTGCAGGGTTGGGAATTGCAGTGCCCGTGTGCTCCGTTTTTCAACTGGCTTTTTTGGGAGCTGGCCGCAGAAGCGCGGGATTGCCTCAGGCCCTATTCTGGTTCCGGGTGGCAGGCTGAGCCTGTGGTTATTTCTTCTTCCTGATGAGAAAATAGAGTGACCTGTGCCTGTTCCAACACCTAGATCTAGTCTCTCATTGGCTGTCCCTCTTCCCGTTCATCCTCAAGACAAATTGAAACCTGTACGGAACAGGAGGTTAAAGGTGCTGATTCTCCAAGTAGGGAGATTGCTAGTGAAGTACCTGGAATGGCGAACCTGAGCACAAGGAGATGAGAAATGAGGTGCGTTTTAGAAACCTTTCAAAATCACACGGTGTACCATCTTCTGGGTTCCTCATGCAAGTTTTCGATGTAGGAAGATGCCCTTGAACCTGGAGATTTGGGACCCATGGGATGGGTACCACGCAGTATTACCTTAAAGGGTCTGTGTTGGCTCACCCAACCTCACCAAACCTCTCAGCCCCAAGAATGTCCACCCTTATGTCTCATCCAGCTGTGGGTCTAGATATGGTCAATCCAGGTTGCGTCACAGCCCCTGAATGAATTTTGTAAGAATTTCTGTCTCTTTCACTGTCTTTGTTTCATGGGTTTTTAAAACTAATTTATTTTTATAATGGGGTTTAGCTGCTTTTCACGGCTGTGTTTATGCGGCTTTACACACACTTGACACACTTCCAGAGAGATATCAATACATAGGTTTTAAGATTCTTACTAGTCACATATATTCTTGTGCGGTGCATAGGGGGTGTTGAGTCCAGTTCACTGAGCAAGGAGTAGGTCTTGTCTATTACATATTGGGTGTATGGAACGGTATCTGAGCTAATTTGAAACCCTTGTTTTATGCATCACACCACCTCACCTTTCCCGTTAAGCAGCCATAGTGTGTTTTCTAAACGTGTGACTCTTCTCTTTTGTAATTCAGTTCAAGTGTAGCAGTTTTTACATTCCCTCTATACGTGATAGCTTATGATAAGTGTCTTTTTCTGTGTGACTTATTTCACTTAGAGTCGTCGTACCTAAATCCACTCATCATGCTGCTACTAGCCTTATGACATTGATTTCATGGCTGAGTGATATTCCATTGTACATAAGGACCGCAACTTCTTTATCCATTTTTCTCTTTCCTGGGATATTTAAGGTGTCATGAAGTGGAGGTTCTTGTCAACAGAGCAGCCCTAAACGTTGGGGTGCCTGTGTCTTGCTGATTTTTAGTTTTCCCAATTTATACGCCCATGAGTGGAAGTGCCCTATGCTCCCTAAGCTGTGTTTTTTCGATGTTTCAGGACACACCTTACACTTCTCCAGAGTGGCTGCTGGCAATTTACATCCCGCCCATCAGTGTAGCAAGGCTCCCATTTCTCCATGGCCTGTCCTGCTTTTGTGGTTTTGACACATTTTTCAGCTTGGCCCTTTTGACCGATTCGAAGCGAGACTCCTTTGTAGTGCTGATTTGCCTTTCCATGTTGCTTGGTTGGCCTAAAAGGGCGTATGCGTTTTTTCCTGAATATATTCAGGAAAAAACGCATACGCCCTTTTTGGCCAAGGGCATCATTGTCAACGTTTTGCCGCTTTTCATGTGCTTTAAAGCCGATTCGAATCTACCTCCTGAAACCAGTTTCCTGCAATTCTGCCTAGCTTTCAAATGCTCTTCGTTGCCTTCCCTCAATATATTTGTGGACGAGAGTTATCATTTATAACTCTGCAGGTGTGTGAATTGCAGTACCCATGTGCTCCATTTTTCAACTGGCTTTTTTGGGAGGTGGCCACAGAAGCGCGGGATTGCCTCAGGCCCTATTATGGTTCCTGGCGGCAGGCTGAGCCTGTGGTTAATTCTTCTTCCTGATGTGAAAATAGAGTGACCTGTGCCTGTCCCAACACCTAGATCTAGTCTCTCATTGGTTGCCCCTCTTCCCGTTCATCCTCAGGACAAAGTGCAACCTGTACGGAACAGGAGGTTAAAGTTGCTGTTTCTCCAAGTAGGGAGATTACTAGTTAAGAAGCTGGAATGGGGAACCCGAGCACAAGGAGATGAGAAATGAGGTGCGTTTCAGAAACCTTTCCCGTTCAGACGGTGTACCATCTTCTAGGATTCTCATGCATGTTTTCGATGTAGGAAGATTCCCTTGAACCTGGACATTTGGGACCTTGGGATGGGTACCACACAGTATTACTTTAAAGGGTCTGCGTTTGCTCACCCAACCTCACCAAACCTCTCATCCCCAAGAGTGTCCACCCTTATGTCTCATCCAGCTGTGGGTCTCGATATGGTCAATCCAGGTTGCATCACAGCCTCTGAACGAATTTTGTAAGAATTTCTCTCTCTTTCACTGTCTTTGTTTTACGGGTTTTTAAAAGTAATTTATTTTTATAATGGGGTTTAGCTGCTTTTCACGGCTGTGTTTATGCGGATTTACACTCACTTGACTCACTTCCAGAGAGATATCAATACATAGGTTTTAAGATTCTTACTAGTCACATATATTCTTGTGCGGTGAATAGGGGGTGTTGAGTCCAGTTCACTGAGCAAGGAGTAGGTCTTGTCTATTACATATTGGGTGTATGGAACGGTATCTGAGCGAATTTAAAACCCTTGTTTTATGCATCACCCCACCTCACCTTTCCCGTTAAGCAGCCATAGTGTGTTTTCTAAACGTGTGACTCTGTTCTGTTTTGTAATTCAGTTCAAGTGTAGCGGTTTTTACATTCCCTCTGTAAGTGATAGCTTATGATAAGTGTCTTTTTCTGTGTGACTTATTTCACTTAGAATCGTCGTACCTATGTCCACTCATCTTGCTTCTACTTGCCTTATGACATTGATTTCATGTCTGAGTGATATTCCATTGTACATAAGGACCACAACTTCTTTATCCATTTTTCTCTTTCCTGGGATATTTAAGGTGTCATGAAGTGGAGGTCCTTGTCAACAGAGCAGCCCTAAACTTTGGGGTGCCTGTGTCTTGCTGATTTTTAGTTTTCCCAATTTGTACGCCCATGAGTGGAAGTGCCCTATGCTCCCTAAGCTCTGTTTTTTCGATGTTTAAGGCCACACCGTACACTTCTCCAGAGTGGCTGCTGGCAATTTACATCCCGCCCATCAGTGTAGCAAGGCTCCCATTTCTCCATGGCCTGTCCTGCTTTTGTGGTTTTGACACTTTTTTCAGCATGGGCCTTTTGACCGATTCGAAGCGAGACTCCTTTGTAGTGCTGATTTGCTTTTCCATGTTGCTTGGTTGGCCAAAAAGGGCGTATGCGTTTTTTCCTGAATATATTCAGGAAAAAACGCATACGCCCTTTTTGGCCGAGGGCATCATTGTCCACGTTTTGCCGCTTTTCATGTGCTTTTAAAGCGATTCGAATCTACCTCCTGAAACCTGTTTCCTGCAATTCTGCCTTGCTTTCAAATCCTCTTCGTTGCCTTCGTGGACGAGAGTTATCATTTATAACTCTGCAGGGTTGTGAATTGCAGTGCCCATGTGCTCCATTTTTCAACTGGCTTTTTTGGGAGCTGGCCGCAGAAGCGCGGGATTGCCTCAGGCCCTATTCTGGTTCCGGGTGGCTGGCTGAGCCTGTGGTTATTTCTTCTTCCTGATGAGAAAATAGAGTGACCTGTGCCTGTCCCAACACCTAGATCTAGTCTCTCATTGGCTGCCCCTCTTCCCGTTCATCCTCAGGACAAATTGCAACCTGTACGGAACAGGAGGTTAAAGGTGCTGATTCTCCAAGTAGGGAGATTGCTAGTGAAGTAGCTGGAATGGCGAACCCGAGCACAAGGAGATGAGAAATGAGGTGCGTTTTAGAAACCTTTCAAAATCACACGGTGTACCATCTTCTGGGTTCCTCATGCAAGTTTTCGATGTAGGAAGATGCCCTTGAACCTGGAGATTTGGGACCCATGGGATGGGTCCCACGCAGTATTACCTTAAAGGTTCTGTGTTGGCTCACCCAACCTCACCAAACCTCTCAGCCCCAAGAATGTCCACCCTTATGTCTCATCCAGCTGTGGGTCTAGATATGGTCAATCCAGGTTGCGTCACAGCCCCTGAATGAATTTTGTAAGAATTTCTGTCTCTTTCACTGTCTTTGTTTCATGGGTTTTTAAAACTAATTTATTTTTATAATGGGGTTTAGCTGCTTTTCACGGCTGTGTTTATGCGGCTTTACACACACTTGACACACTTCCAGAGAGATATCAATACATAGGTTTTAAGATTCTTACTAGTCACATATATTCTTGTGCGGTGAATAGGGGGTGTTGAGTCCAGTTCACTGAGCAAGGAGTAGGTCTTGTCTATTACATATTGGGTGTATGGAACGGTATCTGAGCTAATTTGAAACCCTTGTTTTATGCATCACACCACCTCACCTTTCCCGTTAAGCAGCCATAGTGTGTTTTCTAAACGTGTGACTCTGTTCTCTTTTGTAATTCAGTTCAAGTGTAGCAGTTTTTACATTCCCTCTATACGTGATAGATTATGATAAGTGTCTTTTTCTGTGTGGCTTATTTCACTTAGAGTCGTCGTACCTAAATCCACTCATCATGCTGCTACTAGCCTTATGACATTGATTTCATGGCTGAGTGATATTCCATTGTACATAAGGACCGCAACTTCTTTATCCATTTTTCTCTTTCCTGGGATATTTAAGGTGTCATGAAGTGGAGGTTCTTGTCAACAGAGCAGCCCTAAACTTTGGGGTGCCTGTGTCTTGCTGATTTTTAGTTTTCCCAATTTATACGCCCATGAGTGGAAGTGCCCTATGCTCCCTAAGCTGTGTTTTTTCGTTGTTTAAGGCCACACCGTACACTTCTCCAGAGTGGCTGCTGGCAATTTACATCCCGCCCATCAGTGTAGCAAGGCTCCCATTTCTCCATGGCCTGTCCTGCTTTTGTGGTTTTGACACTTTTTTCAGCATGGCCCTTTTGACCGATTCGAAGGGAGACTCCTTTGTAGTGCTGATTTGCCTTTCCATGTTGCTTGGTTGGCCAAAAAGGGCGTATGCGTTTTTTCCTGAATATATTCAGGAAAAAACGCATACGCCCTTTTTGGCCAAGGGCATCATTGTCCACGTTTTGCCGCTTTTCATGTGCTTTAAAGGCGATTCGAATCTACCTCCTGAAACCTGTTTCCTGCAATTCTGCCTTGCTTTCAAATCCTCTTCGTTGCCTTCCCTCAATATATTTGTGGACGAGAGTTATCATTTATAACTCTGCAGGGTTGTGAATTGCAGTGCCCATGTGCTCCGTTTTTCAACTGGCTTTTTTGGGAGCTGGCCGCAGAAGTGCGGGATTGCCTCAGGCCCTATTCTGGTTCCGGGTCGCAGGCTGAGCCTGTGGTAATTTCTTCTTCCTGATGAGAAAATAGAGTGACCTGTGCCTGTCCCAACACCTAGATCTAGTCTCTCATTGGCTGCCCCTCTTCCCGTTCATCCTCAGGACAAATTGCAACCTGTACGGAACAGGAGGTTAAAGGTGCTGATTCTCCAAGTAGGGTGATTGCTAGTAAAATAGCTGGAATGGCGAACCCGAGCACAAGGAGATGAGAAATGAGGTGCGTTTTAGAAACCTTTCAAAATCACACGGTGTACCATCTTCTGGGTTCCTCATGCAAGTTTTCGATGAAGGAAGATGCCCTTGAACCTGTAGATTTGGGACCCATGGGATGGGTACCATGCAGTATTACCTTAAAGGGTCTGTGTTGGCTCACCCAACCTCACCAAACCTCTCAGCCCCAAGAGTGTCCACCCTATGTCTCATCCAGCTGTGGCTCTAGATATGGTCAATCCAGGTTGCGTCACAGCCACTGAATGAATTTTGTAAGAATTTCTCTCATTTTCACTGTCTTTGTTTCATGGGTTTTTAAAACTAATTTATTTTTATAATGGGGTTTAGCTGCTTTTCACGGCTGTGTTTATGCGGCTTTACACACACTTGACTCACTTCCAGAGAGATATCAATACATAGGTTTTAAGATTCTCACTAGTCAGATATATTCTTGTACGGTGAATAGGGGGTGTTGAGTCCAGTTCACTGAGCAAGGAGTAGGTCTTGTCTATTACATATTGGGTGTATGGAACGGTATCTGAGCTAATTTGAAATCCTTGTTTTATGCATTACACCACCTCATCTTTCCCGTTAAGCAGCCATAGTGTGTTTTCTAAACGTGTGACTCTGTTCTCTTTTGTAATTCAGTTCAAGTGTAGCAGTTTTTACATTCCCTCTATACGTGATAGCTTATGATAAGTGTCTTTTTCTGTGTGACTTATTTCACTTAGAGTCGTCGTACCTAAATCCACTCATCATGCTGCTACTAGCCTTATGACATTGATTTCATGGCTGAGTGATATTCCATTGTACATAAGGACCACAACTTCTTTATCCATTTTTCACTTTCCTGGGATATTTAAGGTGTCATGAAGTGGAGGTTCTTGTCAACAGAGCAGCCCTAAACTTTGGGGTGCCTGTGTCTTGCTGATTTTTAGTTTTCCCAATTTATACGCCCATGAGTGGAAGTGCCATATGCTCCCTAAACTGTGTTTTTTCGATGTTTCAGGGCACACCGTACACTTCTCCAGAGTGGCTGTTCGCAATTTATATCCCGCCCATCAGCGTAGCAAGGCTCCAATTTCTCCATGGCCTGTCCTGCATTTGTGATTTTGACACTTTAATCAGCATGGCCCTTTTGATGGATGGGAAGCGAGACTTCTTTGTAGGGCTGATTTGCCTTTCCAGGTTGCTTGGTTGGCCAAAAAGGGCGTATGCGTTTTTTCCTGAATATATTCAGGAAAAAACGCATACGCCCTTTTTGCCCAAGGGCATCATTGTCCACTTTTGGCCGATTTTCATGTGCTTTAAAGGCGATTCGAATCTACCTCCTGAAATCTGTTTCCTGCAATTCTGCCTTGCTTTCAAATCCTCTTCGTAGCCTTCCCTCAATATATTTTTGGACGATACTTATCATTTATAACTCTGCAGGTTTGTGAATTGCAGTGCCCCTGAGCTCCATTTTTCAACTCGCTTTTTTGGGAGCTGGCCGCAAAAGCGCGGGTATGCCTCAGGCCCTATGCTGGTTCTGGGTGGCAGGCTGAGCCTGTGGTTATTTCTTTTTCCTGATGGGAAAATAGAGTGACCTGTGCCTGTCCCAACACCTAGATCTAGTCTCTCATTGGTTGCCCCTCTTCCCGTTCATCCTAAGGACAAATTGCAACCTGTAGGGAACAGGAGGTTAAAGGTGCTGATTCTCCAAGTAGGGTGATTGCTAGTAAAATAGCTGGAATGGCGAACCCGAGCACAAGGAGATGAGAAATGAGGTGCGTTTTAGAAACCTTTCAAAATCACACGGTGTACCATCTTCTGGGTTCCTCATGCAAGTTTTCGATGAAGGAAGATGCCCTTGAACCTGGAGATTTGGGACCCATGGGATGGGTACCACGCAGTATTACCTTAAAGGGTCTGTGTTGGCTCACCCAACCTCACCAAACCTCTCAGCCCCAAGAGTGTCCACCCTATGTCTCATCCAGCTGTGGCTCTAGATATGGTCAATCCAGGTTGCGTCACAGCCCCTGAATGAATTTTGTAAGAATTTCTCTCTCTTTCACTGTCTTTGTTTCATGGGTTTTTAAAACTAATTTATTTTTATAATGGGGTTTAGCTGCTTTTCACGGCTGTGTTTATGCGGCTTTACACACACTTGACTCACTTCCAGAGAGATATCAATACATAGGTTTTAAGATTCTCACTAGTCAGATATATTCTTGTACGGTGAATAGGGGGTGTTGAGTCCAGTTCACTGAGCAAGGAGTAGGTCTTGTCTATTACATATTGGGTGTATGGAACGGTATCTGAGCTAATTTGAAATCCTTGTTTTATGCATCACACCACCTCATCTTTCCCGTTAAGCAGCCATAGTGTGTTTTCTAAACGTGTGACTCTGTTCTCTTTTGTAATTCAGTTCAAGTGTAGCAGTTTTTACATTCCCTCTATACGTGATAGCTTATGATAAGTGTCTTTTTCTGTGTGACTTATTTCACTTAGAGTCGTCGTACCTAAATCCACTCATCATGCTGCTACTAGCCTTATGACATTGATTTCATGGCTGAGTGATATTCCATTGTACATAAGGACCACAACTTCTTTATCCATTTTTCACTTTCCTGGGATATTTAAGGTGTCATGAAGTGGAGGTTCTTGTCAACAGAGCAGCCCTAAACTTTGGGGTGCCTGTGTCTTGCTGATTTTTAGTTTTCCCAATTTGTACGCCCATGAGTGGAAGTGCCCTATGCTCCCTAAGCTCTGTTTTTTCGATGCTTAAGGCCACACCGTACACTTCTCCAGAGTGGCTGCTGGCAATTTACATCCCGCCCATCAGTGTAGCAAGGCTCCCATTTCTCCATGGCCTGTCCTGCTTTTGTGGTTTTGACACTTTTTTCAGCATGGGCCTTTTGACCGATTCGAAGCGAGACTCCTTTGTAGTGCTGATTTGCTTTTCCATGTTGCTTGGTTGGCCAAAAAGGGCGTATGCGTTTTTTCCTGAATATATTCAGGAAAAAACGCATACGCCCTTTTTGGCCGAGGGCATCATTGTCCACGTTTTGCCGCTTTTCATGTGCTTTAAAAGCGATTCGAATCTACCTCCTGAAACCTGTTTCCTGCAATTCTGCCTTGCTTTCAAATCCTCTTCGTTGCCTTCGTGGACGAGAGTTATCATTTATAACTCTGCAGGGTTGTGAATTGCAGTGCCCATGTGCTCCATTTTTCAACTGGCTTTTTTGGGAGCTGGCCGCAGAAGCGCGGGATTGCCTCAGGCCCTATTCTGGTTCCGGGTGGCAGGCTGAGCCTGTGGTTATTTCTTCTTCCTGATGAGAAAATAGAGTGACCTGTGCCTGTCCCAACACCTAGATCTAGTCTCTCATTGGCTGCCCCTCTTCCCGTTCATCCTCAGGACAAATTGCAACCTGTACGGAACAGGAGGTTAAAGGTGCTGATTCTCCAAGTAGGGAGATTGCTAGTGAAGTAGCTGGAATGGCGAACCCGAGCACAAGGAGATGAGAAATGAGGTGCGTTTTAGAAACCTTTCAAAATCACACGGTGTACCATCTTCTGGGTTCCTCATGCAAGTTTTCGATGTAGGAAGATGCCCTTGAACCTGGAGATTTGGGACCCATGGGATGGGTCCCACGCAGTATTACCTTAAAGGTTCTGTGTTGGCTCACCCAACCTCACCAAACCTCTCAGCCCCAAGAATGTCCACCCTTATGTCTCATCCAGCTGTGGGTCTAGATATGGTCAATCCAGGTTGCGTCACAGCCCCTGAATGAATTTTGTAAGAATTTCTTTCTCTTTCACTGTCTTTGTTTCATGGGTTTTTAAAACTAATTTATTTTTATAATGGGGTTTAGCTGCTTTTCACGGCTGTGTTTATGCGGCTTTACACACACTTGACACACTTCCAGAGAGATATCAATACATAGGTTTTAAGATTCTTACTAGTCACATATATTCTTGTGCGGTGAATAGGGGGTGTTGAGTCCAGTTCACTGAGCAAGGAGTAGGTCTTGTCTATTACATATTGGGTGTATGGAACGGTATCTGAGCTAATTTGAAACCCTTGTTTTATGCATCACACCACCTCACCTTTCCCGTTAAGCAGCCATAATGTGTTTTCTAAACGTGTGACTCTGTTCTCTTTTGTAATTCAGTTCAAGTGTAGCAGTTTTTACATTCCCTCTATACGTGATAGATTATGATAAGTGTCTTTTTCTGTGTGACTTATTTCACTTAGAGTCGTCGTACCTAAATCCACTCATCATGCTGCTACTAGCCTTATGACATTGATTTCATGGCTGAGTGATATTCCATTGTACATAAGGACCGCAACTTCTTTATCCATTTTTCTCTTTCCTGGGATATTTAAGGTGTCATGAAGTGGAGGTTCTTGTCAACAGAGCAGCCCTAAACTTTGGGGTGCCTGTGTCTTGCTGATTTTTAGTTTTCCCAATTTATACGCCCATGAGTGGAAGTGCCCTATGCTCCCTAAGCTGTGTTTTTTCGATGTTTAAGGCCACACCGTACACTTCTCCAGAGTGGCTGCTGGCAATTTACATCCCGCCCATCAGTGTAGCAAGGCTCCCATTTCTCCATGGCCTGTCCTGCTTTTGTGGTTTTGACACTTTTTTCAGCATGGCCCTTTTGACCGATTCGAAGGGAGACTCCTTTGTAGTGCTGATTTGCCTTTCCATGTTGCTTGGTTGGCCAAAAAGGGCGTATGCGTTTTTTCCTGAATATATTCAGGAAAAAACGCATACGCCCTTTTTGGCCAAGGGCATCATTGTCCACGTTTTGCCGCTTTTCATGTGCTTTAAAGGCGATTCGAATCTACCTCCTGAAACCTGTTTCCTGCAATTCTGCCTTGCTTTCAAATCCTCTTCGTTGCCTTCCCTCAATATATTTGTGGACGAGAGTTATCATTTATACCTCTGCAGGGTTGTGAATTGCAGTGCCCATGTGCTCCGTTTTTCAACTGGCTTTTTTGGGAGCTGGCCGCAGAAGCGCGGGATTGCCTCAGGCCCTATTCTGGTTCCGGGTGGCAGGCTGAGCCTGTGGTTATTTCTTCTTCCTGATGAGAAAATAGAGTGACCTGTGCCTGTCCCAACACCTAGATCTAGTCTCTCATTGGCTGCCCCTCTTCCCGTTCATCCTCAGGACAAATTGCAACCTGTACGGAACAGGAGGTTAAAGGTGCTGATTCTCCAAGTAGGGTGATTGCTAGTAAAATAGCTGGAATGGCGAACCCGAGCACAAGGAGATGAGAAATGAGGTGCGTTTTAGAAACCTTTCAAAATCACACGGTGTACCATCTTCTGGGTTCCTCATGCAAGTTTTCGATGAAGGAAGATGCCCTTGAACCTGGAGATTTGGGACCCATGGGATGGGTACCACGCAGTATTACCTTAAAGGGTCTGTGTTGGCTCACCCAACCTCACCAAACCTCTCAGCCCCAAGAGTGTCCACCCTATGTCTCATCCAGCTGTGGCTCTAGATATGGTCAATCCAGGTTGCGTCACAGCCCCTGAATGAATTTTGTAAGAATTTCTCTCTCTTTCACTGTCTTTGTTTCATGGGTTTTTAAAACTAATTTATTTTTATAATGGGGTTTAGCTGCTTTTCACGGCTGTGTTTATGCGGCTTTACACACACTTGACTCACTTCCAGAGAGATATCAATACATAGGTTTTAAGATTCTCACTAGTCAGATATATTCTTGTACGGTGAATAGGGGGTGTTGAGTCCAGTTCACTGAGCAAGGAGTAGGTCTTGTCTATTACATATTGGGTGTATGGAACGGTATCTGAGCTAATTTGAAATCCTTGTTTTATGCATCACACCACCTCATCTTTCCCGTTAAGCAGCCATAGTGTGTTTTCTAAACGTGTGACTCTGTTCTCTTTTGTAATTCAGTTCAAGTGTAGCAGTTTTTACATTCCCTCTATACGTGATAGCTTATGATAAGTGTCTTTTTCTGTGTGACTTATTTCACTTAGAGTCGTCGTACCTAAATCCACTCATCATGCTGCTACTAGCCTTATGACATTGATTTCATGGCTGAGTGATATTCCATTGTACATAAGGACCACAACTTCTTTATCCATTTTTCACTTTCCTGGGATATTTAAGGTGTCATGAAGTGGAGGTTCTTGTCAACAGAGCAGCCCTAAACTTTGGGGTGCCTGTGTCTTGCTGATTTTTAGTTTTCCCAATTTGTACGCCCATGAGTGGAAGTGCCCTATGCTCCCTAAGCTCTGTTTTTTCGATGTTTAAGGCCACACCGTACACTTCTCCAGAGTGGCTGCTGGCAATTTACATCCCGCCCATCAGTGTAGCAAGGCTCCCATTTCTCCATGGCCTGTCCTGCTTTTGTGGTTTTGACACTTTTTTCAGCATGGGCCTTTTGACCGATTCGAAGCGAGACTCCTTTGTAGTGCTGATTTGCTTTTCCATGTTGCTTGGTTGGCCAAAAAGGGCGTATGCGTTTTTTCCTGAATATATTCAGGAAAAAACGCATACGCCCTTTTTGGCCGAGGGCATCATTGTCCACGTTTTGCCGCTTTTCATGTGCTTTAAAAGCGATTCGAATCTACCTCCTGAAACCTGTTTCCTGCAATTCTGCCTTGCTTTCAAATCCTCTTCGTTGCCTTCGTGGACGAGAGTTATCATTTATAACTCTGCAGGGTTGTGAATTGCAGTGCCCATGTGCTCCATTTTTCAACTGGCTTTTTTGGGAGCTGGCCGCAGAAGCGCGGGATTGCCTCAGGCCCTATTCTGGTTCCGGGTGGCAGGCTGAGCCTGTGGTTATTTCTTCTTCCTGATGAGAAAATAGAGTGACCTGTGCCTGTCCCAACACCTAGATCTAGTCTCTCATTGGCTGCCCCTCTTCCCGTTCATCCTCAGGACAAATTGCAACCTGTACGGAACAGGAGGTTAAAGGTGCTGATTCTCCAAGTAGGGAGATTGCTAGTGAAGTAGCTGGAATGGCGAACCCGAGCACAAGGAGATGAGAAATGAGGTGCGTTTTAGAAACCTTTCAAAATCACACGGTGTACCATCTTCTGGGTTCCTCATGCAAGTTTTCGATGTAGGAAGATGCCCTTGAACCTGGAGATTTGGGACCCATGGGATGGGTCCCACGCAGTATTACCTTAAAGGTTCTGTGTTGGCTCACCCAACCTCACCAAACCTCTCAGCCCCAAGAATGTCCACCCTTATGTCTCATCCAGCTGTGGGTCTAGATATGGTCAATCCAGGTTGCGTCACAGCCCCTGAATGAATTTTGTAAGAATTTCTGTCTCTTTCACTGTCTTTGTTTCATGGGTTTTTAAAACTAATTTATTTTTATAATGGGGTTTAGCTGCTTTTCACGGCTGTGTTTATGCGGCTTTACACACACTTGACACACTTCCAGAGAGATATCAATACATAGGTTTTAAGATTCTTACTAGTCACATATATTCTTGTGCGGTGAATAGGGGGTGTTGAGTCCAGTTCACTGAGCAAGGAGTAGGTCTTGTCTATTACATATTGGGTGTATGGAACGGTATCTGAGCTAATTTGAAACCCTTGTTTTATGCATCACACCACCTCACCTTTCCCGTTAAGCAGCCATAGTGTGTTTTCTAAACGTGTGACTCTGTTCTCTTTTGTAATTCAGTTCAAGTGTAGCAGTTTTTACATTCCCTCTATACGTGATAGATTATGATAAGTGTCTTTTTCTGTGTGGCTTATTTCACTTAGAGTCGTCGTACCTAAATCCACTCATCATGCTGCTACTAGCCTTATGACATTGATTTCATGGCTGAGTGATATTCCATTGTACATAAGGACCGCAACTTCTTTATCCATTTTTCTCTTTCCTGGGATATTTAAGGTGTCATGAAGTGGAGGTTCTTGTCAACAGAGCAGCCCTAAACTTTGGGGTGCCTGTGTCTTGCTGATTTTTAGTTTTCCCAATTTATACGCCCATGAGTGGAAGTGCCCTATGCTCCCTAAGCTGTGTTTTTTCGATGTTTAAGGCCACACCGTACACTTCTCCAGAGTGGCTGCTGGCAATTTACATCCCGCCCATCAGTGTAGCAAGGCTCCCATTTCTCCATGGCCTGTCCTGCTTTTGTGGTTTTGACACTTTTTTCAGCATGGCCCTTTTGACCGATTCGAAGGGAGACTCCTTTGTAGTGCTGATTTGCCTTTCCATGTTGCTTGGTTGGCCAAAAAGGGCGTATGCGTTTTTTCCTGAATATATTCAGGAAAAAACGCATACGCCCTTTTTGGCCAAGGGCATCATTGTCCACGTTTTGCCGCTTTTCATGTGCTTTAAAGGCGATTCGAATCTACCTCCTGAAACCTGTTTCCTGCAATTCTGCCTTGCTTTCAAATCCTCTTCGTTGCCTTCCCTCAATATATTTGTGGACGAGAGTTATCATTTATAACTCTGCAGGGTTGTGAATTGCAGTGCCCATGTGCTCCGTTTTTCAACTGGCTTTTTTGGGAGCTGGCCGCAGAAGTGCGGGATTGCCTCAGGCCCTATTCTGGTTCCGGGTGGCAGGCTAAGCCTGTGGTAATTTCTTCTTCCTGATGAGAAAATAGAGTGACCTGTGCCTGTCCCAACACCTAGATCTAGTCTCTCATTGGCTGCCCCTCTTCCCGTTCATCCTCAGGACAAATTGCAACCTGTACGGAACAGGAGGTTAAAGGTGCTGATTCTCCAAGTAGGGTGATTGCTAGTAAAATAGCTGGAATGGCGAACCCGAGCACAAGGAGATGAGAAATGAGGTGCGTTTTAGAAACCTTTCAAAATCACACGGTGTACCATCTTCTGGGTTCCTCATGCAAGTTTTCGATGAAGGAAGATGCCCTTGAACCTGTAGATTTGGGACCCATGGGATGGGTACCATGCAGTATTACCTTAAAGGGTCTGTGTTGGCTCACCCAACCTCACCAAACCTCTCAGCCCCAAGAGTGTCCACCCTATGTCTCATCCAGCTGTGGCTCTAGATATGGTCAATCCAGGTTGCGTCACAGCCACTGAATGAATTTTGTAAGAATTTCTCTCATTTTCACTGTCTTTGTTTCATGGGTTTTTAAAACTAATTTATTTTTATAATGGGGTTTAGCTGCTTTTCACGGCTGTGTTTATGCGGCTTTACACACACTTGACTCACTTCCAGAGAGATATCAATACATAGGTTTTAAGCTTCTCACTAGTCAGATATATTCTTGTACGGTGAATAGGGGGTGTTGAGTCCAGTTCACTGAGCAAGGAGTAGGTCTTGTCTATTACATATTGGGTGTATGGAACGGTATCTGAGCTAATTTGAAACCCTTGTTTTATGCATCACACCACCTCACCTTTCCCGTTAAGCAGCCATAGTGTGTTTTCTAAACGTGTGACTCTGTTCTCTTTTGTAATTCAGTTCAAGTGTAGCAGTTTTTACATTCCCTCTATACGTGATAGCTTATGATAAGTGTCTTTTTCTGTGTCACTTATTTCACTTAGAGTCGTCGTACCTAAATCCACTCATCATGCTGCTACTAGCCTTATGACATTGATTTCATGGCTGAGTGATATTCCATTGTACATAAGGACCACAACTTCTTTATCCATTTTTCACTTTCCTGGGATATTTAAGGTGTCATGAAGTGGAGGTTCTTGTCAACAGAGCAGCCCTAAACTTTGGGGTGCCTGTGTCTTGCTGATTTTTAGTTTTCCCAATTTATACGCCCATGAGTGGAAGTGCCATATGCTCCCTAAACTGTGTTTTTTCGATGTTTCAGGGCACACCGTACACTTCTCCAGAGTGGCTGTTCGCAATTTATATCCCGCCCATCAGCGTAGCAAGGCTCCAATTTCTCCATGGCCTGTCCTGCATTTGTGATTTTGACACTTTAATCAGCATGGCCCTTTTGATGGATGGGAAGCGAGACTTCTTTGTAGCGCTGATTTGCCTTTCCAGGTTGCTTGGTTGGCCAAAAAGGGCGTATGCGTTTTTTCCTGAATATATTCAGGAAAAAACGCATACGCCCTTTTTGCCCAAGGGCATCATTGTCCACTTTTGGCCGATTTTCATGTGCTTTAAAGGCGATTCGAATCTACCTCCTGAAATCTGTTTCCTGCAATTCTGCCTTGCTTTCAAATCCTCTTCGTAGCCTTCCCTCAATATATTTTTGGACGATACTTATCATTTATAACTCTGCAGGTTTGTGAATTGCAGTGCCCCTGATCTCCATTTTTCAACTCGCTTTTTTGGGAGCTGGCCGCAAAAGCGCGGGTATGCCTCAGGCCCTATGCTGGTTCTGGGTGGCAGGCTGAGCCTGTGGTTATTTCTTTTTCCTGATGGGAAAATAGAGTGACCTGTGCCTGTCCCAACACCTAGATCTAGTCTCTCATTGGTTGCCCCTCTTCCCGTTCATCCTCAGGACAAATTGCAACCTGTAGGGAACAGGAGGTTAAAGGTGCTGATTCTCCAAGTAGGGTGATTGCTAGTAAAATAGCTGGAATGGCGAACCCGAGCACAAGGAGATGAGAAATGAGGTGCGTTTTAGAAACCTTTCAAAATCACACGGTGTACCATCTTCTGGGTTCCTCATGCAAGTTTTCGATGAAGGAAGATGCCCTTGAACCTGGAGATTTGGGACCCATGGGATGGGTACCACGCAGTATTACCTTAAAGGGTCTGTGTTGGCTCACCCAACCTCACCAAACCTCTCAGCCCCAAGAGTGTCCACCCTATGTCTCATCCAGCTGTGGCTCTAGATATGGTCAATCCAGGTTGCGTCACAGCCCCTGAATGAATTTTGTAAGAATTTCTCTCTCTTTCACTGTCTTTGTTTCATGGGTTTTTAAAACTAATTTATTTTTATAATGGGGTTTAGCTGCTTTTCACGGCTGTGTTTATGCGGCTTTACACACACTTGACTCACTTCCAGAGAGATATCAATACATAGGTTTTAAGATTCTCACTAGTCAGATATATTCTTGTACGGTGAATAGGGGGTGTTGAGTCCAGTTCACTGAGCAAGGAGTAGGTCTTGTCTATTACATATTGGGTGTATGGAACGGTATCTGAGCTAATTTGAAATCCTTGTTTTATGCATCACACCACCTCATCTTTCCCGTTAAGCAGCCATAGTGTGTTTTCTACACGTGTGACTCTGTTCTCTTTTGTAATTCAGTTCAAGTGTAGCAGTTTTTACATTCCCTCTATACGTGATAGCTTATGATAAGTGTCTTTTTCTGTGTGACTTATTTCACTTAGAGTCGTCGTACCTAAATCCACTCATCATGCTGCTACTAGCCTTATGACATTGATTTCATGGCTGAGTGATATTCCATTGTACATAAGGACCACAACTTCTTTATCCATTTTTCACTTTCCTGGGATATTTAAGGTGTCATGAAGTGGAGGTTCTTGTCAACAGAGCAGCCCTAAACTTTGGGGTGCCTGTGTCTTGCTGATTTTTAGTTTTCCCAATTTGTACGCCCATGAGTGGAAGTGCCCTATGCTCCCTAAGCTCTGTTTTTTCGATGTTTAAGGCCACACCGTACACTTCTCCAGAGTGGCTGCTGGCAATTTACATCCCGCCCATCAGTGTAGCAAGGCTCACATTTCTCCATGGCCTGTCCTGCTTTTGTGGTTTTGACACTTTTTTCAGCATGGGCCTTTTGACCGATTCGAAGCGAGACTCCTTTGTAGTGCTGATTTGCTTTTCCATGTTGCTTGGTTGGCCAAAAAGGGCGTATGCGTTTTTTCCTGAATATATTCAGGAAAAAACGCATACGCCCTTTTTGGCCGAGGGCATCATTGTCCACGTTTTGCCGCTTTTCATGTGCTTTAAAAGCGATTCGAATCTACCTCCTGAAACCTGTTTCCTGCAATTCTGCCTTGCTTTCAAATCCTCTTCGTTGCCTTCGTGGACGAGAGTTATCATTTATAACTCTGCAGGGTTGTGAATTGCAGTGCCCATGTGCTCCATTTTTCAACTGGCTTTTTTGGGAGCTGGCCGCAGAAGCGCGGGATTGCCTCAGGCCCTATTCTGGTTCCGGGTGGCAGGCTGAGCCTGTGGTTATTTCTTCTTCCTGATGAGAAAATAGAGTGACCTGTGCCTGTCCCAACACCTAGATCTAGTCTCTCATTGGCTGCCCCTCTTCCCGTTCATCCTCAGGACAAATTGCAACCTGTACGGAACAGGAGGTTAAAGGTGCTGATTCTCCAAGTAGGGAGATTGCTAGTGAAGTAGCTGGAATGGCGAACCCGAGCACAAGGAGATGAGAAATGAGGTGCGTTTTAGAAACCTTTCAAAATCACACGGTGTACCATCTTCTGGGTTCCTCATGCAAGTTTTCGATGTAGGAAGATGCCCTTGAACCTGGAGATTTGGGACCCATGGGATGGGTCCCACGCAGTATTACCTTAAAGGTTCTGTGTTGGCTCACCCAACCTCACCAAACCTCTCAGCCCCAAGAATGTCCACCCTTATGTCTCATCCAGCTGTGGGTCTAGATATGGTCAATCCAGGTTGCGTCACAGCCCCTGAATGAATTTTGTAAGAATTTCTTTCTCTTTCACTGTCTTTGTTTCATGGGTTTTTAAAACTAATTTATTTTTATAATGGGGTTTAGCTGCTTTTCACGGCTGTGTTTATGCGGCTTTACACACACTTGACACACTTCCAGAGAGATATCAATACATAGGTTTTAAGATTCTTACTAGTCACATATATTCTTGTGCGGTGAATAGGGGGTGTTGAGTCCAGTTCACTGAGCAAGGAGTAGGTCTTGTCTATTACATATTGGGTGTATGGAACGGTATCTGAGCTAATTTGAAACCCTTGTTTTATGCATCACACCACCTCACCTTTCCCGTTAAGCAGCCATAATGTGTTTTCTAAACGTGTGACTCTGTTCTCTTTTGTAATTCAGTTCAAGTGTAGCAGTTTTTACATTCCCTCTATACGTGATAGATTATGATAAGTGTCTTTCTCTGTGTGACTTATTTCACTTAGAGTCGTCGTACCTAAATCCACTCATCATGCTGCTACTAGCCTTATGACATTGATTTCATGGCTGAGTGATATTCCATTGTACATAAGGACCGCAACTTCTTTATCCATTTTTCTCTTTCCTGGGATTATTTAAGGTGTCATGAAGTGGAGGTTCTTGTCAACAGAGCAGCCCTAAACTTTGGGGTGCCTGTGTCTTGCTGATTTTTAGTTTTCCCAATTTATACGCCCATGAGTGGAAGTGCCCTATGCTCCCTAAGCTGTGTTTTTTCGATGTTTAAGGCCACACCGTACACTTCTCCAGAGTGGCTGCTGGCAATTTACATCCCGCCCATCAGTGTAGCAAGGCTCCCATTTCTCCATGGCCTGTCCTGCTTTTGTGGTTTTGACACTTTTTTCAGCATGGCCCTTTTGACCGATTCGAAGGGAGACTCCTTTGTAGTGCTGATTTGCCTTTCCATGTTGCTTGGTTGGCCAAAAAGGGCGTATGCGTTTTTTCCTGAATATATTCAGGAAAAAACGCATACGCCCTTTTTGGCCAAGGGCATCATTGTCCACGTTTTGCCGCTTTTCATGTGCTTTAAAGGCGATTCGAATCTACCTCCTGAAACCTGTTTCCTGCAATTCTGCCTTGCTTTCAAATCCTCTTCGTTGCCTTCCCTCAATATATTTGTGGACGAGAGTTATCATTTATACCTCTGCAGGGTTGTG
Source organism: Eschrichtius robustus (assembly GCF_028021215.1). Taxonomy (NCBI): domain Eukaryota; kingdom Metazoa; phylum Chordata; class Mammalia; order Artiodactyla; family Eschrichtiidae; genus Eschrichtius; species Eschrichtius robustus. The sequence goes on from NW_027175163.1 coordinate 1,050,396, forward strand.
AATTGCAGTGCCCATGTGCTCCGTTTTTCAACTGGCTTTTTTGGGAGCTGGCCGCAGAAGCGCGGGATTGCCTCAGGCCCTATTCTGGTTCCGGGTGGCAGGCTGAGCCTGTGGTTATTTCTTCTTCCTGATGAGAAAATAGAGTGACCTGTGCCTGTCCCAACACCTAGATCTAGTCTCTCATTGGCTGCCCCTCTTCCCGTTCATCCTCAGGACAAATTGCAACCTGTACGGAACAGGAGGCTAAAGGTGCTGATTCTCCAAGTAGGGTGATTGCTAGTAAAATAGCTGGAATGGCGAACCCGAGCACAAGGAGATGAGAAATGAGGTGCGTTTTAGAAACCTTTCAAAATCACACGGTGTACCATCTTCTGGGTTCCTCATGCAAGTTTTCGATGAAGGAAGATGCCCTTGAACCTGGAGATTTGGGACCCATGGGATGGGTACCACGCAGTATTACCTTAAAGGGTCTGTGTTGGCTCACCCAACCTCACCAAACCTCTCAGCCCCAAGAGTGTCCACCCTATGTCTCATCCAGCTGTGGCTCTAGATATGGTCAATCCAGGTTGCGTCACAGCCCCTGAATGAATTTTGTAAGAATTTCTCTCTCTTTCACTGTCTTTGTTTCATGGGTTTTTAAAACTAATTTATTTTTATAATGGGGTTTAGCTGCTTTTCACGGCTGTGTTTATGCGGCTTTACACACACTTGACTCACTTCCATAGAGATATCAATACATAGGTTTTAAGATTCTCACTAGTCAGATATATTCTTGTACGGTGAATAGGGGGTGTTGAGTCCAGTTCACTGAGCAAGGAGTAGGTCTTGTCTATTACATATTGGGTGTATGGAACGGTATCTGAGCTAATTTGAAATCCTTGTTTTATGCATCACACCACCTCATCTTTCCCGTTAAGCAGCCATAGTGTGTTTTCTAAACGTGTGACTCTGTTCTCTTTTGTAATTCAGTTCAAGTGTAGCAGTTTTTACATTCCCTCTATACGTGATAGCTTATGATAAGTGTCTTTTTCTGTGTGATTTATTTCACTTAGAGTCGTCGTACCTAAATCCACTCATCATGCTGCTACTAGCCTTATGACATTGATTTCATGGCTGAGTGATATTCCATTGTACATAAGGACCACAACTTCTTTATCCATTTTTCACTTTCCTGGGATATTTAAGGTGTCATGAAGTGGAGGTTCTTGTCAACAGAGCAGCCCTAAACTTTGGGGTGCCTGTGTCTTGCTGATTTTTAGTTTTCCCAATTTGTACGCCCATGAGTGGAAGTGCCCTATGCTCCCTAAGCTCTGTTTTTTCGATGTTTAAGGCCACACCGTACACTTCTCCAGAGTGGCTGCTGGCAATTTACATCCCGCCCATCAGTGTAGCAAGGCTCCCATTTCTCCATGGCCTGTCCTGCTTTTGTGGTTTTGACACTTTTTTCAGCATGGGCCTTTTGACCGATTCGAAGCGAGACTCCTTTGTAGTGCTGATTTGCTTTTCCATGTTGCTTGGTTGGCCAAAAAGGGCGTATGCGTTTTTTCCTGAATATATTCAGGAAAAAACGCATACGCCCTTTTTGGCCGAGGGCATCATTGTCCACGTTTTGCCGCTTTTCATGTGCTTTAAAAGCGATTCGAATCTACCTCCTGAAACCTGTTTCCTGCAATTCTGCCTTGCTTTCAAATCCTCTTCGTTGCCTTCGTGGACGAGAGTTATCATTTATAACTCTGCAGGGTTGTGAATTGCAGTGCCCATGTGCTCCATTTTTCAACTGGCTTTTTTGGGAGCTGGCCGCAGAAGCGCGGGATTGCCTCAGGCCCTATTCTGGTTCCGGGTGGCAGGCTGAGCCTGTGGTTATTTCTTCTTCCTGATGAGAAAATAGAGTGACCTGTGCCTGTCCCAACACCTAGATCTAGTCTCTCATTGGCTGCCCCTCTTCCCGTTCATCCTCAGGACAAATTGCAACCTGTACGGAACAGGAGGTTAAAGGTGCTGATTCTCCAAGTAGGGAGATTGCTAGTGAAGTAGCTGGAATGGCGAACCCGAGCACAAGGAGATGAGAAATGAGGTGCGTTTTAGAAACCTTTCAAAATCACACGGTGTACCATCTTCTGGGTTCCTCATGCAAGTTTTCGATGTAGGAAGATGCCCTTGAACCTGGAGATTTGGGACCCATGGGATGGGTCCCACGCAGTATTACCTTAAAGGTTCTGTGTTGGCTCACCCAACCTCACCAAACCTCTCAGCCCCAAGAATGTCCACCCTTATGTCTCATCCAGCTGTGGGTCTAGATATGGTCAATCCAGGTTGCGTCACAGCCCCTGAATGAATTTTGTAAGAATTTCTGTCTCTTTCACTGTCTTTGTTTCATGGGTTTTTAAAACTAATTTATTTTTATAATGGGGTTTAGCTGCTTTTCACGGCTGTGTTTATGCGGCTTTACACACACTTGACACACTTCCAGAGAGATATCAATACATAGGTTTTAAGATTCTTACTAGTCACATATATTCTTGTGCGGTGAATAGGGGGTGTTGAGTCCAGTTCACTGAGCAAGGAGTAGGTCTTGTCTATTACATATTGGGTGTATGGAACGGTATCTGAGCTAATTTGAAACCCTTGTTTTATGCATCACACCACCTCACCTTTCCCGTTAAGCAGCCATAGTGTGTTTTCTAAACGTGTGACTCTGTTCTCTTTTGTAATTCAGTTCAAGTGTAGCAGTTTTTACATTCCCTCTATACGTGATAGATTATGATAAGTGTCTTTTTCTGTGTGGCTTATTTCACTTAGAGTCGTCGTACCTAAATCCACTCATCATGCTGCTACTAGCCTTATGACATTGATTTCATGGCTGAGTGATATTCCATTGTACATAAGGACCGCAACTTCTTTATCCATTTTTCTCTTTCCTGGGATATTTAAGGTGTCATGAAGTGGAGGTTCTTGTCAACAGAGCAGCCCTAAACTTTGGGGTGCCTGTGTCTTGCTGATTTTTAGTTTTCCCAATTTATACGCCCATGAGTGGAAGTGCCCTATGCTCCCTAAGCTGTGTTTTTTCGTTGTTTAAGGCCACACCGTACACTTCTCCAGAGTGGCTGCTGGCAATTTACATCCCGCCCATCAGTGTAGCAAGGCTCCCATTTCTCCATGGCCTGTCCTGCTTTTGTGGTTTTGACACTTTTTTCAGCATGGCCCTTTTGACCGATTCGAAGGGAGACTCCTTTGTAGTGCTGATTTGCCTTTCCATGTTGCTTGGTTGGCCAAAAAGGGCGTATGCGTTTTTTCCTGAATATATTCAGGAAAAAACGCATACGCCCTTTTTGGCCAAGGGCATCATTGTCCACGTTTTGCCGCTTTTCATGTGCTTTAAAGGCGATTCGAATCTACCTCCTGAAACCTGTTTCCTGCAATTCTGCCTTGCTTTCAAATCCTCTTCGTTGCCTTCCCTCAATATATTTGTGGACGAGAGTTATCATTTATAACTCTGCAGGGTTGTGAATTGCAGTGCCCATGTGCTCCGTTTTTCAACTGGCTTTTTTGGGAGCTGGCCGCAGAAGTGCGGGATTGCCTCAGGCCCTATTCTGGTTCCGGGTGGCAGGCTGAGCCTGTGGTAATTTCTTCTTCCTGATGAGAAAATAGAGTGACCTGTGCCTGTCCCAACACCTAGATCTAGTCTCTCATTGGCTGCCCCTCTTCCCGTTCATCCTCAGGACAAATTGCAACCTGTACGGAACAGGAGGTTAAAGGTGCTGATTCTCCAAGTAGGGTGATTGCTAGTAAAATAGCTGGAATGGCGAACCCGAGCACAAGGAGATGAGAAATGAGGTGCGTTTTAGAAACCTTTCAAAATCACACGGTGTACCATCTTCTGGGTTCCTCATGCAAGTTTTCGATGAAGGAAGATGCCCTTGAACCTGTAGATTTGGGACCCATGGGATGGGTACCATGCAGTATTACCTTAAAGGGTCTGTGTTGGCTCACCCAACCTCACCAAACCTCTCAGCCCCAAGAGTGTCCACCCTATGTCTCATCCAGCTGTGGCTCTAGATATGGTCAATCCAGGTTGCGTCACAGCCACTGAATGAATTTTGTAAGAATTTCTCTCATTTTCACTGTCTTTGTTTCATGGGTTTTTAAAACTAATTTATTTTTATAATGGGGTTTAGCTGCTTTTCACGGCTGTGTTTATGCGGCTTTACACACACTTGACTCACTTCCAGAGAGATATCAATATATAGGTTTTAAGATTCTCACTAGTCAGATATATTCTTGTACGGTGAATAGGGGGTGTTGAGTCCAGTTCACTGAGCAAGGAGTAGGTCTTGTCTATTACATATTGGGTGTATGGAACGGTATCTGAGCTAATTTGAAATCCTTGTTTTATGCATTACACCACCTCATCTTTCCCGTTAAGCAGCCATAGTGTGTTTTCTAAACGTGTGACTCTGTTCTCTTTTGTAATTCAGTTCAAGTGTAGCAGTTTTTACATTCCCTCTATACGTGATAGCTTATGATAAGTGTCTTTTTCTGTGTGACTTATTTCACTTAGAGTCGTCGTACCTAAATCCACTCATCATGCTGCTACTAGCCTTATGACATTGATTTCATGGCTGAGTGATATTCCATTGTACATAAGGACCACAACTTCTTTATCCATTTTTCACTTTCCTGGGATATTTAAGGTGTCATGAAGTGGAGGTTCTTGTCAACAGAGCAGCCCTAAACTTTGGGGTGCCTGTGTCTTGCTGATTTTTAGTTTTCCCAATTTGTACGCCCATGAGTGGAAGTGCCCTATGCTCCCTAAGCTCTGTTTTTTCGATGTTTAAGGCCACACCGTACACTTCTCCAGAGTGGCTGCTGGCAATTTACATCCCGCCCATCAGTGTAGCAAGGCTCCCATTTCTCCATGGCCTGTCCTGCTTTTGTGGTTTTGACACTTTTTTCAGCATGGGCCTTTTGACCGATTCGAAGCGAGACTCCTTTGTAGTGCTGATTTGCTTTTCCATGTTGCTTGGTTGGCCAAAAAGGGCGTATGCGTTTTTTCCTGAATATATTCAGGAAAAAACGCATACGCCCTTTTTGGCCGAGGGCATCATTGTCCACGTTTTGCCGCTTTTCATGTGCTTTAAAAGCGATTCGAATCTACCTCCTGAAACCTGTTTCCTGCAATTCTGCCTTGCTTTCAAATCCTCTTCGTTGCCTTCGTGGACGAGAGTTATCATTTATAACTCTGCAGGGTTGTGAATTGCAGTGCCCATGTGCTCCATTTTTCAACTGGCTTTTTTGGGAGCTGGCCGCAGAAGCGCAGGATTGCCTCAGGCCCTATTCTGGTTCCGGGTGGCAGGCTGAGCCTGTGGTTATTTCTTCTTCCTGATGAGAAAATAGAGTGACCTGTGCCTGTCCCAACACCTAGATCTAGTCTCTCATTGGCTGCCCCTCTTCCCGTTCATCCTCAGGACAAATTGCAACCTGTACGGAACAGGAGGTTAAAGGTGCTGATTCTCCAAGTAGGGAGATTGCTAGTGAAGTAGCTGGAATGGCGAACCCGAGCACAAGGAGATGAGAAATGAGGTGCGTTTTAGAAACCTTTCAAAATCACACGGTGTACCATCTTCTGGGTTCCTCATGCAAGTTTTCGATGTAGGAAGATGCCCTTGAACCTGGAGATTTGGGACCCATGGGATGGGTCCCACGCAGTATTACCTTAAAGGTTCTGTGTTGGCTCACTCAACCTCACCAAACCTCTCAGCCCCAAGAATATCCACCCTTATGTCTCATCCAGCTGTGGGTCTAGATATGGTCAATCCAGGTTGCGTCACAGCCCCTGAATGAATTTTGTAAGAATTTCTGTCTCTTTCACTGTCTTTGTTTCATGGGTTTTTAAAACTAATTTATTTTTATAATGGGGTTTAGCTGCTTTTCACGGCTGTGTTTATGCGGCTTTACACACACTTGACACACTTCCAGAGAGATATCAATACATAGGTTTTAAGATTCTTACTATTCACATATATTCTTGTGCGGTGAATAGGGGGTGTTGAGTCCAGTTCACTGAGCAAGGAGTAGGTCTTGTCTATTACATATTGGGTGTATGGAACGGTATCTGAGCTAATTTGAAACCCTTGTTTTATGCATCACACCACCTCACCTTTCCCGTTAAGCAGCCATAGTGTGTTTTCTAAACGTGTGACTCTGTTCTCTTTTGTAATTCAGTTCAAGTGTAGCAGTTTTTACATTCCCTCTATACGTGATAGATTATGATAAGTGTCTTTTTCTGTGTGACTTATTTCACTTAGAGTCGTCGTACCTAAATCCACTCATCATGCTGCTACTAGCCTTATGACATTGATTTCATGGCTGAGTGATATTCCATTGTACATAAGGACCGCAACTTCTTTATCCATTTTTCTCTTTCCTGGGATATTTAAGGTGTCATGAAGTGGAGGTTCTTGTCAACAGAGCAGCCCTAAACTTTGGGGTGCCTGTGTCTTGCTGATTTTTAGTTTTCCCAATTTATACGCCCATGAGTGGAAGTGCCCTATGCTCCCTAAGCTGTGTTTTTTCGATGTTTAAGGCCACACCGTACACTTCTCCAGAGTGGCTGCTGGCAATTTACATCCCGCCCATCAGTGTAGCAAGGCTCCCATTTCTCCATGGCCTGTCCTGCTTTTGTGGTTTTGACACTTTTTTCAGCATGGCCCTTTTGACCGATTCGAAGGGAGACTCCTTTGTAGTGCTGATTTGCCTTTCCATGTTGCTTGGTTGGCCAAAAAGGGCGTATGCGTTTTTTCCTGAATATATTCAGGAAAAAACGGATACGCCCTTTTTGGCCAAGGGCATCATTGTCCACGTTTTGCCGCTTTTCATGTGCTTTAAAGGCGATTCGAATCTACCTCCTGAAACCTGTTTCCTGCAATTCTGCCTTGCTTTCAAATCCTCTTCGTTGCCTTCCCTCAATATATTTGTGGACGAGAGTTATCATTTATAACTCTGCAGGGTTGTGAATTGCAGTGCCCATGTGCTCCGTTTTTCAACTGGCTTTTTTGGGAGCTGGCCGCAGAAGCGCGGGATTGCCTCAGGCCCTATTCTGGTTCCGGGTGGCAGGCTGAGCCTGTGGTTATTTCTTCTTCCTGATGAGAAAATAGAGTGACCTGTGCCTGTCCCAACACCTAGATCTAGTCTCTCATTGGCTGCCCCTCTTCCCGTTCATCCTCAGGACAAATTGCAACCTGTACGGAACAGGAGGTTAAAGGTGCTGATTCTCCAAGTAGGGAGATTGCTAGTGAAGTAGCTGGAATGGCGAACCCGAGCACAAGGAGATGAGAAATGAGGTGCGTTTTAGAAACCTTTCAAAATCACACGGTGTACCATCTTCTGGGTTCCTCATGCAAGTTTTCGATGTAGGAAGATGCCCTTGAACCTGGAGATTTGGGACCCATGGGATGGGTACCACGCAGTATTGCCTTGAAGGGTCTGGGTTGGCTCACCCAACCTCACCAAACCTCTCAGCCCCAAGAATGTCCACCCTTATGTCTCATCCAGATGTGGGTCTAGATATGGTCAATCCAGGTTGCGTCACAGCCCCTGAATGAATTTTGTAAGAATTTCTGTCTCTTTCACTGTCTTTGTTTCATGGGTTTTTAAAACTAATTTATTTTTATAATGGGGTTTAGCTGCTTTTCATGGCTGTGTTTATGCGGCTTTACACACACTTGACACACTTCCACAGAGATATCAATACATAGGTTTTAAGATTCTTACTAGTGACATATATTCTTGTGCGGTGAATAGGGGGTGTTGAGTCCAGTTCACTGAGCAAGGTGTAGGTCTTGTCTATTACATATTGGGTGTATGGAACGGTATCTGAGCTAATTTGAAACCCTTGTTTTATGCATCACACCACCTCACCTTTCCCGTTAAGCAGCCATAGTGTGTTTTCTAAACGTGTGAATCTTCTCTTTTGTAATTCAGTTCAAGTGTAGCAGTTTTTACATTCCCTCTATACGTGATAGCTTATGATAAGTGTCTTTTTCTGTGTGACTTATTTCACTTAGAATCGTCGTAACTAAATCCACTCATCATGCTGCTACTAGCCTTATGACATTGATTTCATGGCTGAGTGATATTCCATTGTACAAAAGGACCGCAACTTCTTTATCCATTTTTCTCTTTCCTGGGATATTTAAGGTGTCATGAAGTGGAGGTTCTTGTCAACAGAGCAGCCCTAAACTTTGGGGTGCCTGTGTCTTGCTGATTTTTATTTTTCGCAATTTATACGCCCATGAGTGGAAGTGCCCTATGCTCCCTAAGCTGTGTTTTTTCGATGTTTAAGGCCACACCGTACACTTCTCCAGAGTGGCTGCTGGCAATTTACATCCCGCCCATCAGTGTAGCAAGGCTCCCATTTCTCCATGGCCTGTCCTGCTTTTGTGGTTTTGACACATTTTTCATCATGGCCCTTTTGACCGATTCGAAGCGAGACTCCTTTGTAGTGCTGATTTGCCTTTCCATGGTGCTTGGTTGGCCAAAAAGGGCGTATGCGTTTTTTCCTGAATATATTCAGGAAAAAACGCATACGCCCTTTTTGGCCAAGGGCATCATTGTCCACGTTTTGCCGCTTTTCATGTGCTTTAAAGGCGATTCGAATCTACCTCCTGAAACCTGTTTCCTGCAATTCTGCCTTGCTTTCAAATCCTCTTCGTTGCCTTCTCTCAATATATTTGTGGACGAGAGTTATCATTTATAACTCTGCAGGGTTGTGAATTGCAGTGCCCATGTGCTCCGTTTTTCAACTGGCTTTTTTGGGAGCTGGCCGCAGAAGCGCGGGATTGCCTCAGGCCCTATTCTGGTTCCGGGTGGCAGGCTGAGCCTGTGGTTATTTCTTCTTCCTGATGAGAAAATAGAGTGACCTGTGCCTGTCCCAACACCTAGATCTAGTCTCTCATTGGCTGCCCCTCTTCCCGTTCATCCTCAGGACAAATTGCAACCTGTACGGAACAGGAGGTTAAAGGTGCTGATTCTCCAAGTAGGGAGATTGCTAGTGAAGTAGCTGGAATGGCGAAACCGAGCACAAGGAGATGAGAAATGAGGTGCGTTTTAGAAACCTTTCATAATCACACGGTGTACCATCTTCTGGGTTCCTCATGCAAGTTTTCGATGTAGGAAGATGCCCTTGAACCTGGAGATTTGGGACCCATGGGATGGGTACCACGCAGTATTACCTTAAAGGGTCTGTGTTGGCTCACCCAACCTCACCAAAACTCTCAGCCCCAAGAATGTCCACCCTTATGTCTCATCCAGCTGTGGGTCTAGATATGGTCAATCCAGGTTGCGTCAGAGCCCCTGAATGAATTTTGTAAGAATTTCTGTCTCTTTCACTGTCTTTGTTTCATGGGTTTTTAAAACTAATTTATTTTTATAATGGGGTTTAGCTGCTTTTCACGGCTGTGTTTACGCGGCTTTACACACACTTGACACACTTCCACAGAGATATCAATACATAGGTTTTAAGATTCTTACTAGTGAAATATATTCTTGTGCGGTGAATAGGGGGTGTTGAGTCCAGTTCACTGAGCAAGGAGTAGGTCTTGTCTATTACATATTGGGTGTATGGAACGGTATCTGAGCTAATTTGAAACCCTTGTTTTATGCATCACACCACCTCACCTTTCCCGTTAAGCAGCCATAGTGTGTTTTCTAAACGTGTGACTCTGTTCTCTTTTGTAATTCAGTTCAAGTGTAGCAGTTTTTACATTCCCTCTATACGTGATAGATTATGATAAGTGTCTTTTTCTGTGTGACTTATTTCACTTAGAGTCGTCGTACCTAAATCCACTCATCATGCTGCTACTAACCTTATGACATTGATTTCATGGCTGAGTGATATTCCATTGTACATAAGGACCACAACTTCTTTATCCATTTTTCTCTTTCCTGGGATATTTAAGGTGTCATGAAGTGGAGGTTTTTGTCAACAGAGCAGCCCTAAACTTTGGGGTGCCTGTGTCTTGCTGATTTTTAGTTTTCCCAATTTATACGCCCATGAGTGGAAGTGCCCTATGCTCCCTAAGCTGTGTTTTTTCGATGTTTCAGGACACACCGTACACTTCTCCAGAGTGGCTGCTGGCAATTTGCATCCCGCCCATAAGTGTAGCAAGGCTCCCATTTCTCCATGGCCTGTCCTGCTTTTGTGGTTTTGACACTTTTTTCAGCATGGCCCTTTTGACGGATTCCAAGCGAGACTCCTTTGTAGTGCTGATTTGCCTTTCCATGTTGCTTGGTTGGCCAAAAAGGGCGTATGCGTTTTTTCCTGAATATATTCAGGAAAAAACGCATACGCCCTTTTTGGCCAAGGGCATCATTGTCCACGTTTTGCCGCTTTTCATGTGCTTTAAAGGCGATTCGAATCTACCTCCTGAAACCTGTTTCCTGCAATTCTGCCTTGCTTTCAAATCCTCTTCGTTGCCGTCCCTCAATATATTTGTGGACGAGAGTTATCATTTATAACTCTGCAGGGTTGTGAATTGCAGTGCCCATGTGCTCCATTTTTCAACTGGCTTTTTTGGGAGCTGGCCGCAGAAGCGCGGGATTGCCTCAGGCCCTATTCTGGTTCCGGTTGGCAGGCTGAGCCTGTGGTTATTTCTTCTTCCTGATGAGAAAATAGAGTGACCTGTGCCTGTTCCAACACCTAGATCTAGTCTCTCATTGGCTGCCCCTCTTCCCGTTCATCCTCAGGACAAATTGCAACCTGTACGGAACAGGAGGTTAAAGGTGCTGATTCTCCAAGTAGGGAGATTGCTAGTGAAGTAGCTGGAATGGCGAACCCGAGCACAAGGAGATGAGAAATGAGGTGCGTTTTAGAAACCTTTCAAAATCACATGGTGTACCATCTTCTGGGTTCCTCATGCAAGTTTTCGATGTAGGAAGATGCCCTTGAACCTGGAGATTTGGGACCCATGGGATGGGTACCACGCAGTATTACCTTAAAGGGTCTGTGTTGGCTCACCCAACCTCACCAAACCTCTCAGCCCCAAGAATGTCCACCCTTATGTCTCATCCAGCTGTGGGTCTAGATATGGTCAATCCAGGTTGCGTCACAGCCCCTGAATGAATTTTGTAAGAATTTCTGTCTCTTTCACTGTCTTTGTTTCATGGGTTTTTAAAACTAATTTATTTTTATAATGGGGTTTAGCTGCTTTTCACGGCTGTGTTTATGCGGCTTTACACACAGTTGACACACTTCCAGAGAGATATCAATACATAGGTTATAAGATTCTTACTAGTCACATATATTCTTGTGCGGTGCATAGGGGGTGTTGAGTCCAGTTCACTGAGCAAGGAGTAGGTCTTGTCTATTACATATTGGGTGTATGGAACGGTATCTGAGCTAATTTGAAACCCTTGTTTTATGCATCACACCACCTCACCTTTCCCGTTAAGCAGCCATAGTGTGTTTTCTAAACGTGTGACTCTTCTCTTTTGTAATTCAGTTCAAGTGTAGCAGTTTTTACATTCCCTCTATACGTGATAGATTATGATAAGTGTCTTTTTCTGTGTGACTTATTTCACTTAGAGTCGTCGTACCTAAATCCACTCATCATGCTGCTACTAACCTTATGACATTGATTTCATGGCTGAGTGATATTCCATTGTACATAAGGACCACAACTTCTTTATCCATTTTTCTCTTTCCTGGGATATTTAAGGTGTCATGAAGTGGAGGTTTTTGTCAACAGAGCAGCCCTAAACTTTGGGGTGCCTGTGTCTTGCTGATTTTTAGTTTTCCCAATTTATACGCCCATGAGTGGAAGTGCCCTATGCTCCCTAAGCTGTGTTTTTTCGATGTTTCAGGACACACCGTACACTTCTCCAGAGTGGGTGCTGGCAATTTGCATCCCGCCCATCAGTGTAGCAAGGCTCCCATTTCTCCATGGCCTGTCCTGCTTTTGTGGTTTTGACACTTTTTTCAGCATGGCCCTTTTGACGGATTCCAAGCGAGACTCCTTTGTAGTGCTGATTTGCCTTTCCATGTTGCTTGGTTGGCCAAAAAGGGCGTATGCGTTTTTTCCTGAATATATTCAGGAAAAAACGCATACGCCCTTTTTGGCCAAGGGCATCATTGTCCACGTTTTGCCGCTTTTCATGTGCTTTAAAGGCGATTCGAATCTACCTCCTGAAACCTGTTTCCTGCAATTCTGCCTTGCTTTCAAATCCTCTTCGTTGCCTTCCCTCAATATATTTGTGGACGAGAGTTATCATTTATAACTCTGCAGGGTTGTGAATTGCAGTGCCCATGTGCTCCATTTTTCAACTGGCTTTTTTGGGAGCTGGCCGCAGAAGCGCGGGATTGCCTCAGGCCCTATTCTGGTTCCGGTTGGCAGGCTGAGCCTGTGGTTATTTCTTCTTCCTGATGAGAAAATAGAGTGACCTGTGCCTGTTCCAACACCTAGATCTAGTCTCTCATTGGCTGCCCCTCTTCCCGTTCATCCTCAGGACAAATTGCAACCTGTACGGAACAGGAGGTTAAAGGTGCTGATTCTCCAAGTAGGGAGATTGCTAGTGAAGTAGCTGGAATGGCGAACCCGAGCACAAGGAGATGAGAAATGAGGTGCGTTTTAGAAACCTTTCAAAATCACATGGTGTACCATCTTCTGGGTTCCTCATGCAAGTTTTCGATGTAGGAAGATGCCCTTGAACCTGGAGATTTGGGACCCATGGGATGGGTACCACGCAGTATTACCTTAAAGGGACTGTGTTGGCTCACCCAACCTCACCAAACCTCTCAGCCCCAAGAATGTCCACCCTTATGTCTCATCCAGCTGTGGGTCTAGATATGGTCAATCCAGGTTGCGTCACAGCCCCTGAATGAATTTTGTAAGAATTTCTGTCTCTTTCACTGTCTTTGTTTCATGGGTTTTTAAAACTAATTTATTTTTATAATGGGGTTTAGCTGCTTTTCACGGCTGTGTTTATGCGGCTTTACACACAGTTGACACACTTCCAGAGAGATATCAATACATAGGTTTTAAGATTCTTACTAGTCACATATATTCTTGTGCGGTGCATAGGGGGTGTTGAGTCCAGTTCACTGAGCAAGGAGTAGGTCTTGTCTATTTCATATTGGGTGTATGGAACGGTATCTGAGCTAATTTGAAACCCTTGTTTTATGCATCACCCCACCTCACTTTTCCCGTTAAGCAGCCATAGTGTGTTTTCTAAACGTGTGACTCTGTTCTCTTTTGTAATTCAGTTCAAGTGTAGCGGTTTTTACATTCCCTCTATAAGTGATAGCTTACGATAAGTGTCTTTTTCTGTGTGACTTATTTCACTTAGAGTCGTCGTACCTAAATCCACTCATCATGCTGCTACTAGCCTTATGACATTGATTTCATGGCTGAGTGATATTCCATTGTACATAAGGACCACAACTTCTTTATCCATTTTTCTCTTTCCTGGGATATTTAAGGTGTCATGAAGTGGAGGTTCTTGTCAACAGAGCAGCCCTAAACTTTGGGGTGCCTGTGTCTTGCTGATTTTTAGTTTTCCCAATTTATACGCCCATGAATGGAAGTGCCCTATGCTCCCTAAGCTGTGTTTTTTCGATGTTTCAGGACACACCGTACACTTCTCTAGAGTGGCTGTTGGCAATTTACATACCGCCCATCAGCGTAGCAAGGCTGCCATTTCTCCATGGCCTGTCCTGCTTTTGTGGTTTTGACACTTTTTTCAGCATGGCCCTTTTGACCGATGGGAAGCGAGACTTCTTTGTAGCGCTGATTTGCCTTTCCAGGTTGCTTGGTTGGCCAAAAAGGGCGTATGCGTTTTTTCCTGAATACATTCAGGAAAAAACGCATACGCCCTTTTTGGCCAAGGGCATCATTGTCGACGTTTTGCCGCTTTTCATGTGTTTTAAAGGCGATTCGAATCTACCTCCTGAAACCTGTTTCCTGCAATTCTGCCTTGCTTTCAAATCCTCTTCGTTGCCTTCCCTCAAAATATTTGTGGACGAGAGTTATCATTTATAACTCTGCAGGTTTGTGAATTGCAGTGCCCATGTGCTCCATTTTTCAACTGGCTTTTTTGGGAGCTGGCCGCAGAAGCGTGTGATTGCCTCAGGCCCTATTCTGGTTCTGGGCGGCAGGCTGAGCCTGTGGTTAATTCTTCTTCCTGATGGGAAAATAGAGTGACCTGTGCCTGTCCCAAAACCTAGATCTAGTCTCTCATTGGTTGCCCCTCTTCCCATTCATCCTTAGGACAAACTGCAACCTGTATGGAACAGGAGGTTAAAGGTGCTGATTCTCCAAGTAGGGAGATTGCTAGTAAAGAAGCTGGAATGGCGAACCCAAGCACACGGTGTTGAGAAATGAGGTGCGTTTTAGAAACCTTTCAAAATCACACGGTGTACCATCTTCTGGGTTTCTCATGCATGTTTTCGATGTAGGAAGATGCCCTTGAACTTGGAGATTTGGGACCCATGGGATGGGTACCACGCAGTATTACTTTAAAGGGTCTGCGTTGGCTCACCCAACCTCACCAAACCTCTCAGCCCCAAGAGTGTCCACCCTTATGTCTCATCCAGCTGTGGGTCTAGATATGGTCAATCCAGGTTGAGTCACAGCCCCTGAATGAATTTTGTAAGAACTTCTCTCTCTTATACTGTCTTTGTTTCATGGGTTTTTAAAACTAATTTATTTTTATAATGGGGTTTAGCTGCTTTTCACGGCTGTGTTTATGCGGCTTTACACCCACTTGACTCACTTCCAGAGAGATATCAATACATAAGTTATAAGATTCTCACTAGTCAGATATATTCTTGTGCAGTGAATAGGGGGTGTTGAGTCCAGTTCACTTAGCAAGGAGTAGGTCTTGTCTATAACATATTGGGTGTATGGAACGGTATCAGAGCTAATTTGAAACCCTTTTTTTATGCATCACCCCACCTCACCTTTCCCGTTAAGCAGCCATAGTGTGTTTTCTAAACGTGTGACTCTGTTCTGTTTTGTAATTCAGTTCAAGTGTAGCGGTTTTTACATTCCCTCTATAAGTGATAGCTTATGATAAGTGTCTTTTTCTGTGTGACTTATTTCACTTAGAATCGTCGTACATAAGTCCACTCATCTTGCTTCTACTAGCCTTATGACATTGATTTCATGTCTGAGTGATATTGCATTGTACATAAGGACCACGACTTCTTTATCCATTTTTCTCTTTCCTGGGATATTTAAGGTGTCATGAAGTGGAGGTTCTTGTCAACAGAGCAGCCCTAAACTTTGGGGTGCCTGTGTCTTGCTGATTTTTAGTTTTCCCAATTTCTACGCCCATGAGTGGACGTGCCCTATTCTCCCTAAGCTGTGTGTTTTAGATGTTTCAGGACACACCGTACACTTCTCCAGAGTGTCTGTTGGCAATTTACATCCCGCCCATCAGCGTAGCAAGGCTGCCATTTCTCCATGGCCTGTCCTGCATTTGTGGTTTTGACACTTTTTGCAGCATGACCCTTTTGACCGATGGGAAGCGAGACTTCTTTGTAGCGCTGATTTGCCTTTCCAGGTTGCTTGGTTGGCCAAAAAGGGCGTATGCGTTTTTTCCTGAATACATTCAGGAAAAAACGCATACGCCCTTTTTGGCCAAGGGCATCATTGTCGACGTTTTGCCGCTTTTCATGTGCTTTAAAGGCGATTCGAATCTACCTCCTGAAACCTGTTTCCTGCAATTCTGCCTTGCTTTCAAATCCTCTTCGTTGCCTTCCCTCAATATATTTGTTGACGAGAGTTATCATTTATAACTCTGCAGGTTTGTGAATTGCAGTGCCCATGTGCTCAATTTTTCAACTGGCTTTTTTCGGAGCTGGCCGCAGAAGCGCGGGATTGCCTCAGGCACTATTCTGGTTCCCAGCGGCAGGCTGAGCCTGTGCTTAATTCTTCTTCCTGATGGGAAAATAGAGTGACCTGTGCCTGTCCCAACACCTACATCTAGTCTCTCATTGGTTGCCCCTCTTCCCGTTCATCCTCAGGACAAATTGCAACCTGTACAGAACAGGAGGTTAAAGGTGTTGATTCTCCAAGCAGGGAGATTGCTAGTAAAGTAGCTGGAATGGCGAACCCGAGCACAAGGAGATGAGAAATGAGGTGCGTTTTAGAAAATTTTCCCGATCACATGGTGTACCATCTTCTGGGTTTCTCATGCATGTTTTCAATGCAGGAAGATGCCCTTAAAACTGGAGATTTGGGACCCATGGGATGGGTACCACGCAGTATTACCTTAAAGGGTCTGTGTTTGCTCACCCAACCTCACCAAACCTGTCAGCCCCAAGAGTGTCCACCCTTAGGTCTCATCCAACTGTGGGTCTAGATATTTTCAATCCAGGTTGCATCACAGCCCCTGAACTAATTGTGTAAGAATTTCTCTCTCTTTCACTGTCTTTGTTTTACGGGTTTCTACAAGTAATTTATTTTTATAATGGGGTTTAGCTGCTTTTCACGGTTGTGTTTATGCGGCTTTACACCCACTTGACACTCTTCCAGAGAGATATCAATACATAGGTTTTAAGATTCTCACTAGTCAGATATATACTTGTGAGGTGAATAGGGGGTGTTGAGTCCAGTTCACTGAGCAAGGAGTAGGTCTTGTCTATTACATATTGGGTGTATGGAACGGTATCTGATCTAATTTGAAACCCTTGTTTTATGCATCACACCACCTCATCTTTCCCGTTAAGCAGCCATAGTGTGTTTTCTAAACGTGTGACTCTGTTCTCTTTTGTAATTCAGTTCAAGTGTAGCAGTTTTTACATTCCCTCTATACGTGATAGATTATGATAAGTGTCTTTTTCTGTGTGACTTATTTCACTTAGAGTCGTCGTACCTAAATCCACTCATCATGCTGCTACTAGCCTTATGACATTGATTTCATGGCTGAGTGATATTCCATTGTACATAAGGACCACAACTTCTTTATCCATTTTTCTCTTTCCTGGGATATATAAGGTGTCATGAAGTGGAGGTTCTTGTCAACAGAGCAGCCCTAAACTTTGGGGTGCCTGTGTCTTGCTGATTTTTAATTTTCCCAATTTATACGCCCATGAGTGGAAGTGCCCTATGTTCCCTAAGCTGTGTTTTTTTGATGTTTCACGCCACACCGTACACTTCTCCAGAGCGGTTGCTGGCAATTTACATCCCGCCCATCAGTGTAGCAAGGCTCACATTTCTCCATGGCCTGTCCTGCTTCTGTGGTTTTGACACTTTTTTCAGCATGGCCCTTTTGACCAATGGGAAGCGAGACTTCTTTGTAGCGCTGATTAGCCTTTCCAGGTTGCTTGGTTGGCCAAACAGGGCGTATGCGTTTTTTCCTGAATATATTCAGGAAAAAACGCATACGCCCTGTTTGGCCAAGGGCATCATTGTCGACGTTTTGCCGCTTTTCATGTGCTTTAAAGGCGATTCGAATCTACCTCCTGAAACCAGTTTCCTGCAATTCTGCCTTGCTTTCAAATCCTCTTCGTTGCCTTCCCTCAATATATTTGTGGACGAGAGTTATCATTTATAACTCTGCAGGTTTGTGAATTGCAGTGCCCATGTGCTCCATTTTTCAACTGGCTTTTTTGGGAGCTGGCCGCAGAAGCGCGGGATTGCCTCAGGCCCTATTCTGGTTACCGGTGGTAGGCTGAGCCTGTGGTTAATGCTTCTTCCTGATGGGAAAATAGAGTGTCCTGTGCCTGTCCCAACACCTAGATCTAGTCTCTCATTGGTTGCCCCTCTTCCCATTCATCCTTAGGACAAATTGCAACCTGTATGGAACAGGAGGTTAAAGGTGCTGATTCTCCAAGTAGGGAGATTGCTAGTAAAGTAGCTGGAATGGCGAACCCGAGCACAAGGAGGTGAGAAATGAGGTGCGTTTTAGAAACCTTTCAAAATCACACGGTGTACCATCTTCTGGGTTCCTCATGCAAGTTTTCGATGTAGGAAGATGCCCTTGAACCTGGAGATTTGGGACCCATGGGATGGGTACCACGCAGTATTACTTTAAAGGGTCTGCGTTTGCTCACCCAACCTCACCAAACCTGTCAGCCCCAAGAGTGTCCACCCTTAGGTCTCATCCACCTGTTGGTCTAGAATTGGTCAATCCAGTTTGCATCACAGCCTATGAACGAATTGTGTAAGAACTTCTCTCTCTTTCACTGTCTTTGTTTTACGGGTTTTTACAAGTAATTTATTTTTATAATGGGGTTTAGCTGCTTTTCACGGCTGTGTTTATGCGGCTTTACACCCACTTGACACACTTCCAGAGAAATATGAATACATAGGTTTTAAGATTCTTACTAGTCAGATATATACTTGTGCGGTGAATAGGGGGTGTTGAGTCCAGTTCACTGAGCAAGGAGTAGGTCTTGTCTATTACATATTGTGTGTATGGAACGGTATCTGATCTAATTTGAAACCCTTGTTTTATGCATCACCCCACCTCATCTTTCCCGTTAAGCAGCCATAGTGTGTTTTCTAAACGTGTGACTCTGTTCTCTTTTGTAATTCAGTTCAAGTGTAGCAGTTTTTACATTCCCTCTATACGTGATAGATTATGATAAGTGTCTTTTTCTGTGTGACTTATTTCACTTAGAGTCGTCGTACCTAAATCCACTCATCATGCTGCTACTAGCCTTATGACATTGATTTCATGTCTGAGTGATATTCCATTGTACATAAGGACCACAACTTCTTTATCCATTTTTCTCTTTCCTGGGATATATAAGGTGTCATGAAGTGGAGGTTTTTGTCAACAGAGCAGCCCTAAACTTTGGGGTGCCTGTGTCTTGCTGATTTTTAATTATCCCAATTTATACGCCCATGAGTGGAAGTGCCCTATGTTCCCTAAGCTGTGTTTTTTTGATGTTTCACGCCACACCGTACACTTCTCCAGAGCGGTTGCTGGCAATTTACATCCCGCCCTTCAGTGTAGCAAGGCTCACATTTCTCCATGGCCTGTCCTGCTTCTGTGGTTTTGACACTTTTTTCAGCATGGCCCTTTTGACCAATGGGAAGCGAGACTTCTTTGTAGCGCTGATTAGCCTTTCCAGGTTGCTTGGTTGGCCAAACAGGGCGTATGCGTTTTTTCCTGAATATATTCAGGAAAAAACGCATACGCCCTGTTTGGCCAAGGGCATCATTGTCGAAGTTTTGCCGCTTTTCATGTGCTTTAAAGGCGATTCGAATCTACCTCCTGAAACCAGTTTCCTGCAATTCTGCCTTGCTTTCAAATCCTCTTCGTTGCCTTCCCTCAATATATTTGTGGACGACAGTTATCATTTATAACTCTGCAGGTTTGTGAATTGCAGTGCCCATGTGCTCCATTTTTCAACTGGCTTTTTTGGGAGCTGGCCGCAGAAGCGCGGGATTGCCTCAGGCCCTATTCTGGTTACCGGTGGTAGGCTGAGCCTGTGGTTAATTCTTCTTCCTGATGGGAAAATAGAGTGTCCTGTGCCTGTCCCAACACCTAGATCTAGTCTCTCATTGGTTGCCCCTCTTCCCATTCATCTTTAGGACAAATTGCAACCTGTATGGAACAGGAGGTTAAAGGTGCTGATTCTCCAAGTAGGGAGATTTCTAGTAAAGTAGCTGGAATGGAGAACCCGAGCACAAGGAGGTGAGAAATGAGGTGCGTTTTAGAAACCTTTCAAAATCACACGGTGTACCATCATCTGGGTTCCTCATGCAAGTTTTCGATGTAGGAAGATGCCCTTGAACCTGGAGATTTGGGACCCATGGGATGGGTACCACGCAGTATTACTTTAAAGGGTCTGCGTTTGCTCACCCAACCTCACCAAACCTGTCAGCCCCAAGAGTGTCCACCCTTAGGTCTCATCCACCTGTTGGTCTAGAATTGGTCAATCCAGTTTGCATCACAGCCTATGAACGAATTGTTTAAGAACTTCTCTCTCTTTCACTGTCTTTGTTTTACGGGTTTTTACAAGTAATTTAATTTTATAATGGGGTTTAGCTGCTTTTCACGGCTGTGTTTATGCGGCTTTACACCCACTTGACACACTTCCAGAGAAATATGAATACATAGGTTTTAAGATTCTTACTAGTCAGATATATACTTGTGCGGTGAATAGGGGGTGTTGAGTCCAGTTCACTGAGCAAGGAGTAGGTCTTGTCTATTACATATTGTGTGTATGGAACGGTATCTGTGCTAATTTGAAACCCTTGTTTTATGCATCACCCCACCTCACCTTTCCCGTTAAGCAGCCATAGTGTGTTTTCTAAACGTGTGACTCTGTTCTCTTTTGTAATTCAGTTCAAGTGTAGCGGTTTTTACATTCCCTCTATAAGTGATAGCTTACGATAAGTGTCTTTTTCTTTGTGACTTATTTCACTTAGAGTCGTCGTACCTAAATCCACTCATCATGCTGCTACTAGCCTTATGACATTGATTTCATGTCTGAGTGATATTCCATTGTACATAAGGACCACAACTTCTTTATCCATTTTTCTCTTTCCTGGGATATTTAAGGTGTCATGAAGTGGAGGTTTTTGTCAACTGAGCAGCCCTAAACTTTGGGGTGCCTGTGTCTTGCTGATTTTTAGTTTTCCCAATTTATACGCCCATGAGTGGAAGTGCCCTATGCTCCCTAAGCTGTGTTTTTTCGATGTTTCAGGACACACCGTACACTTCTCCAGAGTGGCTGTTGGCAATTTTCATACCGCCCATCAGCGTGGCAAGGCTCCCATTTCTCCTTGGCCTGTCCTGCATTTGTGGTTTTGACACTTTTTTCAGCATGGCCCTTTTGACGGATTGGAAGCGAGACTTCTTTGTAGCGCTGATTTGCCTTTCCAGGTTGCTTGGTTGGTCAAAAAGGGCGTATGCGTTTTTTCCTGAATATATTCAGGAAAAAACCCATACGCCCTTTTTGGCCAAGGGCATCATTGTCGACGTTTTGCCGCTTTTCATGTGCTTTAAAGGCGATTCGAATCTACCTCCTGAAATGTGTTTCCTGCAGTTCTGCCTTGCTTTCAAATCCTCTTCGTTGCCTTCCCTCAATATATTTGTGGACGAGAGTTATCATTTATAACTCTGCAGGTTTGTGAATTGCACTGCCCATATGCTCCATTTTTCAACTGGCTTTTTTGGGAGCTGGCCGCAGAAGTGCGGGATTGCCTCAGGCCCTATTCTGGTTCCGGGCGGCAGGCTGAGCCTGTGGTTATTTCTTCTTCCTGATGGGAAAATAGAGTGACCTGTGCCTGTCCCAACACCTAGATCTAGTCTCTCATTGGTTGCCCCTCTTCCCGTTCATCCTCAGGACAAATTGCAACCTGTATGGAACAGGAGCTTAAAGGTGCTGTTTCTCCATGTAGGGAGATTACTAGTTAAGAAGCTGGAATGGCGAACCCGAGCACAAGGAGAT
This sequence comes from Eschrichtius robustus, assembly GCF_028021215.1. NCBI lineage: Eukaryota > Metazoa > Chordata > Mammalia > Artiodactyla > Eschrichtiidae > Eschrichtius > Eschrichtius robustus. The sequence continues at coordinate 1,071,802 of NW_027175163.1, forward strand.
GAGAAATGAGGTGCGTTTCAGAACCCTTTCCCGATCAGACGGTGTAACATGATCTGGGTTACTCATGCATGTTTTCGATGTAGGAAGATGCCCTTGAACCTGGAGATTTGGGACCCATGGGATGGGTACCACGCAGTATTACTTTAAAGGGTCAGCGTTTGCTCACCCAACCTCACCAAACCTCTCAGCCCCAAGAGTGTCCACCCTTATGTCTCATCCAGCTGTGGGTCTAGATATGGTCAATCCAGGTTGCATCACAGCCCCTGAACGAATTTTGTAAGAATTACTCTCTCTTACACTGTCTTTGTTTTACGGGTTTTTAAAAGTAATTTATTTTTAAAATGGGTTTTAGCTGCTTTTCACGGCTGTGTTTATGCCGCTTTACACTCACTTGACTCTCTTCCAGAGAGAGATCAATACATAGGTTTTCAGATTCTTACTACTCAGATATATTCTTGTGCGCTGAATAGGGGGTGTTGAGTCTAGTTCACTGAGCAAGGAGTAGGTCTTGTCTACTACATATTGGGTTTATGGAACGGTATCTGAGCTAATTTGAAACCCTTGTTTTATGCATCACCCCACCTCACCTTTCCCGTTAAGCAGCCATAGTGTGTTTTTAAAATGGGTGACTCTGTTCTGTTTTGTAATTCAGTTTAAGGGTAACGGTTTTTACATTCCCTCTATAAGTGATAGCTTATGATAAGTGTCTTTTTCTGTGTGACTTATTTCACTTAGAATCGTCGTACCTAAATCCACTCATCATGCTGCTACTAGCCTTATGATATTGATTTCATGGCTGAGTGATATTCCATTGTACATAAGTACCACAACTTCTTTACCATTTTTCTCATCCCTGGGATATTTAAGATGTACACAAGTGGAGGTTCTTGTAACCAGAGCAGCCCTAAACTTTGGGGTGTCTGTGTCTTGTTGATTTTAATTTTTCCAATTTATACGCCCATGAATGGATGTGCCCCTTTCTCTCTAGCTGTGTTTTTTAGATGTTTTAGGAAACACCGAACCGTTCTCCAGAGTCGCCATTGGCAATTTACATCCCGACCATCAGTGTAACAATGCTCCCTTTCCTCCCTGGCCTCTCCTGTATTTTTTTTACACTTTTTTAGGAAGGCCCTTTTGACCGATGGGAAGTGAGACTTCTTTGTAGTGCTGCATTGCATTTCCGGCTTGCTTGGTTGGCCAAAAAGAGCCTATGCGTTTTTTCCTGAATTTATTCAGAAAAAAACACATATGCTCTTTTTGGCCATGTGCATCGTTGTCGACTTTTGGCCGCTTTTCATGTGCTTTAGGGGCTATTCGAATCTAACTCCTGAAATCTGTTTCCTGCAATTCTGCCTTGCTTTCCAATCCTGTTCGTTGCCTTCCCTCAATATAGTTTTGGACGATAGTTATAATTTATAACTCTGCAGGTTTGTGAATTGCAGTGCCCCTGAGCTCCATTTTTCAACTCGCTTTTTTGGGAGCTGTCCGCAGAACCGCTGGTTTGCTTCTGGCCCTACTGTGGTTCCCGGTGGCAGGCTAAGCCTTTGCTTAATTCTTCTTCCTGATTGGAAATTAGAGTGACATGTGCCTGTCCGAACATCTAGGGCTTGGCTCTCCTTGTTTCTCCTCCTTCCCCTTCTTCCTTTGGAAAAATTCCAAATTTTGTGCAACTGGATGTTGAAGGTGCTGACATCCTCAGGTGGGGAGATTTTAAGGAAAAAGGCTGGAGGTGTGAACCCGACAACCAGGAAATTAGGAGTTTTGGTGCCTTTTCCAAAAGCTCCCTGATCCAACCGTGTTCCATCTTCTGGGTGTCACAGGCATGTTTTAGCTGTAGGAAAGGTCCCGTGTATGTAAGGAGAACACCAGGGATTTTTCCAAATCAGTGTCTCCCCGAACTCCAATCTGGGGAATTTTTAAGCTACTGGTACATGTGTGTTCATTAAGGGACTTGGGCCGTAGGCAGAGTCCGAACTTTAGATGATTGAAGTCTTCAGGTTCAGAAACGCTCACCATCGGCCTCCTTTAGTTTCCATTTTATCTGTAGTTGATAGATGATGTCGATATAGATATCTATTGTTTTTCAGATTATTTCCCCTTAGGGGTCATTACAAAATATTGAGTATAGTTCCCTGTGTTATACAGTAGTTCCTTGTTGATGATATATTTTATACATAGCAGTGTGTATATGTTAATCTGAAACTGTTAATTTATCCCTCCTCCCACCTTTCCCCTTTGGTAATAAAAAATATAAGATTTTATACTTCTCAGAAATCTAGGAGCTGAAAGAGAGGTATCATTTTCAATGGAAAATCAGTCAAAACAAGGTTGAAACTTCAACCAAGATTATTAGATGTACATCCTTGGAAAGAAATCACTGCATTTCTCTACTGTTGACCTGACAAATAAGACAAACCCCTCCACTGAACTTGCTTATAATAAAGTGATGGAAATATCAAATGGAAGTCTTAGAAACATCTTATTTTACACGAGCCTTATACACTGCTCTATGTTAATTACAGTTTGGCTCGCACATCTGTTCTTTGAAGTTACAATGTTCTCAAATTCTGTTACTGATCCTGCAGAGTGGGCCCCAACAAGGGTCTCCCTGCCTAGTGTCATTGGAGCCAACAGATCGAGACTGACTTTGGTTCAGAAGCAAAGGAAAACTTTATATTTTGATCAGAGAATGGAGAGGTGAGAGTGTGTGCTCCCCTGCGGGTTGTGGGCCGGGCTGCTGTGTAGAGATCCTGGCAGCGTCAGCGGGAGGGAGTGGGCGGAGCTCTCGAGGGCCGGGTTGGCTGGAGCTCAGGCTCTATGTCGCAGAGTCTGCACGGGGCCCCACGAGCTGAGGTGTCGGCCCAGCCATTTTGCACTAGGAAATCGGGTCTGAAGTGTCGGGTGTGGGACCTCTGCATGTGGAAACCTAGGAGCAAGTGAAATTAGACAAAGCACAAAGGAAAAAATGCTTAGACTTTATTTTATTGCCCAGATTCTATTTTCATCTCCCAGGAATTTTTCATGGGCTTTGCCAGTGACAAAGCCCTCCTCTGCCTTTTGTCCCATTCCTCATTCTTGGGGTGCTGAGGGTGCAGACACCTCTTCTGTAAATGCTTCGTGCTGAGTTGGGTGTCCTCATACCCGGGGCGAGGGGGAGGACTTCTCCCAAGCAGCCTCCAGGTGAGGTTGATTGTCCCCAGGCCTCCTCCCTCACTGCTCGTCTGCCTGAGCACCAGCATTGGAAGTTTTATAGATTCTAATGACCTTTAAGGGTCCAGGAAAGAGATGTGCAGAGACGCTGGGGGGGGGGGGTGGGCCGTTTTACCCTGCTCCACATTGGTTCGGCCCCTTAGGCTGACAGTTCCTGCTAGCCTAGATGCTCTGACCAGTAGTCTGCACTTTCTTCAGTTAGGCCACTGAATTAACGTACAAACAACACCAGGTGTCAGAGCCCTGCTTGCTCAACTCCCAGACAGTCCAGGGCCGGTGGTGATCCAGGACCTTGACGGCCACTCAGTCAACGGCCTTTTGAAGTAGCCAGGAGTACAGCCGGTCTCATTGGCCGCCGTCACCGCGGTGTCTGTAGGCTTTTCTATGTTGGCAGCGTTATTTACGGTTCCCCTGCCAAGTTTATTAGCTCCGCTCTGGGTGCAGTAAGTCCTGTAAGCAATAGTCTGCTCTTTTGGGACACACTCTTGTTGTTTTCTGAGAGAAGCTCCAGGTCAAGTGATGGTCAAACGAGTCGTCATGGGGGCCCATTGCTCCAGGTTTTCTCTCTGGAGGTTGGTGTTGGAGCGCCTCCTCACTCGAGGTCATTGTGCCCACGGAGCAATCCCTGCAACTTCAGGGCATGGTGGGTGGTTAGGATCACCAAGTGGCGTCCTTTTCCCTTAGGAGGGAGCTGGCCTTGTGGGCTGCTGATTTCCAGGTTTTTAGATACCCCCAGTATCCTGGTCGGATGGGGTGGCTGGCCAATGCCTGGAGGGCGTTCTTGCATTGTTCCATTTCAAGTGGTCCCAGTTTTTGCACTAATACTCCAAGGGCGATTCGCCTTGGACCAGGAATGTAAAGGTCAAAGGGTTTAGCTAACTTAGGGAGGTCCAGGGCAAGGATCTGAACTGACTGCTCTTTCCATTCTTGAAAGGCCGCTTCTGGATTCTATTCAAAAGGATCATCATCTTTTCCTTTCAGTGTTTCATATAGAGGCCCAGCTATTAGACTGTAGTTAGGGATCCAGATGCAGCAAACCCCGGTCTCCCCAGGAACCCCTAAGCTGTCTTCTAGTTTCAGGAAGGGTGAGGCTGCAAATGGCTTCTTCCCTTTCCTGGGGTGGGCTTTTCCGACCTTCTGTGCGAATGAAGCCCAGGAAGGTCACCTTAGTTTGTGATATTTGAGCCTTTTTCTTGGACACCTTCTATCTTTTATTGGCTAGGTATTTCAGAGGCCTCCTTAGTCGGGCTGGTGATCAGAATGTCATCTGCATATTGAAGGAGGGTTCCCTTCTCCAGAGGTAGATTTTTTAGGTCTTTAGCTAACGTTTCCCCAAAGATGGTGTGGGAATTTTTGAACCCCTGGGGCAGGACGGCCCAGCAGTATTGTTTTTGTTGTATGTTGAGTCCTGCCACTCACAGCCAAAATTTCTTGTGACTCTGGGACGAATGGAATACAGAAGAAGGCATCATTGAAGTCTAATACAGAATACCATGTCCTGGTGGATGGTAGAATGACCAGCAGGGTGTAGGAATTAGGAACTACTAGATGTATATCCTCTGTGGCTTCACTGACTGTCCTGGCGTCCTCTACCAGGTCCCCAGCAGCTCACGGGGCTCTTGTGGTCAGGTCCCTCCCAGGATATGGAGCTCACCTGGGCAGGTACCCAGCAGCCCACGGGGCTGTGGTGGTTAGGCCCCTCCCAGGATATGGAGCTCACCTGGGCAGGTACCCAGCAGCCCATGGGGCCATCATGGTCAGGCCCCTCCCAGGATATGGAGCTCACCTGGGCAGGTACGCAGCAGCCCACGGGGCTCTCGTGGGCATGCCCCTCCCTGGATATGGAACTCCCGTGAACAGGTACCCCGACAGGGCTGGGCACACAGGAACTGTGCACATAGCCCTCATTTCAGAGCACCCCCAGCACACCTGTCACTCAGAGCTGACACAGAGCACCTCAGAGCAGAGCTTGAACTAATAAACAGCAGCTCCAACAGGTCTGTGACCCTAGGCTTCACTCTGTGCGGCCTCCCTCTGCCTGGTCTTCTAGGGGCTTCCACAGCAGCCGGGGCACCAGGCCTCTGTTTCCACCCACCACCCCTCCTCTCCCTGACTCCTGGGTTCCTCTCATTAGCAGAGGGTCTTCTTGAAGTTGTCTCCCACTCATGGACCAGATAAAATGATTAGAAAACAAGCCAGGGCTGCCGCCCCTTATCTATCCTGACTCTCGGGACCCTACACCTGTTCCTTGGATCTGGCCGGTGCAGCAAGGCCCATTTTCTGCAAATCTGAGCCCCTGAGGGGCGAGGATTGGCTGACCTGGGTAGCCTGACCCGGCCGGCCAGCCCTTCCCAGGTGTGCCTGGGTTGAGGTCAATATAAACACCCCTCCAGGCAGCAAAAGCCTCTGCAGCTGTGCCTGACGCCATATTCTCTGCCCCGTCAGCAGTCTCGGGGTTGGGCTGGTGGGAGGCAGTAGGGCCTACGGCTCTATGAGTGGCCCGTTGTGACTGGGGCTCTACTGGACTTTCTGCAGGAGTTGCCGGGCTGCCACCTGCTAAAGAAGAGGATGTGTCACCCATACTTGCTGCTGGAATTTCTCCCCGGGCAGAGGTAAGGAAGGAAAAAAGCAGTGGGGGCCGGGACAGGAGGGGTACCTCAGGCAGGGAAATGGAAAGTTTCCAGACGAGCGCCCGGGGCCAGGACCATCCTGGCTGGCCTGCAGGCACCAAGTCGGCCTGCGTGCTGTCGCTGGTGTGACTCCAAGCCCCTTCCTCTAGTTTTTAGTCTTTGCACACATTCAGGTGTTTTACCTGGGAACGGTGGGAAAAGTTCAGCAGCAGCTGGCCTGGGGCTCAGCTCACGTTTAGTCAGAGACGCCTCCTCACGGTCCCCCAGCTTTGCAATGAGGACGCTCCTTGTGTGGGGGCTGCTGGCTGCATGGGAGATGATTCCCCACCTGTGACCAACTTAAGAATTGTTTACCACTGGAGCAAGTGCGCTGATAGGGTTTTCCTCTGTATGACCAGTGGGTTCAGTTTTTTTTTTTTCTTTTTTGGTTCAAGGTAAGTTTTATTCCTCTTTTTGTATTTATGGATATAAGCATGGAAATCATTCATTCATATAAATACGTCTATGGGAAGGACAGAACTTTTTTTTTTCTGTTTTATTTTCTTAAGTATTATTTATTTTTTAATTTTTGAATTTATTTTATTCATTTTTTTATACAGCAGGCTCTTATTGGTTATCTATTTTATACATATAAGTGTATATATGTCAATCCCAGGGTCGCAATTCATCCCACCACCACCACCCTGCCACTTTCCCCCCTTGGTGTCCATACATTTGTTCTCTACATCTGTGTCTCTATTTCTGCCTTGCAAACCAGTTCATCTTTACCATTTTTCTAGGTTCTACATGTATGCGTTAATATACGATATTTGTTTTTCTCTTTCTGACTTACTTCACTCTGTATGACAGTCTCTAGATCTATCCACGTCTCTACAAATGACCCAATTTCATTCCTTTTTATGGCTGAGTAATATTCCATTTTATATATGTAGCACATCTTTTCCGTTCGTCTGTCTATGGGCATTTAGGTTGCTTCCATGACCTGGCTATTGTAAATAGTGCTGCAATGAATATTGTGGTGAATATGTCTTTTTGAATTATGGTTTTCTCTGGGTATATGGCCAGTAGTGGGATTGCTGGGTCATATGGTAATTCTATTTTTAGTTTTTTAAGGAACCTCCATACTGTTCTCCATAGTGACTGTATCAATTTACATTCCCACAAATAGTGTAAGAGGGTTCCCTTTCCTCCACACCCTCTCCAGCATTTGTTGTTTGTAGATTTTCTGATGATGCCCATTCTAACTCGTGTGAGGTGATACCTCATTGTAGTTTTGGTTTATATTTCTCTAATAATTAGTGATGTTGAGTAGCTTTTCATGTGTTTCTTGGTCATCTGTATGTCTTCTTGGGACAAATGTCTATTTACGTCATCTGCCCATTTTTGGATTGGTTTGTTTGGTTTTTTACTGTTGAGCTGCATGAGCTGTTTATATACATTGGAGATTAATCCTTTGTCCATTGATTCGTTTGCAAATATTTTCTCCCATTCTGAGGGTTGTCTTTTCGTCTTGTTTGTAGTTTCCTTTGCTTTGCAAAAGCTTTTAGGTTTCATTTGCTCCCCTTTTTTTTTTTTTTTTTTTTTTTTATTTCATTACTCTAGGAGGTGGATCAAAAAATATCTTGCTGTGATTTATGTCAAAGAGTATTCTTCCTATGTTTTCCTCTAAGAGTTTTATAGTGTCCGGTCTTACATTTCGGTCTCTAATCCATTTGGAGTTTATTTTTTGTGTATGGTGTTAGGGAGTGTTCTAATTTCATTCTTTTACATGTAGCTGTCCATTTTTCCCAGCACCACTTATTGAAGAGACTGTCTTTTCTCCATTGTATACCCTTGCCTCCTTTGTCATAGATTAGTGGGCCATAGGTGTGTAGGTTTATCTCTGGGCTTTCTTTTTTTTTTTTTTTTTTCTTTTACATCTTTATTGGAGTATAATTGCTTTACAATTGTGTGTTAGTTTCTGCTGTATAAAAAAGTGAATCAGCTATGCGTATACATATAACACCATATCCCCTCCCTCTTGCACCTCCCTCTCACTCCCTTATCCCACCCTTTTAGGTGGTCACAAAGCACAGAGCTGATCTCCCTGTGCTATGTGGCTGCTTCCCAGTAGCTATCAATTTTACATTTGGTAGTGTATATATGTCCATACCACTCTCTCACTTTGTCCCAGCTTACCCTTCCCTCTCCCCATGTCCTCAAGTCCTTTCTCTACGTCTGTGTCCTTAATCCTTTCCTGCCCCTAGGTTCTTCATAAACTTTTTTTTTTTAGATTCCATATATATGTGTTAGCATACGGTATTTGTTTTTCTCTTTCTGACTTACTTCACTCTGTAGGACAGACTCTAGATCCATCCACCTCACTAAAAATAACTCAATTTCGTTTCTTTTTATGGCTGAATAATGTTCCATTGTATATATGTGCCACATCTTCTTTATCCATTTATCTGTTGATGGACACTTAGGTTGCTTCCATGTCCTGGCTATTGTAAATAGAGCTACAGTGAACATTGTGGTACATGACTCTTTTTGAATTATGGTTTCTCAGGGTAAATGTCCAGGAGTGGGTTTGCTGGGTTGTATGGTAGTTCTATTTTTAGTTTTTAAGGAAGCCCCATACCGTTCTACCTAGTGGCTATATCAATTTACATTCCCACCAACAGTGCAAGAGGGTTCCCTTTTCTCCAATAAATGCCTCTCCAGCATTTACTGTTGGTAGATTTTTTGATGATGGCCATTCTGACTGGTGTGAGGTGATACCTCACTGTAGTTTTGATTTGCATTTCTCTAATGATTAGTGATGCTCAGCATCCTTTCATGTGTTTGTTGGCAACCTGTATATCTTCTTTGGAGAAATTTCTATTTAGGTCTTCTGCCCATTTTTGGATTGGGTTGTTTGGTTTTGTGATATTGAGCTACATGAGCTGCTTTTTGTAGATTAATCCTTTGCCATTTGCTTCATTTGAAAATATTTTCTCCCATTCTGATGGTTGTCTTTTCATCTTGCTTAAGTTTTCCTTTGCTGTGCAAAAGAATTTATGTTTCATTCGGTCCCATTTTTTAATTTTTGTTTTTATTTCCATTTCTCTAGGAGGTGGGTCAAAAAGGATCTTGCTATGATTTATGTCATAGACTGTTCTGCTTATGTTTTCTTCTAAGAGTTTTATAGTGGCTGGTCTTATATTTAGGTCTCTAATCCATTTTGAGTTATTTTTGTGTATGGTGTTAGGGAGTGTACTAATTTCATTCTTTTACATGTAGCTGTCCAGTTTTCCCAGCACCACTTACTGAAGACACTGTCTTTTCTCCATTGTATACCCTTGCCTCCTTTGTCATAGATTAGTTAACCATAGGTACGTGGGTTTATCTCTGTGCTTTCTATCCTTTTCTATTGACCTATATTTCTGTGTTTGTGTCAGTACCATATTATCTTGATTACTGTAGCTTTGTAATATAGTCTGAAGTCTGGAAGTCTGATTCCTCGAGCTCTTTTTTTTCCCCCTCAAGACTGCTTTGGCTATCCAGGGTCTTTTGTGTCTCCCTACAAATTTTAAGATTTTTTTTTCTTGTTCTGTAGAAAATGCCAAAGGTATTTTGATCGGGATTGCATTGAATCTGTAGATTGCTTTGGGTAGTATAGTCATTTTCACAATATTGATTCTTCTAATCCAAGGACATGGTATATGTCTCCATCTGTTTATATCATCTTTGATTTCTTTCATCAGTGTCTTATAGTTTTCTGAGTACAGGTCTTTTACTTCCTTAGGTAGGTTTATTCCTAGGTATTTTATTCTTTTTGTTGCAGTGGTAATGGGATTGTTTCCTTAATTTCTCTTTCTGATCTTTCATTGTTAGTGTGTAGGAATGCAAGCAATTTCTGTGCATTAATTTTGTATCCTGCAACTTTACCAAATTCATTGATTAGCTCCAGTGGTTTTCTGGTGGCATCTTTAAGATTCTCTATCTATGATATCATGTCATCTGCAAACAGTGACAATTTTACTTCTTCTTTTCCGTTTTGTATTCCTTTTATTTCTTTTTCTTCTCTGATTGCCATGGCTAGGACTTCCAAAACTATGTTGAATAGCAGTGGTGAGAGTGGACATCCTCGTCTTGTTCCTGATCTTAGAGGAAACGCTTTCAGTTTTTCACCATTGAGAATGCTGTTTGCTGTGGGTTTGTCATATATGGCCTTTATTATGTTGAGGTAGTTTCCGTCTATGCCCACACTCTGCAGAGTTTTTATCGTAAATGAGTGTTGAATTTTCTCAAAATCTTTTCCTTCATCTATTGAGATGACCATATGGTTTTATTCTACAATTTGTTAATATGGTGTATCACATTGATTTGTGTATATTGAAGAACCCTTGCATCCCTGGGATAAACCCCACTTGATCATGGTGTATGATCCTTTTAATGTGTTGTTCGATTCTGTTTGCTAGTATTTTGTTGAGGATTTTTGCATCTATATTCATCAGGGATATTGGTCTATAATTTTCTTTCCTTGTAGTATCTCTGTCTGATTTTGGTATCAGGGTGATGGTGGTCTCATAGAATGAGTTTGGGAGTGTTCCTTCCCCTGCAATTGTTTTGAAGAATTTGAGAAGGTTGGGTGTTAGCTCTTCTCTAAATGTTTGATAGAATTCACCTGTAATGCCATCTGGTTCTGGACTTTTGTTTGTTGGAAGATTTTTAATCACAGTTTCAATTTCATTGCTTGTGATAGGTTTGTTCATATTTTCTATTTCTTCCTGGTTCAGTCTTAGAAGGTTATACCTTTCTAAGAATTTGTCCATTTCTTCCAGATTGTCCATTTTATTGGCACAGAGTTGCTTGTAGTAGTCTCTTAGGATGCTTTGTATTCCTGTGGTGTCTGTTGTAACTTCTCCTTTTTCACTTCTAATTTTGTTGATTTGCGTCCTCTCCCTCTTTTTCTTGAGTGTGGCTAAAGGTTGATCATTTTTGCTTATCTTCTCAAAGAACCAGCTTTTAGTTTTGATGATCTTTGCTTCCGTTTTCTTTGTTTCTATTTCATTTATTTCTGCTCTGATCTTTAGGATTTCTTTCCTTCTACTAACTTTGGGTTTTGTTCTTCTTTCTCTAGTTCCTCTAGGTGTAAGGTTAGATTGTTTATTTGAGATTTTTCTTGTTTCTTGAGGTAGGCTTGTATTGCTATAAACTTCCCTCTTAGAACTCCTTTTGCTGCATCCCATAGGTTTTGGATCATCGTGTTTTGGTTGTCATTTGTCTCTAGGTAGTTTTTGATTTCCCCTTTGATTTCTTCAGTGATCTCTTGGTTATTTAGTAACGTATTGTTTAGCCTCCATGTGTTTGTGTTTTTTACAGTTTTTTCCGTGTAATTGATTTCTAATCTCATAGCATTGTGGTCGGAACAGCTGCTTGATATGATTTCAGTTTTCTTAAATTTACTGAGGCTTTATCTGTGACCCAAGATGTGATCTATCCTGGAGAATGTTCCGTGTGCAGTTGAGAAGAACGTGTAATCTGCTGTTTTTGGATGGAATGTCCTATAAATATCAATGAACTCTATCTGGTCTATTGTGTCATTTAAAGCTTGTGTTTCCTTATTAATTTTCTGTCTGGCTGATCTCCACTGGTGTAAGTGAGCTGTTAAAGTCCCCCGCTATTATTGTGTTACTGTCGATTTCCTCTTTTATAGCTGTTAGCAGTTGCCTTATACATTGAGGTGCTCCTATGTTGGGTACATATATATTTATAATTGTTATATCTTCTTCTTGGATTGATCCCTTGACCATTATGTAGTGTCTTTCCTTGTCTCTTGTAACATTCTTTATTTTAAAGTCTATTTTATCTGATATGAGTATTGCTACTCCAGCTTTCTTTTGATTTTCATTAGCATAGAATATATTTTTCCATCGCCTCACTTTCAGTCTGTATGTGTCCCTAGGTCTGAAATGGGTCTCTTGTAGACAGCATATATATGGGTCTTGTTTTTGTATCCATTCAGCCAGTCTATGTCTTTTGGTTGGAACATTTAGTGCATTCACGTTTAAGGTAATTATCGATATGTATGTTCCTACTACTATTTTCTTAATTGTTATGGGTTTGTCTTGGTGGGTCCTTTTCTTCTCTTGTGTTTCCCACTTAGAGAAGTTCTTTTAGCATTTGGTGTAGAGCTGGTTGCATGGTGCTGAATTCTCTTAGCTTTTGCTTGTCTGTAAGGCTTTTGATTTCTCCATCAAATCTGAATGAGCTCTTTGCAGGGTGCAGTACCCTTGGTTGTAGGTTCTTCCCTTTCATCACTTTAAATTTATCATGCCACTTCCTTCTGGCTTGTAGATTTTCTGCTGAGAAATCAGCTGTTATCCTTATGGGATTTCCCTTGTATGTTATTTGTCATTTTTCCCTTGCTGCTTTCAATAATTTTTCTTTGTCGTTAATTTTTGTCAATTTGATTACTATGTGTCTTGTCATTTTTCTCCTTTGGTTTCTCCTGCCTGGGACACTCTGTGCTTCTGGACTTGGGTGGCTATTTCTTTTCCCATGCTAGGGAAGTTTTTGACCATAATCTCTTCAAATATATTCTCGGGTCCTTTCTCTCTCTCTTCTCCTTCTGGGACCCCTATAATGCGAATGTTGTTGCGTTTAATGTTGTCCCAGAGGACTCTTGGGGTGTCTTCATTTATTTTCATTCTTTTTCTTTATTCTGTTCCATGGCAGTGATTTCCACCTTTCTGTCTTCCAGGCCACTTATCCGTTCTTCTGCCACAGTTATTCTGCTACTGATTCCTTCTAGTGTATTTTTCATTTCAGTTATTACATTGTTCACCTCTGTTTGTTTGTTCTTTAATTCTTCTAGGTGTTTGTTCCTTAATTCTTCTAGGTCTTTGTTAAGCATTTCTTGTGTCTTCTCGATCTTTGCCTCCTTTCTTTTTCTAAGGTCTTGGCTCAACTTCACTATCATTATTCTGAATTCTTTTTCTGGAAGGTTCCCTATCTCCACCTCATTCCGTTTTTTTTCTGGGGTTTTATCTTGTTCCTTGATCTGGTATAAAGTCCTCTGCCTTTTCATTTTGTCTATCTTTCTGTGAATGTGGTTTTCCTTCCACAGGCTGCAGAATTGTAGTTCTTCTTGCTTCTGCTGTCTGCTCTCTGGTGGATGAGTCTATCTTAGAGGCTTGTGCAAGCTTCCTGATGGGAGGGACTGGTGGTGGGTAGAGCTGGGTGTTGCTTTGGTGGGCAGAGCTTTAATCCGCTTGTCTACGGATTAAATAAAACTTTAATAAAAAGTTGAATCTGCTTGTCTGCTGATGCATGGGGCTGGGTTCCCTCCCTGTTGGTTGTTTGGCCTGAGGCGACCCAGCACTGGAGCCTACCTTGCTCTTGTTGGGGCTAATGGCGGACTCTGGGAGGGCTCACACCAAGGAGTATTTCCCAGAACTTCTGCTGCCAGTGTTGTTGTCCTCACGGTGAGCCACAGCCACAGCCACCAGCTGCCTCTGCAGGAGACCCTCTAAAAGTAGCAGGTAGTTCTGGTCATTCTCCTACGGGGTCACTGCTCCTTCCCCTGGGTTCTGATGTGCACACTACTTTGTGTGTGCCCTCCAAGAGTGGAGTATCTGAGTGGAGTTGAGACTCTGAGACTCTGTGTGGAGTCGCACAGACTCTGGGTCCTGTGAAGCTTCGATGTTTTGTGATTCTAGAAATCCTATAGGAGACGGTCCACAGCAGGTGAAGCTAATGTTGTCAGTAGAGGTGTTGAAGCCAAAGATCTGCAGTTCCGGCTAGAGGTGCCGATGTACATACAGGACAAAATCATCTCGTGTGAATGTAGTTCAGGCATGTTTAAGATGAATGCAGTCATGTTAATGCCTACCATATTCTATCTTGAGCCTCTCCTCAGGGACCTCCTCCTCAGTTCCTGAGGCTCCTGTAAGTCATGTACAGGGGACTGGAGAGTGGGCTCTGTCCAGTCTGAGCCCTGAGTTACCCTGTGTGTATCTTAGGATACTTTGTATTTCTGTGGTGTCTGTTGTAACATCATCTCTTTCATTTCAGATTTATTTGGGCCCTCTCTTTTTTAACAAAACATACTACTGTTGTCTTTTATTCTTTACAGAAGTTTAATCAGTGTTTGATCTACTATCCTTACCCTATGTATACTTTTTGCAGTGAGATTTTTACTTTTCTTTGTTTCCTTGTTACTATCAATAATTAGTGAGACTTCTTTTAAGCTACCTTCAACATTGCTTATAAAGCTGCTTTATTAGTGATGACAGAGCCTTAATGGAAGTCATGTTCTGGTTGTAAATTAGAATGCAATGTGCCAGCAAAAAGCCCCTTAAGTTTATGTCTCATTACTTCTTGTTCTTTTTTTAATTTAATTTTTATTTTTTGTCAGAGCAAATTTGATTAAAATGTTTTGTTTCTTCTAGGTGTGCAAGATGTGGTTCTTTTAAACATATACATATATCTATTCTTCTTTGGATCATTTTCCCATGTAGGTTATGACACCATGTTGAGTAGTCTTGTCTTGGTATTACTTAGGTCTTTGGTGATTACATATTTCACATGTGTTTCTATATCTATCTTAACCCCAATATCCTAATGTATCCAATCCTCACACCTTTCCATTTGGTGAACCCTAAGTTTGTTTAATGAATCTGTGATTGCATTTCTCTGTGGAAATATCTTCATTGGTATCAATTTTTAGCTAAGACCTATAAGTGATATTATAGGATATGTGTCTTTTGCTTTCTGACTTAGTACAATTTGCCTGATTAACTCAAGAATCATACACAGTGCTGCAAATGGCATTGTTTTGTTTTTTTCCCTGGCTCATATTCCATCTGTACGTGTACCAGTTATTCTTTGGCCACGCACCTCTTGATGGACTTTTTGGTTGCCTCCATGTCTTGGTTATTGTAATACTGCTGCAATGCACATTTGCTTGCCTGTGTCTTTCCAGTTCTATCTCCTTATGTTATAGGCCAAGGAGTGGGCTTGCTGTATCATATGGTAGCTCAGTGTGTACGTTTTAAAGGCACCACCATTCAGTTCTCATTAGTGGCTCATTCCAGGTTATGTCCCACTTAAAATTGAGGGTATGCATTTCTCCAAAACACCTTCAATATTTATTGTTTGTAGTTTGCTTGCTGCTGGTTATTCTAACAGGTGCGAGCTGATACCTCTGTGTGGCTGAATTTGCATGTGTCCCATAATCTGTTGAAATTGATCTTTAAAGCATGCTCTTTTTATTTATCAAACTGTGATTACAGCTTAGTTCTTCACATTGTTTTCTTAAAGTAAGTGTCACATTTTGAAAAGTTTTGGCCACTACCTCCCTCAAGACATTTTGAGGGCAGGTTTCATTTACAGCCCTGAAGTACTTGTTCATATGAAGTGACCATTAACACAGATTTTAAAGCTGCTTTTGCAGGTAACGGCCAGAGAGCGGCAGCCTATTTACGTTCCCCAATCTGGTAACTAGGGAAAGAGTCCTTCAGCTGCAAGAGTGTCCAGCTTTATTTCTCATCCAGCTGTGGGTCTAGATATGATCAAACAAGGTTGCATCACAGCCCAGGAACGAATTATGTAAAATTTCCTCTCTCTATCACTGTCTTATTTTTTTGGGTTTTTAAAAGTTATTTAATTTAAAATGGGGATTCGCTACTTTTCACTGCTGTGTTTATGCCGCTTTACACCCACTTGACTCACTTCCAGACAGATATCAATACATAGGTTTTAAGATTCTTACTAGTCACATATATTCTTGTGCGGTGAATAGGGGGTGTTGAGTCCAGTTCACTGAGCAAGGAGTAGGTCTTGTCTATTACATATTGGGTGTATGGATCGGTATCTGAGCGAATTTGAAACCCTTGTTTTATGCATCACCCCACCTCACCTTTCCCGTTAAGCAGCCATAGTGTGTTTTCTAAACGTGTGACTCTGTTCTGTTTTGTAATTCAGTTCAAGTGTAGCGGTTTTTACATTCCCTCTATAAGTGATAGCTTATGATAAGTGTCTTTTTCTGTGTGACTTATTTCACTTAGAGTCGTCGTACCTAAATCCACTCATCATGCTGCTACTAGCCTTATGACATTGATTTCATGTCTGAGTGATATTCCTTTGTACATAAGGACCACAACTTCTTTATCCATTTTTCTCTTTCCTGGGATATTTAAGGTGTCATGAAGTGGAGGTTCTTGTCAACAGAGCAGCCCTAAACTTTGGGGTGCCTGTGTCTTGCTGATTTTTATTTTTCCCAATTTATACGCCCATGAGTGGACGTGCCGTACGCTCCCTAAGCTGTGTTTTTTCGATGTTTCAGGACACACCGTACACTTCTCCAGAGTGGCTGTTGGCAATTTACATCCCGCTCATCAGCGTAGCAAGGCTGCCATTTCTCCATGGCCTGTCCTGCATTTCTGGTTTTGACACTTTTTGCAGCATGGCCCTTTTGACCGATGGGAATCGAGACTTCTTTGTAGCGCTGATTTGCATTTTCAGGTTGCTTGGTTGGCCAAAAAGGGCGTATGCGTTTTTTCCTGAATATATTCAGGAAAAAACGCATACGCCCTTTTTGGCCAAGGGCATCATTGTCGACGTTTTGCGACTTTTCATGTGCTTTAAAGGTGATTCGAATCTACCTCCCGAAACCTGTTTCCTGCAATTCTGCCTTGCTTTCAAATCCTCTTCGTTGCCTTCCCTCAATATATTTGTGGACGAGAGTTATCATTTATAACTCTGCGGGTTTGTGAATGGCAGTGTCCCTGGGCTCCATTTTTCAACTCGCTTTTTTGGGAGCTGGCCCTAAGAGCGTGGGATTGCCTCAGGCCCTATTCTGCTTCTGGGCGGCAGGCTGAGCCTGTGGTTAATTCTTCTTCCTGATGGGAAAATAGAGTGACCTGTGCCTGTCCCAACACCTAGATCTAGTCTCTCATTGGTTGGCCCTCTTCCCGTTCATCCTCAGGACAAATTGCAACCTGTAGGGAACAGGAGGTTAAAGGTGCTGATTCTCCAAGTAGGGAGATTGCTAGTAAAGTACCTGGAATGGCGAACCCGAGCACAAGGAGATGAGAAATGAGGTGTGTTTTAGAAACCTTTCAAAATCACACGGTGTACCATCTTCTGGGTTACTCATGTATGTTTTCGATGTAGGAAGATGCCCTTGAACCTGGAGATTTGGGACCCATGGGATGCGTACCACGCAGTATTACTTTAAAGGTTCTGCGTTTGCTCACCCAACCTCACCCAAACTCTCAGCCCCAAGACTGTCCACCCTTATGTCTTATCCAGCTGTATGTCTAGATATGGTCAATCCAGGTTGCATCCCAGCCCCAGACCGAATTTTGGAAGAATTTCTCTCTGTTTCACTGTCTTTGTTTTACGGGTTTTTAAAAGTAATTTATTTTTATAATGGGGTTTAGCTGCCTTTCACGGCTGTGTTTATGCGGCTTTACACCCACTTGACTCACTTCCAGACAGATATCGATACATAGGTTTTAAGATTCTTACTAGTCACATATATTCTTGTGCGGTGAATAGGGGGTGTTGAGTCCAGTTCACTGAGCAAGGAGTAGGTCTTGTCTATTACATATTGGGTGTATGGAACGGTATCTGAGCGAATTTGAAACCCTTGTTTTATGCATCACCTCACCTCACCTTTCCCGTTAAGCAGCCATAGTGTGTTTTCTAAACGTGTGACTCTGTTCTGTTTTGTAATTCAGTTCAAGTGTAGCGGTTTTTACATTCCCTCTATAAGTGATAGCTTATGATAAGTGTCTTTTTCTGTGTGACTTATTTCACTTAGAATCGTCGTACCTAAATCCAATCATCTTGCTTCTCCTAGCCTTATGACATTGATTTCATGTCTGAGTGATATTCCATTGTACATAAGGACCACAACTTCTTTATCCATTTTTCTCTTTCCTGGGATATTTAAGGTGTCATGAAGTGGAGGTTCTTGTCAACAGAGCAGCCCTAAACTTTGGGGTGCCTGTGTCTTGCTGATTTTTAGTTTTCCCAATTTATACGCCCATGAGTGGACGTGCCCTATGCTCCCTAAGCTGTGTTTTTTCGATGTTTCAGGACACACAGTACACTTCTCCAGAGTGGCTGTTGGCAATTTACATCCCACCCATCAGCATAGCAAGGCTGCCATTTCTCCATGGCCTGTCCTGCATTTCTGGTTTTGACACTTTTTGCAGCATGGCCCTTTTGACCGATGGGAAGCGAGACTTCTTTGTAGCGCTGATTTGCCTTTCCAGGTTGCTTGGTTGGCCAAAAAGGGCGTATGCGTTTTTTCCTGAATATATTCAGGAAAAAACGCATACGCCCTTTTTGGCCAAGGGCATCATTGTCGAAGTTTTACCACTTTACATATGTTTAAAGGCGATTCGAATCTACCTCCTGAAACATGTTTCCTGCAATTCTGCCTTGCTTTCAAATCCTCTTCGTTGCCTTCCCTCAATATATTTGTGGAAGAGAGTTATCATTTATAACTCTGTGGGTTTGTGAATGGCAGTGCCCCTGAGCTCCATTTTTCAACTGTCTTTTTTGGGAGCTGTCCGCAAAAGCACGGGATTGCCTCAGACCCTATTCAGGTTCCGGGGGGCAGGCTGAGCCTGTGGTTAATTCTTCTTCCTGATGGGAAAATAGAGTGACCTTTGCCTGTCCCAACACCTAGATCTAGTCTCTCATTGGTTGCCCCTCTTCCCTTTCATCCTCAGGACAAATTGCAACCTGTACGGAACAGGAGGTTAAAGGTGCTGATTCTCCAAGTACTGAGATTTCTAGTAAAGTAGCTGGAATGGCGAACCCGAACACAAGGAAATGAGAAATGAGGTGCGTTTTAGAAACCTTTCAAAATCACACAGTGTACCACCTTCTGGGTTTCTCATGCATGTTTTCGATATAGGAATATGCCCTTCAACCTGGAGATTTGGGACCCATGGGAAGTGTACCAGGCAGTATTACTTTAAAGGGTCTGTGTTTGCTCACCCAACCTCACCCAACCTCTCAGCCCCAAGTGTGTCCACCCTTATGTCTCATCCAGCTGTGCGTCTAGATATGGTCAATCCAGGTTGCATCACAGCCCCTGAACGAATTTTGTAAGAATTTCTCTCTCTTTCACTGTCTTTGTTTTACGGGTTTTTAAAAGTAATTTATTTTTATAATGGGGTTTAGCTGCTTTTCACGGCTGTGTTTATGCGGCTTTACACCCACCTGACTCTCTTCCAGACAGATATCAATACATAAGTTTTAAGATTCTTACTAGTCACGTATATTCTTGTGCGGTGAATAGGGGGTGTTGAGTCCAGTTCAATGAGCAAGGAGTAGGTCTTATCTATTACATATTGGGTGTATGGAACGGTATCTGAGCCAATTTGAAACCCTTGTTTTATGCATCACCCCACCTCACCTTTCCCGTTAAGCAGCCATAGTGTGTTTTCTAAACGTGTGACTCTGTTCTGTTTTGTAATTCAGTTCAAGTGTAGCGGTTTTTACATTCCCTCTATAAGTGATACCTTATGATAAGTGTCTTTTTCTGTGTGACTTATTTCACTTAGAATCATCGTACCTAAGTCCACTCATCTTGCTTTTTCTATACTTATGACATTGATTTCATGTCTGAGTGATATTCCATTGTACATAAGGACCACAACTT
Source organism: Eschrichtius robustus (assembly GCF_028021215.1). Taxonomy (NCBI): domain Eukaryota; kingdom Metazoa; phylum Chordata; class Mammalia; order Artiodactyla; family Eschrichtiidae; genus Eschrichtius; species Eschrichtius robustus. Next base: position 1,091,293 of record NW_027175163.1, read on the forward strand.
CTTTATCCATTTTTCTCTTTCCTGGGATATTTAAGGTGTCATGAAGTGGAGGTTCTTGTCAACAGAGCAGCCCTAAACTTTGGGGTGCCTGTGTCTTGCTGATTTTTAGTTTTCCCAATTTATACGCCCATGAGTGGACGTGCCCTATGCTCCCTAAGCTGTGTTTTCTCGATGTTTCAGGACACACCGTACTCTTCTCCAGAGTGGCTGTTGGCAATTTACATCCCGCCCATCAGCATAGCAAGGCTGCCATTTCTCCATGGCCTGTCCTGCATTTCTGGTTTTGACACTTTTTGCAGCATGGCCCTTTTGACCGATGGGAAGCGAGACTACTTTGTAGCGCTGATTTGCCTTTCCAGGTTGCTTGGTTGGCCAAAAAGGGCGTATGCGTTTTTTCCTGAATATATTCAGGAAAAAACGCATACGCCCTTTTTGGCCAAGGGCATCATTGTCGACGTTTTGCGACTTTTCATGTGCTTTAAAGGCGATTCGAATCTACCTCCCGAAACCTGTTTCCTGCAATTCTGCCTTGCTTTCAAATCCTCTTCGTTGCCTTCCCTCAATATATTTGTGGACGAGAGTTATCATTTATAACTCTGCGGGTTTGTGAATGGCAGTGTCCCTGGGCTCCATTTTTCAACTCGCTTTTTTGGGAGCTGGCCCTAAGTGCGTGGGATTGCCTCAGGCCCTATTCTGCTTCTGGGCGGCAGCCTGAGCCTGTGGTTAATTCTTCTTCCTGATGGGAAAATAGAGTGACCTGTGCCTGTCCCAACACCTAGATCTAGTCTCTCATTGGTTGGCCCTCTTCCCGTTCATCCTCAGGACAAATTGCAACCTGTAGGGAACAGGAGGTTAAAGGTGCTGATTCTCCAAGTAGGGAGATTGCTATTAAAGTACCTGGAATGGCGAACCCGAGCACAAGGAGATGAGAAATGAGGTGCGTTTTAGAAACCTTTCAAAATCACACGGTGTACCATCTTCTGGGTTACTCATGTATGTTTTCGATGTAGGAAGATGCCCTTGAACCTGGAGATTTGGGACCCATGGGATGCGTACCACGCAGTATTACTTTAAAGGTTCTGCGTTTGCTCACCCAACCTCACCCAAACTCTCAGCCCCAAGAGTGTCCACCCTTATGTCTCATCCAGCTGTATGTCTAGATATGGTCAATCCAGGTTGCATCCCAGCCCCAGACCGAATTTTGGAAGAATTCCTCTCTGTTTCACTGTCTTTGTTTTACGGGTTTTTAAAAGTAATTTATTTTTATAATGGGGTTTATCTGCTTTTAACGGCTGTGTTTATGCGGCTTTACACCCACTTGACTCACTTCCAGACAGATATCAATACATAGGTTTTAAGATTCTTACTAGTCACATATATTCTTGTGCGGTGAATAGGGGGTGTTGAGTCCAGTTCACTGAGCAAGGAGTAGGTCTTGTCTATTACATATTGGGTGTATGGAACGGTATCTGAGCGAATTTGAAACCCTTGTTTTATGCATCACCTCACCTCACCTTTCCCGTTAAGCAGCCATAGTGTGTTTTCTAAACGTGTGACTCTGTTCTGTTTTGTAATTCAGTTCAAGTGTAGCGGTTTTTACATTCCCTCTATAAGTGATAGCTTATGATAAGTGTCTTTTTCTGTGTGACTTATTTCACTTAGAATCGTCGTACTAAATCCAATCATCTTGCTTCTCCTAGCCTTATGACATTGATTTCATGTCTGAGTGATATTCCATTGTACATAAGGACCACAACTTCTTTATCCATTTTTCTCTTTCCTGGGATATTTAAGGTGTCATGAAGTGGAGGTTCTTGTCAACAGAGCAGCCCTAAACTTTGGGGTGCCTGTGTCTTGCTGATTTTTAGTTTTCCCAATTTATACGCCCATGAGTGGACGTGCCCTATGCTCCCTAAGCTGTGTTTTTTCGATGTTTCAGGACACACCGTACTCTTCTCCAGAGTGGCTGTTCGCAATTTACATCCCACCCATCAGCGTAGCAAGGATGCCATTTCTCCATGGCCTGTCCTGCATTTCTGGTTTTGACACTTTTTGCAGCATGGCCCTTTTGACCGATGGGAAGCGAGACTTCTTTGTAGCGCTGATTTGCCTTTCCAGGTTGCTTGGTTGGCCAAAAAGGGCGTATGCGTTTTTTCCTGAATATATTCAGGAAAAAACGCATACGCCCTTTTTGGCCAAGGGCATCATTGTCGACGTTTTGCCGCTTTTCATGTGTTTTAAAGGCGATTCGAATCTACCTCCTGAAACCTGTTTCCTGCAATTCTGCCTTGCTTTCAAATCCTCTTCGTTGCCTTCCCTCAAAATATTTGTGGACGAGAGTTATCATTTATAACTCTGCAGGTTTGTGAATTGCAGTGCCCATGTGCTCCATTTTTCAACTGGCTTTTTTGGGAGCTGGCCGCAGAAGCGCGTGATTGCCTCAGGCCCTATTCTGGTTCTGGGCGGCAGGCTGAGCCTGTGGTTAATTCTTCTTCCTGATGGGAAAATAGAGTGACCTGTGCCTGTCCCAAAACCTAGATCTAGTCTCTCATTGGTTGCCCCTCTTCCCATTCATCCTTAGGACAAACTGCAACCTGTATGGAACAGGAGGTTAAAGGTGCTGATTCTCCAAGTAGGGAGATTGCTAGTAAAGAAGCTGGAATGGCGAACCCAAGCACACGGTGTTGAGAAATGAGGTGCGTTTTAGAAACCTTTCAAAATCACACGGTGTACCATCTTCTGGGTTTCTCATGCATGTTTTCGATGTAGGAAGATGCCCTTGAACTTGGAGATTTGGGACCCATGGGATGGGTACCACGCAGTATTACTTTAAAGGGTCTGCGTTGGCTCACCCAACCTCACCAAACCTCTCAGCCCCAAGAGTGTCCACCCTTATGTCTCATCCAGCGGTGGGTCTAGATATGGTCAATCCAGGTTGAGTCACAGCCCCTGAATGAATTTTGTAAGAACTTCTCTCTCTTATACTGTCTTTGTTTCATGGGTTTTTAAAACTAATTTATTTTTATAATGGGGTTTAGCTGCTTTTCACGGCTGTGTTTATGCGGCTTTACACCCACTTGACTCACTTCCAGAGAGATATCAATACATAAGTTATAAGATTCTCACTAGTCAGATATATTCTTGTGCAGTGAATAGGGGGTGTTGAGTCCAGTTCACTTAGCAAGGAGTAGGTCTTGTCTATAACATATTGGGTGTATGGAACGGTATCAGAGCTAATTTGAAACCCTTTTTTTATGCATCACCCCACCTCACCTTTCCCGTTAAGCAGCCATAGTGTGTTTTCTAAACGTGTGACTCTGTTCTGTTTTGTAACTCAGTTCAAGTGTAGCGGTTTTTACATTCCCTCTATAAGTGATAGCTTATGATAAGTGTCTTTTTCTGTGTGACTTATTTCACTTAGAATCGTCGTACATAAGTCCACTCATCTTGCTTCTACTAGCCTTATGACATTGATTTCATGTCTGAGTGATATTGCATTGTACATAAGGACCACGACTTCTTTATCCATTTTTCTCTTTCCTGGGATATTTAAGGTGTCATGAAGTGGAGGTTCTTGTCAACAGAGCAGCCCTAAACTTTGGGGTGCCTGTGTCTTGCTGATTTTTAGTTTTCCCAATTTCTACGCCCATGAGTGGACGTGCCCTATTCTCCCTAAGCTGTGTGTTTTAGATGTTTCAGGACACACCGTACACTTCTCCAGAGTGTCTGTTGGCAATTTACATCCCGCCCATCAGCGTAGCAAGGCTGCCATTTCTCCATGGCCTGTCCTGCATTTCTGGTTTTGACACTTTTTGCAGCATGACCCTTTTGACCGATGGGAAGCGAGACTTCTTTGTAGCGCTGATTTCCCTTTCCAGGTTGCTTGGTTGGCCAAAAAGGGCGTATGCGTTTTTTCCTGAATACATTCAGGAAAAAACGCATACGCCCTTTTTGGCCAAGGGCATCATTGTCGACGTTTTGCCGCTTTTCATGTGCTTTAAAGGCGATTCGAATCTACCTCCTGAAACCTGTTTCCTGCAATTCTGCCTTGCTTTCAAATCCTCTTCGTTGCCTTCCCTCAATATATTTGTGGACGAGAGTTATCATTTATAACTCTGCAGGTTTGTGAATTGCAGTGCCCATGTGCTCAATTTTTCAACTGGCTTTTTTCGGAGCTGGCCGCAGATTCGCGGGATTGCCTCAGGCACTATTCTGGTTCCCAGCGGCAGGCTGAGCCTGTGCTTAATTCTTCTTCCTGATGGGAAAATAGAGTGACCTGTGCCTGTCCCAACACCTACATCTAGTCTCTCATTGGTTGCCCCTCTTCCCGTTCATCCTCAGGACAAATTGCAACCTGTACAGAACAGGAGGTTAAAGGTGTTGATTCTCCAAGCAGGGAGATTGCTAGTAAAGTAGCTGGAATGGCGAACCCGAGCACAAGGAGATGAGAAATGAGGTGCGTTTTAGAAAATTTTCCCGATCACATGGTGTACCATCTTCTGGGTTTCTCATGCATGTTTTCAATGCAGGAAGATGCCCTTAAAACTGGAGATTTGGGACCCATGGGATGGGTACCACGCAGTATTACCTTAAAGGGTCTGTGTTTGCTCACCCAACCTCACCAAACCTGTCAGCCCCAAGAGTGTCCACCCTTAGGTCTCATCCAACTGTGGGTCTAGATATTTTCAATCCAGGTTGCATCACAGCCCCTGAACTAATTGTGTAAGAATTTCTCTCTCTTTCACTGTCTTTGTTTTACGGGTTTCTACAAGTAATTTATTTTTATAATGGGGTTTAGCTGCTTTTCACGGTTGTGTTTATGCGGCTTTACACCCACTTGACACTCTTCCAGAGAGATATCAATACATAGGTTTTAAGATTCTCACTAGTCAGATATATACTTGTGAGGTGAATAGGGGGTGTTGAGTCCAGTTCACTGAGCAAGGAGTAGGTCTTGTCTATTACATATTGGGTGTATGGAACGGTATCTGATCTAATTTGAAACCCTTGTTTTATGCATCACACCACCTCATCTTTCCCGTTAAGCAGCCATAGTGTGTTTTCTAAACGTGTGACTCTGTTCTCTTTTGTAATTCAGTTCAAGTGTAGCAGTTTTTACATTCCCTCTATACGTGATAGATTATGATAAGTGTCTTTTTCTGTGTGACTTATTTCACTTAGAGTCGTCGTACCTAAATCCACTCATCATGCTGCTACTAGCCTTATGACATTGATTTCATGGCTGAGTGATATTCCATTGTACATAAGGACCACAACTTCTTTATCCATTTTTCTCTTTCCTGGGATATATAAGGTGTCATGAAGTGGAGGTTCTTGTCAACAGAGCAGCCCTAAACTTTGGGGTGCCTGTGTCTTGCTGATTTTTAATTTTCCCAATTTATACGCCCATGAGTGGAAGTGCCCTATGTTCCCTAAGCTGTGTTTTTTTGATGTTTCACGCCACACCGTACACTTCTCCAGAGCGGTTGCTGGCAATTTACATCCCGCCCATCAGTGTAGCAAGGCTCACATTTCTCCATGGCCTGTCCTGCTTCTGTGGTTTTGACACTTTTTTCAGCATGGCCCTTTTGACCAATGGGAAGCGAGACTTCTTTGTAGCGCTGATTAGCCTTTCCAGGTTGCTTGGTTGGCAAAACAGGGCGTATGCGTTTTTTCCTGAATATATTCAGGAAAAAACGCATACGCCCTGTTTGGCCAAGGGCATCATTGTCGAAGTTTTGCCGCTTTTCATGTGCTTTAAAGGCGATTCGAATCTACCTCCTGAAACCAGTTTCCTGCAATTCTGCCTTGCTTTCAAATCCTCTTCGTTGCCTTCCCTCAATATATTTGTGGACGAGAGTTATCATTTATAACTCTGCAGGTTTGTGAATTGCAGTGCCCATGTGCTCCATTTTTCAACTGGCTTTTTTGGGAGCTGGCCGCAGAAGCGCGGGATTGCATCAGGCCCTATTCTGGTTACCGGTGGTAGGCTGAGCCTGTGGTTAATGCTTCTTCCTGATGGGAAAATAGAGTGTCCTGTGCCTGTCCCAACACCTAGATCTAGTCTCTCATTGGTTGCCCCTCTTCCCATTCATCCTTAGGACAAATTGCAACCTGTATGGAACAGGAGGTTAAAGGTGCTGATTCTCCAAGTAGGGAGATTGCTAGTAAAGTAGCTGGAATGGCGAACCCGAGCACAAGGAGGTGAGAAATGAGGTGCGTTTTAGAAACCTTTCAAAATCACACGGTGTACCATCTTCTGGGTTCCTCATGCAAGTTTTCGATGTAGGAAGATGCCCTTGAACCTGGAGATTTGGGACCCATGGGATGGGTACCACGCAGTATTACTTTAAAGGGTCTGCGTTTGCTCACCCAACCTCACCAAACCTGTCAGCCCCAAGAGTGTCCACCCTTAGGTCTCATCCACCTGTTGGTCTAGAATTGGTCAATCCAGTTTGCATCACAGCCTATGAACGAATTGTGTAAGAACTTCTCTCTCTTTCACTGTCTTTGTTTTACGGGTTTTTACAAGTAATTTATTTTTATAATGGGGTTTAGCTGCTTTTCACGGCTGTGTTTATGCGGCTTTACACCCACTTGACACACTTCCAGAGAAATATGAATACATAGGTTTTAAGATTCTTACTAGTCAGATATATACTTGTGCGGTGAATAGGGGGTGTTGAGTCCAGTTCACTGAGCAAGGAGTAGGTCTTGTCTATTACATATTGTGTGTATGGAACGGTATCTGATCTAATTTGAAACCCTTGTTTTATGCATCACCCCACCTCATCTTTCCCGTTAAGCAGCCATAGTGTGTTTTCTAAACGTGTGACTCTGTTCTCTTTTGTAATTCAGTTCAAGTGTAGCAGTTTTTACATTCCCTCTATACGTGATAGATTATGATAAGTGTCTTTTTCTGTGTGACTTATTTCACTTAGAGTCGTCGTACCTAAATCCACTCATCATGCTGCTACTAGCCTTATGACATTGATTTCATGGCTGAGTGATATTCCATTGTACATAAGGACCACAACTTCTTTATCCATTTTTCTCTTTCCTGGGATATATAAGGTGTCATGAAGTGGAGGTTTTTGTCAACAGAGCAGCCCTAAACTTTGGGGTGCCTGTGTCTTGCTGATTTTTAATTTTCCCAATTTATACGCCCATGAGTGGAAGTGCCCTATGTTCCCTAAGCTGTGTTTTTTTGATGTTTCACGCCACACCGTACACTTCTCCAGAGCGGTTGCTGGCAATTTACATCCCGCCCATCAGTGTAGCAAGGCTCACATTTCTCCATGGCCTGTCCTGCTTCTGTGGTTTTGACACTTTTTTCAGCATGGCCCTTTTGACCAATGGGAAGCGAGACTTCTTTGTAGCGCTGATTAGCCTTTCCAGGTTGCTTGGTTGGCCAAACAGGGCGTATGCGTTTTTTCCTGAATATATTCAGGAAAAAACGCATACGCCCTGTTTGGCCAAGGGCATCATTGTCGAAGTTTTGCCGCTTTTCATGTGCTTTAAAGGCGATTCGAATCTACCTCCTGAAACCAGTTTCCTGCAATTCTGCCTTGCTTTCAAATCCTCTTCGTTGCCTTCCCTCAATATATTTGTGGACGAGAGTTATCATTTATAACTCTGCAGGTTTGTGAATTGCAGTGCCCATGTGCTCCATTTTTCAACTGGCTTTTTTGGGAGCTGGCCGCAGAAGCGCGGGATTGCCTCAGGCCCTATTCTGGTTACCGGTGGTAGGCTGAGCCTGTGGTTAATTCTTCTTCCTGATGGGAAAATAGAGTGTCCTGTGCCTGTCCCAACACCTAGATCTAGTCTCTCATTGGTTGCCCCTCTTCCCATTCATCTTTAGGACAAATTGCAACCTGTATGGAACAGGAGGTTAAAGGTGCTGATTCTCCAAGTAGGGAGATTTCTAGTAAAGTAGCTGGAATGGAGAACCCGAGCACAAGGAGATGAGAAATGAGGTGCGTTTTAGAAACCTTTCAAAATCACACGGTGTACCATCATCTGGGTTCCTCATGCAAGTTTTCGATGTAGGAAGATGCCCTTGAACCTGGAGATTTGGGACCCATGGGATGGGTACCACGCAGTATTACTTTAAAGGGTCTGCGTTTGCTCACCCAACCTCACCAAACCTGTCAGCCCCAAGAGTGTCCACCCTTAGGTCTCATCCACCTGTTGGTCTAGAATTGGTCAATCCAGTTTGCATCACAGCCTATGAACGAATTGTTTAAGAACTTCTCTCTCTTTCACTGTCTTTGTTTTACGGGTTTTTACAAGTAATTTATTTTTATAATGGGGTTTAGCTGCTTTTCACGGCTGTGTTTATGCGGCTTTACACCCACTTGACACACTTCCAGAGAAATATGAATACATAGGTTTTAAGATTCTTACTAGTCAGATATATACTTGTGCGGTGAATAGGGGGTGTTGAGTCCAGTTCACTGAGCAAGGAGTAGGTCTTGTCTATTACATATTGTGTGTATGGAACGGTATCTGTGCTAATTTGAAACCCTTGTTTTATGCATCACCCCACCTCACCTTTCCCGTTAAGCAGCCATAGTGTGTTTTCTAAACGTGTGACTCTGTTCTCTTTTGTAATTCAGTTCAAGTGTAGCGGTTTTTACATTCCCTCTATAAGTGATAGCTTACGATAAGTGTCTTTTTCTTTGTGACTTATTTCACTTAGAGTCGTCGTACCTAAATCCACTCATCATGCTGCTACTAGCCTTATGACATTGGTTTCATGTCTGAGTGATATTCCATTGTACATAAGGACCACAACTTCTTTATCCATTTTTCTCTTTCCTGGGATATTTAAGGTGTCATGAAGTGGAGGTTTTTGTCAACTGAGCAGCCCTAAACTTTGGGGTGCCTGTGTCTTGCTGATTTTTAGTTTTCCCAATTTATACGCCCATGAGTGGAAGTGCCCTATGCTCCCTAAGCTGTGTTTTTTCGATGTTTCAGGACACACCGTACACTTCTCCAGAGTGGCTGTTGGCAATTTTCATACCGCCCATCAGCGTGGCAAGGCTCCCATTTCTCCTTGGCCTGTCCTGCATTTGTGGTTTTGACACTTTTTTCAGCATGGCCCTTTTGACGGATTGGAAGCGAGACTTCTTTGTAGCGCTGATTTGCCTTTCCAGGTTGCTTGGTTGGTCAAAAAGGGCGTATGCGTTTTTTCCTGAATATATTCAGGAAAAAACGCATACGCCCTTTTTGGCCAAGGGCATCATTGTCGACGTTTTGCCGCTTTTCATGTGCTTTAAAGGCGATTCGAATCTACCTCCTGAAATGTGTTTCCTGCAGTTCTGCCTTGCTTTCAAATCCTCTTCGTTGCCTTCCCTCAATATATTTGTGGACGAGAGTTATCATTTTTAACTCTGCAGGTTTGTGAATTGCACTGCCCATATGCTCCATTTTTCAACTGGCTTTTTTGGGAGCTGGCCGCAGAAGTGCGGGATTGCCTCAGGCCCTATTCTGGTTCCGGGCGGCAGGCTGAGCCTGTGGTTATTTCTTCTTCCTGATGGGAAAATAGAGTGACCTGTGCCTGTCCCAACACCTAGATCTAGTCTCTCATTGGTTGCCCCTCTTCCCGTTCATCCTCAGGACAAATTGCATCCTGTATGGAACAGGAGCTTAAAGGTGCTGTTTCTCCATGTAGGGAGATTACTAGTTAAGAAGCTGGAATGGCGAACCCGAGCACAAGGAGATGAGAAATGAGGTGCGTTTCAGAACCCTTTCCCGATCAGACGGTGTACCATGATCTGGGTTACTCATGCATGTTTTCGATGTAGGAAGATGCCCTTGAACCTGGAGATTTGGGACCCATGGGATGGGTACCACGCAGTATTACTTTAAATGGTCAGCGTTTGCTCACCCAACCTCACCAAACCTCTCAGCCCCAAGAGTGTCCACCCTTATGTCTCATCCAGCTGTGGGTCTAGATATGGTCAATCCAGGTTGCATCACAGCCCCTGAACGAATTTTGTAAGAATTACTCTCTCTTACACTGTCTTTGTTTTACGGGTTTTTAAAAGTAATTTATTTTTAAAATGGGTTTTAGCTGCTTTTCACGGCTGTGTTTATGCCGCTTTACACTCACTTGACTCTCTTCCAGAGAGAGATCAATACATAGGTTTTCAGATTCTTACTACTCAGATATATTCTTGTGCGCTGAATAGGGGGTGTTGAGTCTAGTTCACTGAGCAAGGAGTAGGTCTTGTCTACTACATATTGGGTTTATGGAACGGTATCTGAGCTAATTTGAAACCCTTGTTTTATGCATCACCCCACCTCACCTTTCCCGTTAAGCAGCCATAGTGTGTTTTTAAAATGGGTGACTCTGTTCTGTTTTGTAATTCAGTTTAAGGGTAACGGTTTTTACATTCCCTCTATAAGTGATAGCTTATGATAAGTGTCTTTTTCTGTGTGACTTATTTCACTTAGAATCGTCGTACCTAAATCCACTCATCATGCTGCTACTAGCCTTATGATATTGATTTCATGGCTGAGTGATATTCCATTGTACATAAGTACCACAACTTCTTTACCATTTTTCTCATCCCTGGGATATTTAAGATGTACACAAGTGGAGGTTCTTGTAACCAGAGCAGCCCTAAACTTTGGGGTGTCTGTGTCTTGTTGATTTTAATTTTTCCAATTTATACGCCCATGAATGGATGTGCCCCTTTCTCTCTAGCTGTGTTTTTTAGATGTTTTAGGAAACACCGAACCGTTTTCCAGAGTCGCCATTGGCAATTTACATCCCGACCATCAGTGTAACAATGCTCCCTTTCCTCCCTGGCCTCTCCTGTATTTTTTTTACACTTTTTTAGGAAGGCCCTTTTGACCGATGGGAAGTGAGACTTCTTTGTAGTGCTGCATTGCATTTCCGGCTTGCTTGGTTGGCCAAAAAGAGCCTATGCGTTTTTTCCTGAATTTATTCAGAAAAAAACACATATGCTCTTTTTGGCCATGTGCATCGTTGTCGACTTTTGGCCGCTTTTCATGTGCTTTAGGGGCTATTCGAATCTAACTCCTGAAATCTGTTTCCTGCAATTCTGCCTTGCTTTCCAATCCTGTTCGTTGCCTTCCCTCAATATAGTTTTGGACGATAGTTATAATTTATAACTCTGCAGGTTTGTGAATTGCAGTGCCCCTGAGCTCCATTTTTCAACTCGCTTTTTTGGGAGCTGTCCGCAGAACCGCTGGTTTGCTTCTGGCCCTACTGTGGTTCCCGGTGGCAGGCTAAGCCTTTGCTTAATTCTTCTTCCTGATTGGAAATTAGAGTGACATGTGCCTGTCCGAACATCTAGGGCTTGGCTCTCCTTGTTTCTCCTCCTTCCCCTTCTTCCTTTGGAAAAATTCCAAATTTTGTGCAACTGGATGTTGAAGGTGCTGACATCCTCAGGTGGGGAGATTTTAAGGAAAAAGGCTGGAGGTGTGAACCCGACAACCAGGAAATTAGGAGTTTTGGTGCCTTTTCCAAAAGCTCCCTGATCCAACCGTGTTCCATCTTCTGGGTGTCACAGGCATGTTTTAGCTGTAGGAAAGGTCCCGTGTATGTAAGGAGAACACCAGGGATTTTTCCAAATCAGTGTCTCCCCGAACTCCAATCTGGGGAATTTTTAAGCTACTGGTACATGTGTGTTCATTAAGGGACTTGGGCCGTAGGCAGAGTCCGAACTTTAGATGATTGAAGTCTTCAGGTTCAGAAACGCTCACCATCGGCCTCCTTTAGTTTCCATTTTATCTGTAGTTGATAGATGATGTCGATATAGATATCTATTGTTTTTCAGATTATTTCCCCTTAGGGGTCATTACAAAATATTGAGTATAGTTCCCTGTGTTATACAGTAGTTCCTTGTTGATGATATATTTTATACATAGCAGTGTGTATATGTTAATCTGAAACTGTTAATTTATCCCTCCTCCCACCTTTCCCCTTTGGTAATAAAAAATATAAGATTTTATACTTCTCAGAAATCTAGGAGCTGAAAGAGAGGTATCATTTTCAATGGAAAATCAGTCAAAACAAGGTTGAAACTTCAACCAAGATTATTAGATGTACATCCTTGGAAAGAAATCACTGCATTTCTCTACTGTTGACCTGACAAATAAGACAAACCCCTCCACTGAACTTGCTTATAATAAAGTGATGGAAATATCAAATGGAAGTCTTAGAAACATCTTATTTTACACGAGCCTTATACACTGCTCTATGTTAATTACAGTTTGGCTCGCACATCTGTTCTTTGAAGTTACAATGTTCTCAAATTCTGTTACTGATCCTGCAGAGTGGGCCCCAACAAGGGTCTCCCTGCCTAGTGTCATTGGAGCCAACAGATCGAGACTGACTTTGGTTCAGAAGCAAAGGAAAACTTTATATTTTGATCAGAGAATGGAGAGGTGAGAGTGTGTGCTCCCCTGCGGGTTGTGGGCCGGGCTGCTGTGTAGAGATCCTGGCAGCGTCAGCGGGAGGGAGTGGGCGGAGCTCTCGAGGGCCGGGTTGGCTGGAGCTCAGGCTCTATGTCGCAGAGTCTGCACGGGGCCCCACGAGCTGAGGTGTCGGCCCAGCCATTTTGCACTAGGAAATCGGGTCTGAAGTGTCGGGTGTGGGACCTCTGCATGTGGAAACCTAGGAGCAAGTGAAATTAGACAAAGCACAAAGGAAAAAATGCTTAGACTTTATTTTATTGCCCAGATTCTATTTTCATCTCCCAGGAATTTTTCATGGGCTTTGCCAGTGACAAAGCCCTCCTCTGCCTTTTGTCCCATTCCTCATTCTTGGGGTGCTGAGGGTGCAGACACCTCTTCTGTAAATGCTTCGTGCTGAGTTGGGTGTCCTCATACCCGGGGCGAGGGGGAGGACTTCTCCCAAGCAGCCTCCAGGTGAGGTTGATTGTCCCCAGGCCTCCTCCCTCACTGCTCGTCTGCCTGAGCACCAGCATTGGAAGTTTTATAGATTCTAATGACCTTTAAGGGTCCAGGAAAGAGATGTGCAGAGACGCTGGGGGGGGGGTGGGCCGTTTTACCCTGCTCCACATTGGTTCGGCCCCTTAGGCTGACAGTTCCTGCTAGCCTAGATGCTCTGACCAGTAGTCTGCACTTTCTTCAGTTAGGCCACTGAATTAACGTACAAACAACACCAGGTGTCAGAGCCCTGCTTGCTCAACTCCCAGACAGTCCAGGGCCGGTGGTGATCCAGGACCTTGACGGCCACTCAGTCAACGGCCTTTTGAAGTAGCCAGGAGTACAGCCGGTCTCATTGGCCGCCGTCACCGCGGTGTCTGTAGGCTTTTCTATGTTGGCAGCGTTATTTACGGTTCCCCTGCCAAGTTTATTAGCTCCGCTCTGGGTGCAGTAAGTCCTGTAAGCAATAGTCTGCTCTTTTGGGACACACTCTTGTTGTTTTCTGAGAGAAGCTCCAGGTCAAGTGATGGTCAAACGAGTCGTCATGGGGGCCCATTGCTCCAGGTTTTCTCTCTGGAGGTTGGTGTTGGAGCGCCTCCTCACTCGAGGTCATTGTGCCCACGGAGCAATCCCTGCAACTTCAGGGCATGGTGGGTGGTTAGGATCACCAAGTGGCGTCCTTTTCCCTTAGGAGGGAGCTGGCCTTGTGGGCTGCTGATTTCCAGGTTTTTAGATACCCCCAGTATCCTGGTCGGATGGGGTGGCTGGCCAATGCCTGGAGGGCATTCTTGCATTGTTCCATTTCAAGTGGTCCCAGTTTTTGCACTAATACTCCAAGGGCGATTCGCCTTGGACCAGGAATGTAAAGGTCAAAGGGTTTAGCTAACTTAGGGAGGTCCAGGGCAAGGATCTGAACTCACTGCTCTTTCCATTCTTGAAAGGCCGCTTCTGGATTCTATTCAAAAGGATCATCATCTTTTCCTTTCAGTGTTTCATATAGAGGCCCAGCTATTAGACTGTAGTTAGGGATCCAGATGCAGCAAACCCCGGTCTCCCCAGGAACCCCTAAGCTGTCTTCTAGTTTCAGGAAGGGTGAGGCTGCAAATGGCTTCTTCCCTTTCCTGGGGTGGGCTTTTCCGACCTTCTGTGCGAATGAAGCCCAGGAAGGTCACCTTAGTTTGTGATATTTGAGCCTTTTTCTTGGACACCTTCTATCTTTTATTGGCTAGGTATTTCAGAGGCCTCCTTAGTCGGGCTGGTGATCAGAATGTCATCTGCATATTGAAGGAGGGTTCCCTTCTCCAGAGGTAGATTTTTTAGGTCTTTAGCTAACGTTTCCCCAAAGATGGTGTGGGAATTTTTGAACCCCTGGGGCAGGACGGCCCAGCAGTATTGTTTTTGTTGTATGTTGAGTCCTGCCACTCACAGCCAAAATTTCTTGTGACTCTGGGACGAATGGAATACAGAAGAAGGCATCATTGAAGTCTAATACAGAATACCATGTCCTGGTGGATGGTAGAATGACCAGCAGGGTGTAGGAATTAGGAACTACTAGATGTATATCCTCTGTGGCTTCACTGACTGTCCTGGCGTCCTCTACCAGGTCCCCAGCAGCTCACGGGGCTCTTGTGGTCAGGTCCCTCCCAGGATATGGAGCTCACCTGGGCAGGTACCCAGCAGCCCACGGGGCTGTGGTGGTTAGGCCCCTCCCAGGATATGGAGCTCACCTGGGCAGGTACCCAGCAGCCCATGGGGCCATCATGGTCAGGCCCCTCCCAGGATATGGAGCTCACCTGGGCAGGTACGCAGCAGCCCACGGGGCTCTCGTGGGCATGCCCCTCCCTGGATATGGAACTCCCGTGAACAGGTACCCCGACAGGGCTGGGCACACAGGAACTGTGCACATAGCCCTCATTTCAGAGCACCCCCAGCACACCTGTCACTCAGAGCTGACACAGAGCACCTCAGAGCAGAGCTTGAACTAATAAACAGCAGCTCCAACAGGTCTGTGACCCTAGGCTTCACTCTGTGCGGCCTCCCTCTGCCTGGTCTTCTAGGGGCTTCCACAGCAGCCGGGGCACCAGGCCTCTGTTTCCACCCACCACCCCTCCTCTCCCTGACTCCTGGGTTCCTCTCATTAGCAGAGGGTCTTCTTGAAGTTGTCTCCCACTCATGGACCAGATAAAATGATTAGAAAACAAGCCAGGGCTGCCGCCCCTTATCTATCCTGACTCTCGGGACCCTACACCTGTTCCTTGGATCTGGCCGGTGCAGCAAGGCCCATTTTCTGCAAATCTGAGCCCCTGAGGGGCGAGGATTGGCTGACCTGGGTAGCCTGACCCGGCCGGCCAGCCCTTCCCAGGTGTGCCTGGGTTGAGGTCAATATAAACACCCCTCCAGGCAGCAAAAGCCTCTGCAGCTGTGCCTGACGCCATATTCTCTGCCCCGTCAGCAGTCTCGGGGTTGGGCTGGTGGGAGGCAGTAGGGCCTACGGCTCTATGAGTGGCCCGTTGTGACTGGGGCTCTACTGGACTTTCTGCAGGAGTTGCCGGGCTGCCACCTGCTAAAGAAGAGGATGTGTCACCCATACTTGCTGCTGGAATTTCTCCCCGGGCAGAGGTAAGGAAGGAAAAAAGCAGTGGGGGCCGGGACAGGAGGGGTACCTCAGGCAGGGAAATGGAAAGTTTCCAGACGAGCGCCCGGGGCCAGGACCATCCTGGCTGGCCTGCAGGCACCAAGTCGGCCTGCGTGCTGTCGCTGGTGTGACTCCAAGCCCCTTCCTCTAGTTTTTAGTCTTTGCACACATTCAGGTGTTTTACCTGGGAACGGTGGGAAAAGTTCAGCAGCAGCTGGCCTGGGGCTCAGCTCACGTTTAGTCAGAGACGCCTCCTCACGGTCCCCCAGCTTTGCAATGAGGACGCTCCTTGTGTGGGGGCTGCTGGCTGCATGGGAGATGATTCCCCACCTGTGACCAACTTAAGAATTGTTTACCACTGGAGCAAGTGCGCTGATAGGGTTTTCCTCTGTATGACCAGTGGGTTCAGTTTTTTTTTTTTCTTTTTTGGTTCAAGGTAAGTTTTATTCCTCTTTTTGTATTTATGGATATAAGCATGGAAATCATTCATTCATATAAATACGTCTATGGGAAGGACAGAACTTTTTTTTTTCTGTTTTATTTTCTTAAGTATTATTTATTTTTTAATTTTTGAATTTATTTTATTCATTTTTTTATACAGCAGGCTCTTATTGGTTATCTATTTTATACATATAAGTGTATATATGTCAATCCCAGGGTCGCAATTCATCCCACCACCACCACCCTGCCACTTTCCCCCCTTGGTGTCCATACATTTGTTCTCTACATCTGTGTCTCTATTTCTGCCTTGCAAACCAGTTCATCTTTACCATTTTTCTAGGTTCTACATGTATGCGTTAATATACGATATTTGTTTTTCTCTTTCTGACTTACTTCACTCTGTATGACAGTCTCTAGATCTATCCACGTCTCTACAAATGACCCAATTTCATTCCTTTTTATGGCTGAGTAATATTCCATTTTATATATGTAGCACATCTTTTCCGTTCGTCTGTCTATGGGCATTTAGGTTGCTTCCATGACCTGGCTATTGTAAATAGTGCTGCAATGAATATTGTGGTGAATATGTCTTTTTGAATTATGGTTTTCTCTGGGTATATGGCCAGTAGTGGGATTGCTGGGTCATATGGTAATTCTATTTTTAGTTTTTTAAGGAACCTCCATACTGTTCTCCATAGTGACTGTATCAATTTACATTCCCACAAATAGTGTAAGAGGGTTCCCTTTCCTCCACACCCTCTCCAGCATTTGTTGTTTGTAGATTTTCTGATGATGCCCATTCTAACTCGTGTGAGGTGATACCTCATTGTAGTTTTGGTTTATATTTCTCTAATAATTAGTGATGTTGAGTAGCTTTTCATGTGTTTCTTGGTCATCTGTATGTCTTCTTGGGACAAATGTCTATTTACGTCATCTGCCCATTTTTGGATTGGTTTGTTTGGTTTTTTACTGTTGAGCTGCATGAGCTGTTTATATACATTGGAGATTAATCCTTTGTCCATTGATTCGTTTGCAAATATTTTCTCCCATTCTGAGGGTTGTCTTTTCGTCTTGTTTGTAGTTTCCTTTGCTTTGCAAAAGCTTTTAGGTTTCATTTGCTCCCCTTTTTTTTTTTTTTTTTTTTTTTTATTTCATTACTCTAGGAGGTGGATCAAAAAATATCTTGCTGTGATTTATGTCAAAGAGTATTCTTCCTATGTTTTCCTCTAAGAGTTTTATAGTGTCCGGTCTTACATTTCGGTCTCTAATCCATTTGGAGTTTATTTTTTGTGTATGGTGTTAGGGAGTGTTCTAATTTCATTCTTTTACATGTAGCTGTCCATTTTTCCCAGCACCACTTATTGAAGAGACTGTCTTTTCTCCATTGTATACCCTTGCCTCCTTTGTCATAGATTAGTGGGCCATAGGTGTGTAGGTTTATCTCTGGGCTTTCTTTTTTTTTTTTTTTTTCTTTTACATCTTTATTGGAGTATAATTGCTTTACAATTGTGTGTTAGTTTCTGCTGTATAAAAAAGTGAATCAGCTATGCGTATACATATAACACCATATCCCCTCCCTCTTGCACCTCCCTCTCACTCCCTTATCCCACCCTTTTAGGTGGTCACAAAGCACAGAGCTGATCTCCCTGTGCTATGTGGCTGCTTCCCAGTAGCTATCAATTTTACATTTGGTAGTGTATATATGTCCATACCACTCTCTCACTTTGTCCCAGCTTACCCTTCCCTCTCCCCATGTCCTCAAGTCCTTTCTCTACGTCTGTGTCCTTAATCCTTTCCTGCCCCTAGGTTCTTCATAAACTTTTTTTTTTTAGATTCCATATATATGTGTTAGCATACGGTATTTGTTTTTCTCTTTCTGACTTACTTCACTCTGTAGGACAGACTCTAGATCCATCCACCTCACTAAAAATAACTCAATTTCGTTTCTTTTTATGGCTGAATAATGTTCCATTGTATATATGTGCCACATCTTCTTTATCCATTTATCTGTTGATGGACACTTAGGTTGCTTCCATGTCCTGGCTATTGTAAATAGAGCTACAGTGAACATTGTGGTACATGACTCTTTTTGAATTATGGTTTTCTCAGGGTAAATGTCCAGGAGTGGGTTTGCTGGGTTGTATGGTAGTTCTATTTTTAGTTTTTAAGGAAGCCCCATACCGTTCTACCTAGTGGCTATATCAATTTACATTCCCACCAACAGTGCAAGAGGGTTCCCTTTTCTCCAATAAATGCCTCTCCAGCATTTACTGTTGGTAGATTTTTTGATGATGGCCATTCTGACTGGTGTGAGGTGATACCTCACTGTAGTTTTGATTTGCATTTCTCTAATGATTAGTGATGCTCAGCATCCTTTCATGTGTTTGTTGGCAACCTGTATATCTTCTTTGGAGAAATTTCTATTTAGGTCTTCTGCCCATTTTTGGATTGGGTTGTTTGGTTTTGTGATATTGAGCTACATGAGCTGCTTTTTGTAGATTAATCCTTTGCCATTTGCTTCATTTGAAAATATTTTCTCCCATTCTGATGGTTGTCTTTTCATCTTGCTTAAGTTTTCCTTTGCTGTGCAAAAGAATTTATGTTTCATTCGGTCCCATTTTTTAATTTTTGTTTTTATTTCCATTTCTCTAGGAGGTGGGTCAAAAAGGATCTTGCTATGATTTATGTCATAGACTGTTCTGCTTATGTTTTCTTCTAAGAGTTTTATAGTGGCTGGTCTTATATTTAGGTCTCTAATCCATTTTGAGTTATTTTTGTGTATGGTGTTAGGGAGTGTACTAATTTCATTCTTTTACATGTAGCTGTCCAGTTTTCCCAACACCACTTACTGAAGACACTGTCTTTTCTCCATTGTATACCCTTGCCTCCTTTGTCATAGATTAGTTAACCATAGGTACGTGGGTTTATCTCTGTGCTTTCTATCCTTTTCTATTGACCTATATTTCTGTGTTTGTGTCAGTACCATATTATCTTGATTACTGTAGCTTTGTAATATAGTCTGAAGTCTGGAAGTCTGATTCCTCGAGCTCTTTTTTTTCCCCCTCAAGACTGCTTTGGCTATCCAGGGTCTTTTGTGTCTCCCTACAAATTTTAAGATTTTTTTTTCTTGTTCTGTAGAAAATGCCAAAGGTATTTTGATCGGGATTGCATTGAATCTGTAGATTGCTTTGGGTAGTATAGTCATTTTCACAATATTGATTCTTCTAATCCAAGGACATGGTATATGTCTCCATCTGTTTATATCATCTTTGATTTCTTTCATCAGTGTCTTATAGTTTTCTGAGTACAGGTCTTTTACTTCCTTAGGTAGGTTTATTCCTAGGTATTTTATTCTTTTTGTTGCAGTGGTAATGGGATTGTTTCCTTAATTTCTCTTTCTGATCTTTCATTGTTAGTGTGTAGGAATGCAAGCAATTTCTGTGCATTAATTTTGTATCCTGCAACTTTACCAAATTCATTGATTAGCTCCAGTGGTTTTCTGGTGGCATCTTTAAGATTCTCTATCTATGATATCATGTCATCTGCAAACAGTGACAATTTTACTTCTTCTTTTCCGTTTTGTATTCCTTTTATTTCTTTTTCTTCTCTGATTGCCATGGCTAGGACTTCCAAAACTATGTTGAATAGCAGTGGTGAGAGTGGACATCCTCGTCTTGTTCCTGATCTTAGAGGAAACGCTTTCAGTTTTTCACCATTGAGAATGCTGTTTGCTGTGGGTTTGTCATATATGGCCTTTATTATGTTGAGGTAGTTTCCGTCTATGCCCACACTCTGCAGAGTTTTTATCGTAAATGAGTGTTGAATTTTCTCAAAATCTTTTCCTTCATCTATTGAGATGACCATATGGTTTTATTCTACAATTTGTTAATATGGTGTATCACATTGATTTGTGTATATTGAAGAATCCTTGCATCCCTGGGATAAACCCCACTTGATCATGGTGTATGATCCTTTTAATGTGTTGTTCGATTCTGTTTGCTAGTATTTTGTTGAGGATTTTTGCATCTATATTCATCAGGGATATTGGTCTATAATTTTCTTTCCTTGTAGTATCTCTGTCTGATTTTGGTATCAGGGTGATGGTGGTCTCATAGAATGAGTTTGGGAGTGTTCCTTCCCCTGCAATTGTTTTGAAGAATTTGAGAAGGTTGGGTGTTAGCTCTTCTCTAAATGTTTGATAGAATTCACCTGTAATGCCATCTGGTTCTGGACTTTTGTTTGTTGGAAGATTTTTAATCACAGTTTCAATTTCATTGCTTGTGATAGGTTTGTTCATATTTTCTATTTCTTCCTGGTTCAGTCTTAGAAGGTTATACCTTTCTAAGAATTTGTCCATTTCTTCCAGATTGTCCATTTTATTGGCACAGAGTTGCTTGTAGTAGTCTCTTAGGATGCTTTGTATTCCTGTGGTGTCTGTTGTAACTTCTCCTTTTTCACTTCTAATTTTGTTGATTTGCGTCCTCTCCCTCTTTTTCTTGAGTGTGGCTAAAGGTTGATCATTTTTGCTTATCTTCTCAAAGAACCAGCTTTTAGTTTTGATGATCTTTGCTTCCGTTTTCTTTGTTTCTATTTCATTTATTTCTGCTCTGATCTTTAGGATTTCTTTCCTTCTACTAACTTTGGGTTTTGTTCTTCTTTCTCTAGTTCCTCTAGGTGTAAGGTTAGATTGTTTATTTGAGATTTTTCTTGTTTCTTGAGGTAGGCTTGTATTGCTATAAACTTCCCTCTTAGAACTCCTTTTGCTGCATCCCATAGGTTTTGGATCATCGTGTTTTGGTTGTCATTTGTCTCTAGGTAGTTTTTGATTTCCCCTTTGATTTCTTCAGTGATCTCTTGGTTATTTAGTAACGTATTGTTTAGCCTCCATGTGTTTGTGTTTTTTACAGTTTTTTCCGTGTAATTGATTTCTAATCTCATAGCATTGTGGTCGGAACAGCTGCTTGATATGATTTCAGTTTTCTTAAATTTACTGAGGCTTTATCTGTGACCCAAGATGTGATCTATCCTGGAGAATGTTCCGTGTGCAGTTGAGAAGAACGTGTAATCTGCTGTTTTTGGATGGAATGTCCTATAAATATCAATGAACTCTATCTGGTCTATTGTGTCATTTAAAGCTTGTGTTTCCTTATTAATTTTCTGTCTGGCTGATCTCCACTGGTGTAAGTGAGCTGTTAAAGTCCCCCGCTATTATTGTGTTACTGTCGATTTCCTCTTTTATAGCTGTTAGCAGTTGCCTTATACATTGAGGTGCTCCTATGTTGGGTACATATATATTTATAATTGTTATATCTTCTTCTTGGATTGATCCCTTGACCATTATGTAGTGTCTTTCCTTGTCTCTTGTAACATTCTTTATTTTAAAGTCTATTTTATCTGATATGAGTATTGCTACTCCAGCTTTCTTTTGATTTTCATTAGCATAGAATATATTTTTCCATCGCCTCACTTTCAGTCTGTATGTGTCCCTAGGTCTGAAATGGGTCTCTTGTAGACAGCATATATATGGGTCTTGTTTTTGTATCCATTCAGCCAGTCTATGTCTTTTGGTTGGAACATTTAGTGCATTCACGTTTAAGGTAATTATCGATATGTATGTTCCTACTACTATTTTCTTAATTGTTATGGGTTTGTCTTGGTGGGTCCTTTTCTTCTCTTGTGTTTCCCACTTAGAGAAGTTCTTTTAGCATTTGGTGTAGAGCTGGTTGCATGGTGCTGAATTCTCTTAGCTTTTGCTTGTCTGTAAGGCTTTTGATTTCTCCATCAAATCTGAATGAGCTCTTTGCAGGGTGCAGTACCCTTGGTTGTAGGTTCTTCCCTTTCATCACTTTAAATTTATCATGCCACTTCCTTCTGGCTTGTAGATTTTCTGCTGAGAAATCAGCTGTTATCCTTATGGGATTTCCCTTGTATGTTATTTGTCATTTTTCCCTTGCTGCTTTCAATAATTTTTCTTTGTCGTTAATTTTTGTCAATTTGATTACTATGTGTCTTGTCATTTTTCTCCTTTGGTTTCTCCTGCCTGGGACACTCTGTGCTTCTGGACTTGGGTGGCTATTTCTTTTCCCATGCTAGGGAAGTTTTTGACCATAATCTCTTCAAATATATTCTCGGGTCCTTTCTCTCTCTCTTCTCCTTCTGGGACCCCTATAATGCGAATGTTGTTGCGTTTAATGTTGTCCCAGAGGACTCTTGGGGTGTCTTCATTTATTTTCATTCTTTTTCTTTATTCTGTTCCATGGCAGTGATTTCCACCTTTCTGTCTTCCAGGCCACTTATCCGTTCTTCTGCCACAGTTATTCTGCTACTGATTCCTTCTAGTGTATTTTTCATTTCAGTTATTACATTGTTCACCTCTGTTTGTTTGTTCTTTAATTCTTCTAGGTGTTTGTTCCTTAATTCTTCTAGGTCTTTGTTAAGCATTTCTTGTGTCTTCTCGATCTTTGCCTCCTTTCTTTTTCTAAGGTCTTGGCTCAACTTCACTATCATTATTCTGAATTCTTTTTCTGGAAGGTTCCCTATCTCCACCTCATTCCGTTTTTTTTCTGGGGTTTTATCTTGTTCCTTGATCTGGTATAAAGTCCTCTGCCTTTTCATTTTGTCTATCTTTCTGTGAATGTGGTTTTCCTTCCACAGGCTGCAGAATTGTAGTTCTTCTTGCTTCTGCTGTCTGCTCTCTGGTGGATGAGTCTATCTTAGAGGCTTGTGCAAGCTTCCTGATGGGAGGGACTGGTGGTGGGTAGAGCTGGGTGTTGCTTTGGTGGGCAGAGCTTTAATCCGCTTGTCTACGGATTAAATAAAACTTTAATAAAAAGTTGAATCTGCTTGTCTGCTGATGCATGGGGCTGGGTTCCCTCCCTGTTGGTTGTTTGGCCTGAGGCGACCCAGCACTGGAGCCTACCTTGCTCTTGTTGGGGCTAATGGCGGACTCTGGGAGGGCTCACACCAAGGAGTATTTCCCAGAACTTCTGCTGCCAGTGTTGTTGTCCTCACGGTGAGCCACAGCCACAGCCACCAGCTGCCTCTGCAGGAGACCCTCTAAAAGTAGCAGGTAGTTCTGGTCATTCTCCTACGGGGTCACTGCTCCTTCCCCTGGGTTCTGATGTGCACACTACTTTGTGTGTGCCCTCCAAGAGTGGAGTATCTGAGTGGAGTTGAGACTCTGAGACTCTGTGTGGAGTCGCACAGACTCTGGGTCCTGTGAAGCTTCGATGTTTTGTGATTCTAGAAATCCTATAGGAGACGGTCCACAGCAGGTGAAGCTAATGTTGTCAGTAGAGGTGTTGAAGCCAAAGATCTGCAGTTCCGGCTAGAGGTGCCGATGTACATACAGGACAAAATCATCTCGTGTGAATGTAGTTCAGGCATGTTTAAGATGAATGCAGTCATGTTAATGCCTACCATATTCTATCTTGAGCCTCTCCTCAGGGACCTCCTCCTCAGTTCCTGAGGCTCCTGTAAGTCATGTACAGGGGACTGGAGAGTGGGCTCTGTCCAGTCTGAGCCCTGAGTTACCCTGTGTGTATCTTAGGATACTTTGTATTTCTGTGGTGTCTGTTGTAACATCATCTCTTTCATTTCAGATTTATTTGGGCCCTCTCTTTTTTAACAAAACATACTACTGTTGTCTTTTATTCTTTACAGAAGTTTAATCAGTGTTTGATCTACTATCCTTACCCTATGTATACTTTTTGCAGTGAGATTTTTACTTTTCTTTGTTTCCTTGTTACTATCAATAATTAGTGAGACTTCTTTTAAGCTACCTTCAACATTGCTTATAAAGCTGCTTTATTAGTGATGACAGAGCCTTAATGGAAGTCATGTTCTGGTTGTAAATTAGAATGCAATGTGCCAGCAAAAAGCCCCTTAAGTTTATGTCTCATTACTTCTTGTTCTTTTTTTAATTTAATTTTTATTTTTTGTCAGAGCAAATTTGATTAAAATGTTTTGTTTCTTCTAGGTGTGCAAGATGTGGTTCTTTTAAACATATACATATATCTATTCTTCTTTGGATCATTTTCCCATGTAGGTTATGACACCATGTTGAGTAGTCTTGTCTTGGTATTACTTAGGTCTTTGGTGATTACATATTTCACATGTGTTTCTATATCTATCTTAACCCCAATATCCTAATGTATCCAATCCTCACACCTTTCCATTTGGTGAACCCTAAGTTTGTTTAATGAATCTGTGATTGCATTTCTCTGTGGAAATATCTTCATTGGTATCAATTTTTAGCTAAGACCTATAAGTGATATTATAGGATATGTGTCTTTTGCTTTCTGACTTAGTACAATTTGCCTGATTAACTCAAGAATCATACACAGTGCTGCAAATGGCATTGTTTTGTTTTTTTCCCTGGCTCATATTCCATCTGTACGTGTACCAGTTATTCTTTGGCCACGCACCTCTTGATGGACTTTTTGGTTGCCTCCATGTCTTGGTTATTGTAATACTGCTGCAATGCACATTTGCTTGCCTGTGTCTTTCCAGTTCTATCTCCTTATGTTATAGGCCAAGGAGTGGGCTTGCTGTATCATATGGTAGCTCAGTGTGTACGTTTTAAAGGCACCACCATTCAGTTCTCATTAGTGGCTCATTCCAGGTTATGTCCCACTTAAAATTGAGGGTATGCATTTCTCCAAAACACCTTCAATATTTATTGTTTGTAGTTTGCTTGCTGCTGGTTATTCTAACAGGTGCGAGCTGATACCTCTGTGTGGCTGAATTTGCATGTGTCCCATAATCTGTTGAAATTGATCTTTAAAGCATGCTCTTTTTATTTATCAAACTGTGATTACAGCTTAGTTCTTCACATTGTTTTCTTAAAGTAAGTGTCACATTTTGAAAAGTTTTGGCCACTACCTCCCTCAAGACATTTTGAGGGCAGGTTTCATTTACAGCCCTGAAGTACTTGTTCATATGAAGTGACCATTAACACAGATTTTAAAGCTGCTTTTGCAGGTAACGGCCAGAGAGCGGCAGCCTATTTACGTTCCCCAATCTGGTAACTAGGGAAAGAGTCCTTCAGCTGCAAGAGTGTCCAGCTTTATTTCTCATCCAGCTGTGGGTCTAGATATGATCAAACAAGGTTGCATCACAGCCCAGGAACGAATTATGTAAAATTTCCTCTCTCTATCACTGTCTTATTTTTTTGGGTTTTTAAAAGTTATTTAATTTAAAATGGGGATTCGCTACTTTTCACTGCTGTGTTTATGCCGCTTTACACCCACTTGACTCACTTCCAGACAGATATCAATACATAGGTTTTAAGATTCTTACTAGTCACATATATTCTTGTGCGGTGAATAGGGGGTGTTGAGTCCAGTTCACTGAGCAAGGAGTAGGTCTTGTCTATTACATATTGGGTGTATGGATCGGTATCTGAGCGAATTTGAAACCCTTGTTTTATGCATCACCCCACCTCACCTTTCCCGTTAAGCAGCCATAGTGTGTTTTCTAAACGTGTGACTCTGTTCTGTTTTGTAATTCAGTTCAAGTGTAGCGGTTTTTACATTCCCTCTATAAGTGATAGCTTATGATAAGTGTCTTTTTCTGTGTGACTTATTTCACTTAGAGTCGTCGTACCTAAATCCACTCATCATGCTGCTACTAGCCTTATGACATTGATTTCATGTCTGAGTGATATTCCTTTGTACATAAGGACCACAACTTCTTTATCCATTTTTCTCTTTCCTGGGATATTTAAGGTGTCATGAAGTGGAGGTTCTTGTCAACAGAGCAGCCCTAAACTTTGGGGTGCCTGTGTCTTGCTGATTTTTCTTTTTCCCAATTTATACGCCCATGAGTGGACGTGCCGTACGCTCCCTAAGCTGTGTTTTTTCGATGTTTCAGGACACACCGTACACTTCTCCAGAGTGGCTGTTGGCAATTTACATCCCGCTCATCAGCGTAGCAAGGCTGCCATTTCTCCATGGCCTGTCCTGCATTTCTGGTTTTGACACTTTTTGCAGCATGGCCCTTTTGACCGATGGGAAGCGAGACTTCTTTGTAGCGCTGATTTGCATTTTCAGGTTGCTTGGTTGGCCAAAAAGGGCGTATGCGTTTTTTCCTGAATATATTCAGGAAAAAACGCATACGCCCTTTTTGGCCAAGGGCATCATTGTCGACGTTTTGCGACTTTTCATGT
The DNA here is from genome assembly GCF_028021215.1 of Eschrichtius robustus. Taxonomy (NCBI): domain Eukaryota; kingdom Metazoa; phylum Chordata; class Mammalia; order Artiodactyla; family Eschrichtiidae; genus Eschrichtius; species Eschrichtius robustus. Next base: position 1,117,464 of record NW_027175163.1, read on the forward strand.
GCTTTAAAGGTGATTCGAATCTACCTCCCGAAACCTGTTTCCTGCAATTCTGCCTTGCTTTCAAATCCTCCTCGTTGCCTTCCCTCAATATATTTGTGGACGAGAGTTATCATTTATAACTCTGCGGGTTTGTGAATGGCAGTGTCCCTGGGCTCCATTTTTCAACTCGCTTTTTTGGGAGCTGGCCCTAAGAGCGTGGGATTGCCTCAGGCCCTATTCTGCTTCTGGGCGGCAGGCTGAGCCTGTGGTTAATTCTTCTTCCTGATGGGAAAATAGAGTGACCTGTGCCTGTCCCAACACCTAGATCTAGTCTCTCATTGGTTGGCCCTCTTCCCGTTCATCCTCAGGACAAATTGCAACCTGTAGGGAACAGGAGGTTAAAGGTGCTGATTCTCCAAGTAGGGAGATTGCTAGTAAAGTACCTGGAATGGCGAACCCGAGCACAAGGAGATGAGAAATGAGGTGTGTTTTAGAAACCTTTCAAAATCACACGGTGTACCATCTTCTGGGTTACTCATGTATGTTTTCGATGTAGGAAGATGCCCTTGAACCTGGAGATTTGGGACCCATGGGATGCGTACCACGCAGTATTACTTTAAAGGTTCTGCGTTTGCTCACCCAACCTCACCCAAACTCTCAGCCCCAAGACTGTCCACCCTTATGTCTTATCCAGCTGTATGTCTAGATATGGTCAATCCAGGTTGCATCCCAGCCCCAGACCGAATTTTGGAAGAATTTCTCTCTGTTTCACTGTCTTTGTTTTACGGGTTTTTAAAAGTAATTTATTTTTATAATGGGGTTTAGCTGCCTTTCACGGCTGTGTTTATGCGGCTTTACACCCACTTGACTCACTTCCAGACAGATATCGATACATAGGTTTTAAGATTCTTACTAGTCACATATATTCTTGTGCGGTGAATAGGGGGTGTTGAGTCCAGTTCACTGAGCAAGGAGTAGGTCTTGTCTATTACATATTGGGTGTATGGAACGGTATCTGAGCGAATTTGAAACCCTTGTTTTATGCATCACCTCACCTCACCTTTCCCGTTAAGCAGCCATAGTGTGTTTTCTAAACGTGTGACTCTGTTCTGTTTTGTAATTCAGTTCAAGTGTAGCGGTTTTTACATTCCCTCTATAAGTGATAGCTTATGATAAGTGTCTTTTTCTGTGTGACTTATTTCACTTAGAATCGTCGTACCTAAATCCAATCATCTTGCTTCTCCTAGCCTTATGACATTGATTTCATGTCTGAGTGATATTCCATTGTACATAAGGACCACAACTTCTTTATCCATTTTTCTCTTTCCTGGGATATTTAAGGTGTCATGAAGTGGAGGTTCTTGTCAACAGAGCAGCCCTAAACTTTGGGGTGCCTGTGTCTTGCTGATTTTTAGTTTTCCCAATTTATACGCCCATGAGTGGACGTGCCCTATGCTCCCTAAGCTGTGTTTTTTCGATGTTTCAGGACACACAGTACACTTCTCCAGAGTGGCTGTTGGCAATTTACATCCCACCCATCAGCATAGCAAGGCTGCCATTTCTCCATGGCCTGTCCTGCATTTCTGGTTTTGACACTTTTTGCAGCATGGCCCTTTTGACCGATGGGAAGCGAGACTTCTTTGTAGCGCTGATTTGCCTTTCCAGGTTGCTTGGTTGGCCAAAAAGGGCGTATGCGTTTTTTCCTGAATATATTCAGGAAAAAACGCATACGCCCTTTTTGGCCAAGGGCATCATTGTCGAAGTTTTACCACTTTACATATGTTTAAAGGCGATTCGAATCTACCTCCTGAAACATGTTTCCTGCAATTCTGCCTTGCTTTCAAATCCTCTTCGTTGCCTTCCCTCAATATATTTGTGGAAGAGAGTTATCATTTATAACTCTGTGGGTTTGTGAATGGCAGTGCCCCTGAGCTCCATTTTTCAACTGTCTTTTTTGGGAGCTGTCCGCAAAAGCACGGGATTGCCTCAGACCCTATTCAGGTTCCGGGGGGCAGGCTGAGCCTGTGGTTAATTCTTCTTCCTGATGGGAAAATAGAGTGACCTGTGCCTGTCCCAACACCTAGATCTAGTCTCTCATTGGTTGCCCCTCTTCCCTTTCATCCTCAGGACAAATTGCAACCTGTACGGAACAGGAGGTTAAAGGTGCTGATTCTCCAAGTACTGAGATTTCTAGTAAAGTAGCTGGAATGGCGAACCCGAACACAAGGAAATGAGAAATGAGGTGCGTTTTAGAAACCTTTCAAAATCACACAGTGTACCACCTTCTGGGTTTCTCATGCATGTTTTCGATATAGGAATATGCCCTTCAACCTGGAGATTTGGGACCCATGGGAAGTGTACCAGGCAGTATTACTTTAAAGGGTCTGTGTTTGCTCACCCAACCTCACCCAAACTCTCAGCCCCAAGTGTGTCCACCCTTATGTCTCATCCAGCTGTGCGTCTAGATATGGTCAATCCAGGTTGCATCACAGCCCCTGAACGAATTTTGTAAGAATTTCTCTCTCTTTCACTGTCTTTGTTTTACGGGTTTTTAAAAGTAATTTATTTTTATAATGGGGTTTAGCTGCTTTTCACGGCTGTGTTTATGCGGCTTTACACCCACCTGACTCTCTTCCAGACAGATATCAATACATAAGTTTTAAGATTCTTACTAGTCACGTATATTCTTGTGCGGTGAATAGGGGGTGTTGAGTCCAGTTCAATGAGCAAGGAGTAGGTCTTATCTATTACATATTGGGTGTATGGAACGGTATCTGAGCCAATTTGAAACCCTTGTTTTATGCATCACCCCACCTCACCTTTCCCGTTAAGCAGCCATAGTGTGTTTTCTAAACGTGTGACTCTGTTCTGTTTTGTAATTCAGTTCAAGTGTAGCGGTTTTTACATTCCCTCTATAAGTGATACCTTATGATAAGTGTCTTTTTCTGTGTGACTTATTTCACTTAGAATCATCGTACCTAAGTCCACTCATCTTGCTTTTTCTATACTTATGACATTGATTTCATGTCTGAGTGATATTCCATTGTACATAAGGACCACAACTTCTTTATCCATTTTTCTCTTTCCTGGGATATTTAAGGTGTCATGAAGTGGAGGTTCTTGTCAACAGAGCAGCCCTAAACTTTGGGGTGCCTGTGTCTTGCTGATTTTTAGTTTTCCCAATTTATACGCCCATGAGTGGACGTGCCCTATGCTCCCTAAGCTGTGTTTTCTCGATGTTTCAGGACACACCGTACTCTTCTCCAGAGTGGCTGTTGGCAATTTACATCCCGCCCATCAGCATAGCAAGGCTGCCATTTCTCCATGGCCTGTCCTGCATTTCTGGTTTTGACACTTTTTGCAGCATGGCCCTTTTGACCGATGGGAAGCGAGACTACTTTGTAGCGCTGATTTGCCTTTCCAGGTTGCTTGGTTGGCCAAAAAGGGCGTATGCGTTTTTTCCTGAATATATTCAGGAAAAAACGCATACGCCCTTTTTGGCCAAGGGCATCATTGTCGACGTTTTGCGACTTTTCATGTGCTTTAAAGGCGATTCGAATCTACCTCCCGAAACCTGTTTCCTGCAATTCTGCCTTGCTTTCAAATCCTCTTCGTTGCCTTCCCTCAATATATTTGTGGACGAGAGTTATCATTTATAACTCTGCGGGTTTGTGAATGGCAGTGTCCCTGGGCTCCATTTTTCAACTCGCTTTTTTGGGAGCTGGCCCTAAGTGCGTGGGATTGCCTCAGGCCCTATTCTGCTTCTGGGCGGCAGCCTGAGCCTGTGGTTAATTCTTCTTCCTGATGGGAAAATAGAGTGACCTGTGCCTGTCCCAACACCTAGATCTAGTCTCTCATTGGTTGGCCCTCTTCCCGTTCATCCTCAGGACAAATTGCAACCTGTAGGGAACAGGAGGTTAAAGGTGCTGATTCTCCAAGTAGGGAGATTGCTATTAAAGTACCTGGAATGGCGAACCCGAGCACAAGGAGATGAGAAATGAGGTGCGTTTTAGAAACCTTTCAAAATCACACGGTGTACCATCTTCTGGGTTACTCATGTATGTTTTCGATGTAGGAAGATGCCCTTGAACCTGGAGATTTGGGACCCATGGGATGCGTACCACGCAGTATTACTTTAAAGGTTCTGCGTTTGCTCACCCAACCTCACCCAAACTCTCAGCCCCAAGAGTGTCCACCCTTATGTCTCATCCAGCTGTATGTCTAGATATGGTCAATCCAGGTTGCATCCCAGCCCCAGACCGAATTTTGGAAGAATTCCTCTCTGTTTCACTGTCTTTGTTTTACGGGTTTTTAAAAGTAATTTATTTTTATAATGGGGTTTATCTGCTTTTAACGGCTGTGTTTATGCGGCTTTACACCCACTTGACTCACTTCCAGACAGATATCAATACATAGGTTTTAAGATTCTTACTAGTCACATATATTCTTGTGCGGTGAATAGGGGGTGTTGAGTCCAGTTCACTGAGCAAGGAGTAGGTCTTGTCTATTACATATTGGGTGTATGGAACGGTATCTGAGCGAATTTGAAACCCTTGTTTTATGCATCACCTCACCTCACCTTTCCCGTTAAGCAGCCATAGTGTGTTTTCTAAACGTGTGACTCTGTTCTGTTTTGTAATTCAGTTCAAGTGTAGCGGTTTTTACATTCCCTCTATAAGTGATAGCTTATGATAAGTGTCTTTTTCTGTGTGACTTATTTCACTTAGAATCGTCGTACTAAATCCAATCATCTTGCTTCTCCTAGCCTTATGACATTGATTTCATGTCTGAGTGATATTCCATTGTACATAAGGACCACAACTTCTTTATCCATTTTTCTCTTTCCTGGGATATTTAAGGTGTCATGAAGTGGAGGTTCTTGTCAACAGAGCAGCCCTAAACTTTGGGGTGCCTGTGTCTTGCTGATTTTTAGTTTTCCCAATTTATACGCCCATGAGTGGACGTGCCCTATGCTCCCTAAGCTGTGTTTTTTCGATGTTTCAGGACACACCGTACTCTTCTCCAGAGTGGCTGTTCGCAATTTACATCCCACCCATCAGCGTAGCAAGGATGCCATTTCTCCATGGCCTGTCCTGCATTTCTGGTTTTGACACTTTTTGCAGCATGGCCCTTTTGACCGATGGGAAGCGAGACTTCTTTGTAGCGCTGATTTGCCTTTCCAGGTTGCTTGGTTGGCCAAAAAGGGCGTATGCGTTTTTTCCTGAATATATTCAGGAAAAAACGCATACGCCCTTTTTGGCCAAGGGCATCATTGTCGACGTTTTGCCGCTTTTCATGTGTTTTAAAGGCGATTCGAATCTACCTCCTGAAACCTGTTTCCTGCAATTCTGCCTTGCTTTCAAATCCTCTTCGTTGCCTTCCCTCAAAATATTTGTGGACGAGAGTTATCATTTATAACTCTGCAGGTTTGTGAATTGCAGTGCCCATGTGCTCCATTTTTCAACTGGCTTTTTTGGGAGCTGGCCGCAGAAGCGCGTGATTGCCTCAGGCCCTATTCTGGTTCTGGGCGGCAGGCTGAGCCTGTGGTTAATTCTTCTTCCTGATGGGAAAATAGAGTGACCTGTGCCTGTCCCAAAACCTAGATCTAGTCTCTCATTGGTTGCCCCTCTTCCCATTCATCCTTAGGACAAACTGCAACCTGTATGGAACAGGAGGTTAAAGGTGCTGATTCTCCAAGTAGGGAGATTGCTAGTAAAGAAGCTGGAATGGCGAACCCAAGCACACGGTGTTGAGAAATGAGGTGCGTTTTAGAAACCTTTCAAAATCACACGGTGTACCATCTTCTGGGTTTCTCATGCATGTTTTCGATGTAGGAAGATGCCCTTGAACTTGGAGATTTGGGACCCATGGGATGGGTACCACGCAGTATTACTTTAAAGGGTCTGCGTTGGCTCACCCAACCTCACCAAACCTCTCAGCCCCAAGAGTGTCCACCCTTATGTCTCATCCAGCGGTGGGTCTAGATATGGTCAATCCAGGTTGAGTCACAGCCCCTGAATGAATTTTGTAAGAACTTCTCTCTCTTATACTGTCTTTGTTTCATGGGTTTTTAAAACTAATTTATTTTTATAATGGGGTTTAGCTGCTTTTCACGGCTGTGTTTATGCGGCTTTACACCCACTTGACTCACTTCCAGAGAGATATCAATACATAAGTTATAAGATTCTCACTAGTCAGATATATTCTTGTGCAGTGAATAGGGGGTGTTGAGTCCAGTTCACTTAGCAAGGAGTAGGTCTTGTCTATAACATATTGGGTGTATGGAACGGTATCAGAGCTAATTTGAAACCCTTTTTTTATGCATCACCCCACCTCACCTTTCCCGTTAAGCAGCCATAGTGTGTTTTCTAAACGTGTGACTCTGTTCTGTTTTGTAACTCAGTTCAAGTGTAGCGGTTTTTACATTCCCTCTATAAGTGATAGCTTATGATAAGTGTCTTTTTCTGTGTGACTTATTTCACTTAGAATCGTCGTACATAAGTCCACTCATCATGCTTCTACTAGCCTTATGACATTGATTTCATGTCTGAGTGATATTGCATTGTACATAAGGACCACGACTTCTTTATCCATTTTTCTCTTTCCTGGGATATTTAAGGTGTCATGAAGTGGAGGTTCTTGTCAACAGAGCAGCCCTAAACTTTGGGGTGCCTGTGTCTTGCTGATTTTTAGTTTTCCCAATTTCTACGCCCATGAGTGGACGTGCCCTATTCTCCCTAAGCTGTGTGTTTTAGATGTTTCAGGACACACCGTACACTTCTCCAGAGTGTCTGTTGGCAATTTACATCCCGCCCATCAGCGTAGCAAGGCTGCCATTTCTCCATGGCCTGTCCTGCATTTCTGGTTTTGACACTTTTTGCAGCATGACCCTTTTGACCGATGGGAAGCGAGACTTCTTTGTAGCGCTGATTTCCCTTTCCAGGTTGCTTGGTTGGCCAAAAAGGGCGTATGCGTTTTTTCCTGAATACATTCAGGAAAAAACGCATACGCCCTTTTTGGCCAAGGGCATCATTGTCGACGTTTTGCCGCTTTTCATGTGCTTTAAAGGCGATTCGAATCTACCTCCTGAAACCTGTTTCCTGCAATTCTGCCTTGCTTTCAAATCCTCTTCGTTGCCTTCCCTCAATATATTTGTGGACGAGAGTTATCATTTATAACTCTGCAGGTTTGTGAATTGCAGTGCCCATGTGCTCAATTTTTCAACTGGCTTTTTTCGGAGCTGGCCGCAGATTCGCGGGATTGCCTCAGGCACTATTCTGGTTCCCAGCGGCAGGCTGAGCCTGTGCTTAATTCTTCTTCCTGATGGGAAAATAGAGTGACCTGTGCCTGTCCCAACACCTACATCTAGTCTCTCATTGGTTGCCCCTCTTCCCGTTCATCCTCAGGACAAATTGCAACCTGTACAGAACAGGAGGTTAAAGGTGTTGATTCTCCAAGCAGGGAGATTGCTAGTAAAGTAGCTGGAATGGCGAACCCGAGCACAAGGAGATGAGAAATGAGGTGCGTTTTAGAAAATTTTCCCGATCACATGGTGTACCATCTTCTGGGTTTCTCATGCATGTTTTCAATGCAGGAAGATGCCCTTAAAACTGGAGATTTGGGACCCATGGGATGGGTACCACGCAGTATTACCTTAAAGGGTCTGTGTTTGCTCACCCAACCTCACCAAACCTGTCAGCCCCAAGAGTGTCCACCCTTAGGTCTCATCCAACTGTGGGTCTAGATATTTTCAATCCAGGTTGCATCACAGCCCCTGAACTAATTGTGTAAGAATTTCTCTCTCTTTCACTGTCTTTGTTTTACGGGTTTCTACAAGTAATTTATTTTTATAATGGGGTTTAGCTGCTTTTCACGGTTGTGTTTATGCGGCTTTACACCCACTTGACACTCTTCCAGAGAGATATCAATACATAGGTTTTAAGATTCTCACTAGTCAGATATATACTTGTGAGGTGAATAGGGGGTGTTGAGTCCAGTTCACTGAGCAAGGAGTAGGTCTTGTCTATTACATATTGGGTGTATGGAACGGTATCTGATCTAATTTGAAACCCTTGTTTTATGCATCACACCACCTCATCTTTCCCGTTAAGCAGCCATAGTGTGTTTTCTAAACGTGTGACTCTGTTCTCTTTTGTAATTCAGTTCAAGTGTAGCAGTTTTTACATTCCCTCTATACGTGATAGATTATGATAAGTGTCTTTTTCTGTGTGACTTATTTCACTTAGAGTCGTCGTACCTAAATCCACTCATCATGCTGCTACTAGCCTTATGACATTGATTTCATGGCTGAGTGATATTCCATTGTACATAAGGACCACAACTTCTTTATCCATTTTTCTCTTTCCTGGGATATATAAGGTGTCATGAAGTGGAGGTTCTTGTCAACAGAGCAGCCCTAAACTTTGGGGTGCCTGTGTCTTGCTGATTTTTAATTTTCCCAATTTATACGCCCATGAGTGGAAGTGCCCTATGTTCCCTAAGCTGTGTTTTTTTGATGTTTCACGCCACACCGTACACTTCTCCAGAGCGGTTGCTGGCAATTTACATCCCGCCCATCAGTGTAGCAAGGCTCACATTTCTCCATGGCCTGTCCTGCTTCTGTGGTTTTGACACTTTTTTCAGCATGGCCCTTTTGACCAATGGGAAGCGAGACTTCTTTGTAGCGCTGATTAGCCTTTCCAGGTTGCTTGGTTGGCAAAACAGGGCGTATGCGTTTTTTCCTGAATATATTCAGGAAAAAACGCATACGCCCTGTTTGGCCAAGGGCATCATTGTCGAAGTTTTGCCGCTTTTCATGTGCTTTAAAGGCGATTCGAATCTACCTCCTGAAACCAGTTTCCTGCAATTCTGCCTTGCTTTCAAATCCTCTTCGTTGCCTTCCCTCAATATATTTGTGGACGAGAGTTATCATTTATAACTCTGCAGGTTTGTGAATTGCAGTGCCCATGTGCTCCATTTTTCAACTGGCTTTTTTGGGAGCTGGCCGCAGAAGCGCGGGATTGCATCAGGCCCTATTCTGGTTACCGGTGGTAGGCTGAGCCTGTGGTTAATGCTTCTTCCTGATGGGAAAATAGAGTGTCCTGTGCCTGTCCCAACACCTAGATCTAGTCTCTCATTGGTTGCCCCTCTTCCCATTCATCCTTAGGACAAATTGCAACCTGTATGGAACAGGAGGTTAAAGGTGCTGATTCTCCAAGTAGGGAGATTGCTAGTAAAGTAGCTGGAATGGCGAACCCGAGCACAAGGAGGTGAGAAATGAGGTGCGTTTTAGAAACCTTTCAAAATCACACGGTGTACCATCTTCTGGGTTCCTCATGCAAGTTTTCGATGTAGGAAGATGCCCTTGAACCTGGAGATTTGGGACCCATGGGATGGGTACCACGCAGTATTACTTTAAAGGGTCTGCGTTTGCTCACCCAACCTCACCAAACCTGTCAGCCCCAAGAGTGTCCACCCTTAGGTCTCATCCACCTGTTGGTCTAGAATTGGTCAATCCAGTTTGCATCACAGCCTATGAACGAATTGTGTAAGAACTTCTCTCTCTTTCACTGTCTTTGTTTTACGGGTTTTTACAAGTAATTTATTTTTATAATGGGGTTTAGCTGCTTTTCACGGCTGTGTTTATGCGGCTTTACACCCACTTGACACACTTCCAGAGAAATATGAATACATAGGTTTTAAGATTCTTACTAGTCAGATATATACTTGTGCGGTGAATAGGGGGTGTTGAGTCCAGTTCACTGAGCAAGGAGTAGGTCTTGTCTATTACATATTGTGTGTATGGAACGGTATCTGATCTAATTTGAAACCCTTGTTTTATGCATCACCCCACCTCACCTTTCCCGTTAAGCAGCCATAGTGTGTTTTCTAAACGTGTGACTCTGTTCTCTTTTGTAATTCAGTTCAAGTGTAGCAGTTTTTACATTCCCTCTATACGTGATAGATTATGATAAGTGTCTTTTTCTGTGTGACTTATTTCACTTAGAGTCGTCGTACCTAAATCCACTCATCATGCTGCTACTAGCCTTATGACATTGATTTCATGGCTGAGTGATATTCCATTGTACATAAGGACCACAACTTCTTTATCCATTTTTCTCTTTCCTGGGATATATAAGGTGTCATGAAGTGGAGGTTTTTGTCAACAGAGCAGCCCTAAACTTTGGGGTGCCTGTGTCTTGCTGATTTTTAATTTTCCCAATTTATACGCCCATGAGTGGAAGTGCCCTATGTTCCCTAAGCTGTGTTTTTTTGATGTTTCACGCCACACCGTACACTTCTCCAGAGCGGATGCTGGCAATTTACATCCCGCCCATCAGTGTAGCAAGGCTCACATTTCTCCATGGCCTGTCCTGCTTCTGTGGTTTTGACACTTTTTTCAGCATGGCCCTTTTGACCAATGGGAAGCGAGACTTCTTTGTAGCGCTGATTAGCCTTTCCAGGTTGCTTGGTTGGCCAAACAGGGCGTATGCGTTTTTTCCTGAATATATTCAGGAAAAAACGCATACGCCCTGTTTGGCCAAGGGCATCATTGTCGAAGTTTTGCCGCTTTTCATGTGCTTTAAAGGCGATTCGAATCTACCTCCTGAAACCAGTTTCCTGCAATTCTGCCTTGCTTTCAAATCCTCTTCGTTGCCTTCCCTCAATATATTTGTGGACGAGAGTTATCATTTATAACTCTGCAGGTTTGTGAATTGCAGTGCCCATGTGCTCCATTTTTCAACTGGCTTTTTTGGGAGCTGGCCGCAGAAGCGCGGGATTGCCTCAGGCCCTATTCTGGTTACCGGTGGTAGGCTGAGCCTGTGGTTAATTCTTCTTCCTGATGGGAAAATAGAGTGTCCTGTGCCTGTCCCAACACCTAGATCTAGTCTCTCATTGGTTGCCCCTCTTCCCATTCATCTTTAGGACAAATTGCAACCTGTATGGAACAGGAGGTTAAAGGTGCTGATTCTCCAAGTAGGGAGATTTCTAGTAAAGTAGCTGGAATGGAGAACCCGAGCACAAGGAGATGAGAAATGAGGTGCGTTTTAGAAACCTTTCAAAATCACACGGTGTACCATCATCTGGGTTCCTCATGCAAGTTTTCGATGTAGGAAGATGCCCTTGAACCTGGAGATTTGGGACCCATGGGATGGGTACCACGCAGTATTACTTTAAAGGGTCTGCGTTTGCTCACCCAACCTCACCAAACCTGTCAGCCCCAAGAGTGTCCACCCTTAGGTCTCATCCACCTGTTGGTCTAGAATTGGTCAATCCAGTTTGCATCACAGCCTATGAACGAATTGTTTAAGAACTTCTCTCTCTTTCACTGTCTTTGTTTTACGGGTTTTTACAAGTAATTTATTTTTATAATGGGGTTTAGCTGCTTTTCACGGCTGTGTTTATGCGGCTTTACACCCACTTGACACACTTCCAGAGAAATATGAATACATAGGTTTTAAGATTCTTACTAGTCAGATATATACTTGTGCGGTGAATAGGGGGTGTTGAGTCCAGTTCACTGAGCAAGGAGTAGGTCTTGTCTATTACATATTGTGTGTATGGAACGGTATCTGTGCTAATTTGAAACCCTTGTTTTATGCATCACCCCACCTCACCTTTCCCGTTAAGCAGCCATAGTGTGTTTTCTAAACGTGTGACTCTGTTCTCTTTTGTAATTCAGTTCAAGTGTAGCGGTTTTTACATTCCCTCTATAAGTGATAGCTTACGATAAGTGTCTTTTTCTTTGTGACTTATTTCACTTAGAGTCGTCGTACCTAAATCCACTCATCATGCTGCTACTAGCCTTATGACATTGATTTCATGTCTGAGTGATATTCCATTGTACATAAGGACCACAACTTCTTTATCCATTTTTCTCTTTCCTGGGATATTTAAGGTGTCATGAAGTGGAGGTTTTTGTCAACTGAGCAGCCCTAAACTTTGGGGTGCCTGTGTCTTGCTGATTTTTAGTTTTCCCAATTTATACGCCCATGAGTGGAAGTGCCCTATGCTCCCTAAGCTGTGTTTTTTCGATGTTTCAGGACACACCGTACACTTCTCCAGAGTGGCTGTTGGCAATTTTCATACCGCCCATCAGCGTGGCAAGGCTCCCATTTCTCCTTGGCCTGTCCTGCATTTGTGGTTTTGACACTTTTTTCAGCATGGCCCTTTTGACGGATTGGAAGCGAGACTTCTTTGTAGCGCTGATTTGCCTTTCCAGGTTGCTTGGTTGGTCAAAAAGGGCGTATGCGTTTTTTCCTGAATATATTCAGGAAAAAACGCATACGCCCTTTTTGGCCAAGGGCATCATTGTCGACGTTTTGCCGCTTTTCATGTGCTTTAAAGGCGATTCGAATCTACCTCCTGAAATGTGTTTCCTGCAGTTCTGCCTTGCTTTCAAATCCTCTTCGTTGCCTTCCCTCAATATATTTGTGGACGAGAGTTATCATTTTTAACTCTGCAGGTTTGTGAATTGCACTGCCCATATGCTCCATTTTTCAACTGGCTTTTTTGGGAGCTGGCCGCAGAAGTGCGGGATTGCCTCAGGCCCTATTCTGGTTCCGGGCGGCAGGCTGAGCCTGTGGTTATTTCTTCTTCCTGATGGGAAAATAGAGTGACCTGTGCCTGTCCCAACACCTAGATCTAGTCTCTCATTGGTTGCCCCTCTTCCCGTTCATCCTCAGGACAAATTGCATCCTGTATGGAACAGGAGCTTAAAGGTGCTGTTTCTCCATGTAGGGAGATTACTAGTTAAGAAGCTGGAATGGCGAACCCGAGCACAAGGAGATGAGAAATGAGGTGCGTTTCAGAACCCTTTCCCGATCAGACGGTGTACCATGATCTGGGTTACTCATGCATGTTTTCGATGTAGGAAGATGCCCTTGAACCTGGAGATTTGGGACCCATGGGATGGGTACCACGCAGTATTACTTTAAAGGGTCAGCGTTTGCTCACCCAACCTCACCAAACCTCTCAGCCCCAAGAGTGTCCACCCTTATGTCTCATCCAGCTGTGGGTCTAGATATGGTCAATCCAGGTTGCATCACAGCCCCTGAACGAATTTTGTAAGAATTACTCTCTCTTACACTGTCTTTGTTTTACGGGTTTTTAAAAGTAATTTATTTTTAAAATGGGTTTTAGCTGCTTTTCACGGCTGTGTTTATGCCGCTTTACACTCACTTGACTCTCTTCCAGAGAGAGATCAATACATAGGTTTTCAGATTCTTACTACTCAGATATATTCTTGTGCGCTGAATAGGGGGTGTTGAGTCTAGTTCACTGAGCAAGGAGTAGGTCTTGTCTACTACATATTGGGTTTATGGAACGGTATCTGAGCTAATTTGAAACCCTTGTTTTATGCATCACCCCACCTCACCTTTCCCGTTAAGCAGCCATAGTGTGTTTTTAAAATGGGTGACTCTGTTCTGTTTTGTAATTCAGTTTAAGGGTAACGGTTTTTACATTCCCTCTATAAGTGATAGCTTATGATAAGTGTCTTTTTCTGTGTGACTTATTTCACTTAGAATCGTCGTACCTAAATCCACTCATCATGCTGCTACTAGCCTTATGATATTGATTTCATGGCTGAGTGATATTCCATTGTACATAAGTACCACAACTTCTTTACCATTTTTCTCATCCCTGGGATATTTAAGATGTACACAAGTGGAGGTTCTTGTAACCAGAGCAGCCCTAAACTTTGGGGTGTCTGTGTCTTGTTGATTTTAATTTTTCCAATTTATACGCCCATGAATGGATGTGCCCCTTTCTCTCTAGCTGTGTTTTTTAGATGTTTTAGGAAACACCGAACCGTTTTCCAGAGTCGCCATTGGCAATTTACATCCCGACCATCAGTGTAACAATGCTCCCTTTCCTCCCTGGCCTCTCCTGTATTTTTTTTACACTTTTTTAGGAAGGCCCTTTTGACCGATGGGAAGTGAGACTTCTTTGTAGTGCTGCATTGCATTTCCGGCTTGCTTGGTTGGCCAAAAAGAGCCTATGCGTTTTTTCCTGAATTTATTCAGAAAAAAACACATATGCTCTTTTTGGCCATGTGCATCGTTGTCGACTTTTGGCCGCTTTTCATGTGCTTTAGGGGCTATTCGAATCTAACTCCTGAAATCTGTTTCCTGCAATTCTGCCTTGCTTTCCAATCCTGTTCGTTGCCTTCCCTCAATATAGTTTTGGACGATAGTTATAATTTATAACTCTGCAGGTTTGTGAATTGCAGTGCCCCTGAGCTCCATTTTTCAACTCGCTTTTTTGGGAGCTGTCCGCAGAACCGCTGGTTTGCTTCTGGCCCTACTGTGGTTCCCGGTGGCAGGCTAAGCCTTTGCTTAATTCTTCTTCCTGATTGGAAATTAGAGTGACATGTGCCTGTCCGAACATCTAGGGCTTGGCTCTCCTTGTTTCTCCTCCTTCCCCTTCTTCCTTTGGAAAAATTCCAAATTTTGTGCAACTGGATGTTGAAGGTGCTGACATCCTCAGGTGGGGAGATTTTAAGGAAAAAGGCTGGAGGTGTGAACCCGACAACCAGGAAATTAGGAGTTTTGGTGCCTTTTCCAAAAGCTCCCTGATCCAACCGTGTTCCATCTTCTGGGTGTCACAGGCATGTTTTAGCTGTAGGAAAGGTCCCGTGTATGTAAGGAGAACACCAGGGATTTTTCCAAATCAGTGTCTCCCCGAACTCCAATCTGGGGAATTTTTAAGCTACTGGTACATGTGTGTTCATTAAGGGACTTGGGCCGTAGGCAGAGTCCGAACTTTAGATGATTGAAGTCTTCAGGTTCAGAAACGCTCACCATCGGCCTCCTTTAGTTTCCATTTTATCTGTAGTTGATAGATGATGTCGATATAGATATCTATTGTTTTTCAGATTATTTCCCCTTAGGGGTCATTACAAAATATTGAGTATAGTTCCCTGTGTTATACAGTAGTTCCTTGTTGATGATATATTTTATACATAGCAGTGTGTATATGTTAATCTGAAACTGTTAATTTATCCCTCCTCCCACCTTTCCCCTTTGGTAATAAAAAATATAAGATTTTATACTTCTCAGAAATCTAGGAGCTGAAAGAGAGGTATCATTTTCAATGGAAAATCAGTCAAAACAAGGTTGAAACTTCAACCAAGATTATTAGATGTACATCCTTGGAAAGAAATCACTGCATTTCTCTACTGTTGACCTGACAAATAAGACAAACCCCTCCACTGAACTTGCTTATAATAAAGTGATGGAAATATCAAATGGAAGTCTTAGAAACATCTTATTTTACACGAGCCTTATACACTGCTCTATGTTAATTACAGTTTGGCTCGCACATCTGTTCTTTGAAGTTACAATGTTCTCAAATTCTGTTACTGATCCTGCAGAGTGGGCCCCAACAAGGGTCTCCCTGCCTAGTGTCATTGGAGCCAACAGATCGAGACTGACTTTGGTTCAGAAGCAAAGGAAAACTTTATATTTTGATCAGAGAATGGAGAGGTGAGAGTGTGTGCTCCCCTGCGGGTTGTGGGCCGGGCTGCTGTGTAGAGATCCTGGCAGCGTCAGCGGGAGGGAGTGGGCGGAGCTCTCGAGGGCCGGGTTGGCTGGAGCTCAGGCTCTATGTCGCAGAGTCTGCACGGGGCCCCACGAGCTGAGGTGTCGGCCCAGCCATTTTGCACTAGGAAATCGGGTCTGAAGTGTCGGGTGTGGGACCTCTGCATGTGGAAACCTAGGAGCAAGTGAAATTAGACAAAGCACAAAGGAAAAAATGCTTAGACTTTATTTTATTGCCCAGATTCTATTTTCATCTCCCAGGAATTTTTCATGGGCTTTGCCAGTGACAAAGCCCTCCTCTGCCTTTTGTCCCATTCCTCATTCTTGGGGTGCTGAGGGTGCAGACACCTCTTCTGTAAATGCTTCGTGCTGAGTTGGGTGTCCTCATACCCGGGGCGAGGGGGAGGACTTCTCCCAAGCAGCCTCCAGGTGAGGTTGATTGTCCCCAGGCCTCCTCCCTCACTGCTCGTCTGCCTGAGCACCAGCATTGGAAGTTTTATAGATTCTAATGACCTTTAAGGGTCCAGGAAAGAGATGTGCAGAGACGCTGGGGGGGGGGTGGGCCGTTTTACCCTGCTCCACATTGGTTCGGCCCCTTAGGCTGACAGTTCCTGCTAGCCTAGATGCTCTGACCAGTAGTCTGCACTTTCTTCAGTTAGGCCACTGAATTAACGTACAAACAACACCAGGTGTCAGAGCCCTGCTTGCTCAACTCCCAGACAGTCCAGGGCCGGTGGTGATCCAGGACCTTGACGGCCACTCAGTCAACGGCCTTTTGAAGTAGCCAGGAGTACAGCCGGTCTCATTGGCCGCCGTCACCGCGGTGTCTGTAGGCTTTTCTATGTTGGCAGCGTTATTTACGGTTCCCCTGCCAAGTTTATTAGCTCCGCTCTGGGTGCAGTAAGTCCTGTAAGCAATAGTCTGCTCTTTTGGGACACACTCTTGTTGTTTTCTGAGAGAAGCTCCAGGTCAAGTGATGGTCAAACGAGTCGTCATGGGGGCCCATTGCTCCAGGTTTTCTCTCTGGAGGTTGGTGTTGGAGCGCCTCCTCACTCGAGGTCATTGTGCCCACGGAGCAATCCCTGCAACTTCAGGGCATGGTGGGTGGTTAGGATCACCAAGTGGCGTCCTTTTCCCTTAGGAGGGAGCTGGCCTTGTGGGCTGCTGATTTCCAGGTTTTTAGATACCCCCAGTATCCTGGTCGGATGGGGTGGCTGGCCAATGCCTGGAGGGCATTCTTGCATTGTTCCATTTCAAGTGGTCCCAGTTTTTGCACTAATACTCCAAGGGCGATTCGCCTTGGACCAGGAATGTAAAGGTCAAAGGGTTTAGCTAACTTAGGGAGGTCCAGGGCAAGGATCTGAACTCACTGCTCTTTCCATTCTTGAAAGGCCGCTTCTGGATTCTATTCAAAAGGATCATCATCTTTTCCTTTCAGTGTTTCATATAGAGGCCCAGCTATTAGACTGTAGTTAGGGATCCAGATGCAGCAAACCCCGGTCTCCCCAGGAACCCCTAAGCTGTCTTCTAGTTTCAGGAAGGGTGAGGCTGCAAATGGCTTCTTCCCTTTCCTGGGGTGGGCTTTTCCGACCTTCTGTGCGAATGAAGCCCAGGAAGGTCACCTTAGTTTGTGATATTTGAGCCTTTTTCTTGGACACCTTCTATCTTTTATTGGCTAGGTATTTCAGAGGCCTCCTTAGTCGGGCTGGTGATCAGAATGTCATCTGCATATTGAAGGAGGGTTCCCTTCTCCAGAGGTAGATTTTTTAGGTCTTTAGCTAACGTTTCCCCAAAGATGGTGTGGGAATTTTTGAACCCCTGGGGCAGGACGGCCCAGCAGTATTGTTTTTGTTGTATGTTGAGTCCTGCCACTCACAGCCAAAATTTCTTGTGACTCTGGGACGAATGGAATACAGAAGAAGGCATCATTGAAGTCTAATACAGAATACCATGTCCTGGTGGATGGTAGAATGACCAGCAGGGTGTAGGAATTAGGAACTACTAGATGTATATCCTCTGTGGCTTCACTGACTGTCCTGGCGTCCTCTACCAGGTCCCCAGCAGCTCACGGGGCTCTTGTGGTCAGGTCCCTCCCAGGATATGGAGCTCACCTGGGCAGGTACCCAGCAGCCCACGGGGCTGTGGTGGTTAGGCCCCTCCCAGGATATGGAGCTCACCTGGGCAGGTACCCAGCAGCCCATGGGGCCATCATGGTCAGGCCCCTCCCAGGATATGGAGCTCACCTGGGCAGGTACGCAGCAGCCCACGGGGCTCTCGTGGGCATGCCCCTCCCTGGATATGGAACTCCCGTGAACAGGTACCCCGACAGGGCTGGGCACACAGGAACTGTGCACATAGCCCTCATTTCAGAGCACCCCCAGCACACCTGTCACTCAGAGCTGACACAGAGCACCTCAGAGCAGAGCTTGAACTAATAAACAGCAGCTCCAACAGGTCTGTGACCCTAGGCTTCACTCTGTGCGGCCTCCCTCTGCCTGGTCTTCTAGGGGCTTCCACAGCAGCCGGGGCACCAGGCCTCTGTTTCCACCCACCACCCCTCCTCTCCCTGACTCCTGGGTTCCTCTCATTAGCAGAGGGTCTTCTTGAAGTTGTCTCCCACTCATGGACCAGATAAAATGATTAGAAAACAAGCCAGGGCTGCCGCCCCTTATCTATCCTGACTCTCGGGACCCTACACCTGTTCCTTGGATCTGGCCGGTGCAGCAAGGCCCATTTTCTGCAAATCTGAGCCCCTGAGGGGCGAGGATTGGCTGACCTGGGTAGCCTGACCCGGCCGGCCAGCCCTTCCCAGGTGTGCCTGGGTTGAGGTCAATATAAACACCCCTCCAGGCAGCAAAAGCCTCTGCAGCTGTGCCTGACGCCATATTCTCTGCCCCGTCAGCAGTCTCGGGGTTGGGCTGGTGGGAGGCAGTAGGGCCTACGGCTCTATGAGTGGCCCGTTGTGACTGGGGCTCTACTGGACTTTCTGCAGGAGTTGCCGGGCTGCCACCTGCTAAAGAAGAGGATGTGTCACCCATACTTGCTGCTGGAATTTCTCCCCGGGCAGAGGTAAGGAAGGAAAAAAGCAGTGGGGGCCGGGACAGGAGGGGTACCTCAGGCAGGGAAATGGAAAGTTTCCAGACGAGCGCCCGGGGCCAGGACCATCCTGGCTGGCCTGCAGGCACCAAGTCGGCCTGCGTGCTGTCGCTGGTGTGACTCCAAGCCCCTTCCTCTAGTTTTTAGTCTTTGCACACATTCAGGTGTTTTACCTGGGAACGGTGGGAAAAGTTCAGCAGCAGCTGGCCTGGGGCTCAGCTCACGTTTAGTCAGAGACGCCTCCTCACGGTCCCCCAGCTTTGCAATGAGGACGCTCCTTGTGTGGGGGCTGCTGGCTGCATGGGAGATGATTCCCCACCTGTGACCAACTTAAGAATTGTTTACCACTGGAGCAAGTGCGCTGATAGGGTTTTCCTCTGTATGACCAGTGGGTTCAGTTTTTTTTTTTTCTTTTTTGGTTCAAGGTAAGTTTTATTCCTCTTTTTGTATTTATGGATATAAGCATGGAAATCATTCATTCATATAAATACGTCTATGGGAAGGACAGAACTTTTTTTTTTCTGTTTTATTTTCTTAAGTATTATTTATTTTTTAATTTTTGAATTTATTTTATTCATTTTTTTATACAGCAGGCTCTTATTGGTTATCTATTTTATACATATAAGTGTATATATGTCAATCCCAGGGTCGCAATTCATCCCACCACCACCACCCTGCCACTTTCCCCCCTTGGTGTCCATACATTTGTTCTCTACATCTGTGTCTCTATTTCTGCCTTGCAAACCAGTTCATCTTTACCATTTTTCTAGGTTCTACATGTATGCGTTAATATACGATATTTGTTTTTCTCTTTCTGACTTACTTCACTCTGTATGACAGTCTCTAGATCTATCCACGTCTCTACAAATGACCCAATTTCATTCCTTTTTATGGCTGAGTAATATTCCATTTTATATATGTAGCACATCTTTTCCGTTCGTCTGTCTATGGGCATTTAGGTTGCTTCCATGACCTGGCTATTGTAAATAGTGCTGCAATGAATATTGTGGTGAATATGTCTTTTTGAATTATGGTTTTCTCTGGGTATATGGCCAGTAGTGGGATTGCTGGGTCATATGGTAATTCTATTTTTAGTTTTTTAAGGAACCTCCATACTGTTCTCCATAGTGACTGTATCAATTTACATTCCCACAAATAGTGTAAGAGGGTTCCCTTTCCTCCACACCCTCTCCAGCATTTGTTGTTTGTAGATTTTCTGATGATGCCCATTCTAACTCGTGTGAGGTGATACCTCATTGTAGTTTTGGTTTATATTTCTCTAATAATTAGTGATGTTGAGTAGCTTTTCATGTGTTTCTTGGTCATCTGTATGTCTTCTTGGGACAAATGTCTATTTACGTCATCTGCCCATTTTTGGATTGGTTTGTTTGGTTTTTTACTGTTGAGCTGCATGAGCTGTTTATATACATTGGAGATTAATCCTTTGTCCATTGATTCGTTTGCAAATATTTTCTCCCATTCTGAGGGTTGTCTTTTCGTCTTGTTTGTAGTTTCCTTTGCTTTGCAAAAGCTTTTAGGTTTCATTTGCTCCCCTTTTTTTTTTTTTTTTTTTTTTTTTATTTCATTACTCTAGGAGGTGGATCAAAAAATATCTTGCTGTGATTTATGTCAAAGAGTATTCTTCCTATGTTTTCCTCTAAGAGTTTTATAGTGTCCGGTCTTACATTTCGGTCTCTAATCCATTTGGAGTTTATTTTTTGTGTATGGTGTTAGGGAGTGTTCTAATTTCATTCTTTTACATGTAGCTGTCCATTTTTCCCAGCACCACTTATTGAAGAGACTGTCTTTTCTCCATTGTATACCCTTGCCTCCTTTGTCATAGATTAGTGGGCCATAGGTGTGTAGGTTTATCTCTGGGCTTTCTTTTTTTTTTTTTTTTTCTTTTACATCTTTATTGGAGTATAATTGCTTTACAATTGTGTGTTAGTTTCTGCTGTATAAAAAAGTGAATCAGCTATGCGTATACATATAACACCATATCCCCTCCCTCTTGCACCTCCCTCTCACTCCCTTATCCCACCCTTTTAGGTGGTCACAAAGCACAGAGCTGATCTCCCTGTGCTATGTGGCTGCTTCCCAGTAGCTATCAATTTTACATTTGGTAGTGTATATATGTCCATACCACTCTCTCACTTTGTCCCAGCTTACCCTTCCCTCTCCCCATGTCCTCAAGTCCTTTCTCTACGTCTGTGTCCTTAATCCTTTCCTGCCCCTAGGTTCTTCATAAACTTTTTTTTTTTAGATTCCATATATATGTGTTAGCATACGGTATTTGTTTTTCTCTTTCTGACTTACTTCACTCTGTAGGACAGACTCTAGATCCATCCACCTCACTAAAAATAACTCAATTTCGTTTCTTTTTATGGCTGAATAATGTTCCATTGTATATATGTGCCACATCTTCTTTATCCATTTATCTGTTGATGGACACTTAGGTTGCTTCCATGTCCTGGCTATTGTAAATAGAGCTACAGTGAACATTGTGGTACATGACTCTTTTTGAATTATGGTTTTCTCAGGGTAAATGTCCAGGAGTGGGTTTGCTGGGTTGTATGGTAGTTCTATTTTTAGTTTTTAAGGAAGCCCCATACCGTTCTACCTAGTGGCTATATCAATTTACATTCCCACCAACAGTGCAAGAGGGTTCCCTTTTCTCCAATAAATGCCTCTCCAGCATTTACTGTTGGTAGATTTTTTGATGATGGCCATTCTGACTGGTGTGAGGTGATACCTCACTGTAGTTTTGATTTGCATTTCTCTAATGATTAGTGATGCTCAGCATCCTTTCATGTGTTTGTTGGCAACCTGTATATCTTCTTTGGAGAAATTTCTATTTAGGTCTTCTGCCCATTTTTGGATTGGGTTGTTTGGTTTTGTGATATTGAGCTACATGAGCTGCTTTTTGTAGATTAATCCTTTGCCATTTGCTTCATTTGAAAATATTTTCTCCCATTCTGATGGTTGTCTTTTCATCTTGCTTAAGTTTTCCTTTGCTGTGCAAAAGAATTTATGTTTCATTCGGTCCCATTTTTTAATTTTTGTTTTTATTTCCATTTCTCTAGGAGGTGGGTCAAAAAGGATCTTGCTATGATTTATGTCATAGACTGTTCTGCTTATGTTTTCTTCTAAGAGTTTTATAGTGGCTGGTCTTATATTTAGGTCTCTAATCCATTTTGAGTTATTTTTGTGTATGGTGTTAGGGAGTGTACTAATTTCATTCTTTTACATGTAGCTGTCCAGTTTTCCCAACACCACTTACTGAAGACACTGTCTTTTCTCCATTGTATACCCTTGCCTCCTTTGTCATAGATTAGTTAACCATAGGTACGTGGGTTTATCTCTGTGCTTTCTATCCTTTTCTATTGACCTATATTTCTGTGTTTGTGTCAGTACCATATTATCTTGATTACTGTAGCTTTGTAATATAGTCTGAAGTCTGGAAGTCTGATTCCTCGAGCTCTTTTTTTTCCCCCTCAAGACTGCTTTGGCTATCCAGGGTCTTTTGTGTCTCCCTACAAATTTTAAGATTTTTTTTTCTTGTTCTGTAGAAAATGCCAAAGGTATTTTGATCGGGATTGCATTGAATCTGTAGATTGCTTTGGGTAGTATAGTCATTTTCACAATATTGATTCTTCTAATCCAAGGACATGGTATATGTCTCCATCTGTTTATATCATCTTTGATTTCTTTCATCAGTGTCTTATAGTTTTCTGAGTACAGGTCTTTTACTTCCTTAGGTAGGTTTATTCCTAGGTATTTTATTCTTTTTGTTGCAGTGGTAATGGGATTGTTTCCTTAATTTCTCTTTCTGATCTTTCATTGTTAGTGTGTAGGAATGCAAGCAATTTCTGTGCATTAATTTTGTATCCTGCAACTTTACCAAATTCATTGATTAGCTCCAGTGGTTTTCTGGTGGCATCTTTAAGATTCTCTATCTATGATATCATGTCATCTGCAAACAGTGACAATTTTACTTCTTCTTTTCCGTTTTGTATTCCTTTTATTTCTTTTTCTTCTCTGATTGCCATGGCTAGGACTTCCAAAACTATGTTGAATAGCAGTGGTGAGAGTGGACATCCTCGTCTTGTTCCTGATCTTAGAGGAAACGCTTTCAGTTTTTCACCATTGAGAATGCTGTTTGCTGTGGGTTTGTCATATATGGCCTTTATTATGTTGAGGTAGTTTCCGTCTATGCCCACACTCTGCAGAGTTTTTATCGTAAATGAGTGTTGAATTTTCTCAAAATCTTTTCCTTCATCTATTGAGATGACCATATGGTTTTATTCTACAATTTGTTAATATGGTGTATCACATTGATTTGTGTATATTGAAGAATCCTTGCATCCCTGGGATAAACCCCACTTGATCATGGTGTATGATCCTTTTAATGTGTTGTTCGATTCTGTTTGCTAGTATTTTGTTGAGGATTTTTGCATCTATATTCATCAGGGATATTGGTCTATAATTTTCTTTCCTTGTAGTATCTCTGTCTGATTTTGGTATCAGGGTGATGGTGGTCTCATAGAATGAGTTTGGGAGTGTTCCTTCCCCTGCAATTGTTTTGAAGAATTTGAGAAGGTTGGGTGTTAGCTCTTCTCTAAATGTTTGATAGAATTCACCTGTAATGCCATCTGGTTCTGGACTTTTGTTTGTTGGAAGATTTTTAATCACAGTTTCAATTTCATTGCTTGTGATAGGTTTGTTCATATTTTCTATTTCTTCCTGGTTCAGTCTTAGAAGGTTATACCTTTCTAAGAATTTGTCCATTTCTTCCAGATTGTCCATTTTATTGGCACAGAGTTGCTTGTAGTAGTCTCTTAGGATGCTTTGTATTCCTGTGGTGTCTGTTGTAACTTCTCCTTTTTCACTTCTAATTTTGTTGATTTGCGTCCTCTCCCTCTTTTTCTTGAGTGTGGCTAAAGGTTGATCATTTTTGCTTATCTTCTCAAAGAACCAGCTTTTAGTTTTGATGATCTTTGCTTCCGTTTTCTTTGTTTCTATTTCATTTATTTCTGCTCTGATCTTTAGGATTTCTTTCCTTCTACTAACTTTGGGTTTTGTTCTTCTTTCTCTAGTTCCTCTAGGTGTAAGGTTAGATTGTTTATTTGAGATTTTTCTTGTTTCTTGAGGTAGGCTTGTATTGCTATAAACTTCCCTCTTAGAACTCCTTTTGCTGCATCCCATAGGTTTTGGATCATCGTGTTTTGGTTGTCATTTGTCTCTAGGTAGTTTTTGATTTCCCCTTTGATTTCTTCAGTGATCTCTTGGTTATTTAGTAACGTATTGTTTAGCCTCCATGTGTTTGTGTTTTTTACAGTTTTTTCCGTGTAATTGATTTCTAATCTCATAGCATTGTGGTCGGAACAGCTGCTTGATATGATTTCAGTTTTCTTAAATTTACTGAGGCTTTATCTGTGACCCAAGATGTGATCTATCCTGGAGAATGTTCCGTGTGCAGTTGAGAAGAACGTGTAATCTGCTGTTTTTGGATGGAATGTCCTATAAATATCAATGAACTCTATCTGGTCTATTGTGTCATTTAAAGCTTGTGTTTCCTTATTAATTTTCTGTCTGGCTGATCTCCACTGGTGTAAGTGAGCTGTTAAAGTCCCCCGCTATTATTGTGTTACTGTCGATTTCCTCTTTTATAGCTGTTAGCAGTTGCCTTATACATTGAGGTGCTCCTATGTTGGGTACATATATATTTATAATTGTTATATCTTCTTCTTGGATTGATCCCTTGACCATTATGTAGTGTCTTTCCTTGTCTCTTGTAACATTCTTTATTTTAAAGTCTATTTTATCTGATATGAGTATTGCTACTCCAGCTTTCTTTTGATTTTCATTAGCATAGAATATATTTTTCCATCGCCTCACTTTCAGTCTGTATGTGTCCCTAGGTCTGAAATGGGTCTCTTGTAGACAGCATATATATGGGTCTTGTTTTTGTATCCATTCAGCCAGTCTATGTCTTTTGGTTGGAACATTTAGTGCATTCACATTTAAGGTAATTATCGATATGTATGTTCCTACTACTATTTTCTTAATTGTTATGGGTTTGTCTTGGTGGGTCCTTTTCTTCTCTTGTGTTTCCCACTTAGAGAAGTTCTTTTAGCATTTGGTGTAGAGCTGGTTGCATGGTGCTGAATTCTCTTAGCTTTTGCTTGTCTGTAAGGCTTTTGATTTCTCCATCAAATCTGAATGAGCTCTTTGCAGGGTGCAGTACCCTTGGTTGTAGGTTCTTCCCTTTCATCACTTTAAATTTATCATGCCACTTCCTTCTGGCTTGTAGATTTTCTGCTGAGAAATCAGCTGTTATCCTTATGGGATTTCCCTTGTATGTTATTTGTCATTTTTCCCTTGCTGCTTTCAATAATTTTTCTTTGTCGTTAATTTTTGTCAATTTGATTACTATGTGTCTTGTCATTTTTCTCCTTTGGTTTCTCCTGCCTGGGACACTCTGTGCTTCTGGACTTGGGTGGCTATTTCTTTTCCCATGCTAGGGAAGTTTTTGACCATAATCTCTTCAAATATATTCTCGGGTCCTTTCTCTCTCTCTTCTCCTTCTGGGACCCCTATAATGCGAATGTTGTTGCGTTTAATGTTGTCCCAGAGGACTCTTGGGGTGTCTTCATTTATTTTCATTCTTTTTCTTTATTCTGTTCCATGGCAGTGATTTCCACCTTTCTGTCTTCCAGGCCACTTATCCGTTCTTCTGCCACAGTTATTCTGCTACTGATTCCTTCTAGTGTATTTTTCATTTCAGTTATTACATTGTTCACCTCTGTTTGTTTGTTCTTTAATTCTTCTAGGTGTTTGTTCCTTAATTCTTCTAGGTCTTTGTTAAGCATTTCTTGTGTCTTCTCGATCTTTGCCTCCTTTCTTTTTCTAAGGTCTTGGCTCAACTTCACTATCATTATTCTGAATTCTTTTTCTGGAAGGTTCCCTATCTCCACCTCATTCCGTTTTTTTTCTGGGGTTTTATCTTGTTCCTTGATCTGGTATAAAGTCCTCTGCCTTTTCATTTTGTCTATCTTTCTGTGAATGTGGTTTTCCTTCCACAGGCTGCAGAATTGTAGTTCTTCTTGCTTCTGCTGTCTGCTCTCTGGTGGATGAGTCTATCTTAGAGGCTTGTGCAAGCTTCCTGATGGGAGGGACTGGTGGTGGGTAGAGCTGGGTGTTGCTTTGGTGGGCAGAGCTTTAATCCGCTTGTCTACGGATTAAATAAAACTTTAATAAAAAGTTGAATCTGCTTGTCTGCTGATGCATGGGGCTGGGTTCCCTCCCTGTTGGTTGTTTGGCCTGAGGCGACCCAGCACTGGAGCCTACCTTGCTCTTGTTGGGGCTAATGGCGGACTCTGGGAGGGCTCACACCAAGGAGTATTTCCCAGAACTTCTGCTGCCAGTGTTGTTGTCCTCACGGTGAGCCACAGCCACAGCCACCAGCTGCCTCTGCAGGAGACCCTCTAAAAGTAGCAGGTAGTTCTGGTCATTCTCCTACGGGGTCACTGCTCCTTCCCCTGGGTTCTGATGTGCACACTACTTTGTGTGTGCCCTCCAAGAGTGGAGTATCTGAGTGGAGTTGAGACTCTGAGACTCTGTGTGGAGTCGCACAGACTCTGGGTCCTGTGAAGCTTCGATGTTTTGTGATTCTAGAAATCCTATAGGAGACGGTCCACAGCAGGTGAAGCTAATGTTGTCAGTAGAGGTGTTGAAGCCAAAGATCTGCAGTTCCGGCTAGAGGTGCCGATGTACATACAGGACAAAATCATCTCGTGTGAATGTAGTTCAGGCATGTTTAAGATGAATGCAGTCATGTTAATGCCTACCATATTCTATCTTGAGCCTCTCCTCAGGGACCTCCTCCTCAGTTCCTGAGGCTCCTGTAAGTCATGTACAGGGGACTGGAGAGTGGGCTCTGTCCAGTCTGAGCCCTGAGTTACCCTGTGTGTATCTTAGGATACTTTGTATTTCTGTGGTGTCTGTTGTAACATCATCTCTTTCATTTCAGATTTATTTGGGCCCTCTCTTTTTTAACAAAACATACTACTGTTGTCTTTTATTCTTTACAGAAGTTTAATCAGTGTTTGATCTACTATCCTTACCCTATGTATACTTTTTGCAGTGAGATTTTTACTTTTCTTTGTTTCCTTGTTACTATCAATAATTAGTGAGACTTCTTTTAAGCTACCTTCAACATTGCTTATAAAGCTGCTTTATTAGTGATGACAGAGCCTTAATGGAAGTCATGTTCTGGTTGTAAATTAGAATGCAATGTGCCAGCAAAAAGCCCCTTAAGTTTATGTCTCATTACTTCTTGTTCTTTTTTTAATTTAATTTTTATTTTTTGTCAGAGCAAATTTGATTAAAATGTTTTGTTTCTTCTAGGTGTGCAAGATGTGGTTCTTTTAAACATATACATATATCTATTCTTCTTTGGATCATTTTCCCATGTAGGTTAAGACACCATGTTGAGTAGTCTTGTCTTGGTATTACTTAGGTCTTTGGTGATTACATATTTCACATGTGTTTCTATATCTATCTTAACCCCAATATCCTAATGTATCCAATCCTCACACCTTTCCATTTGGTGAACCCTAAGTTTGTTTAATGAATCTGTGATTGCATTTCTCTGTGGAAATATCTTCATTGGTATCAATTTTTAGCTAAGACCTATAAGTGATATTATAGGATATGTGTCTTTTGCTTTCTGACTTAGTACAATTTGCCTGATTAACTCAAGAATCATACACAGTGCTGCAAATGGCATTGTTTTGTTTTTTTCCCTGGCTCATATTCCATCTGTACGTGCACCAGTTATTCTTTGGCCACGCACCTCTTGATGGACTTTTTGGTTGCCTCCATGTCTTGGTTATTGTAATACTGCTGCAATGCACATTTGCTTGCCTGTGTCTTTCCAGTTCTATCTCCTTATGTTATAGGCCAAGGAGTGGGCTTGCTGTATCATATGGTAGCTCAGTGTGTACGTTTTAAAGGCACCACCATTCAGTTCTCATTAGTGGCTCTTTCCAGGTTATGTCCCACTTAAAATTGAGGGTATGCATTTCTCCAAAACACCTTCAATATTTATTGTTTGTAGTTTGCTTGCTGCTGGTTATTCTAACAGGTGCGAGCTGATACCTCTGTGTGGCTGAATTTGCATGTGTCCCATAATCTGTTGAAATTGATCTTTAAAGCATGCTCTTTTTATTTATCAAACTGTGATTACAGCTTAGTTCTTCACATTGTTTTCTTAAAGTAAGTGTCACATTTTGAAAAGTTTTGGCCACTACCTCCCTCAAGACATTTTGAGGGCAGGTTTCATTTACAGCCTGAAGTACTTGTTCATATGAAGTGACCATTAACACAGATTTTAAAGCTGCTTTTGCAGGTAACGGCCAGAGAGCGGCAGCCTATTTACGTTCCCCAATCTGGTAACTAGGGAAAGAGTCCTTCAGCTGAAAGAGTGTCCAGCTTTATTTCTCATCCAGCTGTGGGTCTAGATATGATCAAACAAGGTTGCATCACAGCCCAGGAACAAATTATGTAAAATTTCCTCTCTCTATCACTGTCTTATTTTTTTGGGTTTTTAAAAGTTATTTAATTTAAAATGGGGATTCGCTACTTTTCACTGCTGTGTTTATGCCGCTTTACACCCACTTGACTCACTTCCAGACAGATATCAATACATAGGTTTTAAGATTCTTACTAGTCACATATATTCTTGTGCGGTGAATAGGGGGTGTTGAGTCCAGTTCACTGAGCAAGGAGTAGGTCTTGTCTATTACATATTGGGTGTATGGATCGGTATCTGAGCGAATTTGAAACCCTTGTTTTATGCATCACCCCACCTCACCTTTCCCGTTAAGCAGCCATAGTGTGTTTTCTAAACGTGTGACTCTGTTCTGTTTTGTAATTCAGTTCAAGTGTAGCGGTTTTTACATTCCCTCTATAAGTGATAGCTTATGATAAGTGTCTTTTTCTGTGTGACTTATTTCACTTAGAGTCGTCGTACCTAAATCCACTCATCATGCTGCTACTAGCCTTATGACATTGATTTCATGTCTGAGTGATATTCCTTTGTACATAAGGACCACAACTTCTTTATCCATTTTTCTCTTTCCTGGGATATTTAAGGTGTCATGAAGTGGAGGTTCTTGTCAACAGAGCAGCCCTAAACTTTGGGGTGCCTGTGTCTTGCTGATTTTTCTTTTTCCCAATTTATACGCCCATGAGTGGACGTGCCGTACGCTCCCTAAGCTGTGTTTTTTCGATGTTTCAGGACACACCGTACACTTCTCCAGAGTGGCTGTTGGCAATTTACATCCCGCTCATCAGCGTAGCAAGGCTGCCATTTCTCCATGGCCTGTCCTGCATTTCTGGTTTTGACACTTTTTGCAGCATGGCCCTTTTGACCGATGGGAAGCGAGACTTCTTTGTAGCGCTGATTTGCATTTTCAGGTTGCTTGGTTGGCCAAAAAGGGCGTATGCGTTTTTTCCTGAATATATTCAGGAAAAAACGCATACGCCCTTTTTGGCCAAGGGCATCATTGTCGACGTTTTGCGACTTTTCATGTGCTTTAAAGGCGATTCGAATCTACCTCCCGAAACCTGTTTCCTGCAATTCTGCCTTGCTTTCAAATCCTCTTCGTTGCCTTCCCTCAATATATTTGTGGACGAGAGTTATCATTTATAACTCTGCGGGTTTGTGAATGGCAGTGTCCCTGGGCTCCATTTTTCAACTCGCTTTTTTGGGAGCTGGCCCTAAGAGCGTGGGATTGCCTCAGGCCCTATTCTGCTTCTGGGCGGCAGGCTGAGCCTGTGGTTAATTCTTCTTCCTGATGGGAAAATAGAGTGACCTGTGCCTGTCCCAACACCTAGATCTAGTCTCTCATTGGTTGGCCCTCTTCCCGTTCATCCTCAGGACAAATTGCAACCTGTAGGGAACAGGAGGTTAAAGGTGCTGATTCTCCAAGTAGGGAGATTGCTAGTAAAGTACCTGGAATGGCGAACCCGAGCACAAGGAGATGAGAAATGAGGTGTGTTTTAGAAACCTTTCAAAATCACACGGTGTACCATCTTCTGGGTTACTCATGTATGTTTTCGATGTAGGAAGATGCCCTTGAACCTGGAGATTTGGGACCCATGGGATGCGTACCACGCAGTATTACTTTAAAGGTTCTGCGTTTGCTCACCCAACCTCACCCAAACTCTCAGCCCCAAGACTGTCCACCCTTATGTCTTATCCAGCTGTATGTCTAGATATGGTCAATCCAGGTTGCATCCCAGCCCCAGACCGAATTTTGGAAGAATTTCTCTCTGTTTCACTGTCTTTGTTTTACGGGTTTTTAAAAGTAATTTATTTTTATAATGGGGTTTATCTGCTTTTAACGGCTGTGTTTATGCGGCTTTACACCCACTTGACTCACTTCCAGACAGATATCGATACATAGGTTTTAAGATTCTTACTAGTCACATATATTCTTGTGCGGTGAATAGGGGGTGTTGAGTCCAGTTCACTGAGCAAGGAGTAGGTCTTGTCTATTACATATTGGGTGTATGGAACGGTATCTGAGCGAATTTGAAACCCTTGTTTTATGCATCACCTCACCTCACCTTTCCCGTTAAGCAGCCATAGTGTGTTTTCTAAACGTGTGACTCTGTTCTGTTTTGTAATTCAGTTCAAGTGTAGCGGTTTTTACATTCCCTCTATAAGTGATAGCTTATGATAAGTGTCTTTTTCTGTGTGACTTATTTCACTTAGAATCGTCGTACCTAAATCCAATCATCTTGCTTCTCCTAGCCTTATGACATTGATTTCATGTCTGAGTGATATTCCATTGTACATAAGGACCACAACTTCTTTATCCATTTTTCTCTTTCCTGGGATATTTAAGGTGTCATGAAGTGGAGGTTCTTGTCAACAGAGCAGCCCTAAACTTTGGGGTGCCTGTGTCTTGCTGATTTTTAGTTTTCCCAATTTATACGCCCATGAGTGGACGTGCCCTATGCTCCCTAAGCTGTGTTTTTTCGATGTTTCAGGACACACAGTACACTTCTCCAGAGTGGCTGTTGGCAATTTACATCCCACCCATCAGCATAGCAAGGCTGCCATTTCTCCATGGCCTGTCCTGCATTTCTGGTTTTGACACTTTTTGCAGCATGGCCCTTTTGACCGATGGGAAGCGAGACTTCTTTGTAGCGCTGATTTGCCTTTCCAGGTTGCTTGGTTGGCCAAAAAGGGCGTATGCGTTTTTTCCTGAATATATTCAGGAAAAAACGCATACGCCCTTTTTGGCCAAGGGCATCATTGTCGAAGTTTTACCACTTTACATATGTTTAAAGGCGATTCGAATCTACCTCCTGAAACATGTTTCCTGCAATTCTGCCTTGCTTTCAAATCCTCTTCGTTGCCTTCCCTCAATATATTTGTGGAAGAGAGTTATCATTTATAACTCTGCGGGTTTGTGAATGGCAGTGCCCCTGAGCTCCATTTTTCAACTGTCTTTTTTGGGAGCTGTCCGCAAAAGCACGGGATTGCCTCAGACCCTATTCAGGTTCCGGGGGGCAGGCTGAGCCTGTGGTTAATTCTTCTTCCTGATGGGAAAATAGAGTGACCTGTGCCTGTCCCAACACCTAGATCTAGTCTCTCATTGGTTGCCCCTCTTCCCTTTCATCCTCAGGACAAATTGCAACCTGTACGGAACAGGAGGTTAAAGGTGCTGATTCTCCAAGTACTGAGATTTCTAGTAATGTAGCTGGAATGGCGAACCCGAACACAAGGAAATGAGAAATGAGTTGCGTTTTAGAAACCTTTCAAAATCACACAGTGTACCACCTTCTGGGTTTCTCATGCATGTTTTCGATATAGGAATATGCCCTTCAACCTGGAGATTTGGGACCCATGGGAAGTGTACCAGGCAGTATTACTTTAAAGGGTCTGTGTTTGCTCACCCAACCTCACCCAACCTCTCAGCCCCAAGTGTATCCACCCTTATGTCTCATCCAGCTGTGCGTCTAGATATGGTCAATCCAGGTTGCATCACAGCCCCTGAACGAATTTTGTAAGAATTTCTCTCTCTTTCACTGTCTTTGTTTTACGGGTTTTTAAAAGTAATTTATTTTTATAATGGGGTTTAGCTGCTTTTCACGGCTGTGTTTATGCGGCTTTACACCCACTTGACTCTCTTCCAGACAGATATCAATACATAGGTTTTAAGATTCTTACTAGTCACATATATTCTTGTGCGGTGAATAGGGGGTGTTGAGTCCAGTTCAATGAGCAAGGAGTAGGTCTTATCTATTACATATTGGGTGTATGGAACGGTATCTGAGCCAATTTGAAACCCTTGTTTTATGCATCACCCCACCTCACCTTTCCCGTTAAGCAGCCATAGTGTGTTTTCTAAACGTGTGACTCTGTTCTGTTTTGTAATTCAGTTCAAGTGTAGCGGTTTTTACATTCCCTCTATAAGTGATACCTTATGATAAGTGTCTTTTTCTGTGTGACTTATTTCACTTAGAATCATTGTACCTAAGTCCACTCATCTTGCTTTTTCTATCCTTATGACATTGATTTCATGTCTGAGTGATATTCCATTGTACATAAGGACCACAACTTCTTTATCCATTTTTCTCTTTCCTGGGATATTTAAGGTGTCATGAAGTGGAGGTTCTTGTCAACAGAGCAGCCCTAAACTTTGGGGTGCCTGTGTCTTGCTGATTTTTAGTTTTCCCAATTTATACGCCCATGAGTGGACGTGCCCTATGCTCCCTAAGCTGTGTTTTCTCGATGTTTCAGGACACACCGTACTCTTCTCCAGAGTGGCTGTTGGCAATTTACATCCCGCCCATCAGCATAGCAAGGCTGCCATTTCTCCATGGCCTGTCCTGCATTTCTGGTTTTGACACTTTTTGCAGCATGGCCCTTTTGACCGATGGGAAGCGAGACTACTTTGTAGCGCTGATTTGCCTTTCCAGGTTGCTTGGTTGGCCAAAAAGGGCGTATGCGTTTTTTCCTGAATATATTCAGGAAAAAACGCATACGCCCTTTTTGGCCAAGGGCATCATTGTCGACGTTTTGCGACTTTTCATGTGCTTTAAAGGCGATTCGAATCTACCTCCCGAAACCTGTTTCCTGCAATTCTGCCTTGCTTTCAAATCCTCTTCGTTGCCTTCCCTCAATATATTTGTGGACGAGAGTTATCATTTATAACTCTGAGGGTTTGTGAATGGCAGTGTCCCTGGGCTCCATTTTTCAACTCGCTTTTTTGGGAGCTGGCCCTAAGAGCGTGGGACTGCCTCAGGCCCTATTCTGCTTCTGGGCGGCAGCCTGAGCCTGTGGTTAATTCTTCTTCCTGATGGGAAAATAGAGTGACCTGTGCCTGTCCCAACACCTAGATCTAGTCTCTCATTGGTTGGCCCTCTTCCCGTTCATCCTCAGGACAAATTGCAACCTGTAGGGAACAGGAGGTTAAAGGTGCTGATTCTCCAAGTAGGGAGATTGCTAGTAAAGTACCTGGAATGGCGAACTCGAGCACAAGGAGATGAGAAATGAGGTGCGTTTTAGAAACCTTTCAAAATCACACGGTGTACCATCTTCTGGGTTACTCATGTATGTTTTCGATGTAGGAAGATGCCCTTGAACCTGGAGATTTGGGACCCATGGGATGCGTACCACGCAGTATTACTTTAAAGGTTCTGCGTTTGCTCACCCAACCTCACCCAAACTCTCAGCCCCAAGAGTGTCCACCCTTATGTCTCATCCAGCTGTATGTCTAGATATGGTCAATCCAGGTTGCATCCCAGCCCCAGACCGAATTTTGGAAGAATTCCTCTCTGTTTCACTGTCTTTGTTTTACGGGTTTTTAAAAGTAATTTATTTTTATAATGGGGTTTATCTGCTTTTAACGGCTGTGTTTATGCGGCTTTACACCCACTTGACTCACTTCCAGACAGATATCAATACATAGGTTTTAAGATTCTTACTAGTCACATATATTCTTGTGCGGTGAATAGGGGGTGTTGAGTCCAGTTCACTGAGCAAGGAGTAGGTCTTGTCTATTACATATTGGGTGTATGGAACGGTATCTGAGCGAATTTGAAACCCTTGTTTTATGCATCACCTCACCTCACCTTTCCCGTTAAGCAGCCATAGTGTGTTTTCTAAAAGTGTGACTCTGTTCTGTTTTGTAATTCAGTTCAAGTGTAGCGGTTTTTACATTCCCTCTATAAGTGATAGCTTATGATAAGTGTCTTTTTCTGTGTGACTTATTTCACTTAGAATCGTCGTACCTAAATCCAATCATCTTGTTTCTCCTAGCCTTATGACATTGATTTCATGTCTGAGTGATATTCCATTGTACATAAGGACCACAACTTCTTTATCCATTTTTCTCTTTCCTGGGATATTTAAGGTGTCATGAAGTGGAGGTTCTTGTCAACAGAGCAGCCCTAAACTTTGGGGTGCCTGTGTCTTGCTGATTTTTAGTTTTCCCAATTTATACGCCCATGAGTGGACGTGCCCTATGCTCCCTAAGCTGTGTTTTTTCGATGTTTCAGGACACACCGTACTCTTCTCCAGAGTGGCTGTTGGCAATTTACATCCCACCCATCAGCGTAGCAAGGCTGCCATTTCTCCATGGCCTGTCCTGCATTTCTGGTTTTGACACTTTTTGCAGCATGGCCCTTTTGACCGATGGGAAGCGAGAGTTCTTTGTAGCGCTGATTTGCCTTTCCAGGTTGCTTGGTTGGCCAAAAAGGGCGTATGCGTTTTTTCCTGAATATATTCAGGAAAAAACGCATACGCCGTTTTTGGCCAAGGGCATCATTGTCGAAGTTTTACCACTTAACATATGTTTAAAGGCGATTCGAATCTACCTCCTGAAACATGTTTCCTGCAATTCTGCCTTGCTTCCAAATCCTCTTCGTTGCCTTCCCTCAATATATTTGTGGAAGAGAGTTATCATTTATAACTCTGCGGGTTTGTGAATGGCAGTGCCCCTGAGCTCCATTTTTCAACTGTGTTTTTTGGGAGCTGTCCGCAAAAGCACGGGATTGCCTCAGACCCTATTCAGGTTCCGGGGGGCAGGCTGAGCCTGTGGTTAATTCTTCTTCCTGATGGGAAAATAGAGTGACCTGTGCCTGTCCCAACACCTAGATCTAGTCTCTCATTGGTTGCCCCTCTTCCCTTTCATCCTCAGGACAAATTGCAAACTGTACGGAACAGGAGGTTAAAGGTGCTGATTCTCCAAGTAGGGAGATTTCTAGTAAAGTAGCTGGAATGGCGAACCCGAACACAAGGAAATGAGAAATGAGGTGCGTTTTAGAAACCTTTCAAAATCACACTGTGTACCATCTTCTGGGTTTCTCATGCATGTTTTCGATGTAGGAAGATGCCCTTGAACCTGGAGATTTGGGACCCATGGGATGCGTACCACGCAGTATGACTTTAAAGGTTCTGCGTTTGCTCACCCAACCTCACCCAAACTCTCAGCCCCAAGACTGTCCACCCTTATGTCTTATCCAGCTGTATGTCTAGATATGGTCAATCCAGGTTGCATCCCAGCCCCAGACCGAATTTTGGAAGAATTTCTCTCTGTTTCACTGTCTTTGTTTTACGGGTTTTTAAAAGTAATTTATTTTTATAATGGGGTTTATCTGCTTTTAACGGCTGTGTTTATGCGGCTTTACACCCACTTGACTCACTTCCAGACAGATATCGATACATAGGTTTTAAGATTCTTACTAGTCACATATATTCTTGTGCGGTGAATAGGGGGTGTTGAGTCCAGTTCACTGAGCAAGGAGTAGGTCTTGTCTATTACATATTGGGTGTATGGAACGGTATCTGAGCGAATTTGAAACCCTTGTTTTATGCATCACCTCACCTCACCTTTCCCGTTAAGCAGCCATAGTGTGTTTTCTAAACGTGTGACTCTGTTCTGTTTTGTAATTCAGTTCAAGTGTAGCGGTTTTTACATTCCCTCTATAAGTGATAGCTTATGATAAGTGTCTTTTTCTGTGTGACTTATTTCACTTAGAATCGTCGTACCTAAATCCAATCATCTTGCTTCTCCTAGCCTTATGACATTGATTTCATGTCTGAGTGATATTCCATTGTACATAAGGACCACAACTTCTTTATCCATTTTTCTCTTTCCTGGGATATTTAAGGTGTCATGAAGTGGAGGTTCTTGTCAACAGAGCAGCCCTAAACTTTGGGGTGCCTGTGTCTTGCTGATTTTTAGTTTTCCCAATTTATACGCCCATGAGTGGACGTGCCCTATGCTCCCTAAGCTGTGTTTTCTCGATGTTTCAGGACACACCGTACACTTCTCCAGAGTGGCTGTTGGCAATTTACATCCCGCCCATCAGCGTAGCAAGGCTGCCATTTCTCCATGGCCTGTCCTGCATTTCTGGTTTTGACACTTTTTGCAGCATGGCCCTTTTGACCGATGGGAAGCGAGACTACTTTGTAGCGCTGATTTGCCTTTCCAGGTTGCTTGGTTGGCCAAAAAGGGCGTATGCGTTTTTTCCTGAATATATTCAGGAAAAAACGCATACGCCCTTTTTGGCCAAGGGCATCATTGTCGACGTTTTGCGACTTTTCATGTGCTTTAAAGGTGATTCGAATCTACCTCCCGAAACCTGTTTCCTGCAATTCTGCCTTGCTTTCAAATCCTCTTCGTTGCCTTCCCTCAATATATTTGTGGACGAGAGTTATCATTTATAACTCTGCGGGTTTGTGAATGGCAGTGTCCCTGGGCTCCATTTTTCAACTCGCTTTTTTGGGAGCTGGCCCTAAGAGCGTGGGATTGCCTCAGGCCCTATTCTGCTTCTGGGCGGCAGGCTGAGCCTGTGGTTAATTCTTCTTCCTGATGGGAAAATAGAGTGACCTGTGCCTGTCCCAACACCTAGATCTAGTCTCTCATTGGTTGGCCCTCTTCCCGTTCATCCTCAGGACAAATTGCAACCTGTAGGGAACAGGAGGTTAAAGGTGCTGATTCTCCAAGTAGGGAGATTGCTAGTAAAGTACCTGGAATGGCGAACCCGAGCACAAGGAGATGAGAAATGAGGTGTGTTTTACAAACCTTTCAAAATCACACGGTGTACCATCTTCTGGGTTACTCATGTATGTTTTCGATGTAGGAAGATGCCCTTGAACCTGGAGATTTGGGACCCATGGGATGCGTACCACGCAGTATTACTTTAAAGGTTCTGCGTTTGCTCACCCAACCTCACCCAAACTCTCAGCCCCAAGACTGTCCACCCTTATGTCTTATCCAGCTGTATGTCTAGATATGGTCAATCCAGGTTGCATCCCAGCCCCAGACCGAATTTTGGAAGAATTTCTCTCTGTTTCACTGTCTTTGTTTTACGGGTTTTTAAAAGTAATTTATTTTTATAATGGGGTTTATCTGCTTTTAACGGCTGTGTTTATGCGGCTTTACACCCACTTGACTCACTTCCAGACAGATATCGATACATAGGTTTTAAGATTCTTACTAGTCACATATATTCTTGTGCGGTGAATAGGGGGTGTTGAGTCCAGTTCACTGAGCAAGGAGTAGGTCTTGTCTATTACATATTGGGTGTATGGAACGGTATCTGAGCGAATTTGAAACCCTTGTTTTATGCATCACCTCACCTCACCTTTCCCGTTAAGCAGCCATAGTGTGTTTTCTAAACGTGTGACTCTGTTCTGTTTTGTAATTCAGTTCAAGTGTAGCGGTTTTTACATTCCCTCTATAAGTGATAGCTTATGATAAGTGTCTTTTTCTGTGTGACTTATTTCACTTAGAATCGTCGTACCTAAATCCAATCATCTTGCTTCTCCTAGCCTTATGACATTGATTTCATGTCTGAGTGATATTCCATTGTACATAAGGACCACAACTTCTTTATCCATTTTTCTCTTTCCTGGGATATTTAAAGTGTCATGAAGTGGAGGTTCTTGTCAACAGAGCAGCCCTAAACTTTGGGGTGCCTGTGTCTTGCTGATTTTTAGTTTTCCCAATTTATACGCCCATGAGTGGACGTGCCCTATGCTCCCTAAGCTGTGTTTTTTCGATGTTTCAGGACACACAGTACACTTCTCCAGAGTGGCTGTTGGCAATTTACATCCCACCCATCAGCATAGCAAGGCTGCCATTTCTCCATGGCCTGTCCTGCATTTCTGGTTTTGACACTTTTTGCAGCATGGCCCTTTTGACCGATGGGAAGCGAGACTTCTTTGTAGCGCTGATTTGCCTTTCCAGGTTGCTTGGTTGGCCAAAAAGGGCGTATGCGTTTTTTCCTGAATATATTCAGGAAAAAACGCATACGCCCTTTTTGGCCAAGGGCATCATTGTCGAAGTTTTACCACTTTACATATGTTTAAAGGCGATTCGAATCTACCTCCTGAAACATGTTTCCTGCAATTCTGCCTTGCTTTCAAATCCTCTTCGTTGCCTTCCCTCAATATATTTGTGGAAGAGAGTTATCATTTATAACTCTGCGGGTTTGTGAATGGCAGTGCCCCTGAGCTCCATTTTTCAACTGTCTTTTTTGGGAGCTGTCCGCAAAAGCACGGGATTGCCTCAGACCCTATTCAGGTTCCGGGGGGCAGGCTGAGCCTGTGGTTAATTCTTCTTCCTGATGGGAAAATAGAGTGACCTGTGCCTGTCCCAACACCTAGATCTAGTCTCTCATTGGTTGCCCCTCTTCCCTTTCATCCTCAGGACAAATTGCAACCTGTACGGAACAGGAGGTTAAAGGTGCTGATTCTCCAAGTACTGAGATTTCTAGTAAAGTAGCTGGAATGGCGAACCCGAACACAAATAAATGAGAAATGAGGTGCGTTTTAGAAACCTTTCAAAATCACACAGTGTACCACCTTCTGGGTTTCTCATGCATGTTTTCGATATAGGAATATGCCCTTCAACCTGGAGATTTGGGACCCATGGGAAGTGTACCAGGCAGTATTACTTTAAAGGGTCTGTGTTTGCTCACCCAACCTCACCCAACCTCTCAGCCCCAAGTGTGTCCACCCTTATGTCTCATCCAGCTGTGCGTCTAGATATGGTC
Organism: Eschrichtius robustus; assembly: GCF_028021215.1. Classification (NCBI taxonomy): domain Eukaryota; kingdom Metazoa; phylum Chordata; class Mammalia; order Artiodactyla; family Eschrichtiidae; genus Eschrichtius; species Eschrichtius robustus. Next base: position 1,156,169 of record NW_027175163.1, read on the forward strand.
AATCCAGGTTGCATCACAGCCCCTGAACGAATTTTGTAAGAATTTCTCTCTCTTTCACTGTCTTTGTTTTACGGGTTTTTAAAAGTAATTTATTTTTATAATGGGGTTTAGCTGCTTTTCACGGCTGTGTTTATGCGGCTTTACACCCACTTGACTCTCTTCCAGACAGATATCAATACATAGGTTTTAAGATTCTTACTAGTCACATATATTCTTGTGCGGTGAATAGGGGGTGTTGAGTCCAGTTCAATGAGCAAGGAGTAGGTCTTATCTATTACATATTGGGTGTATGGAACGGTATCTGAGCCAATTTGAAACCCTTGTTTTATGCATCACCCCACCTCACCTTTCCCGTTAAGCAGCCATAGTGTGTTTTCTAAACGTGTGACTCTGTTCTGTTTTGTAATTCAGTTCAAGTGTAGCGGTTTTTACATTCCCTCTATAAGTGATAGCTTATGATAAGTGTCTTTTTCTGTGTGACTTATTTCACTTAGAATCGTCGTACCTAAATCCAATCATCTTGCTTCTCCTAGCCTTATGACATTGATTTCATGTCTGAGTGATATTCCATTGTACATAAGGACCACAACTTCTTTATCCATTTTTCTCTTTCCTGGGATATTTAAGGTGTCATGAAGTGGAGGTTCTTGTCAACAGAGCAGCCCTAAACTTTGGGGTGCCTGTGTCTTGCTGATTTTTAGTTTTCCCAATTTATACGCCCATGAGTGGACGTGCCCTATGCTCCCTAAGCTGTGTTTTCTCGATGTTTCAGGACACACCGTACTCTTCTCCAGAGTGGCTGTTGGCAATTTACATCCCGCCCATCAGCATAGCAAGGCTGCCATTTCTCCATGGCCTGTCCTGCATTTCTGGTTTTGACACTTTTTGCAGCATGGCCCTTTTGACCGATGGGAAGCGAGACTACTTTGTAGCGCTGATTTGCCTTTCCAGGTTGCTTGGTTGGCCAAAAAGGGCGTATGCGTTTTTTCCTGAATATATTCAGGAAAAAACGCATACGCCCTTTTTGGCCAAGGGCATCATTGTCGACGTTTTGCGACTTTTCATGTGCTTTAAAGGCGATTCGAATCTACCTCCCGAAACCTGTTTCCTGCAATTCTGCCTTGCTTTCAAATCCTCTTCGTTGCCTTCCCTCAATATATTTGTGGACGAGAGTTATCATTTATAACTCTGAGGGTTTGTGAATGGCAGTGTCCCTGGGCTCCATTTTTCAACTCGCTTTTTTGGGAGCTGGCCCTAAGAGCGTGGGACTGCCTCAGGCCCTATTCTGCTTCTGGGCGGCAGCCTGAGCCTGTGGTTAATTCTTTTTCCTGATGGGAAAATAGAGTGACCTGTGCCTGTCCCAACACCTAGATCTAGTCTCTCATTGGTTGGCCCTCTTCCCGTTCATCCTCAGGACAAATTGCAACCTGTAGGGAACAGGAGGTTAAAGGTGCTGATTCTCCAAGTAGGGAGATTGCTAGTAAAGTACCTGGAATGGCGAACTCGAGCACAAGGAGATGAGAAATGAGGTTCGTTTTAGAAACCTTTCAAAATCACACGGTGTACCATCTTCTGGGTTACTCATGTATGTTTTCGATGTAGGAAGATGCCCTTGAACCTGGAGATTTGGGACCCATGGGATGCGTACCACGCAGTATTACTTTAAAGGTTCTGCGTTTGCTCACCCAACCTCACCCAAACTCTCAGCCCCAAGAGTGTCCACCCTTATGTCTCATCCAGCTGTATGTCTAGATATGGTCAAGCCAGGTTGCATCCCAGCCCCAGACCGAATTTTGGAAGAATTCCTCTCTGTTTCACTGTCTTTGTTTTACGGGTTTTTAAAAGTAATTTATTTTTATAATGGGGTTTATCTGCTTTTAACGGCTGTGTTTATGCGGCTTTACACCCACTTGACTCACTTCCAGACAGATATCAATACATAGGTTTTAAGATTCTTACTAGTCACATATATTCTTGTGCGGTGAATAGGGGGTGTTGAGTCCAGTTCACTGAGCAAGGAGTAGGTCTTGTCTATTACATATTGGGTGTATGGAACGGTATCTGAGCGAATTTGAAACCCTTGTTTTATGCATCACCTCACCTCACCTTTCCCGTTAAGCAGCCATAGTGTGTTTTCTAAAAGTGTGACTCTGTTCTGTTTTGTAATTCAGTTCAAGTGTAGCGGTTTTTACATTCCCTCTATAAGTGATAGCTTATGATAAGTGTCTTTTTCTGTGTGACTTATTTCACTTAGAATCGTCGTACCTAAATCCAATCATCTTGCTTCTCCTAGCCTTATGACATTGATTTCATGTCTGAGTGATATTCCATTGTACATAAGGACCACAACTTCTTTATCCATTTTTCTCTTTCCTGGGATATTTAAGGTGTCATGAAGTGGAGGTTCTTGTCAACAGAGCAGCCCTAAACTTTGGGGTGCCTGTGTCTTGCTGATTTTTAGTTTTCCCAATTTATACGCCCATGAGTGGACGTGCCCTATGCTCCCTAAGCTGTGTTTTTTCGATGTTTCAGGACACACCGTACTCTTCTCCAGAGTGGCTGTTGGCAATTTACATCCCACCCATCAGCGTAGCAAGGCTGCCATTTCTCCATGGCCTGTCCTGCATTTCTGGTTTTGACACTTTTTGCAGCATGGCCCTTTTGACCGATGGGAAGCGAGAGTTCTTTGTAGCGCTGATTTGCCTTTCCAGGTTGCTTGGTTGGCCAAAAAGGGCGTATGCGTTTTTTCCTGAATATATTCAGGAAAAAACGCATACGCCCTTTTTGGCCAAGGGCATCATTGTCGAAGTTTTACCACTTTACATATGTTTAAAGGCGATTCGAATCTACCTCCTGAAACATGTTTCCTGCAATTCTGCCTTGCTTCCAAATCCTCTTCGTTGCCTTCCCTCAATATATTTGTGGAAGAGAGTTATCATTTATAACTCTGCAGGTTTGTGAATGGCAGTGCCCCTGAGCTCCATTTTTCAACTGTGTTTTTTGGGAGCTGTCCGCAAAAGCACGGGATTGCCTCAGACCCTATTCAGGTTCCGGGGGGCAGGCTGAGCCTGTGGTTAATTCTTCTTCCTGATGGGAAAATAGAGTGACCTGTGCCTGTCCCAACACCTAGATCTAGTCTCTCATTGGTTGCCCCTCTTCCCTTTCATCCTCAGGACAAATTGCAAACTGTACGGAACAGGAGGTTAAAGGTGCTGATTCTCCAAGTAGGGAGATTTCTAGTAAAGTAGCTGGAATGGCGAACCCGAACACAAGGAAATGAGAAATGAGGTGCGTTTTAGAAACCTTTCAAAATCACACTGTGTACCATCTTCTGGGTTTCTCATGCATGTTTTCGATGTATGAATATGCCCTTGAACCTGGAGATTTCGGACCCATGGGATGGGTACCAGGCAGTGTTACTTTAAAGGGTCTGTGTTTGCTCACCCAACCTCACCCAACCTCTCAGCCCCAAGTGTGTCCACCCTTATGTCTCATCCAGCTGTGGGTCTAGATATGGTCAATCCAGGTTGCATCACAGCCCCTGAACGAATTTTGTAAGAATTTCTCTCTCTTTCACTGTCTTTGTTTTACGGGTTTTTAAAAGTAATTTATTTTTATAATGGGGTTTATCTGCTTTTAACGGCTGTGTTTATGCGGCTTTACACCCACTTGACTCACTTCCAGACAGATATCGATACATAGGTTTTAAGATTCTTACTAGTCACATATATTCTTGTGCGGTGAATAGGGGGTGTTGAGTCCAGTTCACTGAGCAAGGAGTAGGTCTTGTCTATTACATATTGGGTGTATGGAACGGTATCTGAGCGAATTTGAAACCCTTGTTTTATGCATCACCTCACCTCACCTTTCCCGTTAAGCAGCCATAGTGTGTTTTCTAAACGTGTGACTCTGTTCTGTTTTGTAATTCAGTTCAAGTGTAGCGGTTTTTACATTCCCTCTATAAGTGATAGCTTATGATAAGTGTCTTTTTCTGTGTGACTTATTTCACTTAGAATCGTCGTACCTAAATCCAATCATCTTGCTTCTCCTAGCCTTATGACATTGATTTCATGTCTGAGTGATATTCCATTGTACATAAGGACCACAACTTCTTTATCCATTTTTCTCTTTCCTGGGATATTTAAGGTGTCATGAAGTGGAGGTTCTTGTCAACAGAGCAGCCCTAAACTTTGGGGTGCCTGTGTCTTGCTGATTTTTAGTTTTCCCAATTTATACGCCCATGAGTGGACGTGCCCTATGCTCCCTAAGCTGTGTTTTCTCGATGTTTCAGGACACACCGTACACTTCTCCAGAGTGGCTGTTGGCAATTTACATCCCGCCCATCAGCGTAGCAAGGCTGCCATTTCTCCATGGCCTGTCCTGCATTTCTGGTTTTGACACTTTTTGCAGCATGGCCCTTTTGACCGATGGGAAGCGAGACTACTTTGTAGCGCTGATTTGCCTTTCCAGGTTGCTTGGTTGGCCAAAAAGGGCGTATGCGTTTTTTCCTGAATATATTCAGGAAAAAACGCATACGCCCTTTTTGGCCAAGGGCATCATTGTCGACGTTTTGCGACTTTTCATGTGCTTTAAAGGTGATTCGAATCTACCTCCCGAAACCTGTTTCCTGCAATTCTGCCTTGCTTTCAAATCCTCTTCGTTGCCTTCCCTCAATATATTTGTGGACGAGAGTTATCATTTATAACTCTGCGGGTTTGTGAATGGCAGTGTCCCTGGGCTCCATTTTTCAACTCGCTTTTTTGGGAGCTGGCCCTAAGAGCGTGGGATTGCCTCAGGCCCTATTCTGCTTCTGGGCGGCAGGCTGAGCCTGTGGTTAATTCTTCTTCCTGATGGGAAAATAGAGTGACCTGTGCCTGTCCCAACACCTAGATCTAGTCTCTCATTGGTTGGCCCTCTTCCCGTTCATCCTCAGGACAAATTGCAACCTGTAGGGAACAGGAGGTTAAAGGTGCTGATTCTCCAAGTAGGGAGATTGCTAGTAAAGTACCTGGAATGGCGAACCCGAGCACAAGGAGATGAGAAATGAGGTGTGTTTTAGAAACCTTTCAAAATCACACGGTGTACCATCTTCTGGGTTACTCATGTATGTTTTCGATGTAGGAAGATGCCCTTGAACCTGGAGATTTGGGACCCATGGGATGCGTACCACGCAGTATTACTTTAAAGGTTCTGCGTTTGCTCACCCAACCTCACCCAAACTCTCAGCCCCAAGACTGTCCACCCTTATGTCTTATCCAGCTGTATGTCTAGATATGGTCAATCCAGGTTGCATCCCAGCCCCAGACCGAATTTTGGAAGAATTTCTCTCTGTTTCACTGTCTTTGTTTTACGGGTTTTTAAAAGTAATTTATTTTTATAATGGGGTTTATCTGCTTTTAACGGCTGTGTTTATGCGGCTTTACACCCACTTGACTCACTTCCAGACAGATATCGATACATAGGTTTTAAGATTCTTACTAGTCACATATATTCTTGTGCGGTGAATAGGGGGTGTTGAGTCCAGTTCACTGAGCAAGGAGTAGGTCTTGTCTATTACATATTGGGTGTATGGAACGGTATCTGAGCGAATTTGAAACCCTTGTTTTATGCATCACCTCACCTCACCTTTCCCGTTAAGCAGCCATAGTGTGTTTTCTAAACGTGTGACTCTGTTCTGTTTTGTAATTCAGTTCAAGTGTAGCGGTTTTTACATTCCCTCTATAAGTGATAGCTTATGATAAGTGTCTTTTTCTGTGTGACTTATTTCACTTAGAATCGTCGTACCTAAATCCAATCATCTTGCTTCTCCTAGCCTTATGACATTGATTTCATGTCTGAGTGATATTCCATTGTACATAAGGACCACAACTTCTTTATCCATTTTTCTCTTTCCTGGGATATTTAAAGTGTCATGAAGTGGAGGTTCTTGTCAACAGAGCAGCCCTAAACTTTGGGGTGCCTGTGTCTTGCTGATTTTTAGTTTTCCCAATTTATACGCCCATGAGTGGACGTGCCCTATGCTCCCTAAGCTGTGTTTTTTCGATGTTTCAGGACACACAGTACACTTCTCCAGAGTGGCTGTTGGCAATTTACATCCCACCCATCAGCATAGCAAGGCTGCCATTTCTCCATGGCCTGTCCTGCATTTCTGGTTTTGACACTTTTTGCAGCATGGCCCTTTTGACCGATGGGAAGCGAGACTTCTTTGTAGCGCTGATTTGCCTTTCCAGGTTGCTTGGTTGGCCAAAAAGGGCGTATGCGTTTTTTCCTGAATATATTCAGGAAAAAACGCATACGCCCTTTTTGGCCAAGGGCATCATTGTCGAAGTTTTACCACTTTACATATGTTTAAAGGCGATTCGAATCTACCTCCTGAAACATGTTTCCTGCAATTCTGCCTTGCTTTCAAATCCTCTTCGTTGCCTTCCCTCAATATATTTGTGGAAGAGAGTTATCATTTATAACTCTGCGGGTTTGTGAATGGCAGTGCCCCTGAGCTCCATTTTTCAACTGTCTTTTTTGGGAGCTGTCCGCAAAAGCACGGGATTGCCTCAGACCCTATTCAGGTTCCGGGGGGCAGGCTGAGCCTGTGGTTAATTCTTCTTCCTGATGGGAAAATAGAGTGACCTGTGCCTGTCCCAACACCTAGATCTAGTCTCTCATTGGTTGCCCCTCTTCCCTTTCATCCTCAGGACAAATTGCAACCTGTACGGAACAGGAGGTTAAAGGTGCTGATTCTCCAAGTACTGAGATTTCTAGTAAAGTAGCTGGAATGGCGAACTCGAACACAAATAAATGAGAAATGAGGTGCGTTTTAGAAACCTTTCAAAATCACACAGTGTACCACCTTCTGGGTTTCTCATGCATGTTTTCGATATAGGAATATGCCCTTCAACCTGGAGATTTGGGACCCATGGGAAGTGTACCAGGCAGTATTACTTTAAAGGGTCTGTGTTTGCTCACCCAACCTCACCCAACCTCTCAGCCCCAAGTGTGTCCACCCTTATGTCTCATCCAGCTGTGCGTCTAGATATGGTCAATCCAGGTTGCATCACAGCCCCTGAACGAATTTTGTAAGAATTTCTCTCTCTTTCACTGTCTTTGTTTTACGGGTTTTTAAAAGTAATTTATTTTTATAATGGGGTTTAGCTGCTTTTCACGGCTGTGTTTATGCGGCTTTACACCCACTTGACTCTCTTCCAGACAGATATCAATACATAGGTTTTAAGATTCTTACTAGTCACATATATTCTTGTGCGGTGAATAGGGGGTGTTGAGTCCAGTTCAATGAGCAAGGAGTAGGTCTTATCTATTACATATTGGGTGTATGGAACGGTATCTGAGCCAATTTGAAACCCTTGTTTTATGCATCACCCCACCTCACCTTTCCCGTTAAGCAGCCATAGTGTGTTTTCTAAACGTGTGACTCTGTTCTGTTTTGTAATTCAGTTCAAGTGTAGCGGTTTTTACATTCCCTCTATAAGTGATACCTTATGATAAGTGTCTTTTTCTGTGTGACTTATTTCACTTAGAATCATTGTACCTAAGTCCACTCATCTTGCTTTTTCTATCCTTATGACATTGATTTCATGTCTGAGTGATATTCCATTGTACATAAGGACCACAACTTCTTTATCCATTTTTCTCTTTCCTGGGATATTTAAGGTGTCATGAAGTGGAGGTTCTTGTCAACAGAGCAGCCCTAAACTTTGGGGTGCCTGTGTCTTGCTGATTTTTAGTTTTCCCAATTTATACGCCCATGAGTGGACGTGCCCTATGCTCCCTAAGCTGTGTTTTCTCGATGTTTCAGGACACACCGTACTCTTCTCCAGAGTGGCTGTTGGCAATTTACATCCCGCCCATCAGCATAGCAAGGCTGCCATTTCTCCATGGCCTGTCCTGCATTTCTGGTTTTGACACTTTTTGCAGCATGGCCCTTTTGACCGATGGGAATCGAGACTACTTTGTAGCGCTGATTTGCCTTTCCAGGTTGCTTGGTTGGCCAAAAAGGGCGTATGCGTTTTTTCCTGAATATATTCAGGAAAAAACGCATACGCCCTTTTTGGCCAAGGGCATCATTGTCGACGTTTTGCGACTTTTCATGTGCTTTAAAGGCGATTCGAATCTACCTCCCGAAACCTGTTTCCTGCAATTCTGCCTTGCTTTCAAATCCTCTTCGTTGCCTTCCCTCAATATATTTGTGGACGAGAGTTATCATTTATAACTCTGAGGGTTTGTGAATGGCAGTGTCCCTGGGCTCCATTTTTCAACTCGCTTTTTTGGGAGCTGGCCCTAAGAGCGTGGGACTGCCTCAGGCCCTATTCTGCTTCTGGGCGGCAGCCTGAGCCTGTGGTTAATTCTTTTTCCTGATGGGAAAATAGAGTGACCTGTGCCTGTCCCAACACCTAGATCTAGTCTCTCATTGGTTGGCCCTCTTCCCGTACATCCTCAGGAAAAATTGCAACCTGTAGGGAACAGGAGGTTAAAGGTGCTGATTCTCCAAGTAGGGAGATTGCTAGTAAAGTACCTGGAATGGCGAACTCGAGCACAAGGAGATGAGAAATGAGGTTCGTTTTAGAAACCTTTCAAAATCACACGGTGTACCATCTTCTGGGTTACTCATGTATGTTTTCGATGTAGGAAGATGCCCTTGAACCTGGAGATTTGGGACCCATGGGATGCGTACCACGCAGTATTACTTTAAAGGTTCTGCGTTTGCTCACCCAACCTCACCCAAACTCTCAGCCCCAAGACTGTCCACCCTTATGTCTCATCCAGCTGTATGTCTAGATATGGTCAATCCAGGTTGCATCCCAGCCCCAGACCGAATTTTGGAAGAATTCCTCTCTGTTTCACTGTCTTTGTTTTACGGGTTTTTAAAAGTAATTTATTTTTATAATGGGGTTTATCTGCTTTTAACGGCTGTGTTTATGCGGCTTTACACCCACTTGACTCACTTCCAGACAGATATCAATACATAGGTTTTAAGATTCTTACTAGTCACCTATATTCTTGTGCGGTGAATAGGGGGTGTTGAGTCCAGTTCACTGAGCAAGGAGTAGGTCTTGTCTATTACATATTGGGTGTATGGAACGGTATCTGAGCGAATTTGAAACCCTTGTTTTATGCATCACCTCACCTCACCTTTCCCGTTAAGCAGCCATAGTGTGTTTTCTAAAAGTGTGACTCTGTTCTGTTTTGTAATTCAGTTCAAGTGTAGCGGTTTTTACATTCCCTCTATAAGTGATAGCTTATGATAAGTGTCTTTTTCTGTGTGACTTATTTCACTTAGAATCGTCGTACCTAAATCCAATCATCTTGCTTCTCCTAGCCTTATGACATTGATTTCATGTCTGAGTGATATTCCATTGTACATAAGGACCACAACTTCTTTATCCATTTTTCTCTTTCCTGGGATATTTAAGGTGTCATGAAGTGGAGGTTCTTGTCAACAGAGCAGCCCTAAACTTTGGGGTGCCTGTGTCTTGCTGATTTTTAGTTTTCCCAATTTATACGCCCATGAGTGGACGTGCCCTATGCTCCCTAAGCTGTGTTTTTTCGATGTTTCAGGACACACCGTACTCTTCTCCAGAGTGGCTGTTGGCAATTTACATCCCACCCATCAGCGTAGCAAGGCTGCCATTTCTCCATGGCCTGTCCTGCATTTCTGGTTTTGACACTTTTTGCAGCATGGCCCTTTTGACCGATGGGAAGCGAGAGTTCTTTGTAGCGCTGATTTGCCTTTCCAGGTTGCTTGGTTGGCCAAAAAGGGCGTATGCGTTTTTTCCTGAATATATTCAGGAAAAAACGCATACGCCCTTTTTGGCCAAGGGCATCATTGTCGAAGTTTTACCACTTTACATATGTTTAAAGGCGATTCGAATCTACCTCCTGAAACATGTTTCCTGCAATTCTGCCTTGCTTCCAAATCCTCTTCGTTGCCTTCCCTCAATATATTTGTGGAAGAGAGTTATCATTTATAACTCTGCAGGTTTGTGAATGGCAGTGCCCCTGAGCTCCATTTTTCAACTGTGTTTTTTGGGAGCTGTCCGCAAAAGCACGGGATTGCCTCAGACCCTATTCAGGTTCCGGGGGGCAGGCTGAGCCTGTGGTTAATTCTTCTTCCTGATGGGAAAATAGAGTGACCTGTGCCTGTCCCAACACCTAGATCTAGTCTCTCATTGGTTGCCCCTCTTCCCTTTCATCCTCAGGACAAATTGCAAACTGTACGGAACAGGAGGTTAAAGGTGCTGATTCTCCAAGTAGGGAGATTTCTAGTAAAGTAGCTGGAATGGCGAACCCGAACACAAGGAAATGAGAAATGAGGTGCGTTTTAGAAACCTTTCAAAATCACACTGTGTACCATCTTCTGGGTTTCTCATGCATGTTTTCGATGTATGAATATGCCCTTGAACCTGGAGATTTCGGACCCATGGGATGGGTACCAGGCAGTGTTACTTTAAAGGGTCTGTGTTTGCTCACCCAACCTCACCCAACCTCTCAGCCCCAAGTGTGTCCACCCTTATGTCTCATCCAGCTGTGGGTCTAGATATGGTCAATCCAGGTTGCATCACAGCCCCTGAACGAATTTTGTAAGAATTTCTCTCTCTTTCACTGTCTTTGTTTTACGGGTTTTTAAAAGTAATTTATTTTTATAATGGGGTTTATCTGCTTTAAACGGCTGTGTTTATGCGGCTTTACACCCACTTGACTCACTTCCAGACAGATATCAATACATAGGTTTTAAGATTCTTACTAGTCACATATATTCTTGTGCGGTGAATAGGGGGTGTTGAGTCCAGTTCACTGAGCAAGGAGTAGGTCTTGTCTATTACATATTGGGTGTATGGAACGGTATCTGAGCGAATTTGAAACCCTTGTTTTATGCATCACCTCACCTCACCTTTCCCGTTAAGCAGCCATAGTGTGTTTTCTAAACGTGTGACTCTGTTCTGTTTTGTAATTCAGTTCAAGTGTAGCGGTTTTTACATTCCCTCTATAAGTGATAGCTTATGATAAGTGTCTTTTTCTGTGTGACTTATTTCACTTAGAATCGTCGTACCTAAATCCAATCATCTTGCTTCTCCTAGCCTTATGACATTGATTTCATGTCTGAGTGATATTCCATTGTACATAAGGACCACAACTTCTTTATCCATTTTTCTGTTTCCTGGGATATTTAAGGTGTCATGAAGTGGAGGTTCTTGTCAACAGAGCAGCCCTAAACTTTGGGGTGCCTGTGTCTTGCTGATTTTTAGTTTTCCCAATTTATACGCCCATGAGTGGACGTGCCCTATGCTCCCTAAGCTGTGTTTTCTCGATGTTTCAGGACACACCGTACACTTCTCCAGAGTGGCTGTTGGCAATTTACATCCCGCCCATCAGCGTAGCAAGGCTGCCATTTCTCCATGGCCTGTCCTGCATTTCTGGTTTTGACACTTTTTGCAGCATGGCCCTTTTGACCGATGGGAAGCGAGACTACTTTGTAGCGCTGATTTGCCTTTCCAGGTTGCTTGGTTGGCCAAAAAGGGCGTATGCGTTTTTTCCTGAATATATTCAGGAAAAAACGCATACGCCCTTTTTGGCCAAGGGCATCATTGTCGACGTTTTGCGACTTTTCATGTGCTTTAAAGGCGATTCGAATCTACCTCCCGAAACCTGTTTCCTGCAATTCTGCCTTGCTTTCAAATCCTCTTCGTTGCCTTCCCTCAATATATTTGTGGACGAGAGTTATCATTTATAACTCTGCGGGTTTGTGAATGGCAGTGTCCCTGGGCTCCATTTTTCAACTCGCTTTTTTGGGAGCTGGCCCTAAGAGCGTGGGATTGCCTCAGGCCCTATTCTGCTTCTGGGCGGCAGGCTGAGCCTGTGGTTAATTCTTCTTCCTGATGGGAAAATAGAGTGACCTGTGCCTGTCCCAACACCTAGATCTAGTCTCTCATTGGTTGGCCCTCTTCCCGTTCATCCTCAGGACAAATTGCAACCTGTAGGGAACAGGAGGTTAAAGGTTCTGATTCTCCAAGTAGGGAGATTGCTAGTAAAGTACCTGGAATGGCGAACCCGAGCACAAGGAGATGAGAAATGAGGTGTGTTTTAGAAACCTTTCAAAATCACACGGTGTACCATCTTCTGGGTTACTCATGTATGTTTTCGATGTAGGAAGATGCCCTTGAACCTGGAGATTTGGGACCCATGGGATGCGTACCACGCAGTATTACTTTAAAGGTTCTGCGTTTGCTCACCCAACCTCACCCAAACTCTCAGCCCCAAGACTGTCCACCCTTATGTCTTATCCAGCTGTATGTCTAGATATGGTCAATCCAGGTTGCATCCCAGCCCCAGACCGAATTTTGGAAGAATTTCTCTCTGTTTCACTGTCTTTGTTTTACGGGTTTTTAAAAGTAATTTATTTTTATAATGGGGTTTATCTGCTTTTAACGGCTGTGTTTATGCGGCTTTACACCCACTTGACTCACTTCCAGACAGATATCGATACATAGGTTTTAAGATTCTTACTAGTCACATATATTCTTGTGCGGTGAATAGGGGGTGTTGAGTCCAGTTCACTGAGCAAGGAGTAGGTCTTGTCTATTACATATTGGGTGTATGGAACGGTATCTGAGCGAATTTGAAACCCTTGTTTTATGCATCACCTCACCTCACCTTTCCCGTTAAGCAGCCATAGTGTGTTTTCTAAACGTGTGACTCTGTTCTGTTTTGTAATTCAGTTCAAGTGTAGCGGTTTTTACATTCCCTCTATAAGTGATAGCTTATGATAAGTGTCTTTTTCTGTGTGACTTATTTCACTTAGAATCGTCGTACCTAAATCCAATCATCTTGCTTCTCCTAGCCTTATGACATTGATTTCATGTCTGAGTGATATTCCATTGTACATAAGGACCACAACTTCTTTATCCATTTTTCTCTTTCCTGGGATATTTAAGGTGTCATGAAGTGGAGGTTCTTGTCAACAGAGCAGCCCTAAACTTTGGGGTGCCTGTGTCTTGCTGATTTTTAGTTTTCCCAATTTATACGCCCATGAGTGGACGTGCCCTATGCTCCCTAAGCTGTGTTTTCTCGATGTTTCAGGACACACCGTACACTTCTCCAGAGTGGCTGTTGGCAATTTACATCCCGCCCATCAGCGTAGCAAGGCTGCCATTTCTCCATGGCCTGTCCTGCATTTCTGGTTTTGACACTTTTTGCAGCATGGCCCTTTTGACCGATGGGAAGCGAGACTACTTTGTAGCGCTGATTTGCCTTTCCAGGTTGCTTGGTTGGCCAAAAAGGGCGTATGCGTTTTTTCCTGAATATATTCAGGAAAAAACGCATACGCCCTTTTTTGCCAAGGGCATCATTGTCGACGTTTTGCGACTTTTCATGTGCTTTAAAGGCGATTCGAATCTACCTCCCGAAACCTGTTTCCTGCAATTCTGCCTTGCTTTCAAATCCTCTTCGTTGCCTTCCCTCAATATATTTGTGGACTAGAGTTATCATTTATAACTCTGCGGGTTTGTGAATGGCAGTGTCCCTGGGCTCCATTTTTCAACTCGCTTTTTTGGGAGCTGGCCCTAAGAGCGTGGGATTGCCTCAGGCCCTATTCTGCTTCTGGGCGGCAGGCTGAGCCTGTGGTTAATTCTTCTTCCTGATGGGAAAATAGAGTGACCTGTGCCTGTCCCAACACCTAGATCTAGTCTCTCATTGGTTGGCCCTCTTCCCGTTCATCCTCAGGACAAATTGCAACCTGTAGGGAACAGGAGGTTAAAGGTGCTGATTCTCCAAGTAGGGAGATTGCTAGTAAAGTACCTGGAATGGCGAACCCGAGCACAAGGAGATGAGAAATGAGGTGTGTTTTAGAAACCTTTCAAAATCACACGGTGTACCATCTTCTGGGTTACTCATGTATGTTTTCGATGTAGGAAGATGCCCTTGAACCTGGAGATTTGGGACCCATGGGATGCGTACCACGCAGTATTACTTTAAAGGTTCTGCGTTTGCTCACCCAACCTCACCCAAACTCTCAGCCCCAAGACTGTCCACCCTTATGTCTTATCCAGCTGTATGTCTAGATATGGTCAATCCAGGTTGCATCCCAGCCCCAGACCGAATTTTGGAAGAATTTCTCTCTGTTTCACTGTCTTTGTTTTACGGGTTTTTAAAAGTAATTTATTTTTATAATGGGGTTTATCTGCTTTTAACGGCTGTGTTTATGCGGCTTTACACCCACTTGACTCACTTCCAGACAGATATCGATACATAGGTTTTAAGATTCTTACTAGTCACATATATTCTTGTGCGGTGAATAGGGGGTGTTGAGTCCAGTTCACTGAGCAAGGAGTAGGTCTTGTCTATTACATATTGGGTGTATGGAACGGTATCTGAGCGAATTTGAAACCCTTGTTTTATGCATCACCTCACCTCACCTTTCCCGTTAAGCAGCCATAGTGTGTTTTCTAAACGTGTGACTCTGTTCTGTTTTGTAATTCAGTTCAAGTGTAGCGGTTTTTACATTCCCTCTATAAGTGATAGCTTATGATAAGTGTCTTTTTCTGTGTGACTTATTTCACTTAGAATCGTCGTACCTAAATCCAATCATCTTGCTTCTCCTAGCCTTATGACATTGATTTCATGTCTGAGTGATATTCCATTGTACATAAGGACCACAACTTCTTTATCCATTTTTCTCTTTCCTGGGATATTTAAGGTGTCATGAAGTGGAGGTTCTTGTCAACAGAGCAGCCCTAAACTTTGGGGTGCCTGTGTCTTGCTGATTTTTAGTTTTCCCAATTTATACGCCCATGAGTGGACGTGCCCTATGCTCCCTAAGCTGTGTTTTTTCGATGTTTCAGGACACACAGTACACTTCTCCAGAGTGGCTGTTGGCAATTTACATCCCACCCATCAGCATAGCAAGGCTGCCATTTCTCCATGGCCTGTCCTGCATTTCTGGTTTTGACACTTTTTGCAGCATGGCCCTTTTGACCGATGGGAAGCGAGACTTCTTTGTAGCGCTGATTTGCCTTTCCAGGTTGCTTGGTTGGCCAAAAAGGGCGTATGCGTTTTTTCCTGAATATATTCAGGAAAAAACGCATACGCCCTTTTTGGCCAAGGGCATCATTGTCGAAGTTTTACCACTTTACATATGTTTAAAGGCGATTCGAATCTACCTCCTGAAACATGTTTCCTGCAATTCTGCCTTGCTTTCAAATCCTCTTCGTTGCCTTCCCTCAATATATTTGTGGAAGAGAGTTATCATTTATAACTCTGCGGGTTTGTGAATGGCAGTGCCCCTGAGCTCCATTTTTCAACTGTCTTTTTTGGGAGCTGTCCGCAAAAGCACGGGATTGCCTCAGACCCTATTCAGGTTCCGGGGGGCAGGCTGAGCCTGTGGTTAATTCTTCTTCCTGATGGGAAAATAGAGTGACCTGTGCCTGTCCCAACACCTAGATCTAGTCTCTCATTGGTTGCCCCTCTTCCCTTTCATCCTCAGGACAAATTGCAACCTGTACGGAACAGGAGGTTAAAGGTGCTGATTCTCCAAGTACTGAGATTTCTAGTAAAGTAGCTGGAATGGCGAACCCGAACACAAATAAATGAGAAATGAGGTGCGTTTTAGAAACCTTTCAAAATCACACAGTGTACCACCTTCTGGGTTTCTCATGCATGTTTTCGATATAGGAATATGCCCTTCAACCTGGAGATTTGGGACCCATGGGAAGTGTACCAGGCAGTATTACTTTAAAGGGTCTGTGTTTGCTCACCCAACCTCACCCAACCTCTCAGCCCCAAGTGTGTCCACCCTTATGTCTCATCCAGCTGTGCGTCTAGATATGGTCAATCCAGGTTGCATCACAGCCCCTGAACGAATTTTGTAAGAATTTCTCTCTCTTTCACTGTCTTTGTTTTACGGGTTTTTAAAAGTAATTTATTTTTATAATGGGGTTTAGCTGCTTTTCACGGCTGTGTTTATGCGGCTTTACACCCACTTGACTCTCTTCCAGACAGATATCAATACATAGGTTTTAAGATTCTTACTAGTCACATATATTCTTGTGCGGTGAATAGGGGGTGTTGAGTCCAGTTCAATGAGCAAGGAGTAGGTCTTATCTATTACATATTGGGTGTATGGAACGGTATCTGAGCCAATTTGAAACCCTTGTTTTATGCATCACCCCACCTCACCTTTCCCGTTAAGCAGCCATAGTGTGTTTTCTAAACGTGTGACTCTGTTCTGTTTTGTAATTCAGTTCAAGTGTAGCGGTTTTTACATTCCCTCTATAAGTGATACCTTATGATAAGTGTCTTTTTCTGTGTGACTTATTTCACTTAGAATCATTGTACCTAAATCCACTCATCTTGCTTTTTCTATCCTTATGACATTGATTTCATGTCTGAGTGATATTCCATTGTACATAAGGACCACAACTTCTTTATCCATTTTTCTCTTTCCTGGGATATTTAAGGTGTCATGAAGTGGAGGTTCTTGTCAACAGAGCAGCCCTAAACTTTGGGGTGCCTGTGTCTTGCTGATTTTTAGTTTTCCCAATTTATACGCCCATGAGTGGACGTGCCCTATGCTCCCTAAGCTGTGTTTTCTCGATGTTTCAGGACACACCGTACTCTTCTCCAGAGTGGCTGTTGGCAATTTACATCCCGCCCATCAGCATAGCAAGGCTGCCATTTCTCCATGGCCTGTCCTGCATTTCTGGTTTTGACACTTTTTGCAGCATGGCCCTTTTGACCGATGGGAAGCGAGACTACTTTGTAGCGCTGATTTGCCTTTCCAGGTTGCTTGGTTGGCCAAAAAGGGCGTATGCGTTTTTTCCTGAATATATTCAGGAAAAAACGCATACGCCCTTTTTGGCCAAGGGCATCATTGTCGACGTTTTGCGACTTTTCATGTGCTTTAAAGGCGATTCGAATCTACCTCCCGAAACCTGTTTCCTGCAATTCTGCCTTGCTTTCAAATCCTCTTCGTTGCCTTCCCTCAATATATTTGTGGACGAGAGTTATCATTTATAACTCTGAGGGTTTGTGAATGGCAGTGTCCCTGGGCTCCATTTTTCAACTCGCTTTTTTGGGAGCTGGCCCTAAGAGCGTGGGATTGCCTCAGGCCCTATTCTGCTTCTGGGCGGCAGCCTGAGCCTGTGGTTAATTCTTCTTCCTGATGGGAAAATAGAGTGACCTGTGCCTGTCCCAACACCTAGATCTAGTCTCTCATTGGTTGGCCCTCTTCCCGTTCATCCTCAGGACAAATTGCAACCTGTAGGGAACAGGAGGTTAAAGGTGCTGATTCTCCAAGTAGGGAGATTGCTAGTAAAGTACCTGGAATGGCGAACTCGAGCACAAGGAGATGAGAAATGAGGTGCGTTTTAGAAACCTTTCAAAATCACACGGTGTACCATCTTCTGGGTTACTCATGTATGTTTTCGATGTAGGAAGATGCCCTTGAACCTGGAGATTTGGGACCCATGGGATGCGTACCACGCAGTATTACTTTAAAGGTTCTGCGTTTGCTCACCCAACCTCACCCAAACTCTCAGCCCCAAGAGTGTCCACCCTTATGTCTCATCCAGCTGTATGTCTAGATATGGTCAAGCCAGGTTGCATCACAGCCCCTGAACGAATTTTGTAAGAATTTCTCTCTCTTTCACTGTCTTTGTTTTACGGGTTTTTAAAAGTAATTTATTTTTATAATGGGGTTTATCTGCTTTTAACGGCTGTGTTTATGCGGCTTTACACCCACTTGACTCACTTCCAGACAGATATCAATACATAGGTTTTAAGATTCTTACTAGTCACATATATTCTTGTGCGGTGAATAGGGGGTGTTGAGTCCAGTTCACTGAGCAAGGAGTAGGTCTTGTCTATTACATATTGGGTGTATGGAACGGTATCTGAGCGAATTTGAAACCCTTGTTTTATGCATCACCTCACCTCACCTTTCCCGTTAAGCAGCCATAGTGTGTTTTCTAAACGTGTGACTCTGTTCTGTTTTGTAATTCAGTTCAAGTGTAGCGGTTTTTACATTCCCTCTATAAGTGATAGCTTATGATAAGTGTCTTTTTCTGTGTGACTTATTTCACTTAGAATCGTCGTACCTAAATCCAATCATCTTGCTTCTCCTAGCCTTATGACATTGATTTCATGTCTGAGTGATATTCCATTGTACATAAGGACCACAACTTCTTTATCCATTTTTCTCTTTCCTGGGATATTTAAGGTGTCATGAAGTGGAGGTTCTTGTCAACAGAGCAGCCCTAAACTTTGGGGTGCCTGTGTCTTGCTGATTTTTAGTTTTCCCAATTTATACGCCCATGAGTGGACGTGCCCTATGCTCCCTAAGCTGTGTTTTCTCGATGTTTCAGGACACACCGTACACTTCTCCAGAGTGGCTGTTGGCAATTTACATCCCGCCCATCAGCGTAGCAAGGCTGCCATTTCTCCATGGCCTGTCCTGCATTTCTGGTTTTGACACTTTTTGCAGCATGGCCCTTTTGACCGATGGGAAGCGAGACTACTTTGTAGCGCTGATTTGCCTTTCCAGGTTGCTTGGTTGGCCAAAAAGGGCGTATGCGTTTTTTCCTGAATATATTCAGGAAAAAACGCATACGCCCTTTTTGGCCAAGGGCATCATTGTCGACGTTTTGCGACTTTTCATGTGCTTTAAAGGCGATTCGAATCTACCTCCCGAAACCTGTTTCCTGCAATTCTGCCTTGCTTTCAAATCCTCTTCGTTGCCTTCCCTCAATATATTTGTGGACGAGAATTATCATTTATAACTCTGCGGGTTTGTGAATGGCAGTGTCCCTGGGCTCCATTTTTCAACTCGCTTTTTTGGGAGCTGGCCCTAAGAGCGTGGGATTGCCTCAGGCCCTATTCTGCTTCTGGGCGGCAGGCTGAGCCTGTGGTTAATTCTTCTTCCTGATGGGAAAATAGAGTGACCTGTGCCTGTCCCAACACCTAGATCTAGTCTCTCATTGGTTGGCCCTCTTCCCGTTCATCCTCAGGACAAATTGCAACCTGTAGGGAACAGGAGGTTAAAGGTGCTGATTCTCCAAGTAGGGAGATTGCTAGTAAAGTACCTGGAATGGCGAACCCGAGCACAAGGAGATGAGAAATGAGGTGTGTTTTAGAAACCTTTCAAAATCACACGGTGTACCATCTTCTGGGTTACTCATGTATGTTTTCGATGTAGGAAGATGCCCTTGAACCTGGAGATTTGGGACCCATGGGATGCGTACCACGCAGTATGACTTTAAAGGTTCTGCGTTTGCTCACCCAACCTCACCCAAACTCTCAGCCCCAAGACTGTCCACCCTTATGTCTTATCCAGCTGTATGTCTAGATATGGTCAATCCAGGTTGCATCCCAGCCCCAGACCGAATTTTGGAAGAATTTCTCTCTGTTTCACTGTCTTTGTTTTACGGGTTTTTAAAAGTAATTTATTTTTATAATGGGGTTTATCTGCTTTTAACGGCTGTGTTTATGCGGCTTTACACCCACTTGACTCACTTCCAGACAGATATCGATACATAGGTTTTAAGATTCTTACTAGTCACATATATTCTTGTGCGGTGAATAGGGGGTGTTGAGTCCAGTTCACTGAGCAAGGAGTAGGTCTTGTCTATTACATATTGGGTGTATGGAACGGTATCTGAGCGAATTTGAAACCCTTGTTTTATGCATCACCTCACCTCACCTTTCCCGTTAAGCAGCCATAGTGTGTTTTCTAAACGTGTGACTCTGTTCTGTTTTGTAATTCAGTTCAAGTGTAGCGGTTTTTACATTCCCTCTATAAGTGATAGCTTATGATAAGTGTCTTTTTCTGTGTGACTTATTTCACTTAGAATCGTCGTACCTAAATCCAATCATCTTGCTTCTCCTAGCCTTATGACATTGATTTCATGTCTGAGTGATATTCCATTGTACATAAGGACCACAACTTCTTTATCCATTTTTCTCTTTCCTGGGATATTTAAGGTGTCATGAAGTGGAGGTTCTTGTCAACAGAGCAGCCCTAAACTTTGGGGTGCCTGTGTCTTGCTGATTTTTAGTTTTCCCAATTTATACGCCCATGAGTGGACGTGCCCTATGCTCCCTAAGCTGTGTTTTCTCGATGTTTCAGGACACACCGTACACTTCTCCAGAGTGGCTGTTGGCAATTTACATCCCGCCCATCAGCGTAGCAAGGCTGCCATTTCTCCATGGCCTGTCCTGCATTTCTGGTTTTGACACTTTTTGCAGCATGGCCCTTTTGACCGATGGGAAGCGAGACTACTTTGTAGCGCTGATTTGCCTTTCCAGGTTGCTTGGTTGGCCAAAAAGGGCGTATGCGTTTTTTCCTGAATATATTCAGGAAAAAACGCATACGCCCTTTTTGGCCAAGGGCATCATTGTCGACGTTTTGCGACTTTTCATGTGCTTTAAAGGCGATTCGAATCTACCTCCCAAAACCTGTTTCCTGCAATTCTGCCTTGCTTTCAAATCCTCTTCGTTGCCTTCCCTCAATATATTTGTGGACGAGAGTTATCATTTATAACTCTGAGGGTTTGTGAATGGCAGTGTCCCTGGGCTCCATTTTTCAACTCGCTTTTTTGGGAGCTGGCCCTAAGAGCGTGGGATTGCCTCAGGCCCTATTCTGCTTCTGGGCGGCAGCCTGAGCCTGTGGTTAATTCTTCTTCCTGATGGGAAAATAGAGTGACCTGTGCCTGTCCCAACACCTAGATCTAGTCTCTCATTGGTTGGCCCTCTTCCCGTTCATCCTCAGGACAAATTGCAACCTGTAGGGAACAGGAGGTTAAAGGTGCTGATTCTCCAAGTAGGGAGATTGCTAGTAAAGTACCTGGAATGGCGAACTCGAGCACAAGGAGATGAGAAATGAGGTGCGTTTTAGAAACCTTTCAAAATCACACGGTGTACCATCTTCTGGGTTACTCATGTATGTTTTCGATGTAGGAAGATGCCCTTGAACCTGGAGATTTGGGACCCATGGGATGCGTACCACGCAGTATGACTTTAAAGGTTCTGCGTTTGCTCACCCAACCTCACCCAAACTCTCAGCCCCAAGAGTGTCCACCCTTATGTCTCATCCAGCTGTATGTCTAGATATGGTCAATCCAGGTTGCATCCCAGCCCCAGACCGAATTTTGGAAGAATTCCTCTCTGTTTCACTGTCTTTGTTTTACGGGTTTTTAAAAGTAATTTATTTTTATAATGGGGTTTATCTGCTTTTAACGGCTGTGTTTATGCGGCTTTACACCCACTTGACTCACTTCCAGACAGATATCAATACATAGGTTTTAAGATTCTTACTAGTCACATATATTCTTGTGCGGTGAATAGGGGGTGTTGAGTCCAGTTCACTGAGCAAGGAGTAGGTCTTGTCTATTACATATTGGGTGTATGGAACGGTATCTGAGCGAATTTGAAACCCTTGTTTTATGCATCACCTCACCTCAACTTTCCCGTTAAGCAGCCATAGTGTGTTTTCTAAAAGTGTGACTCTGTTCTGTTTTGTAATTCAGTTCAAGTGTAGCGGTTTTTACATTCCCTCTATAAGTGATAGCTTATGATAAGTGTCTTTTTCTGTGTGACTTATTTCACTTAGAATCGTCGTACCTAAATCCAATCATCTTGCTTCTCCTAGCCTTATGACATTGATTTCATGTCTGAGTGATATTCCATTGTACATAAGGACCACAACTTCTTTATCCATTTTTCTCTTTCCTGGGATATTTAAGGTGTCATGAAGTGGAGGTTCTTGTCAACAGAGCAGCCCTAAACTTTGGGGTGCCTGTGTCTTGCTGATTTTTAGTTTTCCCAATTTATACGCCCATGAGTGGACGTGCCCTATGCTCCCTAAGCTGTGTTTTTTCGATGTTTCAGGACACACCGTACTCTTCTCCAGAGTGGCTGTTGGCAATTTACATCCCACCCATCAGCGTAGCAAGGCTGCCATTTCTCCATGGCCTGTCCTGCATTTCTGGTTTTGACACTTTTTGCAGCATGGCCCTTTTGACCGATGGGAAGCGAGAGTTCTTTGTAGCGCTGATTTGCCTTTCCAGGTTGCTTGGTTGGCCAAAAAGGGCGTATGCGTTTTTTCCTGAATATATTCAGGAAAAAACGCATACGCCCTTTTTGGCCAAGGGCATCATTGTCGACGTTTTGCGACTTTTCATGTGCTTTAAAGGCGATTCGAATCTACCTCCCAAAACCTGTTTCCTGCAATTCTGCCTTGCTTTCAAATCCTCTTCGTTGCCTTCCCTCAATATATTTGTGGACGAGAGTTATCATTTATAACTCTGCGGGTTTGTGAATGGCAGTGTCCCTGGGCTCCATTTTTCAACTCGCTTTTTTGGGAGCTGGCCCTAAGAGCGTGGGATTGCCTCAGGCCCTATTCTGCTTCTGGGCGGCAGGCTGAGCCTGTGGTTAATTCTTCTTCCTGAGGGGAAAATAGAGTGACCTGTGCCTGTCCCAACACCTAGATCTAGTCTCTCATTGGTTGGCCCTCTTCCCGTTCATCCTCAGGACAAATTGCAACCTGTAGGGAACAGGAGGTTAAAGGTGCTGATTCTCCAAGTAGGGAGATTGCTAGTAAAGTACCTGGAATGGCGAACCCGAGCACAAGGAGATGAGAAATGAGGTGTGTTTTAGAAACCTTTCAAAATCACACGGTGTACCATCTTCTGGGTTACTCATGTATGTTTTCGATGTAGGAAGATGCCCTTGAACCTGGAGATTTGGGACCCATGGGATGCGTACCACGCAGTATGACTTTAAAGGTTCTGCGTTTGCTCACCCAACCTCACCCAAACTCTCAGCCCCAAGACTGTCCACCCTTATGTCTTATCCAGCTGTATGTCTAGATATGGTCAATCCAGGTTGCATCCCAGCCCCAGACCGAATTTTGGAAGAATTTCTCTCTGTTTCACTGTCTTTGTTTTACGGGTTTTTAAAAGTAATTTATTTTTATAATGGGGTTTATCTGCTTTTAACGGCTGTGTTTATGCGGCTTTACACCCACTTGACTCACTTCCAGACAGATATCGATACATAGGTTTTAAGATTCTTACTAGTCACATATATTCTTGTGCGGTGAATAGGGGGTGTTGAGTCCAGTTCACTGAGCAAGGAGTAGGTCTTGTCTATTACATATTGGGTGCATGGAACGGTATCTGAGCGAATTTGAAACCCTTGTTTTATGCATCACCTCACCTCACCTTTCCCGTTAAGCAGCCATAGTGTGTTTTCTAAACGTGTGACTCTGTTCTGTTTTGTAATTCAGTTCAAGTGTAGCGGTTTTTACATTCCCTCTATAAGTGATAGCTTATGATAAGTGTCTTTTTCTGTGTGACTTATTTCACTTAGAATCGTCGTACCTAAATCCAATCATCTTGCTTCTCCTAGCCTTATGACATTGATTTCATGTCTGAGTGATATTCCATTGTACATAAGGACCACAACTTCTTTATCCATTTTTCTCTTTCCTGGGATATTTAAGGTGTCATGAAGTGGAGGTTCTTGTCAACAGAGCAGCCCTAAACTTTGGGGTGCCTGTGTCTTGCTGATTTTTAGTTTTCCCAATTTATACGCCCATGAGTGGACGTGCCCTATGCTCCCTAAGCTGTGTTTTCTCGATGTTTCAGGACACACCGTACACTTCTCCAGAGTGGCTGTTGGCAATTTACATCCCGCCCATCAGCGTAGCAAGGCTGCCATTTCTCCATGGCCTGTCCTGCATTTCTGGTTTTGACACTTTTTGCAGCATGGCCCTTTTGACCGATGGGAAGCGAGACTACTTTGTAGCGCTGATTTGCCTTTCCAGGTTGCTTGGTTGGCCAAAAAGGGCGTATGCGTTTTTTCCTGAATATATTCAGGAAAAAACGCATACGCCCTTTTTGGCCAAGGGCATCATTGTCGACGTTTTGCGACTTTTCATGTGCTTTAAAGGCGATTCGAATCTACCTCCCGAAACCTGTTTCCTGCAATTCTGCCTTGCTTTCAAATCCTCTTCGTTGCCTTCCCTCAATATATTTGTGGACGAGAGTTATCATTTATAACTCTGAGGGTTTGTGAATGGCAGTGTCCCTGGGCTCCATTTTTCAACTCGCTTTTTTGGGAGCTGGCCCTAAGAGCGTGGGATTGCCTCAGGCCCTATTCTGCTTCTGGGCGGCAGCCTGAGCCTGTGGTTAATTCTTCTTCCTGATGGGAAAATAGAGTGACCTGTGCCTGTCCCAACACCTAGATCTAGTCTCTCATTGGTTGGCCCTCTTCCCGTTCATCCTCAGGACAAATTGCAACCTGTAGGGAACAGGAGGTTAAAGGTGCTGATTCTCCAAGTAGGGAGATTGCTAGTAAAGTACCTGGAATGGCGAACTCGAGCACAAGGAGATGAGAAATGAGGTGCGTTTTAGAAACCTTTCAAAATCACACGGTGTACCATCTTCTGGGTTACTCATGTATGTTTTCGATGTAGGAAGATGCCCTTGAACCTGGAGATTTGGGACCCATGGGATGCGTACCACGCAGTATGACTTTAAAGGTTCTGCGTTTGCTCACCCAACCTCACCCAAACTCTCAGCCCCAAGAGTGTCCACCCTTATGTCTCATCCAGCTGTATGTCTAGATATGGTCAATCCAGGTTGCATCCCAGCCCCAGACCGAATTTTGGAAGAATTCCTCTCTGTTTCACTGTCTTTGTTTTACGGGTTTTTAAAAGTAATTTATTTTTATAATGGGGTTTATCTGCTTTTAACGGCTGTGTTTATGCGGCTTTACACCCACTTGACTCACTTCCAGACAGATATCAATACATAGGTTTTAAGATTCTTACTAGTCACATATATTCTTGTGCGGTGAATAGGGGGTGTTGAGTCCAGTTCACTGAGCAAGGAGTAGGTCTTGTCTATTACATATTGGGTGTATGGAACGGTATCTGAGCGAATTTGAAACCCTTGTTTTATGCATCACCTCACCTCACCTTTCCCGTTAAGCAGCCATAGTGTGTTTTCTAAAAGTGTGACTCTGTTCTGTTTTGTAATTCAGTTCAAGTGTAGCGGTTTTTACATTCCCTCTATAAGTGATAGCTTATGATAAGTGTCTTTTTCTGTGTGACTTATTTCACTTAGAATCGTCGTACCTAAATCCAATCATCTTGCTTCTCCTAGCCTTATGACATTGATTTCATGTCTGAGTGATATTCCATTGTACATAAGGACCACAACTTCTTTATCCATTTTTCTCTTTCCTGGGATATTTAAGGTGTCATGAAGTGGAGGTTCTTGTCAACAGAGCAGCCCTAAACTTTGGGGTGCCTGTGTCTTGCTGATTTTTAGTTTTCCCAATTTATACGCCCATGAGTGGACGTGCCCTATGCTCCCTAAGCTGTGTTTTTTCGATGTTTCAGGACACACCGTACTCTTCTCCAGAGTGGCTGTTGGCAATTTACATCCCACCCATCAGCGTAGCAAGGCTGCCATTTCTCCATGGCCTGTCCTGCATTTCTGGTTTTGACACTTTTTGCAGCATGGCCCTTTTGACCGATGGGAAGCGAGAGTTCTTTGTAGCGCTGATTTGCCTTTCCAGGTTGCTTGGTTGGCCAAAAAGGGCGTATGCGTTTTTTCCTGAATATATTCAGGAAAAAACGCATACGCCCTTTTTGGCCAAGGGCATCATTGTTGAAGTTTTACCACTTTACATATGTTTAAAGGCGATTCGAATCTACCTCCTGAAACATGTTTCCTGCAATTCTGCCTTGCTTCCAAATCCTCTTCGTTGCCTTCCCTCAATATATTTGTGGAAGAGAGTTATCATTTATACCTCTGCGGGTTTGTGAATGGCAGTGCCCCTGAGCTCCATTTTTCAACTGTCTTTTTTCGGAGCTGTCCGCAAAAGCACGGGATTGCCTCAGACACTATTCAGGTTCCGGGGGGCAGGCTGAGCCTGTGGTTAATTCTTCTTCCTGATGGGAAAATAGAGTGACCTGTGCCTGTCCCAACACCTAGATCTAGTCTCTCATTGGTTGCCCGTCTTCCCTTTCATCCTCAGGACAAATTGCAAACTGTACGGAACAGGAGGTTAAAGGTGCTGATTCTCCAAGTAGGGAGATTTCTAGTAAAGTAGCTGGAATGGCGAACCCGAACACAAGGAAATGAGAAATGAGGTGCGTTTTAGAAACCTTTCAAAATCACACTGTGTACCATCTTCTGGGTTTCTCATGCATGTTTTCGATGTATGAATATGCCCTTGAACCTGGAGATTTCGGACCCATGGGATGGGTACCAGGCAGTGTTACTTTAAAGGGTCTGTGTTTGCTCACCCAACCTCACCCAACCTCTCAGCCCCAAGTGTGTCCACCCTTATGTCTCATCCAGCTGTGGGTCTAGATATGGTCAATCCAGGTTGCATCACAGCCCCTGAACGAATTTTGTAAGAATTTCTCTCTCTTTCACTGTCTTTGTTTTACGGGTTTTTAAAAGTAATTTATTTTTATAATGGGGTTTATCTGCTTTTAACGGCTGTGTTTATGCGGCTTTACACCCACTTGACTCACTTCCAGACATATATCAATACATAGGTTTTAAGATTCTTAGTAGTCACATATATTCTTGTGCGGTGAATAGGGGGTGTTGAGTCCAGTTCACTGAGCAAGGAGTAGGTCTTGTCTATTACATATTGGGTGTATGGAACGGTATCTGAGCGAATTTGAAACCCTTGTTTTATGCATCACCTCACCTCACCTTTCCCGTTAAGCAGCCATAGTGTGTTTTCTAAACGTGTGACTCTGTTCTGTTTTGTAATTCAGTTCAAGTGTAGCGGTTTTTACATTCCCTCTATAAGTGATAGCTTATGATAAGTGTCTTTTTCTGTGTGACTTATTTCACTTAGAATCGTCGTACCTAAATCCAATCATCTTGCTTCTCCTAGCCTTATGACATTGATTTCATGTCTGAGTGATATTCCATTGTACATAAGGACCACAACTTCTTTATCCATTTTTCTCTTTCCTGGGATATTTAAGGTGTCATGAAGTGGAGGTTCTTGTCAACAGAGCAGCCCTAAACTTTGGGGTGCCTGTGTCTTGCTGATTTTTAGTTTTCCCAATTTATACGCCCATGAGTGGACGTGCCCTATGCTCCCTAAGCTGTGTTTTCTCGATGTTTCAGGACACACCGTACACTTCTCCAGAGTGGCTGTTGGCAATTTACATCCCGCCCATCAGCGTAGCAAGGCTGCCATTTCTCCATGGCCTGTCCTGCATTTCTGGTTTTGACACTTTTTGCAGCATGGCCCTTTTGACCGATGGGAAGCGAGACTACTTTGTAGCGCTGATTTGCCTTTCCAGGTTGCTTGGTTGGCCAAAAAGGGCGTATGCGTTTTTTCCTGAATATATTCAGGAAAAAACGCATACGCCCTTTTTGGCCAAGGGCATCATTGTCGACGTTTTGCGACTTTTCATGTGCTTTAAAGGCGATTCGAATCTACCTCCCGAAACCTGTTTCCTGCAATTCTGCCTTGCTTTCAAATCCTCTTCGTTGCCTTCCCTCAATATATTTGTGGACGAGAATTATCATTTATAACTCTGCGGGTTTGTGAATGGCAGTGTCCCTGGGCTCCATTTTTCAACTCGCTTTTTTGGGAGCTGGCCCTAAGAGCGTGGGATTGCCTCAGGCCCTATTCTGCTTCTGGGCGGCAGGCTGAGCCTGTGGTTAATTCTTCTTCCTGATGGGAAAATAGAGTGACCTGTGCCTGTCCCAACACCTAGATCTAGTCTCTCATTGGTTGGCCCTCTTCCCGTTCATCCTCAGGACAAATTGCAACCTGTAGGGAACAGGAGGTTAAAGGTGCTGATTCTCCAAGTAGGGAGATTGCTAGTAAAGTACCTGGAATGGCGAACCCGAGCACAAGGAGATGAGAAATGAGGTGTGTTTTAGAAACCTTTCAAAATCACACGGTGTACCATCTTCTGGGTTACTCATGTATGTTTTCGATGTAGGAAGATGCCCTTGAACCTGGAGATTTGGGACCCATGGGATGCGTACCACGCAGTATGACTTTAAAGGTTCTGCGTTTGCTCACCCAACCTCACCCAAACTCTCAGCCCCAAGACTGTCCACCCTTATGTCTTATCCAGCTGTATGTCTAGATATGGTCAATCCAGGTTGCATCCCAGCCCCAGACCGAATTTTGGAAGAATTTCTCTCTGTTTCACTGTCTTTGTTTTACGGGTTTTTAAAAGTAATTTATTTTTATAATGGGGTTTATCTGCTTTTAACGGCTGTGTTTATGCGGCTTTACACCCACTTGACTCACTTCCAGACAGATATCGATACATAGGTTTTAAGATTCTTACTAGTCACATATATTCTTGTGCGGTGAATAGGGGGTGTTGAGTCCAGTTCACTGAGCAAGGAGTAGGTCTTGTCTATTACATATTGGGTGTATGGAACGGTATCTGAGCGAATTTGAAACCCTTGTTTTATGCATCACCTCACCTCACCTTTCCCGTTAAGCAGCCATAGTGTGTTTTCTAAACGTGTGACTCTGTTCTGTTTTGTAATTCAGTTCAAGTGTAGCGGTTTTTACATTCCCTCTATAAGTGATAGCTTATGATAAGTGTCTTTTTCTGTGTGACTTATTTCACTTAGAATCGTCGTACCTAAATCCAATCATCTTGCTTCTCCTAGCCTTATGACATTGATTTCATGTCTGAGTGATATTCCATTGTACATAAGGACCACAACTTCTTTATCCATTTTTCTCTTTCCTGGGATATTTAAGGTGTCATGAAGTGGAGGTTCTTGTCAACAGAGCAGCCCTAAACTTTGGGGTGCCTGTGTCTTGCTGATTTTTAGTTTTCCCAATTTATACGCCCATGAGTGGACGTGCCCTATGCTCCCTAAGCTGTGTTTTCTCGATGTTTCAGGACACACCGTACACTTCTCCAGAGTGGCTGTTGGCAATTTACATCCCGCCCATCAGCGTAGCAAGGCTGCCATTTCTCCATGGCCTGTCCTGCATTTCTGGTTTTGACACTTTTTGCAGCATGGCCCTTTTGACCGATGGGAAGCGAGACTACTTTGTAGCGCTGATTTGCCTTTCCAGGTTGCTTGGTTGGCCAAAAAGGGCGTATGCGTTTTTTCCTGAATATATTCAGGAAAAAACGCATACGCCCTTTTTGGCCAAGGGCATCATTGTCGACGTTTTGCGACTTTTCATGTGCTTTAAAGGCGATTCGAATCTACCTCCCAAAACCTGTTTCCTGCAATTCTGCCTTGCTTTCAAATCCTCTTCGTTGCCTTCCCTCAATATATTTGTGGACGAGAGTTATCATTTATAACTCTGCGGGTTTGTGAATGGCAGTGTCCCTGGGCTCCATTTTTCAACTCGCTTTTTTGGGAGCTGGCCCTAAGAGCGTGGGATTGCCTCAGGCCCTATTCTGCTTCTGGGCGGCAGGCTGAGCCTGTGGTTAATTCTTCTTCCTGATGGGAAAATAGAGTGACCTGTGCCTGTCCCAACACCTAGATCTAGTCTCTCATTGGTTGGCCCTCTTCCCGTTCATCCTCAGGACAAATTGCAACCTGTAGGGAACAGGAGGTTAAAGGTGCTGATTCTCCAAGTAGGGAGATTGCTAGTAAAGTACCTGGAATGGCGAACCCGAGCACAAGGAGATGAGAAATGAGGTGTGTTTTAGAAACCTTTCAAAATCACACGGTGTACCATCTTCTGGGTTACTCATGTATGTTTTCGATGTAGGAAGATGCCCTTGAACCTGGAGATTTGGGACCCATGGGATGCGTACCACGCAGTATGACTTTAAAGGTTCTGCGTTTGCTCACCCAACCTCACCCAAACTCTCAGCCCCAAGACTGTCCACCCTTATGTCTTATCCAGCTGTATGTCTAGATATGGTCAATCCAGGTTGCATCCCAGCCCCAGACCGAATTTTGGAAGAATTTCTCTCTGTTTCACTGTCTTTGTTTTACGGGTTTTTAAAAGTAATTTATTTTTATAATGGGGTTTATCTGCTTTTAACGGCTGTGTTTATGCGGCTTTACACCCACTTGACTCACTTCCAGACAGATATCGATACATAGGTTTTAAGATTCTTACTAGTCACATATATTCTTGTGCGGTGAATAGGGGGTGTTGAGTCCAGTTCACTGAGCAAGGAGTAGGTCTTGTCTATTACATATTGGGTGCATGGAACGGTATCTGAGCGAATTTGAAACCCTTGTTTTATGCATCACCTCACCTCACCTTTCCCGTTAAGCAGCCATAGTGTGTTTTCTAAACGTGTGACTCTGTTCTGTTTTGTAATTCAGTTCAAGTGTAGCGGTTTTTACATTCCCTCTATAAGTGATAGCTTATGATAAGTGTCTTTTTCTGTGTGACTTATTTCACTTAGAATCGTCGTACCTAAATCCAATCATCTTGCTTCTCCTAGCCTTATGACATTGATTTCATGTCTGAGTGATATTCCATTGTACATAAGGACCACAACTTCTTTATCCATTTTTCTCTTTCCTGGGATATTTAAGGTGTCATGAAGTGGAGGTTCTTGTCAACAGAGCAGCCCTAAACTTTGGGGTGCCTGTGTCTTGCTGATTTTTAGTTTTCCCAATTTATACGCCCATGAGTGGACGTGCCCTATGCTCCCTAAGCTGTGTTTTCTCGATGTTTCAGGACACACCGTACACTTCTCCAGAGTGGCTGTTGGCAATTTACATCCCGCCCATCAGCGTAGCAAGGCTGCCATTTCTCCATGGCCTGTCCTGCATTTCTGGTTTTGACACTTTTTGCAGCATGGCCCTTTTGACCGATGGGAAGCGAGACTACTTTGTAGCGCTGATTTGCCTTTCCAGGTTGCTTGGTTGGCCAAAAAGGGCGTATGCGTTTTTTCCTGAATATATTCAGGAAAAAACGCATACGCCCTTTTTGGCCAAGGGCATCATTGTCGACGTTTTGCGACTTTTCATGTGCTTTAAAGGCGATTCGAATCTACCTCCCGAAACCTGTTTCCTGCAATTCTGCCTTGCTTTCAAATCCTCTTCGTTGCCTTCCCTCAATATATTTGTGGACGAGAGTTATCATTTATAACTCTGCGGGTTTGTGAATGGCAGTGTCCCTGGGCTCCATTTTTCAACTCGCTTTTTTGGGAGCTGGCCCTAAGAGCGTGGGATTGCCTCAGGCCCTATTCTGCTTCTGGGCGGCAGGCTGAGCCTGTGGTTAATTCTTCTTCCTGATGGGAAAATAGAGTGACCTGTGCCTGTCCCAACACCTAGATCTAGTCTCTCATTGGTTGGCCCTCTTCCCGTTCATCCTCAGGACAAATTGCAACCTGTAGGGAACAGGAGGTTAAAGGTGCTGATTCTCCAAGTAGGGAGATTGCTAGTAAAGTACCTGGAATGGCGAACCCGAGCACAAGGAGATGAGAAATGAGGTGTGTTTTAGAAACCTTTCAAAATCACACGGTGTACCATCTTCTGGGTTACTCATGTATGTTTTCGATGTAGGAAGATGCCCTTGAACCTGGAGATTTGGGACCCATGGGATGCGTACCACGCAGTATGACTTTAAAGGTTCTGCGTTTGCTCACCCAACCTCACCCAAACTCTCAGCCCCAAGACTGTCCACCCTTATGTCTTATCCAGCTGTATGTCTAGATATGGTCAATCCAGGTTGCATCCCAGCCCCAGACCGAATTTTGGAAGAATTTCTCTCTGTTTCACTGTCTTTGTTTTACGGGTTTTTAAAAGTAATTTATTTTTATAATGGGGTTTATCTGCTTTTAACGGCTGTGTTTATGCGGCTTTACACCCACTTGACTCACTTCCAGACAGATATCGATACATAGGTTTTAAGATTCTTACTAGTCACATATATTCTTGTGCGGTGAATAGGGGGTGTTGAGTCCAGTTCACTGAGCAAGGAGTAGGTCTTGTCTATTACATATTGGGTGTATGGAACGGTATCTGAGCGAATTTGAAACCCTTGTTTTATGCATCACCTCACCTCACCTTTCCCGTTAAGCAGCCATAGTGTGTTTTCTAAACGTGTGACTCTGTTCTGTTTTGTAATTCAGTTCAAGTGTAGCGGTTTTTACATTCCCTCTATAAGTGATAGCTTATGATAAGTGTCTTTTTCTGTGTGACTTATTTCACTTAGAATCGTCGTACCTAAATCCAATCATCTTGCTTCTCCTAGCCTTATGACATTGATTTCATGTCTGAGTGATATTCCATTGTACATAAGGACCACAACTTCTTTATCCATTTTTCTCTTTCCTGGGATATTTAAGGTGTCATGAAGTGGAGGTTCTTGTCAACAGAGCAGCCCTAAACTTTGGGGTGCCTGTATCTTGCTGATTTTTAGTTTTCCCAATTTATACGCCCATGAGTGGACGTGCCCTATGCTCCCTAAGCTGTGTTTTTTCGATGTTTCAGGACACACAGTACACTTCTCCAGAGTGGCTGTTGGCAATTTACATCCCACCCATCAGCATAGCAAGGCTGCCATTTCTCCATGGCCTGTCCTGCATTTCTGGTTTTGACACTTTTTGCAGCATGGCCCTTTTGACCGATGGGAAGCGAGAGTTCTTTGTAGCGCTGATTTGCCTTTCCAGGTTGCTTGGTTGGCCAAAAAGGGCGTATGCGTTTTTTCCTGAATATATTCAGGAAAAAACGCATACGCCCTTTTTGCCCAAGGGCATCATTGTCGAAGTTTTACCACTTTACATATGTTTAAAGGCGATTCGAATCTACCTCCTGAAACATGTTTCCTGCAATTCTGCCTTGCTTTCAAATCCTCTTCGTTGCCTTCCCTCAATATATTTGTGGAAGAGAGTTATCATTTATAACTCTGCGGGTTTGTGAATGGCAGTGCCCCTGAGCTCCATTTTTCAACTGTCTTTTTTGGGAGCTGTCCGCAAAAGCACGGGATTGCCTCAGACCCTATTCAGGTTCCGGGGGGCAGGCTGAGCCTGTGGTTAATTCTTCTTCCTGATGGGAAAATAGAGTGACCTGTGCCTGTCCCAACACCTAGATCTAGTCTCTCATTGGTTGCCCCTCTTCCCTTTCATCCTCAGGACAAATTGCAACCTGTACGGAACAGGAGGTTAAAGGTGCTGATTCTCCAAGTACTGAGATTTCTAGTAAAGTAGCTGGAATGGCGAACCCGAACACAAATAAATGAGAAATGAGGTGCGTTTTAGAAACCTTTCAAAATCACACAGTGTACCACCTTCTGGGTTTCTCATGCATGTTTTCGATATAGGAATATGCCCTTCAACCTGGAGATTTGGGACCCATGGGAAGTGTACCAGGCAGTATTACTTTAAAGGGTCTGTGTTTGCTCACCCAACCTCACCCAACCTCTCAGCCCCAAGTGTGTCCACCCTTATGTCTCATCCAGCTGTGCGTCTAGATATGGTCAATCCAGGTTGCATCACAGCCCCTGAACGAATTTTGTAAGAATTTCTCTCTCTTTCACTGTCTTTGTTTTACGGGTTTTTAAAAGTAATTTATTTTTATAATGGGGTTTAGCTGCTTTTCACGGCTGTGTTTATGCGGCTTTACACCCACTTGACTCTCTTCCAGACAGATATCAATACATAGGTTTTAAGATTCTTACTAGTCACATATATTCTTGTGCGGTGAATAGGGGGTGTTGAGTCCAGTTCAATGAGCAAGGAGTAGGTCTTATCTATTACATATTGGGTGTATGGAACGGTATCTGAGCCAATTTGAAACCCTTGTTTTATGAATCACCCCACCTCACCTTTCCCGTTAAGCAGCCATAGTGTGTTTTCTAAACGTGTGACTCTGTTCTGTTTTGTAATTCAGTTCAAGTGTAGCGGTTTTTACATTCCCTCTATAAGTGATACCTTATGATAAGTGTCTTTTTCTGTGTGACTTATTTCACTTAGAATCATTGTACCTAAGTCCACTCATCTTGCTTTTTCTATCCTTATGACATTGATTTCATGTCTGAGTGATATTCCATTGTACATAAGGACCACAACTTCTTTATCCATTTTTCTCTTTCCTGGGATATTTAAGGTGTCATGAAGTGGAGGTTCTTGTCAACAGAGCAGCCCTAAACTTTGGGGTGCCTGTGTCTTGCTGATTTTTAGTTTTCCCAATTTATACGCCCATGAGTGGACGTGCCCTATGCTCCCTAAGCTGTGTTTTCTCGATGTTTCAGGACACACCGTACTCTTCTCCAGAGTGGCTGTTGGCAATTTACATCCCGCCCATCAGCATAGCAAGGCTGCCATTTCTCCATGGCCTGTCCTGCATTTCTGGTTTTGACACTTTTTGCAGCATGGCCCTTTTGACCGATGGGAAGCGAGACTACTTTGTAGAGCTGATTTGCCTTTCCAGGTTGCTTGGTTGGCCAAAAAGGGCGTATGCGTTTTTTCCTGAATATATTCAGGAAAAAACGCATACGCCCTTTTTGGCCAA
This sequence comes from Eschrichtius robustus, assembly GCF_028021215.1. Taxonomy (NCBI): domain Eukaryota; kingdom Metazoa; phylum Chordata; class Mammalia; order Artiodactyla; family Eschrichtiidae; genus Eschrichtius; species Eschrichtius robustus. The sequence continues at coordinate 1,190,635 of NW_027175163.1, forward strand.
GGGCATCATTGTCGACGTTTTGCGACTTTTCATGTGCTTTAAAGGCGATTCGAATCTACCTCCCGAAACCTGTTTCCTGCAATTCTGCCTTGCTTTCAAATCCTCTTCGTTGCCTTCCCTCAATATATTTGTGGACGAGAGTTATCATTTATAACTCTGAGGGTTTGTGAATGGCAGTGTCCCTGGGCTCCATTTTTCAACTCGCTTTTTTGGGAGCTGGCCCTAAGAGCGTGGGATTGCCTCAGGCCCTATTCTGCTTCTGGGGGGCAGCCTGAGCCTGTGGTTAATTCTTCTTCCTGATGGGAAAATAGAGTGACCTGTGCCTGTCCCAACACCTAGATCTAGTCTCTCATTGGTTGGCCCTCTTCCCGTTCATCCTCAGGACAAATTGCAACCTGTAGGGAACAGGAGGTTAAAGGTGCTGATTCTCCAAGTAGGGAGATTGCTAGTAAAGTACCTGGAATGGCGAACTCGAGCACAAGGAGATGAGAAATGAGGTGCGTTTTAGAAACCTTTCAAAATCACACGGTGTACCATCTTCTGGGTTACTCATGTATGTTTTCGATGTAGGAAGATGCCCTTGAACCTGGAGATTTGGGACCCATGGGATGCGTACCACGCAGTATTACTTTAAAGGTTCTGCGTTTGCTCACCCAACCTCACCCAAACTCTCAGCCCCAAGAGTGTCCACCCTTATGTCTCATCCAGCTGTATGTCTAGATATGGTCAATCCAGGTTGCATCCCAGCCCCAGACCGAATTTTGGAAGAATTCCTCTCTGTTTCACTGTCTTTGTTTTACGGGTTTTTAAAAGTAATTTATTTTTATAATGGGGTTTATCTGCTTTTAACGGCTGTGTTTATGCGGCTTTACACCCACTTGACTCACTTCCAGACAGATATCAATACATAGGTTTTAAGATTCTTACTAGTCACATATATTCTTGTGCGGTGAATAGGGGGTGTTGAGTCCAGTTCACTGAGCAAGGAGTAGGTCTTGTCTATTACATATTGGGTGTATGGAACGGTATCTGAGCGAATTTGAAACCCTTGTTTTATGCATCACCTCACCTCACCTTTCCCGTTAAGCAGCCATAGTGTGTTTTCTAAAAGTGTGACTCTGTTCTGTTTTGTAATTCAGTTCAAGTGTAGCGGTTTTTACATTCCCTCTATAAGTGATAGCTTATGATAAGTGTCTTTTTCTGTGTGACTTATTTCACTTAGAATCGTCGTACCTAAATCCAATCATCTTGCTTCTCCTAGCCTTATGACATTGATTTCATGTCTGAGTGATATTCCATTGTACATAAGGACCACAACTTCTTTATCCATTTTTCTCTTTCCTGGGATATTTAAGGTGTCATGAAGTGGAGGTTCTTGTCAACAGAGCAGCCCTAAACTTTGGGGTGCCTGTGTCTTGCTGATTTTTAGTTTTCCCAATTTATACGCCCATGAGTGGACGTGCCCTATGCTCCCTAAGCTGTGTTTTTTCGATGTTTCAGGACACACCGTACTCTTCTCCAGAGTGGCTGTTGGCAATTTACATCCCACCCATCAGCGTAGCAAGGCTGCCATTTCTCCATGGCCTGTCCTGCATTTCTGGTTTTGACACTTTTTGCAGCATGGCCCTTTTGACCGATGGGAAGCGAGAGTTCTTTGTAGCGCTGATTTGCCTTTCCAGGTTGCTTGGTTGGCCAAAAAGGGCGTATGCGTTTTTTCCTGAATATATTCAGGAAAAAACGCATACGCCCTTTTTGGCCAAGGGCATCATTGTCGAAGTTTTACCACTTTACATATGTTTAAAGGCGATTCGAATCTACCTCCTGAAACATGTTTCCTGCAATTCTGCCTTGCTTCCAAATCCTCTTCGTTGCCTTCCCTCAATATATTTGTGGAAGAGAGTTATCATTTATACCTCTGCGGGTTTGTGAATGGCAGTGCCCCTGAGCTCCATTTTTCAACTGTCTTTTTTGGGAGCTGTCCGCAAAAGCACGGGATTGCCTCAGACCCTATTCAGGTTCCGGGGGGCAGGCTGAGCCTGTGGTTAATTCTTCTTCCTGATGGGAAAATAGAGTGACCTGTGCCTGTCCCAACACCTAGATCTAGTCTCTCATTGGTTGCCCCTCTTCCCTTTCATCCTCAGGACAAATTGCAAACTGTACGGAACAGGAGGTTAAAGGTGCTGATTCTCCAAGTAGGGAGATTTCTAGTAAAGTAGCTGGAATGGCGAACCCGAACACAAGGAAATGAGAAATGAGGTGCGTTTTAGAAACCTTTCAAAATCACACTGTGTACCATCTTCTGGGTTTCTCATGCATGTTTTCGATGTATGAATATGCCCTTGAACCTGGAGATTTCGGACCCATGGGATGGGTACCAGGCAGTGTTACTTTAAAGGGTCTGTGTTTGCTCTCCCAACCTCACCCAACCTCTCAGCCCCAAGTGTGTCCACCCTTATGTCTCATCCAGCTGTGGGTCTAGATATGGTCAATCCAGGTTGCATCACAGCCCCTGAACGAATTTTGTAAGAATTTCTCTCTCTTTCACTGTCTTTGTTTTACGGGTTTTTAAAAGTAATTTATTTTTATAATGGGGTTTATCTGCTTTTAACGGCTGTGTTTATGCGGCTTTACACCCACTTGACTCACTTCCAGACAGATATCAATACATAGGTTTTAAGATTCTTACTAGTCACATATATTCTTGTGCGGTGAATAGGGGGTGTTGAGTCCAGTTCACTGAGCAAGGAGTAGGTCTTGTCTATTACATATTGGGTGTATGGAACGGTATCTGAGCGAATTTGAAACCCTTGTTTTATGCATCACCTCACCTCACCTTTCCCGTTAAGCAGCCATAGTGTGTTTTCTAAACGTGTGACTCTGTTCTGTTTTGTAATTCAGTTCAAGTGTAGCGGTTTTTACATTCCCTCTATAAGTGATAGCTTATGATAAGTGTCTTTTTCTGTGTGACTTATTTCACTTAGAATCGTCGTACCTAAATCCAATCATCTTGCTTCTCCTAGCCTTATGACATTGATTTCATGTCTGAGTGATATTCCATTGTACATAAGGACCACAACTTCTTTATCCATTTTTCTCTTTCCTGGGATATTTAAGGTGTCATGAAGTGGAGGTTCTTGTCAACAGAGCAGCCCTAAACTTTGGGGTGCCTGTGTCTTGCTGATTTTTAGTTTTCCCAATTTATACGCCCATGAGTGGACGTGCCCTATGCTCCTAGAGCTATGTTTTTTCGATGTTTCAGGACACAACGTACTCTTCTCCAGAGTGGCTGTTGGCAATTTACATCCCACCCATCAGCGTAGCAAGGCTGCCATTTCTCCATGGCCTGTCCTGCATTTCTGGTTTTGACACTTTTTGCAGCATGGCCCTTTTGACCGATGGGAAGCGAGACTTCTTTGTAGCGCTGATTTGCCTTTCCAGGTTGCTTGGTTGGCCAAAAAGGGCGTATGCGTTTTTTCCTGAATATATTCAGGAAAAAACGCATACGCCCTTTTTGGCCAAGGGCATCATTGTCGACGTTTTGCCACTTTACATATGCTTTAAAGGCGATTCGTATCTACCTTCTGAAACATGTTTCCTGCAATTCTGACTTGCTTTCAATTCCTCTTCGTTGCCTTCCCTCAATATATTTGTGGACGAGAGTTATCATTTATAACTCTGCGGGTTTGTAAATGGCAGTGTCCCTGGGCTCCATTTTTCAACTCGCTTTTTTGGGAGCTGGCCATAAGAGCGCGGGATTGCCTCAAGCCCTATTCTGCTTCTGGGCGGCAGGCTGAGCCTGTGGTTAATTCTTCTTCCTGATGGGAAAATAGAGAGACCTGTGCCTGTCCCAACACCTAGATCTAGTCTCTCATTGGTTGCCCCTCTTCCCATTCATCCTCAGGAAAAATTGCAACCTGTACGGAACAGGAGGATAAAGGTGCTGATTCTCCAAGTAGGGAGATGGCTAGTAAAGTACCTGGAATGGCGAACCCGAGCACAAGGAGATGAGAAATGAGGTGCGTTTTAGAAACCTTTCAAAATCACACGGTGTGCCATCTTCTGGGTTTCTCATGTATGTTTTCGATGTAGGAAGATGCCCTTGAACCTGGAGATGTGGGACCCATGGGATGCGTACCAGGCAGTGTTACTTTAAAGGGTCTGCGTTTGCTCACCCAACCTCACCCAACCTCTCAGCCCCAAGTGTGTCCACCCTTATGTCTCATCCAGCCTTGTGTCCAGATATGGTCAATCCAGGTTGCATCACAGCCCCGGAACGAATTTTGTAAGAATTTCTCTCTCTTTCACTGTCTTTGTTTTACGGGTTTTTAAAAGTAATTTATTTTTATAATGGTGTTTAGATGCTTTTCACGGCTGTGTTTATGCGGCTTTACACCCACTTGACTCACTTCCAGACAGATATCAATACATAGGTTTTAAGATTCTTACTAGTCACCTATATTCTTGTGCGGTGAATAGGGGGTGTTGAGTCCAGTTCACTGAGCAAGGAGTCGGTCTTTTCTATTACATATTGGGTGTATGGAACGGTATCTGAGCCAATTTGAAACCCTTGTTTTATGCATCACCCCACCTCACCTTTCCCGTTAAGCAGCCATAGTGTGTTTTCTAAACGTGTGACTCTGTTCTGTTCTGTAATTCAGTTCAAGTGTAGCGGTTTTTACATTTCCTCTATAAATGATAGCTTATGATAAGTGTCTTTTTCTGTGTGACTTATTTCACTTAGAATCATCGTACCTAAGTCCACTCATCTTGCTTCTTCTAGCCTTATGACATTGATTTCATGTCTGAGTGATATTCCATTGTACATAAGGACCACAACTTCTTTATCCATTTTTCTCTTTCCTGGGATATTTAAGGTGTCATGAAGTGGAGGTTCTTGTCAACAGAGCAGCCCTAAACTTTGGGGTGCCTGTGTCTTGCTGATTTTTAGTTTTCCCAATTTATACGCCCATGAGTGGACGTGCCCTATGCTCCCTAAGCTGTGTTTTTTCGATGTTTCAGGACACACCGTACACTTCTCCAGAGTGGCTGTTGGGAATTTACATCCCGCCCATCAGTGTAGCAAGGCTGCCATTTCTCCATGGCCTGTCCTGCATTTCTGGTTTTGACACTTTTTGCAGCATGGCCCTTTTGACCGATGGGAAGCGAGTCTTCTTTGTAGCGTTGATTTGCCTTTCCAGGTTGCTTGGTTGGCCAAAAAGGGCGTATGCGTTTTTTCCTGAATATATTCAGGAAAAAACGCATACGCCCTTTTTGGCCAAGGGCATCATTGTCGACGTTTTGCGACTTTTCATGTGCTTTAAAGGCGATTCGAATCTACCTCCTGAAACCTGTTTCCTGCAATTCTGCCTTGCTTTCAAATCCTCTTCGTTGCCTTCCCTCAATATATTTGTGGACGAGAGTTATCATTTATAACTCTGCGGGTTTGTAAATGGCAGTGTCCCTGGGCTCCATTTTTCAACTCGCTTTTTTGGGAGCTGGCCGTAAGAGCGCGGGATTGCCTCAGGCCCTATTCTGCTTCTGGGCGGCAGGCTGAGCCTGTGGTTAATTCTTCTTCCTGATGGGAAAATAGAGTGACCTGTGCCTGTCCCAACACCTAGATCTGGTCTCTCATTGGTTGCCCCTCTTCCCATTCATCCTCAGGACAAATTGCAACCTGTACGGAACAGGAGGTTAAAGGTGCTGATTCTCCAAGTAGGGAGATGGCTAGTAAAGTACCTGGAATGGCGAACCCGAGCACAAGGAGATGAGAAATGAGGTGCGTTTTAGAAACCTTTCAAAATCACAAGGTGTGCCATCTTCTGGGTTTCTCATGTATGTTTTCGATGTAGGAAGATGCCCTTGAACCTGGAGATTTGGGACCCATGGGATGCGTACCACGCAGTATTACTTTAAAGCTTCTGCGTTTGCTCACCCAACCTCACCCAACCTCTCAGCCCCAAGAATGTCCACCCTTATGTCTCATCCAGCTGTATGTCTAGATATGGTCAATCCAGGTTGCATCCCAGCCCCAGAAAGAATTTTGGAAGAATTTCTCTCTCTTTCACAGTCTTTGTTTTACGGGTTTTTAAAAGTAATTTATTTTTATAATGGGGTTTAGCTGTTTTTCACGGCTGTGTTTATGCGGCTTTACACCCACTTGACTCACTTCCAGAGAGATATCAATACATAGGTTTTAAGATTCTTACTAGTCACATATATTCTTGTGTGGTGAATAGGGGGTGTTGAGTCCAGTTCACTGAGCAAGGAGTAGGTCTTGTCTATTACATATTGGGTGTATGGAACGATATCTGAACGAATTTGAAACCGTTGTTTTATGCATCACCCCCCCTCACCTTTCCCGTTAAGCAGCCATAGTGTGTTTTCTAAACGTGTGACTCTGTTCTGTTTTGTAATTCAGTTCAAGTGTAGCGGTTTTTACATTCCCTCTATAAGTGATAGCTTATGATAAGTGTCTTTTTCTGTGTGACTTATTTCACTTAGAATCGTCGTACCTAAATCCACTCATCTTGCTTCTACTAGCCTTATGACATTGATTTCATGTCTGAGTGATATTCCATTGTACATAAGGACCACCACTTCTTTATCCATTTTTCTCTTTCCTGGGATATTTAAGGTGTCATGAAGTGGAGGTTCTTGTCAACAGAGCAGCCCTAAACTTTGGGGTGCCTGTGTCTTGCTGATTTTTAGTTTTCCCAATTTATACGCCCATGAGTGGACGTGCCCTATGCTCCCTAAGCTGTGTTTTTTCGATGTTTCAGGACACACCGTACACTTCTCCAGAGTGGCTGTTGGCAATTTACATCCCGCCCATCAGCGTAGCAAGGCTGCCATTTCTCCATGGCCTGTCCTGCATTTCTGGTTTTGACACTTTTTGCAGCATGGCCCTTTTGACCGATGGGAAGCGAGAGTTCTTTGTAGCGCTGATTTGCCTTTCCAGGTTGCTTGGTTGGCCAAAAAGGGCGTATGCGTTTTTTCCTGAATATATTCAGGAAAAAACGCATACGCCCTTTTTGGCCAAGGGCATCATTGTCGAAGTTTTGCCACTTTTCATGTGCTTTAAAGGCGATTCGAATCTACCTCTTGAAACCTGTTTCCTGCAATTCTGACTTGCTTTCAAATCCTCTTCGTTGCCTTCCCTCAATATATTTGTGGACGAGAGTTATCATTTATAACTCTGTGGGTTTGTGAATGGCAGTGTCCCTGGGCTCCATTTTTCAACTCGCTTTTTTGGGAGCTGGCCGCAAGAGCGCGGGATTGCCTCAGGCCCTATTCTGCTTTCGGGCGGCAGGCTGAGCCTGTGGTTAATTCTTCTTCCTGATGGGAATATAGAGTGACCTGTGCCTGTCCCAACACCTAGATCTAGTCTCTCATTGGTTGCCCCTCTTCCCGTTCATCCTCAGGACAAATTTCAACCTGTAGGGAACAGGAGATTAAAGGTGCTGATTCTCCAAGTAGGGAGATTGCTAATAAAGTAGCTGGAATTGCGAACCCGAGCACAAGGAGATGAGAAATGAGGTGTGTTTTAGAAACCTTTCAAAATCGCATGGTGTACCTTCTTCTGGGTTTCTCATGCATGTTTTCGATGTAGGAAGATGCCCTTGAACCTGGAGATTTGGGACCCATGGGATGGGTACCACGCAGTATTACCTTAAAGGGTCTGTGTTTGCTCACCCAACCTCACCCAACCTCTCAGCCCCAAGAGTGTCCACCCTTATGTCTCATCCAGCTGTGGGTCTAGATATGGTCAATCCAGGTTGCATCACAGCCCCTGAACGAATTACGTAAGAATTTCTCTCTCTTTCACTGTCTTTGTTTTATGGGTTTTTAAAAGTAATTTATTTTTATAATGGGGTTTAGTTGCCTTTCACGGCTGTGTTTATGCGGCTTTACACCCACTTGACTCACTTCCAGAGAGATATCAATACATAGGTTTTACGATTCTTAGTAGTCAGATATATTCTTGTGCGGTGAATAGGGGGTGTTGTGTCCAGTTCACTGAGCAAGGAGTAGGTCTTGTCTATTACATATTGGGTGTATGGAACGGTATCTGAGCGAATTTGAAACCCTTGTTTTATGCATCACCCCACCTCACCTTTCCCGTTAAGCAGCCATAGTGTGTTTTCTAAACGTGTGACTCTGTTCTGTTTTGTAATTCAGTTCAAGTGTAGCGGTTTTTACATTCCCTCTATAAGTGATACCTTATGATAAGTGTCTTTTTCTGTGTGACTTATTTCACTTAGAATCTTCGTTCCTAAATCCACTCATCTTGCTTCTACTAGCCTTATGACATTTATTTCATGTCTGAGTGATATTCCATTGTACATAAGGACCAAAACTTCTTTATCAATTTTTTTCTTTCCTGGTATATTTAAGGTGTCATGAAGTGGAGGTTCTTGTCAACAGAGCAGCCCTAATCATTGGGGTGCCTGTGTCTTGCTGATTTTTAGTTTTCCCAATTTATACGACCATGAGTGGACGTGCCCTATGCTCCCTAAGCTGTGTTTTTTCGATGTTTCAGGACACACCGTACACTTCTCCAGTGTGGCTGTTGGCAATTTACATCCCTCCCATCAGCGTAGCAAGGCTGCCATTTCTCCATGGCCTGTCCTGCATTTCTGGTTTTGACACTTTTTGCAGCATGGCCCTTTTGACCGATGGGAAGCGAGACTACTTTGTAGCGCTGATTTGCCTTTCCAGGTTGCTTGGTTGGCAAAAAAGGGCGTATGCGTTTTTTCCTGAATATATTCAGGAAAAAACGCATACGCCCTTTTTGGCCAAGGTCATCATTGTCGACGTTTCGCCACCTTTCATGTGCTTTAAAGGCGATTCGAATCTACCTCCTGAAATCTGTTTCCTGCAATTCTGCCTTGCTTTCAAATCCTCTTCGTTGCCTTCCCTCAATATATTTTTGGACGAGAGTTATCATTTATAACTCAGCAGGTTTATGAATTGCAGTGACCCTGAGCTCCATTTTTCAACTGTCTTTTTTGGGAGCTGGCCGCAAACGCACGGGATTGCCTAAGGCCCTATTCTGGTTCCCGGGGGTAGGCTGAGCCTGTGGTTAATTCTTCTTCCTGATGGGAAAATAGAGTGACCTGTGCCTGTCCCAACACCTAGATCTAGTCTCTCATTGGTTGCCCCTCTTCCCTTTCATCCTCAGGACAAATTGCAACCTGTACGGAACAGGAGGTTAAAGGTGCTGATTCTCCAAGTACTGAGATTTCTAGTAAAGTAGCTGGAATGGCGAACCCGAACACAAGGAGATGAGAAATGAGGTGCGTTTTAGAAACCTTTGAAAATCACACGGTGTACCATCTTCTGGGTTTCTCATGCATGTTTTCGATGTAGGAATATGTCCTTGAATCTGGAGATTTGGGACCCATGGGATGGGTACCAGGCAGTATTACATTAAAGGGTCTGTGTTTGGTCACCCAACCTCACCCAAACTCTCAGCCCCAAGTGTGTCCACCCTTATGTCTCATCCAGCTGTGGGTCTAGATATGGTCAATCCAGGTTGCATCACAGCCCCTGAACGAATTTTGTAAGAATTTCTCTCTCTTTCACTGTCTTTGTTTTACGGGTTTTTAAAAGTAATTTATTTTTATAATGGGGTTTAGCTGCTTTTCACGGCTGTGTTTATGCGGCTTTACACCCACTTGACTCACTTCCAGACAGATATCAATACATAGGTTTTAAGATTCTTACTAGTCACATATATTCTTGTGCGGTGAATAGGGGGTGTTGAGTCCAGTTCACTGAGCAAGGAGTCGGTCTTTTCTATTACATATTTGGTGTATGGAACGTTATCTGAGCCAATTTGAAACCCTTGTTTTATGCATCACCCCACCTCACCTTTCCCGTTAAGCAGCCATAGTGTGTTTTCTAAACGTGTGACTCTGTTCTGTTTTGTAATTCAGTTCAAGTGTAGCGGTTTTTACATTCCCTCTATAAGTGATAGCTTATGATAAGTGTCTTTTTCTGAGTGACTTATTTCACTTAGAATCATCGTACCTAAGTCCACTCATCTTGCTTCTTCTAGCCTTATGATATTGATTTCATGTCTGAGTGATATTCCATTGTACATAAGGACAACAACTTCTTTATCCATTTTTCTCTTTCCTGGGATATTTAAGGTGTCATGAAGTGGAGGTTCTTGTCAACAGAGCAGCCCTAAACTTTGGGGTGCCTGTGTCTTGCTGATTTTTAGTTTTCCCAATTTATACGCCCATGAGTGCACGTGCCCTATGCTCCCTAAGCTGTGTTTTTTCGATGTTTCAGGACACACCGTACACTTCTCCAGAGTGGCTGTTGGCAATTTACATCCCGCCCATCAGCGTAGCAAGGCTGACATTTCTCCATGGCCTGTCCTGCATTTCTGGTTTTGACACATTTTGCAGCATGGCCCTTTTGACCAATGGGAAGCGAGACTTCTTTGTAGCGCTGATTTGCCTTTCCAGGTTGCTTGGTTGGCCAAAAAGGGCGTATGCGTTTTTTCCTGAATATATTCAGGAAAAAACGCATACGCCCTTTTTGGCCAAGGGCATCATTGTCGACGTTTTGCCGCTTTTCATGTGCTTTAAAGGCGATTCGAATCTACCTCCTGAAATCTGTTTCCTGCAATTCTGCCTTGCTTTCAAATCCTCTTCGTTGCCTTCCGTCAATATATCTGTGGTTGACAGTTATCATTTATAACTCTGCGGGTTTGTGAATTGCAGTGTCCCTGAGCTCCATTTTTCAACTCGCTTTTTTGGGAGCTGGCCGCAAAAGCGAGGGATTGCCTCAGGCCCTATTCTGGTTCCTGGCAGCAGGCTGAGCCTGTGGTTAATTCTTCTTCCTGATGGGAAAATAGAGTGACCTGTGCCTGTCCCAACACCTAGATCTAGTCTCTCATTGGTTGCCCCTCTTCCCGTTCATCCTCAGGACAAATTGCAACCTGTAGGGTACAGGAGCTTAAAGGTGCTGATTCTCCAAGTAGGGAGATTGCTAGTAAAGTAGCTGGAAAGGAGAACCCTAGCACAAGGAGATGAGAAATGGGGTGCGTTTTAGAAACCTTTCAAAATCACACAGTGTACCATCTTCTGGGTTTCTCATGCATGTTTTCGATGTAGCAAGATGCCCTTGAACCTGGAGATTTGGGACCCATGGGATGGGTACCACGCAGTATTACTTTAAAGGGTCTGAGTTTGCTCACCCAACCTCACCCAACCTCTCAGCCCCAAGAGTGTCCACCCCTATGTCTCATCCAGGTTTGGGTCGAGATATGGTCAATCCAGGTTGCATCACAGCCCCTGAACGAATTTTGAAAGAATTTCTCTCTTTTTCACTGTCTTTGTTTTACGGGTTTTTTAAAGTAATTTATTTTTATAATGGGGTTTAGCTGCTTTTCACGGCTGTGTTTATGCGGCTTTACACCCACTTGGCTCACTTCCAGAGAGATATCAATACATAGGTTTTACGATTCTTACTAGTCAGATATATTCTTGTGCGGTGAATAGGGGGTGTTGAGTCCAGTTCACTGAGCAAGGAGTAGGCCTTGCCTATTACATATTGGGTGTATGGAACGGTATCTGAGCGAATTTGAAACCCTTGTTTTATGCATCACCCCACCTCACCTTTCCCGTTAAGAAGCCATAGTGTGTTTTCTAAATGTGTGACTCTGTTCTCTTTTGTAATTCAGTTCAAGTGTTGCGGTTTTTACATTCCCTCTATAAGTGATAGCTTATGATAAGTGTCTTTTTCTGTGTGACTTATTTCACTTAGAATCGTCATACCTAAATCCACTCATCTTGCTTCTACTAGCCTTATGACATTGATTTCATGTCTGAGTGATATTCCTTTGTACATAAGGACCACAACTTCTTTATCCATTTTTCTCTTTCCTGGGATATTTAAGGTGTCATGAAGTGGAGGTTCTTGTCAACATAGCAGCCCTAAACATTGGGGTGCCTGTGTCTTGCTGATTTTTAGTTTTCCCAATTTATACGCCCATGAGTGCACGTGCCCTATGCTCCCTAAGCAGTTTTTTCGATGTTTCAGGACACACCGTACACTTCTCCAGAGTGGCTGTTGGCAATTTACATCCCGCCCATCAGCGTAGCAAGGCTGCCATTTCTCCATGGCCTGTCCTGCATTTCTGGTTTTGACACTTTTTGCAGCATGGCCCTTTTGACCGATGGGAAGCGAGACTTCTTTGTAGTGCTGATTTGCCTTTCCAGGTTGCTTGGTTGGCCAAAAAGGGCGTATGCGTTTTTTCCTGAATATATTCAGGAAAAAACGCATACGCCCTTTTTGGCCAAGGTCATCACTGTCGACGTTTTGCCACTTTTCATGTGCTTTAAAGGCGATTCGAATCTACCTCCTGAAACCTGTTTCCTGCAATTCTGCCTTGCTTTCAAATCCTCTTCGTTGCCTACCCTCCATATATTTGTGGACGAGAGTTATCATTTATAACTCTGCAGGTTTGTGAATTGCAGTGACCCTGAGCTCCATTTTTCAACTGTCTTTTTTGGGAGCTGGCCGCAAAAGCACGGGATTGCCTCAGGCCCTATTCTGGTTCCCGGGGGCAGGGTGAGCCTGTGGTTAATTCTTCTTCCTGATGGGAAAATAGAGTGACCTGTGCCTGTCCCAACACCTAGATCTAGTCTCTCATTGGTTGCCCCTCTTCCCGTTCATCCTCAGGACAAATTGCAACCTGTAGGGAACAGGAGCTTAAAGGTGCTGATTCTCCAAGGAGGGAGATTGCTAGTAAAGAAGCTGGAAAGGCGAACCCTAGCACAAGGAGATGAGAAATGGGGTGCGTTTTAGAAACCTTTCAAAATCACACAGTGTACCATCTTCTGGGTTTCTCATGCATGTTTTCGATGTAGGAAGATGCCCTTGAACCTGGAGATTTGGGACCCATGGGATGGGTACCACGCAGTATTACTTTAAAGGGTCTGAGTTTGCTCACCCAACCTCACCCAACCTCTCAGCCCCAAGAGTGTCCACCCTTATGTCTCATCCAGGTGTGGGTCTAGATATGGTCAATCCAGGTTGCATCACAGCCCCTGAACGAATTTTGTAAGAATTTCTCTCTCTTTCACTGTCTTTGTTTTACGGGTTTTTAAAAGTAATTTATTTTTATAATGGGGTTTAGCTGCTTTTCACGGCTGTGTTTATGCGGCTTTACACCCACTTGGCTCACTTCCAGAGAGATATCAATACATAGGTTTTAAGATTCTTACTAGTCAGATATATTCTTGTGCGGTGAATAGGGGGTGTTGAGTCCAGTTCACTGAGCAAGGAGCAGGCCTTGTCTATTACATATTGGGTGTATGGAACGTTATCTGAGCGAATTTGAAACCCTTGTTTTATGCATCACCCCACCTCAACTTTCCCGTTAAGCAGCTATAGTGTGTTTTCTAAACGTGTGACTCTGTTCTGTTTTGTAATTCAGTTCAAGTGTAGCGGTTTTTACATTCCCTCTATAAGTGATAGCTTATGATAAGGGTCTTTTTCTGTGTGACTTATTTCACTTAGAATCGTCATACCTAATCCACTCATCTTGCTTCACTAGCCTTATGACATTGATTTCATGTCTGAGTGATATTCCATTGTACATAAGGACCACAACTTCTTTATCCATTTTTCTCTTTCCTGGGATATTTAAGGTGTCATGAAGTGGAGGTTCTTGTCAACAGAGCAGCCCTAAACTTTGGGGTGCCTGTGTCTTGCTGATTTTTAGTTTTCCCAATTTATACACCCATGAGTGGACGTGCCCTATGCTCCCTAAGCTGTGTTTTTTCGATGTTTCAGGACACACCGTACACTTCTCCAGAGTGGCTGTTGGCAATTTACATCCCGCCCATCAGCGTAGCAAGGCTGTCATTTCTCCATGGCCTGTCCTGCATTTCTGGTTTTGACACATTTTGCAGCATGGCCCTTTTGACCGATGGGAAGCGAAACTTCTTTGTAGCGCTGATTTGCCTTTCCAGGTTGCTTGGTTGGCCAAAAAGGGCGTATGCGTTTTTTCCTGAATATATTCAGGAAAAAACGCATACGTCCTTTTTGGCCAAGGGCATCATTTTCGAAGTTTTGCCGCTTTTCATGTGCTTTAAAGGCGATTCGAATCTACCTCCTGAAATCTGTTTCCTGCAATTCTGCCTTGCTTTCAAATCCTCTTCGTTGCATTCCGTCAATATATCTGTGGATGACAGTTATCATTTATAACTCTGCGGGTTTGTGAATTGCAGTGTCCCTGAGCTCCATTTTTCAACTCGCTTTTTTGGGAGCTGGCCGCAAAAGCGAGGGATTGCCTCAGGCCCTATTCTGGTTCCTGGCAGCAGGCTGAGCCTGTGGTTAATTCTTCTTCCTGATGGGAAAATAGAGTGACCTGTGCCTGTCCCAACATCTGGATCTAGTCTCTCATTGGTTGCCCCTCTTCCCGTTCATCCTCAGGACAAATTGCAACCTGTAGGGAACAGGAGCTTAAAGGTGCTGATTCTCCAAGTAGGGAGATTGCTAGTAAAGTAGCTGGAAAGGCGAACCCTAGCACAAGGAGATGAGAAATGGGGTGCGTTTTAGAAACCTTTCAAAATCACACGGTGTACCATCTTCTGGGTTTCTCATGCATGTTTTCGATGTAGCAAGATGCCCTTGAACCTGGAGATTTGGGACCCATGGGATGGGTACCACGCAGTATTACTTTAAAGGGTCTGTGTTTGCTCACCCAACCTCACCCAACCTCTCAGCCCCAAGTGTGTCCACCCTTATGTCTCATCCAGCTGTGGGTCTAGTTATGGTCAATCCAGGTTGCATCACAGCCCCTTAACGAATTTTGTAAGAATTTCTCTCTCTTTCACTGTCTTTGTTTTACGGGTTTTTAAAAGTAATTTATTTTTATAATGGGGTTTAGCTGCTTTTCACGGCTGTGTTTATGCGGCTTTACACCCACTTGACTCACTTCCAGACAGATATCAATACATAGGTTTTAAGATTCTTCCTAGTCAGATATATTCTTGTGCGGTGAATAGCGGGTGTTGAGTCCAGTTCACTGAGCAAGCAGTAGCTCTTGTCTATTACATATTGGGTGTATGGAACGGTATCTAAGCGAATTTGAAACCCTTGTTTTATGCATCACCCCACCTCACCTTTCCCGTTAAGCAGCCATAGTGTGTTTTCTAAACGTGTGACTCTGTTCTGTTTTGTAATTCAGTTCAAGTGTAGCGGTTTTTACATTCCCTCTATAAGTGATAGCTTATGATAAGTGTCTTTTTCTGTGTGACTTATTTCACTTAGAATCGTCGTACCTAAATCCACTCATCTTGCTTCTTCTAGCCTTATGACATTGATTTCATGTCTGAGTGATATTCCATTGTACATAAGGACCACAAATTCTTTATCCATTTTTCTCTTTCCTGGGATATTTAAGGTGTCATGAAGTGGAGGTTCTTGTCAACAGAGCAGCCCTAAACTTTGGGTTGCCTGTGTCTTGCTGATTTTTAGTTTTCCCAATTTATACGCCCATGAGTGGACGTGCCCTATGCTCCCTAAGCTGTGTTTTTTCGATGTTTCAGGACGCACCGTACACTTCTCCAGAGTGGCTGTTGGCAATTTACATCCCTACCATCAGCGTAGCAAGGCTGCCATTTCTCCATGGCCTGTCCTGCATTTCTGGTTTTGAAAATTTTTGCAGCATGGCCCTTTTGACCGATGGGAAGCGAGAATTCTTGGTAGCGCTGATTTGCCTTTCCAGGTTGCTTGGTTGGCCAAAAAGGGCGTATGCGTTTTTTCCTGAATATATTCAGGAAACAACGCATACGCCCTTTTTGGCCAAGGTCATCATTGTCGACGTTTTGCCGCTTTTCATGTGCTTTAAAGGCGATTCGAATCTACCTCCTGAAACCTGTTTCCTGCAATTCTGCCTTGCTTTCAAATCATCTTCGTTGCCTTCGCTCAATATATTTGTGGACGAGAGTTATCATTTATAACTCAGCAGGTTTGTGAATTGCAGTGCCCCTGAGCTCCATTTTTCAACTGTCTTTTTTGGTAGCTGGCCACAAAAGCACGGGATTGCCTCAGGCCCTATTCTTGTTCCCGGCGGCAGGCTGAACCTGTGTTTAATTCTTCTTCCTGATGGGAAAATAGAGTGACCTGTGCCTGTCCCAACACCTAGATCTAGTCTCTCATTGGTTGCCCGTCTTCCCGTTCATCCTCAGGACAAATTGCAACCTGTAGGGAACAGGAGCTTAAAGGTGCTGATTCTCCAAGTAGCGAGATTGCTAGTAAAGTAGCTGGAAAGGCGAACACCCAGCACAAGGAGATGAGAAATGTGGTGCATTTTAGAAACCTTTCAAAATCACATGGTGTACCATCTTCTGGGTTTCTCATGCATGTTTTCGATTTAGGAAGATGCCCTTGAACCTGGAGATTTGGGACCCATGGGATGGGTACCACGCAGTATTACTTTAAAGGGTCTGCGTTTGCTCACCCAACCTCACCAAACCTCTCAGCCCCAAGAGTATCCACCCTTATGTCTCATCCAGCTGTGGGTCTAGATATGGTCAATCCAGGTTGCATCACAGCCCCTGAACGAATTTTGTAAGAATTTCTCTCTCTTTCACTGTCTTTGTTTTACGGGTTTTTAAAAGTAATTTATTTTTATAATGGGGTTTAGCTGCTTTTCACGGCTGTGTTTATGCGGCTTTACACCCACTTGACTCACTTCCAGACACGTATCAATACATAGGTTTTAAGATTCTTACTAGTCACGTATATTCTTGTGCGGTGAATAGGGGGTGTTGTGTCCAGTTCACTGAGCAAGGAGTAGGTCTTGTCTATTACATATTGGGTGTATGGAACGGTATCTGAGCGAATTTGAAACCCTTGTTTTATGCATCACCCCACCTCACCTTTCCCGTTAAGCAGCCATAGTGTGTTTTCTAACGTGTGACTCTGTTCTGTTTTGTAATTCAGTTCAAGTGTAGCGGTTTTTACATTCCCTCTATAAGTGATACCTTATGATATGTGTCTTTTTCTGTGTGACTTATTTCACTTGGAATCGTCGTACCTAAATCCACTCATCTTGCTTCTCCTAGCCTTATGACATTGATTTCATGTCGGAGTGATATTCCATTGTACATAAGGACCACAACTTCTTTACCCATTTTTCTCTTTCCTGGGACATCACATTAGGATTCTCTTTTTAACCTGTTCCTTAAAACACTAGTGCTTAGGAAATCTATTGGAGGCAGAAGCAGTCAAGGGTAGCTTAGGGTTAGGGTTAGGGTTAGGGTTAGGGTTAGGGTTAGGGTACGGCTTAGGGTACGGGTTCGTGTACGGGTTCGTGTACGGCGTAGGGTATGGGTAAGGGTTAGGGTTAGGGTTAGTTTGAAGGTTAGGGCTCAGTTTAGGGTACGTGTTAGGATTAGGGTTCGTGTTAGGGTTAGGGTAGGGGTTAGGGTTAGGGTACGCGTTAGGGTTAGGGTAGTTATTAAACCTATCCCACTCTCTAGATACCCCTTAGCACGTCAAGGAATATTATTTGGGGGTCCAGCCATGGAGAAGAGTTTAGACACTAGGAGAAGATAAGGAACACACCCATTATCCTGAAATCACAATAGGATTCTCTTTTTAACCTGTTCCTTAATACACTAGTGCTTAGGAAATCTATTGGAGGCAGAAGCAGTCAAGGGTAGCTTAGGGTTAGGGTTAGGGTTAGGGTTAGGGTTATTGTTAGGGTAAGGCTTAGAGTACGGGTTCGGGTACGGGTTCGGGTACGGCGTAGGGTATGGGTTAGGGTTAGGGTTAGGGTTAATTTGAGGGTTAGGGCTCGGTTTAGGGTACGGGTTAGGATTAGGGTACGTGTTAGGTTTAGGGTACGCGTTAGGGTTAGGGTAGTTATTAAACCTATCCCACTCTCTAGATACCCCTTAGCACGTCAAGGAATATTATTTGGGGGTCCAGCCATGGAGAAGAGTTTAGACACTAGGAGAAGATAAGGAACACACCCATTATCAAGAAATCACATTAGGATTCTCTTTTAAACCTGTTCCTTAAAACACTAGTGCTTAGGAAATCTATTGGAGGCAGAAGCAGTCAAGGGTAGCTTAGGGTTAGGGTTAGGGTTAGGGTTAGGGTTAGTGTTAGGGTACGGGTTAGGTTACGGGTTCGGGTACGGCGTAGGGTATGGGTTAGGGTTAGGGTTAGGGTTAGTTTGAGGGTTAGGGCTCGGTTTAGGGTACGGGTTAGGATTAGGGTACGTGTTAGGGTTAGGGTATGGGTTAGGGTTAGGGTACGCGTTAGGGTTAGGGTAGTTATTAAACCTATCCCACTCTCTAGATACCCCTTAGCACGTCAAGGAATATTATTTGGGTGTCCAGCCATGGAGAAGAGTTTAGACACTAGGAGAAGATAAGGAACACACCCATTATCAAGAAATCACATTAGGATTCTCTTTTTAACCTGTTCCTTAAAACACTAGTGCTTAGGAAATCTATTGGAGGCAGAAGCAGTCAAGGGTAGCTTAGGGTTAGGGTTAGGGTTAGGGTTAGGGTACGGCTTAGGGTACGGGTTCGGGTACGTGTTCGTGTACGGCGTAGGGTATGGGTTAGGGTTAGGGTTAGTTTGAAGGTTAGGGCTCGGTTTAGGGTACGGGTTAGGATTAGGGTTCGTGTTAGGGTTAGGGTAGGGGTTAGGGTTAGGGTACGCGTTAGGGTTAGGGTAGTTATTAAACCTATCCCACTCTCTAGATACCCCTTAGCACGTCAAGGAATATTATTTGGGGGTCCAGCCATGGAGAAGAGTTTAGACACTAGGAGAAGATAAGGAACACACCCATTATCCTGAAATCACATTAGGATTCTCTTTTTAACCTGTTCCTTAATACACTAGTGCTTAGGAAATCTATTGGAGGCAGAAGCAGTCAAGGGTAGCTTAGGGTTAGGGTTAGGGTTAGGGTTAGGGTACGGCTTAGGGTACGGGTTCGGGTACGGCGTAGGGTATGGGTTAGGTTTATGGTTAGGGTTAGTTTGAGGGTTAGGGCTCGGTTTAGGGTACGGGTTAGGATTAGTGTACGTGTTAGGGTTAGGGTAGAGGTTAGGGTTAGGGTACGCGTTAGGGTTAGGGTAGTTATTAAACCTATCCCACTCTCTAGATACCCCTTAGCACGTCAAGGAATATTATTTGGGGGTCCAGCCATGGAGAAGAGTTTAGACACTAGGAGAAGATAAGGAACACACCCATTATCCTGAAATCACATTAGGATTCTCTTTTTAACCTGTTCCTTAATACACTAGTGCTTAGGAAATCTATTGGAGGCAGAAGCAGTCAAGGGTAGCTTAGGGTTAGGGTTAGGGTACGGCTTAGGGTACAGGTTCGGGTACGGGTTCGGGTACGGCGTAGGGTATGGGTTAGGGTTAGGGTTAGGGTTAGTTTGAGGGTTAGGGCTCGGTTTAGGGTACGGTTTAGGATTAGGGTACGTGTTAGGGTTAGGGTACGCGTTAGGGTTAGGGTAGTTATTAAACCTATCCCACTCTCTAGATACCCCTTAGCACGTCAAGGAATATTATTTGGGGGTCCAGCCATGGAGAAGAGTTTAGACACTAGGAGAAGATAAGGAACACACACATTATCAAGAAATCACATTAGGATTCTCTTTTTAACCTATTCCTTAAAACACTAGTGCTTAGGAAATCTATTGGAGGCAGAAGCAGTCAAGGGTAGCTTAGGGTTAGGGTTAGGGTAAGGTTTAGGGTTAGGGTACGGCTTAGGGTACGGGTTCGGGTACGGCGTAGGGTATGGGTTCGGGTTAGGGTTAGGGTTAGTTTGAGGGTTAGGTCTCGGTTTAGGGTACGGGTTAGGTTTAGGGTACGTGTTAGCGTTAGGTTAGGGGTTAGGGTTAGGGTACGCGTTAGGGTTAGGGTAGTTATTAAACCTATCCCACTCTCTAGATACCCCTTAGCACGTCAAGGAATATTATTTGGGTGTCCAGCCATGGAGAAGAGTTTAGACACTAGGAGAAGATAAGGAACACACCCATTATCCTGAAATCACATTAGGATTCTCTTTTTAACCTGTTCCTTAAAACACTAGTGCTTAGGAAATCTATTGGAGGCAGAAGCAGTCAAGGGAAGCTTAGGGTTAGGGTTAGGGTTAGGGTTAGGGTTAGCTTTAGGGTACGGGTTCGGGTACGGCGTAGGGTATGGGTTAGGGTTAGGGTTAGGGTTAATTTGAGGGTTAGGGCTTGGTTTAGGGTACGGGTTAGGATTAGTGTACGTGTTAGGATTAGGGTACGCGTTAGGGTTAGGGTAGTTATTAAACCTATCCCACTCTCTAGATACCCCTTAACACGTCAAGGAATATTATTTGGGGGTCCAGCCATGGAGAAGAGTTTAGACACTAGGAGAAGATAAGGAACACACCCATTATCAAGAAATCACATTAGGATTCTCTTTTTAACCTGTTCCTTAAAACACTAGTGCTTAGGAAATCTATTGGAGGCAGAAGCAGTCAAGGGTAGCTTAGGGTTAGGTTTAGGGTTAGGGTTAGGGTACGGCTTAGGGTACGGGTTCGGGTACGTGTTCGTGTACGGCGTAGGGTATGGGTTAGGGTTAGGGTTAGTTTGAAGGTTAGGGCTCGGTTTAGGGTACGGGTTAGGATTAGGGTTCGTGTTAGGGTTAGGGTAGGGGTTAGGGTTAGGGTACGCGTTAGGGTTAGGGTAGTTATTAAACCTATCCCACTCTCTAGATACCCCTTAGCACGTCAAGGAATATTATTTGGGGGTCCAGCCATGGAGAAGAGTTTAGACACTAGGAGAAGATAAGGAACACACCCATTATCCTGAAATCACATTAGGATTCTCTTTTTAACCTGTTCCTTAATACACTAGTGCTTAGGAAATCTATTGGAGGCAGAAGCAGTCAAGGGTAGCTTAGGGTTAGGGTTAGGGTTAGGGTTAGGGTACGGCTTAGGGTACGGGTTCGGGTACGGCGTAGGGTATGGGTTAGGTTTACGGTTAGGGTTAGTTTGAGGGTTAGGGCTCGGTTTAGGGTACGGGTTAGGATTAGTGTACGTGTTAGGGTTAGGGTAGAGGTTAGGGTTAGGGTACGCGTTAGGGTTAGGGTAGTTATTAAACCTATCCCACTCTCTAGATACCCCTTAGCACGTCAAGGAATATTATTTGGGGGTCCAGCCATGGAGAAGAGTTTAGACACTAGGAGAAGATAAGGAACACACCCATTATCAAGAAATCACATTAGGATTCTCTTTTTAACCTGTTCCTTAAAACACTAGTGCTTAGGAAATCTATTGGAGGCAGAAGCAGTCAAGGGTAGCTTAGGCTTAGGGTTAGGGTTAGTGTTAGGGTACGGGTTAGGTTACGGGTTCGGGTACGGCGTAGGGTATGGGTTAGGGTTAGGGTTAGGGTTAGTTTGAGGGTTAGGGCTCGGTTTAGGGTACGGGTTAGGATTAGGGTACGTGTTAGGGTTAGGGTAGGAGTTAGGGTTAGGGTACGTGTTAGGGTTAGGGTAGTTATTAAACCTATCCCACTCTCTAGATACCCCTTAGCACGTCAAGGAATATTATTTGGGTGTCCAGCCATGGAGAAGAGTTTAGACACTAGGAGAAGATAAGGAACACACCCATTATCAAGAAATCACATTAGGATTCTCTTTTTAACCTGTTCCTTAAAACACTAGTGCTTAGGAAATCTATTGGAGGCAGAAGCAGTCAATGGTAGCTTAGGGTTAGGGTTAGGGTTAGGGTTAGGTTTAGGGTACGGCTTAGGGTACGGGTTCGGGTACGGGTTCGTGTACGGCATAGGGTAGGGGTTAGGTTTAGGGTTAGGGTTAGTTTGAAGGTTAGGGCTCGGTTTAGGATACGGGTTAGGATTAGGGTTCGTGTTAGGGTTAGGGTAGGGTTTCGGGTTAGTGTACGCGTTAGGGTTAGGGTAGTTATTAAACCTATCCCACTCTCTAGATACCCCTTAGCACGTCAAGGAATATTATTTGGGGGTCCAGCCATGGAGAAGAGTTTAGACACTAGGAGAAGATAAGGAACACACCCATTATCCTGAAATCACATTAGGATTCTCTTTTTAACCTGTTCCTTAATACACTAGTGCTTAGGAAATCTATTGGAGGCAGAAGCAGTCAAGGGTAGCTTAGGGTTAGACTTAGGGTTAGGGTACTTCTTAGGGTACGGGTTCGGGTACGGGTTCGGGTACGGCGTAGTGTATGGGTTAGGTTTAGGGGTAGGGTTAGTTTGAGGGTTAGGGCTCGGTTTAGGGTACGGGTTAGGATTAGTGTACGTTTTAGGGTTAGGGTAGAGGTTAGGGTTAGGGTACGTGTTAGGGTTAGGGTAGTTATTAAACCTATCCCACTCTCTAGATACCCCTTAGCACGTCAAGGAATATTATTTGGGGGTCCAGCCATGGAGAAGAGTTTAGACACTAGGAGAAGATAAGGAACACACCCATTATCCTGAAATCACAATAGGATTCTCTTTTTAACCTGTTCCTTAATACACTAGTGCTTAGGAAATCTATTGGAGGCAGAAGCAGTCAAGTGTAGCTTAGGGTTAGGGTTAGGGTTAGGGTTAGGGTTAGCTTTAGGGTACCGCTTAGGGTACGGGTTCGGGTACGGCGTAGGGTATGGGTTAGGGTTAGGGTTAGGGTTAATTTGAGGGTTAGGGCTCGGTTTAGGGTACGGGTTATGATTAGTGTACGTGTTAGGGTTAGGGTAGAGGTTAGGGTTAGGGTACGCGTTAGGGTTAGGGTAGTTATTAAACCTATCCCACTCTCTAGATACCCCTTAGCACGTCAAGGAATATTATTTGGGGGTCCAGCCATGGAGAAGAGTTTAGACACTAGGAGAAGAAAAGGAACACACCCATTATCAAGAAATCACATTAGGATTCTCTTTTTAACCTGTTCCTTAAAACACTAGTGCTTAGGAAATCTATTGGAGGCAGAAGCAGTCAAGGGTAGCTTAGGGTTAGGGTTAGGGTTAGTGTTAGGGTACGGGTTAGGTTACGGGTTCGGGTACGGCGTAGGGTATGGGTTAGGGTTAGGGTTAGGGTTAGTTTGAGGGTTAGGGCTCGGTTTAGGGTACGGGTTAGGATTAGGGTTCGTGTTAGGGTTAGGGTAGGGGATAGGGTTAGGGTACGCGTTAGGGTTAGGGTAGTTATTAAACCTATCCCACTCTCTAGATACCCCTTAGCACGTCAAGGAATATTATTTGGGTGTCCAGCCATGGAGAAGAGTTTAGACACTAGGAGAAGATAAGGAACACACCCATTATCAAGAAATCACATTAGGATTCTCTTTTTAACCTGTTCCTTAAAACACTAGTGCTTAGGAAATCTATTGGAGGCAGAAGCAGTCAAGGGAAGCTTAGGGTTAGGGTTAGGGTTAGGTTTAGGGTACGGCTTAGGGTACGGGTTCGGGTACGGGTTCTTGTACGGCGTAGGGTATGGGTTAGGGTTAAGGTTATGGTTAGTTTGAAGGGTAGGGCTCGGTTTAGGGTACGGGTTAGGATTAGGGTTCGTGTTAGGGTTAGGGTAGGGGTTAGGGTTAGGGTACGCGTTAGGGTTAGTGTAGTTATTAAACCTATCCCACTCTCTAGATTCCCCTTAGCACGTCAAGGAATATTATTTGGGGGTCCAGCCATGGAGAAGAGTTTAGACACTAGGAGAAGATAAGCAACACACCCATTATCCTGAAATCACATTAGGATTCTCTTTTTAACCTGTTCATTAATACACTAGTGCTTAGGAAATCTATTGGAGGCAGAAGCAGTCAAGGGTAGCTTAGGGTTAGGGTTAGGGTTAGGGTACGGCTTAGGGTACGGGTTCGGGTACGGGTTCGGGTACGGCGTAGGGTATGGTTTAGGTTTAGTGTTAGGGTTAGTTTGAGGGTTAGGGCTCGGTTTAGGGTACGGGTTAGGATTAGTGTACGTGTTAGGGTTAGGGTAGAGGTTAGGGTTAGGTTACGCGTTAGGGTTAAGGTAGTTATTAATCCTATCCCACTCTCTAGATACCCCTTAGCACGTCAAGGAATATTATTTGGGGGTCCAGCCATGGAGAAGAGTTTAGACACTAGGAGAAGATAAGGAACACACCCATTATCAAGAAATCACATTAGGATTCTCTTTTTAACCTGTTCCTTAAAACACTAGTGCTTAGGAAATCTATTGGAGGCAGAAGCAGTCAAGGGTAGCTTAGGGTTAGGGTTAGGGTTAGGGTTAGGTTTAGGGTACGGCTTAGGGTACGGGTTCGGGTACGGGTTCGTGTACGGCATAGGGTATGTGTTAGGGTTAGGGTTAGGGTTAGTTTGAAGGTTAGGGCTCGGTTTAGGGTACGGGTTCGGATTAGGGTTCGTGTTAGGGTTAGGGTAGGGGTTAGGGTTAGGGAACGCGTTAGGGTTAGGGTAGTTATTAAACCTATCCCACTCTCTAGATACCCCTTAGCACGTCAAGGAATATTATTTGGGGGTCCAGCCATGGAGAAGAGTTTAGACACTAGGAGAAGATAAGGAACACACCCATTATCAAGAAATCACATTAGGATTCTCTTTTTAACCTGTTCCTTAAAACACTAGTGCTTAGGAAATCTATTGGAGGCAGAAGCAGTCAAGGGTAGCTTAGGGTTAGGGTTAGGGTAAGGTTTAGGTTTAGGGTACGGCTTAGGGTACGGGTTCGGGTACGGGTTCGGGTACGCCGTAGGGTATGGGTTCGGGTTCGGGTTAGGGTTAGTTTGAGGGTTAGGTCTCGTTTTAGGGTACGGGTTAGGATTAGGGTACGTGTTAGCGTTAGGTTAGGGGTTAGGGTTAGGGTACGTGTTAGGGTTAGGGTAGTTATTAAACCTATCCCACTCTCTAGATACCCCTTAGCACGTCAAGGAATATTATTTGGGGGTGTAGCCATGGAGAAGAGTTTAGACACTAGGAGAAGATAAGGAACACACCCATTATCAAGAAATCACATTAGGATTCTCTTTTTAACCTGTTCCTTAAAACACTAGTGCTTAGGAAATCTATTGGAGGCAGAAGCAGTCAAGGGTAGCTTAGGGTTAGGGTTAGGGTTATTGTTAGGGTACGGGTTAGGTTACGGGTTCGGGTACGGCGTAGGGTATGGGTTAGGGTTAGGGTTAGGGTTAGTTTGAGGGTTAGGGCTCGGTTTAGGGTACGGTTTAGGATTAGGGTACGTGTTAGGGTTAGGGTAGGGGTTAGGGTTAGGGTACGAGTTAGGGTTAGGGTAGTTATTAAACCTATCCCACTCTCTAGATACCCCTTAGCACGTCAAGGAATATTATTTGGGGGTCCAGCCATGGAGAAGAGTTTAGACACTAGGAGAAGATAAGGAACACACCCATTATCAAGAAATCACATTAGGATTCTCTTTTTAACCTGTTCCTTAAAACACTAGTGCTTAGGAAATCTATTGGAGGCAGAAGCAGTCAAGGGTAGCTTAGGGTTAGGGTTAGGGTTAGGGTTAGGGTACGGCTTAGGGTACGGGTTCGGGTACGGGTTCGGGTACGGCGTAGGGTATGGGTTAGGGTTAGGGTTAGGGTTAGTTTGAGGGTTAGGGCTCGGTTTAGGGTACGGTTTAGGATTAGGGTACGTGTTAGGGTTAGGGTACGCGTTAGGGTTAGGGTAGTTATTAAACCTATCCCACTCTCTAGATACCCCTTAGCACGTCAAGGAATATTATTTGGGTGTCCAGCCATGGAGAAGAGTTTAGACACTAGGAGAAGATAAGGAACACACCCATTATCCTGAAATCACATTAGGATTCTCTTTTTAACCTGTTCCTTAAAACACTAGTGCTTAGGAAATCTATTGGAGGCAGAAGCAGTCAAGGGTAGCTTAGGGTTAGGGTTAGGGTTAGGGTTAGGGTTAGCTTTAGGGTACGGGTTCGGGTACGGCGTAGGGTATGGGTTAGGGTTAGGGTTAGGGTTAATTTTAGGGTTAGGGCTTGGTTTAGGGTACGGGTTAGGATTAGTGTACGTGTTAGGATTAGGGTACGCGTTAGGGTTAGGGTAGTTATTAAACCTATCCCACTCTCTAGATACCCCTTAACACGTCAAGGAATATTATTTGGGGGTCCAGCCATGGAGAAGAGTTTAGACACTAGGAGAAGATAAGGAACACACCCATTATCAAGAAATCACATTAGGATTCTCTTTTTAACCTGTTCCTTAAAACACTAGTGCTTAGGAAATCTATTGGAGGCAGAAGCAGTCAAGGGTAGCTTAGGGTTAGGGTTAGGGTTAGGGTTAGGGTACGGCTTAGGGTACGGGTTCGGGTACGTGTTCGTGTACGGCGTAGGGTATGGGTTAGGGTTAGGGTTAGGGTTAGTTTGAAGGTTAGGGCTCGGTTTAGGGTACGGGTTAGGATTAGGGTTCGTGTTAGGGTTAGGGTAGGGGTTAGGGTTAGGGTATGCGTTAGGGTTGGGGTAGTTATTAAACCTATCCCACTCTCTAGATACCCCTTAGCACGTCAAGGAATATTATTTGGGGGTCCAGCCAT
This sequence comes from Eschrichtius robustus, assembly GCF_028021215.1. NCBI lineage: Eukaryota > Metazoa > Chordata > Mammalia > Artiodactyla > Eschrichtiidae > Eschrichtius > Eschrichtius robustus. The sequence continues at coordinate 1,217,159 of NW_027175163.1, forward strand.
GGAGAAGAGTTTAGACACTAGGAGAAGATAAGGAACACACCCATTATCCTGAAATCACATTAGGATTCTCTTTTTAACCTGTTCCTTAATACACTAGTGCTTAGGAAATCTATTGGAGGCAGAAGCAGTCAAGGGTAGCTTAGGGTTAGGGTTAGGGTTAGGGTTAGGGTACGGCTTAGGGTACGGGTTCGGGTACGGGTTCGGGTACGGCGTAGGGTATGGGTTAGGTTTAGGGTTAGGGTTAGTTTGAGGGTTAGGGCTCGGTTTAGGGTACGGGTTAGGATTAGTGTACGTGTTAGGGTTAGGGTAGAGGTTAGGGTTAGGGTACGCGTTAGGGTTAGGGTAGTTATTAAACCTATCCCACTCTCTAGATACCCCTTAGCACGTCAAGGAATATTATTTGGGGGTCCAGCCATGGAGAAGAGTTTAGACACTAGGAGAAGATAAGGAACACACCCATTATCAAGAAATCACATTAGGATTCTCTTTTTAACCTGTTCCTTAAAACACTAGTGCTTAGGAAATCTATTGGAGGCAGAAGCAGTCAAGGGTAGCTTAGGCTTAGGGTTAGGGTTAGTGTTAGGGTACGGGTTAGGTTACGGGTTCGGGTACGGCGTAGGGTATGGGTTAGGGTTAGGGTTAGGGTTAGTTTGAGGGTTAGGGCTCGGTTTAGGGTACGGGTTAGGATTAGGGTACGTGTTAGGGTTAGGGTAGGAGTTAGGGTTAGGGTACGTGTTAGGGTTAGGGTAGTTATTAAACCTATCCCACTCTCTAGATACCCCTTAGCACGTCAAGGAATATTATTTGGGGGTCCAGCCATGGAGAAGAGTTTAGACACTAGGAGAAGATAAGGAACACACCCATTATCAAGAAATCACATTAGGATTCTCTTTTTAACCTGTTCCTTAAAACACTAGTGCTTAGGAAATCTATTGGAGGCAGAAGCAGTCAATGGTAGCTTAGGGTTAGGGTTAGGGTTAGGGTTAGGTTTAGGGTACGGCTTAGGGTACGGGTTCGGGTACGGGTTCGTGTACGGCATAGGGTAGGGGTTAGGTTTAGGGTTAGGGTTAGTTTGAAGGTTAGGGCTCGGTTTAGGGTACGAGTTAGGATTAGAGTTCGTGTTAGGGTTAGGGTAGGGTTTAGGGTTAGTGTACGCGTTAGGGTTAGGGTAGTTATTAAACCTATCCCACTCTCTAGATACCCCTTAGCACGTCAAGGAATATTATTTGGGGGTCCAGCCATGGAGAACAGTTTAGACACTAGGAGAAGATAAGGAACACACCCATTATCCTGAAATCACATTAGGATTCTCTTTTTAACCTGTTCCTTAATACACTAGTGCTTAGGAAATCTATTGGAGGCAGAAGCAGTCAAGGGTAGCTTAGGGTTAGGATTAGGGTTAGGGTACTTCTTAGGGTACGGGTTCGGGTACGGGTTCGGGTACGGCGTAGTGTATGGGTTAGGTTTAGGGGTAGGGTTAGTTTGAGGGTTAGGGCTCGGTTTAGGGTACGGGTTAGGATTAGTGTACGTTTTAGGGTTAGGGTAGAGGTTAGGGTTAGGGTACGTGTTAGGGTTAGGGTAGTTATTAAACCTATCCCACTCTCTAGATACCCCTTAGCACGTCAAGGAATATTATTTGGGGGTCCAGCCATGGAGAAGAGTTTAGACACTAGGAGAAGATAAGGAACACACCCATTATCCTGAAATCACAATAGGATTCTCTTTTTAACCTGTTCCTTAATACACTAGTGCTTAGGAAATCCATTGGAGGCAGAAGCAGTCAAGGGAAGCTTAGAGTTAGGGTTAGGTTTAGGTTTAGGGTACGGCTTAGGGTACGGGTTCGGGTACGGGTTCGTGTACGGCGTAGGGTATGGGTTAGGGTTAGGGTTATGGTTAGTTTGAAGGGTAGGGCTCGGTTTAGGGTACGGGTTAGGATTAGGGTTCGTGTTAGGGTTAGGGTAGGGGTTAGGGTTAGGGTACGCATTAGGGTTAGTGTAGTTATTAAACCTATCCCACTCTCTAGATTCCCCTTAGCACGTCAAGGATTATTATTTGGGGGTCCAGCCATGGAGAAGAGTTTAGACACTAGGAGAAGATAAGCAACACACCCATTATCCTGAAATCACATTAGGATTCTCTTTTTAACCTGTTCCTTAATACACTAGTGCTTAGGAAATCTATTGGAGGCAGAAGCAGTCAAGGGTAGCTTAGGGTTAGGGTTAGGGTTAGGGTTAGGGTACGGCTTAGGGTACGGGTTCGGGTACGTGTTCGTGTACGGCGTAGGGTATGGGTTAGGGTTAGGGTTAGGGTTAGTTTGAAGGTTAGGGCTCGGTTTAGGGTACGGGTTAGTATTAGGGTTCGTGTTAGGGTTAGGGTAGGGGTTAGGGTTAGGGTATGCGTTAGGGTTAGGGTAGTTATTAAACCTATCCCACTCTCTAGATACCCCTTAGCACGTCAAGGAATATTATTTGGGGGTCCAGCCATGGAGAAGAGTTTAGACACTAGGAGAAGATAAGGAACACACCCATTATCCTGAAATCACATTAGGATTCTCTTTTTAACCTGTTCCTTAATACACTAGTGCTTAGGAAATCTATTGGAGGCAGAAGCAGTCAAGGGTAGCTTAGGGTTAGGGTTAGGGTTAGGGTTAGGGTACGGCTTAGGGTACGGGTTCGGGTACGGGTTCGGGTACGGCGTAGGGTATGGGTTAGGTTTAGGGTTAGGGTTAGTTTGAGGGTTAGGGCTCGGTTTAGGGTACGGGTTAGGATTAGTGTACGTGTTAGGGTTAGGGTAGAGGTTAGGGTTAGGGTACGCGTTAGGGTTAGGGTAGTTATTAAACCTATCCCACTCTCTAGATACCCCTTAGCACGTCAAGGAATATTATTTGGGGGTCCAGCCATGGAGAAGAGTTTAGACACTAGGAGAAGATAAGGAACACACCCATTATCAAGAAATCACATTAGGATTCTCTTTTTAACCTGTTCCTTAAAACACTAGTGCTTAGGAAATCTATTGGAGGCAGAAGCAGTCAAGGGTAGCTTAGGGTTAGGGTTAGGGTTAGTGTTAGGGTACGGGTTAGGTTACGGGTTCGGGTAGGGCGTAGGGTATGGGTTAGGGTTAGGGTTAGGGTTAGTTTGAGGGTTAGGGCTCGGTTTAGGGTACGGGTTAGGATTAGGGTACGTGTTAGGGTTAGGGTAGGAGTTAGGGTTAGGGTACGTGTTAGGGTTAGGGTAGTTATTAAACCTATCCCACTCTCTAGATACCCCTTAGCACGTCAAGGAATATTATTTGGGTGTCCAGCCATGGAGAAGAGTTTAGACACTAGGAGAAGATAAGGAACACACCCATTATCAAGAAATCACATTAGGATTCTCTTTTTAACCTGTTCCTTAAAACACTAGTTCTTAGGAAATCTATTGGAGGCAGAAGCAGTCAATGGTAGCTTAGGGTTAGGGTTAGGGTTAGGGTTAGGTTTAGGGTACGGCTTAGGGTACGGGTTCGGGTACGGGTTCGTGTACGGCATAGGGTAGGGGTTAGGTTTAGGGTTAGGGTTAGTTTGAAGGTTAGGGCTCGGTTTAGGGTACGAGTTAGGATTAGAGTTCGTGTTAGGGTTAGGGTAGGGTTTAGGGTTAGTGTACGCGTTAGGGTTAGGGTAGTTATTAAACCTATCCCACTCTCTAGATACCCCTTAGCACGTCAAGGAATATTATTTGGGGGTCCAGCCATGGAGAACAGTTTAGACACTAGGAGAAGATAAGGAACACACCCATTATCCTGAAATCACATTAGGATTCTCTTTTTAACCTGTTCCTTAATACACTAGTGCTTAGGAAATCTATTGGAGGCAGAAGCAGTCAAGGGTAGCTTAGGGTTAGGATTAGGGTTAGGGTACTTCTTAGGGTACGGGTTCGGGTACGGGTTCGGGTACGGCGTAGTGTATGGGTTAGGTTTAGGGGTAGGGTTAGTTTGAGGGTTAGGGCTCGGTTTAGGGTACGGGTTAGGATTAGTGTACGTTTTAGGGTTAGGGTAGAGGTTAGGGTTAGGGTACGTGTTAGGGTTAGGGTAGTTATTAAACCTATCCCACTATCTAGATACCCCTTAGCACGTCAAGGAATATTATTTGGGGGTCCAGCCATGGAGAAGAGTTTAGACACTAGGAGAAGATAAGGAACACACCCATTATCCTGAAATCACAATAGGATTCTCTTTTTAACCTGTTCCTTAATACACTAGTGCTTAGGAAATCTATTGGAGGCAGAAGCAGTCAAGGGAAGCTTAGGGTTAGGGTTAGGTTTAGGTTTAGGGTACGGCTTAGGGTACGGGTTCGGGTACGGGTTCGTGTACGGCGTAGGGTATGGGTTAGGGTTAGGGTTATGGTTAGTTTGAAGGGTAGGGCTCGGTTTAGGGTACGGGTTAGGATTAGGGTTCGTGTTAGGGTTAGGGTAGGGGTTAGGGTTAGGGTACGCGTTAGGGTTAGTGTAGTTATTAAACCTATCCCACTCTCTAGATTCCCCTTAGCACGTCAAGGATTATTATTTGGGGGTCCAGCCATGGAGAAGAGTTTAGACACTAGGAGAAGATAAGCAACACACCCATTATCCTGAAATCACATTAGGATTCTCTTTTTAACCTGTTCCTTAATACACTAGTGCTTAGGAAATCTATTGGAGGCAGAAGCAGTCAAGGGTAGCTTAGGGTTAGGGTTAGGGTTAGGGTTAGGGTACGGCTTAGGGTACGGGTTCGGTTACGGGTTCGGGTACGGCGTAGGGTATGGGTTAGGTTTAGTGTTAGGGTTAGTTTGAGGGTTAGGGCTCGGTTTAGGGTACGGGTTAGGATTAGTGTACGTGTTAGGGTTAGGGTAGAGGTTAGGGTTAGGGTACGCGTTAGGGTTAAGGTAGTTATTAAACCTATCCCACTCTCTAGATACCCCTTAGCACGTCAAGGAATATTATTTGGGGGTCCAGCCATGGAGAAGAGTTTAGACACTAGGAGAAGATAAGGAACACACCCATTATCAAGAAATCACATTAGGATTCTCTTTTTAACCTGTTCCTTAAAACACTAGTGCTTAGGAAATCTATTGGAGGCAGAAGCAGTCAAGGGTAGCTTAGGGTTAGGGTTAGGGTTAGGGTTAGGTTTAGGGTACGGCTTACGGTACGGGTTCGGGTACGGGTTCGTGTACGGCGTAGGGTATGGGTTAGGGTTAGGGTTAGGGTTAGTTTGAAGGTTAGGGCTCGGTTTAGGGTACGGGTTAGGATTAGGGTTCGTGTTAGGGTTAGGGTAGGGGTTAGGGTTAGTGAACGCGTTAGGGTTAGGGTAGTTATTAAACCTATCCCACTCTCTAGATACCCCTTAGCACGTCAAGGAATATTATTTGGGGGTCCAGCCATGGAGAAGAGTTTAGACACTAGGAGAAGATAAGGAACACACACATTATCAAGAAATCACATTAGGATTCTCTTTTTAACCTATTCCTTAAAACACTAGTGCTTAGGAAATCTATTGGAGGCAGAAGCAGTCAAGGGTAGCTTAGGGTTAGTGTTAGGGTAAGGTTTAGGGTTAGGGTACGGCTTAGGGTACGGGTTCGGGTACGGGTTCGGGTACGGCGTAGGGTATGGGTTCGGGTTAGGGTTAGGGTTAGTTTGAGGGTTAGGTCTCGGTTTAGGGTACGGGTTAGGATTAGGGTACGTGTTAGCGTTAGGTTAGGGGTTAGGGTTAGGGTACGCGTTAGGGTTAGGGTAGTTATTAAACCTATCCCACTCTCTTGATACCCCTTAGCACGTCAAGGAATATTATTTGGGGGTCCAGCCATGGAGAAGAGTTTAGACACTAGGAGAAGATAAGGAACACACCCATTATCAAGAAATCACATTAGGATTCTCTTTTTAACCTGTTCCTTAAAACACTAGTGCTTAGGAAATCTATTGGAGGCAGAAGCAGTCAAGGGTAGCTTAGGGTTAGGGTTAGGGTTATTGTTAGGGTAAGGCTTAGGGTACGGGTTCGGGTACGGCGTAGGGTATGGGTTAGGGTTAGTGTTAGGGTTAGTTTGAGGGTTAGGGCTCGGTTTAGGGTACGGTTTAGGATTAGGGTACGTGTTAGGGTTAGGGTACGCGTTAGGGTTAGGGTACTTATTAAACCTATCCCACTCTCTAGATACCCCTTAGCACGTCAAGGAATATTATTTGGGGGTCCAGCCATGGAGAAGAGTTTAGACACTAGGAGAAGATAAGGAACACACACATTATCAAGAAATCACATTAGGATTCTCTTTTTAACCTATTCCTTAAAACACTAGTGCTTAGGAAATCTATTGGAGGCAGAAGCAGTCAAGGGTAGCTTAGGGTTAGTGTTAGGGTAAGGTTTAGGGTTAGGGTACGGCTTAGGGTACGGGTTCGGGTACGGGTTCGGGTACGGCGTAGGGTATGGGTTCGGGTTAGGGTTAGGGTTAGTTTGAGGGTTAGGTCTCGGTTTAGGGTACGGGTTAGGATTAGGGTACGTGTTAGCGTTAGGTTAGGGGTTAGGGTTAGGGTACGCGTTAGGGTTAGGGTAGTTATTAAACCTATCCCACTCTCTTGATACCCCTTAGCACGTCAAGGAATATTATTTGGGGGTCCAGCCATGGAGAAGAGTTTAGACACTAGGAGAAGATAAGGAACACACCCATTATCAAGAAATCACATTAGGATTCTCTTTTTAACCTGTTCCTTAAAACACTAGTGCTTAGGAAATCTATTGGAGGCAGAAGCAGTCAAGGGTAGCTTAGGGTTAGGGTTAGGGTTATTGTTAGGGTAAGGCTTAGGGTACGGGTTCGGGTACGGCGTAGGGTATGGGTTAGGGTTAGTGTTAGGGTTAGTTTGAGGGTTAGGGCTCGGTTTAGGGTACGGTTTAGGATTAGGGTACGTGTTAGGGTTAGGGTACGCGTTAGGGTTAGGGTACTTATTAAACCTATCCCACTCTCTAGATACCCCTTAGCACGTCAAGGAATATTATTTGGGGGTCCATCCATGGAGAAGAGTTTAGACACTAGGAGAAGATAAGGAACACACCCATTATCAAGAAATCACATTAGGATTCTCTTTTTAACCTGTTCCTTAAAACACTAGTGCTTAGGAAATCTATTGGAGGCAGAAGCAGTCAAGGGTAGCTTAGGGTTAGGGTTAGGGTTAGTGTTAGGGTACGGGTTAGGTTACGGGTTCGTGTACGGCGTAGGGTATGGGTTAGGGTTAGGGTTAGGGTTAGTTTGAGGGTTAGGGCTCGGTTTAGGGTACGGGTTAGGATTAGGGTACGTGTTAGGGTTAGGGTTGGGGTTAGGGTTAGGGTACGCGTTAGGGTTAGGGTAGTTATTAAACCTATCCCACTCTCTAGATACCCCTTAGCACGTCAAGGAATATTATTTGGGTGTCCAGCCATGGAGAAGAGTTTAGACACTAGGAGAAGATAAGGAACACACCCATTATCAAGAAATCACATTAGGATTCTCTTTTTAACCTGTTCCTTAAAACACTAGTGCTTAGGAAATCTATTGGAGGCAGAAGCAGTCAATGGTAGCTTAGGGTTAGGGTTAGGGTTAGGGTTAGGTTTAGGGTACGGCTTAGGGTACGGGTTCGGGTACGGGTTCGTGTACGGCATAGGGTAGGGGTTAGGTTTAGGGTTAGGGTTAGTTTGAAGGTTAGGGCTCGGTTTAGGGTACGAGTTAGGATTAGAGTTCGAGTTAGGGTTAGGGTAGGGTTTAGGGTTAGTGTACGCGTTAGGGTTAGGGTAGTTATTAAACCTATCCCACTCTCTAGATACCCCTTAGCACGTCAAGGAATATTATTTGGGGGTCCAGCCATGGAGAACAGTTTAGACACTAGGAGAAGATAAGGAACACACCCATTATCCTGAAATCACATTAGGATTCTCTTTTTAACCTGTTCCTTAATACACTAGTGCTTAGGAAATCTATTGGAGGCAGAAGCAGTCAAGGGTAGCTTAGGGTTAGGATTAGGGTTAGGGTACTTCTTAGGGTACGGGTTCGGGTACGGGTTCGGGTACGGCGTAGTGTATGGGTTAGGTTTAGGGGTAGGGTTAGTTTGAGGGTTAGGGCTCGGTTTAGGGTACGGGTTAGGATTAGTGTACGTTTTAGGGTTAGGGTAGAGGTTAGGGTTAGGGTACGTGTTAGGGTTAGGGTAGTTATTAAACCTATCCCACTATCTAGATACCCCTTAGCACGTCAAGGAATATTATTTGGGGGTCCAGCCATGGAGAAGAGTTTAGACACTAGGAGAAGATAAGGAACACACCCATTATCCTGAAATCACAATAGGATTCTCTTTTTAACCTGTTCCTTAATACACTAGTGCTTAGGAAATCTATTGGAGGCAGAAGCAGTCAAGGGAAGCTTACGGTTAGGGTTAGGTTTAGGTTTAGGGTACGGCTTAGGGTACGGGTTCGGGTACGGGTTCGTGTACGGCGTAGGGTATGGGTTAGGGTTAGGGTTATGGTTAGTTTGAAGGGTAGGGCTCGGTTTAGGGTACGGGTTAGGATTAGGGTTCGTGTTAGGGTTAGGGTAGGGGTTAGGGTTAGGGTACGCGTTAGGGTTAGTGTAGTTATTAAACCTATCCCACTCTCTAGATTCCCCTTAGCACGTCAAGGATTATTATTTGGGGGTCCAGCCATGGAGAAGAGTTTAGACACTAGGAGAAGATAAGCAACACACCCATTATCCTGAAATCACATTAGGATTCTCTTTTTAACCTGTTCCTTAATACACTAGTGCTTAGGAAATCTATTGGAGGCAGAAGCAGTCAAGGGTAGCTTAGGGTTAGGGTTAGGGTTAGGGTTAGGGTTAGGGTACGGCTTAGGGTACGGGTTCGGTTACGGGTTCGGGTACGGCGTAGGGTATGGGTTAGGTTTAGTGTTAGGGTTAGTTTGAGGGTTAGGGCTCGGTTTAGGGTACGGGTTAGGATTAGTGTACGTGTTAGGGTTAGGGTAGAGGTTAGGGTTAGGGTACGCGTTAGGGTTAAGGTAGTTATTAAACCTATCCCACTCTCTAGATACCCCTTAGCACGTCAAGGAATATTATTTGGGGGTCCAGCCATGGAGAAGAGTTTAGACACTAGGAGAAGATAAGGAACACACCCATTATCAAGAAATCACATTAGGATTCTCTTTTTAACCTGTTCCTTAAAACACTAGTGCTTAGGAAATCTATTGGAGGCAGAAGCAGTCAAGGGTAGCTTAGGGTTAGGGTTAGGGTTAGGGTTAGGTTTAGGGTACGGCTTACGGTACGGGTTCGGGTACGGGTTCGTGTACGGCGTAGGGTATGGGTTAGGGTTAGGGGTTAGGGTTAGTTTGAAGGTTAGGGCTCGGTTTAGGGTACGGGTTAGGATTAGGGTTCGTGTTAGGGTTAGGGTAGGGGTTAGGGTTAGTTAACGCGTTAGGGTTAGGGTAGTTATTAAACCTATCCCACTCTCTAGATACCCCTTAGCACGTCAAGGAATATTATTTGGGGGTCCAGCCATGGAGAAGAGTTTAGACACTAGGAGAAGATAAGGAACACACCCATTATCAAGAAATCACATTAGGATTCTCTTTTTAACCTGTTCCTTAAAACACTAGTGCTTAGGAAATCTATTGGAGGCAGAAGCAGTCAAGGGTAGCTTAGGGTTAGGGTTAGGGTTAGGGTTAGGGTGCGGCTTAGGGTACGGGTTCGGGTACGGGTTCGGGTACGGCGTAGGGTATGGGTTAGGGTTAGGGTTAGGGTTAGTTTGAGGGTTAGGGCTCGGTTTAGGGTACGGTTTAGGATTAGGGTACGTGTTAGGGTTAGGGTACGCGTTAGGGTTAGGGTAGTTATTAAACCTATCCCACTCTCTAGATACCCCTTAGCACGTCAAGGAATATTATTTGGGGGTCCAGCCATGGAGAAGAGTTTAGACACTAGGAGAAGATAAGGAACACACACATTATCAAGAAATCACATTAGGATTCTCTTTTTAACCTATTCCTTAAAACACTAGTGCTTAGGAAATCTATTGGAGGCAGAAGCAGTCAAGGGTAGCTTAGGGTTAGTGTTAGGGTAAGGTTTAGGGTTAGGGTACGGCTTAGGGTACGGGTTCGGGTACGGGTTCGGGTACGGCGTAGGGTATGGGTTCGGGTTAGGGTTAGGGTTAGTTTGAGGGTTAGGTCTCGGTTTAGGGTACGGGTTAGGATTAGGGTACGTGTTAGCGTTAGGTTAGGGGTTAGGGTTAGGGTTAGGGTACGCGTTAGGGTTAGGGTAGTTATTAAACCTATCCCACTCTCTTGATACCCCTTAGCACGTCAAGGAATATTATTTGGGGGTCCAGCCATGGAGAAGAGTTTAGACACTAGGAGAAGATAAGGAACACACCCATTATCAAGAAATCACATTAGGATTCTCTTTTTAACCTGTTCCTTAAAACACTAGTGCTTAGGAAATCTATTGGAGGCAGAAGCAGTCAAGGGTAGCTTAGGGTTAGGGTTAGGGTTATTGTTAGGGTAAGGCTTAGGGTACGGGTTCGGGTACGGCGTAGGGTATGGGTTAGGGTTAGTGTTAGGGTTAGTTTGAGGGTTAGGGCTCGGTTTAGGGTACGGTTTAGGATTAGGGTACGTGTTAGGGTTAGGGTACGCGTTAGGGTTAGGGTACTTATTAAACCTATCCCACTCTCTAGATACCCCTTAGCACGTCAAGGAATATTATTTGGGGGTCCATCCATGGAGAAGAGTTTAGACACTAGGAGAAGATAAGGAACACACCCATTATCAAGAAATCACATTAGGATTCTCTTTTTAACCTGTTCCTTAAAACACTAGTGCTTAGGAAATCTATTGGAGGCAGAAGCAGTCAAGGGTAGCTTAGGGTTAGGGTTAGGGTTAGTGTTAGGGTACGGGTTAGGTTACGGGTTCGTGTACGGCGTAGGGTATGGGTTAGGGTTAGGGTTAGGGTTAGTTTGAGGGTTAGGGCTCGGTTTAGGGTACGGGTTAGGATTAGGGTACGTGTTAGGTTTAGGGTAGGGGTTAGGGTTAGGGTACGCGTTAGGGTTAGGGTAGTTATTAAACCTATCCCACTCTCTAGATACCCCTTAGCACGTCAAGGAATATTATTTGGGTGTCCAGCCATGGAGAAGAGTTTAGACACTAGGAGAAGATAAGGAACACACCCATTATCAAGAAATCACATTAGGATTCTCTTTTTAACCTGTTCCTTAAAACACTAGTGCTTAGGAAATCTATTGGAGGCAGAAGCAGTCAATGGTAGCTTAGGGTTAGGGTTAGGGTTAGGGTTAGGTTTAGGGTACGGCTTAGGGTACGGGTTCGGGTACGGGTTCGTGTACGGCATAGGGTAGGGGTCAGGTTTAAGGTTAGGGTTAGTTTGAAGGTTAGGGCTCGGTTTAGGGTACGGGTTAGGATTAGGGTTCGTGTTAGGGTTAGGGTAGGGTTTAGGGTTAGGGTACGCGTTAGGGTTAGGGTAGTTATTAAACCTATCCCACTCTCTAGATACCCCTTAGCACGTCAAGGAATATTATTTGGGTGTCCAGCCATGGAGAAGAGTTTAGACACTAGGAGAAGATAAGCAACACACCCATTATCCTGAAATCACATTAGGATTCTCTTTTTAACCTGTTCCTTAATACACTAGTGCTTAGGAAATCTATTGGAGGCAGAAGCAGTCAAGGGTAGCTTAGGGTTAGGGTTAGGGTTAGGGTACTTCTTAGGGTACGGGTTCGGGTACGGGTTCGGGTACGGCGTAGGGTATGGGTTAGGTTTAGGGGTAGGGTTAGTTTGAGGGTTAGGGCTCGGTTTAGGGTACGGGTTAGGATTAGTGTACGTTTTAGGGTTAGGGTAGAGGTTAGGGTTAGGGTACGCGTTAGGGTTAGGGTAGTTATTAAACCTATCCCACTCTCTAGATACCCCTTAGCACGTCAAGGAATATTATTTGGGGGTCCAGCCATGGAGAAGAGTTTAGACACTAGGAGAATATAAGGAACACACCCATTATCCTGAAATCACATTAGGATTCTCTTTTTAACCTGTTCCTTAATACACTAGTGCTTAGGAAATCTATTGGAGGCAAAAGCAGTCAAGGGTAGCTTAGGGTTAGGGTTAGGGTTAGGGTTAGGGTTAGCTTTAGGTTACCGCTTAGGGTACGGGTTCGGGTACGGCGTAGGGTATGGGTTAGGGTTAGGGTTACGGTTAATTTGAGGGTTAGGGCTCGGTTTAGGGTACGGGTTAGGATTAGTGTACGTGTTAGGGTTAGGGTAGAGGTTAGGGTTAGGGTACGCGTTAGGGTTAGGGTAGTTATTAAACCTATCCCACTGTCTAGATAACCCTTAGCACGTCAAGGAATATTATTTGGGGGTCCAGCCATGGAGAAGAGTTTAGACACTAGGAGAAGAAAAGGAACACACCCATTATCAAGAAATCACATTAGGATTCTCTTTTTAACCTGTTCCTTAAAACACTAGTGCTTAGGAAATCTATTGGAGGCAGAAGCAGTCAAGGGTAGCTTAGGGTTAGGGTTAGGGTTAGTGTTAGGGTACGGGTTAGGTTACGGGTTCGGGTACGGCGTAGGGTATGGGTTAGGGTTAGGGTTAGGGTTAGTTTGAGGGTTAGGGCTCGGTTTAGGGTACGGGTTAGGATTAGGGTACGTGTTAGGGTTAGGGTAGGGGTTAGGGTTAGGGTACGCGTTAGGGTTAGGGTAGTTATTAAACGTATCCCACTCTCTAGATACCCCTTAGCACGTCAAGGAATATTATTTGGGTGTCCAGCCATGGAGAAGAGTTTAGACACTAGGAGAAGATAAGGAACACACCCATTATCAAGAAATCACATTAGGATTCTCTTTTTAACCTGTTCCTTAAAACACTAGTGCTTAGGAAATCTATTGGAGGCAGAAGCAGTCAAGGGAAGCTTAGGGTTAGGGTTAGGGTTAGGTTTAGGGTACGGCTTAGGGTACGGGTTCGGGTACGGGTTCGTGTACGGCGTAGGGTATGGGTTAGGGTTAGGGTTATGGTTAGTTTGAAGGGTAGGGCTCGGTTTAGGGTACGGGTTAGGATTAGGGTTCGTGTTAGGGTTAGGGTAGGGGTTAGGGTTAGTGAACGCGTTAGGGTTAGGGTAGTTATTAAACCTATCCCACTCTCTAGATTCCCCTTAGCACGTCAAGGAATATTATTTGGGGGTCCAGCCATGGAGAAGAGTTTAGACACTAGGAGAAGATAAGGAACACACCCATTATCCTGAAATCACATTAGGATTCTCTTTTTAACCTGTTCCTTGATACACTAGTGCTTAGGAAATCTATTGGAGGCAGAAGCAGTCAAGGGTAGCTTAGGGTTAGGGTTAGGGTTAGGGTACGGCTTAGGGTACGGGTTCGGGTACGGGTTCGGGTACGGCCTAGGGTATGGGTTAGGGTTAGGGTTAGGGTTAGTTTGAGGGTTAGGGCTCGGTTTAGGGTACGGGTTAAAATTAGTGTACGTGTTAGGGTTAGGGTAGAGGTTAGGGTTAGGGTACGCGTTAGGGTTAGGGTAGTTATTAAACCTATCCCACTCTCTAGATACCCCTTAGCACTTCAAGGAATATTATTTGGGGGTCCAGCCATGGAGAAGAGTTTAGACACTAGGAGAAGATAAGGAACACACCCATTATCAAGAAATCACATTACGATTCTCTTTTTAACCTGTTCCTTAAAACACTAGTGCTTAGGAAATCTATTGGAGGCAGAAGCAGTCAAGGGTAGCTTAGGGTTAGGGTTAGGGTTAGGGTTAGGGTGCGGCTTAGGGTACGGGTTCGGGTACAGGTTCGGGTACGGCGTAGGGTATGGGTTAGGGTTAGGGTTAGGGTTAGTTTGAGGGTTAGGGCTCGGTTTAGGGTACAGTTTAGGATTAGGGTACGTGTTAGGGTTAGGGTACGCGTTAGGGTTAGGGTAGTTATTAAACCTATCCCACTCTCTAGATACCCCTTAGCACGTCAAGGAATATTATTTGGGGGTCCAGCCATGGAGAAGAGTTTAGACACTAGGAGAAGATAAGGAACACACACATTATCAAGAAATCACATTAGGATTCTCTTTTTAACTTATTCCTTAAAACACTAGTGCTTAGGAAATCTATTGGAGGCAGAAGCAGTCAAGGGTAGCTTAGGGTTAGGGTTAGGGTTAGGGTTAGGGTACGGCTTAGGGTACGGGTTCGGGTACGGCGTAGGGTATGGGTTAGGGTTAGGGTTAGGGTTAGTTTGAGGGTTAGGGCTCGGTTTAGGGTACGGGTTAGGATTAGGGTACGTGTTAGGGTTAGGGTAGGGGTTAGGGTTAGGGTACGCGTTAGGGTTAGGGTAGTTATTAAACCTATCCCACTCTCTAGATACCCCTTAGCACGTCAAGGAATATTATTTGGGTGTCCAGCCATGGAGAAGAGTTTAGACACTAGGAGAAGATAAGCAACACACCCATTATCCTGAAATCACATTAGGATTCTCTTTTTAACCTGTTCCTTAATACACTAGTGCTTAGGAAATCTATTGGAGGCAGAAGCAGTCAAGGGTAGCTTAGGGTTAGGGTTAGGGTTAGGGTACTTCTTAGGGTACGGGTTCGGGTACGGGTTCGGGTACGGCGTAGGGTATGGGTTAGGTTTAGGGGTAGGGTTAGTTTGAGGGTTAGGGCTCGGTTTAGGGTACGGGTTAGGATTAGTGTACGTTTTAGGGTTAGGGTAGAGGTTAGGGTTAGGGTACGCGTTAGGGTTAGGGTAGTTATTAAACCTATCCCACTCTCTAGATACCCCTTAGCACGTCAAGGAATATTATTTGGGGGTCCAGCCATGGAGAAGAGTTTAGACACTAGGAGAATATAAGGAACACACCCATTATCCTGAAATCACATTAGGATTCTCTTTTTAACCTGTTCCTTAATACACTAGTGCTTAGGAAATCTATTGGAGGCAAAAGCAGTCAAGGGTAGCTTAGGGTTAGGGTTAGGGTTAGGGTTAGGGTTAGCTTTAGGTTACCGCTTAGGGTACGGGTTCGGGTACGGCGTAGGGTATGGGTTAGGGTTAGGGTTACGGTTAATTTGAGGGTTAGGGCTCGGTTTAGGGTACGGGTTAGGATTAGTGTACGTGTTAGGGTTAGGGTAGAGGTTAGGGTTAGGGTACGCGTTAGGGTTAGGGTAGTTATTAAACCTATCCCACTGTCTAGATAACCCTTAGCACGTCAAGGAATATTATTTGGGGGTCCAGCCATGGAGAAGAGTTTAGACACTAGGAGAAGAAAAGGAACACACCCATTATCAAGAAATCACATTAGGATTCTCTTTTTAACCTGTTCCTTAAAACACTAGTGCTTAGGAAATCTATTGGAGGCAGAAGCAGTCAAGGGTAGCTTAGGGTTAGGGTTAGGGTTAGTGTTAGGGTACGGGTTAGGTTACGGGTTCGGGTACGGCGTAGGGTATGGGTTAGGGTTAGGGTTAGGGTTAGTTTGAGGGTTAGGGCTCGGTTTAGGGTACGGGTTAGGATTAGGGTACGTGTTAGGGTTAGGGTAGGGGTTAGGGTTAGGGTACGCGTTAGGGTTAGGGTAGTTATTAAACGTATCCCACTCTCTAGATACCCCTTAGCACGTCAAGGAATATTATTTGGGTGTCCAGCCATGGAGAAGAGTTTAGACACTAGGAGAAGATAAGGAACACACCCATTATCAAGAAATCACATTAGGATTCTCTTTTTAACCTGTTCCTTAAAACACTAGTGCTTAGGAAATCTATTGGAGGCAGAAGCAGTCAAGGGAAGCTTAGGGTTAGGGTTAGGGTTAGGTTTAGGGTACGGCTTAGGGTACGGGTTCGGGTACGGGTTCGTGTACGGCGTAGGGTATGGGTTAGGGTTAGGGTTATGGTTAGTTTGAAGGGTAGGGCTCGGTTTAGGGTACGGGTTAGGATTAGGGTTCGTGTTAGGGTTAGGGTAGGGGTTAGGGTTAGTGAACGCGTTAGGGTTAGGGTAGTTATTAAACCTATCCCACTCTCTAGATTCCCCTTAGCACGTCAAGGAATATTATTTGGGGGTCCAGCCATGGAGAAGAGTTTAGACACTAGGAGAAGATAAGGAACACACCCATTATCCTGAAATCACATTAGGATTCTCTTTTTAACCTGTTCCTTGATACACTAGTGCTTAGGAAATCTATTGGAGGCAGAAGCAGTCAAGGGTAGCTTAGGGTTAGGGTTAGGGTTAGGGTACGGCTTAGGGTACGGGTTCGGGTACGGGTTCGGGTACGGCCTAGGGTATGGGTTAGGGTTAGGGTTAGGGTTAGTTTGAGGGTTAGGGCTCGGTTTAGGGTACGGGTTAAAATTAGTGTACGTGTTAGGGTTAGGGTAGAGGTTAGGGTTAGGGTACGCGTTAGGGTTAGGGTAGTTATTAAACCTATCCCACTCTCTAGATACCCCTTAGCACTTCAAGGAATATTATTTGGGGGTCCAGCCATGGAGAAGAGTTTAGACACTAGGAGAAGATAAGGAACACACCCATTATCAAGAAATCACATTACGATTCTCTTTTTAACCTGTTCCTTAAAACACTAGTGCTTAGGAAATCTATTGGAGGCAGAAGCAGTCAAGGGTAGCTTAGGGTTAGGGTTAGGGTTAGGGTTAGGGTGCGGCTTAGGGTACGGGTTCGGGTACAGGTTCGGGTACGGCGTAGGGTATGGGTTAGGGTTAGGGTTAGGGTTAGTTTGAGGGTTAGGGCTCGGTTTAGGGTACAGTTTAGGATTAGGGTACGTGTTAGGGTTAGGGTACGCGTTAGGGTTAGGGTAGTTATTAAACCTATCCCACTCTCTAGATACCCCTTAGCACGTCAAGGAATATTATTTGGGGGTCCAGCCATGGAGAAGAGTTTAGACACTAGGAGAAGATAAGGAACACACCCATTATCAAGAAATCACATTAGGATTCTCTTTTTAACCTGTTCCTTAAAACACTAGTGCTTAGGAAATCTATTGGAGGCAGAAGCAGTCAAGGGTAGCTTAGGGTTAGGGTTAGGGTTAGGGTTAGGGTACGGCTTAGGGTACGGGTTCGGGTACGGCGTAGGGTATGGGTTAGGGTTAGGGTTAGGGTTAGTTTGAGGGTTAGGGCTCGGTTTAGGGTACGGGTTAGGATTAGGGTACGTGTTAGGGTTAGGGTAGGGGTTAGGGTTAGGGTACGCGTTAGGGTTAGGGTAGTTATTAAACCTATCCCACTCTCTAGATACCCCTTAGCACGTCAAGGAATATTATTTGGGTGTCCAGCCATGGAGAAGAGTTTAGACACTAGGAGAAGATAAGGAACACACCCATTATCAAGAAATCACATTAGGATTCTCTTTTTAACCTGTTCCTTAAAACACTAGTGCTTAGGAAATCTATTGGAGGCAGAAGCAGTCAATGGTAGCTTAGGGTTAGGGTTAGGGTTAGGTTTAGGGTACGGCTTAGGGTACGGGTTCGGGTACGGGTTCGTGTACGGCATAGGGTAGGGGTTAGGTTTAGTGTTAGGGTTAGTTTGAAGGTTAGGGCTCGGTTTAGGGTACGGGTTAGGATTAGGGTTCGTGTTAGGGTTAGGGTAGGGTTTAGGGTTAGGGTACGCGTTAGGGTTAGGGTAGTTATTAAACCTATCCCACTCTCTAGATACCCCTTAGCACTTCAAGGAATATTATTTGGGGGTCCAGCCATGGAGAAGAGTTTAGACACTAGGAGAAGATAAGGAACACACCCATTATCAAGAAATCACATTACGATTCTCTTTTTAACCTGTTCCTTAAAACACTAGTGCTTAGGAAATCTATTGGAGGCAGAAGCAGTCAAGGGTAGCTTAGGGTTAGGGTTAGGGTTAGGGTTAGGGTGCGGCTTAGGGTACGGGTTCGGGTACAGGTTCGGGTACGGCGTAGGGTATGGGTTAGGGTTAGGGTTAGGGTTAGTTTGAGGGTTAGGGCTCGGTTTAGGGTACAGTTTAGGATTAGGGTACGTGTTAGGGTTAGGGTACGCGTTAGGGTTAGGGTAGTTATTAAACCTATCCCACTCTCTAGATACCCCTTAGCACGTCAAGGAATATTATTTGGGGGTCCAGCCATGGAGAAGAGTTTAGACACTAGGAGAAGATAAGGAACACACCCATTATCAAGAAATCACATTAGGATTCTCTTTTTAACCTGTTCCTTAAAACACTAGTGCTTAGGAAATCTATTGGAGGCAGAAGCAGTCAAGGGTAGCTTAGGGTTAGGGTTAGGGTTAGGGTTAGGGTACGGCTTAGGGTACGGGTTCGGGTACGGCGTAGGGTATGGGTTAGGGTTAGGGTTAGGGTTAGTTTGAGGGTTAGGGCTCGGTTTAGGGTACGGGTTAGGATTAGGGTACGTGTTAGGGTTAGGGTAGGGGTTAGGGTTAGGGTACGCGTTAGGGTTAGGGTAGTTATTAAACCTATCCCACTCTCTAGATACCCCTTAGCACGTCAAGGAATATTATTTGGGTGTCCAGCCATGGAGAAGAGTTTAGACACTAGGAGAAGATAAGGAACACACCCATTATCAAGAAATCACATTAGGATTCTCTTTTTAACCTGTTCCTTAAAACACTAGTGCTTAGGAAATCTATTGGAGGCAGAAGCAGTCAATGGTAGCTTAGGGTTAGGGTTAGGGTTAGGTTTAGGGTACGGCTTAGGGTACGGGTTCGGGTACGGGTTCGTGTACGGCATAGGGTAGGGGTTAGGTTTAGTGTTAGGGTTAGTTTGAAGGTTAGGGCTCGGTTTAGGGTACGGGTTAGGATTAGGGTTCGTGTTAGGGTTAGGGTAGGGTTTAGGGTTAGGGTACGCGTTAGGGTTAGGGTAGTTATTAAACCTATCCCACTCTCTAGATACCCCTTAGCACGTCAAGGAATATTATTTGGGGGTCCAGCCATGGAGAACAGTTTAGACACTAGGAGAAGATAAGGAACACACCCATTATCCTGAAATCACATTAGGATTCTCTTTTTAACCTGTTCCTTAATACACTAGTGCTTAGGAAATCTATTGGAGGCAGAAGCAGTCAAGGGTAGCTTAGGGTTAGGCTTAGGGTTAGGGTACTTCTTAGGGTACGGGTTCGGGTACGGGTTCGGGTACGGCGTAGGGTATGGGTTAGGTTTAGGGGTAGGGTTAGTTTGAGGGTTAGGGCTCGGTTTAGGGTACGGTTTAGGATTAGGGTACGTGTTAGGGTTAGGGTACGCGTTAGGGTTAGGGTAGTTATTAAACCTATCCCACTCTCTAGATACCCCTTAGCACGTCAAGGAATATTATTTGGGGGTCCAGCCATGGAGAAGAGTTTAGACACTAGGAGAAGATAAGGAACACACACATTATCAAGAAATCACATTAGGATTCTCTTTTTAACCTATTCCTTAAAACACTAGTGCTTAGGAAATCTATTGGAGGCAGAAGCAGTCAAGGGTAGCTTAGGGTTAGGGTTAGGGTAAGGTTTAGGGTTAGGGTACGGCTTAGGGTACGGGTTCGGGTACGGGTTCGGGTACGGCGTAGGGTATGGGTTCGGGTTAGGGTTAGGGTTAGTTTGAGGGTTAGGTCTCGGTTTAGGGTACGGGTTAGGATTAGGGTACGTGTTAGCGTTAGGTTAGGGGTTAGGGTTAGGGTACGCGTTAGGGTTAGGGTAGTTATTAAACCTATCCCACTCTCTTGATACCCCTTAGCACGTCAAGGAATATTATTTGGGGGTCCAGCCATGGAGAAGAGTTTAGACACTAGGAGAAGATAAGGAACACACCCATTATCAAGAAATCACATTAGGATTCTCTTTTTAACCTGTTCCTTAAAACACTAGTGCTTAGGAAATCTATTGGAGGCAGAAGCAGTCAAGGGTAGCTTAGGGTTAGGGTTAGGGTTATTGTTAGGGTAAGGCTTAGGGTACGGTTTCGGGTACGGCGTAGGGTATGTGTTAGGGTTAGTGTTAGGGTTAGTTTGAGGGTTAGGGCTCGGTTTAGGGTACGGTTTAGGATTAGGGTACGTGTTAGGGTTAGGGTACGCGTTAGGGTTAGGGTACTTATTAAACCTATCCCACTCTCTAGATACCCCTTAGCACGTCAAGGAATATTATTTGGGGGTCCATCCATGGAGAAGAGTTTAGACACTAGGAGAAGATAAGGAACACACCCATTATCAAGAAATCACATTAGGATTCTCTTTTTAACCTGTTCCTTAAAACACTAGTGCTTAGGAAATCTATTGGAGGCAGAAGCAGTCAAGGGTAGCTTAGGGTTAGGGTTAGGGTTAGTGTTAGGGTACGGGTTAGGTTACGGGTTCGGGTACGGCGTAGGGTATGGGTTAGGGTTAGGGTTAGGGTTAGTTTGAGGGTTAGGGCTCGGTTTAGGGTACGGGTTAGGATTAGGGTACGTGTTAGGGTTAGGGTAGGGGTTAGGGTTAGGGTACGCGTTAGGGTTAGGGTAGTTATTAAACCTATCCCACTCTCTAGATACCCCTTAGCACGTCAAGGAATATTATTTGGGTGTCCAGCCATGGAGAAGAGTTTAGACACTAGGAGAAGATAAGGAACACACCCATTATCAAGAAATCACATTAGGATTCTCTTTTTAACCTGTTCCTTAAAACACTAGTGCTTAGGAAATCTATTGGAGGCAGAAGCAGTCAATGGTAGCTTAGGGTTAGGGTTAGGGTTAGGGTTAGGTTTAGGGTACGGCTTAGGGTACGGGTTCGGGTACGGGTTCGTGTACGGCATAGGGTAGGGGTTAGGTTTAAGGTTAGGGTTAGTTTGAAGGTTAGGGCTCGGTTTAGGGTACGGGTTAGGATTAGGGTTCGTGTTAGGGTTAGGGTAGGGTTTAGGGTTAGGGTACGCGTTAGGGTTAGGGTAGTTATTAAACCTATCCCACTCTCTAGATACCCCTTAGCACGTCAAGGAATATTATTTGGGTGTCCAGCCATGGAGAAGAGTTTAGACACTAGGAGAAGATAAGGAACACACCCATTATCCTGAAATCACATTAGGATTCTCTTTTTAACCTGTTCCTTAATACACTAGTGCTTAGGAAATCTATTGGAGGCAGAAGCAGTCAAGGGTAGCTTAGGGTTAGGGTTAGGGTTAGGGTACTTCTTAGGGTACGGGTTCGGGTACGGGTTCGGGTACGGCGTAGGGTATGGGTTAGGTTTAGGGGTAGGGTTAGTTTGAGGGTTAGGGCTCGGTTTAGGGTACGGGTTAGGATTAGTGTACGTTTTAGGGTTAGGGTAGAGTTTAGGGTTAGGGTACGCGTTAGGGTTAGGGTAGTTATTAAACCTATCCCACTCTCTAGATACCCCTTAGCACGTCAAGGAATATTATTTGGGGGTCCAGCCATGGAGAAGAGTTTAGACACTAGGAGAATATAAGGAACACACCCATTATCCTGAAATCACATTAGGATTCTCTTTTTAACCTGTTCCTTAATACACTAGTGCTTAGGAAATCTATTGGAGGCAAAAGCAGTCAAGGGTAGCTTAGGGTTAGGGTTAGGGTTAGGGTTAGGGTTAGCTTTAGGTTACCGCTTAGGGTACGGGTTCGGGTACGGCGTAGGGTATGGGTTAGGGTTAGGGTTAGGGTTAATTTGAGGGTTAGGGCTCGGTTTAGGGTACGGGTTAGGATTAGTGTACGTGTTAGGGTTAGGGTAGAGGTTAGGGTTAGGGTACGCGTTAGGGTTAGGGTAGTTATTAAACCTATCCCACTGTCTAGATAACCCTTAGCACGTCAAGGAATATTATTTGGGGGTCCAGCCATGGAGAAGAGTTTAGACACTAGGAGAAGAAAAGGAACACACCCATTATCAAGAAATCACATTAGGATTCTCTTTTTAACCTGTTCCTTAAAACACTAGTGCTTAGGAAATCTATTGGAGGCAGAAGCAGTCAAGGGTAGCTTAGGGTTAGGGTTAGGGTTAGTGTTAGGGCACGGGTTAGGTTACGGGTTCGGGTACGGCGTAGGGTATGGGTTAGGGTTAGGGTTAGGGTTAGTTTGAGGGTTAGGGCTCGGTTTAGGGTACGGGTTAGGATTAGGGTACGTGTTAGGGTTAGGGTAGGGGTTAGGGTTAGGGTACGCGTTAGGGTTAGGGTAGTTATTAAACCTATCCCACTCTCTAGATACCCCTTAGCACGTCAAGGAATATTATTTGGGTGTCCAGCCATGGAGAAGAGTTTAGACACTAGGAGAAGATAAGGAACACACCCATTATCAAGAAATCACATTAGGATTCTCTTTTTAACCTGTTCCTTAAAACACTAGTGCTTAGGAAATCTATTGGAGGCAGAAGCAGTCAAGGGAAGCTTAGGGTTAGTGTTAGGGTTAGGTTTAGGGTACGGCTTAGGGTACGGGTTCGGGTACGGGTTCTGGTACGGCGTAGGGTATGGGTTAGGGTTAGGGTTATGGTTAGTTTGAAGGGTAGGGCTCGGTTTAGGGTACGGGTTAGGATTAGGGTTCGTGTTAGGGTTAGGGTAGGGGTTAGGGTTAGGGTACGCGTTAGGGTTAGGGTAGTTATTAAACCTATCCCACTCTCTAGATTCCCCTTAGCACGTCAAGGAATATTATTTGGGGGTCCAGCCATGGAGAAGAGTTTAGACACTAGGAGAAGATAAGGAACACACCCATTATCCTGAAATCACATTAGGATTCTCTTTTTAACCTGTTCCTTGATACACTAGTGCTTAGGAAATCTATTGGAGGCTGAAGCAGTCAAGGGTAGCTTAGGGTTAGGGTTAGGGTTAGGGTTAGGGTACGGCTTAGGGTACGGGTTCGGGTACGGGTTCGGGTACGGCCTAGGGTATGGGTTAGGGTTAGGGTTAGGGTTAGTTTGAGGGTTAGGGCTCGGTTTAGGGTACGGGTTAGGATTAGTGTACGTGTTAGGGTTAGGGTAGAGGTTAGGGTTAGGGTACGCGTTAGGGTTAGGGTAGTTATTAAACCTATCCCACTCTCTAGATACCCCTTAGCACGTCAAGGAATATTATTTGGGGGTCCAGCCATGGAGAAGAGTTTAGAAACTAGGAGAAGATAAGGAACACACCCATTATCAAGAAATCACATTAGGATTCTCTTTTTAACCTGTTCCTTAAAACACTAGTGCTTAGGAAAACTATTGGAGGCAGAAGCAGTCAAGGGTAGCTTAGGGTTAGGGTTAGGGTTAGGGTTAGGGTGCGGCTTAGGGTACGGGTTCGGGTACAGGTTCGGGTACGGCGTAGGGTATGGGTTAGGGTTAGGGTTAGGGTTAGTTTGAGGGTTAGGGCTCGGTTTAGGGTACAGTTTAGGATTAGGGTACGTGTTAGGGTTAGGGTACGCGTTAGGGTTAGGGTAGTTATTAAACCTATCCCACTCTCTAGATACCCCTTAGCACGTCAAGGAATATTATTTGGGGGTCCAGCCATGGAGAAGAGTTTAGACACTAGGAGAAGATAAGGAACACACACATTATCAAGAAATCACATTAGGATTCTCTTTTTAACTTATTCCTTAAAACACTAGTGCTTAGGAAATCTATTGGAGGCAGAAGCAGTCAAGGGTAGCTTAGGGTTAGGGTTAGGGTAAGGTTTAGGGTTAGGGTACAGCTTAGGGTACGGGTTCGGGTACGGGTTCGGGTACGGCGTAGGGTATGGGTTCGGGTTAGGGTTAGGGTTAGTTTGAGGGTTAGGTCTCGGTTTAGGGTACGGGTTAGGATTAGGGTACGTGTTAGCGTTAGGTTAGGGGTTAGGGTTAGGGTACGCGTTAGGGTTAGGGTAGTTATTAAACCTATCCCACTCTCTAGATACCCCTTAGCACGTCAAGGAATATTATTTGGGTGTCCAGCCATGGAGAAGAGTTTAGACACTAGGAGAAGATAAGGAACACACCCATTATCAAGAAATCACATTAGGATTCTCTTTTTAACCTGTTCCTTAAAACACTAGTGCTTAGGAAATCTATTGGAGGCAGAAGCAGTCAATGGTAGCTTAGGGTTAGGGTTAGGGTTAGGTTTAGGGTACGGCTTAGGGTACGGGTTCGGGTACGGGTTCGTGTACGGCATAGGGTAGGGGTTAGGTTTAGTGTTAGGGTTAGTTTGAAGGTTAGGGCTCGGTTTAGGGTACGGGTTAGGATTAGGGTTCGTGTTAGGGTTAGGGTAGGGTTTAGGGTTAGGGTACACGTTAGGGTTAGGGTAGTTATTAAACCTATCCCACTCTCTAGATACCCCTTAGCACGTCAAGGAATATTATTTGGGGGTCCAGCCATGGAGAACAGTTTAGACACTAGGAGAAGATAAGGAACACACCCATTATCCTGAAATCACATTAGGATTCTCTTTTTAACCTGTTCCTTAATACACTAGTGCTTAGGAAATCTATTGGAGGCAGAAGCAGTCAAGGGTAGCTTAGGGTTAGGCTTAGGGTTAGGGTACTTCTTAGGGTACGGGTTCGGGTACGGGTTCGGGTACGGCGTAGGGTATGGGTTAGGTTTAGGGGTAGGGTTAGTTTGAGGGTTAGGGCTCGGTTTAGGGTACGGGTTAGGATTAGTGTACGTTTTAGGGTTAGGGTAGAGGTTAGGGTTAGGGTAGGCGTTAGGGTTAGGGTAGTTATTAAACCTATCCCACTCTCTAGATACCCCTTAGCACGTCAAGGAATATTATTTGGGGGTCCAGCCATGGAGAAGAGTTTAGACACTAGGAGAAGATAAGGAACACACCCATTATCCTGAAATCACATTAGGATTCTCTTTTTAACCTGTTCCTTAATACACTAGTGCTTAGGAAATCTATTGGAGGCAAAAGGAGTCAAGGGTAGCTTAGGGTTAGGGTTAGGGTTAGGGTTAGGGTTAGCTTTAGGGTACCGCTTAGGTTACGGGTTCGGGTACGGCGTAGGGTATGGGTTAGGGTTAGGGTTAGGGTTAATTTGAGGGTTAGGGCTCGGTTTAGGGTACGGGTTAGGATTAGTGTACGTGTTAGGGTTAGGGTAGAGGTTAGGGTTAGGGTACGCGTTAGGGTTAGGGTAGTTATTAAACCTATCCCACTGTCTAGATAACCCTTAGCACGTCAAGGAATATTATTTGGGGGTCCAGCCATGGAGAAGAGTTTATACACTAGGAGAAGAAAAGGAACACACCCATTATCAAGAAATCACATTAGGATTCTCTTTTTAACCTGTTCCTTAAAACACTAGTGCTTAGGAAATCTATTGGAGGCAGAAGCAGTCAAGGGTAGCTTAGGGTTAGGGTTAGGGTTAGTGTTAGGGTACGGGTTAGGTTACGGGTTCGGGTACGGCGTAGGGTATGGGTTAGGGTTAGGGTTATGGTTAGTTTGAGGGTTAGGGCTCGGTTTAGGGTATGGGTTAGGATTAGGGTACGTGTTAGGGTTAGGGTAGGGGTTAGGGTTAGGGTACGCGTTAGGGTTAGGGTAGTTATTAAACCTATCCCACTCCCTAGATACCCCTTAGCACGTCAAGGAATATTATTTGGGTGTCCTGCCATGGAGAAGAGTTTAGACACTAGGAGAAGATAAGGAACACACCCATTATCAAGAAATCACATTAGGATTCTCTTTTTAACCTGTTCCTTAAAACACTAGTGCTTAGGAAATCTATTGGAGGCAGAAGCAGTCAAGGGAAGCTTAGGGTTAGGGTTAGGGTTAGGTTTAGGATACGGCTTAGGGTACGGGTTCAGGTACGGGTTCGTGTACGGCGTAGGGTATGGGTTAGGGTTAGGGTTATGGTTAGTTTGAAGGGTAGGGCTCGGTTTAGGGTACGGGTTAGGATTAGGGTTCGTGTTAGGGTTAGGGTAGGGGTTAGGGTTAGTGAACGCGTTAGGGTTAGGGTAGTTATTAAACCTATCCCACTCTCTAGATTCCCCTTAGCACGTCAAGGAATATTATTTGGGGGTCCAGCCATGGAGAAGAGTTTAGACACTAGGAGAAGATAAGGAACACACCCATTATCCTGAAATCACATTAGGATTCTCTTTTTAACCTGTTCCTTGATACACTAGTGCTTAGGAAATCTATTGGAGGCAGAAGCAGTCAAGGGTAGCTTAGGGTTAGGGTTAGGGTTAGGGTACGGCTTAGGGTACGGGTTCGGGTACGGGTTCGGGTACGGCCTAGGGTATGGGTTAGGGTTAGGGTTAGGGTTAGTTTGAGGGTTAGGGCTCGGTTTAGGGTACGGGTTAAAATTAGTGTACGTGTTAGGGTTAGGGTAGAGGTTAGGGTTAGGGTACGCGTTAGGGTTAGGGTAGTTATTAAACCTATCCCACTCTCTAGATACACCTTAGCACTTCAAGGAATATTATTTGGGGGTCCAGCCATGGAGAAGAGTTTAGACACTAGGAGAAGATAAGGAACACACCCATTATCAAGAAATCACATTACGATTCTCTTTTTAACCTGTTCCTTAAAACACTAGTGCTTAGGAAATCTATTGGAGGCAGAAGCAGTCAAGGGTAGCTTAGGGTTAGGGTTAGGGTTAGGGTTAGGGTGCGGCTTAGGGTACGGGTTCGGGTACAGGTTCGGGTACGGCGTAGGGTATGGGTTAGGGTTAGGGTTAGGGTTAGTTTGAGGGTTAGGGCTCGGTTTAGGGTACAGTTTAGGATTAGGGTACGTGTTAGGGTTAGGGTACGCGTTAGGGTTAGGGTAGTTATTAAACCTATCCCACTCTCTAGATACCCCTTAGCACGTCAAGGAATATTATTTGGGGGTCCAGCCATGGAGAAGAGTTTAGACACTAGGAGAAGATAAGGAACACACCCATTATCAAGAAATCACATTAGGATTCTCTTTTTAACCTGTTCCTTAAAACACTAGTGCTTAGGAAATCTATTGGAGGCAGAAGCAGTCAAGGGTAGCTTAGGGTTAGGGTTAGGGTTAGGGTTAGGGTACGGCTTAGGGTACGGGTTCGGGTACGGCGTAGGGTATGGGTTAGGGTTAGGGTTAGGGTTAGTTTGAGGGTTAGGGCTCGGTTTAGGGTACGGGTTAGGATTAGGGTACGTGTTAGGGTTAGGGTAGGGGTTAGGGTTAGGGTACGCGTTAGGGTTAGGGTAGTTATTAAACCTATCCCACTCTCTAGATACCCCTTAGCACGTCAAGGAATATTATTTGGGTGTCCAGCCATGGAGAAGAGTTTAGACACTAGGAGAAGATAAGGAACACACCCATTATCAAGAAATCACATTAGGATTCTCTTTTTAACCTGTTCCTTAAAACACTAGTGCTTAGGAAATCTATTGGAGGCAGAAGCAGTCAATGGTAGCTTAGGGTTAGGGTTAGGGTTAGGTTTAGGGTACGGCTTAGGGTACGGGTTCGGGTACGGGTTCGTGTACGGCATAGGGTAGGGGTTAGGTTTAGTGTTAGGGTTAGTTTGAAGGTTAGGGCTCGGTTTAGGGTACGGGTTAGGATTAGGGTTCGTGTTAGGGTTAGGGTAGGGTTTAGGGTTAGGGTACGCGTTAGGGTTAGGGTAGTTATTAAACCTATCCCACTCTCTAGATACCCCTTAGCACTTCAAGGAATATTATTTGGGGGTCCAGCCATGGAGAAGAGTTTAGACACTAGGAGAAGATAAGGAACACACCCATTATCAAGAAATCACATTACGATTCTCTTTTTAACCTGTTCCTTAAAACACTAGTGCTTAGGAAATCTATTGGAGGCAGAAGCAGTCAAGGGTAGCTTAGGGTTAGGGTTAGGGTTAGGGTTAGGGTGCGGCTTAGGGTACGGGTTCGGGTACAGGTTCGGGTACGGCGTAGGGTATGGGTTAGGGTTAGGGTTAGGGTTAGTTTGAGGGTTAGGGCTCGGTTTAGGGTACAGTTTAGGATTAGGGTACGTGTTAGGGTTAGGGTACGCGTTAGGGTTAGGGTAGTTATTAAACCTATCCCACTCTCTAGATACCCCTTAGCACGTCAAGGAATATTATTTGGGGGTCCAGCCATGGAGAAGAGTTTAGACACTAGGAGAAGATAAGGAACACACCCATTATCAAGAAATCACATTAGGATTCTCTTTTTAACCTGTTCCTTAAAACACTAGTGCTTAGGAAATCTATTGGAGGCAGAAGCAGTCAAGGGTAGCTTAGGGTTAGGGTTAGGGTTAGGGTTAGGGTACGGCTTAGGGTACGGGTTCGGGTACGGCGTAGGGTATGGGTTAGGGTTAGGGTTAGGGTTAGTTTGAGGGTTAGGGCTCGGTTTAGGGTACGGGTTAGGATTAGGGTACGTGTTAGGGTTAGGGTAGGGGTTAGGGTTAGGGTACGCGTTAGGGTTAGGGTAGTTATTAAACCTATCCCACTCTCTAGATACCCCTTAGCACGTCAAGGAATATTATTTGGGTGTCCAGCCATGGAGAAGAGTTTAGACACTAGGAGAAGATAAGGAACACACCCATTATCAAGAAATCACATTAGGATTCTCTTTTTAACCTGTTCCTTAAAACACTAGTGCTTAGGAAATCTATTGGAGGCAGAAGCAGTCAATGGTAGCTTAGGGTTAGGGTTAGGGTTAGGTTTAGGGTACGGCTTAGGGTACGGGTTCGGGTACGGGTTCGTGTACGGCATAGGGTAGGGGTTAGGTTTAGTGTTAGGGTTAGTTTGAAGGTTAGGGCTCGGTTTAGGGTACGGGTTAGGATTAGGGTTCGTGTTAGGGTTAGGGTAGGGTTTAGGGTTAGGGTACGCGTTAGGGTTAGGGTAGTTATTAAACCTATCCCACTCTCTAGATACCCCTTAGCACGTCAAGGAATATTATTTGGGGGTCCAGCCATGGAGAACAGTTTAGACACTAGGAGAAGATAAGGAACACACCCATTATCCTGAAATCACATTAGGATTCTCTTTTTAACCTGTTCCTTAATACACTAGTGCTTAGGAAATCTATTGGAGGCAGAAGCAGTCAAGGGTAGCTTAGGGTTAGGCTTAGGGTTAGGGTACTTCTTAGGGTACGGGTTCGGGTACGGGTTCGGGTACGGCGTAGGGTATGGGTTAGGTTTAGGGGTAGGGTTAGTTTGAGGGTTAGGGCTCGGTTTAGGGTACGGTTTAGGATTAGGGTACGTGTTAGGGTTAGGGTACGCGTTAGGGTTAGGGTAGTTATTAAACCTATCCCACTCTCTAGATACCCCTTAGCACGTCAAGGAATATTATTTGGGGGTCCAGCCATGGAGAAGAGTTTAGACACTAGGAGAAGATAAGGAACACACACATTATCAAGAAATCACATTAGGATTCTCTTTTTAACCTATTCCTTAAAACACTAGTGCTTAGGAAATCTATTGGAGGCAGAAGCAGTCAAGGGTAGCTTAGGGTTAGGGTTAGGGTAAGGTTTAGGGTTAGGGTACGGCTTAGGGTACGGGTTCGGGTACGGGTTCGGGTACGGCGTAGGGTATGGGTTCGGGTTAGGGTTAGGGTTAGTTTGAGGGTTAGGTCTCGGTTTAGGGTACGGGTTAGGATTAGGGTACGTGTTAGCGTTAGGTTAGGGGTTAGGGTTAGGGTACGCGTTAGGGTTAGGGTAGTTATTAAACCTATCCCACTCTCTTGATACCCCTTAGCACGTCAAGGAATATTATTTGGGGGTCCAGCCATGGAGAAGAGTTTAGACACTAGGAGAAGATAAGGAACACACCCATTATCAAGAAATCACATTAGGATTCTCTTTTTAACCTGTTCCTTAAAACACTAGTGCTTAGGAAATCTATTGGAGGCAGAAGCAGTCAAGGGTAGCTTAGGGTTAGGGTTAGGGTTATTGTTAGGGTAAGGCTTAGGGTACGGTTTCGGGTACGGCGTAGGGTATGTGTTAGGGTTAGTGTTAGGGTTAGTTTGAGGGTTAGGGCTCGGTTTAGGGTACGGTTTAGGATTAGGGTACGTGTTAGGGTTAGGGTACGCGTTAGGGTTAGGGTACTTATTAAACCTATCCCACTCTCTAGATACCCCTTAGCACGTCAAGGAATATTATTTGGGGGTCCATCCATGGAGAAGAGTTTAGACACTAGGAGAAGATAAGGAACACACCCATTATCAAGAAATCACATTAGGATTCTCTTTTTAACCTGTTCCTTAAAACACTAGTGCTTAGGAAATCTATTGGAGGCAGAAGCAGTCAAGGGTAGCTTAGGGTTAGGGTTAGGGTTAGTGTTAGGGTACGGGTTAGGTTACGGGTTCGGGTACGGCGTAGGGTATGGGTTAGGGTTAGGGTTAGGGTTAGTTTGAGGGTTAGGGCTCGGTTTAGGGTACGGGTTAGGATTAGGGTACGTGTTAGGGTTAGGGTAGGGGTTAGGGTTAGGGTACGCGTTAGGGTTAGGGTAGTTATTAAACCTATCCCACTCTCTAGATACCCCTTAGCACGTCAAGGAATATTATTTGGGTGTCCAGCCATGGAGAAGAGTTTAGACACTAGGAGAAGATAAGGAACACACCCATTATCAAGAAATCACATTAGGATTCTCTTTTTAACCTGTTCCTTAAAACACTAGTGCTTAGGAAATCTATTGGAGGCAGAAGCAGTCAATGGTAGCTTAGGGTTAGGGTTAGGGTTAGGGTTAGGTTTAGGGTACGGCTTAGGGTACGGGTTCGGGTACGGGTTCGTGTACGGCATAGGGTAGGGGTTAGGTTTAAGGTTAGGGTTAGTTTGAAGGTTAGGGCTCGGTTTAGGGTACGGGTTAGGATTAGGGTTCGTGTTAGGGTTAGGGTAGGGTTTAGGGTTAGGGTACGCGTTAGGGTTAGGGTAGTTATTAAACCTATCCCACTCTCTAGATACCCCTTAGCACGTCAAGGAATATTATTTGGGTGTCCAGCCATGGAGAAGAGTTTAGACACTAGGAGAAGATAAGGAACACACCCATTATCCTGAAATCACATTAGGATTCTCTTTTTAACCTGTTCCTTAATACACTAGTGCTTAGGAAATCTATTGGAGGCAGAAGCAGTCAAGGGTAGCTTAGGGTTAGGGTTAGGGTTAGGGTACTTCTTAGGGTACGGGTTCGGGTACGGGTTCGGGTACGGCGTAGGGTATGGGTTAGGTTTAGGGGTAGGGTTAGTTTGAGGGTTAGGGCTCGGTTTAGGGTACGGGTTAGGATTAGTGTACGTTTTAGGGTTAGGGTAGAGTTTAGGGTTAGGGTACGCGTTAGGGTTAGGGTAGTTATTAAACCTATCCCACTCTCTAGATACCCCTTAGCACGTCAAGGAATATTATTTGGGGGTCCAGCCATGGAGAAGAGTTTAGACACTAGGAGAATATAAGGAACACACCCATTATCCTGAAATCACATTAGGATTCTCTTTTTAACCTGTTCCTTAATACACTAGTGCTTAGGAAATCTATTGGAGGCAAAAGCAGTCAAGGGTAGCTTAGGGTTAGGGTTAGGGTTAGGGTTAGGGTTAGCTTTAGGTTACCGCTTAGGGTACGGGTTCGGGTACGGCGTAGGGTATGGGTTAGGGTTAGGGTTAGGGTTAATTTGAGGGTTAGGGCTCGGTTTAGGGTACGGGTTAGGATTAGTGTACGTGTTAGGGTTAGGGTAGAGGTTAGGGTTAGGGTACGCGTTAGGGTTAGGGTAGTTATTAAACCTATCCCACTGTCTAGATAACCCTTAGCACGTCAAGGAATATTATTTGGGGGTCCAGCCATGGAGAAGAGTTTAGACACTAGGAGAAGAAAAGGAACACACCCATTATCAAGAAATCACATTAGGATTCTCTTTTTAACCTGTTCCTTAAAACACTAGTGCTTAGGAAATCTATTGGAGGCAGAAGCAGTCAAGGGTAGCTTAGGGTTAGGGTTAGGGTTAGTGTTAGGGCACGGGTTAGGTTACGGGTTCGGGTACGGCGTAGGGTATGGGTTAGGGTTAGGGTTAGGGTTAGTTTGAGGGTTAGGGCTCGGTTTAGGGTACGGGTTAGGATTAGGGTACGTGTTAGGGTTAGGGTAGGGGTTAGGGTTAGGGTACGCGTTAGGGTTAGGGTAGTTATTAAACCTATCCCACTCTCTAGATACCCCTTAGCACGTCAAGGAATATTATTTGGGTGTCCAGCCATGGAGAAGAGTTTAGACACTAGGAGAAGATAAGGAACACACCCATTATCAAGAAATCACATTAGGATTCTCTTTTTAACCTGTTCCTTAAAACACTAGTGCTTAGGAAATCTATTGGAGGCAGAAGCAGTCAAGGGAAGCTTAGGGTTAGTGTTAGGGTTAGGTTTAGGGTACGGCTTAGGGTACGGGTTCGGGTACGGGTTCTGGTACGGCGTAGGGTATGGGTTAGGGTTAGGGTTATGGTTAGTTTGAAGGGTAGGGCTCGGTTTAGGGTACGGGTTAGGATTAGGGTTCGTGTTAGGGTTAGGGTAGGGGTTAGGGTTAGGGTACGCGTTAGGGTTAGGGTAGTTATTAAACCTATCCCACTCTCTAGATTCCCCTTAGCACGTCAAGGAATATTATTTGGGGGTCCAGCCATGGAGAAGAGTTTAGACACTAGGAGAAGATAAGGAACACACCCATTATCCTGAAATCACATTAGGATTCTCTTTTTAACCTGTTCCTTGATACACTAGTGCTTAGGAAATCTATTGGAGGCTGAAGCAGTCAAGGGTAGCTTAGGGTTAGGGTTAGGGTTAGGGTTAGGGTACGGCTTAGGGTACGGGTTCGGGTACGGGTTCGGGTACGGCCTAGGGTATGGGTTAGGGTTAGGGTTAGGGTTAGTTTGAGGGTTAGGGCTCGGTTTAGGGTACGGGTTAGGATTAGTGTACGTGTTAGGGTTAGGGTAGAGGTTAGGGTTAGGGTACGCGTTAGGGTTAGGGTAGTTATTAAACCTATCCCACTCTCTAGATACCCCTTAGCACGTCAAGGAATATTATTTGGGGGTCCAGCCATGGAGAAGAGTTTAGAAACTAGGAGAAGATAAGGAACACACCCATTATCAAGAAATCACATTAGGATTCTCTTTTTAACCTGTTCCTTAAAACACTAGTGCTTAGGAAAACTATTGGAGGCAGAAGCAGTCAAGGGTAGCTTAGGGTTAGGGTTAGGGTTAGGGTTAGGGTGCGGCTTAGGGTACGGGTTCGGGTACAGGTTCGGGTACGGCGTAGGGTATGGGTTAGGGTTAGGGTTAGGGTTAGTTTGAGGGTTAGGGCTCGGTTTAGGGTACAGTTTAGGATTAGGGTACGTGTTAGGGTTAGGGTACGCGTTAGGGTTAGGGTAGTTATTAAACCTATCCCACTCTCTAGATACCCCTTAGCACGTCAAGGAATATTATTTGGGGGTCCAGCCATGGAGAAGAGTTTAGACACTAGGAGAAGATAAGGAACACACACATTATCAAGAAATCACATTAGGATTCTCTTTTTAACTTATTCCTTAAAACACTAGTGCTTAGGAAATCTATTGGAGGCAGAAGCAGTCAAGGGTAGCTTAGGGTTAGGGTTAGGGTAAGGTTTAGGGTTAGGGTACAGCTTAGGGTACGGGTTCGGGTACGGGTTCGGGTACGGCGTAGGGTATGGGTTCGGGTTAGGGTTAGGGTTAGTTTGAGGGTTAGGTCTCGGTTTAGGGTACGGGTTAGGATTAGGGTACGTGTTAGCGTTAGGTTAGGGGTTAGGGTTAGGGTACGCGTTAGGGTTAGGGTAGTTATTAAACCTATCCCACTCTCTAGATACCCCTTAGCACGTCAAGGAATATTATTTGGGTGTCCAGCCATGGAGAAGAGTTTAGACACTAGGAGAAGATAAGGAACACACCCATTATCAAGAAATCACATTAGGATTCTCTTTTTAACCTGTTCCTTAAAACACTAGTGCTTAGGAAATCTATTGGAGGCAGAAGCAGTCAATGGTAGCTTAGGGTTAGGGTTAGGGTTAGGTTTAGGGTACGGCTTAGGGTACGGGTTCGGGTACGGGTTCGTGTACGGCATAGGGTAGGGGTTAGGTTTAGTGTTAGGGTTAGTTTGAAGGTTAGGGCTCGGTTTAGGGTACGGGTTAGGATTAGGGTTCGTGTTAGGGTTAGGGTAGGGTTTAGGGTTAGGGTACACGTTAGGGTTAGGGTAGTTATTAAACCTATCCCACTCTCTAGATACCCCTTAGCACGTCAAGGAATATTATTTGGGGGTCCAGCCATGGAGAAGAGTTTAGACACTAGGAGAAGATAAGGAACACACCCATTATCCTGAAATCACATTAGGATTCTCTTTTTAACCTGTTCCTTAATACACTAGTGCTTAGGAAATCTATTGGAGGCAGAAGCAGTCAAGGGTAGCTTAGGGTTAGGCTTAGGGTTAGGGTACTTCTTAGGGTACGGGTTCGGGTACGGGTTCGGGTACGGCGTAGGGTATGGGTTAGGTTTAGGGGTAGGGTTAGTTTGAGGGTTAGGGCTCGGTTTAGGGTACGGGTTAGGATTAGTGTACGTTTTAGGGTTAGGGTAGAGGTTAGGGTTAGGGTAGGCGTTAGGGTTAGGGTAGTTATTAAACCTATCCCACTCTCTAGATACCCCTTAGCACGTCAAGGAATATTATTTGGGGGTCCAGCCATGGAGAAGAGTTTAGACACTAGGAGAAGATAAGGAACACACCCATTATCCTGAAATCACATTAGGATTCTCTTTTTAACCTGTTCCTTAATACACTAGTGCTTAGGAAATCTATTGGAGGCAAAAGGAGTCAAGGGTAGCTTAGGGTTAGGGTTAGGGTTAGGGTTAGGGTTAGCTTTAGGGTACCGCTTAGGTTACGGGTTCGGGTACGGCGTAGGGTATGGGTTAGGGTTAGGGTTAGGGTTAATTTGAGGGTTAGGGCTCGGTTTAGGGTACGGGTTAGGATTAGTGTACGTGTTAGGGTTAGGGTAGAGGTTAGGGTTAGGGTACGCGTTAGGGTTAGGGTAGTTATTAAACCTATCCCACTGTCTAGATAACCCTTAGCACGTCAAGGAATATTATTTGGGGGTCCAGCCATGGAGAAGAGTTTATACACTAGGAGAAGAAAAGGAACACACCCATTATCAAGAAATCACATTAGGATTCTCTTTTTAACCTGTTCCTTAAAACACTAGTGCTTAGGAAATCTATTGGAGGCAGAAGCAGTCAAGGGTAGCTTAGGGTTAGGGTTAGGGTTAGTGTTAGGGTACGGGTTAGGTTACGGGTTCGGGTACGGCGTAGGGTATGGGTTAGGGTTAGGGTTATGGTTAGTTTGAGGGTTAGGGCTCGGTTTAGGGTATGGGTTAGGATTAGGGTACGTGTTAGGGTTAGGGTAGGGGTTAGGGTTAGGGTACGCGTTAGGGTTAGGGTAGTTATTAAACCTATCCCACTCCCTAGATACCCCTTAGCACGTCAAGGAATATTATTTGGGTGTCCTGCCATGGAGAAGAGTTTAGACACTAGGAGAAGATAAGGAACACACCCATTATCAAGAAATCACATTAGGATTCTCTTTTTAACCTGTTCCTTAAAACACTAGTGCTTAGGAAATCTATTGGAGGCAGAAGCAGTCAAGGGAAGCTTAGGGTTAGGGTTAGGGTTAGGTTTAGGATACGGCTTAGGGTACGGGTTCAGGTACGGGTTCGTGTACGGCGTAGGGTATGGGTTAGGGTTAGGGTTATGGTTAGTTTGAAGGGTAGGGCTCGGTTTAGGGTACGGGTTAGGATTAGGGTTCGTGTTAGGGTTAGGGTAGGGGTTAGGGTTAGGGTACGCGTTAGGGTTAGGGTAGTTATTAAACCTATCCCACTCTCTAGATTCCCCTTAGCACGTCAAGGAATATTATTTGGGGGTCCAGCCATGGAGAAGAGTTTAGACACTAGGAGAAGATAAGGAACACACCCATTATCCTGAAATCACATTAGGATTCTCTTTTTAACCTGTTCCTTGATACACTAGTGCTTAGGAAATCTATTGGAGGCAGAAGCAGTCAAGGGTAGCTTAGGGTTAGGGTTAGGGTTAGGGTACGGCTTAGGGTACGGGTTCGGGTACGGGTTCGGGTACGGCCTAGGGTATGGGTTAGGGTTAGGGTTAGGGTTAGTTTGAGGGTTAGGGCTCGGTTTAGGGTACGGGTTAGGATTAGTGTACGTGTTAGGGTTAGGGTAGAGGTTAGGGTTAGGGTACGCGTTAGGGTTAGGGTAGTTTTTAAACCTATCCCACTCTCTAGATACCCCTTAGCACGTCAAGGAATATTATTTGGGGGTCCAGCCATGGAGAAGAGTTTAGACACTAGGAGAAGATAAGGAACACACCCATTATCAAGAAATCACATTAGGATTCTCTTTTTAACCTGTTCCTTAAAACACTAGTGCTTAGGAAAACTATTGGAGGCAGAAGCAGTCAAGGGTAGCTTAGGGTTAGGGTTAGGGTTAGGGTTAGGGTGCGGCTTAGGGTACGGGTTCGGGTACAGGTTCGGGTACGGCGTAGGGTATGGGTTAGGGTTAGGGTTAGGGTTAGTTTGAGGGTTAGGGCTCGGTTTAGGGTACAGTTTAGGATTAGGGTACGTGTTAGGGTTAGGGTACGCGTTAGGGTTAGGGTAGTTATTAAACCTATCCCACTCTCTAGATACCCCTTAGCACGTCAAGGAATATTATTTGGGGGTCCAGCCATGGAGAAGAGTTTAGACACTAGGAGAAGATAAGGAACACACACATTATCAAGAAATCACATTAGGATTCTCTTTTTAACTTATTCCTTAAAACACTAGTGCTTAGGAAATCTATTGGAGGCAGAAGCAGTCAAGGGTAGCTTAGGGTTAGGGTTAGGGTAAGGTTTAGGGTTAGGGTACGGCTTAGGGTACGGGTTCGGGTAGGGGTTCGGGTACGGCGTAGGGTATGGGTTCGGGTTAGGGTTAGGGTTAGTTTGAGGGTTAGGTCTCGGTTTAGGGTACGGGTTAGGATTAGGGTACGTGTTAGCGTTAGGTTAGGGGTTAGGGTTAGGGTACGCGTTAGGGTTAGGGTAGTTATTAAACCTATCCCACTCTCTAGATACCCCTTAGCACGTCAAGGAATATTATTTGGGGGTCCAGCCATGGAGAAGAGTTTAGACACTAGGAGAAGATAAGGAACACACCCATTATCAAGAAATCACATTAGGATTCTCTTTTTAACCTGTTCCTTAAAACACTAGTGCTTAGGAAATCTATTGGAGGCAGAAGCAGTCAAGGGTAGCTTAGGGTTAGGGTTAGGGTTATTGTTAGGGTAAGGCTTAGGGTACGGGTTCGGGTACGGCGTAGGGTATGGGTTAGGGTTAGTGTTAGGGTTAGTTTGAGGGTTAGGGCTCGGTTTAGGGTACGGTTTAGGATTAGGTTACGTGTTAGGGTTAGGGTACGCGTTAGGGTTAGGGTAGTTATTAAACCTATCCCACTCTCTAGATACCCCTTAGCACGTCAAGGAATATTATTTGGGGGTCCAGCCATGGAGAACAGTTTAGACACTAGGAGAAGATAAGGAACACACCCATTATCAAGAAATCACATTAGGATTCTCTTTTTAACCCGTTCCTTAAAACACTAGTGCTTAGGAAATCTATTGGAGGCAGAAGCAGTCAAGGGTAGCTTAGGGTTAGGGTTAGGGTTAGGGTTAGGGTACGGGTTAGGTTACGGGTTCGGGTACGGCGTAGGGTATGGGTTAGGGTTAGGGTTAGTGTTAGTTTGAGGGTTAGGGCTCGGTTTAGGGTACGGGTTAGGATTAGGGTACGTGTTAGGGTTAGGGTAGGGGTTAGGGTTAGGGTACGCGTTAGGGTTAGGGTAGTTATTAAACCTATCCCACTCTCTAGATACCCCTTAGCACGTCAAGGAATATTATTTGGGTGTCCAGCCATGGAGAAGAGTTTAGACACTAGGAGAAGATAAGGAACACACCCATTATCAAGAAATCACATTAGGATTCTCTTTTTAACCTGTTCCTTAAAACACTAGTGCTTAGGAAATCTATTGGAGGCAGAAGCAGTCAATGGTAGCTTAGGGTTAGGGTTAGGGTTAGGTTTAGGGTACGGCTTAGGGTACGGGTTCGGGTACGGGTTCGTGTACGGCATAGGGTAGGGGTTAGGTTTAGTGTTAGGGTTAGTTTGAAGGTTAGGGCTCGGTTTAGGGTACGGGTTAGGATTAGGGTTCGTGTTAGGGTTAGGGTAGGGTTTAGGGTTAGGGTACGCGTTAGGGTTAGGGTAGTTATTAAACCTATCCCACTCTCTAGATACCCCTTAGCACGTCAAGGAATATTATTTGGGGGTCCAGCCATGGAGAACAGTTTAGACACTAGGAGAAGATAAGGAACACACCCATTATCCTGAAATCACATTAGGATTCTCTTTTTAACCTGTTCCTTAATACACTAGTGCTTAGGAAATCTATTGGAGGCAGAAGCAGTCAAGGGTAGCTTAGGGTTAGGCTTAGGGTTAGGGTACTTCTTAGGGTACGGGTTCGGGTACGGGTTCGGGTACGGCGTAGGGTATGGGTTAGGTTTAGGGGTAGGGTTAGTTTGAGGGTTAGGGCTCGGTTTAGGGTACGGGTTAGGATTAGTGTACGTTTTAGGGTTAGGGTAGAGGTTAGGGTTAGGGTAGGCGTTAGGGTTAGGGTAGTTATTAAACCTATCCCACTCTCTACATACCCCTTAGCACGTCAAGGAATATTATTTGGGGGTCCAGCCATGGAGAAGAGTTTAGACACTAGGAGAAGATAAGGAACACACCCATTATCCTGAAATCACATTAGGATTCTCTTTTTAACCTGTTCCTTAATACACTAGTGCTTAGGAAATCTATTGGAGGCAAAAGGAGTCAAGGGTAGCTTAGGGTTAGGGTTAGGGTTAGGGTTAGGGTTAGCTTTAGGGTACCGCTTAGGGTACGGGTTCGGGTACGGCGTAGGGTATGGGTTAGGGTTAGGGTTAGGGTTAATTTGAGGGTTAGGGCTCGGTTTAGGGTACGGGTTAGGATTAGTGTACGTGTTAGGGTTAGGGTAGAGGTTAGGGTTAGGGTACGCGTTAGGGTTAGGGTAGTTATTAAACCTATCCCACTCTCTAGATAACCCTTAGCACGTCAAGGAATATTATTTGGGGGTCCAGCCATGGAGAAGAGTTTAGACACTAGGAGAAGAAAAGGAACACACCCATTATCAAGAAATCACATTAGGATTCTCTTTTTAACCTGTTCCTTAAAACACTAGTGCTTAGGAAATCTATTGGAGGCAGAAGCAGTCAAGGGTAGCTTAGGGTTAGGGTTAGGGTTAGTGTTAGGGTACGGGTTAGGTTACGGGTTCGGGTACGGCGTAGGGTATGGGTTAGGGTTAGGGTTATGGTTAGTTTGAGGGTTAGGGCTCGGTTTAGGGTATGGGTTAGGATTAGGGTACGTGTTAGGGTTAGGGTAGGGGTTAGGGTTAGGGTACGCGTTAGGGTTAGGGTAGTTATTAAACCTATCCCACTCCCTAGATACCCCTTTGCACGTCAAGGAATATTATTTGGGTGTCCTGCCATGGAGAAGAGTTTAGACACTAGGAGAAGATAAGGAACACACCCATTATCAAGAAATCACATTAGGATTCTCTTTTTAACCTGTTCCTTAAAACACTAGTGCTTAGGAAATCTATTGGAGGCAGAAGCAGTCAAGGGAAGCTTAGGGTTAGGGTTAGGGTTAGGTTTAGGTTACGGCTTAGGGTACGGGTTCAGGTACGGGTTCGTGTACGGCGTAGGGTATGGGTTAGGGTTAGGGTTATGGTTAGTTTGAAGGGTAGGGCTCGGTTTAGGGTACGGGTTAGGATTAGGGTTCGTGTTAGGGTTAGGGTAGGGGTTAGGGTTAGGGTACGCGTTAGGGTTAGGGTAGTTATTAAACCTATCCCACTCTCTAGATTCCCCTTAGCACGTCAAGGAATATTATTTGGGGTTCCAGCCATGGAGAAGAGTTTAGACACTAGGAGAAGATAAGGAACACACCCATTATCCTGAAATCACATTAGGATTCTCTTTTTAACCTGTGCCTTGATACACTAGTGCTTAGGAAATCTATTGGAGGCAGAAGCAGTCAAGGGTAGCTTAGGGTTAGGGTTAGGGTTAGGGTTAGGGTACGGCTTAGGGTACGGGTTCGGGTACGGGTTCGGGTACGGCCTAGGGTATGGGTTAGGGTTAGGGTTAGGGTTAGTTTGAGGGTTAGGGCTCGGTTTAGGGTACGGGTTAGGATTAGTGTACGTGTTAGGGTTAGGGTAGAAGTTAGGGTTAGGGTACGCGTTAGGGTTAGGGTAGTTATTAAACCTATCCCACTCTCTAGATACCCCTTAGCACGTCAAGGAATATTATTTGGGGGTCCAGCCATGGAGAAGAGTTTAGACACTAGGAGAAGATAAGGAACACACCCATTATCAAGAAATCACATTAGGATTCTCTTTTTAACCTGTTCCTTAAAACACTAGTGCTTAGGAAATCAATTGGAGGCAGAAGCAGTCAAGGGTAGCTTAGGGTTAGGGTTAGGGTTATTGTTAGGGTAAGGCTTAGGGTACGGGTTCGGGTACGGGTTCGGGTTAGGGTTAGGGTTAGTTTGAGGGTTAGGTCTCGGTTTAGGGTACGGGTTAGGATTAGGGTACGTGTTAGCATTAGGTTAGGGGTTAGGGTTAGGGTACGCGTTAGGGTTAGGGTAGTTATTAAACCTATCCCACTCTCTAGATACCCCTTAGCACGTCAAGGAATATTATTTGGGGGTCCAGCCATGGAGAAGAGTTTAGACACTAGGAGAAGATAAGGAACACACCCATTATCAAGAAATCACATTAGGATTCTCTTTTTAACTTATTCCTTAAAACACTAGTGCTTAGGAAATCTATTGGAGGCAGAAGCAGTCAAGGGTAGCTTAGGGTTAGGGTTAGGGTAAGGTTTAGGGTTAGGGTACGGCTTAGGGTACGGGTTCGGGTACGGGTTCGGGTACGGCGTAGGGTATGGGTTCGGGTTAGGGTTAGGGTTAGTTTGAGGGTTAGGTCTCGGTTTAGGGTACGGGTTAGGATTAGGGTACGTGTTAGCGTTAGGTTAGGGGATAGGGTTAGGGTACGCTTTAGGGTTAGGGTAGTTATTAAACCTATCCCACTCTCTAGATACCCCTTAGCACGTCAAGGAATATTATTTGGGGGTCCAGCCATGGAGAAGAGTTTAGACACTAGGATAAGATAAGGAACACACCCATTATCAAGAAATCACATTAGGATTCTCTTTTTAACCTGTTCCTTAAAACACTAGTGCTTAGGAAATCTATTGGAGGCAGAAGCAGTCAAGGGTAGCTTAGGGTTAGGGTTAGGGTTATTGTTAGGGTAAGGCTTAGGGTACGGGTTCGGGTACGGCGTAGGGTATGGGTTAGGGTTAGTGTTAGGGTTAGTTTGAGGGTTAGGGCTCGGTTTAGGTTACGGTTTAGGATTAGGGTACGTGTTAGGGTTAGGGTACGCGTTAGGGTTAGGGTAGTTATTAAACCTATCCCACTCTCTAGATACCCCTTAGCACGTCAAGGAATATTATTTGGGGGTCCATCCATGGAGAAGAGTTTAGACACTAGGAGAAGATAAGGAACACACCCATTATCAAGAAATCACATTAGGATTCTCTTTTTAACCTGTTCCTTAAAACACTAGTGCTTAGGAAATCTATTGGAGGCAGAAGCAGTCAAGGGTAGCTTAGGATTAGGGTTAGGGTTAGTGTTAGGGTACGGGTTAGGTTACGGGTTCGGGTACGGCGTAGGGTATGGGTTAGGGTTAGGGTTAGGGTTAGTTTGAGGGTTAGGGCTCGGTTTAGGGTACGGGTTAGGATTAGGGTACGTGTTAGGGTTAGGGTAGGGGTTAGGGTTAGGGTACGCGTTAGGGTTAGGGTAGTTATTAAACCTATCCCACTCTCTAGATACCCCTTAGCACTTCAAGGAATATTATTTGGGTGTCCAGCCATGGAGAAGAGTTTAGACACTAGGAGAAGATAAGGAACACACCCATTATCAAGAAATCACATTAGGATTCTCTTTTTAACCTGTTCCTTAAAACACTAGTGCTTAGGAAATCTATTGGAGGCAGAAGCAGTCAATGGTAGCTTAGGGTTAGGGTTAGGGTTAGGTTTAGGGTACGGCTTAGGGTACGGGTTCGGGTACGGGTTCGTGTACGGCATAGGGTAGGGGTTAGGTTTAGTGTTAGGGTTAGTTTGAAGGTTAGGGCTCGGTTTAGGGTACGGGTTAGGATTAGGGTTCGTGTTAGGGTTAGGGTAGGGTTTAGGGTTAGGGTACGCATTAGGGTTAGGGTAGTTATTAAACCTATCCCACTCTCTAGATACCCCTTAGCACGTCAAGGAATATTATTTGGGGGTCCAGCCATGGAGAACAGTTTAGACACTAGGAGAAGATAAGGAACACACCCATTATCCTGAAATCACATTAGGATTCTCTTTTTAACCTGTTCCTTAATACACTAGTGCTTAGGAAATCTATTGGAGGCAGAAGCAGTCAAGGGTAGCTTAGGGTTAGGCTTAGGGTTAGGGTACTTCTTAGGGTACGGGTTCGGGTACGGGTTCGGGTACGGCGTAGGGTATGGGTTAGGTTTAGGGGTAGGGTTAGTTTGAGGGTTAGGGCTCGGTTTAGGGTACGGGTTAGGATTAGTGTACGTTTTAGGGTTAGGGTAGAGGTTAGGGTTCGGGTACGCGTTAGGGTTAGGGTAGTTATTAAACCTATCCCACTCTCTAGATACCCCTTAGCACGTCAAGGAATATTATTTGGGGGTCCAGCCATGGAGAAGAGTTTAGACACTAGGAGAAGATAAGGAACACACCCATTATCCTGAAATCACATTAGGATTCTCTTTTTAACCTGTTCCTTAATACACTAGTGCTTAGGAAATCTATTGGAGGCAAAAGGAGTCAAGGGTAGCTTAGGGTTAGGGTTAGGGTTAGGGTTAGCTTTAGGGTACCGCTTAGGGTACGGGTTCGGGTACGGCGTAGGGTATGGGTTAGGGTTAGGGTTAGGGTTAATTTGAGGGTTAGGGCTCGGTTTAGGGTACGGGTTAGGATTAGTGTACGTGTTAGGGTTAGGGTAGAGGTTAGGGTTAGGGTATGCGTTAGGGTTAGGGTAGTTATTAAACCTATCCCACTGTCTAGATAACCCTTAGCACGTCAAGGAATATTATTTGGGGGTCCAGCCATGGAGAAGAGTTTAGACACTAGGAGAAGAAAAGGAACACACCCATTATCAAGAAATCACATTAGGATTCTCTTTTTA
Source organism: Eschrichtius robustus (assembly GCF_028021215.1). NCBI lineage: Eukaryota > Metazoa > Chordata > Mammalia > Artiodactyla > Eschrichtiidae > Eschrichtius > Eschrichtius robustus. The sequence goes on from NW_027175163.1 coordinate 1,260,250, forward strand.
ACCTGTTCCTTAAAACACTAGTGCTTAGGAAATCTATTGGAGGCAGAAGCAGTCAAGGGTAGCTTAGGGTTAGGGTTAGGGTTAGTGTTAGGGTACGGGTTAGGTTACGGGTTCGGGTACGGCGTAGGGTATGGGTTAGGGTTAGGGTTATGGTTAGTTTGAGGGTTAGGGCTCGGTTTAGGGTACGGGTTAGGATTAGGGTACGTGTTAGTGTTAGGGTAGGGGTTAGGGTTAGGGTACGCGTTAGGGTTAGGGTAGTTATTAAACCTATCCCACTCCCTAGATACCCCTTAGCACGTCAAGGAATATTATTTGGGTGTCCAGCCATGGAGAAGAGTTTAGACACTAGGAGAAGATAAGGAACACACCCATTATCAAGAAATCACATTAGGATTCTCTTTTTAACCTGTTCCTTAAAACACTAGTGCTTAGGAAATCTATTGGACGCAGAAGCAGTCAAGGGAAGCTTAGGGTTAGGGTTAGGGTTAGGTTTAGGGTACGGCTTAGGGTACGGGTTCAGGTACGGGTTCGTGTACGGCGTAGGGTATGGGTTAGGGTTAGGGTTATGGTTAGTTTGAAGGGTAGGGCTCGGTTTAGGGTACGGGTTAGGATTAGGGTTCGTGTTAGGGTTAGGGTAGGGAGTTAGGTTTAGGGTACGCGTTAGGGTTAGGGTAGTTATTAAACCTATCCCACTCTCTAGATTCCCCTTAGCACGTCAAGGAATATTATTTGGGGGTCCAGCCATGGAGAAGAGTTTAGACACTAGGAGAAGATAAGGAACACACCCATTATCCTGAAATCACATTAGGATTCTCTTTTAACCTGTGCCTTGATACACTAGTGCTTAGGAAATCTATTGGAGGCAGAAGCAGTCAAGGGTAGCTTAGGGTTAGGGTTAGGGTTAGGGTTAGGGTACGGCTTAGGGTACGGGTTCGGGTACGGGTTCGGGTACGGCCTAGGGTATGGGTTAGGGTTAGGGTTAGGGTTAGTTTGAGGGTTAGGGCTCGGTTTAGGGTACGGGTTAGGATTAGTGTACGTGTTAGGGTTAGGGTAGAGGTTAGGGTTAGGGTACGCGTTAGGGTTAGGGTAGTTATTAAACCTATCCCACTCTCTAGATACCCCTTAGCACGTCAAGGAATATTATTTGGGGGTCCAGCCATGGAGAAGAGTTTAGACACTAGGAGAAGATAAGGAACACACCCATTATCAAGAAATCACATTAGGATTCTCTTTTTAACCTGTTCCTTAAAACACTAGTGCTTAGGAAATCAATTGGAGGCAGAAGCAGTCAAGGGTAGCTTAGGGTTAGGGTTAGGGTTATTGTTAGGGTACGGGTTCGGGTACGGGTTCGGGTACGGCGTAGGGTATGGGTTAGGGTTAGGGTTAGGGTTAGTTTGAGGGTTAGGGCTCGGTTTAGGGTACGGGTTAGGATTAGGGTACGTGTTAGGGTTAGGGTAGGGGTTTGGGTTAGGGTACGCGTTAGGGTTAGGGTAGTTATTAAACCTATCCCACTCTCTAGATACCCCTTAGCACGTCAAGGAATATTATTTGGGTGTCCAGCCATGGAGAAGAGTTTAGACACTAGGAGAAGATAAGGAACACACCCATTATCAAGAAATCACATTACGATTCTCTTTTTAACCTGTTCCTTAAAACACTAGTGCTTAGGAAATCTATTGGAGGCAGAAGCAGTCAAGGGTAGCTTAGGGTTAGGGTTAGCATTAGGGTTAGGTTTAGGGTACGGCTTAGGGTACGGGTTCGGGTACGGGTTCAGGTACGGCATAGGGTAGGGTTTAGGTTTAGGGTTAGGTTTAGTTTGAAGGTTAGGGCTCGGTTTAGGGTACGGGTTAGGATTAGGGTTCGTGTTAGGGTTAGGGTAGGGTTTAGGGTTAGGGTACGCGTTAGGGTTAGGGTAGTTATTAAACCTATCCCACTCTCTAGATACCCCTTAGCACATCAAGGAATATTATTTGGGGGTCCAGCCATGGAGAACAGTTTAGACACTAGGAGAAGATAAGGAACACACCCATTATCCTGAAATCACATTAGGATTCTCTTTTTAACCTGTTCCTTAATACACTAGTGCTTAGGAAATCTATTGGAGGCAGAAGCAGTCAAGGGTAGCTTAGGGTTAGGGTTTGGGTTAGGGTTAGGGTTAGGGTACGGCTTAGGGTACGGGTTCGGGTACGGGTTCGGGTACGGCGTAGGGTATGGGTTAGGTTTAGGGTTAGGGTTAGCTTGAGGGTTAGGGCTCGGTTTAGGGTACGGGTTAGGATTAGTGTACGTGTTAGGGTTAGGGTAGAGGTTAGGGTTAGGGTACGCGTTAGGGTTAAGGTAGTTATTAAACCTATCCCACTCTCTAGATTCCCCTTAGCACGTCAAGGAATATTATTTGGGGGTCCAGCCATGGAGAAGAGTTTAGACACTAGGAGAAGATAAGGAACACACCCATTATCCTGAAATCACATTAGGATTCTCTTTTTAACCTGTTCCTTAATACACTAGTGCTTAGGAAATCTATTGGAGGCAGAAGCAGTCAAGGGTAGCTTAGGCTTAGGGTTAGGGTTAGGGTTAGGGTACGGCTTAGGGTACGGGTTCGGGTACGGGTTCGGGTACGGCGTAGGGTATGGGTTAGGTTTAGGGTTAGGGTTAGTTTGAGGGTTAGGGCTCGGTTTAGGGTACGGGTTAGGATTAGTGTACGTGTTAGGGTTAGGGTAGAGGTTAGGGTTAGGGTACGCGTTAGGGTTAGGGTAGTTATTAAACCTATCCCACTCTCTAGATACCCCTTAGCACGTCAAGGAATATTATTTGGGGGTCCAGCCATGGAGAAGAGTTTTGACACTAGGAGAAGATAAGGAACACACCCATTATCAAGAAATCACATTAGGATTCTCTTTTTAACCTGTTCCATAAAACACTAGTGCTTAGGAAATCTATTGGAGGCAGAAGCAGTCAAGGGTAGCTTAGGGTTAGGGTTAGGGTTAGTTTTAGGGTACGGGTTAGGTTACGGGTTCGGGTACGGCGTAGGTTATGGGTTAGGGTTAGGATTAGGGTTAGTTTGAGGGTTAGGGCTCGGTTTAGGGTACGGGTTAGGATTAGGGTACGTGTTAGGGTTAGGGTAGGGGTTAGGGTTAGGGTACGCGTTAGGGTTAGGGTAGTTATTAAACCTATCCCACTCTCTAGATACCCCTTAGCACGTCAAGGAATATTATTTGGGTGTCCAGCCATGGAGAAGAGTTTAAACACTAGGAGAAGATAAGGAACACACCCATTATCAAGAAATCACATTAGGATTCTCTTTTTAACCTGTTCCTTAAAACACTAGTGCTTAGGAAATCTATTGGAGGCAGAAGCAGTCAAGGGTAGCTTAGGGTTATGTTTAGGGTTAGTGTTAGGGTACGGGTTAGGTTACGGGTTCGGGTACGGCGTAGGGAATGGGTTAGGGTTAGGGTTAGGGTTAGTTTGAGGGTTAGGGCTCGGTTTAGGGTACGGGTTAGGATTAGGGTACGTGTTAGGGTTAGGGTAGGGGTTAGGGTTAGGGTACGCGTTAGGGTTAGGGTAGTTATTAAACCTATCCCACTCTCTAGATACCCCTTAGCACGTCAAGGAATATTATTTGGGTGTCCAGCCATGGAGAAGAGTTTAGACACTAGGAGAAGATAAGGAACACACCCATTATCAAGAAATCACATTAGGATTCTCTTTTTAACCTGTTCCTTAAAACACTAGTGCTTAGGAAATCTATTGGAGGCAGAAGCAGTCAATGGTAGCTTAGGGTTAGGTTAGGGTTAGGGTTAGGTTTAGGGTACGGCTTAGGGTACGGGTTCGGGTACGGGTTCGTGTACGGCATAGGGTAGGGGTTAGGTTTAGGGTTAGGGTTAGTTTGAAGGTTAGGGCTCGGTTTAGGGTACGGGTTAGTATTAGGGTTCGTGTTAGGTTTAGGGTAGGGTTTAGGGTTAGGGTACGCGTTAGGGTTAGGGTAGTTATTAAACCTATCCCACTCTCTAGATACCCCTTAGCACGTCAAGGAATATTATTTGGGGGTCCAGCCATGGAGAAGAGTTTAGACACTAGGAGAAGATAAGGAACACACCCATTATCAAGAAATCACATTAGGATTCTCTTTTTAACCTGTTCCTTAATACACTAGTGTTTAGGAAATCTATTGGAGGCAGAAGCAGTCAAGGGTAGCTTAGGGTTAGGCTTAGGGTTAGGGTACATCTTAGGGTACGGGTTCGGGTACGGGTTCGGGTACGGCGTAGGGTATGGGTTAGGTTTAGGGGTAGGGTTAGTTTGAGGGTTAGGGCTCGGTTTAGGGTACGGGTTAGGATTACTGTACGTTTTAGGGTTAGGGTAGAGGTTAGGGTTAGGGTACGCGTTAGGGTTAGGGTAGTTATTAAACCTATCCCACTCTCTAGATACCCCTTAGCACGTCAAGGAATATTATTTGGGGGTCCAGCCATGGAGAAGAGTTTAGACACTAGGAGAAGATAAGGAACACACCCTTTATCCTGAAATCACATTAGGATTCTCTTTTTAACCTGTTCCTTAATACACTAGTGCTTAGGAAATCTATTGGAGGCAGAAGCAGTCAAGGGTAGCTTAGGGTTAGGTTTAGGGTTAGGGTTAGGGTTAGGGTTAGCTTTAGGGTACCGCTTAGGGTACGGGTTCGGGTACGGCGTAGGGTATGGGTTAGGGTTAGGGTTAGGGTTAATTTGAGGGTTAGGTCTCGGTTTAGGGTACGGGTTAGGATTAGTGTACGTGTTAGGGTTAGGGTAGAGGTTAGGGTTAGGGTACGCCTTAGGGTTAGGGTAGTTATTAAACCTATCCCACTCTCTAGATACCCCTTAGCACGTCAAGGAATATTATTTGGGGGTCCAGCCATGGAGAAGAGTTTAGACACTAGGAGAAGAAAAGGAACACACCCATTATCAAGAAATCACATTAGGATTCTCTTTTTAACCTGTTCCTTAAAACACTAGTGCTTAGGAAATCTATTGGAGGCAGAAGCAGTCAAGGGTAGCTTAGGGTTAGGGTTAGGGTTAGTGTTAGGGTACGGGTTAGGTTACGGGTTCGGGTACGGCGTAGGGTATGGGTTAGGTTTAGGGTTAGGGTTAGTTTGAGGGTTAGGGCTCGGTTTAGGGTACGGCTTAGGATTAGGGTACGTGTTAGGGTTAGGGTAGTGGTTAGGGTTAGGGTACGCGTTAGGGTTAGGGTAGTTATTAAACCTATCCCACTCTCTAGATACCCCTTAGCACGTCAAGGAATATTATTTGGGTGTCCAGCCATGGAGAAGAATTTAGACACTAGGAGAAGATAAGGAACACACCCATTATCAAGAAATCACATTAGGATTCTCTTTTTAACCTGTTCCTTAAAACACTAGTGCTTAGGAAATCTATTGGAGGCAGAAGCAGTCAAGGGAAGCTTAGGGTTAGGGTTAGGGTTAGGTTTAGGGTACGGCTTAGGGAACGGGTTCGGGTACGGGTTCGTGTACGGCGTAGGGTATGGGTTAGGGTTAGGGTTATGGTTAGTTTGAAGGGTAGGGCTCGGTTTAGGGTACGGGTTAGGATTAGGGTTCGTGTTAGGGTTAGGGTAGGGGTTAGGGTTAGGGTACGCGTTAGGGTTAGGGTAGTTATTAAACCTTTCCCACTCTCTAGATTCCCCTTAGCACGTCAAGTAATATCATTTGGGGGTCCAGCCATGGAGAAGAGTTTAGACACTAGGAGAAGATAAGGAACACACCCATTATCCTGAAATCACATTAGGATTCTCTTTTAAACCTGTTCCTTAATACACTAGTGCTTAGGAAATCTATTGGAGGCAGAAGCAGTCAAGGGTAGCTTAGGGTTAGGGTTAGGGTTAGGGTTAGGGTTAGGGTACGGCTTAGGGTACGGGTTCGGGTACGGGTTCGGGTACGGCGTAGGGTATGGGTTAGATTTAGTGTTAGGGTTAGTTTGAGGGTTAGGGCTCGGTTTAGGGTACGGGTTAGGATTAGTGTACGTGTTAGGGTTAGGGTAGAGGTTAGGGTTAGGGTAGGCGTTAGGGTTAAGGTAGTTATTAAACCTATCCCACTCTCTAGATACCCCTTAGCACGTCAAGGAATATTATTTGGGGGTCCAGCGATGGAGAAGAGTTTAGACACTAGGAGAAGATAAGGAACACACCCATTATCAAGAAATCACATTAGGATTCTATTTTTAACCTGTTCCTTAAAACACTAGTGCTTAGGAAATGTATTGGAGGCAGAAGCAGTCAAGGGTAGCTTAGGGTTAGGGTTAGGGTTAGGGTTAGGTTTAGGGTACGGCTTAGGGTACGGGTTCGGGTACGGGTTCGTGTACGGCGTAGGGTATGGGTTAGGGTTAGGGTTAGGGTTAGTTTGAAGGTTAGGGCTCGTTTTAGGGTACGGGTTAGGATTAGGGTTCGTGTTAGGGTTAGGGTAGGGGTTAGGTTTAGGGAACGCGATAGGGTTAGGGTAGTTATTAAACCTATCCCACTCTCTAGATACCCCTTAGCACGTCAAGGAATATTATTTGGGGGTTCAGCCATGGAGAAGAGTTTAGACACTAGGAGAAGATAAGGAACACACCCATTATCAAGAAATCACATTACGATTCTCTTTTTAACCTGTTCCTTAAAACACTAGTGCTTAGGAAATCTATTGGAGGCAGAAGCACTCAAGGGTAGCTTAGGGTTAGGGTTAGGGTTAGGGTTAGTGTTAGGGTACGGCTTACGGTACGGGTTCGGGTACGGGTTCGGGTACGGCGTAGGGTATGGGTTAGGGTTAGGGTTAGGGTTAATTTGAGGGTTAGGGCTCGGTTTAGGGTACGGGTTAGGATTAGGGTTCGTGTTAGGGTTAGGGTAGGGGTTAGGGTTAGGGAACGCGTTAGGGTTAGGGTAGTTATTAAACCTATCCCACTCTCTAGATACCCCTTAGCACGTCAAGGAATATTATTTGGGGGTCCAGCCATGGAGAAGAGTTTAGACACTAGGAGAAGATAAGGAACACACCCATTATCAAGAAATCACATTAGGATTCTCTTTTTAACCTGTTCCTTAAAACACTAGTGCTTAGGAAATCTATTGGAGGCAGAAGCAGTCAAGGGTAGCTTAGGGTTAGGGTTAGGGTTATTGTTAGGGTAAGGCTTAGGGTACGGGTTCGGGTACGGCGTAGGGTATGGGTTAGGGTTAGTGTTAGGGTTAGTTTGAGGGTTAGGGCTCGGTTTAGGGTACGGTTTAGGATTAGGGTACGTGTTAGGGTTAGGGTACGCGTTAGGGTTAGGGTAGTTATTAAACCTATCCCACTCTCTAGATACCCCTTAGCACGTCAAGGAATATTATTTGGGGGTCCATCCATGGAGAAGAGTTTAGACACTAGGAGAAGATAAGGAACACACCCATTATCAAGAAATCACATTAGGATTCTCTTTTTAACCTGTTCCTTAAAACACTAGTGCTTAGGAAATCTATTGGAGGCAGAAGCAGTCAAGGGTAGCTTAGGGTTAGGGTTAGGGTTAGTTTTAGGGTACGGGTTAGGTTACGGGTTCGGGTACGGCGTAGGGTATGGGTTAGGGTTAGGGTTAGGGTTAGTTTGAGGGTTAGGGCTCGGTTTAGGGTACGGGTTAGGATTAGGGTACGTGTTAGGGTTAGGGTAGGGGTTAGGGTTAGGGTACGCGTTAGGGTTAGGGTAGTTATTAAACCTATCCCACTCTCTAGATACCCCTTAGCACGTCAAGGAATATTATTTGGGTGTCCAGCCATGGAGAAGAGTTTAGACACTAGGAGAAGATAAGGAACACACCCATTATCAAGAAATCACATTAGGATTCTCTTTTTAACCTGTTCCTTAAAACACTAGTGCTTAGGAAATCTATTGGAGGCAGAAGCAGTCAATGGTAGCTTAGGGTTAGGGTTAGGGTTAGGGTTAGGTTTAGGGTACGGCTTAGGGTACGGGTTCGGGTACGGGTTCGTGTACGGCATAGGGTAGGGGTTAGGTTTAGGGTTAGGGTTAGTTTGAAGGTTAGGGCTCGGTTTAGGGTACGGGTTAGGATTAGGGTTCGTGTTAGGGTTAGGGTAGGGTTTAGGGTTAGGGTACGCGTTAGGGTTAGGGTAGTTATTAAACCTATCCCACTCTCTAGATACCCCTTAGCACGTCAAGGAATATTATTTGGGTGTCCAGCCATGGAGAAGAGTTTAGACACTAGGAGAAGATAAGCAACACACCCATTATCCTGAAATCACATTAGGATTCTCTTTTTAACCTGTTCCTTAATACACTAGTGCTTAGGAAATCTATTGGAGGCAGAAGCAGTCAAGGGTAGCTTAGGGTTAGGGTTAGGGTTAGGGTACTACTTAGGGTACGGTTTCGGGTACGGGTTCGGGTACGGCGTAGGGTATGGGTTAGGTTTAGGGGTAGGGTTAGTTTGAGGGTTAGGGCTCGGTTTAGGGTACGGGTTAGGATTAGTGTACGTTTTAGGGTTAGGGTAGAGGTTAGGGTTAGGGTACGCGTTAGGGTTAGGGTAGTTATTAAACCTATCCCACTCTCTAGATACCCCTTAGCACGTCAAGGAATATTATTTGGGGGTCCAGCCATGGAGAAGAGTTTAGACACTAGGAGAATATAAGGAACACACCCATTATCCTGAAATCACATTAGGATTCTCTTTTTAACCTGTTCCTTAATACACTAGTGCTTAGGAAATCTATTGGAGGCAAAAGCAGTCAAGGGTAGCTTAGGGTTAGGGTTAGGGTTAGCTTTAGGTTACCGCTTAGGGTACGGGTTCGGGTACGGCGTAGGGTATGGGTTAGGGTTAGGGTTAGGGTTAATTTGAGGGTTAGGGCTCGGTTTAGGGTACGGTTTAGGATTAGTGTACGTGTTAGGGTTAGGGTAGAGGTTAGGGTTAGGGTACGCGTTAGGGTTAGGGTAGTTATTAAACCTATCCCACTGTCTAGATAACCCTTAGCACGTCAAGGAATATTATTTGGGGGTCCAGCCATGGAGAAGAGTTTAGACACTAGGAGAAGAAAAGGAACACACCCATTATCAAGAAATCACATTAGGATTCTCTTTTTAACCTGTTCCTTAAAACACTAGTGCTTAGGAAATCTATTGGAGGCAGAAGCAGTCAAGGGTAGCTTAGGGTTAGGGTTAGGGTTAGTGTTAGGGTACGGGTTAGGTTACGGGTTCGGGTACGGCGTAGGGTATGGGTTAGGGTTAGGGTTAGGGTTAGTTTGAGGGTTAGGGCTCGGTTTAGGGTACGGGTTAGGATTAGGGTACGTGTTAGGGTTAGGGTAGGGGTTAGGGTTAGGGTACGCGTTAGGGTTAGGGTAGTTATTAAACCTATCCCACTCTCTAGATACCCCTTAGCACGTCAAGGAATATTATTTGGGTGTCCAGCCATGGAGAAGAGTTTAGACACTAGGAGAAGATAAGGAACACACCCATTATCAAGAAATCACATTAGGATTCTCTTTTTAACCTGTTCCTTAAAACACTAGTGCTTAGGAAATCTATTGGAGGCAGAAGCAGTCAAGGGTAGCTTAGGGTTAGGGTTAGGGTTAGGGTTAGGGTGCGGCTTAGGGTACGGGTTCGGGTACAGGTTCGGGTACGGCGTAGGGTATGGGTTAGGGTTAGGGTTAGGGTTAGTTTGAGGGTTAGGGCTCGGTTTAGGGTACAGTTTAGGATTAGGGTACGTGTTAGGGTTAGGGTACGCGTTAGGGTTAGGGTAGTTATTAAACCTATCCCACTCTCTAGATACCCCTTAGCACGTCAAGGAATATTATTTGGGGGTCCAGCCATGGAGAAGAGTTTAGACACTAGGAGAAGATAAGGAACACACACATTATCAAGAAATCACATTAGGATTCTCTTTTTAACCTATTCCTTAAAACACTAGTGCTTAGGAAATCTATTGGAGGCAGAAGCAGTCAAGGGTAGCTTAGGGTTAGGGTTAGGGTAAGGTTTAGGGTTAGGGTACGGCTTAGGGTACGGGTTCGGGTACGGGTTCGGGTTAGGGTTAGGGTTAGTTTGAGGGTTAGGTCTCGGTTTAGGGTACGGGTTAGGATTAGGGTACGTGTTAGCATTAGGTTAGGGGTTAGGGTTAGGGTACGCGTTAGGGTTAGGGTAGTTATTAAACCTATCCCACTCTCTAGATACCCCTTAGCACGTCAAGGAATATTATTTGGGGGTCCATCCATGGAGAAGAGTTTATACACTAGGAGAAGATAAGGAACACACCCATTATCAAGAAATCACATTAGGATTCTCTTTTTAACCTGTTCCTTAAAACACTAGTGCTTAGGAAATCTATTGGAGGCAGAAGCAGTCAAGGGTAGCTTAGGGTTAGGGTTAGGGTTAGTGTTAGGGTACGGGTTAGGTTACGGGTTCGGGTACGGGTTCGTGTACGGCATAGGGTAGGGGTTAGGTTTAGTGTTAGGGTTAGTTTGAAGGTTAGGGCTCGGTTTAGGGTACGGGTTAGGATTAGGGTTCGTGTTAGGGTTTGGGTAGGGTTTAGGGTTAGGGTACGCGTTAGGGTTAGGGTAGTTATTAAACCTATCCCACTCTCTAGATACCCCTTAGCACGTCAAGGAATATTATTTGGGGGTCCAGCCATGGAGAACAGTTTAGACACTAGGAGAAGATAAGGAACACACCCATTATCCTGAAATCACATTAGGATTCTCTTTTTAACCTGTTCCTTAATACACTAGTGCTTAGGAAATCTATTGGAGGCAGAAGCAGTCAAGGGTAGCTTAGGGTTAGGCTTAGGGTTAGGGTACTTCTTAGGGTACGGGTTCGGGTACGGGTTCGGGTACGGCGTAGGGTATGGGTTAGGTTTAGGGGTAGGGTTAGTTTGAGGGTTAGGGCTCGGTTTAGGGTACGGGTTAGGATTAGTGTACGTTTTAGGGTTAGGGTAGAGGTTAGGGTTAGGGTAGGCGTTAGGGTTAGGGTAGTTATTAAACCTATCCCACTCTCTAGATACCCCTTAGCACGTCAAGGAATATTATTTGGGGGTCCAGCCATGGAGAAGAGTTTAGACACTAGGAGAAGATAAGGAACACACCCATTATCCTGAAATCACATTAGGATTCTCTTTTTAACCTGTTCCTTAATACACTAGTGCTTAGGAAATCTATTGGAGGCAAAAGGAGTCAAGGGTAGCTTAGGGTTAGGGTTAGGGTTAGGGTTAGGGTTAGCTTTAGGGTACCGCTTAGGGTACGGGTTCGGGTACGGCGTAGGGTATGGGTTAGGGTTAGGGTTAGGGTTAATTTGAGGGTTAGGGCTCGGTTTAGGGTACGGGTTAGGATTAGTGTACGTGTTAGGGTTAGGGTAGAGGTTAGGGTTAGGGTACGCGTTAGGGTTAGGGTAGTTATTAAACCTATCCCACTGTCTAGATAACCCTTAGCACGTCAAGGAATATTATTTGGGGGTCCAGCCATGGAGAAGAGTTTAGACACTAGGAGAAGAAAAGGAACACACCCATTATCAAGAAATCACATTAGGATTCTCTTTTTAACCTGTTCCTTAAAACACTAGTGCTTAGGAAATCTATTGGAGGCAGAAGCAGTCAAGGGTAGCTTAGGGTTAGGGTTAGGGTTAGTGTTAGGGTACGGGTTAGGTTACGGGTTCGGGTACGGCGTAGGGTATGGGTTAGGGTTAGGGTTAGGGTTAGTTTGAGGGTTAGGGCTCGGTTTAGGGTACGGGTTAGGATTAGGGTACGTGTTAGGGTTAGGGTAGGGGTTAGGGTTAGGGTACGCGTTAGGGTTAGGGTAGTTATTAAACCTATCCCACTCTCTAGATACCCCTTAGCACGTCAAGGAATATTATTTGGGTGTCCAGCCATGGAGAAGAGTTTAGACACTAGGAGAAGATAAGGAACACACCCATTATCAAGAAATCACATTAGGATTCTCTTTTTAACCTGTTCCTTAAAACACTAGTGCTTAGGAAATCTATTGGAGGCAGAAGCAGTCAAGGGAAGCTTAGGGTTAGGGTTAGGGTTAGGTTTAGGGTACGGCTTAGGGTACGGGTTCGGGTACGGGTTCGTGTACGGCGTAGGGTATGGGTTAGGGTTAGGGTTATGGTTAGTTTGAAGGGTAGGGCTCGGTTTAGGGTACGGGTTAGGATTAGGGTTCGTGTTAGGGTTAGGGTAGGGTTTAGGGTTAGGGTACGCGTTAGGGTTAGGGTAGTTATTAAACCTATCCCACTCTCTAGATTCCCCTTAGCACGTCAAGGAATATTATTTGGGGGTCCAGCCATGGAGAAGAGTTTAGACACTAGGAGAAGATAAGGAACACACCCATTATCCTGAAATCACATTAGGATTCTCTTTTTAACCTGTTCCTTGATACACTAGTGCTTAGGAAATCTATTGGAGGCAGAAGCAGTCAAGGGTAGCTTAGGGTTAGGGTTAGGGTTAGGGTTAGGGTACGGCTTAGGGTACGGGTTCGGGTACGGGTTCGGGTACGGCCTAGGGTATGGGTTAGGGTTAGGGTTAGGGTTAGTTTGAGGGTTAGGGCTCGGTTTAGGGTACGGGTTAGGATTAGTGTACGTGTTAGGGTTAGGGTAGAGGTTAGGGTTAGGGTACGCGTTAGGGTTAGGGTAGTTATTAAACCTATCCCACTCTCTAGATACCCCTTACCACGTCAAGGAATATTATTTGGGGTTCCAGCCATGGAGAAGAGTTTAGACACTAGGAGAAGATAAGGAACACACCCATTATCAAGAAATCACATTAGGATTCTCTTTTTAACCTGTTCCTTAAAACACTAGTGCTTAGGAAATCTATTGGAGGCAGAAGCAGTCAAGGGTAGCTTAGGGTTAGGGTTAGGGTTAGTGTTAGGGTACGGGTTAGGTTACGGGTTCGGGTACGGGTTCGTGTACGGCATAGGGTAGGGGTTAGGTTTAGTGTTAGGGTTAGTTTGAAGGTTAGGGCTCGGTTTAGGGTACGGGTTAGGATTAGGGTTCGTGTTAGGGTTTGGGTAGGGTTTAGGGTTAGGGTACGCGTTAGGGTTAGGGTAGTTATTAAACCTATCCCACTCTCTAGATACCCCTTAGCACGTCAAGGAATATTATTTGGGGGTCCAGCCATGGAGAACAGTTTAGACACTAGGAGAAGATAAGGAACACACCCATTATCCTGAAATCACATTAGGATTCTCTTTTTAACCTGTTCCTTAATACACTAGTGCTTAGGAAATCTATTGGAGGCAGAAGCAGTCAAGGGTAGCTTAGGGTTAGGCTTAGGGTTAGGGTACTTCTTAGGGTACGGGTTCGGGTACGGGTTCGGGTACGGCGTAGGGTATGGGTTAGGTTTAGGGGTAGGGTTAGTTTGAGGGTTAGGGCTCGGTTTAGGGTACGGGTTAGGATTAGTGTACGTTTTAGGGTTAGGGTAGAGGTTAGGGTTAGGGTAGGCGTTAGGGTTAGGGTAGTTATTAAACCTATCCCACTCTCTAGATACCCCTTAGCACGTCAAGGAATATTATTTGGGGGTCCAGCCATGGAGAAGAGTTTAGACACTAGGAGAAGATAAGGAACACACCCATTATCCTGAAATCACATTAGGATTCTCTTTTTAACCTGTTCCTTAATACACTAGTGCTTAGGAAATCTATTGGAGGCAAAAGGAGTCAAGGGTAGCTTAGGGTTAGGGTTAGGGTTAGGGTTAGGGTTAGCTTTAGGGTACCGCTTAGGTTACGGGTTCGGGTACGGCGTAGGGTATGGGTTAGGGTTAGGGTTATGGTTAGTTTGAGGGTTAGGGCTCGGTTTAGGGTACGGGTTAGGATTAGGGTACGTGTTAGGGTTAGGGTAGGGGTTAGGGTTAGGGTACGCGTTAGGGTTAGGGTAGTTATTAAACCTATCCCACTCCCTAGATACCCCTTAGCACGTCAAGGAATATTATTTGGGTGTCCAGCCATGGAGAAGAGTTTAGACACTACGAGAAGATAAGGAACACACCCATTATCAAGAAATCACATTAGGATTCTCTTTTTAACCTGTTCCTTAAAACACTAGTGCTTAGGAAATCTATTGGAGGCAGAAGCAGTCAAGGGAAGCTTAGGGTTAGGGTTAGGGTTAGGTTTAGGGTACGGCTTAGGGTACGGGTTCAGGTACGGGTTCGTGTACGGCGTAGGGTATGGGTTAGGGTTAGGGTTATGGTTAGTTTGAAGGGTAGGGCTCGGTTTAGGGTACGGGTTAGGATTAGGGTTCGTGTTAGGGTTAGGGTAGGGGTTAGGGTTAGGGTACGCGTTAGGGTTAGGGTAGTTATTAAACCTATCCCACTCTCTAGATTCCCCTTAGCACGTCAAGGAATATTATTTGGGGGTCCAGCCATGGAGAAGAGTTTAGACACTAGGAGAAGATAAGGAACACACCCATTATCCTGAAATCACATTAGGATTCTCTTTTTAACCTGTGCCTTGATACACTAGTGCTTAGGAAATCTATTGGAGGCAGAAGCAGTCAAGGGTAGCTTAGGGTTAGGGTTAGGGTTAGGGTTAGGGTACGGCTTAGGGTACGGGTTCGGGTACGGGTTCGGGTACGGCCTAGGGTATGGGTTAGGGTTAGGGTTAGGGTTAGTTTGAGGGTTAGGGCTCGGTTTAGGGTACGGGTTAGGATTAGTGTACGTGTTAGGGTTAGGGTAGAGGTTAGGGTTAGGGTACGCGTTAGGGTTAGGGTAGTTATTAAACCTATCCCACTCTCTAGATACCCCTTAGCACGTCAAGGAATATTATTTGGGGGTCCAGCCATGGAGAAGAGTTTAGACACTAGGAGAAGATAAGGAACACACCCATTATCAAGAAATCACATTAGGATTCTCTTTTTAACCTGTTCCTTAAAACACTAGTGCTTAGGAAATCAATTGGAGGCAGAAGCAGTCAAGGGTAGCTTAGGGTTAGGGTTAGGATTATTGTTAGGGTAAGGCTTAGGGTACGGGTTCGGGTACGGCGTAGGGTATGGGTTAGGGTTAGGGTTAGTGTTAGTTTGAGGGTTAGGGCTTGGTTTAGGGTACGGTTTAGGATTAGGGTACGTGTTAGGGTTAGGGTACGCGTTAGGGTTAGGGTAGTTATTAAACCTATCCCACTCTCTAGATACCCCTTAGCACGTCAAGGAATATTATTTGGGGGTCCATCCATGGAGAAGAGTTTAGACACTAGGAGAAGATAAGGAACACACCCATTATCAAGAAATCACATTAGGATTATCTTTTTAACCTGTTCCTTAAAACACTAGTGCTTAGGAAATCTATTGGAGGCAGAAGCAGTCAAGGGTAGCTTAGGGTTAGGGTTAGGGTTAGGGTTAGGTTTAGGGTACGGCTTAGGGTACGGGTTCGGGTACGGGTTCGTGTACGGCATAGGGTAGGGGTTAGGTTTAGGGTTAGGGTTAGTTTGAAGGTTAGGGCTCGGTTTAGGGTACGGGTTAGGATTAGGGTTCGTGTTAGGGTTAGGGTAGGGTTTAGGGTTAGGGTACGCGTTAGGGTTAGGGTAGTTATTAAACCTATCCCACTCTCTAGGTACCCCTTAGCACGTCAAGGAATATTATTTGGGGGTCCAGCCATGGAGAACAGTTTAGACACTAGGAGAAGATAAGGAACACACCCATTATCCTGAAATCACATTAGGATTCTCTTTTTAACCTGTTCCTTAATACACTAGTCCTTAGGAAATTTTTGGAGGCAGAAGCAGTCAAGGGTAGCTTAGGGTTAGGGTTAGGGTTAGGGTACGGCTTAGGGTACGGGTTCGGGTACGGGTTCGGGTACGGCGTAGGGTATGGGTTAGGTTTAGTGTTAGGGTTAGTTTGAGGGTTAGGGCTCGGTTTGGGGTACGGGTTAGGATTAGTGTACTTGTTAGGGTTAGGGTAGAGGTTAGGGTTAGGGTACGCGTTAGGGTTAAGGTAGTTATTAAACCTATCCCACTCTCTAGATACCCCTTAACACGTCAAGGAATATTATTTGGGGGTCCAGCCATGGAGAAGAGTTTAGACACTAGGAGAAGATAAGGAACACACCCATTATCAAGAAATCACATTAGGATTCTCTTTTTAACCTGTTCCTTAAAACACTAGTGCTTAGGAAATCTATTGGAGGCAGAAGCAGTCAAGGGTAGCTTAGGGTTAGGGTTAGGGTTAGGGTTAGGGTTAGTGTTAGGGTACGGGTTCGGGTACGGGTTCGGGTACGGCGTAGGGTATGGGTTAGGGTTAGGGTTAGGGTTAGTTTGAGGGTTAGGGCTCGGTTTAGGGTACGGGTTAGGATTAGGGTACGTGTTAGGGTTAGGTTAGGGGTTTGGGTTAGGGTACTCGTTAGGGTTAGGGTAGTTATTAAACCTATCCCACTCTCTAGATACCCCTTAGCACGTCAAGGAATATTATTTGGGTGTCCAGCCATGGAGAAGAGTTTAGACACTAGGAGAAGATAAGGAACACACCCATTATCAAGAAATCACATTACGATTCTCTTTTTAACCTGTTCCTTAAAACACTAGTGCTTAGGAAATCTATTGGAGGCAGAAGCAGTCAAGGGTAGCTTAGGGTTAGGGTTAGGGTTAGGGTTAGGGTACGGGTTAGGTTACGGGTTTGGGTACGGCGTAGGGTATGGGTTAGGGTTAGGGTTAGGGTTAGTTTGAGGGTTAGGGCTCGGTTTAGGGTACGGGTTAGGATTAGGGTACGTGTTAGGGTTAGGGTACGGGTTAGGGTTAGGGTACGCGTTAGGGTTAGGGTAGTTATTAAACCTATCCCACTCTCTAGATACCCCTTAGCACGTCAAGGAATATTATTTGGGTGTCCTGCCATGGAGAAGAGTTTAGACACTAGGAGAAGATAAGGAACACACCCATTATCAAGAAATCACATTAGGATTCTCTTTTTAACCTGTTCCTTAAAACACTAGTGCTTAGGAAATCTATTGGAGGCAGAAGCAGTCAATGGTAGCTTAGGGTTAGGGTTAGCATTAGGGTTAGGTTTAGGGTACGGCTTAGGGTACGGGTTCGGGTACGGGTTCAGGTACGGCATAGGGTAGGGTTTAGGTTTAGGGTTAGGTTTAGTTTGAAGGTTAGGGCTCGGTTTAGGGTACGGGTTAGGATTAGGGTTCGTGTTAGGGTTAGGGTAGGGTTTAGGGTAAGGGTACGCGTTAGGGTTAGGGTAGTTATTAAACCTATCCCACTCTCTAGATACCCCTTAGCACATCAAGGAATATTATTTGGGGGTCCAGCCATGGAGAACAGTTTAGACACTAGGAGAAGATAAGGAACACACCCATTATCCTGAAATCACATTAGGATTCTCTTTTTAAACTGTTCCTTAATACACTAGTGCTTAGGAAATCTATTGGAGGCAGAAGCAGTCAAGGGTAGCTTAGAGTTAGGGTTTGGGTTAGGGTTAGGGTTAGGGTACGGCTTAGGGTACGGGTTCAGGTACGGGTTCGGGTACGGCGTAGGGTATGGGTTAGGTTTAGGGTTAGGGTTAGCTTGAGGGTTAGGGCTCGGTTTAGGGTACGGGTTAGGATTAGTGTACGTGTTAGGGTTAGGGTAGAGGTTAGGGTTAGGGTACGCGTTAGGGTTAAGGTAGTTATTAAACCTATCCCACTCTCTAGATACCCCTTAGCACGTCAAGGAATATTATTTGGGGGTCCAGCCATGGAGAAGAGTTTAGACACTAGGAGAAGATAAGGAACACACCCATTATCCTGAAATCACATTAGGATTCTCTTTTTAACCTGTTCCTTAATACACTAGTGCTTAGGAAATCTATTGGAGGCAGAAGCAGTCAAGGGTAGCTTAGGGTTAGGGTTAGGGTTAGGGTTAGGGTACGGCTTAGGGTACGGGTTCGGGTACGGGTTCGGGTACGGCGTAGGGTATGGGTTAGGTTTAGGGTTAGGGTTAGTTTGAGGGTTAGGGCTCGGTTTAGGGTACGGGTTAGGATAAGTGTACGTGTTAGGGTTAGGGTAGAGGTTAGGGTTAGGGTACGCGTTAGGGTTAGGGTAGTTATTAAACCTATCCCACTCTCTAGATACCCCTTAGCACGTCAAGGAATATTATTTGGGGGTCCAGCCATGGAGAAGAGTTTAGACACTAGGAGAAGATAAGGAACACACCCATTATCAAGAAATCACATTAGGATTCTCTTTTTAACCTGTTCCTTAAAACACTAGTGCTTAGGAAATCTATTGGAGGCAGAAGCAGTCAAGGGTAGCTTAGGGTTAGGGTTAGGGTTAGTTTTAGGGTACGGGTTAGGTTACGGGTTCGGGTACGGCGTAGGGTATGGGTTAGGTTTAGGGGTAGGGTTAGTTTGAGGGTTAGGGCTCGGTTTAGGGTACGGGTTAGGATTACTGTACGTTTTAGGGTTAGGGTAGAGGTTAGGGTTAGGGTACGCGTTAGGGTTAGGGTAGTTATTAAACCTATCCCACTCTCTAGATACCCCTTAGCACGTCAAGGAATATTATTTGGGGGTCCAGCCATGGAGAAGAGTTTAGACACTAGGAGAAGATAAGGAACACACCCTTTATCCTGAAATCACATTAGGATTCTCTTTTTAACCTGTTCCTTAATACACTAGTGCTTAGGAAATCTATTGGAGGCAGAAGCAGTCAAGGGTAGCTTAGGGTTAGGTTTAGGGTTAGGGTTAGGGTTAGGGTTAGCTTTAGGGTACCGCTTAGGGTACGGGTTCGGGTACGGCGTAGGGTATGGGTTAGGGTTAGGGTTAGGGTTAATTTGAGGGTTAGGTCTCGGTTTAGGGTACGGGTTAGGATTAGTGTACGTGTTAGGGTTAGGGTAGAGGTTAGGGTTAGGGTACGCCTTAGGGTTAGGGTAGTTATTAAACCTATCCCACTCTCTAGATACCCCTTAGCACGTCAAGGAATATTATTTGGGGGTCCAGCCATGGAGAAGAGTTTAGACACTAGGAGAAGAAAAGGAACACACCCATTATCAAGAAATCACATTAGGATTCTCTTTTTAACCTGTTCCTTAAAACACTAGTGCTTAGGAAATCTATTGGAGGCAGAAGCAGTCAAGGGTAGC
The DNA here is from genome assembly GCF_028021215.1 of Eschrichtius robustus. NCBI lineage: Eukaryota > Metazoa > Chordata > Mammalia > Artiodactyla > Eschrichtiidae > Eschrichtius > Eschrichtius robustus. The sequence goes on from NW_027175163.1 coordinate 1,279,261, forward strand.
TTAGGGTTAGGGTTAGGGTTAGTGTTAGGGTACGGGTTAGGTTACGGGTTCGGGTACGGCGTAGGGTATGGGTTAGGTTTAGGGTTAGGGTTAGTTTGAGGGTTAGGGCTCGGTTTAGGGTACGGGTTAGGATTAGGGTACGTGTTAGGGTTAGGGTAGGGGTTAGGGTTAGGGTACGCGTTAGGGTTAGGGTAGTTATTAAACCTATCCCACTCTCTAGATACCCCTTAGCACGTCAAGGAATATTATTTGGGTGTCCAGCCATGGAGAAGAATTTAGACACTAGGAGAAGATAAGGAACACACCCATTATCAAGAAATCACATTAGGATTCTCTTTTTAACCTGTTCCTTAAAACACTAGTGCTTAGGAAATCTATTGGAGGCAGAAGCAGTCAAGGGAAGCTTAGGGTTAGGGTTAGGGTTAGGTTTAGGGTACGGCTTAGGGAACGGGTTCGGGTACGGGTTCGTGTACGGCGTAGGGTATGGGTTAGGGTTAGGGTTAGGGTTAGTTTGAAGGTTACGGCTCGTTTTAGGGTACGGGTTAGGATTAGGGTTCGTGTTAGGGTTAGGGTAGGGGTTAGGGTTAGGGAACGCGTTAGGGTTAGGGTAGTTATTAAACCTATCCCACTCTCTAGATACCCCTTAGCACGTCAAGGAATATTATTTGGGGGTCCAGCCATGGAGAAGAGTTTAGACACTAGGAGAAGATAAGGAACACACCCATTATCAAGAAATCACATTAGGATTCTCTTTTTAACCTGTTCCTTAAAACACTAGTGCTTAGGAAATCTATTGGAGGCAGAAGCAGTCAAGGGTAGCTTAGGGTTAGGGTTAGGGTTAGGGTTAGGTTTAGGGTACGGCTTAGGGTACGGGTTCGGGTACGGGTTCAGGTACGGCATAGGGTAGGGGTTAGGTTTAGGGTTAGGTTTAGTTTGAAGGTTAGGGCTCGGTTTAGGGTACGGGTTAGGATTAGTGTTCGTGTTAGGTTTAGGATAGGGTTTAGGGTTAGGGTACGCGTTAGGGTTAGGGTAGTTATTAAACCTATCCCACTCTCTAGATACCCCTTAGCACATCAAGGAATATTATTTGGGGGTCCAGCCATGGAGAACAGTTTAGACACTAGGAGAAGATAAGGAACACACCCATTATTCTGAAATCACATTAGGATTCTCTTTTTAACCTGTTCCTTAATACACTAGTGCTTAGGAAATCTATTGGAGGCAGAAGCAGTCAAGGGTAGCTTAGGGTTAGGGTTTGGGTTAGGGTTAGGGTTAGGGTACGGCTTAGGGTACGGGTTCGGGTACGGGTTCGGGTACGGCGTAGGGTATGGGTTAGGTTTAGGGTTAGGGTTAGCTTGAGGGTTAGGGCTCGGTTTAGGGTACGGGTTAGGATTAGTGTACGTGTTAGGGTTAGGGTAGAGGTTAGAGTTAGGGTACGCGTTAGGGTTAAGGTAGTTATTAAACCTATCCCACTCTCTAGATACCCCTTAGCACGTCAAGGAATATTATTTGGGTGTCCAGCCATGGAGAAGAGTTTAGACACTAGGAGAAGATAAGGAACACACCCATTATCCTGAAATCACATTAGGATTCTCTTTTTAACCTGTTCCTTAATACACTAGTGCTTAGGAAATCTATTGGAGGCAGAAGCAGTCAAGGGTAGCTTAGGGTTAGGGTTAGCGTTAGGGTTAGGGTACGGCTTAGGATACGGGTTCGGGTACGGGTTCGGGTACGGCGTAGGGTATTGGTTAGGTTTAGGGTTAGGGTTAGTTTGAGGTTTAGGGCTCGGTTTAGGTTACGGGTTAGGATTAGTGTACGTGTTAGGGTTAGGGTAGAGGTTAGGGTTAGGGTACGCGTTAGGGTTAGGGTAGTTATTAAACCTATCCCACTCTCTAGATACCCCTTAGCACGTCAAGGAATATTATTTGGGGGTCCAGCCATGGAGAAGAGTTTAGACACTAGGAGAAGATAAGGAACACACCCATTATCAAGAAATCACATTAGGATTCTCTTTTTAACCTGTTCCTTAAAACACTAGTGCTTAGGAAATCTATTGGAGGCAGAAGCAGTCAAGGGTATCTTAGGGTTAGGGTTAGGGTTAGTTTTAGGGTACGGGTTAGGTTACGGGTTCGGGTACGGCGTAGGGTATGGGTTAGGGTTAGGATTAGGGTTAGTTTGAGGGTTAGGGCTCGGTTTAGGGTACGGGTTAGGATTAGGGTACGTGCTAGGGTTAGGGTAGGGGTTAGGGTTAGGGTACGCGTTAGGGTTAGGGTAGTTATTAAACCTATCCCACTCTCTAGATACCCCTTAGCACGTCAAGGAATATTATTTGGGTGTCCAGCCATGGAGAAGAGTTTAAACACTAGGAGAAGATAAGGAACACACCCATTATCAAGAAATCACATTAGGATTCTCTTTTTAACCTGTTCCTTAAAACACTAGTGCTTAGGAAATCTATTAGAGGCAAAAGCAGTCAAGGGTAGCTTAGGGTTAGGGTTAGGGTTAGTGTTAGGGTACGGGTTAGGTTGCGGGTTCGGGTACGGCGTAGGGTATGGGTTAGGGTTAGGATTAGGGTTAGTTTGAGGGTTAGGGCTCGGTTTAGGGTACGGGTTAGGATTAGGGTACGTGTTAGGGTTAGGGTAGAGGTTAGGGTTAGGGTACGCGTTAGGGTTAAGGTAGTTATTAAACCTATCCCACTCTCTAGATACCCCTTAACACGTCAAGGAATATTATTTGGGGGTCCAGCCATGGAGAAGAGTTTAGACACTAGGAGAAGATAAGGAACACACCCATTATCAAGAAATCACATTAGGATTCTCTTTTTAACCTGTTCCTTAAAACACTAGTGCTTAGGAAATCTATTGGAGGCAGAAGCAGTCAAGGGTAGCTTAGGGTTAGGGTTAGGGTTAGGGTTAGTGTTAGTGTTAGGGTACGGGTTCGGGTACGGGTTCGGGTACGGCGTAGGGTATGGGTTAGGGTTAGGGTTAGGGTTAGTTTGAGGGTTAGGGCTCGGTTTAGGGTACGGGTTAGGATTAGGGTACGTGTTAGGGTTAGGGTAGGGGTTTGGGTTAGGGTACGCGTTAGGGTTAGGGTAGTTATTAAACCTATCCCACTCTCTAGATACCCCTTAGCACGTCAAGGAATATTATTTGGGTGTCCAGCCATGGAGAAGAGTTTAGACACTAGGAGAAGATAAGGAACACACCCATTATCAAGAAATCACATTACGATTCTCTTTTTAACCTGTTCCTTAAAACACTAGTGCTTAGGAAATCTATTGGAGGCAGAAGCAGTCAAGGGTAGCTTAGGGTTAGGGTTAGGGTTAGGGTTAGGGTACGGGTTAGGTTACGGGTTTGGGTACGGCGTAGGGTATGGGTTAGGGTTAGGGTTAGGGTTAGTTTGAGGGTTAGGGCTCGGTTTAGGGTACGGGTTAGGATTAGGGTACGTGTTAGGGTTAGGGTACGGGTTAGGGTTAGGGTACGCGTTAGGGTTAGGGTAGTTATTAAACCTATCCCACTCTCTAGATACCCCTTAGCACGTCAAGGAATATTATTTGGGTGTCCAGCCATGGAGAAGAGTTTAGACACTAGGAGAAGATAAGGAACACACCCATTATCAAGAAATCACATTAGGATTCTCTTTTTAACCTGTTCCTTAAAACACTAGTGCTTAGGAAATCTATTGGAGGCAGAAGCAGTCAATGGTAGCTTAGGGTTAGGGTTAGCATTAGGGTTAGGTTTAGGGTACGGCTTAGGGTACGGGTTCGGGTACGGGTTCAGGTACGGCATAGGGTAGGGTTTAGGTTTAGGGTTAGGTTTAGTTTGAAGGTTAGCGCTCGGTTTAGGGTACGGGTTAGGATTAGGGTTCGTGTTAGGGTTAGGGTAGGGTTTAGGGTTAGGGTACGCGTTAGGGTTAGGGTAGTTATTAAACCTATCCCACTCTCTAGATACCCCTTAGCACATCAAGGAATATTATTTGGGGGTCCAGCCATGGAGAACAGTTTAGACACTAGGAGAAGATAAGGAACACACCCATTATCCTGAAATCACATTAGGATTCTCTTTTTAACCTGTTCCTTAATACACTAGTGCTTAGGAAATCTATTGGAGGCAGAAGCAGTCAAGGGTAGCTTAGGGTTAGGGTTTGGGTTAGGGTTAGGGTTAGGGTACGGCTTAGGGTACGGGTTCGGGTACGGGTTCGGGTACGGCGTAGGGTATGGGTTAGGTTTAGGGTTAGGGTTAGCTTGAGGGTTAGGGCTCGGTTTAGGGTACGGGTTAGGATTAGTGTACGTGTTAGGGTTAGGGTAGAGGTTAGGGTTAGGGTACGCGTTAGGGTTAAGGTAGTTATTAAACCTATCCCACTCTCTAGATTCCCCTTAGCACGTCAAGGAATATTATTTGGGGGTCCAGCCATGGAGAAGAGTTTAGACACTAGGAGAAGATAAGGAACACACCCATTATCCTGAAATCACATTAGGATTCTCTTTTTAACCTGTACCTTAATACACTAGTGCTTAGGAAATCTATTGGAGGCAGAAGCAGTCAAGGGTAGCTTAGGGTTAGGGTTAGGGTTAGGGTTAGGGTACGGCTTAGGGTACGGGTTCGGGTACGGGTTCGGGTACGGCGTAGGTTATGGGTTAGGTTTAGGGTTAGGGTTAGTTTGAGGGTTAGGGCTCGGTTTAGGGTACGGGTTAGGATTAGTGTACGTGTTAGGGTTAGGGTAGAGGTTAGGGTTAGGGTACGCGTTAGGGTTAGGGTAGTTATTAAACCTATCCCACTCTCTAGATACCCCTTAGCACGTCAAGGAATATTATTTGGGGGTCCAGCCATGGAGAAGAGTTTAGACACTAGGAGAAGATAAGGAACACACCCATTATCAAGAAATCACATTAGGATTCTCTTTTTAACCTGTTCCTTAAAACACTAGTGCTTAGGAAATCTATTGGAGGCAGAAGCAGTCAAGGGTAGCTTAGGGTTAGGGTTAGGGTTAGTTTTAGGGTACGGGTTAGGTTACGGGTTCGGGTACGGCGTAGGGTATGGGTTAGGGTTAGGATTAGGGTTAGTTTGAGGGTTAGGGCTCGGTTTAGGGTACGGGTTAGGATTAGGGTACGTGTTAGGGTTAGGGTAGGGGTTAGGGTTAGGGTACGCGTTAGGGTTAGGGTAGTTATTAAACCTATCCCACTCTCTAGATACCCCTTAGCACGTCAAGGAATATTATTTGGGTGTCCAGCCATGGAGAAGAGTTTAGACACTAGGAGAAGATAAGGAACACACCCATTATCAAGAAATCACATTAGGATTCTCTTTTTAACCTGTTCCTTAAAACACTAGTGCTTAGGAAATCTATTGGAGGCAGAAGCAGTCAATGGTAGCTTAGGGTTAGGTTAGGGTTAGGGTTAGGTTTAGGGTACGGCTTAGGGTACGGGTTCGGGTACGGGTTCGTGTACGGCATAGGGTAGGGGTTAGGTTTAGGGTTAGGGTTAGTTTGAAGGTTAGGGCTCGGTTTAGGGTACGGGTTAGTATTAGGGTTCGTGTTAGGTTTAGGGTAGGGTTTAGGGTTAGGGTACGCGTTAGGGTTAGGGTAGTTATTAAACCTATCCCACTCTCTAGATACCCCTTAGCACGTCAAGGAATATTATTTGGGGGTCCAGCCATGGAGAAGAGTTTAGACACTAGGAGAAGATAAGGAACACACACATTATCAAGAAATCACATTAGGATTCTCTTTTTAACCTATTCCTTAAAACACTAGTGCTTAGGAAATCTATTGGAGGCAGAAGCAGTCAAGGGTAGCTTAGGGTTAGGGTTAGGGTAAGGTTTAGGGTTAGGGTACGGCTTAGGGTACGGGTTCGGGTACGGGTTCGGGTTAGGGTTAGGGTTAGTTTGAGGGTTAGGTCTCGGTTTAGGGTACGGGTTAGGATTAGGGTACGTGTTAGCATTAGGTTAGGGGTTAGGGTTAGGGTACGCGTTAGGGTTAGGGTAGTTATTAAACCTATCCCACTCTCTAGATACCCCTTAGCACGTCAAGGAATATTATTTGGGGGTCCATCCATGGAGAAGAGTTTAGACACTAGGAGAAGATAAGGAACACACCCATTATCAAGAAATCACATTAGGATTCTCTTTTTAACCTGTTCCTTAAAACACTAGTGCTTAGGAAATCTATTGGAGGCAGAAGCAGTCAAGGGTAGCTTAGGGTTAGGGTTAGGGTTAGTGTTAGGGTACGGGTTAGGTTACGGGTTCGGGTACGGGTTCGTGTACGGCATAGGGTAGGGGTTAGGTTTAGTGTTAGGGTTAGTTTGAAGGTTAGGGCTCGGTTTAGGGTACGGGTTAGGATTAGGGTTCGTGTTAGGGTTTGGGTAGGGTTTAGGGTTAGGGTACGCGTTAGGGTTAGGGTAGTTATTAAACCTATCCCACTCTCTAGATACCCCTTAGCACGTCAAGGAATATTATTTGGGGGTCCAGCCATGGAGAACAGTTTAGACACTAGGAGAAGATAAGGAACACACCCATTATCCTGAAATCACATTAGGATTCTCTTTTTAACCTGTTCCTTAATACACTAGTGCTTAGGAAATCTATTGGAGGCAGAAGCAGTCAAGGGTAGCTTAGGGTTAGGCTTAGGGTTAGGGTACTTCTTAGGGTACGGGTTCGGGTACGGGTTCGGGTACGGCGTAGGGTATGGGTTAGGTTTAGGGGTAGGGTTAGTTTGAGGGTTAGGGCTCGATTTAGGGTACGGGTTAGGATTAGTGTACGTTTTAGGGTTAGGGTAGAGGTTAGGGTTAGGGTAGGCGTTAGGGTTAGGGTAGTTATTAAACCTATCCCACTCTCTAGATACCCCTTAGCACGTCAAGGAATATTATTTGGGGGTCCAGCCATGGAGAAGAGTTTAGACACTAGAAGAAGATAAGGAACACACCCATTATCCTGAAATCACATTAGGATTCTCTTTTTAACCTGTTCCTTAATACACTAGTGCTTAGGAAATCTATTGGAGGCAAAAGGAGTCAAGGGTAGCTTAGGGTTAGGGTTAGGGTTAGGGTTAGGGTTAGCTTTAGGGTACCGCTTAGGGTACGGGTTCGGGTACGGCGTAGGGTATGGGTTAGGGTTAGGGTTAGGGTTAATTTGAGGGTTAGGGCTCGGTTTAGGGTACGGGTTAGGATTAGTGTACGTGTTAGGGTTAGGGTAGAGGTTAGGGTTAGGGTACGCGTTAGGGTTAGAGTAGTTATTAAAACTATCCCACTGTCTAGATAACCCTTAGCACGTCAAGGAATATTATTTGGGGGTCCAGCCATGGAGAAGAGTTTAGACACTAGGAGAAGAAAAGGAACACACCCATTATCAAGAAATCACATTAGGATTCTCTTTTTAACCTGTTCCTTAAAACACTAGTGCTTAGGAAATCTATTGGAGGCAGAAGCAGTCAAGGGTAGCTTAGGGTTAGGGTTAGGGTTAGTGTTAGGGTACGGGTTAGGTTACGGGTTCGGGTACGGCGTAGGGTATGGGTTAGGGTTAGGGTTATGGTTAGTTTGAGGGTTAGGGCTCGGTTTAGGGTACGGGTTAGGATTAGGGTACGTGTTAGGGTTAGGGTAGGGGTTAGGGTTAGGGTACGCGTTAGGGTTAGGGTAGTTATTAAACCTATCCCACTCTCTAGATACCCCTTAGCACGTCAAGGAATATTATTTGGGTGTCCAGCCATGGAGAAGAGTTTAGACACTAGGAGAAGATAAGGAACACACCCATTATCAAGAAATCACATTAGGATTCTCTTTTTAACCTGTTCCTTAAAACACTAGTGCTTAGGAAATCTATTGGAGGCAGAAGCAGTCAAGGGAAGCTTAGGGTTAGGGTTAGGGTTAGGTTTAGGGTACGGCTTAGGGTACGGGTTCGGGTACGGGTTCGTGTACGGCGTAGGGTATGGGTTAGGGTTAGGGTTATGGTTAGTTTGAAGGGTAGGGCTCGGTTTAGGGTACGGGTTAGGATTAGGGTTCGTGTTAGGGTTAGGGTAGGGTTTAGGGTTAGGGTACGCGTTAGGGTTAGGGTAGTTATTAAACCTATCCCACTCTCTAGATTCCCCTTAGCACGTCAAGGAATATTATTTGGGGGTCCAGCCATGGAGAAGAGTTTAGACACTAGGAGAAGATAAGGAACACACCCATTATCCTGAAATCACATTAGGATTCTCTTTTTAACCTGTTCCTTGATACACTAGTGCTTAGGAAATCTATTGGAGGCAGAAGCAGTCAAGGGTAGCTTAGGGTTAGGGTTAGGGTTAGGGTTAGGGTACGGCTTAGGGTACGGGTTCGGGTACGGGTTCGGGTACGGCCTAGGGTATGGGTTAGGGTTAGGGTTAGGGTTAGTTTGAGGGTTAGGGCTCGGTTTAGGGTACGGGTTAGGATTAGTGTACGTGTTAGGGTTAGGGTAGAGGTTAGGGTTAGGGTACGCGTTAGGGTTAGGGTAGTTATTAAACCTATCCCACTCTCTAGATACCCCTTACCACGTCAAGGAATATTATTTGGGGGTCCAGCCATGGAGAAGAGTTTAGACACTAGGAGAAGATAAGGAACACACCCATTATCAAGAAATCACATTAGGATTCTCTTTTTAACCTGTTCCTTAAAACACTAGTGCTTAGGAAATCTATTGGAGGCAGAAGCAGTCAAGGGTAGCTTAGGGTTAGGGTTAGGGTTAGGGTTAGGGTGCGGCTTAGGGTACGGGTTCGGGTACAGGTTCGGGTACGGCGTAGGGTATGGGTTAGGGTTAGGGTTAGGGTTAGTTTGAGGGTTAGGGCTCGGTTTAGGGTACAGTTTAGGATTAGGGTACGTGTTAGGGTTAGGGTACGCGTTAGGGTTAGGGTAGTTATTAAACCTATCCCACTCTCTAGATACCCCTTAGCACGTCAAGGAATATTATTTGGGGGTCCAGCCATGGAGAAGAGTTTAGACACTAGGAGAAGATAAGGAACACACACATTATCAAGAAATCACATTAGGATTCTCTTTTTAACCTATTCCTTAAAACACTAGTGCTTAGGAAATCTATTGGAGGCAGAAGCAGTCAAGGGTAGCTTAGGGTTAGGGTTAGGGTAAGGTTTAGGGTTAGGGTACGGCTTAGGGTACGGGTTCGGGTACGGGTTCGGGTTAGGGTTAGGGTTAGTTTGAGGGTTAGGTCTCGGTTTAGGGTACGGGTTAGGATTAGGGTACGTGTTAGCATTAGGTTAGGGGTTAGGGTTAGGGTACGCGTTAGGGTTAGGGTAGTTATTAAACCTATCCCACTCTCTAGATACCCCTTAGCACGTCAAGGAATATTATTTGGGGGTCCATCCATGGAGAAGAGTTTAGACACTAGGAGAAGATAAGGAACACACCCATTATCAAGAAATCACATTAGGATTCTCTTTTTAACCTGTTCCTTAAAACACTAGTGCTTAGGAAATCTATTGGAGGCAGAAGCAGTCAAGGGTAGCTTAGGGTTAGGGTTAGGGTTAGTGTTAGGGTACGGGTTAGGTTACGGGTTCGGGTACGGGTTCGTGTACGGCATAGGGTAGGGGTTAGGTTTAGTGTTAGGGTTAGTTTGAAGGTTAGGGCTCGGTTTAGGGTACGGGTTAGGATTAGGGTTCGTGTTAGGGTTTGGGTAGGGTTTAGGGTTAGGGTACGCGTTAGGGTTAGGGTAGTTATTAAACCTATCCCACTCTCTAGATACCCCTTAGCACGTCAAGGAATATTATTTGGGGGTCCAGCCATGGAGAACAGTTTAGACACTAGGAGAAGATAAGGAACACACCCATTATCCTGAAATCACATTAGGATTCTCTTTTTAACCTGTTCCTTAATACACTAGTGCTTAGGAAATCTATTGGAGGCAGAAGCAGTCAAGGGTAGCTTAGGGTTAGGGTTAGGGTTAGGGTACGGCTTAGGGTACGGGTTCGGGTACGGCGTAGGGTATGGGTTAGGGTTAGGGTTAGGGTTAGTTTGAGGGTTAGGGCTCGGTTTAGGGTACGGGTTAGGATTAGTGTACGTGTTAGGGTTAGGGTAGAGGTTAGGGTTAGGGTACGCGTTAGGGTTAGGGTAGTTATTAAACCTATCCCACTCTCTAGATACCCCTTAGCACGTCAAGGAATATTATTTGGGGGTCCAGCCATGGAGAAGAGTTTAGACACTAGGAGAAGATAAGGAACACACCCATTATCAAGAAATCACATTAGGATTCTCTTTTTAACCTGTTCCTTAAAACACTAGTGCTTAGGAAATCTATTGGAGGCAGAAGCAGTCAAGGGTAGCTTAGGGTTAGGTTTAGGGTTAGTGTTAGGGTACGGGTTAGGTTACGGGTTCGGGTACGGCGTAGGGAATGGGTTAGGGTTAGGGTTAGGGTTAGTTTGAGGGTTAGGGCTCGGTTTAGGGTACGGGATAGGATTAGGGTACGTGTTAGGGTTAGGGTAGGGGTTAGGGTTAGGGTACGCGTTAGGGTTAGGGTAGTTATTAAACCTATCCCACTCTCTAGATACCCCTTAGCACGTCAAGGAATATTATTTGGGTGTCCAGCCATGGAGAAGAGTTTAGACACTAGGAGAAGATAAGGAACACACCCATTATCCTGAAATCACATTAGGATTCTCTTTTAAACATGTTCCTTAATACACTAGTGCTTAGGAAATCTATTGGAGGCAGAAGCAGTCAAGGGTAGCTTAGGGTTAGGGTTAGGGTTAGGGTTAGGGTTAGGGTACGGCTTAGGGTACGGGTTCGGGTACGGGTTCGGGTACGGCGTAGGGTATGGGTTAGATTTAGTGTTAGGGTTAGTTTGAGGGTTAGGGCTCGGTTTAGGGTACGGGTTAGGATTAGTGTACGTGTTAGGGTTAGGGTAGAGGTTAGGGTTAGGGTAGGCGTTAGGGTTAAGGTAGTTATTAAACCTATCCCACTCTCTAGATACCCCTTAGCACGTCAAGGAATATTATTTGGGGGTCCAGCGATGGAGAAGAGTTTAGACACTAGGAGAAGATAAGGAACACACCCATTATCAAGAAATCACATTAGGATTCTCTTTTTAACCTGTTCCTTAAAACACTAGTGCTTAGGAAATGTATTGGAGGCAGAAGCAGTCAAGGGTAGCTTAGGGTTAGGGTTAGGGTTAGGGTTAGGTTTAGGGTACGGCTTAGGGTACGGGTTCGGGTACGGGTTCGTGTACGGCGTAGGGTATGGGTTAGGGTTAGGGTTAGGGTTAGTTTGAAGGTTAGGGCTCGTTTTAGGGTACGGGTTAGGATTAGGGTTCGTGTTAGGGTTAGGGTAGGGGTTAGGGTTAGGGAACGCGTTAGGGTTAGGGTAGTTATTAAACCTATCCCACTCTCTAGATACCCCTTAGCACGTCAAGGAATATTATTTGGGGGTCCAGCCATGGAGAAGAGTTTAGACACTAGGAGAAGATAAGGAACACACCCATTATCAAGAAATCACATTACGATTCTCTTTTTAACCTGTTCCTTAAAACACTAGTGCTTAGGAAATCTATTGGAGGCAGAAGCAGTCAAGGGTAGCTTAGGGTTAGGGTTAGGGTTAGGGTTAGTGTTAGGGTACGGCTTACGGTACGGGTTCGGGTACGGGTTCGGGTACGGCGTAGGGTATGGGTTAGGGTTAGGGTTAGGGTTAATTTGAGGGTTAGGGCTCGGTTTAGGGTACGGGTTAGGATTAGGGTTCGTGTTAGGGTTAGGGTAGGGGTTAGGGTTAGGGAACGCGTTAGGGTTAGGGTAGTTATTAAACCTATCCCACTCTCTAGATACCCCTTAGCACGTCAAGGAATATTATTTGGGGGTCCAGCCATGGAGAAGAGTTTAGACACTAGGAGAAGATAAGGAACACACCCATTATCAAGAAATCACATTAGGATTCTCTTTTTAACCTGTTCCTTAAAACACTAGTGCTTAGGAAATCTATTGGAGGCAGAAGCAGTCAAGGGTAGCTTAGGGTTAGGGTTAGGGTTATTGTTAGGGTAAGGCTTAGGGTACGGGTTCGGGTACGGCGTAGGGTATGGGTTAGGGTTAGTGTTAGGGTTAGTTTGAGGGTTAGGGCTCGGTTTAGGGTACGGTTTAGGATTAGGGTACGTGTTAGGGTTAGGGTACGCGTTAGGGTTAGGGTAGTTATTAAACCTATCCCACTCTCTAGATACCCCTTAGCACGTCAAGGAATATTATTTGGGTGTCCAGCCATGGAGAAGAGTTTAAACACTAGGAGAAGATAAGGAACACACCCATTATCAAGAAATCACATTAGGATTCTCTTTTTAACCTGTTCCTTAAAACACTAGTGCTTAGGAAATCTATTAGAGGCAAAAGCAGTCAAGGGTAGCTTAGGGTTAGGGTTAGGGTTAGTGTTAGGGTACGGGTTAGGTTACGGGTTCGGGTACGGCGTAGGGTATGGGTTAGGGTTAGGATTAGGGTTAGTTTGAGGGTTAGGGCTCGGTTTAGGGTACGGGTTAGGATTAGGGTACGTGTTAGGGTTAGGGTAGAGGTTAGGGTTAGGGTACGCGTTAGGGTTAAGGTAGTTATTAAACCTATCCCACTCTCTAGATACCCCTTAACACGTCAAGGAATATTATTTGGGGGTCCAGCCATGGAGAAGAGTTTAGACACTAGGAGAAGATAAGGAACACACCCATTATCAAGAAATCACATTAGGATTCTCTTTTTAACCTGTTCCTTAAAACACTAGTGCTTAGGAAATCTATTGGAGGCAGAAGCAGTCAAGGGTAGCTTAGGGTTAGGGTTAGGGTTAGGGTTAGTGTTAGTGTTAGGGTACGGGTTCGGGTACGGGTTCGGGTACGGCGTAGGGTATGGGTTAGGGTTAGGGTTAGGGTTAGTTTGAGGGTTAGGGCTCGGTTTAGGGTACGGGTTAGGATTAGGGTACGTGTTAGGGTTAGGGTAGGGGTTTGGGTTAGGTTACGCGTTAGGGTTAGGGTAGTTATTAAACCTATCCCACTCTCTAGATACCCCTTAGCACGTCAAGGAATATTATTTGGGTGTCCAGCCATGGAGAAGAGTTTAGACACTAGGAGAAGATAAGGAACACACCCATTATCAAGAAATCACATTACGATTCTCTTTTTAACCTGTTCCTTAAAACACTAGTGCTTAGGAAATCTATTGGAGGCAGAAGCAGTCAAGGGTAGCTTAGGGTTAGGGTTAGGGTTAGGGTTAGGGTACGGGTTAGGTTACGGGTTTGGGTACGGCGTAGGGTATGGGTTATTGTTAGGGTTAGGGTTAGTTTGAGGGTTAGGGCTCGGTTTAGGGTACGGGTTAGGATTAGGGTACGTGTTAGGGTTAGGGTACGGGTTAGGGTTAGGGTACGCGTTAGGGTTAGGGTAGTTATTAAACCTATCCCACTCTCTAGATACCCCTTAGCACGTCAAGGAATATTATTTGGGTGTCCAGCCATGGAGAAGAGTTTAGACACTAGGAGAAGATAAGGAACACACCCATTATCAAGAAATCACATTAGGATTCTCTTTTTAACCTGTTCCTTAAAACACTAGTGCTTAGGAAATCTATTGGAGGCAGAAGCAGTCAATGGTAGCTTAGGGTTAGGGTTAGCATTAGGGTTAGGTTTAGGGTACGGCTTAGGGTACGGGTTCGGGTACGGGTTCAGGTACGGCATAGGGTAGGGTTTAGGTTTAGGGTTAGGTTTAGTTTGAAGGTTAGCGCTCGGTTTAGGGTACGGGTTAGGATTAGGGTTCGTGTTAGGGTTAGGGTAGGGTTTAGGGTTAGGGTACGCGTTAGGGTTAGGGTAGTTATTAAACCTATCCCACTCTCTAGATACCCCTTAGCACATCAAGGAATATTATTTGGGGGTCCAGCCATGGAGAACAGTTTAGACACTAGGAGAAGATAAGGAACACACCCATTATCCTGAAATCACATTAGGATTCTCTTTTTAACCTGTTCCTTAATACACTAGTGCTTAGGAAATCTATTGGAGGCAGAAGCAGTCAAGGGTAGCTTAGGGTTAGGGTTTGGGTTAGGGTTAGGGTTAGGGTACGGCTTAGGGTACGGGTTCGGGTACGGGTTCGGGTACGGCGTAGGGTATGGGTTAGGTTTAGGGTTAGGGTTAGCTTGAGGGTTAGGGCTCGGTTTAGGGTACGGGTTAGGATTAGTGTACGTGTTAGGGTTAGGGTAGAGGTTAGGGTTAGGGTACGCGTTAGGGTTAAGGTAGTTATTAAACCTATCCCACTCTCTAGATTCCCCTTAGCACGTCAAGGAATATTATTTGGGGGTCCAGCCATGGAGAAGAGTTTAGACACTAGGAGAAGATAAGGAACACACCCATTATCCTGAAATCACATTAGGATTCTCTTTTTAACCTGTTCCTTAATACACTAGTGCTTAGGAAATCTATTGGAGGCAGAAGCAGTCAAGGGTAGCTTAGGGTTAGGGTTAGGGTTAGGGTTAGGGTACGGCTTAGGGTACGGGTTCGGGTACGGGTTCGGGTACGGCGTAGGTTATGGGTTAGGTTTAGGGTTAGGGTTAGTTTGAGGGTTAGGGCTCGGTTTAGGGTACGGGTTAGGATTAGTGTACGTGTTAGGGTTAGGGTAGAGGTTAGGGTTAGGGTACGCGTTAGGGTTAGGGTAGTTATTAAACCTATCCCACTCTCTAGATTCCCCTTAGCACGTCAAGGAATATTATTTGGGGGTCCAGCCATGGAGAAGAGTTTAGACACTAGGAGAAGATAAGGAACACACCCATTATCAAGAAATCACATTAGGATTCTCTTTTTAACCTGTTCCTTAAAACACTAGTGCTTAGGAAATCTATTGGAGGCAGAAGCATTCAAGGGTAGCTTAGGGTTAGGGTTAGGGTTAGTTTTAGGGTACGGGTTAGGTTACGGGTTCGGGTACGGCGTAGGGTATGGGTTAGGGTTAGGATTAGGGTTAGTTTGAGGGTTAGGGCTCGGTTTAGGGTACGGGTTAGGATTAGGGTACGTGTTAGGGTTAGGGTAGGGGTTAGGGTTAGGGTACGCGTTAGGTTTAGGGTAGTTATTAAACCTATCCCACTCTCTAGATACCCCTTAGCACGTCAAGGAATATTATTTGGGTGTCCAGCCATGGAGAAGAGTTTAAACACTAGGAGAAGATAAGGAACACACCCATTATCAAGAAATCACATTAGGATTCTCTTTTTAACCTGTTCCTTAAAACACTAGTGCTTAGGAAATCTATTGGAGGCAGAAGCAGTCAAGGGTAGCTTAGGGTTAGGTTTAGGGTTAGTGTTAGGGTACGGGTTAGGTTACGGGTTCGGGTACGGCGTAGGGAATGGGTTAGGGTTAGGGTTAGGGTTAGTTTGAGGGTTAGGGCTCGGTTTAGGGTACGGGTTAGGATTAGGGTACGTGTTAGGGTTAGGGTAGGGGTTAGGGTTAGGGTACGCGTTAGGGTTAGGGTAGTTATTAAACCTATCCCACTCTCTAGATACCCCTTAGCACGTCAAGGAATATTATTTGGGTGTCCAGCCATGGAGAAGAGTTTAGACACTAGGAGAAGATAAGGAACACACCCATTATCAAGAAATCACATTAGGATTCTCTTTTTAACCTGTTCCTTAAAACACTAGTGCTTAGGAAATCTATTGGAGGCAGAAGCAGTCAATGGTAGCTTAGGGTTAGGTTAGGGTTAGGGTTAGGTTTAGGGTACGGCTTAGGGTACGGGTTCGGGTACGGGTTCGTGTACGGCATAGGGTAGGGGTTAGGTTTAGGGTTAGGGTTAGTTTGAAGGTTAGGGCTCGGTTTAGGGTACGGGTTAGTATTAGGGTTCGTGTTAGGTTTAGGGTAGGGTTTAGGGTTAGGGTACGCGTTAGGGTTAGGGTAGTTATTAAACCTATCCCACTCTCTAGATACCCCTTAGCACGTCAAGGAATATTATTTGGGGGTCCAGCCATGGAGAAGAGTTTAGACACTAGGAGAAGATAAGGAACACACCCATTATCAAGAAATCACATTAGGATTCTCTTTTTAACCTGTTCCTTAATACACTAGTGTTTAGGAAATCTATTGGAGGCAGAAGCAGTCAAGGGTAGCTTAGGGTTAGGCTTAGGGTTAGGGTACATCTTAGGGTACGGGTTCGGGTACGGGTTCGGGTACGGCGTAGGGTATGGGTTAGGTTTAGGGGTAGGGTTAGTTTGAGGGTTAGGGCTCGGTTTAGGGTACGGGTTAGGATTACTGTACGTTTTAGGGTTAGGGTAGAGGTTAGGGTTAGGGTACGCGTTAGGGTTAGGGTAGTTATTAAACCTATCCCACTCTCTAGATACCCCTTAGCACGTCAAGGAATATTATTTGGGGGTCCAGCCATGGAGAAGAGTTTAGACACTAGGAGAAGATAAGGAACACACCCTTTATCCTGAAATCACATTAGGAT
The DNA here is from genome assembly GCF_028021215.1 of Eschrichtius robustus. Taxonomy (NCBI): domain Eukaryota; kingdom Metazoa; phylum Chordata; class Mammalia; order Artiodactyla; family Eschrichtiidae; genus Eschrichtius; species Eschrichtius robustus. The sequence continues at coordinate 1,295,646 of NW_027175163.1, forward strand.
TCTCTTTTTAACCTGTTCCTTAATACACTAGTGCTTAGGAAATCTATTGGAGGCAGAAGCAGTCAAGGGTAGCTTAGGGTTAGGTTTAGGGTTAGGGTTAGGGTTAGGGTTAGCTTTAGGGTACCGCTTAGGGTACGGGTTCGGGTACGGCGTAGGGTATGGGTTAGGGTTAGGGTTAGGGTTAATTTGAGGGTTAGGTCTCGGTTTAGGGTACGGGTTAGGATTAGTGTACGTGTTAGGGTTAGGGTAGAGGTTAGGGTTAGGGTACGCCTTAGGGTTAGGGTAGTTATTAAACCTATCCCACTCTCTAGATACCCCTTAGCACGTCAAGGAATATTATTTGGGGGTCCAGCCATGGAGAAGAGTTTAGACACTAGGAGAAGAAAAGGAACACACCCATTATCAAGAAATCACATTAGGATTCTCTTTTTAACCTGTTCCTTAAAACACTAGTGCTTAGGAAATCTATTGGAGGCAGAAGCAGTCAAGGGTAGCTTAGGGTTAGGGTTAGGGTTAGTGTTAGGGTACGGGTTAGGTTACGGGTTCGGGTACGGCGTAGGGTATGGGTTAGGTTTAGGGTTAGGGTTAGTTTGAGGGTTAGGGCTCGGTTTAGGGTACGGGTTAGGATTAGGGTACGTGTTAGGGTTAGGGTAGTGGTTAGGGTTAGGGTACGCGTTAGGGTTAGGGTAGTTATTAAACCTATCCCACTCTCTAGATACCCCTTAGCACGTCAAGGAATATTATTTGGGTGTCCAGCCATGGAGAAGAATTTAGACACTAGGAGAAGATAAGGAACACACCCATTATCAAGAAATCACATTAGGATTCTCTTTTTAACCTGTTCCTTAAAACACTAGTGCTTAGGAAATCTATTGGAGGCAGAAGCAGTCAAGGGAAGCTTAGGGTTAGGGTTAGGGTTAGGTTTAGGGTACGGCTTAGGGAACGGGTTCGGGTACGGGTTCGTGTACGGCGTAGGGTATGGGTTAGGGTTAGGGTTATGGTTAGTTTGAAGGGTAGGGCTCGGTTTAGGGTACGGGTTAGGATTAGGGTTCATGTTAGGGTTAGGGTAGGGGTTAGGGTTAGGGTACGCGTTAGGGTTAGGGTAGTTATTAAACCTTTCCCACTCTCTAGATTCCCCTTAGCACGTCAAGGAATATCATTTGGGGGTCCAGCCATGGAGAAGAGTTTAGACACTAGGAGAAGATAAGGAACACACCCATTATCCTGAAATCACATTAGGATTCTCTTTTAAACCTGTTCCTTAATACACTAGTGCTTAGGAAATCTATTGGAGGCAGAAGCAGTCAAGGGTAGCTTAGGGTTAGGGTTAGGGTTAGGGTTAGGGTTAGGGTACGGCTTAGGGTACGGGTTCGGGTACGGGTTCGGGTACGGCGTAGGGTATGGGTTAGATTTAGTGTTAGGGTTAGTTTGAGGGTTAGGGCTCGGTTTAGGGTACGGGTTAGGATTAGTGTACGTGTTAGGGTTAGGGTAGAGGTTAGGGTTAGGGTAGGCGTTAGGGTTAAGGTAGTTATTAAACCTATCCCACTCTCTAGATACCCCTTAGCACGTCAAGGAATATTATTTGGGGGTCCAGCGATGGAGAAGAGTTTAGACACTAGGAGAAGATAAGGAACACACCCATTATCAAGAAATCACATTAGGATTCTCTTTTTAACCTGTTCCTTAAAACACTAGTGCTTAGGAAATGTATTGGAGGCAGAAGCAGTCAAGGGTAGCTTAGGGTTAGGGTTAGGGTTAGGGTTAGGTTTAGGGTACGGCTTAGGGTACGGGTTCGGGTACGGGTTCGTGTACGGCGTAGGGTATGGGTTAGGGTTAGGGTTAGGGTTAGTTTGAAGGTTAGGGCTCGTTTTAGGGTACGGGTTAGGATTAGGGTTCGTGTTAGGGTTAGGGTAGGGGTTAGGGTTAGGGAACGCGTTAGGGTTAGGGTAGTTATTAAACCTATCCCACTCTCTAGATACCCCTTAGCACGTCAAGGAATATTATTTGGGGGTCCAGCCATGGAGAAGAGTTTAGACACTAGGAGAAGATAAGGAACACACCCATTATCAAGAAATCACATTACGATTCTCTTTTTAACCTGTTCCTTAAAACACTAGTGCTTAGGAAATCTATTGGAGGCAGAAGCAGTCAAGGGTAGCTTAGGGTTAGGGTTAGGGTTAGGGTTAGTGTTAGGGTACGGCTTACGGTACGGGTTCGGGTACGGGTTCGGGTACGGCGTAGGGTATGGGTTAGGGTTAGGGTTAGGGTTAATTTGAGGGTTAGGGCTCGGTTTAGGGTACGGGTTAGGATTAGGGTTCGTGTTAGGGTTAGGGTAGGGTTTAGGGTTAGGGTACGCGTTAGGGTTAGGGTAGTTATTAAACCTATCCCACTCTCTAGATACCCCTTAGCACATCAAGGAATATTATTTGGGGGTCCAGCAATGGAGAACAGTTTAGACACTAGGAGAAGATAAGGAACACACCCATTATCCTGAAATCACATTAGGATTCTCTTTTTAACCTGTTCCTTAATACACTAGTGCTTAGGAAATCTATTGGAGGCAGAAGCAGTCAAGGGTAGCTTAGGGTTAGGGTTTGGGTTAGGGTTAGGGTTAGGGTACGGCTTAGGGTACGGGTTCGGGTACGGGTTCGGGTACGGCGTAGGGTATGGGTTAGGTTTAGGGTTAGGGTTAGCTTGAGGGTTAGGGCTCGGTTTAGGGTACGGGTTAGGATTAGTGTACGTGTTAGGGTTAGGGTAGAGGTTAGGGTTAGGGTACGCGTTAGGGTTAAGGTAGTTATTAAACCTATCCCACTCTCTAGATTCCCCTTAGCACGTCAAGGAATATTATTTGGGGGTCCAGCCATGGAGAAGAGTTTAGACACTAGGAGAAGATAAGGAACACACCCATTATCCTGAAATCACATTAGGATTCTCTTTTTAACCTGTTCCTTAATACACTAGTGCTTAGGAAATCTATTGGAGGCAGAAGCAGTCAAGGGTAGCTTAGGGTTAGGGTTAGGGTTAGGGTTAGGGTACGGCTTAGGGTACGGGTTCGGGTACGGGTTCGGGTACGGCGTAGGTTATGGGTTAGGTTTAGGGTTAGGGTTAGTTTGAGGGTTAGGGCTCGGTTTAGGGTACGGGTTAGTATTAGTGTACGTGTTAGTGTTAGGGTAGAGGTTAGGGTTAGGGTACGCGTTAGGGTTAGGGTAGTTATTAAACCTATCCCACTCTCTAGATACCCCTTAGCACGTCAAGGAATATTATTTGGGGGTCCAGCCATGGAGAAGAGTTTAGACACTAGGAGAAGATAAGGAACACACCCATTATCAAGAAATCACATTAGGATTCTCTTTTTAACCTGTTCCTTAAAACACTAGTGCTTAGGAAATCTATTGGAGGCAGAAGCAGTCAAGGGTAGCTTAGGGTTAGGGTTAGGGTTAGTTTTAGGGTACGGGTTAGGTTACGGGTTCGGGTACGGCGTAGGGTATGGGTTAGGGTTAGGATTAGGGTTAGTTTGAGGGTTAGGGCTCGGTTTAGGGTACGGGTTAGGATTAGGGTACGTGTTAGGGTTAGGGTAGGGGTTAGGGTTAGGGTACGCGTTAGGGTTAGGGTAGTTATTAAACCTATCCCACTCTCTAGATACCCCTTAGCACGTCAAGGAATATTATTTGGGTGTCCAGCCATGGAGAAGAGTTTAAACACTAGGAGAAGATAAGGAACACACCCATTATCAAGAAATCACATTAGGATTCTCTTTTTAACCTGTTCCTTAAAACACTAGTGCTTAGGAAATCTATTGGAGGCAGAAGCAGTCAAGGGTAGCTTAGGGTTAGGTTTAGGGTTAGTGTTAGGTTACGGGTTAGGTTACGGGTTCGGGTACGGCGTAGGGAATGGGTTAGGGTTAGGGTTAGGGTTAGTTTGAGGGTTAGGGCTCGGTTTAGGGTACGGGTTAGGATTAGGGTACGTGTTAGGGTTAGGGTAGGGGTTAGGGTTAGGGTACGCGTTAGGGTTAGGGTAGTTATTAAACCTATCCCACTCTCTAGATACCCCTTAGCACGTCAAGGAATATTATTTGGGTGTCCAGCCATGGAGAAGAGTTTAGACACTAGGAGAAGATAAGGAACACACCCATTATCAAGAAATCACATTAGGATTCTCTTTTTAACCTGTTCCTTAAAACACTAGTGCTTAGGAAATCTATTGGAGGCAGAAGCAGTCAATGGTAGCTTAGGGTTAGGTTAGGGTTAGGGTTAGGTTTAGGGTACGGCTTAGGGTACGGGTTCGGGTACGGGTTCGTGTACGGCATAGGGTAGGGGTTAGGTTTAGGGTTAGGGTTAGTTTGAAGGTTAGGGCTCGGTTTAGGGTACGGGTTAGTATTAGGGTTCGTGTTAGGTTTAGGGTAGGGTTTAGGGTTAGGGTACGCGTTAGGGTTAGGGTAGTTATTAAACCTATCCCACTCTCTAGATACCCCTTAGCAAGTCAAGGAATATTATTTGGGGGTCCAGCCATGGAGAAGAGTTTAGACACTAGGAGAAGATAAGGAACACACCCATTATCAAGAAATCACATTAGGATTCTCTTTTTAACCTGTTCCTTAATACACTAGTGTTTAGGAAATCTATTGGAGGCAGAAGCAGTCAAGGGTAGCTTAGGGTTAGGCTTAGGGTTAGGGTACATCTTAGGGTACGGGTTCGGGTACGGGTTCGGGTACGGCGTAGGGTATGGGTTAGGTTTAGGGGTAGGGTTAGTTTGAGGGTTAGGGCTCGGTTTAGGGTACGGGTTAGGATTACTGTACGTTTTAGGGTTAGGGTAGAGGTTAGGGTTAGGGTACGCGTTAGGGTTAGGGTAGTTATTAAACCTATCCCACTCTCTAGATACCCCTTAGCACGTCAAGGAATATTATTTGGGGGTCCAGCCATGGAGAAGAGTTTAGACACTAGGAGAAGATAAGGAACACACCCTTTATCCTGAAATCACATTAGGATTCTCTTTTTAACCTGTTCCTTAATACACTAGTGCTTAGGAAATCTATTGGAGGCAGAAGCAGTCAAGGGTAGCTTAGGGTTAGGTTTAGGGTTAGGGTTAGGGTTAGGGTTAGCTTTAGGGTACCGCTTAGGGTACGGGTTCGGGTACGGCGTAGGGTATGGGTTAGGGTTAGGGTTAGGGTTAATTTGAGGGTTAGGTCTCGGTTTAGGGTACGGGTTAGGATTAGTGTACGTGTTAGGGTTAGGGTAGAGGTTAGGGTTAGGGTACGCCTTAGGGTTAGGGTAGTTATTAAACCTATCCCACTCTCTAGATACCCCTTAGCACGTCAAGGAATATTATTTGGGGGTCCAGCCATGGAGAAGAGTTTAGACACTAGGAGAAGAAAAGGAACACACCCATTATCAAGAAATCACATTAGGATTCTCTTTTTAACCTGTTCCTTAAAACACTAGTGCTTAGGAAATCTATTGGAGGCAGAAGCAGTCAAGGGTAGCTTAGGGTTAGGGTTAGGGTTAGTGTTAGGGTACGGGTTAGGTTACGGGTTCGGGTACGGCGTAGGGTATGGGTTAGGTTTAGGGTTAGGGTTAGTTTGAGGGTTAGGGCTCGGTTTAGGGTACGGGTTAGGATTAGGGTACGTGTTAGGGTTAGGGTAGTGGTTAGGGTTAGGGTACGCGTTAGGGTTAGGGTAGTTATTAAACCTATCCCACTCTCTAGATACCCCTTAGCACGTCAAGGAATATTATTTGGGTGTCCAGCCATGGAGAAGAATTTAGACACTAGGAGAAGATAAGGAACACACCCATTATCAAGAAATCACATTAGGATTCTCTTTTTAACCTGTTCCTTAAAACACTAGTGCTTAGGAAATCTATTGGAGGCAGAAGCAGTCAAGGGAAGCTTAGGGTTAGGGTTAGGGTTAGGTTTAGGGTACGGCTTAGGGAACGGGTTCGGGTACGGGTTCGTGTACGGCGTAGGGTATGGGTTAGGGTTAGGGTTATGGTTAGTTTGAAGGGTAGGGCTCGGTTTAGGGTACGGGTTAGGATTAGGGTTCGTGTTAGGGTTAGGGTAGGGGTTAGGGTTAGGGTACGCGTTAGGGTTAGGGTAGTTATTAAACCTATCCCACTCTCTAGATTCCCCTTAGCACGTCAAGGAATATCATTTGGGGGTCCAGCCATGGAGAAGAGTTTAGACACTAGGAGAAGATAAGGAACACACCCATTATCCTGAAATCACATTAGGATTCTCTTTTAAACCTGTTCCTTAATACACTAGTGCTTAGGAAATCTATTGGAGGCAGAAGCAGTCAAGGGTAGCTTAGGGTTAGGGTTAGGGTTAGGGTTAGGGTTAGGGTACGGCTTAGGGTACGGGTTCGGGTACGGGTTCGGGTACGGCGTAGGGTATGGGTTAGATTTAGTGTTAGGGTTAGTTTGAGGGTTAGGGCTCGGTTTAGGGTACGGGTTAGGATTAGTGTACGTGTTAGGGTTAGGGTAGAGGTTAGGGTTAGGGTAGGCGTTAGGGTTAAGGTAGTTATTAAACCTATCCCACTCTCTAGATACCCCTTAGCACGTCAAGGAATATTATTTGGGGGTCCAGCGATGGAGAAGAGTTTAGACACTAGGAGAAGATAAGGAACACACCCATTATCAAGAAATCACATTAGGATTCTCTTTTTAACCTGTTCCTTAAAACACTAGTGCTTAGGAAATGTATTGGAGGCAGAAGCAGTCAAGGGTAGCTTAGGGTTAGGGTTAGGGTTAGGGTTAGGTTTAGGGTACGGCTTAGGGTACGGGTTCGGGTACGGGTTCGTGTACGGCGTAGGGTATGGGTTAGGGTTAGGGTTAGGGTTAGTTTGAAGGTTAGGGCTCGTTTTAGGGTACGGGTTAGGATTAGGGTTCGTGTTAGGGTTAGGGTAGGGGTTAGGGTTAGGGAACGCGTTAGGGTTAGGGTAGTTATTAAACCTATCCCACTCTCTAGATACCCCTTAGCACGTCAAGGAATATTATTTGGGGGTCCAGCCATGGAGAAGAGTTTAGACACTAGGAGAAGATAAGGAACACACCCATTATCAAGAAATCACATTACGATTCTCTTTTTAACCTGTTCCTTAAAACACTAGTGCTTAGGAAATCTATTGGAGGCAGAAGCAGTCAAGGGTAGCTTAGGGTTAGGGTTAGGGTTAGGGTTAGTGTTAGGGTACGGCTTACGGTACGGGTTCGGGTACGGGTTCGGGTACGGCGTAGGGTATGGGTTAGGGTTAGGGTTAGGGTTAATTTGAGGGTTAGGGCTCGGTTTAGGGTACGGGTTAGGATTAGGGTTCGTGTTAGGGTTAGGGTAGGGGTTAGGGTTAGGGAACGCGTTAGGATTAGGGTAGTTATTAAACCTATTCCACTCTCTAGATACCCCTTAGCACGTCAAGGAATATTATTTGGGGGTCCAGCCATGGAGAAGAGTTTAGACACTAGGAGAAGATAAGGAACACACCCATTATCAAGAAATCACATTAGGATTCTCTTTTTAACCTGTTCCTTAAAACACTAGTGCTTAGGAAATCTATTGGAGGCAGAAGCAGTCAAGGGTAGCTTAGGGTTAGGGTTAGGGTTAGGGTTAGGTTTAGGGTACGGCTTAGGGTACGGGTTCGGGTACGGGTTCAGGTACGGCATAGGGTAGGGTTTAGGTTTAGGGTTAGGTTTAGTTTGAAGGTTAGGGCTCGGTTTAGGGTACGGGTTAGGATTAGGGTTCGTGTTAGGGTTAGGGTAGGGTTTAGGGTTAGGGTACGCGTTAGGGTTAGGGTAGTTATTAAACCTATCCCACTCTCTAGATACCCCTTAGCACATCAAGGAATATTATTTGGGGGTCCAGCAATGGAGAACAGTTTAGACACTAGGAGAAGATAAGGAACACACCCATTATCCTGAAATCACATTAGGATTCTCTTTTTAACCTGTTCCTTAATACACTAGTGCTTAGGAAATCTATTGGAGGCAGAAGCAGTCAAGGGTAGCTTAGGGTTAGGGTTTGGGTTAGGGTTAGGGTTAGGGTACGGCTTAGGGTACGGGTTCGGGTACGGGTTCGGGTACGGCGTAGGGTATGGGTTAGGTTTAGGGTTAGGGTTAGCTTGAGGGTTAGGGTTCGGTTTAGGGTACGGGTTAGGATTAGTGTACGTGTTAGGGTTAGGGTAGAGGTTAGGGTTAGGGTACGCGTTAGGGTTAAGGTAGTTATTAAACCTATCCCACTCTCTAGATTCCCCTTAGCACGTCAAGGAATATTATTTGGGGGTCCAGCCATGGAGAAGAGTTTAGACACTAGGAGAAGATAAGGAACACACCCATTATCCTGAAATCACATTAGGATTCTCTTTTTAACCTGTTCCTTAATACACTAGTGCTTAGGAAATCTATTGGAGGCAGAAGCAGTCAAGGGTAGCTTAGGGTTAGGGTTAGGGTTAGGGTTAGGGTACGGCTTAGGGTACGGGTTCGGGTACGGGTTCGGGTACGGCGTAGGTTATGGGTTAGGTTTAGGGTTAGGGTTAGTTTGAGGGTTAGGGCTCGGTTTAGGGTACGGGTTAGGATTAGTGTACGTGTTAGGGTTAGGGTAGAGGTTAGGGTTAGGGTACGCGTTAGGGTTAGGGTAGTTATTAAACCTATCCCACTCTCTAGATACCCCTTAGCACGTCAAGGAATATTATTTGGGGGTCCAGCCATGGAGAAGAGTTTAGACACTAGGAGAAGATAAGGAACACACCCATTATCAAGAAATCACATTAGGATTCTCTTTTTAACCTGTTCCTTAAAACACTAGTGCTTAGGAAATCTATTGGAGGCAGAAGCAGTCAAGGGTAGCTTAGGGTTAGGGTTAGGGTTAGTTTTAGGGTACGGGTTAGGTTACGGGTTCGGGTACGGCGTAGGGTATGGGTTAGGGTTAGGATTAGGGTTAGTTTGAGGGTTAGGGCTCGGTTTAGGGTACGGGTTAGGATTAGGGTACGTGTTAGGGTTAGGGTAGGGGTTAGGGTTAGGGTACGCGTTAGGGTTAGGGTAGTTATTAAACCTATCCCACTCTCTAGATACCCCTTAGCACGTCAAGGAATATTATTTGGGTGTCCAGCCATGGAGAAGAGTTTAAACACTAGGAGAAGATAAGGAACACACCCATTATCAAGAAATCACATTAGGATTCTCTTTTTAACCTGTTCCTTAAAACACTAGTGCTTAGGAAATCTATTGGAGGCAGAAGCAGTCAAGGGTAGCTTAGGGTTAGGTTTAGGGTTAGTGTTAGGGTACGGGTTAGGTTACGGGTTCGGGTACGGCGTAGGGAATGGGTTAGGGTTAGGTTTAGGGTTAGTTTGAGGGTTAGGGCTCGGTTTAGGGTACGGGTTAGGATTAGGGTACGTGTTAGGGTTAGGGTAGGGGTTAGGGTTAGGGTACGCGTTAGGGTTAGGGTAGTTATTAAACCTATCCCACTCTCTAGATACCCCTTAGCACGTCAAGGAATATTATTTGGGTGTCCAGCCATGGAGAAGAGTTTAGACACTAGGAGAAGATAAGGAACACACCCATTATCAAGAAATCACATTAGGATTCTCTTTTTAACCTGTTCCTTAAAACACTAGTGCTTAGGAAATCTATTGGAGGCAGAAGCAGTCAATGGTAGCTTAGGGTTAGGTTAGGGTTAGGGTTAGGTTTAGGGTACGGCTTAGGGTACGGGTTCGGGTACGGGTTCGTGTACGGCATAGGGTAGGGGTTAGGTTTAGGGTTAGGGTTAGTTTGAAGGTTAGGGCTCGGTTTAGGGTACGGGTTAGTATTAGGGTTCGTGTTAGGTTTAGGGTAGGGTTTAGGGTTAGGGTACGCGTTAGGGTTAGGGTAGTTATTAAACCTATCCCACTCTCTAGATACCCCTTAGCACGTCAAGGAATATTATTTGGGGGTCCAGCCATGGAGAAGAGTTTAGACACTAGGAGAAGATAAGGAACACACCCATTATCAAGAAATCACATTAGGATTCTCTTTTTAACCTGTTCCTTAATACACTAGTGTTTAGGAAATCTATTGGAGGCAGAAGCAGTCAAGGGTAGCTTAGGGTTAGGCTTAGGGTTAGGGTACATCTTAGGGTACGGGTTCGGGTACGGGTTCGGGTACGGCGTAGGGTATGGGTTAGGTTTAGGGGTAGGGTTAGTTTGAGGGTTAGGGCTCGGTTTAGGGTACGGGTTAGGATTACTGTACGTTTTAGGGTTAGGGTAGAGGTTAGGGTTAGGGTACGCGTTAGGGTTAGGGTAGTTATTAAACCTATCCCACTCTCTAGATACCCCTTAGCACGTCAAGGAATATTATTTGGGGGTCCAGCCATGGAGAAGAGTTTAGACACTAGGAGAAGATAAGGAACACACCCTTTATCCTGAAATCACATTAGGATTCTCTTTTTAACCTGTTCCTTAATACACTAGTGCTTAGGAAATCTATTGGAGGCAGAAGCAGTCAAGGGTAGCTTAGGGTTAGGTTTAGGGTTAGGGTTAGGGTTAGGGTTAGCTTTAGGGTATCGCTTAGGGTACGGGTTCGGGTACGGCGTAGGGTATGGGTTAGGGTTAGGGTTAGGGTTAATTTGAGGGTTAGGTCTCGGTTTAGGGTACGGGTTAGGATTAGTGTACGTGTTAGGGTTAGGGTAGAGGTTAGGGTTAGGGTACGCCTTAGGGTTAGGGTAGTTATTAAACCTATCCCACTCTCTAGATACCCCTTAGCACGTCAAGGAATATTATTTGGGGGTCCAGCCATGGAGAAGAATTTAGACACTAGGAGAAGAAAAGGAACACACCCATTATCAAGAAATCACATTAGGATTCTCTTTTAAACCTGTTCCTTAAAACACTAGTGCTTAGGAAATCTATTGGAGGCAGAAGCAGTCAAGGGTAGCTTAGGGTTAGGGTTAGGGTTAGTGTTAGGGTACGGGTTAGGTTACGGGTTCGGGTACGGCGTAGGGTATGGGTTAGGTTTAGGGTTAGGGTTAGTTTGAGGGTTAGGGCTCGGTTTAGGGTACGGGTTAGGATTAGGGTACGTGTTAGGGTTAGGGTAGTGGTTAGGGTTAGGGTACGCGTTAGGGTTAGGGTAGTTATTAAACCTATCCCACTCTCTAGATACCCCTTAGCACGTCAAGGAATATTATTTGGGTGTCCAGCCATGGAGAAGAATTTAGACACTAGGAGAAGATAAGGAACACACCCATTATCAAGAAATCACATTAGGATTCTCTTTTTAACCTGTTCCTTAAAACACTAGTGCTTAGGAAATCTATTGGAGGCAGAAGCAGTCAAGGGAAGCTTAGGGTTAGGGTTAGGGTTAGGTTTAGGGTACGGCTTAGGGAACGGGTTCGGGTACGGGTTCGTGTACGGCGTAGGGTATGGGTTAGGGTTAGGGTTATGGTTAGTTTGAAGGGTAGGGCTCGGTTTAGGGTACGGGTTAGGATTAGGGTTCGTGTTAGGGTTAGGGTAGGGGTTAGGGTTAGGGTACGCGTTAGGGTTAGGGTAGTTATTAAACCTTTCCCACTCTCTAGATTCCCCTTAGCACGTCAAGGAATATCATTTGGGGGTCCAGCCATGGAGAAGAGTTTAGACACTAGGAGAAGATAAGGAACACACCCATTATCCTGAAATCACATTAGGATTCTCTTTTAAACCTGTTCCTTAATACACTAGTGCTTAGGAAATCTATTGGAGGCAGAAGCAGTCAAGGGTAGCTTAGGGTTAGGGTTAGGGTTAGGGTTAGGGTTAGGGTACGGCTTAGGGTACGGGTTCGGGTACGGGTTCGGGTACGGCGTAGGGTATGGGTTAGATTTAGTGTTAGGGTTAGTTTGAGGGTTAGGGCTCGGTTTAGGGTACGGGTTAGGATTAGTGTACGTGTTAGGGTTAGGGTAGAGGTTAGGGTTAGGGTAGGCGTTAGGGTTAAGGTAGTTATTAAACCTATCCCACTCTCTAGATACCCCTTAGCACGTCAAGGAATATTATTTGGGGGTCCAGCGATGGAGAAGAGTTTAGACACTAGGAGAAGATAAGGAACACACCCATTATCAAGAAATCACATTAGGATTCTCTTTTTAACCTGTTCCTTAAAACACTAGTGCTTAGGAAATGTATTGGAGGCAGAAGCAGTCAAGGGTAGCTTAGGGTTAGGGTTAGGGTTAGGGTTAGGTTTAGGGTACGGCTTAGGGTACGGGTTCGGGTACGGGTTCGTGTACGGCGTAGGGTATGGGTTAGGGTTAGGGTTAGGGTTAGTTTGAAGGTTAGGGCTCGTTTTAGGGTACGGGTTAGGATTAGGGTTCGTGTTAGGGTTAGGGTAGGGGTTAGGGTTAGGGAACGCGTTAGGGTTAGGGTAGTTATTAAACCTATCCCACTCTCTAGATACCCCTTAGCACGTCAAGGAATATTATTTGGGGGTCCAGCCATGGAGAAGAGTTTAGACACTAGGAGAAGATAAGGAACACACCCATTATCAAGAAATCACATTACGATTCTCTTTTTAACCTGTTCCTTAAAACACTAGTGCTTAGGAAATCTATTGGAGGCAGAAGCAGTCAAGGGTAGCTTAGGGTTAGGGTTAGGGTTAGGGTTAGTGTTAGGGTACGGCTTACGGTACGGGTTCGGGTACGGGTTCGGGTACGGCGTAGGGTATGGGTTAGGGTTAGGGTTAGGGTTAATTTGAGGGTTAGGGCTCGGTTTAGGGTACGGGTTAGGATTAGGGTTCGTGTTAGGGTTAGGGTAGGGGTTAGGGTTAGGGAACGCGTTAGGGTTAGGGTAGTTATTAAACCTATCCCACTCTCTAGATACCCCTTAGCACGTCAAGGAATATTATTTGGGGGTCCAGCCATGGAGAAGAGTTTAGACACTAGGAGAAGATAAGGAACACACCCATTATCAAGAAATCACATTAGGATTCTCTTTTTAACCTGTTCCTTAAAACACTAGTGCTTAGGAAATCTATTGGAGGCAGAAGCAGTCAAGGGTAGCTTAGGGTTAGGGTTAGGTTTATTGTTAGGGTAAGGCTTAGGGTACGGGTTCGGGTACGGCGTAGGGTATGGGTTAGGGTTAGTGTTAGGGTTAGTTTGAGGGTTAGGGCTCGGTTTAGGGTACGGTTTAGGATTAGGGTACGTGTTAGGGTTAGGGTACGCGTTAGGGTTAGGGTAGTTATTAAACCTATCCCACTCTCTAGATACCCCTTAGCACGTCAAGGAATATTATTTGGGGGTCCATCCATGGAGAAGAGTTTAGACACTAGGAGAAGATAAGGAACACACCCATTATCAAGAAATCACATTAGGATTCTCTTTTTAACCTGTTCCTTAAAACACTAGTGCTTAGGAAATCTATTGGAGGCAGAAGCAGTCAAGGGTAGCTTAGGGTTAGGGTTAGGGTTAGTTTTAGGGTACGGGTTAGGTTACGGGTTCGGGTACGGCGTAGGGTATGGGTTAGGGTTAGGGTTAGGGTTAGTTTGAGGGTTAGGGCTCGGTTTAGGGTACGGGTTAGGATTAGGGTACGTGTTAGGGTTAGGGTAGGGGTTAGGGTTAGGGTACGCGTTAGGGTTAGGGTAGTTATTAAACCTATCCCACTCTCTAGATACCCCTTAGCACGTCAAGGAATATTATTTGGGTGTCCAGCCATGGAGAAGAGTTTAGACACTAGGAGAAGATAAGGAACACACCCATTATCAAGAAATCACATTAGGATTCTCTTTTTAACCTGTTCCTTAAAACACTAGTGCTTAGGAAATCTATTGGAGGCAGAAGCAGTCAATGGTAGCTTAGGGTTAGGGTTAGGGTTAGGGTTAGGTTTAGGGTACGGCTTAGGGTACGGATTCGGGTACGGGTTCGTGTACGGCATAGGGTAGGGGTTAGGTTTAGGGTTAGGGTTAGTTTGAAGGTTAGGGCTCGGTTTAGGGTACGGGTTAGGATTAGGGTTCGTGTTAGGGTTAGGGTAGGGTTTAGGGTTAGGGTACGCGTTAGGGTTAGGGTAGTTATTAAACCTATCCCACTCTCTAGATACCCCTTAGCACGTCAAGGAATATTATTTGGGTGTCCAGCCATGGAGAAGAGTTTAGACACTAGGAGAAGATAAGCAACACACCCATTATCCTGAAATCACATTAGGATTCTCTTTTTAACCTGTTCCTTAATACACTAGTGCTTAGGAAATCTATTGGAGGCAGAAGCAGTCAAGGGTAGCTTAGGGTTAGGGTTAGGGTTAGGGTACTTCTTAGGGTACGGTTTCGGGTACGGGTTCGGGTACGGCGTAGGGTATGGGTTAGGTTTAGGGGTAGGGTTAGTTTGAGGGTTAGGGCTCGGTTTAGGGTACGGGTTAGGATTAGTGTACGTTTTAGGGTTAGGGTAGAGGTTAGGGTTAGGGTACGCGTTAGGGTTAGGGTAGTTATTAAACCTATCCCACTCTCTAGATACCCCTTAGCACGTCAAGGAATATTATTTGGGGGTCCAGCCATGGAGAAGAGTTTAGACACTAGGAGAATATAAGGAACACACCCATTATCCTGAAATCACATTAGGATTCTCTTTTTAACCTGTTCCTTAATACACTAGTGCTTAGGAAATCTATTGGAGGCAAAAGCAGTCAAGGGTAGCTTAGGGTTAGGGTTAGGGTTACGGTTAGGGTTAGCTTTAGGTTACCGCTTAGGGTACGGGTTCGGGTACGGCGTAGGGTATGGGTTAGGGTTAGGGTTAGGGTTAATTTGAGGGTTAGGGCTCGGTTTAGGGTACGGGTTAGGATTAGTGTACGTGTTAGGGTTAGGGTAGAGGTTAGGGTTAGGGTACGCGTTAGGGTTAGGGTAGTTATTAAACCTATCCCACTGTCTAGATAACCCTTAGCACGTCAAGGAATATTATTTGGGGGTCCAGCCATGGAGAAGAGTTTAGACACTAGGAGAAGAAAAGGAACACACCCATTATCAAGAAATCACATTAGGATTCTCTTTTTAACCTGTTCCTTAAAACACTAGTGCTTAGGAAATCTATTGGAGGCAGAAGCAGTCAAGGGTAGCTTAGGGTTAGGGTTAGGGTTAGTGTTAGGGTACGGGTTAGGTTACGGGTTCGGGTACGGCGTAGGGTATGGGTTAGGGTTAGGGTTAGGGTTAGTTTGAGGTTTAGGGCTCGGTTTAGGGTACGGGTTAGGATTAGGGTACGTGTTAGGGTTAGGGTAGGGGTTAGGGTTAGGGAACGCGTTAGGGTTAGGGTAGTTATTAAACCTATCCCACTCTCTAGATACCCCTTAGCACGTCAAGGAATATTATTTGGGTGTCCAGCCATGGAGAAGAGTTTAGACACTAGGAGAAGATAAGGAACACACCCATTATCAAGAAATCACATTAGGATTCTCTTTTTAACCTGTTCCTTAAAACACTAGTGCTTAGGAAATCTATTGGAGGCAGAAGCAGTCAAGGGAAGCTTAGGGTTAGGGTTAGGGTTAGGTTTAGGGTACGGCTTAGGGTACGGGTTCGGGTACGGGTTCGTGTACGGCGTAGGGTATGGGTTAGGGTTAGGGTTATGGTTAGTTTGAAGGGTAGGGCTCGGTTTAGGGTACGGGTTAGGATTAGGGTTCGTGTTAGGGTTAGGGTAGGGTTTAGGGTTAGGGTACGCGTTAGGGTTAGGGTAGTTATTAAACCTATCCCACTCTCTAGATTCCCCTTAGCACGTCAAGGAATATTATTTGGGGGTCCAGCCATGGAGAAGAGTTTAGACACTAGGAGAAGATAAGGAACACACCCATTATCCTGAAATCACATTAGGATTCTCTTTTTAACCTGTTCCTTGATACACTAGTGCTTAGGAAATCTATTGGAGGCAGAAGCAGTCAAGGGTAGCTTAGGGTTAGGGTTAGGGTTAGGGTTAGGGTACGGCTTAGGGTACGGGTTCGGGTACGGGTTCGGGTACGGCCTAGGGTATGGGTTAGGGTTAGGGTTAGGGTTAGTTTGAGGGTTAGGGCTCGGTTTAGGGTACGGGTTAGGATTAGTGTACGTGTTAGGGTTAGGGTAGAGGTTAGGTTTAGGGTACGCGTTAGGGTTAGGGTAGTTATTAAACCTATCCCACTCTCTAGATACCCCTTACCACGTCAAGGAATATTATTTGGGGGTCCAGCCATGGAGAAGAGTTTAGACACTAGGAGAAGATAAGGAACACACCCATTATCAAGAAATCACATTAGGATTCTCTTTTTAACCTGTTCCTTAAAACACTAGTGCTTAGGAAATCTATTGGAGGCAGAAGCAGTCAAGGGTAGCTTAGGGTTAGGGTTAGGGTTAGGGTTAGGGTGCGGCTTAGGGTACGGGTTCGGGTACAGGTTCGGGTACGGCGTAGGGTATGGGTTAGGGTTAGGGTTAGGGTTAGTTTGAGGGTTAGGGCTCGGTTTAGGGTACAGTTTAGGATTAGGGTACGTGTTAGGGTTAGGGTACGCGTTAGGGTTAGGGTAGTTATTAAACCTATCCCACTCTCTAGATACCCCTTAGCACGTCAAGGAATATTATTTGGGGGTCCAGCCATGGAGAAGAGTTTAGACACTAGGAGAAGATAAGGAACACACACATTATCAAGAAATCACATTAGGATTCTCTTTTTAACCTATTCCTTAAAACACTAGTGCTTAGGAAATCTATTGGAGGCAGAAGCAGTCAAGGGTAGCTTAGGGTTAGGGTTAGGGTAAGGTTTAGGGTTAGGGTACGGCTTAGGGTACGGGTTCGGGTACGGGTTCGGGTTAGGGTTAGGGTTAGTTTGAGGGTTAGGTCTCGGTTTAGGGTACGGGTTAGGATTAGGGTACGTGTTAGCGTTAGGTTAGGGGTTAGGGTTAGGGTACGCGTTAGGGTTAGGGTAGTTATTAAACCTATCCCACTCTCTAGATACCCCTTAGCACGTCAAGGAATATTATTTGGGGGTCCATCCATGGAGAAGAGTTTAGACACTAGGAGAAGATAAGGAACACACCCATTATCAAGAAATCACATTAGGATTCTCTTTTTAACCTGTTCCTTAAAACACTAGTGCTTAGGAAATCTATTGGAGGCAGAAGCAGTCAAGGGTAGCTTAGGGTTAGGGTTAGGGTTAGTGTTAGGGTACGGGTTAGGTTACGGGTTCGGGTACGGGTTCGTGTACGGCATAGGGTAGGGTTTAGGTTTAGTGTTAGGGTTAGTTTGAAGGTTAGGGCTCGGTTTAGGGTACGGGTTAGGATTAGGGTTCGTGTTAGGGTTTGGGTAGGGTTTAGGGTTAGGGTACGCGTTAGGGTTAGGGTAGTTATTAAACCTATCCCACTCTCTAGATACCCCGTAGCACGTCAAGGAATATTATTTGGGGGTCCAGCCATGGAGAACAGTTTAGACACTAGGAGAAGATAAGGAACACACCCATTATCCTGAAATCACATTAGGATTCTCTTTTTAACCTGTTCCTTAATACACTAGTGCTTAGGAAATCTATTGGAGGCAGAAGCAGTCAAGGGTAGCTTAGGGTTAGGCTTAGGGTTAGGGTACTTCTTAGGGTACGGGTTCGGGTACGGGTTCGGGTACGGCGTAGGGTATGGGTTAGGTTTAGGGGTAGGGTTAGTTTGAGGGTTAGGGCTCGGTTTAGGGTACGGGTTAGGATTAGTGTACGTTTTAGGGTTAGGGTAGAGGTTAGGGTTAGGGTAGGCGTTAGGGTTAGGGTAGTTATTAAACCTATCCCACTCTCTAGATACCCCTTAGCACGTCAAGGAATATTATTTGGGGGTCCAGCCATGGAGAAGAGTTTAGACACTAGGAGAAGATAAGGAACACACCCATTATCCTGAAATCACATTAGGATTCTCTTTTTAACCTGTTCCTTAATACACTAGTGCTTAGGAAATCTATTGGAAGCAAAAGGAGTCAAGGGTAGCTTAGGGTTAGGGTTAGGGTTAGGGTTAGGGTTAGCTTTAGGGTACCGCTTAGGGTACGGGTTCGGGTACGGCGTAGGGTATGGGTTAGGGTTAGGGTTAGGGTTAATTTGAGGGTTAGGGCTCGGTTTAGGGTACGGGTTAGGATTAGTGTACGTGTTAGGGTTAGGGTAGAGATTAGGGTTAGGGTACGCGTTAGGGTTAGGGTAGTTATTAAACCTATCCCACTGTCTAGATAACCCTTAGCACGTCAAGGAATATTATTTGGGGGTCCAGCCATGGAGAAGAGTTTAGACACTAGGAGAAGAAAAGGAACACACCCATTATCAAGAAATCACATTAGGATTCTCTTTTTAACCTGTTCCTTAAAACACTAGTGCTTAGGAAATCTATTGGAGGCAGAAGCAGTCAAGGGTAGCTTAGGGTTAGGGTTAGGGTTAGTGTTAGGGTACGGGTTAGGTTACGGGTTCGGGTACGGCGTAGGGTATTGGTTAGGGTTAGGGTTATGGTTAGTTTGAGGGTTAGGGCTCGGTTTAGGGTACGGGTTAGGATTAGGGTACGTGTTAGGGTTAGGGTAGGGGTTAGGGTTAGGGTACGCGTTAGGGTTAGGGTAGTTATTAAACCTATCCCACTCCCTAGATACCCCTTAGCACGTCAAGGAATATTATTTGGGTGTCCAGCCATGGAGAAGAGTTTAGACACTACGAGAAGATAAGGAACACACCCATTATCAAGAAATCACATTAGGATTCTCTTTTTAACCTGTTCCTTAAAACACTAGTGCTTAGGAAATCTATTGGAGGCAGAAGCAGTCAAGGGAAGCTTAGGGTTAGGGTTAGGGTTAGGTTTAGGGTACGGCTTAGGGTACGGGTTCGGGTACGGGTTCGTGTACGGCGTAGGGTATGGGTTAGGGTTAGGGTTATGGTTAGTTTGAAGGGTAGGGCTCGGTTTAGGGTACGGGTTAGGATTAGGGTTCGTGTTAGGGTTAGGGTAGGGGTTAGGGTTAGGTTACGCGTTAGGGTTAGGGTAGTTATTAAACCTATCCCACTCTCTAGATTCCCCTTAGCACGTCAAGGAATATTATTTGGGGGTCCAGCCATGGAGAAGAGTTTAGACACTAGGAGAAGATAAGGAACACACCCATTATCAAGAAATCACATTAGGATTCTCTTTTTAACCTGTTCCTTAAAACACTAGTGCTTAGGAAATCTATTGGAGGCAGAAGCAGTCAAGGGTAGCTTAGGGTTAGGGTTAGGGTTAGGGTTAGGGTTAGTGTTAGGGTACGGGTTCGGGTACGGGTTCGGGTACGGCGTAGGGTATGGGTTAGTGTTAGGGTTAGGGTTAGTTTGAGGGTTAGGGCTCGGTTTAGGGTACGGGTTAGGATTAGGGTACGTGTTAGGGTTAGGGTAGGGGTTTGGGTTAGGGTACTCGTTAGGGTTAGGGTAGTTATTAAACCTATCCCACTCTCTAGATACCCCTTAGCACGTCAAGGAATATTATTTGGGTGTCCAGCCATGGAGAAGAGTTTAGACACTAGGAGAAGATAAGGAACACACCCATTATCAAGAAATCACATTACGATTCTCTTTTTAACCTGTTCCTTAAAACACTAGTGCTTAGGAAATCTATTGGAGGCAGAAGCAGTCAAGGGTAGCTTAGGGTTAGGGTTAGGGTTAGGGTTAGGGTACGGGTTAGGTTACGGGTTTGGGTACGGCGTAGGGTATGGGTTAGGGTTAGGGTTAGGGTTAGTTTGAGGGTTAGGGCTCGGTTTAGGGTACGGGTTAGGATTAGGGTACGTGTTAGGGTTAGGGTACGGGTTAGGGTTAGGGTACGCGTTAGGGTTAGGGTAGTTATTAAACCTATCCCACTCTCTAGATACCCCTTAGCACGTCAAGGAATATTATTTGGGTGTCCTGCCATGGAGAAGAGTTTAGACACTAGGAGAAGATAAGGAACACACCCATTATCAAGAAATCACATTAGGATTCTCTTTTTAACCTGTTCCTTAAAACACTAGTGCTTAGGAAATCTATTGGAGGCAGAAGCAGTCAATGGTAGCTTAGGGTTAGGGTTAGCATTAGGGTTAGGTTTAGGGTACGGCTTAGGGTACGGGTTCGGGTACGGGTTCAGGTACGGCATAGGGTAGGGTTTAGGTTTAGGGTTAGGTTTAGTTTGAAGGTTAGGGCTCGGTTTAGGGTACGGGTTAGGATTAGGGTTCGTGTTAGGGTTAGGGTAGGGTTTAGGGTTAGGGTACGCGTTAGGGTTAGGGTAGTTATTAAACCTATCCCACTCTCTAGATACCCCTTAGCACATCAAGGAATATTATTTGGGGGTCCAGCCATGGAGAACAGTTTAGACACTAGGAGAAGATAAGGAACACACCCATTATCCTGAAATCACATTAGGATTCTCTTTTTAAACTGTTCCTTAATACACTAGTGCTTAGGAAATCTATTGGAGGCAGAAGCAGTCAAGGGTAGCTTAGAGTTAGGGTTTGGGTTAGGGTTAGGGTTAGGGTACGGCTTAGGGTATGGGTTCAGGTACGGGTTCGGGTACGGCGTAGGGTATGGGTTAGGTTTAGGGTTAGGGTTAGCTTGAGGGTTAGGGCTCGGTTTAGGGTACGGGTTAGGATTAGTGTACGTGTTAGGGTTAGGGTAGAGGTTAGGGTTAGGGTACGCGTTAGGGTTAAGGTAGTTATTAAACCTATCCCACTCTCTAGATACCCCTTAGCACGTCAATGAATATTATTTGGGGGTCCAGCCATGGAGAAGAGTTTAGACACTAGGAGAAGATAAGGAATACACCCATTATCCTGAAATCACATTAGGATTCTCTTTTTAACCTGTTCCTTAATACACTAGTGCTTAGGAAATCTATTGGAGGCAGAAGCAGTCAAGGGTAGCTTAGGGTTAGGGTTAGGGTTAGGGTTAGGGTACGGCTTAGGGTACGGGTTCGGGTACGGGTTCGGGTACGGCGTAGGGTATGGGTTAGGTTTAGGGTTAGGGTTAGTTTGAGGGTTAGGGCTCGGTTTAGGGTACGGGTTAGGATTAGTGTACGTGTTAGGGTTAGCGTAGAGGTTAGGGTTAGGGTACGCTTTAGGGTTAGGGTAGTTATTAAACCTATCCCACTCTCTAGATACCCCTTAGCACGTCAAGGAATATTATTTGGGGGTCCAGCCATGGAGAAGAGTTTAGACACTAGGAGAAGATAAGGAACACACCCATTATCAAGAAATCACATTAGGATTCTCTTTTTAACCTGTTCCTTAAAACACTAGTGCTTAGGAAATCTATTGGAGGCAGAAGCAGTCAAGGGTAGCTTAGGGTTAGGGTTAGGGTTAGTTTTAGGGTACGGGTTAGGTTACGGGTTCGGGTACGGCGTAGGGTATGGGTTAGGGTTAGGATTAGGGTTAGTTTGAGGGTTAGGGCTCGGTTTAGGGTACGGGTTAGGATTAGGGTACGTGTTAGGGTTAGGGTAGGGGTTAGGGTTAGGGTACGCGTTAGGGTTAGGGTAGTTATTAAACCTATCCCACTCTCTAGATACCCCTTAGCACGTCAAGGAATATTATTTGGGTGTCCAGCCATGGAGAAGAGTTTAAACACTAGGAGAAGATAAGGAACACACCCATTATCAAGAAATCACATTAGGATTCTCTTTTTAACCTGTTCCTTAAAACACTAGTGCTTAGGAAATCTATTGGAGGCAGAAGCAGTCAAGGGTAGCTTAGGGTTAGGTTTAGGGTTAGTGTTAGGGTACGGGTTAGGTTACGGGTTCGGGTACGGCGTAGGGAATGGGTTAGGGTTAGGGTTAGTTTGAGGGTTAGGGCTCGGTTTAGGGTACGGGTTAGGATTAGGGTACGTGTTAGGGTTAGGGTAGGGGTTAGGGTTAGGGTACGCGTTAGGGTTAGGGTAGTTATTAAACCTATCCCACTCTCTAGATACCCCTTAGCACGTCAAGGAATATTATTTGGGTGTCCAGCCATGGAGAAGAGTTTAGACACTAGGAGAAGATAAGGAACACACCCATTATCAAGAAATCACATTAGGATTCTCTTTTTAACCTGTTCCTTAAAACACTAGTGCTTAGGAAATCTATTGGAGGCAGAAGCAGTCAATGGTAGCTTAGGGTTAGGTTAGGGTTAGGGTTAGGTTTAGGGTACGGCTTAGGGTACGGGTTCGGGTACGGGTTCGTGTACGGCATAGGGTAGGGGTTAGGTTTAGGGTTAGGGTTAGTTTGAAGGTTAGGGCTCGGTTTAGGGTACGGGTTAGTATTAGGGTTCGTGTTAGGTTTAGGGTAGGGTTTAGGGTTAGGGTACGCGTTAGGGTTAGGGTAGTTATTAAACCTATCCCACTCTCTAGATACCCCTTAGCACGTCAAGGAATATTATTTGGGGGTCCAGCCATGGAGAAGAGTTTAGACACTAGGAGAAGATAAGGAACACACCCATTATCAAGAAATCACATTAGGATTCTCTTTTTAACCTGTTCCTTAATACACTAGTGTTTAGGAAATCTATTGGAGGCAGAAGCAGTCAAGGGTAGCTTAGGGTTAGGCTTAGGGTTAGGGTACTTCTTAGGGTACGGGTTCGGGTACGGGTTCGGGTACGGCGTAGGGTATGGGTTAGGTTTAGGGGTAGGGTTAGTTTGAGGGTTAGGGCTCGGTTTAGGGTACGGGTTAGGATTACTGTACGTTTTAGGGTTAGGGTAGAGGTTAGGGTTAGGGTACGCGTTAGGGTTAGGGTAGTTATTAAACCTATCCCACTCTCTAGATACCCCTTAGCACGTCAAGGAATATTATTTGGGGGTCCAGCCATGGAGAAGAGTTTAGACACTAGGAGAAGATAAGGAACACACCCTTTATCCTGAAATCACATTAGGATTCTCTTTTTAACCTGTTCCTTAATACACTAGTGCTTAGGAAATCTATTGGAGGCAGAAGCAGTCAAGGGTAGCTTAGGGTTAGGTTTAGGGTTAGGGTTAGGGTTAGGGTTAGCTTTAGGGTACCGCTTAGGGTACGGGTTCGGGTACGGCGTAGGGTATGGGTTAGGGTTAGGGTTAGGGTTAATTTGAGGGTTAGGTCTCGGTTTAGGGTACGGGTTAGGATTAGTGTACGTGTTAGGGTTAGGGTAGAGGTTAGGGTTAGGGTACGCCTTAGGGTTAGGGTAGTTATTAAACCTATCCCACTCTCTAGATACCCCTTAGCACGTCAAGGAATATTATTTGGGGGTCCAGCCATGGAGAAGAGTTTAGACACTAGGAGAAGAAAAGGAACACACCCATTATCAAGAAATCACATTAGGATTCTCTTTTTAACCTGTTCCTTAAAACACTAGTGCTTAGGAAATCTATTGGAGGCAGAAGCAGTCAAGGGTAGCTTAGGGTTAGGGTTAGGGTTAGTGTTAGGGTACGGGTTAGGTTACGGGTTCGGGTACGGCATAGGGTATGGGTTAGGTTTAGGGTTAGGGTTAGTTTGAGGGTTAGGGCTCGGTTTAGGGTACGGGTTAGGATTAGGGTACGTGTTAGGGTTAGGGTAGGGGTTAGGGTTAGGGTACGCGTTAGGGTTAGGGTAGTTATTAAACCTATCCCACTCTCTAGATACCCCTTAGCACGTCAAGGAATATTATTTGGGTGTCCAGCCATGGAGAAGAATTTAGACACTAGGAGAAGATAAGGAACACACCCATTATCAAGAAATCACATTAGGATTCTCTTTTTAACCTGTTCCTTAAAACACTAGTGCTTAGGAAATCTATTGGAGGCAGAAGCAGTCAAGGGAAGCTTAGGGTTAGGGTTAGGGTTAGGTTTAGGGTACGGCTTAGGGAACGGGTTCGGGTACGGGTTCGTGTACGGCGTAGGGTATGGGTTAGGGTTAGGGTTATGGTTAGTTTGAAGGGTAGGGCTCGGTTTAGGGTACGGGTTAGGATTAGGGTTCGTGTTAGGGTTAGGGTAGGGGTTAGGGTTAGGGTACGCGTTAGGGTTAGGGTAGTTATTAAACCTTTCCCACTCTCTAGATTCCCCTTAGCACGTCAAGGAATATCATTTGGGGGTCCAGCCATGGAGAAGAGTTTAGACACTAGGAGAAGATAAGGAACACACCCATTATCCTGAAATCACATTAGGATTCTCTTTTAAACCTGTTCCTTAATACACTAGTGCTTAGGAAATCTATTGGAGGCAGAAGCAGTCAAGGGTAGCTTAGGGTTAGGGTTAGGGTTAGGGTTAGGGTTAGGGTACGGCTTAGGGTACGGGTTCGGGTACGGGTTCGGGTACGGCGTAGGGTATGGGTTAGATTTAGTGTTAGGGTTAGTTTGAGGGTTAGGGCTCGGTTTAGGGTACGGGTTAGGATTAGTGTACGTGTTAGGGTTAGGGTAGAGGTTAGGGTTAGGGTAGGCGTTAGGGTTAAGGTAGTTATTAAACCTATCCCACTCTCTAGATACCCCTTAGCACGTCAAGGAATATTATTTGGGGGTCCAGCGATGGAGAAGAGTTTAGACACTAGGAGAAGATAAGGAACACACCCATTATCAAGAAATCACATTAGGATTCTCTTTTTAACCTGTTCCTTAAAACACTAGTGCTTAGGAAATGTATTGGAGGCAGAAGCAGTCAAGGGTAGCTTAGGGTTAGGGTTAGGGTTAGGGTTAGGTTTAGGGTACGGCTTAGGGTACGGGTTCGGGTACGGGTTCGTGTACGGCGTAGGGTATGGGTTAGGGTTAGGGTTAGGGTTAGTTTGAAGGTTAGGGCTCGTTTTAGGGTACGGGTTAGGATTAGGGTTCGTGTTAGGGTTAGGGTAGGGGTTAGGGTTAGGGAACGCGTTAGGGTTAGGGTAGTTATTAAACCTATCCCACTCTCTAGATACCCCTTAGCACGTCAAGGAATATTATTTGGGGGTCCAGCCATGGAGAAGAGTTTAGACACTAGGAGAAGATAAGGAACACACCCATTATCAAGAAATCACATTAGGATTCTCTTTTTAAACTGTTCCTTAAAACACTAGTGCTTAGGAAATCTATTGGAGGCAGAAGCAGTCAAGGGTAGCTTAGGGTTAGGGTTAGGGTTAGGGTTAGGTTTAGGGTACGGCTTAGGGTACGGGTTCGGGTACGGGTTCGTGTACGGCGTAGGGTATGGGTTAGGGTTAGGGTTAGGGTTAGTTTGAAGGTTAGGGCTCGTTTTAGGGTACGGGTTAGGATTAGGGTTCGTGTTAGGGTTAGGGTAGGGGTTAGGGTTAGGGAACGCGTTAGGGTTAGGGTAGTTATTAAACCTATCCCACTCTCTAGATACCCCTTAGCACGTCAAGGAATATTATTTGGGGGTCCAGCCATGGAGAAGAGTTTAGACACTAGGAGAAGATAAGGAACACACCCATTATCAAGAAATCACATTAGGATTCTCTTTTTAACCTGTTCCTTAAAACACTAGTGCTTAGGAAATCTATTGGAGGCAGAAGCAGTCAAGGGTAGCTTAGGGTTAGGGTTAGGGTTAGGGTTAGGTTTAGGGTACGGCTTAGGGTACGGGTTCGGGTACGGGTTCAGGTACGGCATAGGGTAGGGGTTAGGTTTAGGGTTAGGTTTAGTTTGAAGGTTAGGGCTCGGTTTAGGGTACGGGTTAGGATTAGGGTTCGTGTTAGGTTTAGGGTAGGGTTTAGGGTTAGGGTACGCGTTAGGGTTAGGGTAGTTATTAAACCTATCCCACTCTCTAGATACCCCTTAGCACATCAAGGAATATTATTTGGGGGTCCAGCCATGGAGAACAGTTTAGACACTAGGAGAAGATAAGGAACACACCCATTATTCTGAAATCACATTAGGATTCTCTTTTTAACCTGTTCCTTAATACACTAGTGCTTAGGAAATCTATTGGAGGCAGAAGCAGTCAAGGGTAGCTTAGGGTTAGGGTTTGGGTTAGGGTTAGGGTTAGGGAACGGCTTAGGGTACGGGTTCGGGTACGGGTTCGGGTACGGCGTAGGGTATGGGTTAGGTTTAGGGTTAGGGTTAGCTTGAGGGTTAGGGCTCGGTTTAGGGTACGGGTTAGGATTAGTGTACGTGTTAGGGTTAGGGTAGAGGTTAGAGTTAGGGTACGCGTTAGGGTTAAGGTAGTTATTAAACCTATCCCACTCTCTAGATACCCCTTAGCACGTCAAGGAATATTATTTGGGTGTCCAGCCATGGAGAAGTGTTTAGACACTAGGAGAAGATAAGGAACACACCCATTATCCTGAAATCACATTAGGATTCTCTTTTTAACCTGTTCCTTAATACACTAGTGCTTAGGAAATCTATTGGAGGCAGAAGCAGTCAAGGGTAGCTTAGGGTTAGGGTTAGCGTTAGGGTTAGGGTACGGCTTAGGATACGGGTTCGGGTACGGGTTCGGGTACGGCGTAGGGTATTGGTTAGGTTTAGGGTTAGGGTTAGTTTGAGGGTTAGGGCTCGGTTTAGGGTACGGGTTAGGATTAGTGTACGTGTTAGGGTTAGGGTAGAGGTTAGGGTTAGGGTACGCGTTAGGGTTAGGGTAGTTATTAAACCTATCCCACTCTCTAGATACCCCTTAGCACGTCAAGGAATATTATTTGGGGGTCCAGCCATGGAGAAGAGTTTAGACACTAGGAGAAGATAAGGAACACACCCATTATCAAGAAATCACATTAGGATTCTCTTTTTAACCTGTTCCTTAAAACACTAGTGCTTAGGAAATCTATTGGAGGCAGAAGCAGTCAAGGGTATCTTAGGGTTAGGGTTAGGGTTAGTTTTAGGGTACGGGTTAGGTTACGGGTTCGGGTACGGCGTAGGGTATGGGTTAGGGTTAGGATTAGGGTTAGTTTGAGGGTTAGGGCTCGGTTTAGGGTACGGGTTAGGATTCGGGTACGTGTTAGGGTTAGGGTAGGGGTTAGGGTTAGGGTACGCGTTAGGGTTAGGGTAGTTATTAAACCTATCCCACTCTCTAGATACCCCTTAGCACGTCAAGGAATATTATTTGGGTGTCCAGCCATGGAGAAGAGTTTAAACACTAGGAGAAGATAAGGAACACACCCATTATCAAGAAATCACATTAGGATTCTCTTTTTAACCTGTTCCTTAAAACACTAGTGCTTAGGAAATCTATTAGAGGCAAAAGCAGTCAAGGGTAGCTTAGGGTTAGGGTTAGGGTTAGTGTTAGGGTACGGGTTAGGTTACGGGTTCGGGTACGGCGTAGGGTATGGGTTAGGGTTAGGATTAGGGTTAGTTTGAGGGTTAGGGCTCGGTTTAGGGTACGGGTTAGGATTAGGGTACGTGTTAGGGTTAGGGTAGAGGTTAGGGTTAGGGTACGCGTTAGGGTTAAGGTAGTTATTAAACCTATCCCACTCTCTAGATACCCCTTAACACGTCAAGGAATATTATTTGGGGGTCCAGCCATGGAGAAGAGTTTAGACACTAGGAGAAGATAAGGAACACACCCATTATCAAGAAATCACATTAGGATTCTCTTTTTAACCTGTTCCTTAAAACACTAGTGCTTAGGAAATCTATTGGAGGCAGAAGCAGTCAAGGGTAGCTTAGGGTTAGGGTTAGGGTTAGGGTTAGGGTTAGTGTTAGGGTACGGGTTCGGGTACGGGTTCGGGTACGGCGTAGGGTATGGGTTAGGGTTAGGGTTAGGGTTAGTTTGAGGGTTAGGGCTCGGTTTAGGGTACGGGTTAGGATTAGGGTACGTGTTAGGGTTAGGGTAGGGGTTTGGGTTAGGGTACTCGTTAGGGTTAGGGTAGTTATTAAACCTATCCCACTCTCTAGATACCCCTTAGCACGTCAAGGAATATTATTTGGGTGTCCAGCCATGGAGAAGAGTTTAGACACTAGGAGAAGATAAAGAACACACCCATTATCAAGAAATCACATTACGATTCTCTTTTTAACCTGTTCCTTAAAACACTAGTGCTTAGGAAATCTATTGGAGGCAGAAGCAGTCAAGGGTAGCTTAGGGTTAGGTTTAGGGTTAGGGTTAGGGTACGGGTTAGGTTACGGGTTTGGGTACGGCGTAGGGTATGGGTTAGGGTTAGGGTTAGGGTTAGTTTGAGGGTTAGGGCTCGGTTTAGGTTACGGGTTAGGATTAGGGTACGTGTTAGGGTTAGGGTACGGGTTAGGGTTAGGGTACGCGTTAGGGTTAGGGTAGTTATTAAACCTATCCCACTCTCTAGATACCCCTTAGCACGTCAAGGAATATTATTTGGGTGTCCTGCCATGGAGAAGAGTTTAGACACTAGGAGAAGATAAGGAACACACCCATTATCAAGAAATCACATTAGGATTCTCTTTTTAACCTGTTCCTTAAAACACTAGTGCTTAGGAAATCTATTGGAGGCAGAAGCAGTCAATGGTAGCTTAGGGTTAGGGTTAGCATTAGGGTTAGGTTTAGGGTACGGCTTAGGGTACGGGTTCGGGTACGGGTTCAGGTACGGCATAGGGTAGGGTTTAGGTTTAGGGTTAGGTTTAGTTTGAAGGTTAGGGCTCGGTTTAGGGTACGGGTTAGGATTAGGGTTCGTGTTAGGGTTAGGGTAGGGTTTAGGGTTAGGGTACGCGTTAGGGTTAGGGTAGTTATTAAACCTATCCCACTCTCTAGATACCCCTTAGCACATCAAGGAATATTATTTGGGGGTCCAGCCATGGAGAACAGTTTAGACACTAGGAGAAGATAAGGAACACACCCATTATCCTGAAATCACATTAGGATTCTCTTTTTAAACTGTTCCTTAATACACTAGTGCTTAGGAAATCTATTGGAGGCAGAAGCAGTCAAGGGTAGCTTAGAGTTAGGGTTTGGGTTAGGGTTAGGGTTAGGGTACGGCTTAGGGTACGGGTTCAGGTACGGGTTCGGGTACGGCGTAGGGTATGGGTTAGGTTTAGGGTTAGGGTTAGCTTGAGGGTTAGGGCTCGGTTTAGGGTACGGGTTAGGATTAGTGTACGTGTTAGGGTTAGGGTAGAGGTTAGGGTTAGGGTACGCGTTAGGGTTAAGGTAGTTATTAAACCTATCCCACTCTCTAGATACCCCTTAGCACGTCAAGGAATATTATTTGGGGGTCCAGCCATGGAGAAGAGTTTAGACACTAGGAGAAGATAAGGAACACACACATTATCCTGAAATCACATTAGGATTCTCTTTTTAACCTGTTCCTTAATACACTAGTGCTTAGGAAATCTATTGGAGGCAGAAGCAGTCAAGGGTAGCTTAGGGTTAGGGTTAGGGTTAGGGTTAGGGTACGGCTTAGGGTACGGGTTCGGGTACGGGTTCGGGTACGGCGTAGGGTATGGGTTAGGTTTAGGGTTAGGGTTAGTTTGAGGGTTAGGGCTCGGTTTAGGGTACGGGTTAGGATTAGTGTACGTGTTAGGGTTAGGGTAGAGGTTAGGGTTAGGGTACGCGTTAGGGTTAGGGTAGTTATTAAACCTATCCCACTCTCTAGATACCCCTTAGCACGTCAAGGAATATTATTTGGGGGTCCAGCCATGGAGAAGAGTTTAGACACTAGGAGAAGATAAGGAACACACCCATTATCAAGAAATCACATTAGGATTCTCTTTTTAACCTGTTCCTTAAAACACTAGTGCTTAGGAAATCTATTGGAGGCAGAAGCAGTCAAGGGTAGCTTAGGGTTAGGGTTAGGGTTAGTTTTAGGGTACGGGTTAGGTTACGGGTTCGGGTACGGCGTAGGGTATGGGTTAGGGTTAGGATTAGGGTTAGTTTGAGGGTTAGGGCTCGGTTTAGGGTACGGGTTAGGATTAGGGTACGTGTTAGGGTTAGGGTAGGGGTTAGGGTTAGGGTACGCGTTAGGGTTAGGGTAGTTATTAAACCTATCCCACTCTCTAGATACCCCTTAGCACGTCAAGGAATATTATTTGGGTGTCCAGCCATGGAGAAGAGTTTAAACACTAGGAGAAGATAAGGAACACACACATTATCAAGAAATCACATTAGGATTCTCTTTTTAACCTATTCCTTAAAACACTAGTGCTTAGGAAATCTATTGGAGGCAGAAGCAGTCAAGGGTAGCTTAGGGTTAGGGTTAGGGTAAGGTTTAGGGTTAGGGTACGGCTTAGGGTACGGGTTCGGGTACGGGTTCGGGTTAGGGTTAGGGTTAGTTTGAGGGTTAGGTCTCGGTTTAGGGTACGGGTTAGGATTAGGGTACGTGTTAGCGTTAGGTTAGGGGTTAGGGTTAGGGTATGCGTTAGGGTTAGGGTAGTTATTAAACCTATCCCACTCTCTAGATACCCCTTAGCACGTCAAGGAATATTATTTGGGGGTCCATCCATGGAGAAGAGTTTAGACACTAGGAGAAGATAAGGAACACACCCATTATCAAGAAATCACATTAGGATTCTCTTTTTAACCTGTTCCTTAAAACACTAGTGCTTAGGAAATCTATTGGAGGCAGAAGCAGTCAAGGGTAGCTTAGGGTTAGGGTTAGGGTTAGTGTTAGGGTACGGGTTAGGTTACGGGTTCGGGTACGGGTTCGTGTACGGCATAGGGTAGGGGTTAGGTTTAGTGTTAGGGTTAGTTTGAAGGTTAGGGCTCGGTTTAGGGTACGGGTTAGGATTAGGGTTCGTGTTAGGGTTTGGGTAGGGTTTAGGGTTAGGGTACGCGTTAGGGTTAGGGTAGTTATTAAACCTATCCCACTCTCTAGATACCCCTTAGCACGTCAAGGAATATTATTTGGGGGTCCAGCCATGGAGAACAGTTTAGACACTAGGAGAAGATAAGGAACACACCCATTATCCTGAAATCACATTAGGATTCTCTTTTTAACCTGTTCCTTAATACACTAGTGCTTAGGAAATCTATTGGAGGCAGAAGCAGTCAAGGGTAGCTTAGGGTTAGGCTTAGGGTTAGGGTACTTCTTAGGGTACGGGTTCGGGTACGGGTTCGGGTACGGCGTAGGGTATGGGTTAGGTTTAGGGGTAGGGTTAGTTT
The DNA here is from genome assembly GCF_028021215.1 of Eschrichtius robustus. Classification (NCBI taxonomy): domain Eukaryota; kingdom Metazoa; phylum Chordata; class Mammalia; order Artiodactyla; family Eschrichtiidae; genus Eschrichtius; species Eschrichtius robustus. The sequence goes on from NW_027175163.1 coordinate 1,326,441, forward strand.
GAGGGTTAGGGCTCGGTTTAGGGTACGGGTTAGGATTAGTGTACGTTTTAGGGTTAGGGTAGAGGTTAGGGTTAGGGTAGGCGTTAGGGTTAGGGTAGTTATTAAACCTATCCCACTCTCTAGATACTCCTTAGCACGTCAAGGAATATTATTTGGGGGTCCAGCCATGGAGAAGAGTTTAGACACTAGGAGAAGATAAGGAACACACCCATTATCCTGAAATCACATTAGGATTCTCTTTTTAACCTGTTCCTTAATACACTAGTGCTTAGGAAATCTATTGGAGGCAAAAGGAGTCAAGGGTAGCTTAGGGTTAGGGTTAGGGTTAGGGTTAGGGTTAGCTTTAGGGTACCGCTTAGGGTACGGGTTCGGGTACGGCGTAGGGTATGGGTTAGGGTTAGGGTTAGGGTTAATTTGAGGGTTAGGGCTCGGTTTAGGGTACGGGTTAGGATTAGTGTACGTGTTAGGGTTAGGGTAGAGGTTAGGGTTAGGGTACGCGTTAGGGTTAGGGTAGTTATTAAACCTATCCCACTGTCTAGATAACCCTTAGCACGTCAAGGAATATTATTTGGGGGTCCAGCCATGGAGAAGAGTTTAGACACTAGGAGAAGAAAAGGAACACACCCATTATCAAGAAATCACATTAGGATTCTCTCTTTAACCTGTTCCTTAAAACACTAGTGCTTAGGAAATCTATTGGAGGCAGAAGCAGTCAAGGGTAGCTTAGGGTTAGGGTTAGGGTTAGTGTTAGGGTACGGGTTAGGTTACGGGTTCGGGTACGGCGTAGGGTATGGGTTAGGGTTAGGGTTATGGTTAGTTTGAGGGTTAGGGCTCGGTTTAGGGTACGGTTTAGGATTAGGGTACGTGTTAGGGTTAGGGTAGGGGTTAGGGTTAGGGTACGCGTTAGGGTTAGGGTAGTTATTAAACCTATCCCACTCCCTAGATACCCCTTAGCACGTCAAGGAATATTATTTGGGTGTCCAGCCATGGAGAAGAGTTTAGACACTACGAGAAGATAAGGAACACACCCATTACCAAGAAATCACATTAGGATTCTCTTTTTAACCTGTTCCTTAAAACACTAGTGCTTAGGAAATCTATTGGAGGCAGAAGCAGTCAAGGGAAGCTTAGGGTTAGGGTTAGGGTTAGGTTTAGGGTACGGCTTAGGGTACGGGTTCAGGTACGGGTTCGTGTACGGCGTAGGGTATGGGTTAGGGTTAGGGTTATGGTTAGTTTGAAGGGTAGGGCTCGGTTTAGGGTACGGGTTAGGATTAGGGTTCGTGTTAGGGTTAGGGTAGGGGTTAGGGTTAGGGTACGCGTTAGGGTTAGGGTAGTTATTAAACCTATCCCACTCTCTAGATTCCCCTTAGCACGTCAAGGAATATTATTTGGGGGTCCAGCCATGGAGAAGAGTTTAGACACTAGGAGAAGATAAGGAACACACCCATTATCCTGAAATCACATTAGGATTCTCTTTTTAACCTGTGCCTTGATACACTAGTGCTTAGGAAATCTATTGGAGGCAGAAGCAGTCAAGGGTAGCTTAGGGTTAGGGTTAGGGTTAGGGTTAGGGTACGGCTTAGGGTACGGGTTCGGGTACGGGTTCGGGTACGGCCTAGGGTATGGGTTAGGGTTAGGGTTAGGGTTAGTTTGAGGGTTAGGGCTCGGTTTAGGGTACGGGTTAGGATTAGTGTACGTGTTAGGGTTAGGGTAGAGGTTAGGGTTAGGGTACGCGTTAGGGTTAGGGTAGTTATTAAACCTATCCCACTCTCTAGATACCCCTTAGCACGTCAAGGAATATTATTTGGGGGTCCAGCCATGGAGAAGAGTTTAGACACTAGGAGAAGATAAGGAACACACCCATTATCAAGAAATCACATTAGGATTCTCTTTTTAACCTGTTCCTTAAAACACTAGTGCTTAGGAAATCTATTGGAGGCAGAAGCAGTCAAGGGTATCTTAGGGTTAGGGTTAGGGTTAGTTTTAGGGTACGGGTTAGGTTACGGGTTCGGGTACGGCGTAGGGTATGGGTTAGGGTTAGGATTAGGGTTAGTTTGAGGGTTAGGGCTCGGTTTAGGGTACGGGTTAGGATTCGGGTACGTGTTAGGGTTAGGGTAGGGGTTAGGGTTAGGGTACGCGTTAGGGTTAGGGTAGTTATTAAACCTATCCCACTCTCTAGATACCCCTTAGCACGTCAAGGAATATTATTTGGGTGTCCAGCCATGGAGAAGAGTTTAAACACTAGGAGAAGATAAGGAACACACCCATTATCAAGAAATCACATTAGGATTCTCTTTTTAACCTGTTCCTTAAAACACTAGTGCTTAGGAAATCTATTAGAGGCAAAAGCAGTCAAGGGTAGCTTAGGGTTAGGGTTAGGGTTAGTGTTAGGGTACGGGTTAGGTTACGGGTTCGGGTACGGCGTAGGGTATGGGTTAGGGTTAGGATTAGGGTTAGTTTGAGGGTTAGGGCTCGGTTTAGGGTACGGGTTAGGATTAGTGTACGTGTTAGGGTTAGGGTAGAGGTTAGGGTTAGGGTACGCGTTAGGGTTAAGGTAGTTATTAAACCTATCCCACTCTCTAGATACCCCTTAACACGTCAAGGAATATTATTTGGGGGTCCAGCCATGGAGAAGAGTTTAGACACTAGGAGAAGATAAGGAACACACCCATTATCAAGAAATCACATTAGGATTCTCTTTTTAACCTGTTCCTTAAAACACTAGTGCTTAGGAAATCTATTGGAGGCAGAAGCAGTCAAGGGTAGCTTAGGGTTAGGGTTAGGGTTAGGGTTAGGGTTAGTGTTAGGGTACGGGTTCGGGTACGGGTTCGGGTACGGCGTAGGGTATGGGTTAGGGTTAGGGTTAGGGTTAGTTTGAGGGTTAGGGCTCGGTTTAGGGTACGGGTTAGGATTAGGGTACGTGTTAGGGTTAGGGTAGGGGTTTGGGTTAGGGTACTCGTTAGGGTTAGGGTAGTTATTAAACCTATCCCACTCTCTAGATACCCCTTAGCACGTCAAGGAATATTATTTGGGTGTCCAGCCATGGAGAAGAGTTTAGACACTAGGAGAAGATAAGGAACACACCCATTATCAAGAAATCACATTACGATTCTCTTTTTAACCTGTTCCTTAAAACACTAGTGCTTAGGAAATCTATTGGAGGCAGAAGCAGTCAAGGGTAGCTTAGGGTTAGGTTTAGGGTTAGGGTTAGGGTACGGGTTAGGTTACGGGTTTGGGTACGGCGTAGGGTATGGGTTAGGGTTAGGGTTAGGGTTAGTTTGAGGGTTAGGGCTCGGTTTAGGGTACGGGTTAGGATTAGGGTACGTGTTAGGGTTAGGGTACGGGTTAGGGTTAGGGTACGCGTTAGGGTTAGGGTAGTTATTAAACCTATCCCACTCTCTAGATACCCCTTAGCACGTCAAGGAATATTATTTGGGTGTCCTGCCATGGAGAAGAGTTTAGACACTAGGAGAAGATAAGGAACACACCCATTATCAAGAAATCACATTAGGATTCTCTTTTTAACCTGTTCCTTAAAACACTAGTGCTTAGGAAATCTATTGGAGGCAGAAGCAGTCAATGGTAGCTTAGGGTTAGGGTTAGCATTAGGGTTAGGTTTAGGGTACGGCTTAGGGTACGGGTTCGGGTACGGGTTCAGGTACGGCATAGGGTAGGGTTTAGGTTTAGGGTTAGGTTTAGTTTGAAGGTTAGGGCTCGGTTTAGGGTACGGGTTAGGATTAGGGTTCGTGTTAGGGTTAGGGTAGGGTTTAGGGTTAGGGTACGCGTTAGGGTTAGGGTAGTTATTAAACCTATCCCACTCTCTAGATACCCCTTAGCACATCAAGGAATATTATTTGGGGGTCCAGCCATGGAGAACAGTTTAGACACTAGGAGAAGATAAGGAACACACCCATTATCCTGAAATCACATTAGGATTCTCTTTTTAAACTGTTCCTTAATACACTAGTGCTTAGGAAATCTATTGGAGGCAGAAGCAGTCAAGGGTAGCTTAGAGTTAGGGTTTGGGTTAGGGTTAGGGTTAGGGTACGGCTTAGGGTACGGGTTCAGGTACGGGTTCGGGTACGGCGTAGGGTATGGGTTAGGTTTAGGGTTAGGGTTAGCTTGAGGGTTAGGGCTCGGTTTAGGGTACGGGTTAGGATTAGTGTACGTGTTAGGGTTAGGGTAGAGGTTAGGGTTAGGGTACGCGTTAGGGTTAAGGTAGTTATTAAACCTATCCCACTCTCTAGATACCCCTTAGCACGTCAAGGAATATTATTTGGGGGTCCAGCCATGGAGAAGAGTTTAGACACTAGGAAAAGATAAGGAACACACACATTATCCTGAAATCACATTAGGATTCTCTTTTTAACCTGTTCCTTAATACACTAGTGCTTAGGAAATCTATTGGAGGCAGAAGCAGTCAAGGGTAGCTTAGGGTTAGGGTTAGGGTTAGGGTTAGGGTACGGCTTAGGGTACGGGTTCGGGTACGGGTTCGGGTACGGCGTAGGGTATGGGTTAGGTTTAGGGTTAGGGTTAGTTTGAGGGTTAGGGCTCGGTTTAGGGTACGGGTTAGGATTAGTGTACGTGTTAGGGTTAGGGTAGAGGTTAGGGTTAGGGTACGCGTTAGGGTTAGGGTAGTTATTAAACCTATCCCACTCTCTAGATACCCCTTAGCACGTCAAGGAATATTATTTGGGGGTCCAGCCATGGAGAAGAGTTTAGACACTAGGAGAAGATAAGGAACACACCCATTATCAAGAAATCACATTAGGATTCTCTTTTTAACCTGTTCCTTAAAACACTAGTGCTTAGGAAATCTATTGGAGGCAGAAGCAGTCAAGGGTAGCTTAGGGTTAGGGTTAGGGTTAGTTTTAGGGTACGGGTTAGGTTACGGGTTCGGGTACGGCGTAGGGTATGGGTTAGGGTTAGGATTAGGGTTAGTTTGAGGGTTAGGGCTCGGTTTAGGGTACGGGTTAGGATTAGGGTACGTGTTAGGGTTAGGGTAGGGGTTAGGGTTAGGGTACGCGTTAGGGTTAGGGTAGTTATTAAACCTATCCCACTCTCTAGATACCCCTTAGCACGTCAAGGAATATTATTTGGGTGTCCAGCCATGGAGAAGAGTTTAAACACTAGGAGAAGATAAGGAACACACACATTATCAAGAAATCACATTAGGATTCTCTTTTTAACCTATTCCTTAAAACACTAGTGCTTAGGAAATCTATTGGAGGCAGAAGCAGTCAAGGGTAGCTTAGGGTTAGGGTTAGGGTAAGGTTTAGGGTTAGGGTACGGCTTAGGGTACGGGTTCGGGTACGGGTTCGGGTTAGGGTTAGGGTTAGTTTGAGGGTTAGGTCTCGGTTTAGGGTACGGGTTAGGATTAGGGTACGTGTTAGCGTTAGGTTAGGGGTTAGGGTTAGGGTATGCGTTAGGGTTAGGGTAGTTATTAAACCTATCCCACTCTCTAGATACCCCTTAGCACGTCAAGGAATATTATTTGGGGGTCCATCCATGGAGAAGAGTTTAGACACTAGGAGAAGATAAGGAACACACCCATTATCAAGAAATCACATTAGGATTCTCTTTTTAACCTGTTCCTTAAAACACTAGTGCTTAGGAAATCTATTGGAGGCAGAAGCAGTCAAGGGTAGCTTAGGGTTAGGGTTAGGGTTAGTGTTAGGGTACGGGTTAGGTTACGGGTTCGGGTACGGGTTCGTGTACGGCATAGGGTAGGGGTTAGGTTTAGTGTTAGGGTTAGTTTGAAGGTTAGGGCTCGGTTTAGGGTACGGGTTAGGATTAGGGTTCGTGTTAGGGTTTGGGTAGGGTTTAGGGTTAGGGTACGCGTTAGGGTTAGGGTAGTTATTAAACCTATCCCACTCTCTAGATACCCCTTAGCACGTCAAGGAATATTATTTGGGGGTCCAGCCATGGAGAACAGTTTAGACACTAGGAGAAGATAAGGAACACACCCATTATCCTGAAATCACATTAGGATTCTCTTTTTAACCTGTTCCTTAATACACTAGTGCTTAGGAAATCTATTGGAGGCAGAAGCAGTCAAGGGTAGCTTAGGGTTAGGCTTAGGGTTAGGGTACTTCTTAGGGTACGGGTTCGGGTACGGGTTCGGGTACGGCGTAGGGTATGGGTTAGGTTTAGGGGTAGGGTTAGTTTGAGGGTTAGGGCTCGGTTTAGGGTACGGGTTAGGATTAGTGTACGTTTTAGGGTTAGGGTAGAGGTTAGGGTTAGGGTAGGCGTTAGGGTTAGGGTAGTTATTAAACCTATCCCACTCTCTAGATACTCCTTAGCACGTCAAGGAATATTATTTGGGGGTCCAGCCATGGAGAAGAGTTTAGACACTAGGAGAAGATAAGGAACACACCCATTATCCTGAAATCACATTAGGATTCTCTTTTTAACCTGTTCCTTAATACACTAGTGCTTAGGAAATCTATTGGAGGCAAAAGGAGTCAAGGGTAGCTTAGGGTTAGGGTTAGGGTTAGGGTTAGGGTTAGCTTTAGGGTACCGCTTAGGGTACGGGTTCGGGTACGGCGTAGGGTATGGGTTAGGGTTAGGGTTAGGGTTAATTTGAGGGTTAGGGCTCGGTTTAGGGTACGGGTTAGGATTAGTGTACGTGTTAGGGTTAGGGTAGAGGTTAGGGTTAGGGTACGCGTTAGGGTTAGGGTAGTTATTAAACCTATCCCACTGTCTAGATAACCCTTAGCACGTCAAGGAATATTATTTGGGGGTCCAGCCATGGAGAAGAGTTTAGACACTAGGAGAAGAAAAGGAACACACCCATTATCAAGAAATCACATTAGGATTCTCTCTTTAACCTGTTCCTTAAAACACTAGTGCTTAGGAAATCTATTGGAGGCAGAAGCAGTCAAGGGTAGCTTAGGGTTAGGGTTAGGGTTAGTGTTAGGGTACGGGTTAGGTTACGGGTTCGGGTACGGCGTAGGGTATGGGTTAGGGTTAGGGTTATGGTTAGTTTGAGGGTTAGGGCTCGGTTTAGGGTACGGTTTAGGATTAGGGTACGTGTTAGGGTTAGGGTAGGGGTTAGGGTTAGGGTACGCGTTAGGGTTAGGGTAGTTATTAAACCTATCCCACTCCCTAGATACCCCTTAGCACGTCAAGGAATATTATTTGGGTGTCCAGCCATGGAGAAGAGTTTAGACACTACGAGAAGATAAGGAACACACCCATTACCAAGAAATCACATTAGGATTCTCTTTTTAACCTGTTCCTTAAAACACTAGTGCTTAGGAAATCTATTGGAGGCAGAAGCAGTCAAGGGAAGCTTAGGGTTAGGGTTAGGGTTAGGTTTAGGGTACGGCTTAGGGTACGGGTTCAGGTACGGGTTCGTGTACGGCGTAGGGTATGGGTTAGGGTTAGGGTTATGGTTAGTTTGAAGGGTAGGGCTCGGTTTAGGGTACGGGTTAGGATTAGGGTTCGTGTTAGGGTTAGGGTAGGGGTTAGGGTTAGGGTACGCGTTAGGGTTAGGGTAGTTATTAAACCTATCCCACTCTCTAGATTCCCCTTAGCACGTCAAGGAATATTATTTGGGGGTCCAGCCATGGAGAAGAGTTTAGACACTAGGAGAAGATAAGGAACACACCCATTATCCTGAAATCACATTAGGATTCTCTTTTTAACCTGTGCCTTGATACACTAGTGCTTAGGAAATCTATTGGAGGCAGAAGCAGTCAAGGGTAGCTTAGGGTTAGGGTTAGGGTTAGGGTTAGGGTACGGCTTAGGGTACGGGTTCGGGTACGGGTTCGGGTACGGCCTAGGGTATGGGTTAGGGTTAGGGTTAGGGTTAGTTTGAGGGTTAGGGCTCGGTTTAGGGTACGGGTTAGGATTAGTGTACGTGTTAGGGTTAGGGTAGAGGTTAGGGTTAGGGTACGCGTTAGGGTTAGGGTAGTTATTAAACCTATCCCACTCTCTAGATACCCCTTAGCACGTCAAGGAATATTATTTGGGGGTCCAGCCATGGAGAAGAGTTTAGACACTAGGAGAAGATAAGGAACACACCCATTATCAAGAAATCACATTAGGATTCTCTTTTTAACCTGTTCCTTAAAACACTAGTGCTTAGGAAATCAATTGGAGGCAGAAGCAGTCAAGGGTAGCTTAGGGTTAGGGTTAGGGTTATTGTTAGGGTAAGGCTTAGGGTACGGGTTCGGGTACGGCGTAGGGTATGGGTTAGGGTTAGGGTTAGTGTTAGTTTGAGGGTTAGGGCTTGGTTTAGGGTACGGTTTAGGATTAGGGTACGTGTTAGGGTTAGGGTACGCGTTAGGGTTAGGGTAGTTATTAAACCTATCCCACTCTCTAGATACCCCTTAGCACGTCAAGGAATATTATTTGGGGGTCCATCCATGGAGAAGAGTTTAGACACTAGGAGAAGATAAGGAACACACCCATTATCAAGAAATCACATTAGGATTCTCTTTTTAACCTGTTCCTTAAAACACTAGTGCTTAGGAAATCTATTGGAGGCAGAAGCAGTCAAGGGTAGCTTAGGGTTAGGGTTAGGGTTAGTGTTAGGGTACGGGTTAGGTTACGGGTTTGGGTACGGCGTAGGGTATGGGTTAGGGTTAGGGTTAGGGTTAGTTTGAGGGTTAGGGCTCGGTTTAGGGTACGGGTTAGGATTAGGGTACGTGTTAGGGTTAGGGTAGGGGTTAGGGTTAGGGTACGCGTTAGGGTTAGGGTAGTTATTAAACCTATCCCACTCTCTAGATACCCCTTAGCACGTCAAGGAATATTATTTGGTTGTCCAGCCATGGAGAAGAGTTTAGACACTAGGAGAAGATAAGGAACACACCCATTATCAAGAAATCACATTAGGATTCTCTTTTTAACCTGTTCCTTAAAACACTAGTGCTTAGGAAATCTATTGGAGGCAGAAGCAGTCAATGGTAGCTTAGGGTTAGGGTTAGGGTTAGGGTTAGGTTTAGGGTACGGCTTAGGGTACGGGTTCGGGTACGGGTTCGTGTACGGCATAGGGTAGGGGTTAGGTTTAGGGTTAGGGTTAGTTTGAAGGTTAGGGCTCGGTTTAGGGTACGGGTTAGGATTAGGGTTCGTGTTAGGGTTAGGGTAGGGTTTAGGGTTAGGGTACGCGTTAGGGTTAGGGTAGTTATTAAACCTATCCCACTCTCTAGATACCCCTTAGCACGTCAAGGAATATTATTTGGGGGTCCAGCCATGGAGAACAGTTTAGACACTAGGAGAAGATAAGGAACACACCCATTATCTTGAAATCACATTAGGATTCTCTTTTTAACCTGTTCCTTAATACACTAGTCCTTAGGAAATTTTTGGAGGCAGAAGCAGTCAAGGGTAGCTTAGGGTTAGGCTTAGGGTTAGGATAGTTCTTAGGGTACGGGTTCGGATACGGGTTCGGGTACGGCGTAGGGTATGGGTTAGGTTTAGGGGTATGGTTAGTTTGAGGGTTAGGGCTCGGTTTAGGGTACGGGTTAGGATTAGTGTACGTTTTAGGGTTAGGGTAGAGGTTAGGGTTAGGGTACGCGTTAGGGTTAGGGTAGTTATTAAACCTATCCCACTCTCTAGATACCCCTTAGCACGTCAAGGAATATTATTTGGGGGTCCAGCCATGGAGAAGAGTTTAGACACTAGGAGAAGATAAGGAACACACCCATTATCCTGAAATCACATTAGGATTCTCTTTTTAACCTGTTCCTTAACACACTAGTGCTTAGGAAATCTATTGGAGGCAGAAGCAGTCAAGGGTAGCTTAGGGTTAGGGTTAGGGTTAGGGTTAGGGTTAGCTTTAGGGTACCGCTTAGGGTACGGGTTCGGGTACGGCGTAGGGTATGGGTTAGGGTTAGGATTAATTTGAGGGTTAGGGCTCGGTTTAGGGTACGGGTTAGGATTAGTGTACGTGTTAGGGTTAGGGTAGAGGTTAGGGTTAGGGTACGCGTTAGGGTTAGGGTAGTTATTAAACCTATCCCACTCTCTAGATACCCCTTAGCACGTCAAGGAATATTATTTGGGGGTCCAGCCATGGAGAAGAGTTTAGACACTAGGAGAAGAAAAGGAACACACCCATTATCAAGAAATCACATTAGGATTCTCTTTTTAACCTGTTCCTTAAAACACTAGTGCTTAGGAAATCTATTGGAGGCAGAAGCAGTCAAGGGTAGCTTAGGGTTAGGGTTAGGGTTAGTGTTAGGGTACGGGTTAGGTTACGGGTTCGGGTACGGCGTAGGGTATGGGTTAGGGTTAGGGTTAGGGTTAGTTTGAGGGTTAGGGCTCGGTTTAGGGTACGGGTTAGGATTAGGGTACGTGTTAGGGTTAGGGTAGGGGTTAGGGTTAGGTTACGCGTTAGGGTTAGGGTAGTTATTAAACCTATCCCACTCTCTAGATACCCCTTAGCACGTCAAGGAATATTATTTGGGTGTCCAGCCATGGAGAAGAGTTTAGACACTAGGAGAAGATAAGGAACACACCCATTATCAAGAAATCACATTAGGATTCTCTTTTTAACCTGTTCCTTAAAACACTAGTGCTTAGGAAATCTATTGGAGGCAGAAGCAGTCAAGGGAAGCTTAGGGTTAGGGTTAGGGTTAGGTTTAGGGTACGGCTTAGGGTACGGGTTCGGGTACGGGTTCGTGTACGGCGTAGGGTATGGGTTAGGGTTAGGGTTATGGTTAGTTTGAAGGGTAGGGCTCGGTTTAGGGTACGGGTTAGGATTAGGGTTCGTGTTAGGGTTAGGGTAGGGGTTAGGGTTAGGTTACGCGTTAGGGTTAGGGTAGTTATTAAACCTATCCCACTCTCTAGATTCCCCTTAGCACGTCAAGGAATATTATTTGGGGGTCCAGCCATGGAGAAGAGTTTAGACACTAGGAGAAGATAAGGAACACACCCATTATCCTGAAATCACATTAGGATTCTCTTTTTAACCTGTGCCTTGATACACTAGTGCTTAGGAAATCTATTGGAGGCAGAAGCAGTCAACGGTAGCTTAGGGTTAGGGTTAGGGTTAGGGTTAGGGTACGGCTTAGGGTACGGGTTCGGGTACGGGTTCGGGTACGGCCTAGGGTATGGGTTAGGGTTAGGGTTAGGGTTAGTTTGAGGGTTAGGGCTCGGTTTAGGGTACGGGTTAGGATTAGTGTACGTGTTAGGGTTAGGGTAGAGGTTAGGGTTAGGGTACGCGTTAGGGTTAGGGTAGTTATTAAACCTATCCCACTCTCTAGATACCCCTTAGCACGTCAAGGAATATTATTTGGGGGTCCAGCCATGGAGAAGAGTTTAGACACTAGGAGAAGATAAGGAACACACCCATTATCAAGAAATCACATTAGGATTCTCTTTTTAACCTGTTCCTTAAAACACTAGTGCTTAGGAAATCAATTGGAGGCAGAAGCAGTCAAGGGTAGCTTAGGGTTAGGGTTAGGGTTATTGTTAGGGTAAGGCTTAGGGTACGGGTTCGGGTACGGCGTAGGGTATGGGTTAGGGTTAGGGTTAGTGTTAGTTTGAGGGTTAGGGCTTGGTTTAGGGTACGGTTTAGGATTAGGGTACGTGTTAGGGTTAGGGTACGCGTTAGGGTTAGGGTAGTTATTAAACCTATCCCACTCTCTAGATACCCCTTAGCACGTCAAGGAATATTATTTGGGGGTCCATCCATGGAGAAGAGTTTAGACACTAGGAGAAGATAAGGAACACACCCATTATCAAGAAATCACATTAGGATTCTCTTTTTAACCTGTTCCTTAAAACACTAGTGCTTAGGAAATCTATTGGAGGCAGAAGCAGTCAAGGGTAGCTTAGGGTTAGGGTTAGGGTTAGTGTTAGGGTACGGGTTAGGTTACGGGTTTGGGTACGGCGTAGGGTATGGGTTAGGGTTAGGGTTAGGGTTAGTTTGAGGGTTAGGGCTCGGTTTAGGGTACGGGTTAGGATTAGGGTACGTGTTAGGGTTAGGGTAGGGGTTAGGGTTAGGGTACGCGTTAGGGTTAGGGTAGTTATTAAACCTATCCCACTCTCTAGATACCCCTTAGCACGTCAAGGAATATTATTTGGGTGTCCAGCCATGGAGAAGAGTTTAGACACTAGGAGAAGATAAGGAACACACCCATTATCAAGAAATCACATTAGGATTCTCTTTTTAACCTGTTCCTTAAAACACTAGTGCTTAGGAAATCTATTGGAGGCAGAAGCAGTCAATGGTAGCTTAGGGTTAGGGTTAGGGTTAGGGTTAGGTTTAGGGTACGGCTTAGGGTACGGGTTCGGGTACGGGTTCGTGTACGGCATAGGGTAGGGTTTAGGTTTAGGGTTAGGGTTAGTTTGAAGGTTAGGGCTCGGTTTAGGGTACGGGTTAGGATTAGGGTTCGTGTTAGGGTTAGGGTAGGGTTTAGGGTTAGGGTACGCGTTAGGGATAGGGTAGTTATTAAACCTATCCCACTCTCTAGATACCCCTTAGCACGTCAAGGAATATTATTTGGGGGTCCAGCCATGGAGAACAGTTTAGACACTAGGAGAAGATAAGGAACACACCCATTATCCTGAAATCACATTAGGATTCTCTTTTTAACCTGTTCCTTAATACACTAGTCCTTAGGAAATTTTTGGAGGCAGAAGCAGTCAAGGGTAGCTTAGGGTTAGGCTTAGGGTTAGGATAGTTCTTAGGGTACGGGTTCGGGTACGGGTTCGGGTACGGCGTAGGGTATGGGTTAGGTTTAGGGGTATGGTTAGTTTGAGGGTTAGGGCTCGGTTTAGGGTACGGGTTAGGATTAGTGTACGTTTTAGGGTTAGGGTAGAGGTTAGGGTTAGGGTACGCGTTAGGGTTAGGGTAGTTATTAAACCTATCCCACTCTCTAGATACCCCTTAGCACGTCAAGGAATATTATTTGGGGGTCCAGCCATGGAGAAGAGTTTAGACACTAGGAGAAGATAAGGAACACACCCATTATCCTGAAATCACATTAGGATTCTCTTTTTAACCTGTTCCTTAACACACTAGTGCTTAGGAAATCTATTGGAGGCAGAAGCAGTCAAGGGTAGCTTAGGGTTAGGGTTAGGGTTAGGGTTAGGGTTAGCTTTAGGGTACCGCTTAGGGTACGGGTTCGGGTACGGCGTAGGGTATGGGTTAGGGTTAGGATTAATTTGAGGGTTAGGGCTCGGTTTAGGGTACGGGTTAGGATTAGTGTACGTGTTAGGGTTAGGGTAGAGGTTAGGGTTAGGGTACGCGTTAGGGTTAGGGTAGTTATTAAACCTATCCCACTCTCTAGATACCCCTTAGCACGTCAAGGAATATTATTTGGGGGTCCAGCCATGGAGAAGAGTTTAGACACTAGGAGAAGAAAAGGAACACACCCATTATCAAGAAATCACATTAGGATTCTCTTTTTAACCTGTTCCTTAAAACACTAGTGCTTAGGAAATCTATTGGAGGCAGAAGCAGTCAAGGGTAGCTTAGGGTTAGGGTTAGGGTTAGTGTTAGGGTACGGGTTAGGTTACGGGTTCGGGTACGGCGTAGGGTATGGGTTAGGGTTAGGGTTAGGGTTAGTTTGAGGGTTAGGGCTCGGTTTAGGGTACGGGTTAGGATTAGGGTACGTGTTAGGGTTAGGGTAGGGGTTAGGGTTAGGGTACGCGTTAGGGTTAGGGTAGTTATTAAACCTATCCCACTCTCTAGATACCCCTTAGCACGTCAAGGAATATTATTTGGGTGTCCAGCCATGGAGAAGAGTTTAGACACTAGGAGAAGATAAGGAACACACCCATTATCAAGAAATCACATTAGGATTCTCTTTTTAACCTGTTCCTTAAAACACTAGTGCTTAGGAAATCTATTGGAGGCAGAAGCAGTCAAGGGAAGCTTAGGGTTAGGGTTAGGGTTAGGTTTAGGGTACGGCTTAGGGTACGGGTTCGGGTACGGGTTCGTGTACGGCGTAGGGTATGGGTTAGGGTTAGGGTTATGGTTAGTTTGAAGGGTAGGGCTCGGTTTAGGGTACGGGTTAGGATTAGGGTTCGTGTTAGGGTTAGGGTAGGGGTTAGGGTTAGGTTACGCGTTAGGGTTAGGGTAGTTATTAAACCTATCCCACTCTCTAGATTCCCCTTAGCACGTCAAGGAATATTATTTGGGGGTCCAGCCATGGAGAAGAGTTTAGACACTAGGAGAAGATAAGGAACACACCAATTATCCTGAAATCACATTAGGATTCTCTTTTTAACCTGTTCCTTAATACACTAGTGCTTAGGAAATCTATTGGAGGCAGAAGCAGTCAAGGGTAGCTTAGGGTTAGGGTTAGGGTTAGGGTACGGCTTAGGGTACGGGTTCGGGTACGGGTTCGGGTACGGCGTAGGGTATGGGTTAGGTTTAGTGTTAGGGTTAGTTTGAGGGTTAGGGCTCGGTTTGGGGTACGGGTTAGGATTAGTGTACGTGTTAGGGTTAGGGTAGAGGTTAGGGTTAGGGTACGCGTTAGGGTTAAGGTAGTTATTAAACCTATCCCACTCTCTAGATACCCCTTAACACGTCAAGGAATATTATTTGGGGGTCCAGCCATGGAGAAGAGTTTAGACACTAGGAGAAGATAAGGAACACACCCATTATCAAGAAATCACATTAGGATTCTCTTTTTAACCTGTTCCTTAAAACACTAGTGCTTAGGAAATCTATTGGAGGCAGAAGCAGTCAAGGGTAGCTTAGGGTTAGGGTTAGGGTTAGGGTTAGGGTTAGTGTTAGGGTACGGGTTCGGGTACGGGTTCGGGTACGGCGTAGGGTATGGGTTAGGGTTAGGGTTAGGGTTAGTTTGAGGGTTAGGGCTCGGTTTAGGGTACGGGTTAGGATTAGGGTACGTGTTAGGGTTAGGGTAGGGGTTTGGGTTAGGGTACTCGTTAGGGTTAGGGTAGTTATTAAACCTATCCCACTCTCTAGATACCCCTTAGCACGTCAAGGAATATTATTTGGGTGTCCAGCCATGGAGAAGACTTTAGACACTAGGAGAAGATAAGGAACACACCCATTATCAAGAAATCACATTAGGATTCTGTTTTTAACCTGTTCCTTAAAACACTAGTGCTTAGGAAATCTATTGGAGGCAGAGGCAGTCAAGGGTAGCTTAGGGTTAGGGTTAGGGTTAGGGTACGGCTTAGGGTACGGGTTCGGGTACGGGTTCGGTTACGGGTTCGGGTACGGCGTAGGGTATGGGTTAGGTTTAGGGTTAGGGTTAGTTTGAGGGTTAGGGCTCGGTTTAGGTTACGGGTTAGGATTAGGGTACGTGTTAGGGTTAGGGTAGGGGTTAGGGTTAGGGTACGCGTTAGGGTTAGGGTAGTTATTAAACCTATCCCACTCTCTAGATACCCCTTAGCACGTCAAGGAATATTATTTGGGGGTCCAGCCATGGAGAAGAGTTTAGACACTAGGAGAAGATAAGGAACACACCCATTATCCTGAAATCACATTAGGATTCTCTTTTTAACCTGTTCCTTAAAACACTAGTGCTTAGGAAATCTATTGGAGGCAGAAGCAGTCAAGGGTAGCTTAGGGTTAGGGTTAGGGTTAGGGTACGGCTTAGGGTACGGGTTAGGGTACGGGTTCGGGTACGGGTTCGGGTACGGCGTAGGGTATGGGTTAGGTTTAGGGTTAGGGTTAGTTTGAGGGTTAGGGCTCGGTTTAGGTTACGGGTTAGGATTAGGGTACGTGTTAGGGTTAGGGTAGGTGTTAGGGTTAGGGTACGCGTTAGGGTTAGGGTAGTTATTAAACCTATCCCACACTCTAGATACCCCTTAGCACGTCAAGGAATATTATTTGGGTGTCCAGCCATGGAGAAGAGTTTAGACACTAGGAGAAGATAAGGAACACACCCATTATCAAGAAATCACATTAGGATTCTCTTTTTAACCTGTTCCTTAAAACACTAGTGCTTAGGAAATCTATTGGAGGCAGAAGCAGTCAAGGGTAGCTTAGGGTTAGGGTTAGGGTTAGGGTACGGCTTAGGGTACGGGTTCGGGTACGGGTTCGTGTACGGCGTAGCGTATGGGTTAGGGTTAGGGTTAGGGTTAGTTTGAAGGTTAGGGCTCGGTTTAGGGTATGGGTTAGGATTAGGGTTCGTGTTAGGGTTAGGGTAGGGGTTAGGGTTAGGGTACGCGTTAGGGTTAGGGTAGTTATTAAACCTATCCCACTCCCTAGATACCCCTTAGCACGTCAAGGAATATTATTTGGGGGTCCAGCCATGGAGAAGAGTTTAGACAGTAGGAGAAGATAAGGAACACACCCATTATCCTGAAATCACATTAGGATTCTCTTTTTAACCTGTTCCTTAATATACTAGTGCTTAGGAAATCTATTGGAGGCAGAAGCTGTCAAGGGTAGCTTAGGTTTAGGGTTAGGGTTAGGTTTAGGGTTAGGGTTATGGTTAGGGTTAGGTACGGCTTAGTGTACGGGTTCGGGTACGGGTTCGGGTATGGCGTAGGGTATGGGTTAGGGTTAGGGTTAGGGTTAGTTTGAGGGTTAGGGCTCGGTTTAGGTTACGGGTTAGGATTAGGGTACGTCTTAGGGTTAGGGTAGAGGTTAGGGTTAGGGTACGCGTTAGGGTTAGGGTAGTTATTAAACCTATCCCACTCTCTAGATAACCCTTAGCACGTCAAGGAATATTATTTGGGGGTCCAGCCATGGAGAAGAGTTTAGACACTAGGAGAAGATAAGGAACACACCCATTATCAAGAAATCACATTAGGATTCTCTTTTTAACCTGTTCCTTAAAACACTAGTGCTTAGGAAATCTATTGGAGGCAGAAGCAGTCAAGGGTAGCTTAGGGTTAGGCTTAGGGTTAGGGTACTTCTTAGGGTACGGGTTCGGGTACGGGTTCGGGTACGGCGTAGGGTATGGGTTAGGTTTAGGGGTAGGGTTAGTTTGAGGGTTAGGGCTCGGTTTAGGGTACGGGTTAGGATTACTGTACGTGTTAGGGTTAGGGTAGGGGTTAGGGTTAGGGTACGCGTTAGGGTTAGGGTAGTTATTAAACCTATCCCACTCTCTAGATACCCCTTAGCACGTCAAGGAATATTATTTGGGGGTCCAGCCATGGAGAAGAGTTTAGACACTAGGAGAAGATAAGGAACACACCCTTTATCCTGAAATCACATTAGGATTCTCTTTTTAACCTGTTCCTTAATACACTAGTGCTTAGGAAATCTATTGGAGGCAGAAGCAGTCAAGGGTAGCTTAGGGTTAGGTTTAGGGTTAGGGTTAGGGTTAGGGTTAGCTTTAGGGTACCGCTTAGGTTACGGGTTCGGGTACGGCGTAGGGTATGGGTTAGGTTTAGGGTTAGGGTTAGTTTGAGGTTTAGGGCTCGGTTTAGGGTACGGGTTAGGATTAGGGTACGTGTTAGGGTTAGGGTAGGGGTTAGGGTTAGGGTACGCGTTAGGGTTAGGGTAGTTATTAAACCTATCCCACTCTCTAGATACCCCTTAGCACGTCAAGGAATATTATTTGGGGGTCCAGCCATGGAGAAGAGTTTAGACACTAGGAGAAGAAAAGGAACACACCCATTATCAAGAAATCACATTAGGATTCTCTTTTTAACCTGTTCCTTAAAACACTAGTGCTTAGGAAATCTATTGGAGGCAGAAGCAGTCAAGGGTAGCTTAGGGTTAGGGTTAGGGTTAGTGTTAGGGTACGGGTTAGGTTACGGGTTCGGGTACGGCGTAGGGTATGGGTTAGGGTTAGGGTTAGGGTTAGTTTGAGGGTTAGGGCTCGGTTTAGGGTACGGGTTAGGATTAGGGTACGTGTTAGGGTTAGGGTAGGGGTTAGGGTTAGGGTACGCGTTAGGGTTAGGGTAGTTATTAAACCTATCCCACTCTCTAGATACCCCTTAGCACGTCAAGGAATATTATTTGGGTGTCCAGCCATGGAGAAGAGTTTAGACACTAGGAGAAGATAAGGAACACACCCATTATCAAGAAATCACATTAGGATTCTCTTTTTAACCTGTTCCTTAAAACACTAGTGCTTAGGAAATCTATTGGAGGCAGAAGCAGTCAAGGGAAGCTTAGGGTTAGGGTTAGGGTTAGGTTTAGGGTACGGCTTAGGGTACGGGTTCGGGTACGGGTTCGTGTACGGCGTAGGGTATGGGTTAGGGTTAGGGTTATGGTTAGTTTGAAGGGTAGGGCTCGGTTTAGGGTACGGGTTAGGATTAGGGTTCGTGTTAGGGTTAGGGTAGGGGTTAGGGTTAGGTTACGCGTTAGGGTTAGGGTAGTTATTAAACCTATCCCACTCTCTAGATTCCCCTTAGCACGTCAAGGAATATTATTTGGGGGTCCAGCCATGGAGAAGAGTTTAGACACTAGGAGAAGATAAGGAACACACCAATTATCCTGAAATCACATTAGGATTCTCTTTTTAACCTGTTCCTTAATACACTAGTGCTTAGGAAATCTATTGGAGGCAGAAGCAGTCAAGGGTAGCTTAGGGTTAGGGTTAGGGTTAGGGTACGGCTTAGGGTACGGGTTCGGGTACGGGTTCGGGTACGGCGTAGGGTATGGGTTAGGTTTAGTGTTAGGGTTAGTTTGAGGGTTAGGGCTCGGTTTGGGGTACGGGTTAGGATTAGTGTACGTGTTAGGGTTAGGGTAGAGGTTAGGGTTAGGGTACGCGTTAGGGTTAAGGTAGTTATTAAACCTATCCCACTCTCTAGATACCCCTTAACACGTCAAGGAATATTATTTGGGGGTCCAGCCATGGAGAAGAGTTTAGACACTAGGAGAAGATAAGGAACACACCCATTATCAAGAAATCACATTAGGATTCTCTTTTTAACCTGTTCCTTAAAACACTAGTGCTTAGGAAATCTATTGGAGGCAGAAGCAGTCAAGGGTAGCTTAGGGTTAGGGTTAGGGTTAGGGTTAGGGTTAGTGTTAGGGTACGGGTTCGGGTACGGGTTCGGGTACGGCGTAGGGTATGGGTTAGGGTTAGGGTTAGGGTTAGTTTGAGGGTTAGGGCTCGGTTTAGGGTACGGGTTAGGATTAGGGTACGTGTTAGGGTTAGGGTAGGGGTTTGGGTTAGGGTACTCGTTAGGGTTAGGGTAGTTATTAAACCTATCCCACTCTCTAGATACCCCTTAGCACGTCAAGGAATATTATTTGGGTGTCCAGCCATGGAGAAGACTTTAGACACTAGGAGAAGATAAGGAACACACCCATTATCAAGAAATCACATTAGGATTCTGTTTTTAACCTGTTCCTTAAAACACTAGTGCTTAGGAAATCTATTGGAGGCAGAGGCAGTCAAGGGTAGCTTAGGGTTAGGGTTAGGGTTAGGGTACGGCTTAGGGTACGGGTTCGGGTACGGGTTCGGTTACGGGTTCGGGTACGGCGTAGGGTATGGGTTAGGTTTAGGGTTAGGGTTAGTTTGAGGGTTAGGGCTCGGTTTAGGTTACGGGTTAGGATTAGGGTACGTGTTAGGGTTAGGGTAGGGGTTAGGGTTAGGGTACGCGTTAGGGTTAGGGTAGTTATTAAACCTATCCCACTCTCTAGATACCCCTTAGCACGTCAAGGAATATTATTTGGGGGTCCAGCCATGGAGAAGAGTTTAGACACTAGGAGAAGATAAGGAACACACCCATTATCCTGAAATCACATTAGGATTCTCTTTTTAACCTGTTCCTTAAAACACTAGTGCTTAGGAAATCTATTGGAGGCAGAAGCAGTCAAGGGTAGCTTAGGGTTAGGGTTAGGGTTAGGGTACGGCTTAGGGTACGGGTTAGGGTACGGGTTCGGGTACGGGTTCGGGTACGGCGTAGGGTATGGGTTAGGTTTAGGGTTAGGGTTAGTTTGAGGGTTAGGGCTCGGTTTAGGTTACGGGTTAGGATTAGGGTACGTGTTAGGGTTAGGGTAGGTGTTAGGGTTAGGGTACGCGTTAGGGTTAGGGTAGTTATTAAACCTATCCCACACTCTAGATACCCCTTAGCACGTCAAGGAATATTATTTGGGTGTCCAGCCATGGAGAAGAGTTTAGACACTAGGAGAAGATAAGGAACACACCCATTATCAAGAAATCACATTAGGATTCTCTTTTTAACCTGTTCCTTAAAACACTAGTGCTTAGGAAATCTATTGGAGGCAGAAGCAGTCAAGGGTAGCTTAGGGTTAGGGTTAGGGTTAGGGTACGGCTTAGGGTACGGGTTCGGGTACGGGTTCGTGTACGGCGTAGCGTATGGGTTAGGGTTAGGGTTAGGGTTAGTTTGAAGGTTAGGGCTCGGTTTAGGGTATGGGTTAGGATTAGGGTTCGTGTTAGGGTTAGGGTAGGGGTTAGGGTTAGGGTACGCGTTAGGGTTAGGGTAGTTATTAAACCTATCCCACTCCCTAGATACCCCTTAGCACGTCAAGGAATATTATTTGGGGGTCCAGCCATGGAGAAGAGTTTAGACAGTAGGAGAAGATAAGGAACACACCCATTATCCTGAAATCACATTAGGATTCTCTTTTTAACCTGTTCCTTAATATACTAGTGCTTAGGAAATCTATTGGAGGCAGAAGCTGTCAAGGGTAGCTTAGGTTTAGGGTTAGGGTTAGGTTTAGGGTTAGGGTTATGGTTAGGGTTAGGTACGGCTTAGTGTACGGGTTCGGGTACGGGTTCGGGTATGGCGTAGGGTATGGGTTAGGGTTAGGG
Organism: Eschrichtius robustus; assembly: GCF_028021215.1. NCBI lineage: Eukaryota > Metazoa > Chordata > Mammalia > Artiodactyla > Eschrichtiidae > Eschrichtius > Eschrichtius robustus. Next base: position 1,347,056 of record NW_027175163.1, read on the forward strand.
TTAGGGTTAGTTTGAGGGTTAGGGCTCGGTTTAGGTTACGGGTTAGGATTAGGGTACGTCTTAGGGTTAGGGTAGAGGTTAGGGTTAGGGTACGCGTTAGGGTTAGGGTAGTTATTAAACCTATCCCACTCTCTAGATAACCCTTAGCACGTCAAGGAATATTATTTGGGGGTCCAGCCATGGAGAAGAGTTTAGACACTAGGAGAAGATAAGGAACACACCCATTATCAAGAAATCACATTAGGATTCTCTTTTTAACCTGTTCCTTAAAACACTAGTGCTTAGGAAATCTATTGGAGGCAGAAGCAGTCAAGGGTAGCTTAGGGTTAGGCTTAGGGTTAGGGTACTTCTTAGGGTACGGGTTCGGGTACGGGTTCGGGTACGGCGTAGGGTATGGGTTAGGTTTAGGGGTAGGGTTAGTTTGAGGGTTAGGGCTCGGTTTAGGGTACGGGTTAGGATTACTGTACGTGTTAGGGTTAGGGTAGGGGTTAGGGTTAGGGTACGCGTTAGGGTTAGGGTAGTTATTAAACCTATCCCACTCTCTAGATACCCCTTAGCACGTCAAGGAATATTATTTGGGGGTCCAGCCATGGAGAAGAGTTTAGACACTAGGAGAAGATAAGGAACACACCCTTTATCCTGAAATCACATTAGGATTCTCTTTTTAACCTGTTCCTTAATACACTAGTGCTTAGGAAATCTATTGGAGGCAGAAGCAGTCAAGGGTAGCTTAGGGTTAGGTTTAGGGTTAGGGTTAGGGTTAGGGTTAGCTTTAGGGTACCGCTTAGGTTACGGGTTCGGGTACGGCGTAGGGTATGGGTTAGGTTTAGGGTTAGGGTTAGTTTGAGGTTTAGGGCTCGGTTTAGGGTACGGGTTAGGATTAGGGTACGTGTTAGGGTTAGGGTAGGGGTTAGGGTTAGGGTACGCGTTAGGGTTAGGGTAGTTATTAAACCTATCCCACTCTCTAGATACCCCTTAGCACGTCAAGGAATATTATTTGGGTGTCCAGCCATGGAGAAGAATTTAGACACTAGGAGAAGATAAGGAACACACCCATTATCAAGAAATCACATTAGGATTCTCTTTTTAACCTGTTCCTTAAAACACTAGTGCTTAGGAAATCTATTGGAGGCAGAAGCAGTCAAGGGAAGCTTAGGGTTAGGGTTAGGGTTAGGTTTAGGGTACGGCTTAGGGAACGGGTTCGGGTACGGGTTCGTGTACGGCGTAGGGTATGGGTTAGGGTTAGGGTTATGGTTAGTTTGAAGGGTAGGGCTCGGTTTAGGGTACGGGTTAGGATTAGGGTTCGTGTTAGGGTTAGGGTAGGGGTTAGGGTTAGGGTACGCGTTAGGGTTAGGGTAATTATTAAACCTTTCCCACTCTCTAGATTCCCCTTAGCACGTCAAGGAATATCATTTGGGGGTCCAGCCATGGAGAAGAGTTTAGACACTAGGAGAAGATAAGGAACACACCCATTATCCTGAAATCACATTAGGATTCTCTTTTAAACCTGTTCCTTAATACACTAGTGCTTAGGAAATCTATTGGAGGCAGAAGCAGTCAAGGGTAGCTTAGGGTTAGGGTTAGGGTTAGGGTTAGGGTTAGGGTACGGCTTAGGGTACGGGTTCGGGTACGGGTTCGGGTACGGCGTAGGGTATGGGTTAGATTTAGTGTTAGGGTTAGTTTGAGGGTTAGGGCTCGGTTTAGGGTACGGGTTAGGATTAGTGTACGTGTTAGGGTTAGGGTAGAGGTTAGGGTTAGGGTAGGCGTTAGGGTTAAGGTAGTTATTAAACCTATCCCAATCTCTAGATACCCCTTAGCACGTCAAGGAATATTATTTGGGGGTCCAGCGATGGAGAAAAGTTTAGACACTAGGAGAAGATAAGGAACACACCCATTATCAAGAAATCACATTAGGATTCTCTTTTTAACCTGTTCCTTAAAACACTAGTGCTTAGGAAATGTATTGGAGGCAGAAGCAGTCAAGGGTAGCTTAGGGTTAGGGTTAGGGTTAGGGTTAGGTTTAGGGTACGGCTTAGGGTACGGGTTCGGGTCCGGGTTCGTGTACGGCGTAGGGTATGGGTTAGGGTTAGGGTTAGGGTTAGTTTGAAGGTTAGGGCTCGTTTTAGGGTACGGGTTAGGATTAGGGTTCGTGTTAGGGTTAGGGTAGGGGTTAGGGTTAGGGAACGCGTTAGGGTTAGGGTAGTTATTAAACCTATCCCACTCTCTAGATACCCCTTAGCACGTCAAGGAATATTATTTGGGGGTCCAGCCATGGAGAAGACTTTAGACACTAGGAGAAGATAAGGAACACACCCATTATCAAGAAATCACATTAGGATTCTCTTTTTAACCTGTTCCTTAAAACACTAGTGCTTAGGAAATCTATTGGAGGCAGAAGCAGTCAAGGGTAGCTTAGGGTTAGGGTTAGGGTTAGGGTTAGGTTTAGGGTACGGCTTAGGGTACGGGTTCGGGTACGGGTTCAGGTACGGCATAGGGTAGGGGTTAGGTTTAGGGTTAGGTTTAGTTTGAAGGTTAGGGCTCGGTTTAGGGTACGGGTTAGGATTAGGGTTCGTGTTAGGTTTAGGGTAGGGTTTAGGGTTAGGGTACGCGTTAGGGTTAGGGTAGTTATTAAACCTATCCCACTCTCTAGATACCCCTTAGCACATCAAGGAATATTATTTGGGGGTCCAGCCATGGAGAACAGTTTAGACACTAGGAGAAGATAAGGAACACACCCATTATTCTGAAATCACATTAGGATTCTCTTTTTAACCTGTTCCTTAATACACTAGTGCTTAGGAAATCTATTGGAGGCAGAAGCAGTCAAGGGTAGCTTAGGGTTAGGGTTTGGGTTAGGGTTAGGGTTAGGGTACGGCTTAGGGTATGGGTTCGGGTACGGGTTCGGGTACGGCGTAGGGTATGGGTTAGGTTTAGGGTTAGGGTTAGCTTGAGGGTTAGGGCTCGGTTTAGGGTACGGGTTAGGATTAGTGTACGTGTTAGGGTTAGGGTAGAGGTTAGAGTTAGGGTACGCGTTAGGGTTAAGGTAGTTATTAAACCTATCCCACTCTCTAGATACCCCTTAGCACGTCAAGGAATATTATTTGGGTGTCCAGCCATGGAGAAGAGTTTAGACACTAGGAGAAGATAAGGAACACACCCATTATCCTGAAATCACATTAGGATTCTCTTTTTAACCTGTTCCTTAATACACTAGTGCTTAGGAAATCTATTGGAGGCAGAAGCAGTCAAGGGTAGCTTAGGGTTAGGGTTAGCGTTAGGGTTAGGGTACGGCTTAGGATACGGGTTCGGGTACGGGTTCGGGTACGGCGTAGGGTATTGGTTAGGTTTAGGGTTAGGGTTAGTTTGAGGGTTAGGGCTCGGTTTAGGGTACGGGTTAGGATTAGTGTACGTGTTAGGGTTAGGGTAGAGGTTAGGGTTAGGGTACGCGTTAGGGTTAGGGTAGTTATTAAACCTATCCCACTCTCTAGATACCCCTTAGCACGTCAAGGAATATTATTTGGGGGTCCAGCCATGGAGAAGAGTTTAGACACTAGGAGAAGATAAGGAACACACCCATTATCAAGAAATCACATTAGGATTCTCTTTTTAACCTGTTCCTTAAAACACTAGTGCTTAGGAAATCTATTGGAGGCAGAAGCAGTCAAGGGTATCTTAGGGTTAGGGTTAGGGTTAGTTTTAGGGTACGGGTTAGGTTACGGGTTCGGGTACGGCGTAGGGTATGGGTTAGGGTTAGGATTAGGGTTAGTTTGAGGGTTAGGGCTCGGTTTAGGGTACGGGTTAGGAATAGGGTACGTGTTAGGGTTAGGGTAGGGGTTAGGGTTAGGGTACGCGTTAGGGTTAGGGTAGTTATTAAACCTATCCCACTCTCTAGATACCCCTTAGCACGTCAAGGAATATTATTTGGGTGTCCAGCCATGGAGAAGAGTTTAAACACTAGGAGAAGATAAGGAACACACCCATTATCAAGAAATCACATTAGGATTCTCTTTTTAACCTGTTCCTTAAAACACTAGTGCTTAGGAAATCTATTAGAGGCAAAAGCAGTCAAGGGTAGCTTAGGGTTAGGGTTAGGGTTAGTGTTAGGGTACGGGTTAGGTTACGGGTTCGGGTACGGCGTAGGGTATGGGTTAGGGTTAGGATTAGGGTTAGTTTGAGGGTTAGGGCTCGGTTTAGGGTACGGGTTAGGATTAGGGTACGTGTTAGGGTTAGGGTAGGGGTTTGGGTTAGGGTACTCGTTAGGGTTAGGGTAGTTATTAAACCTATCCCACTCTCTAGATACCCCTTAGCACGTCAAGGAATATTATTTGGGTGTCCAGCCATGGAGAAGAGTTTAGACACTAGGAGAAGATAAGGAACACACCCATTATCAAGAAATCACATTACGATTCTCTTTTTAACCTGTTCCTTAAAACACTAGTGCTTAGGAAATCTATTGGAGGCAGAAGCAGTCAAGGGTAGCTTAGGGTTAGGGTTAGGGTTAGGGTTAGGGTACGGGTTAGGTTACGGGTTTGGGTACGGCGTAGGGTATGGGTTAGGGTTAGGGTTAGGGTTAGTTTGAGGGTTAGGGCTCGGTTTAGGGTACGGGTTAGGATTAGGGTACGTGTTAGGGTTAGGGTACGGGTTAGGGTTAGGGTACGCGTTAGGGTTAGGGTAGTTATTAAACCTATCCCACTCTCTAGATACCCCTTAGCACGTCAAGGAATATTATTTGGGTGTCCTGCCATGGAGAAGAGTTTAGACACTAGGAGAAGATAAGGAACACACCCATTATCAAGAAATCACATTAGGATTCTCTTTTTAACCTGTTCCTTAAAACACTAGTGCTTAGGAAATCTATTGGAGGCAGAAGCAGTCAATGGTAGCTTAGGGTTAGGGTTAGCATTAGGGTTAGGTTTAGGGTACGGCTTAGGGTACGGGTTCGGGTACGGGTTCAGGTACGGCATAGGGTAGGGTTTAGGTTTAGGGTTAGGTTTAGTTTGAAGGTTAGGGCTCGGTTTAGGGTACGGGTTAGGATTAGGGTTCGTGTTAGGGTTAGGGTAGGGTTTAGGGTTAGGGTACGCGTTAGGGTTAGGGTAGTTATTAAACCTATCCCACTCTCTAGATACCCCTTAGCACATCAAGGAATATTATTTGGGGGTCCAGCCATGGAGAACAGTTTAGACACTAGGAGAAGATAAGGAACACACCCATTATCCTGAAATCACATTAGGATTCTCTTTTTAAACTGTTCCTTAATACACTAGTGCTTAGGAAATCTATTGGAGGCAGAAGCAGTCAAGGGTAGCTTAGAGTTAGGGTTTGGGTTAGGGTTAGGGTTAGGGTACGGCTTAGGGTACGGGTTCAGGTACGGGTTCGGGTACGGCGTAGGGTATGGGTTAGGTTTAGGGTTAGGGTTAGCTTGAGGGTTAGGGCTCGGTTTAGGGTACGGGTTAGGATTAGTGTACGTGTTAGGGTTAGGGTAGAGGTTAGGGTTAGGGTACGCGTTAGGGTTAAGGTAGTTATTAAACCTATCCCACTCTCTAGATACCCCTTAGCACGTCAAGGAATATTATTTGGGGGTCCAGCCATGGAGAAGAGTTTAGACACTAGGAGAAGATAAGGAACACACCCATTATCCTGAAATCACATTAGGATTCTCTTTTTAACCTGTTCCTTAATACACTAGTGCTTAGGAAATCTATTGGAGGCAGAAGCAGTCAAGGGTAGCTTAGGGTTAGGGTTAGGGTTAGGGTTAGGGTACGGCTTAGGGTACGGGTTCGGGTACGGGTTCGGGTACGGCGTAGGGTATGGGTTAGGTTTAGGGTTAGGGTTAGTTTGAGGGTTAGGGCTCGGTTTAGGGTACGGGTTAGGATTAGTGTACGTGTTAGGGTTAGGGTAGAGGTTAGGGTTAGGGTACGCGTTAGGGTTAGGGTAGTTATTAAACCTATCCCACTCTCTAGATACCCCTTAGCACGTCAAGGAATATTATTTGGGGGTCCAGCCATGGAGAAGAGTTTAGACACTAGGAGAAGATAAGGAACACACCCATTATCAAGAAATCACATTAGGATTCTCTTTTTAACCTGTTCCTTAAAACACTAGTGCTTAGGAAATCTATTGGAGGCAGAAGCAGTCAAGGGTAGCTTAGGGTTAGGGTTAGGGTTAGTTTTAGGGTACGGGTTAGGTTACGGGTTCGGGTACGGCGTAGGGTATGGGTTAGGGTTAGGATTAGGGTTAGTTTGAGGGTTAGGGCTCGGTTTAGGGTACGGGTTAGGATTAGGGTACGTGTTAGGGTTAGGGTAGGGGTTAGGGTTAGGGTACGCGTTAGGGTTAGGGTAGTTATTAAACCTATCCCACTCTCTAGATACCCCTTAGCACGTCAAGGAATATTATTTGGGTGTCCAGCCATGGAGAAGAGTTTAAACACTAGGAGAAGATAAGGAACACACCCATTATCAAGAAATCACATTAGGATTCTCTTTTTAACCTGTTCCTTAAAACACTAGTGCTTAGGAAATCTATTGGAGGCAGAAGCAGTCAAGGGTAGCTTAGGGTTAGGTTTAGGGTTAGTGTTAGGGTACGGGTTAGGTTACGGGTTCGGGTACGGCGTAGGGAATGGGTTAGGGTTAGGGTTAGTTTGAGGGTTAGGGCTCGGTTTAGGGTACGGGTTAGGATTAGGGTACGTGTTAGGGTTAGGGTAGGGGTTAGGGTTAGGGTACGCGTTAGGGTTAGGGTAGTTATTAAACCTATCCCACTCTCTAGATACCCCTTAGCACGTCAAGGAATATTATTTGGGTGTCCAGCCATGGAGAAGAGTTTAGACACTAGGAGAAGATAAGGAACACACCCATTATCAAGAAATCACATTAGGATTCTCTTTTTAACCTGTTCCTTAAAACACTAGTGCTTAGGAAATCTATTGGAGGCAGAAGCAGTCAATGGTAGCTTAGGGTTAGGTTAGGGTTAGGGTTAGGTTTAGGGTACGGCTTAGGGTACGGGTTCGGGTACGGGTTCGTGTACGGCATAGGGTAGGGGTTAGGTTTAGGGTTAGGGTTAGTTTGAAGGTTAGGGCTCGGTTTAGGGTAAGGGTTAGTATTAGGGTTCGTGTTAGGTTTAGGGTAGGGTTTAGGGTTAGGGTACGCGTTAGGGTTAGGGTAGTTATTAAACCTATCCCACTCTCTAGATACCCCTTAGCACGTCAAGGAATATTATTTGGGGGTCCAGCCATGGAGAAGAGTTTAGACACTAGGAGAAGATAAGGAACACACCCATTATCAAGAAATCACATTAGGATTCTCTTTTTAACCTGTTCCTTAATACACTAGTGTTTAGGAAATCTATTGGAGGCAGAAGCAGTCAAGGGTAGCTTAGGGTTAGGCTTAGGGTTAGGGTACTTCTTAGGGTACGGGTTCGGGTACGGGTTCGGGTACGGCGTAGGGTATGGGTTAGGGTTAGGGTTAGGGTTAATTTGAGGGTTAGGTCTCGGTTTAGGGTACGGGTTAGGATTAGTGTACGTGTTAGGGTTAGGGTAGAGGTTAGGGTTAGGGTACGCCTTAGGGTTAGGGTAGTTATTAAACCTATCCCACTCTCTAGATACCCCTTAGCACGTCAAGGAATATTATTTGGGGGTCCAGCCATGGAGAAGAGTTTAGACACTAGGAGAAGAAAAGGAACACACCCATTATCAAGAAATCACATTAGGATTCTCTTTTTAACCTGTTCCTTAAAACACTAGTGCTTAGGAAATCTATTGGAGGCAGAAGCAGTCAAGGGTAGCTTAGGGTTAGGGTTAGGGTTAGTGTTAGGGTACGGGTTAGGTTACGGGTTCGGGTACGGCGTAGGGTATGGGTTAGGTTTAGGGTTAGGGTTAGTTTGAGGGTTAGGGCTCGGTTTAGGGTACGGGTTAGGATTAGGGTACGTGTTAGGGTTAGGGTAGGGGTTAGGGTTAGGGTACGTGTTAGGGTTAGGGTAGTTATTAAACCTATCCCACTCTCTAGATACCCCTTAGCACGTCAAGGAATATTATTTGGGTGTCCAGCCATGGAGAAGAATTTAGACACTAGGAGAAGATAAGGAACACACCCATTATCAAGAAATCACATTAGGATTCTCTTTTTAACCTGTTCCTTAAAACACTGGTGCTTAGGAAATCTATTGGAGGCAGAAGCAGTCAAGGGAAGCTTAGGGTTAGGGTTAGGGTTAGGTTTAGGGTACGGCTTAGGGAACGGGTTCGGGTACGGGTTCGTGTACGGCGTAGGGTATGGGTTAGGGTTAGGGTTATGGTTAGTTTGAAGGGTAGAGCTCGGTTTAGGGTACGGGTTAGGATTAGGGTTCGTGTTAGGGTTAGGGTAGGGGTTAGGGTTGGGGTACGCGTTAGGGTTAGGGTAGTTATTAAACCTTTCCCACTCTCTAGATTCCCCTTAGCACGTCAAGGAATATCATTTGGGGGTCCAGCCATGGAGAAGAGTTTAGACACTAGGAGAAGATAAGGAACACACCCATTATCCTGAAATCACATTAGGATTCTCTTTTAAACCTGTTCCTTAATACACTAGTGCTTAGGAAATCTATTGGAGGCAGAAGCAGTCAAGGGTAGCTTAGGGTTAGGGTTAGGGTTAGGGTTAGGGTTAGGGTACGGCTTAGGGTACGGGTTCGGGTACGGGTTCGGGTACGGCGTAGGGTATGGGTTAGATTTAGTGTTAGGGTTAGTTTGAGGGTTAGGGCTCGGTTTAGGGTACGGGTTAGGATTAGTGTACGTGTTAGGGTTAGGGTAGAGGTTAGGGTTAGGGTAGGCGTTAGGGTTAAGGTAGTTATTAAACCTATCCCACTCTCTAGATACCCCTTAGCACGTCAAGGAATATTATTTGGGGGTCCAGCGATGGAGAAGAGTTTAGACACTAGGAGAAGATAAGGAACACACCCATTATCAAGAAATCACATTAGGATTCTCTTTTTAACCTGTTCCTTAAAACACTAGTGCTTAGGAAATGTATTGGAGGCAGAAGCAGTCAAGGGTAGCTTAGGGTTAGGGTTAGGGTTAGGGTTAGGTTTAGGGTACGGCTTAGGGTACGGGTTCGGGTCCGGGTTCGTGTACGGCGTAGGGTATGGGTTAGGGTTAGGGTTAGGGTTAGTTTGAAGGTTAGGGCTCGTTTTAGGGTACGGGTTAGGATTAGGGTTCGTGTTAGGGTTAGGGTAGGGTTAGGGTTAGGGAACGCGTTAGGGTTAGGGTAGTTATTAAACCTATCCCACTATCTAGATACCCCTTAGCACGTCAAGGAATATTATTTGGGGGTCCAGCCATGGAGAAGAGTTTAGACACTAGGAGAAGATAAGGAACACACCCATTATCAAGAAATCACATTAGGATTCTCTTTTTAACCTGTTCCTTAAAACACTAGTGCTTAGGAAATGTATTGGAGGCAGAAGCAGTCAAGGGTAGCTTAGGGTTAGGGTTAGGGTTAGCATACGGCTTAGGGTACGGGTTACGGTACGGGTTCGGGTACGGGTTTGGGTATGGCGTAGGATATGGGTTAGGGTTAGGGTTAGGGTTAGTTTGAGGGTAAGGGCTCGGTTTAGGGTACGGGTTAGGGTTAGGGTACGTGTTAGGGTTAGGGTAGGGTTTAGGGTTAGGGTACGCGTTAGGGTTAGGGTAGTTATTAAACCTATCCCACTCTCTAGATACCCCTTAGCACGTCAAGGAATATTATTTGGGTGTCCAGCCATGGAGAAAAGTTTAGACACTAGGAGAAGATAAGGAACACACCCATTATCAAGAAATCACATTAGGATTCTCTTTTTAACCTGTTCCTTAAAACACTAGTGCTTAGGAAATCTATTGGAGGCAGAAGCAGTCAAGAGTAGCTTAGGGTTAGGGTTAGGGTTAGGGTACGGCTTAGGGTACGGGTTCGCGTACGGGTTCAGGTACGGGTTCGGTTACGGCGTAGGGTATGGGTTAGGGTTAGGGTTAGGGTTAGTTTGAAGGTTAGGGCTCGGTTTAGGGTACGGGTTAGGATTAGGGTTCGTGTTAGGGTTAGGGTAGGGGTTAGGGTTAGGGTACGCGTTAGGGTTAGGGTAGTTATTAAACCTATCCCACTCCCTAGATACCCCTTAGCACGTCAAGGAATATTTTTTGGGGGTTCAGCCATGGAGAAGAGTTTAGACAGTAGGAGAAGATAAGGAACACACCCATTATCAAGAAATCACATTAGGATTCTCTTTTTAACCTGTTCCTTAAAACACTAGTGCTTAGGAAATCTATTGGAGGCAGAAGCAGTCAAGGGTAGCTTAGGGTTAGGGTTAGGGTTAGGGTTAGGGTTAGGGTACGGCTTAGGGTACGGGTTTGGGTACGGGTTCGTGTACGGCGTAGGGTATGTGTTAGGGTTAGGGTTAGTGTTAATTTGAAGGTTAGGGCTCGGTTTAGGGTACGGGTTAGGATTAGGGTTCGTGTTAGGGTTAGGGTAGGGGTTAGGGTTAGGGTACGCGTTAGGGTTAGGGTAGTTATTAAACCTATCCCACTCTCTAGATACCCCTTAGCACGTCAAGGAATATTATTTGGGGGTCCAGGCATGGAGAAGAGTTTAGACACTAGGAGAAGATAAGGAACACACCCATTATCAAGAAATCACATTAGGATTCTCTTTTTAACCTGTTCCTTAAAACACTAGTGCTTAGGAAATCTATTGGAGGCAGAAGCAGACAAGGGTAGCTTAGGGTTAGGTTTAGGGTTAGGGCTAGGGTTAGGACACGGCTTAGGGTACGGGTTCGGGTACGGGTTCGTGTACGGCGTAGGGTATGGGTTTGGGTTAGGGTTAGGGTTAGTTTGAACGTTAGGGCTCGGTTTAGGGTACGGGTTAGGATTAGGGTTCGTGTTAGGGTTAGGGTAGGGGTTAGGGTTAGGGTACGCGTTAGGGTTAGGGTAGTTATTAAACCTATCCCACTCTCTAGATACCCCTTAGCACGTCAAGGAATATTATTTGGGGGTCCAGCCATGGAGAAGAGTTTAGACACTATGAGAAGATAAGGAACACACCCATTATCCTGAAATCACATTAGGATTCTCTTTTTAACCTGTTCCTTAATACACTAGTGCTTAGGAAATCTATTGGAGGCAGAAGCAGTCAAGGGTAGCTTAGAGTTAGGGTTACGGTTAGGGTTAGGGTTAGGGTATGGCTTAGGGTACGGGTACGGGTACGGGTTCGGGTACGGCGTAGGGTATGGGTTAGGGTTAGGGTTAGGGTTAGTTTGAGGGTTAGGGCTCGGTTTAGGGTACGGGTTAGGATTAAGGTACGTGTTAGTGTTAGGGTAGGGGTTAGGGTTAGGGTACGCGTTAGGGTTAGGGTAGTTATTAAACCTATCCCACTCTCTAGATACCCCTTAGCACGTCAAGGAATATTATTTGGGGGTCCAGCCATGGAGAAGAGTTTAGACACTAGGAGAAGGTAAGGAACACACCCATTATCAAGAAATCACATTAGGATTCTCTTTTTAACCTGTTCCTTAAAACACTAGTGCTTAGGAAATCTATTGGAGGCAGAAGCAGTCAAGGGTAGCTTAGGGTTAGGGTTAGGGTTAGGGTACGGCTTAGGGTACGGGTTCGGGTACGGGTTCAGTTACGGGTTCGTGTACGGCGTAGGGTATGGGTTAGGGTTAGGGTTAGGGTTAGTTTGAAGGTTAGGGCTCGGTTTAGGGTACGGGTTAGGATTAGGGTTCGTGTTAGGGTTAGGGTAGGGGTTAGGGTTAGGGTACGCGTTAGGGTTAGGGTAGTTATTAAACCTATCCCACTCCCTAGATACCCCTTAGCACGTCAAGGAATATTATTTGGGGGTCCAGCCATGGAGAAGAGTTTAGACAGTAGGAGAATATAAGGAACACACCCATTATCAAGAAATCACATTAGGATTCTCTTTTTAACCTGTTCCTTAAAACACTAGTGCTTAGGAAATCTATTGGAGGCAGAAGCAGTCAAGGGTAGCTTAGGGTTAGGGTTAGGGTTAGGATTAGGGTTAGGGTACGGCTTAGGGTACGGGTTCGGGTACGGGTTCGTGTACGTCGTAGGGTATGGGTTAGGGTTAGGGTTAGGGTTAGTTTGAAGGTTAGGGCTCGGTTTAGGGTACGGGTTAGGATTAGGGTTCTTGTTAGGGTTAGGGTAGGGGTTAGGGTTAGGGTACGCGTTAGGGTTAGGGTAGTTATTAAACCTATCCCACTCTCTACATACCCCTTAGCACGTCAAGGAATATTATTTGGGGGTCCAGCCATGGAGAAGAGTTTAGACACTATGAGAAGATAAGGAACACACCCATTATCAAGAAATCACATTAGGATTCTCTTTTTAACCTGTTCCTTAAAACACTAGTGCTTAGGAAATCTATTGGAGGCAGAAGCAGTCAAGGGTAGCTTAGGGTTAGGGTTAGGGTTAGGGCTAGGGTTAGGACACGGCTTAGGGTACGGGTTCGGGTACGGGTTCGTGTATGGCGTAGGGTATGGGTTTGGGTTAGGGTTAGGGTTCGTTTGAAGGTTAGGGCTCGGTTTAGGGTACGGGTTAGGATTAGGGTTCGTGTTAGGGTTAGGGTAGGGGTTAGGGTTAGGGTACGCATTAGGGTTAGGGTAGTTATTAAACCTATCCCACTCTCTAGATACCCCTTAGCACGTCAAGGAATATTATTTGGGGGTCCAGCCATGGAGAAGAGTTTAGACACTAGGAGAAGATAAGGAACACACCCATTATCAAGAAATCACATTAGGATTCTCTTTTTAACCTGTTCCTTAAAACACTAGTGCTTAGGAAATCTATTGGAGGCAGAAGCAGTCAAGGGTAGCTTAGGGTTAGGGTTAGGGTTAGGTTTAGGGTTAGGGTTATGGTTAGGGTTAGGTACGGCTTAGTGTACGGGTTCGGGTACGGGTTCGGGTATGGCGTAGGGTATGGGTTAGGGTTAGGTTTAGGGTTAG